>NC_072412.2:24635740-25835740 GCF_028858775.2 Pan troglodytes
TCCTCTTCTGCTGTTCCCCCTTTGCCATCACTGCCAGATGCTCTTCTCTCCTGCTCAGAAACTTCCTGTGGCCTCCTGTGACCTTCAGGATGAAGTTCAAGCTTCTTTGCTTGGCATTGAGTCATCCACAGTCTGGCCACAGGCTATTTTTTGGTGAACTTTTTTTCTCCTTTTTCCCAATTTGGACCCTCAGGGTTGATTTGTTTTTTTTAGTTGGCCCTGATACAATTTTGTCTGCTTGGGCCTTTGCTTAAGCTCTTCTTGCCCTTGCCCACAATGCCCTTCCCTTTCCTACAATGCCCTTCCCTTTCCTAATCCACACCTCACCCACATTGCCAGGCTCTTCTGTCTGTACTCAGAATCTATTCCACCACCTGCCCTCCCAGCACAAAGAGGCTGCTGACCTCTGAGTCTCCTTAGCACCTTTGGGCCCACTCTTAGTCACACACTGGTAAGTAACCATGGTTACACCTTCATGCCTTAATTGAGGGAACATTTTCAAGGGCAGGAACCTGATCTTTTGTTTTTGTGTTCTCAGCGGCATCTAACAAGTGATCCTGACTGGGTGCTCATCAGCATCACTTAGTGAGCTTTAGAAACAAAACACAGTGACCACAGAATCTGAGAGGGCAGGGCCCGGGAACTAATACATTGTGAAAGCTGCATTGGTAATACTAATGCACAGGGGAACTGAGAGCCGCTAGGTGAGCAATGAACCACTTTGACCACGCACTGTTCAGTGAACCCAGCCTGTCCCTACTGTCCTGGAGCTTGGGCTTCTGGGTGCAGTGAGACAGAGCATCCATAAATAAAATCAGGTAATGATGATATCTGGTACTGTGGAGGAAGACAAGGCAGGGTTAGTGGGCAGAGAGAAAAGCAGTACTTCCATATAGGCTAGCTTCAAAAATATTCTCCATCTGTCTTACATCAGCAAATGCTCCAACACCTGGCCTTCCCTGATTGAAGTCCGGGAGTCCCAGCTGGTGGGCCAGACAGTCTGGAAGAAGGGATTCTTGCTCTCTGCTGCCGCTTGTTGATGAGTAGACGACCAAGCAGTGTCCCATGGGGAGCCAGAAAGACCCCAGAGAGTGGGAGGTTGGAGAGAAGGAGATGAGGGATCCTGTCTGAGTGAGGAATAGCCAGGGTGCTGTGGGCACACACAAAAAGCAAGAGGAAAACTGGAGTGTGCCTGGCCTGTGACCAGGGACCTGGCTTGAGCCCCAGAGCCTGCACCCACTAGGCGTCCCCATCTAGGTGAAGGGAGAAGCCTTAGCCCACTTCAGACTTAACTCTTACTTAATATTCGGAATAATATGTCAGCTTTCAGTAAACGAGTTTACATTTCGCTTGTCCCTTTCTTAGGATAAGGATTATCATCCTTCTAATCACTTTAAAAAGATGATGTAGCCAAAACTTTCTCTTTAAAAGTGTTTCTCTATGACAGTGAAAAGTATTCTTTGTAACAGGGAAGTGAAGGTTTACTTGCGTAAGATGTCAGTTTTTTTTTTTTTTGTTTTTTTTTTTGAGACGAGTCTCGCTGTCGCCCAGGCTGGAGTGCAGTGGCGCGATCTCAGCTCACTGCAGGCTCCGCCCCCCGGGGTTCACGCCATTTTCTTGCCTCAGCCTCCCGCGTAGCTGGGCCTACAGGCGCCCTCCACCTTGCCCGGCTAGTTTTTTGTACTTTTGGTAGAGATGGGGTTTCACCGTGTTAGCCGGGATGGTCTCGATCTCCTGACCTCGTGATCCGCCCGCTTCGGCCTCCCAAAGTGCTGGGATTACAGGCTTGAGCCACCATGCCCGGCCAAGATGTCAGTTTTTTAATGGTGTGCAACGTCCGTTTCTTTGATAGTTGGAAAGCGTGGGAGGTATTAGAGGGCGAATGTATATTTAAGAAAAACAAGATAAGTCTTCATCTGTAGAGTATTAATTTTTCTGTGATCCTTTATCTCAGACGCCTCTCCTCTGAAGGTCACTTCTCAAGCTGGGCAGCCCCTTCTAACAAGGGATGCTGCCTTGGAGTTGGAGATGAGGTTAAGATCTACGTGCGGCTACCAGTTTCAGTAATAACAGGATCCTTCTCTAGGTCTAGGCTGGAACGTCTCAAGTGAAGGTTATTGGGGGGCAGGGGTTTGGGTCCACCCAAAAAGGCTTGACCCATAGGACTGAAATCAAATCTTGAGCTAGGCTGGCTTGCCACGTAACCACAGAAACAGTAATTTAAGTAATAAAATGAAAGCTCGCGCGCTGGTCCAGAGCTGGGGTTGGGACAGCTACTGCACTCAGGTCTCCAGGTGCATGTAGGGAGAAGAGCAGCGGATCCCTTGCAGACAATGGTGGGAGCGAGCTCTTCACCCTGGGGTCTCGGAAGCCCATTTTTAGCGTCCAGAGGTGTGCTTTCGCCATCTCCTTCTGCGGTGGCTGCTTGCAGGGCGCATTCCCATTGCTGCTGTCTCTGTTCCTAAGGAAGATCAAAGGATCCCAGAAAACCCAGTTCCAGAGCTCAGTTCCCGGGACTAGAGGGTACGCTCGGCCAGATGGCTGGGGGTGCCGCTGGCCTTGGCGCCCCCGCCGTCCCCGCGCGGTCGCCCTTCCCGGCCCGGCAAGCAGCTTGGGCGTCCAGCCCGGCCCGGTCCCTGCAGGGAGGGAGCGCAGGAGCTGGGGGCGGCTCTCCCGGGGCGGGGCTCGCTCCACAAGCGCCGGGGGCCGCGCGGGGCGTGGGCGTGGGCGGGGCCGGGGGCGGGGCCGGCCTTGGCTGCGGCGGCAGAGGCGGCGGCGTCTCCAGGGGGAGCCAAGGTACATAGGCGGCGTCCGCCTCACCCGAGCATCCTTCCCCGCCGGTGGCCGCCCGCCCGCGGCCCGCGCTCGCAGCCTCCCGCCTGGCGGTTGACTTCTTTGTGTCGTATTCTCTGCCTGCGCCCTGTCTCTGCAGGACCTGTTCGTTCTTCTTTGGGCTATAAGAAGGCAGAGGATGAGATGTCCCGGGCCACGTCTGTTGGAGACCAGCTGGAGGCACCCGCCCGCACCATTTACCTCAACCAACCGCATCTCAACAAATTCCGCGACAACCAGATCAGGTAGGAGAAGGCGGCCGGCTCGCGCGGAAGGCGGTGGAGTCACAGCTGGGAAGGGGCTCGTCCTCCTGCCCGGGGCTTGGCCGCGCACCTGGCCGGCCCCCGTCCATCTCCCCCAGAGCCTTCCCCTGCCCCCTCCCCACCCCACTAGCCCGCGGTGCAGCCCCGCGCTTCCAGTAGGGTCATGCGAATGCAGCCCTCACCGTTCTCTCCTGCGCATCCGTTCTGCGCCCAGCCTGCCTCTGAGCCCTGAGAAGTTTTCACTCTAATGTCACCGACAAAAATGAGGTCTCTGCTCTTTTCATCCCTGGGCTTCCTTCCCGGAACCCCCTTCTAGCCTTGTTTTAAGCCAGTTGATAGCCTTCTTTAGCAATTTTTAGACCATACTATGGGGGACGTGCTTCATAAGGGAATCCCACAAGTCACAAGGACTCACATTCAGTTCTCAGTGGTCCACGACAATTGTTAAGAGGTCTTCATTTGCTGGGAAACTTTGCCCAGAGTTAGCAGAAAGATGGACAGAAGCTAGCGTTTAAATGTCTACTTTTGCTGGCCGCCGTGTCACACACCCTGGCTATAGCAGCTTAGTGAATCTTCATAACCTCTTGAAGCAGGCCAGGAGACTGGAATATAAAGATGCTAAATAATGTACCTATAGTCATACAGCTCCTAAATGGCAGGGCTGGAAATTGAACCCAGCCCATCTGACTACTAAGGATAAAATTTTTTCTGCTGTGCAAAGCTAGTTCTTTATCACGGGTGTTCGTACATTTTCAAATTTCATTAAACTTTCAGGCTTAAACAACTTTGTATCTGGGAGAGACTTCAGAGGATGTAGTTCTGTGAGCTGCTCAGAACACCATGCTTGGGTGTAGAGAAGTTCAGTGATTTATCAGGTTACACATAGATTATTGACAAACCTGAGTTCCAATCCAGTGTTCTTTTTGGGAAGACAAAAGCTTTGTTGTTGTATGTTTAAGTATTCCACTACTGCACTAACACTTGTACAGATGACTTAGCCTGACATCTTTATTTAGAAAGGTCAGGCAGTTGGACATTATTGGGGTAGAATAATGGTGCATATTATATGGAGGTGGAATTTTCACTTATTAAAGGAGTGTTAGATTATGCAGCTTTATTTTGGGTTTTAAGAATGACAGTTGGGCATATTTTATACTTAAAAGTGTAACTTAGAAGAATAGCTGAGTCCCCACTTCAGAATGTGTGGGCTTCGTTTAAGATACAGAGCATCACTCACAGTGAGTTACCACTTCACAAACTAGGGTGGCTCCAATCAAAAAGACAAATAACAAGTATTGGCAAAGATTTAGAGAACTTGGTATCCTCATGCATTGCTGATGGGGATGAAAAACGATGGAGCTGCTTTGGAAAACAGTAAAAATGATGGAGCTGCTTTGGAAAACAGTTTGGTAGTTCTTCAAAAGGTTCAATGTAAAGTTACCATATGACCTAGCCATTCTACTCCCGGGTATATCTGCCCGAGAGAAATGAAAACCTACATCCACACAAAAACTCATACACATATATTTCACAGCAGCATTATTGTGAATAGCCCAAAAATAGAAATAATCTAAATGTCCATCAGCTGATGAATGAATAAATAACATGAAGTATATCCATACAGTGGAATATTATTGGGCCATAAAAAGGAATGAAATATTGACACATTCTACAACATGGATGAGACTTGAAAGCATTATGCTAAGTGGAAGAAGCCAGTCACAAAAGGCCTCATAGTACATGATTCCATTTATATGAAGTATCCAGAAGAGGCAAATTTATAGAGTTATGAGGTAAATTAGTGGTTCCTGGGGCTGGGGAAGAGAGAAAAGGTTGGGGGGAAATGGGGAATGACTGTGAATGTGGATGGGGTTTCATTTTGGGGTGATGGTTGCACAACTCTGTGAATTTACCTAAACCATTTGGAATCCTGCACTGCTCATGTAGTTCCATTTCTTCACACCTTCTCATATGTGTTTCTATTGAATTGCTTTCAAAAAGATGATTTTCTAAAAGATATATACTGTATAAGGATATGGGATTTGAAGAGCTACTTTTCTTTTTAAACTTTAGTGTGTTTTCAAGTTGTATTTTTGCTTAATTTCTATTAATTCCTTTAATTTTGTTATCCATTTGTGCATGCTTAAGGCTGGGAGAAAAAAAATAGAGGCCTTTGTTTTTCTCTAAATTCTTTTGTTTTAATGGAAGGTAAAGTTTTTTTTTTTTTGGAGACGGAGTCTTGCTCTGTCCCCCAGGCTGGAGTGCAGTGGTATGATCTTGGCTCACTGCAACCTCCGCCTCCTGGGTTCAAGTGATTCTCCTGCTTCAGCCTCCCAGGTAGTTGGGATTACAGGCGCCTGCCCAGCTAATTTTTGTATTTTTAGTAGAGACGGGGTTTCGCCATGTTGGCCAGGCTGGTCTCAAACTACTGACCTCAGAGGATCCACCTGCCTCAGCCTCCCAAAGTGCTGGAATTACAGGCGTGAGCCACCACGCCCAGCTGGAAGGTAAAGATTTTTAAGAGCACTGATAATGGAGCTTCACTACCTGTTCTGTAATCAAGATTGAAAGCTGACCCAGACTGATTGTATTATTAGTCAGAGGGATTCCGAGTAGCTGCCTGCTGTGCGGTTTCATCTGTACTGTTTTGAGAGAGGCAGAGTAAGTTGGGGATGTACAGTGGGTTGGTGAGGAATAAAGTAGGCAGTTACCAACTATTGTATTTAAAGCTTTATGTAAGTATATAATTGAATTAGTTGAAATATGTTAAAATTCATATAATTTCTGAGTTCATGGCTTATACTGTGAGCGTAAGTTTCCGCATGCACTGGATAGGGTCTAAGAAATTAAAATGTGGTCCTTGATGTTCTTTAAAATGGCCTTTGAGTATTTGGTTCGCCTTGACTCTGTGTTTAAATAGGAATTACTAATGGTTATCAGTGACTTGTAGTTCATTAAAAAATTGGTTATAGGCCAGATGCAGTGGCTAACACCTGTAATCCCAGCACTTTGGGAGGCCAAGGTGGGTAGATCACTTGAAGCCAGGAGTTTGAGACCAGCCTGGCCAACATGGCAAAACCCCATCTCTACCAAAAATACAAAAATTAGCCGGGCGTGGTGGTGCTTGCCTGTAGTCCCAGCTACTCGAGAGACTGAGGCACAAGAATCGCTTGAATCCAGGAGGCAGAGATTGCAATGAGCCCAAATCACACCACTGCACTCTAGCCTGGGTGACAGAGCAAGACTCCGTCTCAAAAAAAAAAAAAAAAAAAAAAAAAAATTGATTATAAAGCTTCTTAGCATTATGGTTTAAGGATTTGAGAAAACGTCGAGCCATATTATTTTAGCACTTTAATGTTACTGAACTCAAGTTTTATGATAATATTGATTTTTAAAAATAAGGCCTTTTATCTTGGCCATGAATGTTTGCTAAAAGTTAGTGAAGCTATTCAAAGGAATATTTTTATAAAAGGATAAATAATTTGTTTTTTAATATAATTTTTCTGGAGAAAAGGTTAATGGTTTTCTTAGAGGCAGGGCATGGAGAGTTTATCCCAGTTCCTTTGCCCCTAAATTGAGCTTTTTGAAAAGAAGGGACCACATGGGATAGGTGAGGCTCAGGCCTGTCTGCTGACTCAGGGCTAACTTACCTTGTTGTACTCCTTGGCAGGCCTGTCCTCTCTGGAACAGAGTTCTCTCCCCTACTTTCCTCAACCCTAAGCCGGTTTTGGTTTGAAACCCTCTGGATCATAGCAGTTGCTCTGCGCTTGCCTTTCTGGGAAGCTGGCGTTTGACTAGGAATGGGAGTTTGATACAGAGGAAGGGAGGGCAGCGAGGGGCGGCATGCTGTCATTCAGGACAGGAATTCTATGGGTCAAGTTTACTGGAATGGAATTGATGTGACTGAAGAAAGAGGGTGGGTCTGGGGAAATGCCTAGAAAGCAGGAATGAGGTCCCCTCTGAGGTCCATTGTGGCCTCAGCACCCCCAGGGGTATGCACTACATGAGAACTCCAAATTCTGGCCAATTCCTTGAATTTTTGGGAGGGACTGTGCTATGTATATAGATGTCTCACCAAACCTTCTTCTCATTCTTGATGCTGAAAATACTACCAGTGTTTGATCTGAAGTCTGTGGTAGGTTTATTAAGTTTTTCATTATTGAAGCCAATGCATTCAGATTATCATAATGATGGAGAATTAGGAAGTAGTCTTTTTCTACTAGGGATTGATTTTCTAGGACCTTAACTATGAGAACAATAACTTTCTTCATCCTCTAGAAATGAGTAGTAATTAATGGGATTCAATGTTTATATACATATGTAAGATTATGTATGTGTCCACCTAACAAGATCTCCTTTTCCTGAAGTGTACAATCATATCTCCTTTCAAATGTTTTAAAGGTTTTAGTGCACAATTCAGCCATCTGAAGTATACAATTCAGTGATTTTTAATATATTCATTGTGCAACTATCATCACAGTCAATTTTTGAACATTTTCATCACCTCCAAAAGAAATATTATACTCTAGCTATCATCTCCCATCCCTTCCTCCCCCCACCCCTAAGGAACCACAAATTTACTTTATATTTCTGTAGATTTCCCTGTACTGGACATTTTGTATAAATAGCCTCATATCCTTTTAAGTTAAATATTAAATGCTTACAAAAGCTCACTATTTAGAGGAAACTGGTGGTGAATTTTTAATTTTATATATCTAAATTTTCAAGAATGTTTAAAGTTAAAATGTTTTTTCCCCCCAGAAAAATCTTGAAATAATGTGCTGATCAAAGGAATGAGCAATACTTACGTCATCACTATCAGACATATGTAATCTTTCTATGTGGTTATCAGCATGCCATTTGAAATAGTGAATTTCAAAGCCATAAGGCAGTTTTCTTCAATATTTGAAATGAGGTCTTCAAAGCTAGTTAGGAATGTTTATAGTTACTCAGTTTTGAATGACTCATTCATTTCAGGTGGGCGTTTTAGCTAGCAAAAACTTCATTACAGTGGTAACTCGAGCTTTGTCAAGTTACTGCATTGCTTCAGGTTGGTTTGCCTTAAAGGAAAATTACTTCATATAAATTTTTGGTAAATTTTTGTTGGCTTTGCCAAGGTTAATTTTAAATAGAATATTATCTTTACAGGGCCAGGCGCAGTGGCTCGCGCCTATAATCCCAGCACTTTGGGAGGCCAAGGTGGGCAGATCACGAGGTCAGGAGATTGAGACCATCCTGGCTAACATGGTGAAACCCCGTCTCTACTAAAAATACAAAAAAATTAGCTGGGCGTGGTGGTGGGCGCCTGTAGTCCCAGCTACTCGGGAGGCTGAGGCAGGAGAATGGTGTGAACCTGGGAGGCAGAACTTGCAGTGAGCAGAGATCACACCACTGCACTCCAGCCTGGGCGACAGAGCGAGACTCTGTCTCAAAAAAAAAAAAAAAAAAGAATATTACCTTTACAGAAAAAGGAATTGAGCACTGTATGCTAGGTTGGTACAGTATCTTGTTTATAATATTAATGCTGAGATCCTAATTTTTTTTTTAACCTTGTTTTTTGGTTGTTTTGTTTTAACTTATATTTTAGGTTCGGGATATGTGTGCAGGTTTGTTATATAGGTAAACTCATGTCATAGGGGTTTGTTGTACAGATTATTTCATCACCCAGATACTAAGCCTAGTACTCAATAGTTATTATTATTATTATTATCTGAGATGGAATCTCATTCTGTCGCCCAGGCTGGAGTGCAGTGGTGCAATCTCGGCTCACTGCAGCCTCTGCCTCCTGGGTTCGAGCCTCAGCCTCCTGAGTAGCTAGGATTACAGGCATGTGCCACCATGCCTGGCTAATTTTTGTATTTTTAGTAGAGATGGAGTTTCACCATGTTTGTCAGGCTGGTCTCAAACTCCTGACCTCAGGTGATCCACCCGCCTTGGCCTCCCAAAGTGCTGGGATTACAGGTGTGGCTCACACCTGTAATAGGCCACTGTGCCCGGCCTCAATAGTTATTTTTTCTGCACCTCCTCCTTCTCCCACCCTCCACCCTCAAGTAGGCCTCAGTGTCTGTTGTTTCCTTCTTTGTGTCCATGAGTTCTCATCATTTAGCTCCCTCTTGTAAGTGAGAATATGCGGTATTTGATTTTCTGTTCCTGTGTTAGTATGCTAAGGATAATGGTCTCCCCCTCATTCCACATTCCCGCAAAAGACATGATCTCATTCTTTTTTATGGCTGCATAGTGTTCCATAGTGTATATGTACATTTTCTTTATCCAGTCTGTTGTTGATGGACATTTAGGTTGATTCCATGTCATTGCTATTGTGAATAGTGCTTCAGTGAGCATTCGAGTCCACGTGCCTTTATGGTAGTAGGACTTATGTTCCTCTTGGTGTATACCCAGTAATGGGATTGCTGAGTTGAATGGTAGTTCGGTTATTAGCTCTTTGAAAAACTTCCAAACTGCTTTTCACAGTAGCTGAACTAATTTACACTTTCACCAACAGTGTATAAGTGTTCCCTTTTCTCTGCAACCTCACCAGCGTATGTTATATTTTGGCTTTTTAAATAGCCATTCTGGTGGTGTGAGATGGTACTCACTGTGGTTTTGATTTGCGTTTCTCTAATGATCGGTGATAGTGAGCATTTTTTTCATATGTTTGTTGGTGGCATGTGTGTCTTCTTTAGAAAAGTGTCTGTTCATATCTTTTGTCCACTTTTTAATGCGGTTGTTAGTATTTTGTTCTTATAAATTTGTTTCAGTTCCTTATAGGTGCTGGATATTAGACCTTCGTCAGATGCGTAGTTTGCATATATTTTCTCCCATTCTGCAGGTTGTCTCTTCACTCTGTTGATAGCTTATTTTGCTGTGCAGAAGCCCTTAAGTTTAATTAGATGGGATCATAATTCTAAAAGAATATTTTTGTCTTAAGGAGTAAAAAGAACAAAATAATCTTCAGTAACCAATTTGTCCATGAATAGTGGGGAGAGATTATATATGTGGTACTAGATCCAATGTCATTGAGTACTGTGAGGATGAAGAATTCTCCTCTAAATGTTTTAATGCTGCAGAATTTATGTAGGATCTGGTCTTAATGCACAAGCTGCTTACAATTTAGCAAAGAAGCAATACCAGCATCCTAGTTAGAATCATAACTTTTTTTTTTTGAGATGGAGTCTCACTCTATTGGCCAGGCTAGAGTGCAGTGGCGCGAACTCCACTCATTGCAAACCTCTGCCTCCTGGGTTCAAGCGATTCTCCTGCCCCTCAGACTCTCGAGTAGCTGCGATTACAGGCACCCGCCACCACGGCCAGCTAATTTTTGAATTTTTGGTAGAGAACAGGGTTTCACCACGTGGGCCAGGCTGGTCTTGAACTCCTGACCTCAAGTGATCCATCTGCCCTGGCCTCCCAAAGTGCTGGGATTACAGGCATGAGCCATGACGCCTGGCAGAATCATAACTTTTTTGGTTTATGTAAAGATCATTATCTTAAAAACCAAGGTTACGTAATCTCTGATTTGAGACTGCTGTCTTTATCAAGTTTGGCAAAGGTAAAAGTATTCCTTATCAAGAGTAATTGCTGATGTTGAAAACAGTCTCGAGATTTTCCTTCTGGGTATGCTGCTTTTTGTTTAGAAGCAGATATACTTGGGTAATTTCCAAGCCAGGCACTGTATTTTCTGAACGTGAATGGCACAACAATCCTGAGTTCTTATTTTCGATGTACCAGCAGCAATTAATGCCATAGAAGAGTCTTGTAATGAGAACTGTTATCAGCTTTACACCCCTGGACAAGTCTTTTGAGGAATCCTGCAGACGAAAATATTGGAACTGGGGGAGCTTTGGCATAGTACATTCCAGGTAACCATTGAATGTGTGAGCTTTCTTGAAGAGTATTTTTAGAAACAGAAAAGCCTGTCAGCATTGGGTCAGTTTTATATTTGGTGTTTCTAAGGAAACAGCAAATGTCTAAGAGGACAGACTTTCATGGTGATTTCTTTATCAAGTTGACCCCTGTGTGGGTGGATAATGGAGCCCAGTTTGAATTTGACCAAAAAAAATCTGTGTCATTCCCACTGTTTAAAATAGGTAAAAGCATTTGCTTTGAGAATTTTGGTCAGTAATTTATTTCCCCTCTCTCCTCTTCCCAAATTCTGTTAACTCTTATTGTCTGCTGTGAACTTGGAAGCATTTATGATTCTTTGATTAAAAAGAATTAAGCATCAGGATTTGTGAGACAAATTAAAATTCAACCAGAATTGGAAGAGACCCAAGACGTGACAAGTAAGTACTGTGTGAGTCCCTGAATTGGATTCTGGAACAGAAAAGATACATTGGTGGAAAAACTGGTGAATCTTGAATAAAGTCTGTAATTGGATTAGCATTGTGCCAGTGTTACTTTCTTAGTTTTGATAATTGTGCTATGGTGATGTAAGATGCTAACATTGTGGGGAAACTGGACAAAGGATAGATGTCAACTCTATTATTTTTGCAACTCTTCTATAAGTATACAATTTTCGGCCAGGTGTGGTGGCTCACACATGTAATCCCAGCACTTTGGGAGGCCAAGGCAGGCAGATCACCTGAGGTCAGGAGTTCAAGACCAGCCTGGTGAACATGGTGAAACCCCGTCTCTACTAAAAATACAAAAATTAGCCAGGCGCGGTGGTGGGTGCCTATAATCCCATCTACTCAGGAGGCTGAGGCTGGAGAATCGCTTCAACCCAGGAGGTGGAGGTTGCAGTCAGCAGAGATCGCACCATTGCACTCCAGCCTGGGTGACGAGAGTGAAACTCTGTCTCAAAAAAGAAAAAAGTATACTATTTTCTCAAAATTAAACAAATCTTAAAATCAACTAGAAGTATCTGAGAGAATAGGAACGAAATGCTAAACTCTTGTTTTTCTGTTGAATACTTTAGTAAATGTTTGGATCTTTAATTGGAAACATACATGATTTTGAAGGGAGGATGGTCAGAAGAAAAAAGGATCAATATCTTCATATGTTTGTTGTGATGAGTAGATGGGAAAACCCTTGCTCTCGGGGCATCAAAGAACATTCCCTATGCTCACAAACAGCACCAAGGGTTTGTTTGCATAATGTCTGATCTAGTTGCTTAAGTTGAAAAAGTATGTAGCAAAGTAGACTGCTCTGTTTCTGCTCAGTTTAGTCATGTGAGCTTCTGTGTCGTTATCCAGAAAGTTGCATCTAAGTGTTTGTTCTACTACTTATAGCTGAGTCACTCAACAGACAGCAAAAGCTTACTCAGAAATGCTAATCAGCAACCCTTTCAAGAGGGACAATGCTTAGACAGAACAAAAGGAGAGGTCTGACCATTGTGGGGATGTAGGGATGTTTAACAAAGAAATTTCCTGAAATCCATGAGGTTGGGTTTGGTCATTCAAATGCTGACCCATTCTTTTCTCTTAAATGAAAGCCAGCTCTTCAAAACTGAAATCATAGGTTTTTAGCCTTTACTATTTTATATTAGATGTCATTAAAAATGATTTGGGGTTGAGTTTGGGATGGTGTTAGTCACTCTGATGGATTATTCTATGTATCTTCAGTCTATGTACAACATATACCACACGAAAGGCTTTTGGAGAGTGTTGGCAGGTTTCAGCTTAGAAAAGACTTCAGCTTGAGAGTGGACCTAACTCTCATGTAAGTTCTCTGTCTATATCAGTGGTCTCCAAAACTTTTTCATTGGATGTCCCATTTGTAACACTTTTTTTTTTTTTCTTTTTGGAGTCTTGCTGTGTCACCAGGCTGGAGGGCAGTGGCGTGATCTCGGCTCACTGCAACCTCCGCCTCCTGGGTTCAAGTGATTCCCCTGCCTCAGCCTCCCAAGTAGCTGGGACTACAGGTGCGTGCCACCATGCCCGGCTAATTTTTTGTATTTTAGTAGAGACGGGGTTTCATCATTTTGGCCAGGATGGTATCGATCTCCTGACCCCGTGATCTGCCCTCCTCGGCCTCCCAAAGTACTGGGATTACAGGCATGAGCCACCACACCCGGCCCATAAAATTTTTTAGCATGAACCTTTGATATGTATATTTAAAACATTGGTATACATGTGCTATCATTGTTAGTTATTATCTGAAGACCCAGTACGTATTACCAAGATTCTCTGTTAAGGATTATGGATGTAAGTACATATTGTTCACAGTCTTCTCTATTATTTTGAATGCTTTTGGCCGATTTGTCAGATTTGATTAAATTACCCTAATGTTTAACCTAGTAAAATGGTTTTAAAGAGCTTTTACTAGGAATGTAAGTGTCAATTCTGCTGCTTTTTATTTTCTTGTAATTGCATTATTAATAAGTATAATTTCCAATTTGTGGTTTTGTTGTATGATTCTTAAACCATTTGTTCTTTTGGGAGGGTTAGTTTAGTTTAAATTGGATAAAGTGATCCATGACTCCACCTAGCTGGGACCTGGAAATTGAAATGTGTAGTAGTAAGGAGAGAGACAGACAGGGAGGGTACCACTGTTATCCCTGTATTAGCTCAGGCTGCCATAGCAAGATACATAGACTGGGGGGCGTAAGCAGATGTTCGTCTTCTCATAGTTCTAGAGGCTGGAAGTCCAAGATCAGGGTGCCAGCATGATCTGGTTCTGGTGTGGGCTCTCTCCTGGCTTGCAGATAGCTGCCTTCTTGCCATGTCCTCCCAGAACAGAGAGAGTGAGCAAGAGCAAAAGCGAGAGTGAGGGAGAGACAGAGTGAGAGCTCTCTGTCTCTAATAAGGGCACTAACCCCATCTTGAGGGTCCCACCCTCATGACCTCATCTAATCCTAATTATCTCCAAAAGGGCCCAAGAGTAGCATCCCATCACGTTGGGGGTTAGGGCTTCAACATATGAATTTTAGGAAGGACACAGTTCAGTCCGTAGCACCACCCACCCTTCCCATTAAGGAGGTTCCTCTCCAGCCACATTACATAGAATTACGTTGGGACACCAATGTCAGTGCATTTAATAAATGTTCCTGAAGCTTATTTTTTGGAGGTATATATAAATATAAGCTCTGATAGCATCTTCCCAAACCCCACTTGGAAGCCACCTGCTTTAGATTCAGTTGATTAGGGCCTGCCTTAGAGGAAAACCATCTGGTCAGACCCAGTCTGACTTTTACTTTAGGCCCCAGGAACTCTGAGACTGATCATAAGTCTTGTTCCTTAAGTACCATTCATAATCCTACATTTGGTATATTTGAGGTAAGCATTGCAGTCCCTCTCTGTCAAGAATTGGGGGTGCGTGGTTAGTGGCAGCACTGCAAGGGTGGGAAAGTAGAAGGACGGGGCAAAGCTGCTAGTAGAGACCAATGAGCTGCGCCTGAAAGATGAGTACGAGTCAGCCTGGAAACTTGGGTGGGGCTTGGTGGGGAGGGCAGGCCAGACATGGGGAACCCCATGTGCAGAGGTGCAGAAGAGTGTAACGGCCAGGTGTGTGTCTTTCCAGAAAAGATGTGGAAGAAGAAGGTGATGTGGTTTGGCTCTGGGTCCCTACCCAAATCTCATCTTGAATTGTAGCTCCCATAATTCCCATATGTTGTGGGAGGGACCTGGTGGGAAACGATTGAATCATGGGGGCGGTTTCCCCCATACTGTTCTCGTGGTAGTGAATAAATCTTATGAGAGCTGATGGTTTTATCAGGGGTTTCCACTTTTGCATCTTCCTCATTCTCTCTTTGCCTGCTGCCGTCCATGTAAGACGGGACTTGCTCCTCCTTGCCTTCCACCATGATTGTGAGGCTTCCCCAGCCATGTGGAACTGTAATTCCAATTAAACCTCTTTCTTTTGTGAATTGCCCAGTCTGGGGCATGTCTTCATCAGCAGCGTGAAAACGGACTAATACAGAAGGGATGATGGACAAAGTGCTGTGAAAGGCCAGGCTACTGGAGACGGGCTTCTATAGCCAAGAAAAGCTTTTATGAGCCAAGTGACTAAGTGATAGATAGTACTTGGGTTTGATGTGCACAGCCACCTGCTCTGCATTTAGAATAAGCACATGAGGCTGCTGTCATTGCCCAGGAAGAGGTGCAGGGCTATACTGCTGCAGGAGAAGAGAAGCACTTGGGATGGTTAGCAGTGGGGCTGTAAGTGGACAGAGCACTAGGCAAGTGTGATTTCCAGGTTCCAGTGTTAGTGACGGAGAAGGTGTTGATGCTGTTTCTTGTGTTTCTGAGTTTTGTTTTGAACTATTTTGAACTGTGGATTGGGGCAAGGTGATTGACCTCAGAATAGCAGAAAGCCCCTTTCACCCCAGTATGAGACCACCCCAGGGGAGCAGAGATACACATGTAGGGGGTGATCTCTGTTGGTTGCGTCATGAAGGAGCTCCTTCCTCCAGCAAGGTGGGGGCAGCACTGGCTCTCTTGGAGAGACACCAAACTTTTGACAGATCTTTCCCTACCTCTAGATCTGTTTGGTTTCAAGATACTCCAATTAATAAACTGGAAGTAGAATAATGTCATAGCTTATAGCATGATGAGAATTAGATGAGAACAGCTGGGCACAGTGGCTCATGCCTGTAATCCCAGCACTTTGGGAGGCCAAGGCAGGAAGATTGTTTGCGGCCAGGAGTTTGAAACCAGCCTGGGCAACATAGTGAGACCCTATGTCTACAAGAAAAAAATAATTAGATGAGAATGTACCTGTTTAAGGCTGCACTGTGTAAGAGCTCACAGACTTACACAGAGTTGCTCATTGACACCAGTTATCTGGTTATTACGAATGTTGTTCTTCTTTGCCACTCATTTTGCTCTCTAATTCTTTGATAACCAAAACAATCAATTATAAGCTGTAACTCGGGGAAAAGGGAAGTGGACTTGCATATTACTCTGCCCAAGAGTTACACATTGCCAAGGGGAGAAATATGCAGGCTGAAGAATCACAAGGTAGGTTTTGGGCATTAGAGTCTTTTGTACATATATGTTTTCTAGTCTGTAACTGCTAGGAACAAGCAGGCTGGACTGCGAGCATAAGATGAGTCTAAAATGTGTTTGAGAGTGTGTATGTGTGGATTGGTGTTAAATCAAGAAACTGGCTTCTCCTTTTGGTGTCGTGAAAGAACACAGTTGCATATAAATTCACATTAAATTCACTGACACCTCCTCCTGCAAACAAACACCAAGATTCTTTATGATAGAATGGTTAAAACCTTAAACTTGGTCCACATGTATGACTAGAGTTGTATTGAATTGTGACTATAAAGTCTGCATCTGTATCTTTCTACCCTCCCTCCTTTTTTCCCTTCCATCTTGTTTGGGACCATCAACTTTTTGGCTCTGTGGGGCTCTTCTTTGAATATCTCTGAGGAACTTGGCACTGTGCATAATATGGAAACCGAATACTTAACTGTAGATTCAATGATATAAAGGAATATTATTTACTTATTTATTTATTTATTTTACATTTTTTCTTTTTTTGAGACAGAGTCTCGCTGTTGCCCAGGCTGGAGTGCAGTGGCGTGATCTTGGCTTACTGCAACATCCCACTCCCGGATTCAGGTGATTCTCCTGCCTCAGCTTCCTGTGTAGCTGGGACTACAGGCGTTCACCAGCAGGCCCGGCTAATTTTTTTGTATTTTTAGTGGAGATGGAATTTCACTATGTTGGCCAGGCTAGCCTCGAACTCCTGACCTCAAGTGATCCGCCTGCCTCAGCCTCCCAAATTGTTGGGATTACAAGCGTGAGCGACTGCAACCGGCAGGAATATTCTTTAAATTATTGAATAAAAAATATGACACTTTTGTTTTTATTCCAGTGAAAGGTGGAAGTTTTGAAAGTATTGCTGTCTAGCATATGAAACACGTTACCAAGCTCTGACAGTTTAAAAATAGAGCTCTTTATTTTAAAACAGTAAGGCCATTTGCTGAATAGTATCACAATTATTTCTCTAGTACTCAGCTTTGTTAAAACTGCCTGATAGTCATTTTTTAATGTTACCTTTACAAATTAGAGTTCATTAACCATTCTAACATTGATGTACCAGAGTAAATTGAATAATTTCACATAATGACGATGCCATGGTAAGGCAGAAACATGAACTTCTCTCAGTATCACTGTTTTGACTGTCAGCTGTCATGCAGTTTCAACACTACACCTATTTCAACAAACTTTTGTTCACTGTATGAGATTAGACATAGCAGAGGAAGTAATTTTAAGTACAGGATAGTGCGTGTGTGTGTGTATGTTGGGGATGTACCACCATTATTCTCTGTACATGGGTCAGTCATATTTGTAAGCCAAACAATGTGGACATTGGAAAGTCAAAAAACTCCAAGACAGAAAACAACATAAGGGAAGATTTCTTTTCATACTTTTACCAACCTCCTTCCACTGCTTTATCTAAATGTGTACACACATAGGCACATGCCATATCTTTTAACGCTTATAATTCACTGGGCCTACACATGAACATCTGTCTTCCTGGGGGACACACCATTTCACCTGGAAAACCATTCTAGTCCACAGTGAGCTGGTGTTGAAAGTTCTTCCTCTGCATCGAGGCTTCCTGTGAGTCCCAGATGATGGTTCTAGACTGTGGCCGACACATAAGCGGCAGTCGACCCATAACAACTGCAAACATGTTTAATTACTATAACAAAACGTTAATTCTCACATTATATTTGAGTTAGTATTGGACTGTCAGGAATTTAGTAGTTCTCTTAATGTTTAGTTTGATAGTCGCAGACCCATTTATAGAGATGACTCTTCAGGGCTGTCCCAGGGAGCATATGTGGCCTCTTCATATGTTGTTGGGTGTTCTATCACATCGCTGGGAAAGAGTGAGTTTTCTTATTTCACCAATTGACAACATTGCTCCTATACTCAACAAAAATTTAAATGAGGGTTGGAACAGCTTTCAATTTTTTGCCCCTAAAATTGTACCCCCAAACTCCAATACTCCATATTAGTATGTACGAACTCTGAGGAAATGCTGAGAAAGCTGGAGACTATCTGTTACTTGCTGACAGTCTTTTCCTGTGTCTAGTTCACTTTCTGAGGTCCTTCTGTGTCTAGTTTTATGGTCTCTTTGCTAGTATTTTGTATGGATGGTTGATGGGTGCAATGTGCAATGCAGTATTCCAAATATTTTTTTTATCATGTGTCATGCACTTAAGTAGACAAGAAGCTATTTTCAATTCAGTGCTGGTGTTTGCCATAGAGTTGAATACGTTTTTTATAGAAATCAACCTGTGATATTTATAAAGATTTTAGACGAGTAGATTATAAGAAAGTTAACTGACTTGGATTTTAAACCATAGTACTTTTTATATAAATAGTTTAAAGATATTGATTTAGCATTCTTCACAGCCAAGTATGTTTTCTTATATATCCTGAAGATAAATTTATTATGTGCCATTTTTTTGAACTATTGTGTTAAGGGACATGATGAATTTTGATATTTTGAGATACTACCATTAGAAAAAAATGAAGGGAGTCTGAATATGTAGCCCTTTAAAAGAAACTTATGTGCTGCTTACTGTTTGAAATACATTGAATATTTTAAAATTAGGACAGCATCAACATGGCTCCACATATACCCGTGGAACAATTGTTACAACAAATAGAGGCTGGGCATGGTAGCTCACACCTGTAATCCCAGCACTTTGGGAGGCTGAGGCAGGTGCTTCGCCTGAGCTCAGGAGTTTGAGACCAGCGTGGGGCAACATGGTGAAACCCCATCTCTATCAAAAGTACAAAAAATTAGCTGAGCATGGTGATGCACGCCTGTGGTCCCAGCTACTTGGGAAGCTGAGGTGGAGGATCGCTTGAGCCTGGGGGGTGGAGGTTAAAGTGAGCTGAGATTGCACCACTGCACTCCAGCCTGGGTGACGGAGCAAAACCCTGTCTCAATTAAAAATATTAATAGTAATAATATAACAAATAGAGCTGTGGTTGAGTTCTGCAGAAGTGATGAGCTAAGATGTATTATCTGCTTAGTAAGACTTGAAAGACAGTCTCTAACTAAAAAGGTGAATTGTTTGTAAAACCTTTTCGCCAAGGTTTATGTTCTCCATAAAATTCTCAAATACAATTTTGCGGAGTCTTTGCAGAATGTCAGTGCTAGTATTTACTTTTGCTTTCCAGTTCTCGTTCGTGGCATTTTTGTATTCCACAGGCTGTCATGTACCTCTCATTTCCTGTTTTGTGCATATAACGGTAACTTGGTTGGCGAATCGATGATATATAGATCAGGTATTTTATTTTTAGCCTTACATTGCATAAGAAAAATCTAGGTTCATGTCATCTGGGGCAGGCTCTGATTTCTGTTTGTAGCCAGCACTCCTGGTGATTTTGCTGAAGGTGGTCCTCATTTGTTGTCACCCTCATGCAACAATGTATAGTTCATAGGAATTTTTTGAAGATTAAATGAGTTAATATGCATGAGGCACTTTAAACAGCACCTCACTGAGTGCTTTATATATTTTGCTGTTGCTGTAGTTGCATTTTAGATAGTGTGTTTGACAATAACTCTCCCATCAATTTTGGAATGTACCACTTGGGTTTTACAAAAAAAACCAGGTTTTGTCTTGCATTAGTAGAGATTAAAAGGTAAGGTGCATATCAAATAGGATGAATGTGTTTCAGGAACAAACTAGAAATGTTTTCTTTTTGCACTAACCTGATTTTGAAGATTAATTCTAGTTTGCCTGAGGTTATCATGGAGAACTTTAAATTATTAAACATGTAATGGAAAAAACATGCAGTGTAATCTTTCTCTCTTTCTTCCTTTTTTTTTTTGTAATAGCCTGAGTGGGAGGGTAATTAGCTATAGTATAAGGAACAAAACATAACAAGTACATGAGTCTTGGCTCTACCAGGGACCAAGTGAATGACCTTAGGTCAAGTCCATGATTTCGCTGAGTCTGACTTTCCTTGTTTGTTTGATGGAAACACACTTCCCTAGAAAGCATGTCGGGAAGCTAAATGAGATTTCAGATGCAAAAATGCCTAGGACACAGTACAGTGGCCGTGGATATCGTATATCCCTTCCTGTTTGACAGGTTGGGTAGGCTTGTTGCTCTTTTTTCTTTCTTTTTTCTCTTTATTGTGGTAAAATACACATAACATGAAATTTATCTTCTTTATTATATTTAAGTATACGATTCAGTAGTGTTAAGGACAGTCACACTGGTGTGCAACCAATCTCCAGAAAGCTTTTCATCTTGCAAAACTGAAACTCTGTCCCTGTTAAACAACTCCCTGTTCTTCCTCCCCGTGCCCCTGGCAGTCACCATTCTACTTTCTGACCCTGTGTATTTGGCTTCTCCAGGTCCCTCATGTAATAGTCTTATTGCTCATTGATATAGTAATTACAACTTTACCATTACAAGGAGTCTTGCCTGGGCATGGTGGCTCATGCCTGTAATCCCAGCACTTTGGGAGGCTGAGGTGGGAGGATTGCTTGAGCTCAGGAGTTTGAGACCAGGGCAACATGGCAAAACCCTTTCTTTATGAAAAATACAAAAATTAGCCAGGTGTGGTGGCATGCACCTGTAGTCCCAGCTACTTGGGAGGTGGAGGTTGCAGTGAGCCAAAATCATGCCACTGCACTCCAGCCTGGGCATCAGAGCCATACCCGTCTCAAGAAGAAAAAAACCAAAAGCAGTCTTAGTACTCTATCACGCGGTCATTTTTGGTGGTGTTTTTGTCCTTTTTCTATGCTTTATCTCATGTCTTGCTGTGTACCACAGTAAGCACCACTTTTTAAAAAATAGGTATAAACGATTAAAGGAAATTCAGATGACTCCCCCACCCCCCATCCCCCATTTTTGCTGTCTGGTTGACTTTACCATTTGCATCTTTCCCTGACAACCCTGGCTAGGTTGGGATACACCAGGACCAGGGTACAGAGTCATAGTGCCCAGGAGGACGCTTGGTGGGGTGGGTATAGATTTTAAACCAGATCTGCTTTTTTGTTGAGTGGATCATTTTCATGGCACTGGCGCTGGTTCAGTCACTCGTGTCTCCACCTTTCACCTTCCCGATTGCTGGTGGTTATCGTTCTAAAACAGCCAAGGCACTGTGATTCTCCCTGTTGAGGGACCATCGCTGCTTCTCTTTTGTCTCCAGTAAGATACACAAGGCCACTCTCGTTCTATTCCCGGCTTACCGCACCATCTCCCCAGGCTCCTGTTCCTGTGTCTGGCTGCAGCCTTTAATCACAGCACTTTCTCTGGAACACTGTCTCCTACTCAAGTTCGTCCTCAGGCTCAGGTCGCATCTCTGTAAGCAAGCATTTTCTTCCTCGTCCTGCATCTCCACCGTTTGCAGGCGGAGGCAGCCCCTCTGTGCCGCAGCGTTTCTCAGACTCTTTTGCTCTGGAACTTAGCATGCTGCACCACATCTATTTTTATCCATCTCTGACTCTCCTGCTCTGCTGTGTCATCCTTGATGACAAAGTCTGTCTGTTTCCCCTCGCATCCTCCCCAGCACGACGCACAGTTCCTGCCAATGGGAAGTGGAAAACCTTTGCTGAAGGACTGCGCTGTGCAAGCGAAGGTCAGAATTGAACAGAAAATGAGAATTGGCTTAATGTGTTGTTCTCAGATATCCCTTCACACGTAATTGCTTATTGAACAAAGTAGAACCCCCATGGTGATGTGCAGTTACTTATGCCTCGGAAATTGATGTATTGTATAGTGTTGATGTTGTACTTTCATATATAAACTACTCCTAAAAGGGGGCTGCCGAGGTAAATGCTTTTAATGCCAATTTCTTCAGACTTGGCAGATGGATGTCTACCCTCAAATGGAGGTACATTTGGGATTTAATGTGACAGCTGGCATCCTTAGTCATTTATGTTGGTCAAGGTTTAAAACTTGTGTGTTCAACACATTTTTTTGTGGTAGCCGGTGTATACTGTCTTGGTGCTTGGTGTTGCAGCGCAGTGGTGGAAAATCGAGGGCTCTGCCTGCAAGGTTACTCCTTAGCTTGTCGGGTATATTTGAGTAAGGGAAGCGTAGTAGAGAACACACATGTTGAATGATCCATTTCCATGGCTAAGTTCGTGGCCCCTTTTTCCTCCCTGCTCTCTGGCTCATGCCCTTAGCCTCTTAAAGAAGAGTTACGGGAGAGAAATTCCGAGCAGCCTCCTGGCCTGTTTTTCCTGAGCCGTAAGGTGGGTGCTTCACTCTTCACAGGGCTAGCCCCGTATAGCTTTAATTCCCACAGCACTTTCCTTAGAAGCTCTCCTCGCGGAGCACAGCACGGACGGGCCAGGAGCCGGGGCTCCCACGCCTGAGGCTGCAGTCCTTCAGGAGCCTCAGATGTGAGGTAGAGCCAGTCCCAGCTGGCATCTCCATGGCACGGATGAGGAAACACACCAGAAAGAGTTACATAACTTGCCTGAGTTCCTACAGTCGGTGAGCATCACAGGCTGTGTGGGATGCATTAGGGAGTGGTCTGCCTGAGGTGCAGGCAATAAGAAGGTCCACACAATAAAACCCCCTAAAAGTCCATCTGCTTTTAATCATCCCCATGTACCAGCAGTAACATTCTCCTCCCTGCAAAAACCTTCTTTTGGACTAAATTCTAAATAATTGCCGTGACTACTAATTAGTTTTTTTGTTTTTTGTTTGTTTGTTTGTTTGTTTTTTGTTTTTTGGAGAGGAGGTCTTACTCTGTGGGCCAGGCTGGAGTGCAGTGGTACAATCATACTTCATTACAGCCTCAAATTCTCCCACGTCAACCTCGCAAGTAGCTGGGAATATAGGCACACGTCACCATGCGTGACTAATTAAAGAAAAAATTTAGAGGGTCTTGATGTGTTGCTGAGTTGCCCAGGCTGGTCTCAAACTCCTGCCCCTAAGTGATCCTCCCACCTCAGCCTCCCAAGTTGCTGGGATTACAGTCACAAGCCTGGCTACTTTTAAAGATTTCACATATGTATATAGCAGATATAGTGTGTATATATATAAAATATACACACATATATTCTTCAATGTAGCACATATTTATTTTATTTACTTTTTGTTTTTTTTTGAAGTGCTGTTGGACTTGATTTATTTCTTTTAAGTGACCATTATATTCTACATGGAAATTCATTAGGAGCATTCTCAGTTAACCCTCTGTCTCCAGTGCCCACAACCAACTGAACAGTACATGTGCATTTTGAGAGCAAGGTCCTAAGAGTTAGGACAGGTCTGGAGTTCCCTTTGGACACAGTGCTCTCCAGGAGCCCCATGGTGCTACATATTCTGGAGTTAGTTAGTTTATGTACTTATTTATGATTATTTTGTAGAGATGGGGTCTCGCTATGTTGCCCAGGCTGGTCTTGAACTCCTGGCCTCAAGTGATCCTTCCAGCAGAGACTCTCAAAGTGACGGGATTACAAGTGTGAGTCACCATGCCCGACGCCTGAGTTTACATAGTAGCTATGAAATAGTGACAGTACAGCGTTTATAAACACTGAGAAAGTAGAACTTGAGTTATTTCGATTCTGTCATTTTATGTGACCACGTGGGGGTTTTTACATCTAACATTTAAGATAGCAAAACAGAATATGAACTGCAGGGTATGATATTTTGTTTGGTAAGCTCACATTTTAGTTTGGTAAATTTTTCCTAGATTCTTACAATTGAAATTCATTCATAATTATTCATTGTTTTAAAATTGAAGACCAAGTCAAGAAAAGAAAATGTGACATTAGTGGTGTGATTTAGTAGGTGTTTATACCTTTGATAGAGCGTTGGTTTTGTTAAATTTCACTTATTAGTTACTTGCCAATTAATGACATAAATATTGTATCAGTCTGTAACCAAAGGACCAAAATTCAAGTTGTTACATAGATAGATATAAAAACCATTGAATAAATACTTGTGCTTTTTTCTCTTTTTTTTTGGACAATAAAAATTTTTATTATTTTATTTACTGGCATGATTAGATGCAGTTTTATTTTTTTGTTTTTGAGACGGAGTCTCACTCTGTTGTCCAGGCTGGAGTGCCATGGTGTGATTTCGGCTCACTGCAACCTTTGCCTCCTGGGTTCAAGCAATTCTCCTGCCTCAGCCTCCCAAGTAACTGGGTTTACAGGCACCTGCCACCATGCCCAGCTAATTTTTGTATTTTTGTAGAGATGGGGTTTCATCATGTTGGCCAGGCTGGTCTTGAACTCCTGGCTTCAGGTGATCCACCCACCTCAGCCTCCCAGAGTGCTGGGATTACAGGCATGAGTCACCGTGCCTGGCCTAGATGCAAGTTTAATAAAGACTATTTTTGCTGTTTGTTTCTTTTTTGGTCAATTTTATGTTCTTTATAGTTATCACTGAAAGAAATTTTGCCACATAGAGAAGGGGGCTGCTTACAAAAAAAATTCTCTTGGTGTGAAACACACTGGAGACATCACCACCCTCAGCCATCATCACAAGATGCCCAGCCTTGACCCAGTCTGGACCCTCCCACTGTTTCTAACCTTTGAGTGCAGCTCCTCCCACCCCGTGTAGTCGTGTTTCTGTAGATGTAGCACTGCGTCTTACAAGCCCTCAGTTTCCTACTGTGTGAAGGGAAGGGCTTTAATGGGAGTTTTCAAGGTTTCCCTCAATTCTGAAATCCTGTGGTTGAATGGACCCTAAGCTGTGCTCTGATCGTGGTGGGGAAAGTGTTTCCATTACCTGTTGGCTCGTTATTACAGTGACTGCAGCCCCTGCCGTTTGGAGTGTCTGAGGCAGGTGGGGCCCAGTTTCCTTTGGCAAAAGAAAAAACTGGCAAGACATGGAGGTGGTCCAAGGATGTGGGGTCCGTTCCCTGTTTCTTTAGTGCCTGCACGAGGAGCGAGGGACTTATTCCAGGTTTCCCTTTGTGCTTGGAAGGAAGATGTATTCTCCATAGGCTCCAAAATTCATTTGTTTAGACATTTTAATTACATTTTTTGAATCTGTATTTTTAGCCTGTCCAATTAGTCAGTTTGATAATAGCATCAATCTCCTGTTACAGCTTTCTTGGTCCATTTGCTTGTGAATTTTGTTTTACATGTTTTCATGTAAAACATAATTTACATTTTGAGTAAAATTTAATTTTATGTAAAATAAAGTGTACCACACTGGTGGTAATGTGGCTGTAATTTTTACTCTGGCCTTATGCTCATTAATTATTTCTGTCTTAAACTTGGTGGTGATGTTACTATTTTAGCCTTGCCTTTCTTTTTGCTCGTGTTTGTGTTATATGACTACTCATAACTTTGTTTTTAATTTTTTGAAGTTACATAAGAAAATCCCCACAGAGATCCTTTTTCATTTGATGGGGGCGCTTAAACCATTTGTTGGTGTAACTTTTTGGTAGGGCATTTTTTGTTTTATGCTTTTTATTTTTGCTTCCTTGGTGTTTTCTCAACTCTTTGGCTTGGTTGAGAAAGCTCATTGTGGGATTACTAAACATATGCGGGAACCGGAAGTGAAGACATCAGTTGTCATCACATTGATCTTGCAGAGTCTGTGGACATTCAGGTAGGTGTATCCAGAGAAGTTAAATATGCTGGTCTAGACAGAGCTTGTGGTAGACATCCAAGCTGGGGGTGAATTTGATAACCATTTGATGAGTACACTGGTGCTAATTTCAGCCATACATGGAAAAGATGGTTCAGTGCATTGAATAAAGACC
This sequence comes from Pan troglodytes, assembly GCF_028858775.2. Lineage (NCBI taxonomy): Eukaryota > Metazoa > Chordata > Mammalia > Primates > Hominidae > Pan > Pan troglodytes. The sequence goes on from NC_072412.2 coordinate 24,661,443, forward strand.
AAAGGCAGAAAACCTCAGGGATGATCTCTGTTTCAGGGTCAGGAAAAGGAGTGTGGAGGGGAGGTTGCACAGGAGCCCTGGGAGGTGTAGGGGCTAACCAGGAAAGGAGGGCTGCCAGTAGGTGAGCTCAGGTGCAATGTTTATTGATTTGGGCAAGAAGAAGAGAGACTTCTTTATCAATAGGGTGGAAAGAGCTTTGGGAGTCGGTTTGTGTGTGTGTCAAGGTGAATCACGTCCACTCTAAAGCTTCAGTTTACTCCACGAAATGGGGAGGAGGCAGAGTGCTCAAAGTGAAGGGGCTGGGGTAGGGTGGAGAGTTTGAGGAGAGAGAACGGTTGGAACAGCCAGGGTGGTGCATGGGGCAGGGAGCTGTCCAAGGTCTGTGGCACCGAGAACCTAGGTGACATCAGGAAACACATGTGGGTCAATGTCTGTTAAGGGACCCACTTAGAATTGCTGTGTTGAATAATGTACTTCCATTTCTTAATCCTTTGGTGATTAAAAAAATTACAAGGAAAAGATCAGTCTGGGTCTGCTGCATTTAATTGTGTGTATAGTAGATGTAATCTCCAAGGCGGGCGGTGGGGGTAGTTGGAGGGATCGCTTTGACCTTTCTGCCACTGCAGAGACTCCTGCTGCCAATATTGAAACAATCATAAATATCTTATTAGGTTTCCTGGGAACAAAGCCATGCTGCAAAGGGTATGAAAGCCTGTTTGGCAGGGATGAAGGTAGGAAGGATTATATGAAAAGAGAGGAGACTGTGGGGACACAGCCCGCTTTTCTGTTTGTTTGCCTGCTTGTTTGTTTTTATGAGGGGCAGGCTCTGTGGTATCTGCATCTATATTTTAGAAGCGCTTTGCTGTTGTTCTGATATTCACAGGGCCTTCATCTGTGTTTAAAAAACTGAAAACATGAGGATAAAAACTGATTTGAAGCTTCTGACATTTTTATAATTGTTTTCAAACACAGTTAACAGCATCTTCCCTTTTACTGTTTTGGACACCTTCTGTCCGAATCCTTCTAGCTGTGAGCGAATTCGACTTTGTAATGATTTCTTTTTTCACAGTGATGTCAGCAAAATCACACAGACCTAGGGGTCTAGCCCGGAGCTTTGCAATGTCCTTCTAGTTGCCTAGAGGCCCTCTGCTGGCTAGCAGCCCTTGGGTGACAGCTTGCTTTCTTTTCACATCTCTTGCCTCTCAAATCTGTTTAAGATTCTGCTTCTTAAACTGTCTGAATTAGGTGTCTCCGCAGATTTCCCTGTGGCCAGCTACCTCCCAAACCAAACACCTATGTAAGCCGACCTTGGTTGTTGTTCCTGAGCACGTTGAGGACATTTGGGCAAACACAACAAGAACAGGAAGTCGACAACGTTCCAGTTATAACCTCCTGCTGCTGCCCTTCCAGGGTGGGGCTGGGCTTCTTCCAACCCACTTTACCACCTGTCTTTGTTCAGGAAAGGCCAGAGTGTGCCATTGCCTTGGAAATGGCCTGTGTAAGAGGCTGAGAAGGGGTTTGAATGAGTCCAAGAAGCAGCAGGATTGGATCTGGAAGGGTTGATGAGGACTGGGTGAGGTGTTGTGGGGTTGTGAGTCTTGTGTGGATGAGAGCTGGAAAGCACAGATGGAGGTGGAAGGACCCTTCCTTACCTTTTCTCTGCTCTCTCTTCCCACCTATCTGGTTTTTTGGTTGTATTTTTGCTTTTTAAGAGACAGAGTCTTGCTCTGTTACCCAGGCTGGAGTGCAGTGGCACGATCATAGCTCATTGCAGGCTCCAACTCCTGGCTTCAAGCCCTCCTCCTGCTTCAGCCTCCCAAGAAGCTGGGACCACAGGCATGCACCATGCATGCTTTCCTTTTTTTTTTTTTTTTTTTTTTTTTTTTTAAAGAGATGGGGTCTCAGTATGTTGCTCAGTCTGGTCTCGAACTCCTGACTTCAGGAGATCCTCTTGCCTTGGCCTCTGAAAGTGCTGGGATTACAGACATGAGCCACTGCTCTAGACCCCTGTCTGTTTTTATAGCTTAAAGTCACTTTTGTACTTCCCATGGCTGTGTTCTGACAGTTTCATACTGTGTATACCTTGATCTGAGCTGTACACCTCAAGCTGCTTGGTTCGAATATATTTCATCTTTCTGGATTAAAACCCTTTGAACAAAGAGAACAGGATTCTTGCTCATCTTTATACAGGCAGCACTAACTGAGCAGTTTATCCACCAGAACTCTCATCACCGGGGCTCATGCACATTCAGGCTGTATGCTCCAACACTAGATGTTCCCCGTGAAACACCCGAGGGTAACCTGGCTGTATTGTCTGACTTCTTTGAAAGGTGCTGTCCTGTGGAAGGAGTGAGGGTGTGGGCTTTCTTTGCTTGACTATTTTATCAAGTTTAATTGTAGGAAGCCATTCCTACAATTGATGACTTTATGTAATTATGTAATTAAAATGAATCATTGTTGAAGAGGAGACTGAGTGGGAAAAAAAGGATTGGGAGCATCTTGGCACATGGAAGCAGCTCTGGGGAAACTGAGAGTCTCACACCCCTGGCTCATGTGCCACCTCCAGCTTGGATGTTAGACCACCTGATCATTTTCCTATTGCGTCTGGCTTATTTTGAACCCCTGCATGAAATCTACATTGAAGAGGAGAGAATACTTTTTTTCTTTTCACGTTATAGTTAATTGCTGAAAGAAACAGTTTAGGAAATCTGAAAAAAATAAATAGTGACTTAATCTAAATGGACCTCGATTTCCTCACTGGCAAAAAGGAGTGGATATTTGAAGGCTAAATAAATGATGCAAAAAAACAAAATACATGTGAACAAACACATGATGAGCATAGTGCCCAGAACACTTCGGGTTTTCAGGAAATGTTGTTTTCCTTATCATCAGTAAATTGGAAGGTAACAGAGCTTGATGATTATCAGGTGCTCTGATCTCTAATAGCCCAGGATTTAAAAAAAAAGTCCTATTTACTTAGAGGAACAATTTGTTCTCTTAGAGAGGCACAGGTGGAGTTGACCTTTGTATGCAGGTCACATTTTGGATTAATGCATTGCTGTGCTTTTGTACTAGAGTATTTAATATTATTATTAAAATATCAGGAGGAAATGGGAAATCTCAGTATTATAATCTGCTTGCATGGGTTGATGTGTTAATTCAGCCCTTTGGATGTAAAGCTGCTCTGGGCACGGCTTATGTTTGGCTGGCACAGTGCTGAAGTGTTGAGACCATCATGCTAATGAGACCAAGGTGCAGGGTCTGACTCCCTCGGCAGGCTGTGGGGCCCTCAGAGGACCAGTCACCTCCTGCAGGTGTGTGTTCTTCATGTGAGCAGGTGGTGGGGTGTCCACAATATGTGATGTATCATGATCAACACAGGTTAATCACCTGATTTGAGAAATTCTTTGAAGTTTGAGGTGGGCCATTAGTAGTATCAAAAACAAAAGGAATATTATGTGTGATTAAAGTTGTGAAAGGAGCTATTATTTCTGTGAAATTTGTAGTCTTCATATTTTACTCTAACACATTTTAGACTGAGTTAAACACAGAGTAGTTTTTAGGTTTAATTTAACCATTCAAAAGAATGGTTAGTTTTAGGACTGATTGCCTATTAAATTCCTGACGATTAAGGGAAATCAAAAGTTTAATAGCTGAATGAAAATTGAGTTTGCACTATCTAATTTGGTTTAGATAACACTTTTTCAGATTTCAGGGGGAAATAAAGGCTGTTTTAATGTATGAATGCGCATGAATGTTTATTTGATTCTGCAGTGTTAGTTTATTTTTCCATTAATGGGAGAATTTGAAGGTGTGTTAAGCCAACCTAAGCAAATATCTATCATTTAGACCACTGCTTTTTCCTAGTCTATCTCCCCTCTTGAAAATAACTATTTAAAAATAGGATTTTCAGCCGGGTGCGTTGGCTTATGCCTGTAATCCCAGCCAGCACTTTGGGAGGCCGAGGCGGGCGGATCACGAGGTCAGGAGATCAAGACCATCTGGCTAACACGGTGAAACCCTGTCTCTACTAAAAATAAAAAATAAAAAATAAAGTTAGCCGGGTGTGGGGGCGGGCACCTGTAGTCCCAGCTACTCGGGAGGCTGAGGCAGGAGAATGGCATGAACCCGGGAGGCAGAGGTTGCAGTGAGCCGAGATCGCACCACTGCACTCCAGCCTGGGCAACTGAGAGAGATTCCGTCTCAAAAAAAATAATAATAATAAAAGCAAGATTTTCATTGTCTAGTACTTGTTCATTATAATTGTTGCCTGTTTCACCTGATCCATATGCTGTATACCCATACATGTGGACACACGTGCTCCGGATATGAGTTGAAAATTTTGGGCACCCAATATGGGGCAGGTGTCATGCTCATTGTTAGGATTTAATGGTCAATAGGGTGAGACTTGCAGTGCTGGAGAGATAAACAGATGCTCATACTATGAATGATGCATATTTGTGAGGACAACATCAGTATCAAGGCAGCAAATACAGCAGCAATATTTGTGTGCCTGCTTGGATTTTCAGATAGTGGATTCTCACTAATAGAATTTGATATTTCACCTTTAAAATTTCTCATCATAGAAATAAATCAGTAAGCTCTGCCTTATAAAGGGACTCAAGTCCTTCCATGATCACCCATTCTACAGAATGCTTGTTTGCATATGCACATCTATTTCTGGTTATCATTAATTCTCCAATGATACTGCAATTCAGTCTCTCAGACATGGAGTCTACGTTTGTCTTGTTACTGATGATGTGCTTAACAGGTAAGCTGATCTTTTTGGTCATAGAATTGGCCAATGTGGATAATCCTGTTAATACCCTACCTCGGCCAAGCTCAGAGGATGATATTAGATAGCATGAATCTAGACTGAAAAGTTTTTCTAACACCCTGCAGATGTGTTCAAGTCAAAATTGAAGGTAGGGGTTTAAATAATATTAGGAAGAGCTAACATTTGTTGAGAACATACTGTGTCCCCGATGCCGTTATAAACATTTTATTTCTGTTAACTCAATGTTTGACTTCCATTTTGCAGATGATGAAAGTGAGGCATGGACTGATTAAATAACAAGCCCAGGGCTCATGGCAGACCCAGGAGTGCAGTGGCAGAGCTCATGCTTTTAGCCACTGTGCTTCATCTTCAGTGGCAGGATACTGAGTCCTGTACCCAGAGACTGTTTATATACAGAGTAGTGCTAATGTGTTGTTCTAATCAGTACATAGGAGGAAATGGACACTTTGGTTAAGGAAAGTAAAACTGAGATTCCTTATATTTGACAATAAAATAGAATCTCCATGTGGCAGGGGATAACTGCCCCCAAGATCCATTCTCTATCCTGCGCCAATTGTTGCCCTGTATTCTGGCCTAATTACCTGTTAGTACTCCCTCAGGCCAACTATGGGCCCAGACCCTAGTGTATAGTAACCCTCACTAAATTGAGTGCAGCATTTAAGGAAGACTTGGCAAAGGTGAATGTGTTACTCACAGAAACAAACCTAGAGGGAGATGAGTCTTGAGTGTGACTTGCAGGTGGAGCTATATATAAGACCCTACTTCACAAATAATGCCTAGTTCTGAATCTGTATCCGGTGGAATGTTTCAGAACATGAGATTTGGAGCCAGACACACTTGGCCCTGATAACACAGACACCCTGGTGAACCATGTGTTGTCATGTTTGGGGGGTTGAATCTTGGTTTAGCTAGCTATTGCCTAGCTATGTGAGCCTGGGCCAGTCAGCACCTTCTTCGAGAGCGTTTCCACCTCTGTAAGTTGGTGCTCATCTAGCAGATTTGTTTAAAGGTCAATTGCCTGACATATATTAATTACCAGGTTGGATGCCAATAATTTCTCGTTGGGGACATCATATTCTATTCATTCAGGAATGGTATGGCTATTATTTCAAACTCTGCCAAAGACACGTACTGGTTCTCCTCTCCAGTGTACTATTTTATTTAATATTTGTGGAGTACTTACCTGAGCTGGTTCAGTTAGGAAAACAGACAGTAAACACAAGAACTAGATAACTTCAGATTATAATAAGGGCTGTTAAAATAAACAGGAGACATAAGGAAAAGTTGGGATAGGGTGGGGGAAGACCAACGGGCAACTCACTGTGGAAGTGATGATTGTGTTAAGGTGTGAGAAACGGGAGGTAGAGCAGGGTGGGAGGAAGATACCAGGCAGAGAAGACAGCAAGGGCAGAGGACAGCTATGCTACTCTCTAGTCCTAGGGTAGCACAGCTGAAACTCCCTAAACATGACAACCCCATGGTTCACCAAGGCGTGTGTGTCATGGGGGAAGAGTAGATTATTTCCTTATAAATCTTTCATTTTATAGTTATCAAAGTGCCCTCCATAAATGTATTGCCTGCTCCCTTCTTATCTTGAAGTATGGTACAGATCACTAAGATTCCTGTTTCCCTGGACTTGGAAGGAAGGCACAATAGGGTGAGCGAGGTGCCACACAAGTTATTAGAAACTGCTGGGGAGAGAGGGCTCTTTTTTGCCCTAGAGAATTCAAGTGAACTCAATTATGTTATTGTAGAGCTTTTCTGAAGGTGTAATTGAAATATTCAGGTGTAACTTCATAGGATATGCAGGTAAGATTTGTCTCATTAAAATAACACCTTTAAACTTACTAAAGGTTTTAAATGTCTTAGTCAATTAAAACAATGCATTAGTGTTACACTGCAGACAGGGATTATCTTCATAATATTGTGTGGAGTGCTCATACAGTGTTAGATAAATGAACTAAAGTGAAATGAAATTAAAGCAGAATATAAAGACCATGAGAGTAATAACAGTGGTAACTTGAGGCCCAATATATAATTTTTTTTTTGAGACAGGGTCTCACTCTGTTGCCCAGTCTGGAGTGCAGTGGTGCAATCTTGGCTTACCACAACCTCCACGGCTCAGGTGATCCTCCCACCTCAGCCTCCCGAGTAGCTGGGACCGCAGGCATGCATCACCACACTTGACTAATTTTTTTTGTCCTTTTTGTAGAGATGGGGTTTTGCCACATTGCACCAGCTGTTCTCAAACTCCTGGACTCAAGTGATCCACCTGCCCTAGCCTCTCAAAGTGCTGGGATTACAGGCGTGAGCCACCTGGCACCAATATATATAATTTTAAGTTAAAACTTTTTTGTGTATTTTTACATTTTTGAGGCATGTAAATATATTCCCTGTGCATTTTTTTATTTGTACGCCTTATGTATTTTTTCACTTTTGGAAAACTAAACTTGAATGCCTATCTTCTTCAACCCATGTTTGTATTTCTTTGACATACTTGACTCCTACTCGATGATGTGATACTGTTTTAGAAGTATGGTTGGGCAGAAAGGGGGAGGCATGAAAGAGATGCAGAAGTCATGTCTTTAAAAATGTACCTGGGATTCGTTTTAATCGAGTATGGTAAGACCTGCAGACACAGAAAGGAGCATCATCAAGAAGTTTGTACTCACAGTTCCCTAGAAACAGGAGGCTGGCACACCACCCAGGGCCACACATAGAAGCTCCAGGTGGCTTAGGAAGCGTGGACAGTGGCCTTCCCTGTGGTTTCCATGAGAAGGGCAAGGCGGGATGACCAGGTTTAGAATTGGCTGGTATGGATAATTTCAGTGAGCTCTGGACATAAGGGCTGCTCTGGTTGTCTGGCTTCTGGCTCTGGAATGATCAGGGCAGGCTTGATCAGTGAGAGTTTCTTAAGGGAGGCAGCTGGGAGGCACAGCACAGACTGGATTGTTTGGTTTGCATGTGAAAGACATATTCCCTGGCAAGTTGTTTGCTATTTCTAGGAATTAGCCCTAGAAGGGGCAATCCCCTCCCAGGGTCAGTGAAGCCCCAGGGGCCAGAGCGTTAGGGTACAGAAAATAAGAAAACATAGTTATTACACTATAATATGTTATGGGAAGTCTTCTGTTATTTATAATCAAATGGAGACAAGACACACATCCATGGTTAACTTGTAATGGAAGGTAGCATAAAGCTCAATGCTGAAGGGTGAGGTAATTTTCCCAGACTTCAGGGAAGGGAGCGTTTGTCCGCTGGGGCTCTGAGGAGATGTCTTAGTGGATGGTAGAACAGTCCAGATTTTCCAGAAAGGAGTAGGACTAGAAGAAAGGAGGGTGAGTTCAGGACACAGAAAGACATGCGTGTCTGAAGCAGAGGTTTGCACTGGAGGGGGAGCAACCATTGGAAAGACATGCGTGGAAGCAAATGTTGAACCCTTTAATTACAGGCTGGGGAGCTCAAGAGAGGCATTGTGAATTTATTAACAATGCAAGTTCAGATCCCATACCGTGGCTTCGCTTCCTAACTCTGTTAGTTAGAAAGCAACCCTCTGAAGTAATGTCAAGTGCCTCAAAAATAAATTCTCAAATGCTGCTATGATTTGGATCACGGGGTGTTTTTAAACATGCTGTGTGGCATGTCAGACAGCAGTCATGTGTCATTGTGGATAGATTCAGGCAATTAGCAGGTGTGATGTGGTGAGGATTTCCAATAAGCCGTGATGGCACTGGCAATGAAAAAGGAGAAATAAACGGGAGCTATTTGGCTACATAGTTTAATTCAGATAAATCCTCATTGAGCCTCATTATAACCTCATCATCATGTCATTGGGAAAATGAATTTACTGTCAAGTATTGAAGCTTAGAATGCTGCCATTGGGCGTGTGTTCGTTTTTCTGTGGAGGGTGTCCCTTATTGTCATCTAATTCCCACAGGGGACTAGAACCCAATGAAAGTGATTCAGAGTCTGGGGTAGGGCAGACAGGAGTGTGAAGCATGCCTCTGTCACTTGCTTTTTGGGTGATACAGGGCAGTTAACTTTTTAAGCTGCTAATAGTAAGCTACAAATAGTAACTGCTATGATAATATTCAGAAGAACAGTGGTAGTGGGTGGATCCTCTACCTAGAATGACGAATTCACTCCTACTTGTCCTTTGGACTCAGATGTGACTGTGTGTGCGTGTCGTATCACCTGCTAGTTATGGCTGTCATACTTGGCACTGCACGGTGTCATGGTCTGTGTGCCATGCTCTAGACTCACACACCTGGAGGCTGATATTGTGTGGGTTCTGGTTTCTAGTACAATCGTGTGTAGGTATAGTGGGTGTTTCATGGATGTTGTTTTGCTATGCATTTTAAGAGGCATCGTCAAACCTGAGTGGTGGTTTTGTTTATTAGCTTGAGAAGAGACCAGTTGGGGAAGACTTGACCGAACTTTTGGGCATTGAGAGCTGTCCAGGGGAGAGTGCTGTCATGGAGGTGTCCAAGCGGGGGCAGAATGTCCAGGACTAGGCGGGTGGGATCAGTGTGCTGCCTGGGTGGAAACGCCTCTCTGATATTGGGTCTAGAAAAGACATGAGCTGCCACCTGGCTTCACTCCTCACCCCTCACTGTATAGTTCAAACAGGGACTTACGCAAATTTGTGTGATGAGTTGGTGACTGCTGGTTGCCCTGTGCAGCATCGAGACCGAGTCCAAGGCTCCTTCTGTGGAAATGGGTACTGGCTGAGAAGAAATCAATGACATACGCAAACAGAGTAGCCTATTAAAGAGCCGAATGAAAAGGGAAGTAACCCTACTGTTCGTGAGGTTGGAAAGGGTGGTCGACATGCTGACAAGTAACGAAGCCATGAAGCAGCGTTCATACAGAACTTTCCAGCTGCAGGAGTTGTGCTGAGATGGGAATTTGCGTTCTAGGTGAGACGCTTGGCACTGGTGCTACCCTTGGGCATTTGGAGGATCCAAATCCACAAGAACTCAGCCTCCATTTGCACATGGGGCCAGGACAAGACCTCATGTGCTCAGTAGAAAGAAATAATTCCCTCTTGGAAGGAGTAAGATGTTGGAAAAATAATTAAACACTCTGTATATTTTCTCTTGTGGATCTTTCAGAGTTTGATTAGGTGCCATACACTCTGATGCTGAAAAGGATAGTCATACTTTTCATAATTGTGAAGAAAATTAAGGTCCTCGGGTTAAAAAAACAAGCCACAGGATAAAGCCTGAATCCTTAATGGCAAGTTTGGTGTGGCATGTGACTCTGAGCCTGTTGCCAGCATTTGGTAGGTAGAGGCATAAAGATGTGTGTGCGCACACACTGGGTGCAAGATAGCAGCTCAGAGCCAAACAAGGTATGTAGATCTTTAAAAAAAACTTCTCCAGTAGGATTTGGAGATTGTCCTTTGCTAATGGTTATCCAAATGTTTACAAGCACTGTGAAGTAACATTCTATGTCTGAACTCCTCGAGCTGCAAGAGATGATTCTGTCATGCACACGGGTATGCAATGCACTGGAGAGCATGTTGGAAGGAATCCAGTGGGGGATTGCAGTCCACTTCCCTCTGCCTCATTCCAGTGGAAAGTTGCTCATTGGTATTTTTGTGCTCCACTACCCTGCTACCTCAGTCCAGTTTTGCATTGAATACCGTCAGTATTCAGTATTGTCTATATAAATTGTATGAGGATTAGATATTATATTGATAGAATTATTTGTGGATTGGTAATTGGTATAGGATTTTGAAGAGATAGAACTGATTGGTATCCTATTATTTTAAAATCCTTTTTCATCTAACATCTATTTCGTATGTTTTTTTCAGAAGTTGTGGTTAGAAGATTATTTATTGAGAATAATTTTTAAAAATCTTTCCTTTCCTTTTTTTTTTTTTTTTAAAGTATACAGTGCTCAGACAGAGTCACTTTATAGTGTGATGGGAAAGGTCACATGTAATGATCTGTGGTCCTTTTGCTAGTAAGTGCATGCCCCTAAACCAGGCTATTGTTCTCATTACTTCTAAATCTTTGCTTGGGTCAGCGGGCTTGAGGCCATCGGACGCTATTAACTTCGGTTTGTATTCTCAGAATTATATTTTTTTAGTGAGAATTTACAGTTATTGTTTAGTTGTTGGGGAAATTACTGCTCTTACCCATCTTCCTCTTTCTTATGTGAGATATCTTGATAGCAATCACTTTACCAAAAATAGTGTATGTGTTGGTTTTAGAATTATTGGATTGAATGGGTCTGAAATTGCTTTGACTCCAGTCTCAAGTTTGCTGATGATAAAACTTCTATTAGATTTGTTTAGTAGGATTTGTTTTTTCGGGGGGGTGGTGGTGGTCACAACTCATTGGAAATGCCTGTTAATCAGTCTCTCTCTCTCTCTCTCTCAAGAGATCTTTTGACATATACCCTTTATTCTTCCAGTTTCTTTTCTCAAAACCACATAAACCCCCTTGATTTATTTTTCCTTTTATAAGACCATTATTTTCTTTCTTGCTTTTCATATAACCTTAATGTCTGATACTAGTTTTAAAGTCTGATTAGTAAAATCATTTTGTGTTTTACAACTGTTATACGTGTTAAAGTCACCTTCACACGTATAATTTAACCTCATAGACTTCTTAAAACACAACCTGATATAAGTGCCTTCACTTTTTATCACATCCTCAGCCCTTTATATTTTTTGTTCTCAGTGTATCTGACCTAGAGACTCTATCTCTCTAGAGATATTATAGTTCCGAATCTGTATCCAGAAAGACGTACACATCCCTGTTTCGCTCCGCAGGTATGGACATACCAGGAGAGCCTGCTCACTTATTTCCTTTTCAAAACTGTTGCCAGCTGGCTAGCATGTTGATGGCTCTACATGACTTAACATTATTATTATATACAATATATGCTATATCATATTCTATGATAATATCAAATATCATTAACAAGGTATTATTAATATCCGACATATTCTTGCCTTCCTTTATATTCTCCTATACAGGCATTCTTTCTTGCTCTAGAATTATAAATTAACTGCAACTTCACAAGACCCGCGATAGAGAAAGGAAAATGATGGCCTCCACTGCAGAGTGTAGAGCTAGAGGTGTGGAAAGGTCAAGCAGCTTCTCCAAGCTGACGCTGGGATTACAAACCAGCTTTCTGTGTCCCCGACCAGGCTTTGGTTATTCTGAGGAAATTGGATCTAACAAGTGTTTGGTTACAGCTTCCTATAAAGGACAGTTACGTTTAGCTTTGTTGAAAATCCAATTATATATTTCTCCTAGATAATACCGAATGATGAGAGAGCTCTTCCGCTCTCCCTGCTGAAAGTTGTTGATTTTCTAATTGAGCAGGGCTCATTTGAGGGGAGCTGACAGATTTTTAGCTCCTGATTCTAGGTCATTCATTTCTATGGATGTTATAATGGGTACATGCTTTTTTTGTCATGCCTCAGACACAAACCATTAATATTTCTGCTCTTTCCTATTTATGCAAGGTATAGAATAGTCCCAGTTTGACTCCCTTGCAAGGGTGGATTGGGGCCAAATGTACCATCTGGCCGACCTCCCGTATGGAAACCAGGAGGCCATGTCTTGGACATTTGCGTATTTCAGAAAAAGTCATCAAGGCAGATATTGCCCACCAATTTTGTTCCAGATGTACCCAGTTGGAAACCCTTGAAACCAGAAACATTCATGAGGTAGAGTTCTGGCCAATGAGATGGGAGATGAGGGCATCTGAGGAAGCCCCACTTCCCGGATCGAGGTGCCCAGTTCTCTGTTTCTCCTCGTGTGGAACACGGCTGTGGATCTGAAGGGGAGCAGCATCTGTGACGCTGTGACACTATAATCCCAAAGTGCTGGGATTATAGGTGTGAGCCACCATGCCTGGCCTGAAGGTTATTTTATACAATATTTTAAATAATTTTGTACATGAAACAAAGTTTGTGTACATTGAACCATCAGAAAGCAGAGGTGTCATGTCAGTGCTCAAAAAGGTTTGGATTTTAGAGCATTTCAAATTTCAGATTTTCGGATTAGGGATATTTAACCTGTGTGTGTATATATACAGTACAGTATATATATCTCTATCTCTTATTTTACATATAAAACTTATAAATAGGAAACTAAATATGTGTGTGTATATCTGTATATCTGTGTATCTCTATATAAATTTTGGTAAGGAATAATACCGTGTAGAGGGAGATATTACCTTACCAAGAGTCAGAACATGTATAAAACTACTGTAAATCAATTGGTTGGGAATTGACATAGAACTAAATACATGCCAATATATTGAAGAGTGATATCTCAGTAAAGTGGAGTGGGTAATTGTGCTGGTACCATTCTTTGTGTGTGTGTGTGTGTGTGTGTGTGTGTGTGTGTTTTGTTGTTGTTGTTGTTTTGAGAAGGAGTTTTGTTCTGTCACCCAGGCTGGAGTGTAGTGGTGCGATCTTGGCTCACTGCAGCCTCCGCCTCCCAGGTCCTAGCGATTCTCCTGCTCCAGCCTCCTGGGTAGCTGGGATTACAGGCATGTGCCACCATGCCTGGCTAATTTTTGTATTTTTAGTAGAGACAGGGTTTCACCATGTTGGCCAGGCTGGTCACGAACTCCTGACCTCAGGTGATCCTCCCTCCTTGGCCTCCCGAAGTGCTAGGATTACAGGTGTCAGCCACTGCGCCTGGCTGTGCTGGTACCATTTTTAAATAAGTGGCTGTGTGTCAGGATGAAGACAGAACTGAACTCTATCCTTTATCATATGTGAAAATAAATTCTGATTGCAGATATTAAAGACTGACATAAAAAAGTCAGTAAAGACAATCTTAGCCATTACATATATAATGAGGTTGGGGAAGAACTTCTTAATACTAAACCAAGGTGCTATAAATATTTTGGAACATTTCCAATGTCCAGTACCTCTTTGTATGTCAAAGGTGCCATTAAAAACTTGATATACAAATGAGTAGTCTAGAAAACTACTAAATGTAAACTACATAATATAAAATAGAGTTAACAGACAATTCCAAGAGGCTTTGCAAAGGGACACTGGAAAGATCAACAAACCAGTAGGAAAATAGGCAAAGTATATGAGGAGATGATATGGCTCACAAATGTATGAAAATATATTTAACTTGATTAGCAGTCAAGGAAATGCAAATTAATGTGACAGTGATGTCTTACTTGACATAAGACAGTACTGTAAAAAAAAACTGTTAATATCTGTTGCTGGCAGGAATATGCATGCAAATAATACACCAACACATTGCTGGTAGGAATGTGAAGTTTGAAAATCCTTTTAGCATGTTGTCTACTATATATTAAAATTTATGCTCCTCTAGGAACAGAAACAAGACATTAGGTAGGAACTTAGGAAATCTGAATGCAGTGCGGACTTTAGTTTAATTTTTAACAACCACGTGACCCTTAGACTCATTAATTCCACTTCAGGTGATCGATCTCCTAGAATTAAACTCACCAGTATTCATGGACATATGAACATGGGTCTTTATTGTGACGTGTCTCATAGCATACAAAGCCTGGAAATAAAGTAAATGCTCATCATAGAAGAATGGCTGAATAAATTATGGAAAATTATATCACCATTAAAAAGGATGAATTAGAATTATATAATTGACTTGCAAGTATTTTGCAATATTATTGAGAAAGAAAAAAATTCAGAAAATGGCATAATGTCTCATACTTGTGGAACTTTGGCAACCCTCTGATTATTTGTGAATATGTGTGTTGAGACATCTATGTAAGATTGTATAAACTTGGAGAAAAGATGGAAACGTATATAGGCTGTTATTAAAATAACCATGTGTAAATCACTTACATATTTGTATTAGATGATGCATATATCCACAGAAGCAGATTTTCTGGGAGCTAATGGTATTTACGCTTCAGAATGTCTGCCCCAGGGCCCCACCCCAGGGGGGACCTTACCAATGTAGACATGGCCAATTATTTTTGCATAATTTAATAGACTTGAGCCTTGCTTGGGGTAAGAACACAGTGTCTTTTCACCCAAACTTCCCCCTTCTCATCCTTCTTCTGTTAGGAGGCATGTTTTGGGGACCTGGGTAAGGGAAAGTTGAGTTGGAAATAACATTTCGTTGGTTTTAGAGTTGTATTTACATGGTGTGCAGTCACTTTTGTGAATAGGTAAATTTTTAGCTCTCCCAGCATAGAAATAAGGACAAGAAATATTCTTCCTGGCCACCTCTGCATCTGAGGTTATGATACGGTGTAGCATTTCTAGAAGTATCAAAATATCAGTGTGGTATATTATGCTTGAAGTATGTGAGTCATATTGGAGAGACAGTGTTTGAAATGTGTGGAGCCAGAAGCTAGATTTTAAGTTTCACTTGCAAAGGAAATTTCATGGCAATTCCTCTAAATTTGACAACCATCATAAAAATTTACATGACATGTATTGATAAGTTGTGGAGCTGAAAGAAGCTTTACCAAAAGATCAATTAAAGATAATTGATCAATTATTGCTAGAGGAAAAATGAATTATCTGTTCTTTCTATACAAACTATTTACAAAATTTTCTAAGAAACTACCCACACAAATAAAATTAAAAATATGGAGGGGAAAGTATTATGGACTATTAATATTAATATTATAGTATTTAATAAAAATAATGTGTTTTCTGGATAACGTGATGTATTTTTCAGCCTTCATGAATGTGTAATATGTTGTGTTTTTTTCATTATAAGTAAACTTCACTTCTGTGCTCAATTTTGTTTTCGTAATACTGTATTTTTCTTAAAGCAAGATTCCCAAATTGTATACATGTTGTATACAAATTGCATCCAGTCCCCACAAAATTTAATATTCTCCTTCTGTGATTTCTGGGTAAACTAATGAGTAAATTAAATGAAAATATGACTAAACATTTTAGAATTACTTAGGAATGAATACCAGTACTTTGTGTTTTTATTTTAAATGGATATAAGTGAATATGCAAGAACCAAATGCAATAAGGCTATTACAGTTCTTCCTTAAACATCGGTTCTCTGAGGATTCTTATTAGATAATTGATGAAGAACTTGAACTTCATCTGGCGCACGCCCCAAATGTTGTTTACTTTGCAGAAAACACTGCTATGCTGGCTGGCCAGTAGAGGGCACTGTGCTGTTGGTCTGAGTTGTACAATGAGCGTTCAACCTGCAAGGCGTGGAGAGGTGGTTAAGATAATAAATATTTTATGTGACCAGCCTAGAGCTCACAGTACAAGACAAGAAATTTCTTTCTCTCTCTGACTCCCTGCCTTTGTCTGCTCCCGTCTCTCTGTCTCTAACACACACACACACACACACACACACACACACACACACAGAATGTTGAAATAAATGGATGGATTACAGATTGTACACTTTGGGTAGACATGAATAGAGAAAATCTTGTTAGAGAAGATGACCCCTTGGGCTATTGGCTCAGAAAAGGAGAAGGATGTGGTTTGATGAAAAGAAGAAAGAAAGATGTTCTAGGAATTTTGCAGAGGATGAAAGGAAGCAAGAGAACTTAATAAGAGCAAATACGTTTTAGAATAAAGTGATTTCCATTTAAAGGGGAAGAACTGGACTCTTCGATTTCCCTGTGGGGTGAGTTTTAGGGTAAAGACTCCTGTGCTGAAAGCCAGCCTGCTCGTCTCAAAGGAATACATACAAATGTTGCACTCTGAGTGCTGTACTCATGTTTGTTTCTTGTTAGACTCTTATGGGGCAGATGACAGTTTCCCCTTCTTTTATCCATGATCTAGGTGTCAACTGCCGCTGGCAAAAGGAAGTGATAGTGGGGAGTGATATCAGATATGAGTAGTTACTAGCTCTTTTGTGGTGGAAGCAGTATAGAAACAAACTGGGTCTTTAGTCTGATTTCATGTTCTAAAAAAAGCTCCTTATGTATGACCAGTCCTAAATTTAGCTAAAATAATCAGCTGTCCCTTGACAGTTATATCTGGATACTACTTTTTTATATTAAAGTATTATTAAAACAACACATGTAGGTAGTTAAAAGTTGAAAGAGTTTAGAAGTGCTTATCATGAAAATCAATAATCTCCTGCCCTCTCTCCCATCCCAGTCCTGTTCCACCAAAGGCAACCACTTTGAACTCTTTGTGTTTTTAATTCTTTGGAGGTTTCTACCATATTTCAAAATTAAGTTTAGAAATGTGGTTTTCTCTACATTGTGAAATACAGTTTAGAAATGATCTCTCTGAACTCTCTTATAGATGCATATTTCAGTTAATTACCTCAGGTCCGAGTAGTGAGGCAGTGTATCATGTTTGCCTCTTTTCCAGTATAACTTGCTTTTCCTGCCTTGTTCTTCTCCTTAAACAATTTTTTTTGCACTTTAATTTTTATCTTTTCCATCAGATCAATACACATTTGTATTATATAACCTCTCTATATAGCTTAAAATAAATATCCCAGAATAATCTCTTGGTTTTACCCCTTCCCCTCCACACCTCGCCATCTTCTTGCCAGATAAACTGGCTGCCCTGTAGATGTGTTGCTGTAAAGTGGTCATCCCAGAACTTTCTCACTGCTTTCTTGAGTTGTATTCCCTGATATTTAGACACTGTCAGGGAGTGGGGTGGGGGGTTGCTTTCTTGATTACTGTTTTGTATTGTTGAAGAACATCTTGCAGTAAGAGGCTTCCTAGAAAAGCTTATGTGAAAAGTACATTTGAGTTTCTGATAGCTTGGCTGGGTATAGAAATCTAAAGTGTCAGTTTAGTGGTCTGTGTTGCTATTAAGAGGCTCAATTTCATCTTGATTTTTTTTCTCTTTATAAATAGGCTCTTTTTAATATCTTTATGCTTTAGAAATAGCATTCTATAATGAAAAATATTTAGTATTCTATAATGAAAAATTTTGGTATGTGTCTCATTGTTTTGGGTACTTCGTGTACCCTTTCAATCAGAAATCTTTGTTCTTGGAGTTCTAGCAACTTCTTCTGTATAACTTGTTAATATTATCTTTCTCTGGTTTCTGTGGAACTCTTAATAGTTGGATATTGGTCTTGTATTTGTACTATTAAGTCTCTTTTATTTTGCATCTTGTTTTTTTGGTTTTACTTTTTGGAAAATTTGCTTAGCTTTATTTTTCACTTCCTTTTTTGCAATATTTTAGTTAGGCTAGCATACTTCCAATTGCCAATAGCCATTTTATTCTGTTTCCTTTTTAGAAATACCATCTTATTCTTGTTTCATGTGAATGTGTTATCATCTTATGACTCTGAGGATATTAGAATTAGCATTACTCCAAACTCTAAAATATTCTTTTAAAGTTTGCTGTACTGTTTCCTCAGGTCTCCCCTTTCTTCTGTATTCATTTAAAATCTCTTTTTCGTGGTGGAGGCTTTCTACACATATTTGGTAATTTTTCAAAGAGGAAGCGTAGCAGGATGATGAGGTGCTCTGTGAGTGCAGGCCAGATAGCAAGACTCACTTTTTGGTGAAGGACTTTTAGACATGAGTGTATGAGGTTTGTATGGGTGCCCTGGGAATACTCCTGGCTGTGGGTGTAGCAGCCTGGCTGTGTAAGATTTTGGTGTAACCAGAAGAAGGGGGCTTGTGAGAGAGGAACCATGTTTCTTTTATGAAGTCTTTTGCTTTGAACTCTTTATAGTTTATCTTGTGGGGTTCCTCCAGATTCCTAGCCCTGATTTCCTGTGTGAGCTCCTCTGTGTATGGACTTCAAATACCTCCCTTTGCTTTCTATGCTTGCCATAGACCCTTTTCCATCATTGGTGTCTCATGAGTCTCCTGAGCTCTGCAGGCTGAAACTTCCCCTCCTGTCCACAGGCTCCCCTGTCTCCAATGCACTGGGCTTGTGCCTGCCTCTGCCCTGCCTAATATATGATTGTGATAGTAAAGTTAATGTGTCAACTTGACAGGGCTATGGGGTGCCCAGGCATCCGGTTGAACATTATTCTGAGTGTCTGCGAGGGGATTTCTGGATGAGGTTAGCATCTGTATCAGTAGAGTGAGGAAAGCAGGTGGCCTCCCTAGTGTGGGCGGCCCCATCAAACAGTTGAAGCCCTGACCAGAACAACCCTCTGCCAAGTAAGAGGGAGCTCCTCCTGCCCGACAATCTTCAAACTGGCACATTAGCTTTTCCCGCCTTCAGAGCTACTGAAACAATGGTTATTCCTGAGTTTCCAACCCGCCGGCCTTTGGACTGGAACCATACCATTGGCCCTCTTGCCCATTCCCACTGCTGGTGTTGGGGTTTGCCAGACTCCATAGTTGTGTGAGCCAATTCCTTATCATAAATCTCTATATGTCACCTAGTGGCTCTGTTTCTTTGACACAATGACACTCTTATTACAACTGCATTATTATTTTTAAAATGGATTGACATATCTTCTGAGATACCATCTGTGAAGGTAGAGCCCGTTCTTCCTGCCTCGCAGGCCAGGGCCGTTGCTTAGGCGGCAGCCCCTCTTGTGGGCTTCTCTCTCCCTGCAGCTCATACTCAGAAGGCGTCTTGGAGGCATGTTCAACTTGTCTGGCGAAAGCAGAAAGAAGTCTATTTTAGAAAAAAGACAACCCCACATCTTAGCTAATGATTCCATTCCTAGTTGTGTGTGTGTGTTTTAAACTGACTGCATATTTTTACATTCCTTTCTAGTATGGTAGTGGTGTCCCTGTAGGCAGAAGTGGTAAATGTGTTTCCATTTTACAATTGTCAGTCTGAAGCTAGGCAGCCTTTAGATCGGGTCTTTACTGCTGTTAGAATCCTGCACATAACAGACCTATTTAACTCATGTCTCTATGTTGGATTTCAGTTAGACACCTGCAGGGATGGGTCCACTTTATGAAACTGTGAGCTGTACACTTGGGTTTTGTGCACTTTGCTATATATGCACACTTTGGTTTTGTGCACTTTGCTATATACGCATGATAAACATAGAAATGTCAGTTAGAATTAAACACTTGAATAAAGTTTGACAATTATGTGAGAAATCCAGAAAGATAGAATAATATAGCTTGCCCCAGATTTTTAACTCTACAACATGAGGGACGGATAGATATGGCTTTCTACCCAGACCTAAATTAAACATTTGTGTTTTCCATACTAGAAATCTCTGTGTACCAATCATCTCAGCTCCCAGTGTTCTCCCAGCTTGACCACTTCGGTTTAGCTTTCCATCCAGATCTTGTTTGATGTTGTAGTTCCTGAACCCTGTCTCCTTGGGAAGTGTCTTTTCTGACAAGGTATGTCCTCCCCGAGAACCAGTGCCCCCTTGACTGAGGGCAAAGGCATTTGGGACCTGAAAAGGATGGGTTTAGGCCCTTGCATTTGGATAACTCGATCTCAGAGTGGCTGCTGCTCCTTACTTGGTTTGTAGCATGCCAACACTTAGGACAGCCTTAAATCTTTCCTTGTAGTAGGGATTATTTCCCTCTGTTTGGAAAGAATATACTGAATTCTGAATGAAAGGCCAAATGTGGTATACTTAAATGCAATATGTTTTAGTTTCACACACTGACCTGTTGCGTTTCTTTTGGGGCAGTGGCTGCATGGGGCCTGAATTGTAATGATTCCTGTACTTGTTGAGGCCAGATATTTTTATAACAAATAGTTGTTGTTTCTTTTAATTGAAAATTGAGAAGAATCTCATTAAAAATGATCCTTCCATTGCAGTGCAAAATTAAATAAATCTCATAACTCATTTTTTTGTTGTTTTTATACCATGAAGTTCACATTTTTTCTTTCTTTCTTTCTTTCTTACTTTTTTTTTTTTGAGACGGAGTTTCACTCTCTCACCCAGGCTGGAGTGCAGTGGAGCAATCTCAGCTCACTGCAACCTCCGCTTTCTGGGTTCAAGCGATTCTCCTGCCTCAGCCTTCCAGGTAGCTGGGATTACAGGTGCCTGCCACCACGCTCGGCTAATTTTTGTATTTTTAATAGAGACAGGGTTTTACCATGTGGGTCAGGCTGGCCTCGATCTCCTGACCTCAAGCTATCCACCCACTTTGCCCTCCCAAAGTGCTGGGATTACAGGCATGAGCCACCGTGCCTGGTCACATTTTTTTTTTTTTTATATAAAGCACCTGGTCATGCTCACTTTGGCAGCACATAGACTACAATTGCAATGATACAGAGAAGGTTAGGATGATCCCTGCGCAAGGATGACACACACATTCATGAAGTGTTCTATGTTTTTAAAGTTAAAAAAAAAAGAAAGAATAAATCACTTGGGTAAAACCTGCTTTTCAATAATGTCACTTTTAATGATATTAGCCATAAATATCTGATGTCTTGCATTTGGAATTGGTTATCTAAGAGCTGTTCTCACTAGAAGATCTTCCTGGCAGCATGCTCAGTGGTCAAAATGTTATCTTCTTCTCAGCTCATGTTTCCATGCAGGTGTTGAGATAAAGTGTTTCATGTCCATAGTTATTTGTTGAACAATGCATCGAGTAATAGAACAGATTTGGAAATCTGATAGGAGCAGGACAGTCACACTATTTAATAGGAATTATAGGTAGACTCTAATTTATGAACTTACCTTCAAAGGTGTATTGTAAATTGATTGGTCAGCAGTCAACTTCCATTTCACTCCTTGGATGTGTTTTGTGACAGATAGTCTAAAAGAGCCTATGTGAGCCGTAATAAAGGACTATACAGAGTTATAGGACTAATACCTCTCCTGGTCCAATTACTGCATTCTGGGAACAGGCTATGAGATAAAGCAGTATCTGACACCCCTTTTTCCTGCTGTAGACTAAGAATTAGGAACATGTTGAAAATATAAATGGCAGTGTTTTAAAATGAACTTAGTGACCTTTTATTTGTGACTGGTGAGATTTCAGTAGTTTAGCATTAATAAAATGAAGTGAAAATTTCTTGTAAGGTGCTCATATGTTACCATTGACAGGCTCTACTTATCAGTGGGAATTCTTGGATTTAAGGTTATTTCCAGAATACGATTTGGGAGGGATGGTGGCAAAGCCTAAGGAATTGATGCCAGATGTGGAAGGCGATGGCCTTTGCCATCCATTGGAATATCCTCTGGGGTGGCTCCCAGGTATGCAGTGATGTCCATCGAGAGAAGTGGCAGAGGGCCACTGGGAAGGGCTTTTGCATTTGGTGGTGTTGCTCTTGTTCTTTCCCTTGATTGGTTGAATGCACTGCTAAGGAATCATTGAATTAAACTGCTTAATGTTTAGTGTTATCATCTTGTCCTCAACTTCCAATCGTCTAGAACTCCTTGCTGAGTGACCATTTGGGAGGAGGAAGGTGAATGATATCCTATCGGGAGCCTGCTAGGATGGAAGCCTTCCAGGACATGGTCATGGAATGCTGGTCCTGTTCACAAAGTCAGCTTCCAGTGGGGACGCTTAAAGCCTCCTTTATTCTTTCAGTAAATATTGAACACTTACTGTATGTTGGGAAGATATAAGAAATTTGTTTTTCCATGGAATGTAGTAGAATAAGGCAATTGTTTTTGACTGTCTTTACACCTTAACATGGATTTACTGTTTCCATTTTGGTGATGCGTGTTAAGCTTTAGCTTAATTTCTGTGTTTCTGGAGGCTTGCTTGAAGGGGAAGTTACACTTTGAGCAGCTACTGAACTTTGCGTCTTTTAGATCGGTCTCTGGAGAACAGCTGTCAACTTCAGTTTTTCTCGTAGCTGGAAAATCAGACTCTGGTATTGTCTGTGGGTTCTTGCTTTCTGCTGCATTTCTGGAGGTCAGACTCCTGTGGTGCCTTGTGATTTGTGAGGATCAGGTAGACCCAGACCCATATTTTGCCAGACCCTATTTTCTAATGGATTGTTTCCTGTATGCGCCTAATTATGAGTTATGGAGTGAAGCGTGTCTAACATACATGTAACAAGATCCACCCCATGAGTCGGGCTCCTCAGAGGAGGGTTTGCGGATAGATATTATTGTCAGGTTTTGTCCTCTCCTGGGAAACCTGCAGATCTTCCCATCTCCCAAAAGGAAAAAGGCCAATGTGTCAACATGAGTGACAAGGCCAATGCGTTGGCCCTTTGCCACGTTCATTTCAGTTCTCTTCATACTTCTCCACCTCCGTTTGCCCAAATTGGGCTCTTTACTCTCCCTCCTACAGGTGGAGCAACGGGAGCTCTCCCACCTTGGCGTTTCTGCACTTGCTGTCCCCTCCCTCTGCAAAGCTCTTCCCCTGTGTGTCCATGAGGCTTGCTCCTGCTCCTTCACCTCCTTCAGGGCCTAGTTCACAGGTCACCTTCTCAGTGAAACCTTCCCTCACCACTCTGTTGAAAATAATCCTTCTCCCATCCCCAGCCAGTGTACCCTTCTGTATCCTCCTTCCCTGATCTGTTTTCCCCTGCAGTATTCATCACCATCTATGCTGGTATGTGTTCTATTTTTTTTTTAAATCTCGTTTCTCCTCTAGAGTGCAATTTCCTTGAGGGTGTGCGTTTTTGACCACTTGGTTCCCTTCAGTATCTCCAGGGGCTGGCACACTGCCCTAGTACATAATTAGGGCTGAGGAAGTATCTATTGCACATGACGGATGGATGGATTTTTGATAAATCCCGGTCATCTTCATGTCACCCAGTTTCAGGAAACACTGGCCTCATGTTTTTAGGGAGACTGAGTGAATCATAGAGAAATATTCCTGTTTGCTCCTGGTCACTTTTCTCCAGCACCCAAGCTCTAAGGTCTTGGGTTTCCATGCAGCTAAAGCCCCTCCTTGCTGTGACTAGCCAGGAGGACAGTGATGCTGGCACATGCATTTCGTCCCACGAGTGGGAATGTCTTTAGGGGAGGGGTGGCTTATTTACTTGGGTGAATAAACTATCCTGTTGGGAAGTTCTGTCATTCACCCATTTACCCCTGGAGATGTTTCTCCCCTGGCAGAGTGAATGGTAAAACATCTCCCATCTTATTACATTTTTAAAAAGTTGCTACATAATAGTTGTATTAACACATATTTTAAAGGTACATGTAACAATTTGATACATTCATATAGTGTGTAAAGATCAAATCAAGGGAATTGGGATATCCAATGCCTTAAATCTCTTCTAGATATTTTGACGTGTACAACAGATTATTGTAAACTATAGTCACCCTGCTGATCTTTAAAATACCAGCTCTTATTTTCTCTACCTAACTGTGTATTTGTACCCATTAATCAACCTCTCTTCATCTCTTCCTCCATGCTACCCCTCCTAGCCTCTGGTAACCACCAGTCTGCCCTCTCTCTTCATGAGATCCACTTTTCTGGCTCTCACATATGAGTGAGAACATGTGATATTTGTCTTTTTATGCCTGGCTGATTTCACTTAATATAATGACCTCCAGTTCCATTTATGTTGCTGCAAATGACAGGATCTCATTCATTTTTTGTGGCTGAATAAGTACTCCATTGTGTATATATGCCACATTTTCTTTATCCATTCATTCACTGATGGCCACTTAGGTTGATTCTATATTTTGGCTACTGTAAGTATTCTGAATAGTGCTGCAATAAATATGACAGTGCAGACAGATATCTCTTTGACATATTGATTTTCTTTCTTTTGGCTCTATAGCCAGCAGTGAAATTGCTGGATTATATGGCATTCCTATTTTTAGTTTTTTTTTTTTTTTTTTTTTTTTTTTGAGACGGAGTCTTGCTCTGTCTCCCAGGCTGGAGTGCAGTGGCACGATCTCGGCTCATTGCAAGCTCCGCTTCTCAGGTTCCACACCATTCTCCTGCCTCAACCTCCCAAGTAGCTGGGACTACAGGTGCCCGCCACCACACCCAGCTAATTTTTTGTATATATATGTATTTTTTTTAGTAGAGATGAGGTTTCACCATGTTAGCCAGGATGGTCTCGATCTCCTGACCTCGTGATCTGCCCGCCTCGGCCTCCCAAAGTGTTGGGATTACAGGCATGAGCCACCGTACCGGCCCTGTATTTAATTTTTTGAGGAACCTCCATGCTGTTTTCTATACTGGCTGTACCAATTTACTTTCCCACCATCAGTGTACAAGGGTTCTGCTTTTTGCATATCCTTGCCAGCATTCAATCTTCCCTGTCTTTTTTATAATAGCCATTTACACTGCAGTGAGATGATATCTCATTATGGTTTTGATTTGCATTTTTCTGAGAATTAGTTATGTTGAGCATTTTCCTGTTGGCCATTTGTATGTCTCTTCTGTGAAATGTCTATTCAGATCTTTTATGCATTTTTAAAACATATTATTTTATCTATTTATTTATTTTCACTGTTGAGTTGTTTGAGCTCCTTATTATATTCTGGTTATATTCTCCTTATATATCCCTTGTCAGATGGATAGCTTGTAAGTATTTTCTACTATTCTCTGGGTTGTCTCTTTGTTGATGTTTTCTTCATTCTGCAGGAGGTTTTTAGCTTGATGTAACCTTATTTGTCTATTCTTGCTTCGGTTGCCTATGCGTTTGAGGTCTTATACAAAAAAATCTTTGGCTAGACCAATGTCCTGGAGTATTTCCCCAATGTTTTATTTTAGTAATTCTCAGTTTCAGGTCTTAGATTTGAGCCTTTAATCTATTTTTATTTGATTTTTGTATAATGAGAGATAGGGGTCTAGATTTCTTCTTTGATATGTAATTACCAGTTTTCCCAGCATCATTTATTGAAGAAACTGTCCTTTCCTCACTGTATGTTCTTAGCGCCTTTGTTAAAATGAATTGACTCTAAATGCATGGCTTTATATCTGGATTCTCTCTATTTCTCTTTTTTTAAGAGATGGGGTCTCACAATGTTGCTGATCTCAAACTCCAGGCTTCGAGTGGTTCTCCCACCTTGGCCTCCCAATGGCTTCTCTATTCTGTTCCATTGGTCTATGTGTCTATTTTTATGCCAGTACCATGCTGATTTGGTTACTACAGCTTTGTAGTATGTTTTGAAGTCAGGTAGTGTAATGCCTCCAGCTTTGTTCTTTTTGCTCTGGATTGCTTTGGCTATTCAAGATTTGTGGTTCCATATAAACTTTAGAATTGTGTTTTTCTGTTTCTGTGAAGAATATCATTGGTATTTTTATAGGGATTATATTGAATCTGTCATTTGCTTTGGGTAGTGTTGTCACTTGAATAATATTAATTCTAATCCATGAGCATGGAATATCTTTCCATTCTTTGGTGTCCTCTTCAATTTATTTCATCAGTGTATTAATAGTTTTTCTTATATAGATCTTTCACTTCTCTGGTGAAATTGATTCCTAGGTATTTTACGTTCTTTGTAGCTATTGTAAATGAGATTGTTTTCTTGATTTCTTTTTTCAGATTGTTTGCTGTTGGCATATAGAAATGCTACTGATTTTTGTATGTTGATTTTGTATCCTGCAACTTACAATCATGTCCTTTGTGAACAAGGCTAATTTGACTTTTTCCTTTCCAGTTTGGATGCCCTTTATTTATTTCTCTTGCCTAATTTCTCTGTCCAGGACTTCCAATACTATGTTTAATAACAGTGGTGGAAGTGGGCATCCTTATCATGTTCCAGATCTTAGAGGAAAGGCTTTCAATTTTTCCCAGTTAAGTATGATGTTGGTTGTGGGTTTCTCATGTATGGCCATTATTATTTTGAAGTATGTTCCTTCTATATCTAGTTTGTTGAGGATCTTTATCATAAAGAGATATTGAATTTTGTCAAATACTTTTTTCAGCATCTACTAAAATGATCACATGGTTTTTGTTCTTGGTTCTGTTAATGTCATATATCACATTTATAGATTTGTATATGTTGAACCATCCTTACATCCCTGAGAAGAATTCCACTTGATCATGGTGAATGATGTTTTTAATATGTTGGTGAATTCATTTTGCTAGTATTTGGTTAAGGATTTTTGCATCTACTGGCCGGGCATGGTGGCTCATGCCTGTAATCCCAGCACTTTGGGAGGCCAAGTTGGGTGAATCACTTGAGGTCAGGAGTTCAAGACCAGCTTGGCCAACATGGTGAAACCCCATCTCTACTACAAATACAAAGAGATAGCCAGGCGTAGTGGCACATGCCTGTAATCCCAGTTACTCTGGAGGCTGAGGCTACCTCGAACCCAGGAGGCGTGGGTTGTGGTGAGCTGAGATCACACTACTGCCATCCAGCCTGGGCAACAGGGCTAGACTCTGTCTCAAAAAAAAAAAAAAAAAAAAAAGAATTTTTTTCATCTATGTTCATCAGTGATATTGGCCTATAATTTTCTTGCCTGGTTTTATTATCAGGGTAATGCTGGCCTCATAGAATGAGTTTGGAAGCATTCCATGATCTTCAATTTTTTTTCAAGGCTTTAGGATAACTTTTTTTTTTTTTTTTTTGAGTCAGAGTTTCACTCTCATTGCCCAGGCTGGAGTGCAGTGCCGCAATCTTGGCTCACTGCAACCTTGACTTCTGGGGCTTAGATCCTCCCACCTCAGCGACGTCCTGAGTAGCTAAGACTTCAGGCACACACCACCTTGCCTGGCTAGGTATTAGTTCTTCTTTAAATGTTTCATAGAAATCAGCAGTGAAACCATCTGGTCCTGGACTCTTCTTTAATGGGAGGTTTCTTATTATGGCTTTGATTTAGTTACTTGTTATTGATTGGTTGAGGTTTTCTGTCTCTTTATGGTTCAGTCTTGGTAGGTTTTATGTGCCCGAGAATTTATTCATTTCTTCTTGGTTTCCGATTTGTTGGTGCATAATTGTTCATAGTAGTCTCTAATGATTTTTTTTGTGTGTGTATTTCTGTGGTCTCAGTTTTTATGTTGCGTTTTCATTTCTGGTTTTATTTGAGTCTTCTCTTTTCTTCCTAGTCTAGCTAAGGGTTTGTCAATTTTGCTTATCTTTTCAAAAATTCAAGTTTTTGTTTCATTGATCTTTTGTACTTTTTTTAGTCTCAATTTTATTTCTGCTCTTACCTTTATTATTTCTTTTCTTCTACTAATTTTGGGTTTCATTTGTTCTTGTTTTTCTAATCTCTTAAGGTACTTTATTCAGTTGTTTATTTGAAGTCTTTCTTCTTTTTTGATGTAGGTGTTTATTACTGCAAACTTCCCCTCTTACCATTGCTTTTGCTGTATCCCATAGATTTTAGTATGTTATATTTCCATATCCATTTGTTTCAAGAAATTTAAAATTTTCCTTCTTAATTTCTTCATTGACCTATCAGTTGTTGAGGAACATGTTATTTAATTTCCATGGGTTTGTGTAGTTTCCAGGGTTCTTATTGTTATTGATTTCTAGTTTATTTCATTGTGGTCAGAAAAAAACAGTTGATATGATTTCTAACTTTTTGAATGTGCTGGGACTTGATTTATAGCCTAAGATATGGTCTATTCTAAAGAATGTTCTGTATACCAATGAAAAGAAAATGCATTCTGCAGCAGTTGGGTGAAATATTCTGTAAATGTGAGTTAGTCTTGTTTTGTCTAGTATACAATTTAACTCCAGTGTTCCTTTGCTGATTTTCTGTCTAGATGATCTGTCCATTACTGACAGTGGGAAGCTGAGGTCCCCTACTACTATTGTATTGCAGTCTATCTCTTGCTTTAGATATATTAATGTTTGCTTTATATTTTTGGGTGCTCTGGTGTTGAGTGCATAGATATTTATAGTTGCCTTTATCATTATAAAAATGACCTTCTTTGTCTTTGACTTGTAGTCCGTTTTGTGTAGTATAAGAATAGGTAATCCTACTATTTTTTGGTTTTCACTTGCATGGACTATCTTTTTCCATCTCTTTCATTCTATGTGTGTCTGTATAGGTGATATCGGTTTCTTGTAGGCAGCATATAGCTGAGTCTTGTTTCTTTATCCATTCAGCTATATATATCTTTTAATTAGAGAATTAAGTTCATTTACATGCAGTGTTATCATTGATAAGTAAGGACTTACTACTGCCATTTTTCTGCTTGTTTTCTCATTGTTTGATAACTTCCTTCCTTCCTTCCTTCCTTCCTTCCTTCCTTCTTTCAGTCCTTCTTTTCTTTTTTCCATCTTCCTTTGTGGTTAAGTGATTTTCTCAGGTAATAGGTTTTAATTTGTTGCTTTTTATTTTTAGTGTATCTATTATAGGTTTTTGCACTGTGGTCATCACAAGGCTTGCAGAAACATCTTGTAGATATAACAAGTTGTTTTTAAAGAGATGACAACTTAGATCACAGAAAGGAATAGAAACAATAAACTAAAAAAACCTCTGTGTTTTAACTCCATCTCCCCTACATATTTATTTTTTTGTTACCTCAATTTGGATATATTTATACTGCCTATTTCTTAGCAGGTTGCTGTATGTGTTTTCGTTTTTGATAGATTTGTCTTTTGGGCTTCATACTAGAGTTATGAGTGTATTGCACACCACAATTACAGTATTAGAGTATTCTGGGTATGTCTATATGCTTAATTTTACTAGTGGGTTTTATACCTTCAAATGTTTTCTATTTGCATGTTAGTGTTTCTTTTTCTTTCAAATTGAAGAACCTCCTTTAGTATATCTTGTAAGATGGATCTGGTGATGGTAAATTCTCTCAGCTTTTGTTTTTCTGGGAAAGCCTTTATTTCTCCTTCATAGTTGAGGGACAGCTTTGCTGGATACAGTATTCTTGGATAGAAATTTTTTTTCTTTTAGCACTTTGAAAATTTTGTTCCACTCCCTTCTGGCCTGTTTGGTTTCCATTGATAAGTCTGTTGCCAGATGAATTGGAGGTTCTTTATACGTTATTTGCTTCTTTTCTGTTGCTACTTTTAGGATCCTCTTTGTCCTTGATCTTTGAGAAAGTGATTATTACATGCCTTGGGGAAGTCTTATTTGGGTCAGATCTGTTTGTTGTTCTCTGACATTCCTGTACCTGGATGTTTATCTCTTTCTCAAGTTTTGGAAAGTTTTCTGTTATTTTTTTGAGTAAGCTTTTTACTCCTTGCTCTTGTTTAACTCCCTCTTGAACACCAGTGATTCTTAGACTTTGTCTTTTGAGGTAATTTCCTTTATCTTGTTGACAATCTTTGTTCCTTTTTATTCTTTTTTCTTCTCTGTGTATTTTCAAATTGCCTGTCTTTGAGCTCATTTATTCTTACTTCTGCTGGATTCATTCTCCTACTGACAGCCTCTAATGAGTTTTTCAGTTCCTCAAATACATTTCTCAGTTTGAAGATTTCTGTTTGTTTTTATTATTATTTCAATCTCTTCATGAAATTTCTCTGATACATTTTTGAGTTGCTTTTCTGTGTTATCTTGAAAATCACCGAGTTCCCTTAAAACTGCTATTTTGAATTCTTGTTCAGAGAGCTCACATATCACCATCTTGTTAGGGTTAGTCACTGGATCCTTGCTTCGTTTGTTCAGGGAAGTCATGGTTCCCTGTTTGCTGCTGTCACTTATGAATGTATGTGTATATGTTTGCATTGGAGAATTAGTTAGTTATTTCAGTCTTCTCTGTCTGGATTCTTTTGCTTTTTATTGGATATATTTGCTTAAGAGATTCATTGTAATTTACCTGTTGAATTTCTTTCTTTTCCCATTAGGTCACTGCCTCCTTTTGAGCATTAGATGGTGCCTTAAGCCCATGTTTTTCTCCACTCTAATAAACAATTGGAGCACTGCCCATCCCAAATGGAAATGGTGCCAAAGGGGATAGCCTAGCAGTGTGGGAAGGTGAATTAGGGGTTTGTTCTCAGGGGACCTGTGGGATGAACCTCCTACAGCATGGTGCTGCTAAGCAGACACTCCAATTTGGTATCTCTTTGGCCAACTTATAGAGCAAAGTTTCCAGAGTTGGGGGATAGTAGTCCTGCCTCCTCACTTTGTCTCTGGCTGTCCCCAGGGTATTTCTTCCTTCAAGCACTCCCCATGCTTCCTGTGAGTTGAGGTAGGAACAGGTATCCTGCCAGGGAACTCAAGATGATGGGGAAGCTGCCCGTCACCTTGATTTTCCTTTTTCCAGTGTTAAACTGAGAGTTGGGGGAGATTTTCCACGTGCTTGGTGCTGGCAGATTGGGGAGAGGGATGTCTTGGCTGTGGATGTCTCCTTCTCTTACCATCTACTTGGAGCTTTTTTACTTCTCTGTGGCACTGAGAACTGTCTCATCCTCATATTCTAGTTTTGGGATATTTGTGGTGATAACCTTAGTGCTGTAAATTTGGTTTTTGTTTTCTGTGTGGGGAATGAAGCCAGCTTGCTTCCATGCCACCATTTTGGAACCAGAAACCTCATTGTATTACACCTTATAGTGCTCTGCTGAATTAAATTCAAATAGGAAGTTTGAACAAATTTACCTCCTCAGCAATTATCCTAAATCCCTGCTACTCAAAGTGTGGTCATTGCACCAGTAGCATTGAACTCACCTGGGAACTTGTTAGAAATGTGGAATCTCAGGCCCACCCCAGACCTACTGAATCAGAATCTGCATTTTAATAAGCTCTCCAGGAGACTGGTGTGTTCAAGAAGTACTGTCCTGCAATATTCTGGTAGACTCATTTTGATAGGTGCTGCCTTTAGCTGTTTGTAGTGTTATATCTTTAATTCTGTAACATGACAGCTAATGGCTATATATTTTGGCAATTATTTTAATGCCACACAATAACCTTTTCCTGGATGAATGTTAATTTCTCTGAATTATTGATCATGCTTACTCTATCTCAGGATGCAAGCATTTGGGCTCGTTTTTCTAGTTCTAGTAGAGTAAAAGTCAGTATGCATTTCCCTCTCCACTTCTACCCTCTTATATTTCATTTCTTGCCACAAGCAAGATTCCTTTCCTCCTCAACTCTCCATCTTCATGGTTCTCAGGGATATGCAGGTCCTTAAGCACAGTCAGCATTTGCTCAAGTGGAAAATATTCATATATAGCTGGGGTAATGTGCCAACTGTGTGCATGTGTATCTGGTTTATACAGATGGAATGTCAGGTTCAAATGTTACAATCAAGCTATCTTGCAAGATAGTTTCTACACTCTTATTTTACAGTATGTGAACTTTCTTTTTGTTTTTTGCTGACAAATGTTGATTGCTTTATTTCAGTGGTCAGGATTGCTGTAGAGGTATGCATGATATGCCATTTGATTTTGTCCACTAAGCCATAGTTAAGAAGACTTTGTATTGTGAGCTATCACACATGAGTTTTGTGTATTTTCCCTACTTTTTAATGAGCTTAATGTCAGCTGTTGATTCTGGCCAAATTTCACAGTGACATCCTGTTATGCCACAGGGCCACTTAAACAAGGAGGAGATCCATGTCAGCAAATTTCTAGCTAATTCAGGGATAGTCTTTCAAGTTACATATTGTTTAAGTTTTGACTCTTTAAAAAGTGGTCTTCATATAACATCACATACATTTTTAGCACCTTAGGTAGAAGTTGCTAAAAATGATTTTGTCTTTAAGGATAACTCTGATCACTGTATTGTGAAATGCGAGGCCATTGTACCATGGGGCATGATTTTCTCTGAGGCAGTGGCAGATGGGACTATTGGCAGTGGGACTATTTCTTGTTCCATCAAATGACCTCTGGCTGCTATATTTTTGAGTAGTCCACTTTGGTTTTACTCTGTTGTTCCAGGTTTGGTTGCTGTCCAGTCTCACAGTAGTGTACCTTGCTTCTGGTGTATTCTGTCTCCTGAGCCCTTCGCCCTTCTATTGGGGTGCTTCTAATTTGTTGTAAATTAAAAACCTGCTAGATAATCTTTTTTTTATTTATTATACTTTAAGTTCTAGGGTACATGTGCACAATGTGCAGGTTTGTTACATATGCATACATGTGCCATGTTGGTGTGCTGCACCCATTAACTCATCATTTATATTAGGTGTATCTCCTAATGCTATCCCTACCCCCTTCCCCCACCCCACAATAGGCCCCAGTGTGTGATGTTCCCCTTCTGTGTCCATGTGTTCTCATTGTTCAATTCCCTCCTATAAGTGAGAACATGTGGTGTTTGGTTTTCTGTCCTTGTGAAAGTTTGCTCAGAATGATGAAAACCTGCTGGATAATCTTGCTAGAATATATTATAATTAAGAATAGGCTCAGAGTGATGTCTTCAGAGGGTGAGCTAGGAATCATATAGGTACTTTTATGGTGCAAACTTGAATAAAATGTGTGAGCAGCCACAGCTGGTTTGGTTCATTTTGCCTTTGGGTTATTTCACTGTTCACTCACTATCTGCTATGTGCTAGGAACATATGGAATTGAAGTAAACATTCTTGTCGTTCCCGTAATCTGTTCTGGGGATAGATAAAATACTAAGCAAAGCATTATGCCTATATGATATAGGTGTAAACACTGTACTGTAGGCTTGCATGAGGAGTGTCATTATAAATTTGACCAGACTTACTGAAAGATGTAAGATTGGGTGGAAGGAAGGATACTTTGGTCATGGAGAGACAGGTAGGGTGTAAGGGAGAGGATGTCCTAGGTGGAAGCAAAAGTGTGAGCAAACATGATCAAATAAAGGGTGTGTGGAAGGAATGGAATTTATTTGGGTGTGGTTGAAGCATGAAACATCTGTGGTGGTTACCCAGAGGGGAACATCGAATTGTTATTCACACGCCTGCTGTTCATAGCATATAGCTCCTAGAAGGTGGGTAGATATCTCTGCTTATGTTGTGTGAAAATTAAAGAAGCACATGTATGTCTTCCAATGTAGAAAACAAAGACCACATTGGAAGATTTTCTCATCAGGGGCGCCATTTTACAAACTAAAGCTCTTTAGGAGAAGATACACAGCAATTTCCTTGTCATGAGTTTTGAAACATTTTTTTTAAAACCATTTGTAAAACTTTCTAAACTTCTTGTCCTGTTCTTGTGTTTTAGAGTTTACATCTATAACTGATAGTATTATTTTTCTTTGCACTTACAGTACGGCCAAGTACAGCGTGTTGACATTTCTACCTCGATTCTTGTATGAGCAGATTAGAAGAGCTGCTAATGCCTTCTTTCTCTTCATTGCCTTATTACAGGTAATGGTTTTTTAACAGTTCCTTGGAATTCACTTAATTACATGTAAAATGAGATTTTGCTAAAGGTTCCTTAACTGCTAAAGTGTTATAATCTTGGAATATAGTTTGTTTCCCTCCTCCAGTCATTGTTTGATAGAGTGAAAAAGCCTGACTTTGTATACAGGGAGATTTCTTTTGGTATGGCCTTAAGGATGATTGCAGTGACTGAAAGAGGCATTGAAAAGTGGCCTCAGGGCCATACTTTTAAGCCTTTTTCTGTTCCAAACACATAACCAATGTTGGATAAAATTTTAAAAAATATGTAAAATACATAGCTAGTTTTTAAAGTAAGGTAATTATTTTTGAGTAACAGAAATGGAACAGAACTGCAAAAGTGTGAAACGTGCATGACTGCCATAATTTTCTGTTCATGGAGAGGATTTTTAATGTGCCAACTTCTTACTTGTGGTCTCTTATCTTCCAGCAAATTCCAGATGTATCTCCAACAGGAAGATATACCACCCTGGTGCCATTGATCATTATTTTAACAATTGCAGGCATCAAAGAGATTGTAGAAGATTTTGTAAGTTTTTGCTTTTGGATAATAAAATCATTGTAGGCAGTAGATAATAACTTATGTGTTGCCTCGGGTGATATATTTAAGGCAGGAAATTGGGCTATAGCTTAACCAGCCTCTTTAGACACCTGATGGTATTTTTAGGGGGAGGTAATGTATACTCAGAGTGTCCTAAATACCTGTACAGTGACACTAAACAGTTCAAACTTTGTTTTCAAATATTAGGTCTCTGGAGCCCCATTGATTTTTATCACTGATGTTCCTTATAGCCTGCTTTAGAGCTTGCTAATTTGGGCAGCAAATGAAGGATTGCCGTGTTGTCTAGGATGGCAGCATTGTCTCGCTCTGCCTGAGGCAATTTTACAAGAATCTTCTCCCCTCACAATCATCCTAGTGTACCTCCAAGTTCATTGGCTACAGCAACTATATTCCTTTTCCCTCTCTTTCTTGCTCTGTCTCCCCCTATATATTTGTGTGTGTGTATATATATATATATATGTTTGCGTGTGCTGTCTCTCTGTCTCTGGATCTTCCTCTCCTCCCTTACATACACACATACCTTGCTTTCACAAACATATATGCATCTTTCTGGGAATAGGTATGTAAATAAATATAATACAGGTTAAGCATCCCTAAATCCAAAAACCCCAAATCTGAAATGCTTCAAAATCCAAAACTTTTGCATGCCGACATGATGCCACAAGTGGAAAACTCCACACCTGACCTCATGTGATGGCTGCACAAAATTATTATAAACACTGTATGAAGTTACCTTCAGGTTATGTGCATAAAGTGAATATGAAGCATAAATAAATTTCATGTTTAGACTTGGGTCCCATCCCAGAGACACCTCATTGGGTATATGCAAATACTCCAGGATCTGAAACAATCTGAAATATAAAACACTTCTGGTCCCGAGCATGTCAGATAAGGGATCTTCAACCTGTACACATCGAAGCAAAGTTACTTTATCAATAAAATGAAGTTGGCTGTTTGTTGTTGGGTTCATCACACTGAATAATCATTTCAGTCTGATCTAAAGCAAGGAGTGAAAAGTTTTGTACTTCCAAGTGCTAGAACCAAAATAAAACAATTGAAACTAGAGGAGACCAGTTCTAAACTTAGGGAGTGCTGATAGATCACAAAATTGTCTAACTGAATTTTACAGCATGAGCATTATTGGCAGTTAGTTTCCTTGTCCCCTGTAATTTCCTGATTGTTTTGTTTGCTATTTCAATTATTCATGTGGAACTTTTGAATGTTAGAACTATTTTTTTTCTTTCTGTAACAGAAGCGACACAAGGCAGACAATGCAGTTAACAAAAAGAAAACAATAGGTAAGATCCCAGGCTGAATGACTTTTTCCACTGGAAAACTTAAGAATGAGGCCTGCATTTAAGGAATTTTAAATAAGTAGTGAACGGTATTGAGATAAATTGGGAAGATGATCTATAAAATACTTTAAAGAAATAGTAAAATAACAAACAAACTGAACATAATTTTAGTCCTGATAATTAAGTTTGAACAGCATTTGTGTATTTTAGAATGTTAGAAAAGATTGTAATTTTCGGGAACTAGACAGTTTTTATGTCCATAAAAAGTCTAAGCATTCATGTCCTTCATTTATAATCTCTCCTTACTTCCCTCTTCTACTTTTTATTGTTTTATTTCTACAACATCAATTTTTTGTTTGTTTGTTTCATTTTTTGAGACAGGGTCTCACTCCTGTTGCCCAGGCTGGACTGCAGTGGCATGATCATGGCTCACTGTAGCTTTGACCTCCCAGGCTCAGGTGATCCTCCCACCTCAGCCTCTTGAGTAGCTGGGACTACAGGCAAGCACCACCACCCCCGACTAATTTTTGTATTTTTGGTAGAGATGGGTTTCACCGTGTTGCCCAGGCTAGTCTCAAACTTCTGGGCTCAAGCAATCTGCCTGCCTTGGCTTCCCAAAGTGTTAGGATTACAGGTATGAGCCACTGCGCCCAGCTGTTCAGTTTTTTTTAAATTGTGGAACAGCAGGCTTTTTTTTTCTTCTGGGCTGAAAATAAGTAGATTTAACTTACATACATACATAAACATTTACGTGTATGCATTAATGTATATATGTTACAGAGGTACATACCATACGTTGGTGTTCCATTTTGAGGGTGGGGGTGCTGATGTTATGCCATCATGGCTAAAGATAGGGTATGTTAGAATTAATAAATGGAATTCTAAAAGAAAGCTTTTGGATTTTAGGAAGCTGATTCAGTTTATCACCAGTATTAACCAATATTTTATTTTTCTCTTTTTCAGTGTTAAGAAATGGTATGTGGCATACCATTATGTGGAAAGAGGTAAAAACTAATTTTAAAGATGTACCAGTACTATTGGTTTGAAGACGTGTAATAAATTGCTGGTCTTGATTGCAGTATAAAGTTTGTGTTAGACATAGTAGAGTTTTCCATGAGGTCTGCTGAGACCTGATGCTTGTTTACTCTGTCCCTTGCACCTTCTAGTAAGGGCCCAATGTGTCACTTCAAGCTATGAACTTCATCGCTCCTGAGTGACATTTCTGAAATCTCAAAGTATTTTCTAGTTTCTAAATCCAATTTGAGAAATATTTTCCCTGGTCCTCTGTTGTCTTAACCTAAGTTAAAGTTTATTTTTGTTTTTAGCATTTGTGATTCTCACTTTAAACATTTTTGGGTGGAAAGGTCATTAACTACAGAGTGGTGGAAAGGGGGTAAGAAACCACCCCGTTTCCGTTCTAGCACAGCAGTTAGCTGTTCTTAATAATAGCAAGGAAAGCTTTGCTTCCACGTCCCTGGAAGTATGAGGTTTAGAGGGTTGAAGAATGGTGTGGTTTTTTGGTTGTTTATGGTGATGAGTAGAAAATTTAGAAGAAATCTGCCATACCATCTAGGTATTTTATATCTGATAAAATTAGCTTTTTAAATGAGTGTTTTAGCTGGACCTTCTTAATGGACACAAGATGTGTTGGGGGATGACTCTCATTAGTCCAGCATTCAAAGCCGATTAACATGATTTCAAAAGAAAACAGCTTTTTAGAAGGGTAACTTGAAGTGGTTCTTCTTGCTAAATAAACATTTAGTAAACAATGTTTTTAAATGCCTCTTACAGTCTTTTATATCTGAAAAATGCCCGTGATATGGTAACTGCAGCATTTGCTTTAGTTTTCGTTTTACTTTACTTTGTTTTAGGAGAATCCGCCACCCTTTAAAGAAATTTCTCCTTTATAGTGTTTTACAGTAACACCTTAACCTTTGCTGCAATCTTGAAGTCGTATGCTGCAAACATTCATCAACCTCACGTTTGGAAAGGTCATGGTTCTTGGTCAGGAGGTTGGGAATTCTTGACTCAAAGTGGGAGAGATGCTCCCAATGCTGAAGGAATTCAAGGGTTCTCCCAGCACTGGGAAATTGCCCCTCTATTTCTCTAGGGTTCCTCTTGTTACTCCCTCCCCAGAAAGGTATCAGTATCAGCTAGAGTGAAGAATGATTTGGATTCAGAGGGCCTGACATTACTTGAAACAGCAGAAAATGGAGTGATGGTCTCTAATTGATGGTCTTCTGTGGTCCAGGAGCTGACGGCTTTGCAGACTCCTAAAACTCATGACTGTTTCCATCGTTCATTTGGGAGAAAAACAACAATAACAAAGAAACACCAGTTATGTACTGTACCACATGCAGTTTTATTTCCATTTAAAATGTATTTACTTGGTTTATTTCAGTGGAGCTCCTGGCTTGTGCCAGAGATTGTACTAGGCATGGGAAGAATGAAGCTCAGCGCTTCCCTTAAGGAGTTTCAAACTTCAGTGGGCATCCCAGTCACCGTCCACAGGGCTGCTGGAACCCAGATGGCTGGGCCCACTCCCAGGCTATCTGATTCACTGGGTCTCAGGTGGGGCCCTAGAATTTACACATTTAAACAAATTACTAGTTGAAGCTGATGCCGATGGTGTAGGGAGCACACTCAAGAACCACTGGTGTCCTGGGAGAGAGAGGCAACCAACCTAACGCAGTGCAGTTGCTGAGCTCTGTGTAGGAGAAAGCTTCCACTTTGGGAAGAGCTGGGAGGGGCCACCTACCTAGACCCAGTGGTTCAGATCAGGAAAGTCTGCCCTCCAGAGATGCTCTAGTGCGCTCTTGAAGGGTGAATCAGGGGTAACTAGCTGCGGAACTGTGAGTAGTTCAATGTGAGGATGAGAATACAGGAGAGGGCAGAGGTGTCAGGCAAGGGGAAGCTGGCTGTCCTTAAGGTCCCCAAAATGATAATAATCTAATCTGAAGTGCTGAAGCTCAGATCTGCTGTCCCCTGGGCTGTAGCTGAGTCACTGGTGAGCGCCGAGAGGCAGCTCTCAGGTGGATCTCAGTGGCTTTGATTGACTTCGAGAGGATCTTTCAGCTACTTCCTCAAAATTAAGAGACTTGAGGAACTCTCTGAGGCTAGAGTGGATTCAGCGATCTGGAAGGTTTCTGTTCCCAGTGTACTAATTCTTTGAGGGAGTATTGCACACACAAGGAACAATCATGTAAGAACATTAAAACCATTTCCAGGCCGGGCATGCTCACACCTGCAATCCCAGCACTTTGGGAGGCTGAGGCGGCTGGATCACTTTAGCTCAGGAGCTCAAGATCAGCCTGGGCAACATGGTCAAACCCCATCTCTACAAAAAAATACAAAAATCAGCTGGGCGTGGTGGTGCGTGTCTGTAATCCCAGCTACTCAGGAGGATGAGGTGGGAGGATCACTTGAGCATGGGAGGTGGAGGTTGCAGTGAGCCTTGATCGCACCACTGCACTCTAGCCTGGGTGACAGAGCGAGACCCTGTCTCAAAAACAGAAAACAAACAACCAAAAAAAATATTTTTTTTCAAGCAAAATCCAAGTAAGTCATTTCTTATGTACACAAAACTTCTTAGTACTTGGTTACTGGGATATGAATGTTTATTTAGAGAGTAAAGATGAGAGAAAGCCATAATTTCTCTTGTCCTCCCACTTTGAATTTAAAAAAATCCACTGCCTTTTTTCATTTGAAAACATGACAAATTTTCTTGTCTAGTGGTTTTTTCTTTACTAATTACTTCTTCTGATTTTTATATGTAATTAAACTATTCATATGAAATCGTTTTAATTTTATTTTATTCTTTTTAGACGGAGTCTCACTCTGTTGCTCAGGCTGGAGTGCAGTGGTGCCGTCTTGGCTCACTGCAACCTCTGCCTCCTGGGTTCAAGCGATTCTCCTGCCTCAGCCTCCCAAGTAGCTGGGACTACAGGTGCCCACCACCATGCCCGGTTAACTTTTTTTTTTTTTTAGTGAGATGGGGGTTTCACCATGTTAGCCAGGCTGGTCTTAAACTCCTGACCTCAAGTGATCTGCCTGCTTCGGCCTCCCAAAGTGTTGGGATTATAAGTGTGAGCCACTGTGCCTGGCCAAAATATTTTTTACTTTTAAAAAACACTTTCAATTGACATAACATCCATTGCTTTTGTACTGGTGGTTGTTAAAACAGCTTTGTGGCATTTTCCCCAGACACTTTAATAAACAACTTAAAGCACCAATAGGATACCTTTCAGTAAATTTGCCTTTTTCCCAAGAGAAAATTAAACATGGGCACCTGCTAGCTTGTAAGATCTGGCAGTTTTTCACAAGTATCGTATCACTTGAAATTCCTGGTTTCAAAGAGAATAGTAACAAGGCTAGAATAGGAAATAGAAAGCATAAATGCCCACTTTGAGCTTTGCAACTATTACTGTACTAGTAATGGTCTTCTGGTATCGTCAGAGAATTCTAATGTCCTTGACCTTCACACTCATGATGTCCTTTCAGTTATGCTCCCACTGATGGAGACTGACATTTATATGGACCTGTTTTATGCCAGGTGCCGTGTATACTTCCTTAGTCACTGCATTCACCTTAAAAGGCCGGTGGCACTGTTTTCCTGTTTCAGACATGACACGCTGGGGCGCTGGGAGGCGAAGCAGCTTGCGGAGATCACAGAGCTAGCACACGGCTATAAAGCTAGGATTGGAGTTAGGCTTGCCTGATTTGAAAGCCCCTGTTCTCTCCACCCTAGTGCTTTCTGCGATGTTACTGAAAGGATTTGTAGACACTTCGCCATGGTACCATTTTGGAGACTACAGCCCTTTTCCTTGGCTTGAGATCTTCTGTCTAGTGGAGTCTGTTCCCCAAGGTGGTCTCTGACTTTGGCCGTGATCCTTTTTCTGGGAATTTCTTGAGGCTGTACAAATCTTCTCCATTTTATGTGGTATATTTCCAGGGGGACTTTCAGGTGCACTTTTCATGGGTGAATTTACTGTTGCCTTTTAATCAGAGCATTGGCCTTCCGTGCAGCTTGCCCAGTTTTGAATCCTGGTTCTAACACTCAGTGGCTGTATTACTGTGATCAAGTTATTTTGTTTTCTGCACCTCAATTTGTAAAACAGAGAAAAATTTATGTGTGTTAACTTAGTTGATCCTTGTAGTCACTCTATGAAATATGTGCCTTTATCCTCATTATATAGATGAGGAAACTGAGGTACACAGAGTTTATATAACTTGTTCATCATTACACAGCTCGTCAGGGGTGCAGTGGGGATTGAGCCCAGGCTTTAGGCTGGCTCTGGTGGTGTGTGCATGACCGTTCTACCCTACTGTGTACAGCTATGGAAATGTTCAAGTATTTGTAAATGGATGCATAATTGTAAGAAAACGAGATCTTTATAGCTGTTCTGACTTAGCCCTTTTCTCCCTTTCCCTTTCCTTTTTTATTAAACATCATTGCAAAAGAAGGCAACATTACCAGTGTCTGCATGGAAGCACTTTCCTTTTGTTCTTGTCAAGGAAAATAATTTGGGCTTCTCTATCTTAAACTTCATGGTCTAGTTATATAATAATTTTTTCTTTAAATATTTAAGCACCTTTTTCACCATGTGTGTTTTGTTTCTTTTCTTTTGTGCCCCTCTGTCCTCATCCCTGTCTCTCTAGGTGGCAGTGGGAGACATTGTGAAGGTCGTCAATGGGCAGTATCTTCCAGCAGATGTGGTCCTGCTGTCATCCAGGTTAGCTGTGCTAGTAGGCACCTTTTTTGCAATAAATGTTAAGAACAATAAAATATTAAGCAGCACCTGGGGCAGTCTTGAGCAGCCTGTTCCCTTCTACCATCCTCTCTCTGTCCCATTCTTCCATTTCTTGTCATTTCCCTTCTCCTGCTGTGACCCTTGGTTTCTTTCTCACATTCATTCCTTTGTGCTTTTTCTGAACTCTTTTATGTGTGTTGACTCCACTTAGTCTCCTGGCTATTTGGGTTTTTTTTCTTATTTATAGGGGCACTGAGTCAAGAGCAGTGGAGTGGTCCATTCATTAATGTCAGGTTGCAGCATGTCTGAGATTTCAGAATCTGTTTCCTGATGGGCCCTGCCAGCAGTCTGTCCTGCAGAACCCAGTGCTGCACATTGATAGCTGTTCAAGAACCATGGGTGTTTTCTCAGCGTAATCGTGACCAGCAGATGGTGTTTGCTCTTCATCCATCCATGTTTTGCCCCTTTTCTGTCCAAGTATCATTTTCATATTCTCTAGGTAGTTTTATTCTAGGAAGGAATCATCACTCAGTGCAGTTCTTGACTTTTTTGGGGCTTGGTGCATGAAAGTACATAGCTAGGAAAGAAAGCCAAAATTAGGGCAAGAATTGACATCTATTCTTGAATTCAAGATTAAATTGTGTGACGTTAGGACTATAACTTCCTATATTTATACACTGTTGGGAATCATAGATACACATGCTGTTTGCATTTTCTTTGATTGCAGACAGCGTTTCTTGTATTGAAGTTAATCACTCATTGGATTTTGAGCCTAAGCATTAATTTTCTGCTTGAGATAATAGATTTAAAAATAGGACTCCAGGCCTGTGGAGGGGGAAAAAGAACCAATAACACAGGGCAGGATTTATGTTTGTCCATATTGATTGACAACAAAGAAACCCTTAGAAATATTAAAATATTGATCACTTGATAGTTCGGGCTTTAAGTCTTTAAGTCTTGGCTGTGACCCTAGAAAATTTAGTGTGTGTGTGTGTGTGTGTGTGTGTGTGTGTGTGTTTTGTTTTGTTTTGGAGACAAGGTCTTACTCTGTCACCCAGGCTGGAGTGCAGTGGCTCAATCATAGCTCACTGTAAGTTCAAACTCCTGGGCTCAAGTGATCCTCCCATCTCAGCCTCCTGAGTAGCTGGGACCACAGGTGCATGCCACCATGCCTGGATAATTTTTAAAAATTTTTTTGTAGAGGCTCATTTAAAAAAATTTTTTGTAGAT
The DNA here is from genome assembly GCF_028858775.2 of Pan troglodytes. Lineage (NCBI taxonomy): Eukaryota > Metazoa > Chordata > Mammalia > Primates > Hominidae > Pan > Pan troglodytes. Next base: position 24,704,005 of record NC_072412.2, read on the forward strand.
GTTGCCCAAGCTTGTTCTGGAACTCCTGGCCTCAAGCAATCCTCCCGCCTTGGCATCTCAAAGTGCTGGGGTTACAAGCGTGAGCCACAGTGCCCAGCCAGTTTTTTTTTTTAACTTGGTCTTAATACCAGATTGCTTTAGCTGACATCATGTTTCCAGCATGCTCATTATTAGTGTCTGAGTGTGTGCTGTGTGCCGAACAACCTGTTGAGGAGGTTGTCCCACTTAATCTTCCCAATAACCCTGGATAGCCTTCTTTTGTACATGACAAGATTGAGATACGGAGAGACTAAACAATTTGCCAAGGCCATATAGCCCATAAAGGTAGTGCTAGGGGATTTTTACCTTAACTAGTGGTTTTTTAGTTGGAAGAGTCAAGGGGTGGTTAATCACTAACTGTGTGAACCTAGCTAAACTCAAAGATTAGAAATAGGATTATAATATCTGTTATGCTTATTTTTATTCTTCGAGTTTTCTGTCTTTAATGCTAGGTGTTTTGATTAAAAAGTTGGCCTTGAGATTGTAAAAATGGCAGAGAATTAAAGCCTTGCCAAGCCTGTGCCTCGATCCTTCAACTCCTCTGGCTGTTGTTTTCTTCAAAAAATGTGTGTTTCTACTGGCCATGCCTTGGGCAGCCTTTTTGGTCAGGCCCAGCCCCAGACTTGAAGGATTGCCTGAACCCAGTGGTTGGGTCTGAGTGGGGACATCACATGTTTCCCTTTCTCTTTCATCTTCAGTTCATTCCTGTCTTCTTGAGGCTCAGCAGTCATTATGTGGGGCTTACAAAGGCAGATCATCTGGGCAAATGACTCTCTACTGGTACTGAGTCCCAAAGATGAGTGTGTGTTTCCTTTTTCATCCATTACTCCTACTATCGTGGTTATTTATAACAATTTATTTTGAAGGGCCAATCAGCAGACACAGATTCCATAATAGAGATTTTCTAAACTGTGAATTTGTGGAAAGGACTTTATGAAACTTGGCTCTTTTTTTCTCTCTCCTTAGTGAACCTCAGGCAATGTGTTATGTTGAAACAGCTAATCTGGATGGGGAGACGAACCTTAAAATACGTCAGGTAAAGTCACCTCTGATGACTTGTGTTGTTATGGTAGACACAACTGCAAATGTGGTCCCCACATATCTTTTTCTAGAGAAATAAAATATTCAGCCACAAAGGGTTATGCCTTAGCCCTAATGGAATCTATGGGAAGAATATGCCATTTATGATGAGGGAGAATGTGTCTCGAAAAAGTAGGCTGCATCAAACTCTAGGTCATGCAGGGTGCCAGGCCTTCATATAGCGTCTTATTGAGCTCTCTGCCTGTGATGCTGGAGAGAGGGGACATCTCGGTGAAGCTGAGTGGCTGGGAAGGACACAGCTTAGTGGACAAATGGAGCAGAAAAGCTCCAGGTACCCCAGTTTACATCATTGTTGTAATAAAGATTCTAATCCTAGAGGGTGATATAATTAGATACAAAACTTCCATGCCTTAAAGAAAACTATTCTTACCATATATTTTAATTCTAGGATGAAGAATAGTCTTTTTTGGTTCTTTTTTTTTTGAGATGGAGCCTTGCTCTGTTGCCCAGGCTGGAGTGCAATGATGCGACCTCGGCTTACTACAACCTCTGCCTCCCGGGTTCAAGCGATTCTCCCACCTTAGCCTCCCGAGTAGCTGGGACTACAGGTGCATGCTACTACACCTGGCTTAATTTTTATATTTTTTTAGTAGAGATGGGGTTTCACCATGTTGGCCAGGCTGGTCTCGAAGTCCTGAACTCAAGTGATCTGCTTGCTTTGGCCTCCCAAAGTGCTGGGATTACAGGCGTGAGATACTGCACCAGGCCAAGAATGAAGAATGGTCTTTAACATATAAAAATTTTAAGCACTTTGAAGCTTAAAAAACTTTTGCTGCTTAAAGTTGAATTCAGCAATTCTATCCATATATCTTTCTTTTCTACTGTAGATATTTGCTTTAGACTTTTTTTTCCATTTAAAGAACAGTTACAGCCTGGGCAACATAGCAAGACCCTATCTCTACAAAAAACTTAAAAAATAGCTGGGCATGATGGCACATACCTGTAGTCCCAGCTACTTAGGAGGCTGAGGTGGGAGGATCACTTGAGCTCAGGATTTTGAGCCTTCAGTGAACCATGATTGCACCACTGCCCTCCAGCCTGGAGGACAGAGTGAGACCCTGTCTCTTAAAGAAAAAGTGAAGAGTGCTAGATAATGTAAAATATTGGAGGGCTACTCTATTCTACCTTTATGACCAGTGTTAGAGTACAGCTAGTAGATTATGCTTGCTGTAAGGTGCTGGGGTATGTTAATTATTACTTATGCACGGATGTTTCTAGTACAGTGGTGGAATCTTAACTTTCAGCTTCATTACATTCTTTTGCCACTTTCGCATTAGATTGTTGTGGCAAAAGCTACTGGAAAAGTCTGCCTTGAGGGGCTGACAGTTTGACTTGTTAGCCCCCCAGATTATTGCACTGGAGATGCCTTATTTTTTCTTTTGATTAACCATAGGGGTGCTGAATGGTGTCCCTAAGCACAGAAGATTGTGTTTGACTTCCTCTTTTGGTTTAATCTTTTAGGGTTTGAGTCACACTGCTGACATGCAAACACGTGAAGTTCTGATGAAGTTATCTGGAACTATAGAGTGTGAAGGGCCCAACCGCCACCTCTATGACTTCACTGGAAACTTGAACTTAGATGGGAAAAGGTATTATATGCCTTTTCTTCATTGTCTTTTAAACTATGTGACTAAGAATTACTGGAGCTTTGGAAAATATGTTTGTTTCCTAGTTTTATAATATTTTAAAACAGTGAGATTTCATACCCTTTCAATTAATTTAAAGCCTTCCTTAGATTTAAGAAAAAAACCCTGAGCCCAAGGGCCTCAGATGAGGCTCAAAGCATGTGGCATATTCTTTCTGTGCCTACTTTCTGCCAGGCAGGAGAAATGGTTTCAGCTGCATAAAATTGCCCAGAAAAGCAGAGGAGAGTAATCTGAGGTGTATACAAGCTAATACACTTGTTACAGAAATGTGTGTGTGTGTATTTTTTTTTTTTTTTTTGCTAACCTTCTTCTAAGGAGCATTCGTTTGTTTTTAGAAAGTTGAGTGAAATGAACACTTATTCTTCCTTTAGAATATTCAGTGCCCTCCTGTCTATATTCTGTTATCTTTCTTCTTCTGGCATTTGTTATGTTGTTCTGGAGTTGTCTTTTGTTCTGATGTTGGAGAGCAGTTTCTACCTTCTGGCCATGTTTGTCTAGAGCCTCTTGCCAATGCCCCCTCCAACCCTGTAACCCAGCCTCTTGCAATGTCCTTTATATTTTGACGACCCAAGGCTTGGAAGGACCTGATCTTAGGAATCAACCCAAATTATTATAAATATGACAACTAAGTGTGACTGCTTCTTGGTTTCATTTAGCATACATAGCTATACTATGGGCTCCCCATTTTGAGTTTCTAAATTGTCACTCAGGTCTTTATTTACTCATTAAGTCATCCTTAAAAAAATTGATATGATAGGTTGCTGCTTTTAAAAATTTTACTCCTTCCTAATAGTCTGTAAAATACACTAGATTTATTTTACAAATAACAATAATAATAATACTTCCAATAATAATACTTAACTACAAATGAGTGAGCTTCGGTTGTTATTTTAGCAACTTCCTTTCTGGGTATTGAGTTTCATAATAGGATCATGAGAGATATAATTACCTGCAACATTTTATAGAAAAAGCATTTTTTTTCTGTAGTGATGAATGTAAAATAAAGCTTTCTGTGGGTCCTTTTGGGGTAGATTAAGCCAATGGTAACCTTTGTTGTCTGTGTTTCTCAGTGAAGTAGTTCAAATTGGAGGAAAGGGAACATTTGATTTATTGTGGGTTCATGTTTAAGGGAAAAACTCATGCTTATTTTCCAGACTATCATTAAATATCATTGTTGTTTTTTATTTTTAGCCTTGTTGCCCTTGGGCCTGACCAGATCTTATTAAGAGGTACACAGCTTAGAAATACTCAGTGGGTCTTTGGCATAGTTGTTTATACTGGACACGACACCAAACTCATGCAGGTAAAACATTTCTATGCTGATTTCAGTCTTTTTTTTCTTTCTGCTTTTATTGACTAGAAGGTGGAAAATGCAGATGTTGCATTTAGGAAGTTCAAATTTGTCTATGAACCTAAATTTGGAAAGAACTGCCTTTATTTTAGTTTCTTAGGTAGCTTTTTCTAGATTTCTGTTCTCTTATCTGATATTTGTTACCGTATGCCTGAACTACAAATGGTCTTTGTTTTCTGGATTAGGGGAACAATCAATTCTAACTTATTTTATCTTCTGGACTTAAGCGGGAATTAGTTCTAACTTTTAAATTTCTCTTTCTACTTCTCTTTATCCCATTAATTAGGATTTTATAGCAAATTGTCTTATTTAACTGAACTTTAGAGACTTTAAAATCAGTTATTTTTGAACCGTTTAGTTTTCATAGACTGAAGAAAAAAATGAAGTTAAAATGATTTTGCTCTTTTTCCCTGTTAATGTTTTTTAAAAAACTGTTTGTGAATTTATAGGTCACATTGCTATTATGATGTATTTTGCCAGACAGCTTTTGAAATTCTACAGAAATCAGTGTCCCTGTATGTCATTTCTTACATTTGTTTGGTATCACTTGGCACCTTATTTTTGCTAATGGTGGCTATTAATGAGAATTGGCTTTTCAGCTTGTCTGTTCTTTTGTATAACTTCTAAAATGCACATTTGGCTGTATTTCTTGATTTAAAAATATTTAGTGACCACGTACCAAGTCTAGTGCTAGACCATATGGGTGCAATAGTGAAAGGCCCAGGCTTATCCTCGGGGAGCCAGTTGGGCTAAGGAGTAATATAGAATGACAAAGTAGAGAGAGAGATACTGGAATGTGTGTCATTACTAAGTGCTGTCAGTGTGTATAGGAGGGTCATTCAACCTAGGCTGGAAGCCAGTGGACTACATGCTAAGAATGATTCCCGTGGCAGAAGCACATTTTAGATATCGAGCTAGGGAAGGGAGACTGTTGTGTTGGTCTCCTCTTTGAGGTCAAATGATAGTCAGATGAAAGAGGTAAGTATTAGAGGAGATGAAGCAGTAGACGTTGGTGGCCACCCCAGCTAGTAAACACATTGGAGACAGGGAGGAGAGATGGGATTAGAAGGATTGAGAGACTTCCTGAAGTTGAAGAGGATTGTTGGAGTTGCTGAGTGACAGGCTGATCAGTGGGTAGAATCTTGTCTTTGTATTTCCGGGGTAGAGAGTTTCTAGCATGGGAGACCTGGGAGTGACTCGTGTGAGTAGGAAGACAAAGGCAGAGCTGTTGAAGGCCATTCAATGTTGACAAGTAAGGAACTGAGAGACTAAGGCATTTGATGGGCCAGCGCTGTGATTTTGAAGATGCGATAATGGTGAAGCTGGGCCAGAAAGGAATGCCATGAGCCAGTTGTCAAGTCTTCTGTGAGTGACAGGGAGCAACTGAGAGGTCGGTGGCCTGGCTACAGGGGAGGGGCAGAAGGTAGTGTAGCCAAATGGCGTGAATTTTATGAGTGAGTTTTTTTTTTTTTTTTTAACATGGCATCCAAGGAATAAAGCTCCAGAAGTATTACCAGGTCTTGAATATACATCCAGTAATGCTACCTTCAGAGGCCAAAGGATGCAGATGTCTACTGGCGCACCGTCTGCTTGGGGGTACTCAAGGGAGGCGTGTACTTGACTGTGTGAGGCAAGGAGGAGAGAGCTCTTGAGGGAGTGGGAGTACAGAGGGAAGTTCAGGAGCTGGAAGGGTAGGGGCCCAGGTGCAGTGGCCTGTTGCAGAGCTTGTGTGTTGAAGCAAGGCGGGAGGGCTCCACGGCAGCTAGAAAAATGAAGAGTTGGTGAATGCTGAGAGGCAGCTCTTCGGTGGATCAGGATTATTTAGTGTATCTGAGGTGTGCCTGATCCATCGCCCCTGCTAGGTCCTTATCCATTCACAAGCGCTGACTGGAATGCTTTAAGTTTATTGTTTCTGAGCGGCCTGCATATGAAGACTTTATCTTGATGAATAGTTTAGTGCTGTAGCCATGCAAGAACTCAGGAGGCTGAGATGGGTGGCTCATTGGGACCAGGAGTTTGAGACCAGCCTGGGTGACATAGTGAGACCCCATTTCAAAAAAAAAATAGTTTAGTACCCTGCCACCTAGAAAGTATCCTTTAACTCCCATAGTGCAGTGTCAGTAACCCTTGCTGCACGCTTTGGGAGCTCCACTAACCACAAGTCACTACTTCTGGCTTTTGTTTGTTTGTTTGTTTTTTGAGACAGGGTCTGGCTTTGTTGCCCAGGCTGGAGTGTGGTGGCGCGATCTTGGCTCACTGCAACCTCAGCCTCCCAGGCTCAAGCCATCCTCCCACCTCAGCCTCCTGAGTAGCTGGGACTGTAGGCACACACCACCATGCCTGGCTAATTTTTGTATTTTTTGTAGAGACAGGATTTCACCATGTTGCCCAGGCTGGTCTTGAACTTCTGAACTCAAGCGATCCACCCACCTTGGCTTCCCAAAGTATTGGGATTACAGGCATGAGCCACAGTTCCCAGCCTACTTCTGTTTTTTATGATGAAGTGGCAGACAGATCATGGGTGGCTAGCTCACATTTGGTCAAGGCCCCAAAGCTAGTTTTAATATTGTGCATATTATAAATTTAAGCACTTTCCAATATTTCTTATACACTGGGTGTTTTTTTTTTTTTTTTACAGATTGTAATATTGTTTTTCTAGAGCATACATTAGTAATATAGCTTTTGCTCTAGAAAACCAATATTACACGAGTTAATTAAACTATCTTTTAAAACCCTCCAGTCTTCTCTTCAGTGAGTAAGGCATGCACTGAGTTTGCATTTTGTGAGTGTGAGAGGCACTTTTCCTTGCCCCTAGGTGTGAGAAACCTCTTTGCAAGGCTTCTTGCATGTTGACTGCTCATGTATAGAATGATGGAAAACCCCAGAAACATCTGTGCTAGACCTGCTGTGCCTTTAGGGCTGAAACAATAGGTAAAAATAATGAGCTTTCAAAAGGAATATAACACACATAGCTGGAAGCCATCCTGTTTGTGAAATAACATTGTTTGTCTGTGCTTGTGCTACTTGACCACAGAGAGGAAACTCAATTGCTGTCGGGTTCTTCTACCTTTTTTTTTTTCTGAAGTCTCTCACCTCAATGCCTTTTGCCCTTCAAGTTTCCTTCAGTTCATGTTTAGTTTACTTACATGTAGAAATATTTATGTCTATAATTTCTATTAGTTGATTTAATGGGAAAAAGAGTGATTATCACACTAATTATAGCGAACATAATTACAACAAATCATGCACTATTTTGAGTGATGCACATATATCAACTCATTTATTCCTCACAATGGCTAGGTAGTATGTGCTCATTTTATGGATGAGGAGGCTTGCAGCATAGAGTCTTCTAGTAACCCAAGCTTACAAAACTAGTAGGATTCAAAACACAGGCAGTCTGGCCGGGTGCAGTGGCTCACGCCTGCAATCCCAGCACTTTGGGAGGCCGAGGTGGGTGGATCACTTGAGGTCAGGAGTTCGAGACCAGCCTGGCCAACATGGTGAAACCCCATCTCTACTAAAAATACAAAAATTAGCTGGGCATGGTGGTGCATGCCTGTAATCCCAGCTACTCAGGAGGCTGAGGCAGGAGAATTGCCTGAACCCAGGAGGCAGAGATTGCAGCGAGCCAAGATTGTGCTGCTGCCCTCCAGCCTGGGTGACAGAGCCAGGCTCCGTCTCGAAATAAATAAATAAATAAATAAAAATAAAAAATAAACAAATAAAATAAACAAAACACAAGCAGTCAAACTCCAGAGTCAGTGTAACCCAGGGGTCCCCAAGCCCCAAGCCACAGACTGGTACCAGTCTGTGGCTATGAAGAACCAGTCCCTACAGCAGGAGGAGAGTGGCAAGCACGCTAGTGAAGCTTCATCTGTATTTACAACAGCTCCCCATCCCTCACATTACTGCCTGAGCTCTGCCTCCTGTCAATCAGCGGTGGCATTAGATTCTCATAGGAGCGTGAACTCTGTTGTGAACTGCGCATACAAGGGACCTAGGTTGCTCATTCCTTATGAGAATCTAATGCCCAGTGATCTGTCACTGTCTCCCATCACCCGCAGATGGGACTGTCTAGTTGCAGGAAGACAAGCTCAGGGCTCCCACTGATTCTACATTATGGTGAGTTGTATAATTATTTCACTACACACTACAATGTAAGAGTAATAGAATTAAAGTGCACAGTAAATGTAATGCACTTGAGTCACCCCAAAACCATCCCCACCCAAGTCTGTGGAACAATTGTCTTCCACGAAACCAGTACCTGGTGCCAAAAAGGTTGGGGACAGCTTTTCTAACTAGAATTCAATGGCCTGTTTTCTCAGGAGGGAATAAAATATCTAAGATACAGGTCTGATTTCAGCTTTTCAAAATCTGACATTTTGACCTGTTTCTATTTATAAGTCCGTTACACTGAAGTAGCTGGGTTCTTCAAGAATTTTATGGAAGAATTTATAATACTTGTAGGAATTTAACATTAAAAGCTCATCATTGGGCCAGGTGCGGTGGCTCACACCTGTAATCCTAGCACATTGGGAGGCGGAGGTGGGCAGATTGCCTGACCTCAGGAGTTCAAGACCACCCTGGGCAACATGGTGAGACCCCTGTCTCTACTAAAAATACAAAAAATTAGCTGGGCGTGGTGGTGTGCACCTGTGGTTCCAGCTACTATGGAGGCTGAGGCACAAGAATCGTTTGAACCTGGGAGGCGGAGGTTGCAGTGAGCCATGATCACGCCACTGCACTCCAGCCCCGGTGACAGAGTGAGACTCTGTCTCCAAAAAACAAACAAACAAACAAAACAAAAGAAAACTCATCATTGATCATTGCAAGTAAAAATGTTCAGGGGGTGGGAGTCAGTAGGCCAAGGTTGGCTTTCCACAAAGTGCACATGTTGAAGCTTGAAGTTTTGGGATTGTTCCTCTTCTGTTAGATGAAAGATAAAGTTTTCTAATCCTCCTAATTGGCCAGAATTCAGCCACTGAAAAAGATAAGAAGTCAATAATAAATGGGGTATAGAAATGAGGTTTATGATAATTTTTTTCCTGCCTGTACATTTAGTGAATATTTATTAAGAATGATGAGATCATGCTTAGTTTTTAAGAGTTAGAATGACCAGTCCTGGACCTGGCCTGCTGGCCCTTACGTTGAGGCCAGACCTGGATGTGTCGTCTCAGTTGACCTTGATACAGTATTTGATTGATGATAAGTTGGCCTTTACTAATGGATTTCCATTTAGACTCCTGAGGATTTTTAAGTCCGTAAAGGATGAATAATTTAGACAAATAAAGTAAAAGGGAAAAAAATAGAAATAAAGGAAAAAGCTGCTGTGTTGTTTAGAAATTTAAAGGACTTAGCTTTTCAAAATCACCAGTACAATCCCCCAACTCCTCTGCCCCCAAAGAAAACTGTGGGGAGATAGTATTTTTGGTTTGCCAATAGAATTCAAATAACAATTTCAGTGATGTGGTATAAATTTTTCTTGGAGCTTAGGAGTGAATTGCCTCATGTTTTCATCTCAATTTTATTTTCACATTGTGACTTTATTTGTATTCTTATCTTTGGAGACATTTTCATCCTAGCTCTTTTAATGATCAGATCACTGGAGACTAGTGAAGGAGAATGCTGACTTAAGTTTGGCACAAGGTACCATTTTTATGGTTAGTGCCTTACAAACTCTCAGATTATCCAAACTTGGCAAATCGGTGTTGTCTCTTAAAAGTCCGGGCCCGGCCGGGCACGGTGGCTCACGCCTGTAATCCCACCACTTTGGGAGGCCAAGATGGGCAGATGACGAGGTCAGGAGATTGAGACTATCCTGGCTAACATGGTGAAACCCCATTTCTACTAAAAATACAAAAAAATTAGTCGGGCATGGTGGCGCACACTTGTAATCCCAGCTACTCGGGAGGTTGAGGCAGGAGAATAGCTTGAACCAGGGAGGCAGAGGTTGCAGTGAGCCGAGATCGCGCCACTGCACTCCAGCCTGGGCAACACAGTGAGACTCTGTCTCAAAAAAAAAAAAAGCCTGGGCCCATGATTCATGGAAGGAGACCTGCAGGCTGACACTCCTGTGCGAGCCTCTCCCTGTCCAATTCCTGACTTCTGATTTAAGTCAGGAATTATTTCACCTCCAGGAATGGATTATAAATAATTCCCCTGTGGCTTTCCTCTCTTCAGTGTCTCCTTCCTCAACCTGCTGTTATTACTGTTCTGGTTTCCTCTGGCTGCTGTGACAGATTTCCACAGTTTCAGTGACTTAAAAAAACATGAATTATTGTGCTGCAGTTCTATAGGTGAGAAGTCTACTATGAGTAGTAGACTTCCTATGCTAAAACCCGAGATGTTGGCTGCTCTTTTCTGCAGGCTTCAGAGGGGACTCTCTCTGATCATTTCTCCATCTCCACCTCTCCCTCTGAGCACAGTTTGGAAAGGTTCTCCCTTTTGATGACCCTTGTGGTTAGATCGGGTCCACTTGGGTAATCCAGAATAATCTCTCCCTGTCTCACAGTTGTTAATTTAATTTAATCCCATCGGCAAAGTCCCTTTTGCTGTATAAAATAGCATACTCAGGTCAGGCATGGTGGCTCATGCCTATAATCCCAGCACTTTGGGAGGCCGAGGAGGGTGGATCACCTGAGGTCAGGAGTTCGAGACCAGCCTAGCCAACATGGTGAAACCCCATCTCTACTAAAAATACAAAAAATTAGCCGGGCGTGATGGTGGGCGCCTGTAGTCCCAGCTACTTGGGAGGCGAGGCACAAGAATTGCTTGAACCCGGGAGGCGGAGGTTGCAGTGAGCTGAGGTCACACCATTGGACTCCAGCCTGGGTGAGAGAGTGAGACTCCATCTCAAAAAATAAAATAAAATAACATACTCGCAGTACCCCACAAGTAGGATGTGGGCATTACTGGTGGGGGGGGGGTGGTCATTAGTTTGCCCACCATAAGTACCTTCAGATATTTTTTAATAAAATGACTTCAGGTGCATAACTGTCTTGCTCAAACAGTTGCGTTGACTTTCCCATGGCTGAGAGGATCTAGTCCCAAATGTTCCACCTGAACTGGAGTGATTCTTGAATCTAGCCTTAATGAATCTTTCTATACTCTCCTGCCAACACTGGCCTCAGCTCCACCTGGGCTGGTTTCCCCCCAGCAGTGAGAAGGCAGGTGCTAAGCCTGTGATAAGGTTGCCATTCTCCTTCCGTTTCTCCTTTGCTGTCTCCATCATTCAGGATGCCACTCAGCTTTCTCCTGCCCAGGCCCTTCCTGACTCTTCTTGGTCCTGCTTCTTGTTCACAGTTCTCTAAGTGAACTTTTTGTCCATCCACTTATTTTGAAACCCATTAATGTTCTGTTTTGCATTATTAATATGTATGTGTTCGTGTATGTCTCTTTTATTCCTCAAATTCTGAGCTCCGGGAGGAAAAATATGTGCTTTAGAAATATCTCTGTGTATTTATTGCAGAGCTGTGCTATTATCGTGAAGGTCTTCTCTAGATTTTTATGGTATGGAATGTCTAAGTTTCTCTTGAATTACCAGTGTTCTGATTTCTTTGAAACTGGACTATATTTAGAACCTGTTGTGTTCTAAGATAAGGAAAGTGACAATTATATGCTAAGATATAATCATAAGAAGTACAGAATGAATCATGTAATGTTGGAATGTGTTCTTTAAACTGGTAGAGTATGTTGTCTTTCTTCATTACTTAAAACTAGCTATTGATTCAGGAGCATGGTACACTTTTGAATTGCATTGATTATTTGGCAAAAAAATAGTCTTTTACTTGCTGGTTGTTAAATATGGTTGTTTTACCTCCTTTCCCCCAACCCCTTGCCCCAAATCTGTTCTGTGACCCTTACTGACTTTCAATGCTGTTGTGTAGAATTCAACCAAAGCGCCTCTCAAGAGATCAAATGTTGAGAAGGTGACTAACGTGCAGATCCTGGTGTTGTTTGGCATCCTCTTGGTCATGGCCTTGGTGAGCTCGGCGGGGGCCCTGTACTGGAACAGGTCTCATGGTGAAAAGAACTGGTACATCAAGAAGATGGGTAAGTGTCGGGGTGGGTTGCTTGTTCCAGTGAAAGAAAACCATTCTTGAGATGTTCTTGCAGCCATGGTTGAAGTGTGGTGTCCCTGCCGTCCTTCTGTTCCCTTTGGTTACTGTACATAATGCCAGCCTTTCAAGGAGAATTGAGATTAGGATCATGTGATGAAATGAAGATGGGCACATTTGGGAATTGTTTTATACTCAAATGGTTATTTTTAAACTCTGTGTTAAAGTATTTTCTTAGTGATTGCCCTAGGAATTACAATGTATTTCCCAATTTATCCAAATCTACTTTTGATTAATACTAACAATTCTAGTCAAACACAGAAATGTCACTCCAGCGTACCTCCATTTCCTCTCCTGCTTGGTGCTGTCGTTGTTATATTCCATTTATCTGTGTTGTCAACTCCAAAATAGTGTTATAATAATTTGTGTCTCTTAAAGAAGCTAAAGGAAAAAAGAAAAAAAGTATATTGATAGTGTTTTTTGTTGTTGTTGTTGTTGTTTTGAGACGGAGTCTTGCTCTGTCGCCCAGGCTGGAGTGCAGTGGTGTGATCTCGGCTTACTGCACCCTCCACCTCCTGGGTTCAAGCAATTCTCCTGCCTCAGCCTCCTGAGTAGCTGGGACTACAGGTATGTGCTAACATGCCTGGCTAATTTTTGTATATTTAGTAGAGACCCGGTTTCACCATGTTGGACAGGCTAGCCTCGAACTCCTGACCTCAGGCAATCTACCCGCCTCGGCCTCCCGAAGTGCTGGGATTACAGGCGTGAGTCACCACGCCTGGCCAGGGTTGTTTTATATTAACATATTTACTTACCATTTCCAGGTCTCGCTCTTCATTTCTTCCTTTGGATTTAACAGCTGGTGTCATTTCTTTGCTTCATGTATCTTCATTCTCTCCTCACTCCTTTGCACTGTCATATATATTACATCTGTATATAAGTTCAACAATGCAATTTTATGATGCTTTTAGCAATTGCTTTTTTAAAATTGAGAATATATAATTATACTATCTTTTATAAATCCTGTAGAATTATCATTACTAGTGTCCTTTGTTTTTGTGTATTTTAATTACTGTCTGGTATTTCTTTCATCCTGGAGAACTTCTTTAGTATTTCTTGTATTTGTAATTGTCAGGTAGATATTTGTTTATACCTTACAGATATTTGTAACTATTGGAACTTAGAGATCCTATTTAGAAACTCCTTAATTCTACAGGAGAACAAGAGAGCAAAGTAATATGTCAGGAAGAAAAGCAACCAGCAGGAAAAGTGGAAGGGTTGGTAGTGAGTAGGAAGTGAAGGGATTGTGGAAAGGTAAAATTACTGGCCAGCATATGCCTGCTCCCCCTGTACCTTCCCAGCTCCTTGTCTTTCCATCACAGCCACGCTTCAGAACTCTAAATCGGAATCAGACTACCACCATTTGATGTAATTTCCTGGGAAAAAACCTAGTAACTATGGTTTGGAGCCATTACAAATTATCAGTCTCCCTCCAATCCTAGCCTTCTGCTATCTTTATTCTCATTCTAGTTCCCTTCACAGCTTTAATATCAGTTAAACGCTGTTGCAACCTTCTCCTTAAGCCTCTTGCTAAGTTAAGAAAATCTCACTACTTTACCCTTCAAGCAGAAGATCATGGCTGTCAAGGAAAGAACTTTCCCTTTGATACCCCCAGACCTTGTCCCCCTCTCCCTCCCCCATTCTCTGTTCCTCCTGGAGCTGATGCTGCCTCTGCTGTGGACTCCATCCCCTAGGGTCCTGTTCCATCCTTAGGGAACTTGTTCCCTCCAGATATCCCTTCTCTTATCTTTAGTTGGGCTCAAGCCTTCTCTCTCTTTGTCTGCTTCTCTTGTTCACACTTTTGTCCATCTTTGCAGCTCTTTGGAGTATCCCCAATATACATGTACCTTAGTGAGCTTATAGGTGTTCCTTACAACCATTTCAAAGGCCTGTCTTCTTTTCTACATTCTTTCAAGTTTGCTTCTTTTCTCTGTTCTTCAAAACTTGAAACCAGCATTTCTTCTTCTGGATGGCCTTCAGTGACCATGCCTTCCCATTAGAAAGCCTTCTGCGTTGGTTCCCGCTACGTCCTGTGAGCCTCTCTTTAGCGGATGCATCCTGCTGTGCAGTCGCATTGTGGGGCCTGTGTGCCTCCTACAGAAAGCAGCCTTTGAACTCACGGTTCCTGACATGCAGGAGGTGCTCAATAACTATTTCAACATGAATCTCTAAATGAGCCAATAGACTTTGGTTGTGAACACCTTTCAGATACTCTGGTTTCCTTCCACAGACACCACCTCAGATAATTTTGGATACAACCTGCTGACGTTCATCATCTTATACAACAATCTTATTCCCATCAGTCTGTTGGTGACTCTTGAGGTTGTGAAGTATACTCAAGCCCTTTTCATAAACTGGGTGAGTATTAAAGCAGAGTTGAATCACTATTTTCCAATGCTATTTCAGAGCCTTTGGCATTTAACTGAGCGCCCAAAAAAGAAGAACTATATTCATTTACCATTAGGTCCAGGGGCTTAAACTGGCCATACAAAGAACTGGCCAGGGATCACCAGTGAGGGTGTTTTTGGGGAATGGAAGGGCAGTGGTACCTATTCAAGGGGTTGTTGTGAGGACTGGTCAGAGAATGGGGTGGAATGCTGAGCCAGTGCCTGTCATCTGGCTGCACCTGCTATTCACGCTGTTAACATCTAATTAGGGCTGAAGAAAAGGCCTCTTGGGTGTGTTTACTATAGTGGTCACTCACATATCAAAATTCATTGTGATAGTCAACTTGGATTTGATTGTAAGGGTGGAGATAAGATATTTAAAGGACTGCCATGGCTCTTAAGCAGTGGACTTCAGCAGCCAGTATTTGTAGACCAGGCACTTTGATGTGCATTTTTATTTGATCTTCACAGCAATCCCGTCAGCAAGGTCAGAATCGTGAGTTAGTCTAGGTTGTGAAATGATTATCCTGAAATCAAATCATATCTATATAAATATAAATCGTGTGTGTGTGTGTGTGTGTGTGTGTGTGTGTGTGTGTGTGTGTATGTATATATATATATATATTTCTTTTTTAGATGAAGTCTTGTGCTGTCGCCCAGGCTGGAGTAAAGTGGTGTGATCTCAGCTCACTGCAACTTCCATCTCTTGGGTTCAAGCGATTCTCATGCGTCAGCCTCCCTGAGTAGCTGGGATTACAGACATGCACCACCATGCCTGGCTAATTTTTGTATTTTGAGTAAAGACAGGGTTTCACCATGTTGGCCAGGCTGGTCTCGAACTCCTGACTTCAAGTGATCTGGCCACTTCGGCCTCCCAAAGTGGTGGGATTACGGGCATGAGCCACTGCGCCCAGCCAAAATCAGCATTCTATTAAAATAAAAGGGTTTTAAATTACCCATTCTTAGCTTCTTTTCTGTGTTAATCTGGATGAAGAATTAACGGTATATATTTTCTGAAATCCTGTCTCTTGTTCTCTCTCTCTCAGGACACAGATATGTATTATATAGGAAATGACACTCCTGCCATGGCCAGGACATCAAACCTTAATGAAGAGCTTGGGCAGGTGAAAAAGCCTCTGGGAACTTTGGGAATGGTGACATGAGCATGAGGGAACATGAGTGTTAGCAGAAGAACCATGGAAAGATTTTGCAAAAATACTTCTCCATGAACATGGCTAGAACGTCTGAAGAGCTATATAATACTTTTGAATGTGCCAGTAAATATAAGCGTTACTCAGTTTTGTCTTGCTTTTTTTGAGACACAGCTATGTCGTATCACCCAGAAGTAACCAGAAAAAAAAAAAAAGAAGTAATATAAAAAATACAGTGCAACATCATTTGGGACCCTTAAAAAAGTATTATCAGAAGCAAATGACAGGGATAACGATGGCTAAGATACTTAGATATTGAGTAACCCTACAAAACGTGTGGGGGCCAATTTAAAGGACATGCATTTCTCGCATGTTCCGAATTTTGTCTCTGGAATATTCTAGGGAACAGTATCTTTTCCACCTTTACCCCTGAACTCCTCTTGCCTTTACTAAGTTGGGCTTTGCATTATGTCTGTGTCTGACATTGACATTCCTGTAAGGAATAACCTCTTTTTAAATGTTTAATTTAATTTAATTTATTTTTTCAACATTTATTTTAGATTCAGGGGGTACATGTGCAGGTCTGTTATGTGGGTATATTATGTGGTGCTGAGGTTTGGAGTATGAATGATCCCATCACTCATGTACCTGAGCATAGTACCCAACAGTTTTTCAACGCTTTTCCCCAACCCCATCTAGTAGTCCCCAGTGTCTCTTGTTCCCATATTTATGTCCTTGAGTATGCAATGTTTAGCTCCCACTTAATAAATGAGAACATGCGGTGTTTGGCTCTCTGTTCTTGCATTAATTCTCTTAAGATAATGGCCTCCAGCTCCATGCATGTTGCTGCAAAGAACATGATTTCATTTTTTTTCTGGCTATGTATTCCATGGTGTATATGTACCACATTTTCTTTATCCAATCCACTGTTGATGGGCATCTAGGTTGAGTCCATGTCTTTGCTATTGTGAATAGTGCTGTGATAAAGATGCTGCATGTCTTTTTGTTAGAACCATTTGTGTTCTTTTGGATATATACCCAGTAATGGGATTGCTAGGTCAAATGGTAGTTCTGTATTAAGTTCTTTGAGAAATCTTCATACTGCTTTCCACAGTGGCTGAACTAATTTATACTCCCACCAATAGTGGATAAGCGTTCCCTTTTCTGTGCAGCATTGCCAGCATCTGTTGTTTTTTGACTTTTTAATGATAACCATTCTGACTGGTGTGAGATGGTATCTCATTGTGGTTTTGATTTGCACTCCTCTGATGATTAGTGATGTGGAGCATTGTTTCATACGTTTTTTGGCCACTTGCATGTTTCTTTGGAGAATGTCTGTTCATGTCTTTTGCTCATTTTTTTAATGGGGTTGTTTGGTTTTTGCTTGTTCAGTTGTTTAAGTTGCTTATAGATTCTGGATATTAGACCTTTGTCGGATGTATAATTTGCAAATATTTTCTCCCATTCTGTAGGTTGTCTGTTTACTCTGTTGGTAGTTTCTTTTGTTGTCCAGAAGCTCTTTAGTTTAATTAGGTCCTACTTGTTGCTTTTTGAGGACTAACCTCTTTTGAATGCCTTTTGCCATTAAAGATTTTGATTTCATTTCATACACCCTGTTCAAACCCACCAGGAACCCTAAGGGGAGGGTGCTGTACCTTCATTTTATA
Organism: Pan troglodytes; assembly: GCF_028858775.2. Classification (NCBI taxonomy): domain Eukaryota; kingdom Metazoa; phylum Chordata; class Mammalia; order Primates; family Hominidae; genus Pan; species Pan troglodytes. Next base: position 24,721,464 of record NC_072412.2, read on the forward strand.
GAGAAGGAAAGGAGTAACTTATCGAAGGACACCTGGTTATTCAGTGTCAGATTGGGGACTTCGGGTTGTCTGTCAAGATCTGGCCATCCCAAGCTTCCCTGCCTGGTGAAGGAACACTACCATGTTGCATCTCCCCTGCTCCTCATTATCCCTCTGTGAAAATGCAGGCGACATGGCTCATTGATCTGAGGGTTAGAAAAACTCCCTTATGGAGGTAGGCTTGCTTTCTTCATTTTTCTCTCCTCGAGGATAGAGTGAATTCTGTGATGGTTTGTGTATCATTTTTGAGTTTATTGCCAGAAAACTGAGGTTCAAATTTGTAGATTAAAATAGACCTTTGTAGACAAAAAAAAAGCAAGTGATTGTGTTTCTTTGATATAATTTTCCAAACCTACTTAGAGTTAATTTTTGTCTTTATCTTTCCTTAAATTGTGTATATTCATATAAGTGCTCTAAATTCTTAGTATAACAGAATGGATTGTTATTACAGAGAATGTCCTTGGCACAGAGCACAAATCCTCCCATTGCCTTTGGGGCTCTGGTCACAAAGGGCTGAATACAGCACCCAGAGCAGGCCTTGGACCTTGGGCTGTCAATCCTCATTTTTTTTTCTTTTTTTTGACTTATGTTCTCTCATTCTAGAATGGCTTTGTCATTTCCTTTATCTGTTGGTAAAATCCTTCTCCTGTAAGAATCAGTGAGTTCTTGGTGCATATCAGGCTAAATTTGCCTTCTCTTTGAACTCTTCTCCAGTTTTCCGGGCTTGGTTAGTCTGTCTTCTATGTTCCCATAACAGTCTTCCAAACATAAATACAGTAAAATAAGGGGTATGAGTGATGTAGTGTCCATTTCTCTCTGGAGACTTTGTGAGGGCATAGGTGTGCCCTATACAGGTCTTTGGTTGCCTTTGTTAGTTTAGCACAGTATGCAGTATATAATTGTTTGTAGGTGTCATTGAACTGGACCTGAATAATTTAAGGATTGAAAGTGTTCAAGAAGTACCCATGGATGCTTCAATAGTTCATCCTAATTGAGGATATGGGGAAAGTTTGCATGGGGAAGAAATTTTGAGTTGGAACTTTAAGGATAAGTTAAAATTTAGTAGGCAAAGTGATAGCAAATCTTAATAAGCCCTTATTATAAAATGTTCATTAAAATTTTTTTTTTTTGAGATGAAGTTTCACTCTTGTCACCCAGGCTGGATTGCAATGGTGCGATCTCGGCTCACTGCAACCTCTGCCTCCTGGGTTCAAGCGATTCTTCTGCCTCAACCTCCTGAGTAGCTGGGATTGCTGGCACCTGCCACCATGCCTGGCTAATTTGTTTTGTATTTTTAGTTGATGTTTTGCCATGTTGGCCAGGCTGGTCTCAAACTCCTGACCTCAGGTGATCCACCCGCCTTGGCCTTCCAAAGTGCTGGGATTACAGGTATGAGCCTCTGCACCTGGCCTTTAGTTTTTTTATATGATATTTTAATTTTCTTAAAAATGCAGAAAGAATCCTGCTTACTTAAAGGCAGATTCTACTAAATTTTCCATACCCCTAGACTTACTGCATGTAAAAACTTGTTTAAAGTATAAATTAGCCCTAGGGTACGAATATTATATTTAGATATAGTATTTGACTTCTTTAGGAGCTTTAATAACTTGAAGTCCCTTTGATTGTTTTCAAAAAACTTCCCAGTGTATGTTTATATTGTATCATTAAGAAAAATTACTGAGTAAGCAATTCATGTAATCAGTCCCTCTTCTATACAACAGTAAAACACTGCTTCCCTAGACCAGTTCTCTGGGATCTCTGGAAGGTATCTAGCACTCAGCAAGTCCTGACGCCTTTTTGGAAGACCACTGAGAAACTGGAGTTTCCTCTGGAGGCAATTCTGTTAATTACTCTCCCTCACTAATCCATGACATAATTTCTCAAATGTTACGTGTAGAATGATGGTGCATATCATTCAGTAGCACATCATTCAGTCAGAGCTCTTATTGCAACTCCCTCTGTGTATTTCGGTACACTTTGATTATATAATTAGTTATGGAAGAAGGTTTGTAAGTGGTCTAAACATTAAAATATTAATATATTTTTTGTTACTAATTTGCTTGCTTTAGGGAAATCTACCCATTTCATACAGGTTTTGAAAAATATAGAAGGAAAGACTTCATTTGTTGATCTTTGCATCTCAATACTTCCTGATGTATATTTCTTTTATTCTTTGGTTTAGGTGAAATATCTCTTTTCTGACAAGACTGGAACGCTTACATGCAATATCATGAACTTTAAGAAGTGCAGCATTGCCGGAGTAACCTATGGGTCAGTGTGTTTATCATTTACTGAAAATTTACTTGTATTCTTTCAAGAAAATAAGTTTATTTTTAGCTACTTAGTCAAATATCTTGACTTTCTGATGTTTTGAAAGGATAAAGTAGTTACTATGGAATGTGTTTGTAACTGAATGGATCCCAGATTAAACTCTGAACAGTTAAAACATGGTTTATTTCTGACTGGGTGCAGTGGCTCACACCTGTAATCCCAGCACTTTGGGAGGCCGAGGCAGGTGGATTGCCTGAGGTTGGGAGTTCGAGATCAGCCTGGCTAACATGTTGAAACCTTGTCACTACTAAACATACAAAATTAGCTGGGCATTGTGGCGTGTGCCTCTAATCCCAGCTACTCAGGAGGCTGAGGCAGGAGAATCGCTTGAACTTGGGAGGCAGAGGTTGCAGTGAGCCGGAATTGCTCCACTGCACTCTAGCCTGGGTGACAGAGTGAGACTCTGTCTCAAAAAAAAAACAAAAACAAAAAAACAGCAACAAAAAAAGTGGTTTATTTCTGCAAATATTAACTTGGTAAGAAGTCCCTGAGAATCTATAAGTTTGTATATCTAATCTAAGAATTAGATCAGTTTTGATCAGAATGTCTGTCTTTTGATCACAGTTTTGTGACCACTCTGTTTTCCGTTTCTCTGGCAGTCACTTCCCAGAATTGGCAAGAGAGCCGTCTTCAGATGACTTCTGGTAAGTAGATTCTAGCACTTCTTGACACTTTAGTGGAAAAGCTTTTGGAATAATTATTTATTATTATTCATTTACATTTTTAGAGACAGCCTCACTCTATTGCACAAGATGGAGTGCAGTGATACTGTCATAGCTCACTGTAGTCACGAACTCCTGGATTCAAGTGATCCTCCTGCCTCAGCCTTCTGAGTAACTAAAACTACGGGCATGCACCACCATGCCTGACTAATTTTGTAATTTTTTGTAGAGATGAGGTCTCACTATGTTGCCCAGGCTGGTCTCAAACTCCTGGCCTCAAGCTATCCTCCCGCTGTGTCTTCCCAATGTGCTGGGATTACAGGTGTGAGAAACCAGGCTCGCCCTGGAGTAATTTTATTAGCATTTCTCACCTGCCTATTTTTGTATGTAAATAAAAGTTGCATATATGTTGTTTTGAAAGAAAACCAGATAAAATTTAAGGATGAACATGGCTTTAAAAGTCCAGGGATACTATAGTACTTTTAACAAAAAAATTGACTGCCCTTGGTTCAGTGTTTCCCACTCACTCCCTATTCCCTGGAGGCAGCCAACCTCAGTGCTTTTGCTTTTTAAAAAATTTTATTTTTATATTTCAAAATAATGTTTATATTAGTTTTTAAATTAAAAACATTTAGGACAGGTGTGGTGGCTCACACTTGCAATCCCAGCACTTTGGGAGGCCAAGGCAGGCAGATCACTGGACGTCAGGAGTTCGAGACCAGCCTGGCCAACATGGTGAAACCCTGTCTCTACTAAAAATACAAAAATTAGCTGGGTGTGGTGGCGGGTGCCTGTAATCTCAGCTACTCGGGAGGCTGAGGCAGGAGAATCAGTTGAACCCAGCGGGCAGAGGTTGCAGTGAGCCGAGATGGCACCACTGCATTCCAGCCTGAGTGACAGAGTGAGACTCTTGTCTCAAAAAAAAAAAAAAAAAAGACAAAGAAATTAAAAACATTTAGACATTGTTTGACTTTTTACCATGGAAGGTGAGAGTTTATCTCCTACTCTTGCTCCACCCCCTTTGGAAGCATTTCAGATTTTCTGTACCTCCTTAGGCATATGCCATTTCAACCATGAAGCTTCAGGCAGGTTTTTACATTTTTTCCTTTTTTTTTTTTTGAGACGGAGTCTCGCTCTGTTGCCCAGGCTGGTGTGCAGTGGCGTCATCTTGGCTCACTGCAAGCTCTGCCTCCCGGGTTCATACCACTCTTCTGCCTCAGCCTCCTGAGTAGCTGGGACTACAGGCGCCCACCACCACGCCCAGCTAATTTTTTGTATTTTTAGTAGAGCGGGGTTTCACCATGTTAGCCAGGATGGTCTTGATCTCCTGACCTCGTGATCTGCCTGTCTCGGCCTCCCAAAGTGAATTTTTTCCATTATTTTGGACATTCATTGGACCACCAGTGGGCCATTTCTGTCTCTGAGTTTCCTCTTCTTGATTCTCAGAAGTGTCTTTGTATTATTTCTGTGATAATTTTCCTCCTCTCCAGCTTCCCTGTTCCCTCTGCATCTCTTGATAGTCAGATATTGAATCTCTTGGGTTGATCCTCCAATTTTGTTATCGTTCGGTCTCATTTTCCATAGATTTTTTTTGTTTTACTTCCTGGTATTTTTTTTCACCTTGATCTTCTATCCTTCGTCATGAGTTTTCTGTATGATCTCACTTTCAGTTTTCGAAAGCATTCCCCTAACTTTGCTTTTGCATTCCGTGTTTTCTCTGCCCTCCTCTCCCACCCTCCCTACTGCCCACCCCTGGTGTTTTGATTTATTTTCTATAGGCTTTCTTCAAAAACCTGGTGATCATTAGCTGTGTGCTCATATATTTTCATTTCTTTTTGTGTAAAATATGTGTAACATAATATTTATCATTTGACTCTTTTAAATGTACAATTCAGTTGCACTAAATAGATTCATAATGTTTTGCAGCCATCCGCACCATTCATTTCTAGAACGTTTTCATCTGAAACCCTATCTATTAAACAAAAATTCTTCATTGCTGCCTGCCTCCAGACCCTAGTAACCACCATTCTGTTTTCTGTCTCTATGATTTTGCCTGTTCTGGGTACCTCATGCGAGTGAAATTGTACAGTATTTGTGTTTTTGTGTTTGGCGTATTTCCCTTAGCATGTCTTCAGGGTTCATCCATGTTGTAGAATGTGCCAGAATCTTCTCCCTTTGGAAGGCTGAGTAATATGCGATTGCATGTATATGCCACATTTTGTTTATCCCATCATCTGTTCATGGGCATTTGTGTTGCTTCCACCTTTTGGCTACTGTGAATAACGCTGCTGTGAACATCGACATACAGGTATCTGTTTCAGTCTCCGCTTTCCATTCTTGGGGGTATATTCCTAAATATGGAATTACTGGGTCGTATGGTAATTCTGTGTTTGACTTTTTGAGGAAAAACCGTGCTATTTTCCATAGCAGAGCCACCATTTGACATTCCTGCCAGCAGTGCACAAGGGTTTCACTTTCTCCACGTCCTTGCCAACACTTGTGATTTTTCAGGTTTTGTTTGTTTTATAATAGCCATCCTAATGGGTATGAAGTGGTACCTTATCATAGTTTTGATTTCTGTTTCCCTTATAAATGGTGATGCTGTCTGTCTGCACGTGTTTTAAAGCTTATACACAAGAAACCTGACTGCTAGGGCTGTGTGTGGAGTGGGGCCACTGTGGTTGATGACGGATTGCCTGCCTGGAGAATGGTCAGCCAGGACCCACTATTGTATTAAGGGATCCCTAGATGTCAGTGTCTATGGGTCTTTCTTGTCAGCTGTTCAGCTTTCTTTTCATAAAAAGAACTTTCTAGTTTCCTGCCAAGGGCTATAAATTTGATTCAACTGTTTTGGAAGCTGTGTGGAGGCAGTGGGCCAGTGATTGTACCTTTCAGCTTATATAGAATTTCACTTAAAACCCTGTTTTGGGAGGATGCCCTAGCCTATCCACATGTGTGCCTGTGTGCCCAGTGTGCCTGGGCTCAGGACTACTCTGGTTTAATTTCTGTAAAAGATAAGCATTTTTTTTTCTGGCTGTGGAAGTTTCAGTTGTCTGGCCGCATGGGATGTGAGGATTCTTGAAGGCTGAATGTTCCTCAAGTGGATGTGGAAGCTGTGCTGTCTTCCTCCTTCCCTGTACCTCACCGGTGCCTTGTGCTGCCATTTGTTCCACCTTCCCAGCACACTGTTGAGGGCATCAGCTTGCATTTTAGGTGCTCCCCCTTGCAAGCTGTTGGTTACTGTTTTCTGTGCTGTTACGTATTTCAAGTTAAGACTAATATACACTCTGCTGTCATGTCTTCTTTCATTGTCTTTGTCTTGACAACGTTGAAGTTTCAAGAGGAGGCCAGGTGCGGTGGCTCACGCCTGTAATCCCAGCACTTTGGGAGGCCAAGGCAGGTGGATCACCTGAGGTCAGGAGTTTGAGACCAGCCTGACCGACATGGCAAAACCCTGTCTCTACTAAAAATACAAAATTAGCCAGGTGTGATGGTGGCCATCTGTAATCCCAGCTACTTGGGAGGCTGAGGCAGGAGAATTGCTTGAACATGCGAGGCGGAGGTTGCAGTGAGCCGAGATCACACCATTGCACTCCAGCCTGGGCAACAAGGGTGAAATTTCATCTCAAAAAAAAAAAAAAATTTCAGGAGGGAGTGGAGATAAATGAATATATAGTTGATTCTTCACATTTTCTTCAGTGTGATAGCTCACAGCCATCATATTGTTTCCTTTCTTGTAATTATTTGTTGTCTTCCCTCTCCTACATATGAGCTCTGGCCACAAATGATTGCATGTATACAGTGCAATATTTACTCTTGTTTTATTTGCTGTGAGCAGACACTCTTGGAAGTTTTCTCTGGTGGAAGTGACTCAGGGGCCAACTGAAATGACAGCCATAGTCTTGATCCCTGGCTTCTGTTTCTTCTCCTTGTAACTATTGTTCCTTGTAACTGTTGTTCTTTACAATAACTCATAAAGTATCTTATTTATAGTAAACTCCAGGATTAATTGTTTTGAAGTTTAAAATAATAATACAGAATTCCAAGTCTTTAAAAGTTTAATGTGAATCCCTACAGGACTTTAGGTATGGTTCTTCTTGAAGGCAGATTCTTTCCAGGTTTGGGTTAGCTTAACAGAAACTTTTAAATTGAATAAATTTTCTCTGTTCTCTCTTACAGTCGGATGCCTCCTCCCTGTAGTGATTCCTGTGACTTTGATGACCCCAGGCTGTTGAAGAACATTGAGGATCGCCATGTAAGTGCTCTGTTTTACTTTGAAGACAGCAAACAGCTTACGGTGCAACTTTCTTTTATATATGCATGTAGTATTTTGCAAGTTGCAGTTTTAGAGCATGGGAAAAGTCTCGACTTGATGATGTGAGTCCTTCTGAGAAGTGATCTTAGACAAATGCTTTGTGGTGAACGCTATGCATAAATTAGTGTATTTAAATACTTGGTGATTTTGTAAAGTAGCACACCAAGATCAAGACGAGTTTTACCACATAATTCTGTAACAGTTCCAATTGCTGTTGCTTTGTAAAATTTCTGCAGTACTATTTTGTCACAGTTGTGAATCTAAGAGGTCAAGTGTAATTGCATATCCCTTGACTAGGATACTTTAGGAAACAAAAGTAAGATATATATAATAACAGGTGGCATTTATTGCATTCTACTGTGTGCCAGGCAACTAACATATATTTCTTTCAACACTTTAGTCAACATTTGAATCACATTTGGGAGGTGACAAGGAAGTTAAATAAAAGATTAAATTGGCGAGTAGTTACCCAGCGCATAAATGCAGAAATGAGCCTTAAACCTCAGTCTGTTAGATTTTTAACTATGACATCACACCACTTCAAATCAGTATTAACTGCAGAATCACATCAATCCACTGTTATTTTATTCGTTGTTTATTTTTAATTTTTCTATAAGGGAAAAATTATATTGTATTGAGGAACAGGTGGTATTTGGTTACATGAGTAAGTTCTTTAGTGGTGATTTGTGAGATTTTGTGAGATTGTGGTGCACCCATCACCTGAGCAGTATACACTGCACCATATTTGTAGTATTTTATCCCTTGCCTCCCTCCCACCCTTCCCACAAAGTCCCCAAAGTCCATTGTATCATTCTTATGCCTTTGCGTCCTCATAGTTTAGCTCCCACATTTCAGTGAGAACATACGATGTTTGGTTTTCCATTCCTGAGTTACTTCACTTAGAATAATAGTCTCCAATCTCATCCAGGTCACTGCAAATGCTGTTAATTCATTCATTTTTATGGCCACGTGGTATTCCATCATCTCTCTCTTTATATGTATGTATATGTGTATATATTATATATGTATATATTACAGTTTCTTTATCCACTCATTGATTGATAGGCATTTGGGTTGGTTCCACAATTCACAGTTGTGAATTGTACGGCTATAAACATGTGTGTGCAAGTATTTTTTCCTCTGGGTAGATACCTAGTAGTGGGATTGCTGGATCAAATGGTAGTTCTACTTTTAGTTCTGTAAAGAATCTCTGCACTGTTTTCCATAGTGGCTGTTCTAGTTTACACTCCCACCAGCAGTGTAGAAGTGTTTCCTGATCACCGCATCCATACCAACATCTACTGTTTTTGATTTTTTGGTTATGGCCATTCTTGCAGGAGTGAGGTGGTATTGCATTGTGGTTTTGATTCGCATTTCCCTGATCATCAGTGATGTTGAGCATTTTGTCATATGTTTGTTGGCCATTTGTATATCTTCTTTTAAGAATTGTCTATTCATTTTCTTAGCCCACTTTTTGATGAGATTGTTTTTTTCTTACTGATTTGAGTTCGTTGTAGTTTCTGGATATTAGTCCTTTGTCAGATGCATAGATTGTGAAGATTTTCTCCCAGTCTGTGGGTTGTCTGTTTACTCTGCTGACTGTTCCTTTTGCTGTGCAAAAGCTCTTTAGTTTAATTAGGTCCCAGCTGTTTATCTTTGTTTTTATTGCATTTTTTTTTTATTGCATTTGCTTTTGGGTTCTTGGTCGTGAAATCCTTGCCTAAGCCAATGTCTAGAAGGGTAATTCACTGTTATTTTAAAGGCTACTCTGAAAAATGCCAACTTAGAAAATTATTCAATGATCAAAACATTTCACAACTAGTTAAGTCAGTATAAATTAGATGTAATATGATTAATTTTTTTTTCTGAAAAAATTTCTAGATTTAAAATTAGGTAAACATGAGCAAAATTAAAACTTTATCTTTCCAAATTTCCAAAATTTTAAGAGACAGATATATTTAAAACTTTTTCTAACTTTTCATGAGGAAATCCTACTTTTCTCTATTGAAGTTAGTGCCCATTTGTTGCTAGCGCTTCTGAAATGTGAGTGTATAAGGCTCGCACACCCACGGGCTGTGATGCTGCTATTCCGACTCAGTTCTTGGTGATGCTGATGAAGTGGTCCAAGCCCACAGAGGATGCTGCTGGAGTCTATGTTCTGTTTCAGTCACAGGCAGCTACAGAATCCTTTCTTGGATTCTGATCTTAGAGGTAGATCCAGCTACTAGGCTAAAGATTCTCCAAGCAGAAAAGTGGCGCCTCTGAAGAATCGTCTCTGCAGGAAGGTGGTTTTAATCAAAGATGTCAAAGAAACAAATGTACTTTGAGCACTCGAGAGGAAAGAAGTGTTTTCAAATAGTATTCAGGTTGAGGGTAACCACAAAGGTGGGCAACTGAATATGTCTGTTCAAGTTAGGATGGTGAATGGAAAAGGAGAAAGTGGCAGGGTGACATAGGAGCTCCGGAGACTGCTCTTGGTCCAGTTTCACGAGCCTGCTTTCCTAGATCAACGAGGAGAAAGTAGCAAAGGAAATAAGATGAGCAGCGTGTATGGAACATCACAGAATTCCAGTAATGGGCTAGGAATAGCAGCAAACTATTGGATCCCCATTTACATCAAAGACTCATTTATTTATTCACTCATTTTGCAATCTATTTAAGGACATCATTTATATGAAATACCTTGCTCTTGGTACTAGGGGAAGAGATGAATAAAAAACACTCAAAGGATTCCTGTTCACTGGGGAAGCAGACATGTGAAATTCTTAGAAGCCAGTGTATGCTTTTGCAGGACAGGTAAGGTGCAACTCCCTGAGGAGGTGATTTTGGTTTGTGTAGACAGAGAGGAATCCCATTCTCTTTGGTGACTGTCATGGCTACCATAACTGTTGACATGTGAGCAGTGTATTTGCACTGACATAAAGGTGGGATGCCATAGAAACCCAGTGGCCTGGGGCAAATCCTTACTTGGAGAAGAGCTTCTCTGGGGACCCCCTACATGCTACTGGGATCCTAGTGTTTGAAAGACTTCAAAGCTTGGTTCAGTTCATTTCTGACTCTCACAGGTGTTCTTTCCAAAGCTGGCCCGGGGCTGGTATTTTGGGTCCCTGTGACGTTTTGGGGTTTTGACTGTTCATCCCACACTCTTCTTGAGCCTGTCCTCTGTTGATGTTTGAATGGAGATCTGAGCACAGCTAATACCTCTCCCATTGCCTTCCCCTACCCACTGCTTTTTCCTGACTCCTCCTTGGTGGCCATGGTGAGTGGAAAGAACTTTAGGAAGAAATCCCACTGTTTATATAAGTTAGTGATCTTTCTTCTTCTTTCCTTTCCTCCTCATCGTCTGCCCTCCTGAGCCAAATTTCTTTTTAGTTTAGTGGAAAAGCCATTGAGAGTAGGGACAGGTGCAACCCCTGTGAAAAGGAAGCCCTGCTGTGGGGACATTGTGATGACCATCCAAACACAGAGACTTCAAGGGCATTTTAATCTGGATACTCATAGTTTCAGTACAAGCATAATGAGGAATTGATCGATTGGTTTGGGAATTTATTTTCTAATTTTTAGTAAAAGCCTCCTAGCCTATGTGTACCATTTTTAAGCTTTCTTGGATCCTTGAGGCCTTTTGAGGTACTCTTCATCTTAGCTACTATGTTAACTAAACTCTTTGACATTTAACATCTAGCTGCACTACAATAATGAAGACCATAGAATAGGCTCCAGTATTTTTCTTTGGGGAGATGTGGGATTGAATTAAATGTACCCATTGGAGGTTTTTAAGCAGTTTAAACACAGGGCCTATTAGATTACTTGTTCATTTTGCCAAAATGTGTCTGTGGAGACGGAAGAAGTATTTGAGGATTTGCGGCTGCACATGCCCCACATTCTCGTCTAAATTGTCTTGGGACTATTGACTAAAATTAAAGCATTTGGTCCAAGAAAACACTTACTTTCCTCCCAAGGGAATACTTCCATTTGCTACAGAATTTTCTTTTTTTCCTATGTCATCATTTCAAATTTTCTGGTTCCTTTAGGACTGTGTTAAGCTTTGTGTGGGCTGATAGCCAAGATGGAATTTGGCTCTTAGAGAATCAACCTATGAGAAATTTCGGAGGACAATTTATGCAACCCCCTGCTTACATTGCTAACCAGTGTGTGGGATAAATTTTCAAAGGTTCACCAAGGAAGAAGATATAACTTTCCTTTGTATCATTATGCCTAAGATTTCTGAGCTTGAGTCTTCAAGAAGACATCACTTATATATGTATATGATTTGGATAATTTGTAGCTGCAATTTTGCTTGCAAAACAATTTTAAACATGTATCATTTTCTGCTATTTTAAATTCACCGAATAAATAGAAAATATTCATTTCTAGATATATGGCATTTTGTACATATTATAAGCTGTTAACTGAAGGAAAAATATAGTATCATCCTGTTTCTATGAGGTACATACAATAGGCAAATTCATAGATACAGAAAACAAAATAGAGGTTACTGGGGGATAGAGAGAAGAGAGAATGGAGAGTTATTGTTTAATGGGTATAGAGTTTCTGCTGGAGAAGATGAAGTTTTGTGTATAGATAGTGGTGATGGCTGTGTAGCATTGTTGAATGTATTTAAAATGCCACTGAATTTTATACTTACAAATGGTTAAATGATAGATATTACGTGTATAGTTTACCACAATACAAATTTTTAACATCTAAGAAGATACACACACACATATATACACACATGAATATAAGCATCCATAGGCTTCAGATTAATTTTGTCTCTTCTCCCTAATTTATTATAGAATGCAATAGGAAGAAAACCAATGATAGGTTAATTTTATTTTAGGATTTAAAAAAAATCTTCATGGATTTTGTCTGGCTTACCATTTGAGATAGAAGGCTTTATTTGTGTGTGCAATTCTTTATAACTCTTAGAAAATATCTCACTACTAGGTTTACTTATTTGTAAAATCTAAGACACTTTTTATGTTGTTTCATTACGGGACAAGGTTATGTTCAGGATTGGAAAGTTCTCAGGTACAGGGGAAGGCAATCTTGAATCGAAGCTAAATTCTCACATAAAGTACTTTTGGGGAAAATTTCTTACCATTTTTGCAATGCAGGCCTTGAGGAATGTGTAAATTCCTTAAGCTCATGACTTTACTGAACTATAATTTAAGGTGCCTTTTCTCTTCATGATAAGAAGTAGCCATGTGAATAGCTGTGATTTGCTTCCATAAAATTCTGCTTAAGTCACATTCACAAGACAGAGAAGAAACTAAAAATATTCTTGTGGAAGTCGTCATTCATTTATGCCAGAAAAACAGAAAACTCCATAAAAAGAGGAAACACATAGCTGCTTCCTTCACATGAAGATATAAATCTATCTCAGTTTTATAGCCAGTTGCCTATTTAAAAGGGATGCACTAGAACACTGACATTAAAATAACCCCAGGACAAGGAAGCTTGCTTATCACCCCTGCCTTGAATGTAATTCTGGAAGTGCTAGCTCATGCAGACAGGTGAACATTGAAAGTTTATATATTGGGAGGAAAAGGGAAAACTTCTCATTTGTGGGTGATATAATTGTCTACTTTGAAAACCTAAGATAGTCAACTGCAATTCAGAGAACTAGTAGGAGCTCAGTGACAATTGGAATATTAACTTACAAAAATCAATGTTTCTACTTACATCCCAACAAGAAACTACTGTAAAATGTAATGGAAATAAGATTCCATTCATAATATAAAAGGCAATAGATAAAATGCCTTACACAGTACTTCATGTATAGTGGTCACTGAAATAATTTTTGAGCAAATAAAATAATTAATAGACATGCGCCAGGTCTTATATTTAGAATATTTAGAAGCTTTTAATACATAGGAAGACACACTTTTCTTAGATGGGAAGACAGCATTATTTTCCCACTAGTTATAAATGTGCTCTAATCCCAATAAAAAAATTATATATTTTTTTCCCAGAGAGAATAAGAGAATTTTATTAAATACGTATCCAGGGCAATTCTGGTTTTCGTTGCTGTTCAATATTAATGAGCAAGGGATGCACTGCTTTACAGGTGTTGAGAGATTATAAACTTAATAGACACTGTATAGAACAGATGTCGGGGCGGGGAATGGGAGCCTGGAGACGGGAGCATCTTCTGTTTATGGGGCCTGAGGTACAGCAGTGAGGGAGGCAGAACACACGCTTCCGGAGGATCTTGCGAGAGTGAGGCAGCAGCACATGGGTGAAGCAGAAGCACGGGGAGGCGGAAGCAGAGGGGCAAGTGGAAGCACGTGGTGAAGTGCAAGCATGTGGGGAGGCGGAAGCACGTGGGCAAATGGAAGCATGTGGGCAAGGCCGAGGCTCCTGGGGAGGCAGGGTGTGCGGAGGTACAGGAAGGCTCTTTCGTCTTTTCTCTCCCCATCTCTTGAGCTAAAGCGCAGGAGCTGCATTCCAAGAGAAACACGGGGATTAGTGCGCGTCAGGAGAACCGGCTTGGGGACTCCAGACCAGAGCGGTAGGAGGGGGATCTGAGGTCCATATTAAGGACCTCTACCCTGTCCTACAGGGAGCAGTAGGATGACTGGATGTTAGTTGGGGATCTGCTTGTGTGAGCCCTGGTGCCTGTTGAAGGTGTTGTATCTGACACTAATCCCGCCTCACGTTTGCAGCCCACAGCCCCTTGCATTCAGGAGTTCCTCACCCTTCTGGCCGTGTGCCACACGGTTGTTCCTGAGAAGGATGGAGATAACATCATCTACCAGGCCTCTTCCCCAGGTGAGGGCTCTGGCCGGATGCGCCCTGCTGGCCCCTTCTCAGGAGACCTGGGTGTTGCAGTTATTCTTGGAGGTGTTGCCGTGTAGTCCGTCCCACAGACCCGGCTGTCTGCTGTTGGCCTCACCCTGTGGCCAGGCTTTGGCTACAGGTGCAAAGCCGTAGAGAGCCCGGGATGGGCTCTCCTGACTCTCATAACTCTTTTTTAACAGCAAAGGGAGGACCCCGGTTATGTTGCATCTCCCAGCAGAGGTGATTGGGCTTGACAGAGCTCTGAAGAAAGAACAGAGCTGGCTTCTTCCTCATCCTCCCCACCTCATAGATTTTCCGCCTGCTGGGGAAGCTGTGCATGGGGGTACTCTTTACCCACTTCCTGAGGCTTGGGAATCCCACAGCATAACTAAAATACTGCCTTGCTCAGAGGAGATGTTTGGTGGGAGTCATGGGACTATTACTTAGGTTCATTGGAGAGAACTTGATCCCAAGCGAGAATAGCAGGAATAGAAATCATTCTTGTCCTGGTGAATTAGCATAGATCCAAGCCTCCCATCTAACAGGAGTGCTCATTTCAGAACCCTGGTGGTAGGAAAAGCAAGTGCTTCTCTATCCTGAGTCTTTACTATTATGCAGATAACACCAGGCCTCCTTCAGTAGAGCGGATTTTGTTAATTTGAAAAGTGACACTAAACAGAATTCTGTCACTACCAGTGATATGTCAATGTTTCACCAACTCCCACTTGACAGATGAAGCTGCTTTGGTGAAAGGAGCTAAAAAGCTGGGCTTTGTCTTCACAGCCAGAACACCATTCTCAGTCATCATAGAAGCGGTGAGTAACATGCGTGTGCACATTTCAGATCACCTGCTTTTGTGAAGATTGTGCGTGTGAAATGGCATGTTTATTGTAAATATGATAGCTAAATTTCTCTTTCAGTGAAAAATTAAGACCTGTGAAAAACTGGAGTTAATGTGATTATATTAGCTTGTTCGAGTTGTTTTGCATTGCAGTATTGTTTTGCCCTTAAAGATGCTTTTCCACATGTCTTTCATACACTGATGTGAAATTATTTGTAGCAAAGAACTTCACAAATCTACTCTTTGTTCTATAATAATTGGGAAAATAACTTAAGCGGCCCACTTGTCTTTGAGGGCAGGTTCCACATCTCTTTGTAGCCTCAGAGCCTAAGAGTTCTTACTCAATGAAGCCTCACAGTCCACTGGGCTTCAGTCTCTTCAGCTGGGAGAGGAGTCGGCGTTAAGATCTCTCTCTCTCTTTTTTTGAGACAGGGTCTCACTCTGTTGCCCAGGCTAGAGTGCAGTGGTGCAATCTCGGCTCACTGCAACCTCTGCTTCCCAGGTTCAAGCAATTCTCCTGCCTCAGCCTCCGGAGTAGCTGGGACTGACTACAGGCACGTACCACCACGCCTGACTAATTTTTGTATTTTTAGTAGAGACGAGGTTTTGCCATGTTGGCCAGGCTGATCTCAAATTCCTGACCTCAAGTGGTCCACCCGCCTTGGCCTCCCAAAGTGCTGGGATTACAGGCGTGAGCCACTGTGCCTGGCTTTGATCTCTTTTATCTATATGAGGGGTTCCCCCCTGCAACTGGAGTCAAGGGGTTTACATGTTTTCTGATTTTTTCTGAGTTTCCTTACCTACAGGCCAAAGGGAGAAATTTAGTGATAGGAAAATAATTATATCAAATAGGAGGTCAAATACAGACCCTTGGAATGGGCAACAGGGGAAAATGATGGTTATGACTGGTGAGGCAGTGGTGTTTTTCATGATGACCAGTTAGAAGGGCTGTTTTATTGTTGTCTGCATTGATGATAAGGGTCTGGGGCTAGTCCCTGCCATCCCTTACCTTTCCCTACTCCTCCATTTGGGGAAGACGCAGGGATTATAGTTTTTGGCTTTATGGATGCATCCTTAAATCCATAGACCTTTAATGCATTTGAAATTCACTTCCAAATGGTATAATAACTTCATATGGTTCCTGACTTGGGAGTACTGTAGTAAGTTTTTTCTTTTAGTTATATGCAAAACCTATAAAATATCTTATCTTATACAAAGTACCCATTTATTGGCATCTTCAGTTTCTTATGGAGTACAGAGATGAGATCATGTGATCATGTTTACTTTTACTATGCTTATTTTAGTCAACAAAGGGAATTTAGCTTAGGGAAATGTACCATCATTAAAGGTGGAATGAAGTACTGATTGAATATAGAATTTCCCGTACAGAAGCTTTTTAAAAAATGAGGTCTTTTTCCCCCCTTCAGTTGGAGGAGAATTTTAACCTGAACTATAGGATTTTCAGTTGTGTGGGTGCCGCCGCATGTCTCTGCATTGCAAAAATGGAGGTTGGGGGTTGGGGGACTTGGATCATAGGTGAGAGAGACAGATGAGAACAGGCGCTTCCACTTCACTCACAATGCCAGATAAATGTGGAACCTAGAGAGCCTATTGGTGTTGTCCTCCTGGTGTTATATGCTGCATTGACACCTCTTTGTTACCTCATTAAAGTTTTAAGGTCATATTTCTGGGGGTCACAAAAGACTGCCTGATTAGTTAGGACTCGTAGATAACAATAATAAAAAGAATCCTATTCAACCATTCATCAAACCACCAATTCTCAAATTATAGGTTTTGCATATAAGTAGAAGAAAAAACTTACTGCAGTACTACCAAGTCAGGAACAAATTCTCAAATTCCTACATATTTACATGAAGTGTCCTCGCCAATAGTCAGAACAGCCACATCCATGGGCTGCATGTGGACGTGGTTGATATAACTGTGAGAGAGGGGGTGGCTCCTGGGAGTGGCAGCCCTGGTGCTGGGTGGTGGTAGTAGCACTGGGTGTCTTCTGAATGGGGATATGATGGAAAGTTAGGACAGGCTGTGGAGAAAGGGAACTCGGAACTCGTGGATCCAGAGAGGTGAATAAAGATTGATGAAGGCTGGATGAAGTGGATCATTAGTTGTTTTGTAGGATGCAAAGAGAAGGAGTGGAGAGTTGTGGGTGTGAATGAAGATAATGATTCCGTCACATACTTGGTAATTTGAATGTGTTACTTCATTGATTACTTCTCTGAGCCCTAAGAGACGAGTGCTTTTGCCATGCATAAGAAAGTCACACACTTAGAGGCAGAAACTGGATTCAAACTCACATGTATTGGGTGCCAAAGGCCACGTTCTTTCCACTGTGAAGTGTTGGGGAAATGGAAAGATTAGATTAAAAATCTGAAAATAGCATGCGCACCATCTGGAATTTTTAGATGGAAAAAATTGTGAATATTGACATTCTAACTTGAAAGAACCCAAAGAAAAAGAGCGTTTGATTGATTGCTCTGAGACCAGGTACAGATTCACCATCTCTTATCTGCAAATTCGAAACCCAAATGCCTTTGAATTCCAAAAGATTTTTCCTAAATTTGGTGAAGAGTTATTTGGCAGCAAAACCTAGTCAGAACTGACATGAAGCTGTTTATGATCTTTATGAATCTCATTTCCTGATATGCATACATTTTGCTGTAGAAAGCGGATGTGTTGTGTACCAGCATGTTACCCCAGACCCTGCTGGGGACATTATGATAGATGGTCTAGAATATGTCTATATAATTTGGAAAATCCTGAATTCAGAAGCATAACTGGGCCAAAGGTTTCTGACGGACCTGTGCAGCTGGTGTCCTCTATCTCCATCTCTTGGAAGTGCCTGCACCAGCCAACTGTTAGCACTGAAGAAACGTGAGAAGCTTCCACCAGAAGAGGGAGCTCTGACCCCACCAGACTTGTGAGAAAACAGTACATGTTGCAAAGGGCTAGAAGGTGGGAAGAGAGAGAGAGAGCATATATATGTCTGTTTATGCTTGGGAGACAATTGCTTTGAGATTTTAATACTTTGCACCTCGGTTAAGAGCCTATTTTTCTTCCTTTAGATGGGACAGGAACAAACATTCGGAATCCTTAATGTCCTGGAATTTTCTAGGTATGTTTCTCTTTCATACGTTTGAAATAAAATAATTATATTTATTTACCAACTTCATCAGAGTGTTTACATGATTGTATGGTATGATTCAATATATTACTTAAGTATTAAATATAATAAATGTATCTCCATAAACTTTTCTTCTTGGAATTTGTGACTTTCATTAAAGAAAGTGAAGTAGGTTATTTGTTTTATTCAAGAGAAATGCTCTACTTCCATGTCCTCCTTTTTCTTTAGATTTCCAGAGCCTGATGTTCTCGCATCAGCAGCTGCAGACATGTCTGAATAGTTTGGAGCATGTGATGGGGGCATTATTTTCATTGGCGTTTCCCAAGTCCCATGAGGTCATTCCTCTTGCTCCATTTGAGCACTCCTCTGGAGATCTGAGAAACTGACAAATGATGACAGATGAGATCAGTTCATCGCATTAGAGGCTGGGTCCACGTAGGGAAGTTTTCCTGGACTTATTCGGAAGCATTCTTCCCCAGTACAATTTTAAAAAGTTAGACCCAGGAATATTTGTTGGACTTTTTTGTTCACGTAGAACATTCATAGTTGGTTATAAGGAAACATATCTTAATTTTTTGTATCTTTGCCTCTTTTTAACATGGAATTGTCAGTACTAAAGCAAAGTTCTGTTGCTATCTCAAAGGCATCTTTTCCTATTATTAAAATTAGGTGGATTTTTGAATAACCTTTGTTAAACAGTGTTATAAAGCTCTGTCTGCTTTATAAACTATTTTTAATAAGGATTAGTTTTTTATCTTTGTGTAGGAAATACTTTCCAGCCCTAGTCTTTAGTTTTAGGATTGCAGGCATCGACTTGGAACCATGGGGAGGGGAGGAGGGATGGTGATGGCTCATGTAGGAAGTGGTGACAGTGTCCCTGCATGTGGAGGTGAGCGACGTGCTAGGCATCTCTCCAAACTGTGTGCTTCATCTTTTATTGGAAACTGTGCAGTGCCCCGTGATTACAGTAACTGGGACCAGCAGTTATTGGACAGGCAAGGAGGAGGAGAAAAGGGAGTTAGATAAAAACAGGTGAATATGGATAGAGACACAAGGATGTATTAAAATGTATATATGGGAGAATAAGAAAGAACAGAAAGATGATTTGTGGTTACAGTGGTGAGTCTATTTCTTTTTCACAGACTCATCTCTTTCCCAGTGCCACTTAATCTTGATAATACTCCCTCGAAGTAGTTGCTTTACACATTGAGAAACTGAAACACGGGTTTCAAGAACTGCTAAGAGTGCCCACCTCTAAGATAGTTGAGAGAGAATGCAAATCCAGGTCAGCTAGAGCACTATAGGTTAGGATGTGGGAATTTACCCAGAGATGAAGAGAGACTCTACCCCACTCTTAGAGACTTATAGTCCATTGGGAACCACCACACTGAAAGGCCACAGAGATGGGTGGTCTAGGGCCCTCTGTAGTTGGAGTGTGCTTCAGCAGGATGAAATGTTGGCAAAGGAGGATCAGAATGTGTAGAAGAGGAGAATGGTGAGTCCCGTGTGTGCTCGAAGCCTGGTGGTGGTGCATGGGAGGGTTGGTGGGAGATGAGGTGAGGCTGCACAGGTGGACGGAGAGCAGTAAGAAGAATTCATAGGCGGTGGAGACTCACTGAGGGCTCGGTGGGTGAGGATGGGCCATGAGGAAAGACGTGTGAGGAAGTGTAGATGCTGCGGTGAGGGGAGAGAGAGTTCCTTGGTGCTAAATTGGGAGTGTTCTGTGAGTTTGTGATTTCTTTCTACTCCAGTTAAAAGATGACACAGGGAGGAGCTTCTGAGTTAAGTGGATCTATACTGAGTCTCCCACTTTCCTACCTACTGGGCAAGTTACTTGATAGCTTAGAGGTGGAAAATAAAGAATATTTTTAGAGAGTAGAGTCAGAAGTCAATCAGATGTGGACTGTCAGTGCTGGAATTCTCCTTTTCTGTTTTTCCTACTGCAAATAGCGGTCCTAGTCTATTTTCATGGCAGGGAAAGAAATAGGCTTATGTTCATTAGATGTAAATAAAAAGAGTAGGAGATACACAGTTAGGTCCTACTTTGAAGAAAAAGGCAGGGAAAGATAGACTTTGTTCATTTTTAGGAACCCCAGACCCCCTTCTGTTTTGATTGGTGTTCAGCTGTGGGATATGCATCCTGTAAACAGACCAATGATGACTTTTTTTTTTTCACTCTCCCAGTGACAGAAAAAGAATGTCTGTAATTGTTCGAACTCCTTCAGGACGACTTCGGCTTTACTGTAAAGGGGCTGTAAGTACCGGAGAAGCGTTGTGCGTAGCGGAGTTCTTGGCAGCTTTGTTAATCTGCCGCTTTTCCTAACTGCTTTCCTCATCATTCCCTGATTGTTTGTCCAGAGTTGAAAGACTGTTTCAGGTAGGCTGTGAAGTTGACTTAGTAGTAAAAGCCCACTGAAGATAATGGTGGTTCAGGGCAGTGTGGCAAAGATGGTCAGTGAAAAGCTTACCGAAATCGTTGGTTTCAGAAACAGTGACTCCACGTGTCATGCAAAATCCTTGAATGTGAATTCTTATTCCAGTTTTACCAGCATTGTGTTTTGACTTTGGGAAGACAAAGTAATTTGTGTTGACCTATGATAATCTTGAGTATTCTGATATATATTGGTTCTCTAGCACCTCTTCTTCTCAATTGTTATGTTTTTTTTTTCATACATTATAGAGAGACGTGTTTTAGGTACAAAGGCAATGTCCATGTGTAGCTGCATTATTACTGCACCTTTTAGTCAGTTTCCTAGGTCAGGCTTTTTGTCCTGTATACCTTCTAGTAACCAAATCTAAATGGTTTATCTCAAAGGAAAGATGTTATTGCTTATGAGTCTTACTTATAGAACTAGATCCTGTTAAATTGTAGTCTTATGTATTGAGGGAAAGAATTATTAAACTTATTTTATTTGACTATGTCAAGAATACAGAGCTCTCCTAGGATTAATTAGTGGTTGACAGTATTACTAATCTTTACCAGTTGTGGCAAGAAGGGTAGTTTTATTTGAGTACACGATGACTAGAGCTTTTTACAAATGAAGGAATGCATGGGAATTCTAAAGGCATTATATTTGGACTCGCTAAAGAATTGTGTGTTTATGGTAAAATGACTTGAATTAAGCTCATCTAGGTTTTGTTCTCATATGATATATTTTTAAAACTTTTTGTTTATTCATTTGCCATTGTGTTCTAAGTACCACATCGAGTACAACAGGTGTCAGTGTGAGGTGGTAGAGAGAGGAGGGCTGTCAGTATAGAAGAGGTACATGAGAAAATGTTGCAAAGGCGTATTGTATTTTTATAGGATGTAATTCTCTCCAAAACCAAACTCAGTTTAAAAAAATTTTTGTAATAGCCTAAAACTATGCAATTTGTAACACATTTGATGGATTATCTGTGGGATCTGGTCCCCCAACCCTTCTTGTCAGTCATGGAAATAGTCATAGGCAGATGAGCTGTGCACCTGTGTGTTTCTTGGCAGAACTGAGTTCAGCGCCCAGTGGGTTGTGCCCTCTGTGCTTGGGAGCTCCTCCTGTATTGGGAGGCAGGGTTGTACTTGAGTAATTTGGGATGTGCATTTTACCCTTTCCCCTTCTGCGCAAACGCCTGATAAACTTTGGGATATGAGTTTTGCAAATTTTGGTGAATATAGGCCCCCATGTATTCCAATGATTCTCCTGTATTTCTGGTTCTCCCCAGCATATTTTTGTTTGGCTTTTAAGATACAGATTTTGGTTTTGTTGGACACATTCATACCCAATTTGTTTTCCAAAGCTCATGTGTGAGCCCAGCCAAATGCTAAATTCCTACTTACCCACTCGGGTATTCTCATGCATGTTAGATAAACAGAAACAAAGCCGTGCTTAGTATGCTGGCTGGAAGGTTTACTGAAGGCTTTGCCAGTCACAATGTTTCCCTATTTTATAGGATAATGTGATTTTTGAGAGACTTTCAAAAGACTCAAAATATATGGAGGAAACATTATGCCATCTGGAATACTTTGCCACGGAAGGTAAGTGGAATTTGGAAATGCTGTTTTTGGCCATTGGAGCTGTACTTTCAAGCATGTTGTCTTGATTTCCAGGAGCACATTCTTCCAGTGCCTGCCCCATCCCCTCCTGTGCCCATGGCAGTGACAAGATGCATAGCCAAATCCAAACTCAGTTACCTGTAGATGCCTCTGTCACTCATCAGCAGTGGTGCAGAGGGAGAGGCAGGCCAACGCACAACGTGTAGAATCACCTTTAGTTACTAGTCCCTTTCTCAGAAAACTCATGTGGTTATTTTCCTGTCCCTCTCTTGGTGTCCTTATGTCACTGGCTTATCCATGACTTAAGGAAATAATAATTCATGGAACCCATAGTGAGCAGGAAAGGAGTTCTCTGGAAGGCTATAAAGAACATTGATGTCAGGTGTTCCTGCTAGCGAATGTCATGATAGCTGGAGCCACACTCAAGTGCTAACTGCTGCTTTCTGGCCACTGGCTCTGCGTGCATGCACATATGAGCACACGCTCACACACATGCATGGGTGTGGCTGCCTGAAAGCCTGGATCTTTCATGGGATAGCACGTAGGGCCTTTCCTTGCTGTCTTGAAACACACTTCCCACCTCCTCTGCTTGCTAAAACCTGTCTACTGCACATGGATCATGCACAGCTCCCGAACCTCTCTGCCATGGAGAATTCACTCTTCTGACTTCTCGTGCACTCTCAGCCTTACGGAAGAGGTAGTTTATATTAGAATACAGGAGAGCTGTTTTTAAAGGTCCCTTGGTAGATGTGGGAGTGTTGAATTGGAGTGATGTAAAGCACAGAGTCTCTTCAATTTTTTTGGGCATGCTGATGGAAAAGGGAGCACAGGCTGTCCCCTAGGAGGTCACACGTTCTGCCTGCCTCCATTCACCAGTGGCTGTCTTGCAGGCTTGCGGACTCTCTGTGTGGCTTATGCTGATCTCTCTGAGAATGAGTATGAGGAGTGGCTGAAAGTCTATCAGGAAGCCAGCACCATATTGAAGGACAGAGCTCAACGGTTGGAAGAGTGTTACGAGATCATTGAGAAGGTAACCGCACACAATACAGTCTTTTCAGCTCCATGAAGGACTTAACCACCTATTTCACAAAGTCTTTGAACAGGAATCCTTTTACTATGTAGGGATGTTCTCTTTTCTTGTGTCTTAATGAACCGTTAGCTCTGAATCATTTTCTTTGCTTTAAGAAGCACTTAATTTTCATGGTCTTTCTGAAAGCTCTAGCCACCCTCAGCTAAACATTAATGATAGCTTAAGAAATATCAGGTCAAAAACAGCATCAGCGACTTTCTGGGTTTGCTTAAGATTAGGCTTAATGAGATTAACTCACGCTGTTGAGTTACAGGAGCAATCAGAATGCTGTGGAGGCTGGTTAGATGTTGTACATGCTAAGCTTTCTCGCACTAACTTATTCTAATGATATTTAAACTTTGCCGTTGCTACTCCACATTGCCTACTTTGATTTTGTTGTTGTTGTTATTCTTTTCAGTTTATCCTAAGGCTTTAGCTCACTTTCAATGTATTGGTTTCCTTCAAGTGTGGGAGCTGGGTTTCAGCTTTTTCTGTCTCATGTTGGCAGCCATAGGGCCATCCAATTTCCAGTTTCTATAACTTTTTTTTTTAAATATAGAGACAGGGTTTCCCTCTGTTACCCAGGACCCAGGCTAGAATGTAATGGTGCAGCCATAGGTTACTGCAGTCTCAAACTCCTGGGTTCAAGCTAACCTCCTACTTCAGCCTTCTGAATAGCTGGGACTACAGTCTCATGCTACCATGACTGGCTAAGTTTCATATTTTTTGTAGAGATGGGGTCTTGCTATGTTTCCCAGGCTGGTCTCAAACTCCTGGGCTCAAGCAGTCCTCATGCCTTGGCCTCCCAAATCCCAAAGTACTGGGATTACAGGTGTGAGCCACCATGTCTGGCCCAGTTTCCATAACTTTGAAACCATCACTTATTTACTGTTTTCATTCCTTTGTTGGTTTAAAAAAATTCTCCTCTGCTTTTTTATACTCAGTTTTTTTTGTTAAGTTTTATATTCAGTTATTTATATTCAGTCTTTTTAATGTACTGAATTAAAATGAACTGAATAAAACTGAATTCAGGTGTTTATTTGCCCTGTTTTACTGGAAATAGCCAAAATTATTTTTAGAATTAGAAAAAGGTGATTAAATAGGTGATGTGCCTGTGGTGGATGCTCAAGAGTTGGATCTTCCCACAGTCTGTGACCAAGTAGAGGTGCTATGTCCTGGAGAGACTTGGGATGTGAGTACATGGAGCAGGCCGTTTGTACAGTCTCTGGAATTTGCCCGACCAGCAGGCACAGCGCGGGCAGCTGGAGGGAACCAAACATCCACACCCATCCTCAGCGTGAGCTGATCTGCCCTGGGCCTTTAAGAGGACCAAAAGGGGCAACATTTTATAGCTACCCTCAATCTTAAGATACTTGGATTTTTTTTCTCTCACTGTTAAATCCTTAGCACCACAGGTCTCTTACTCCTATTTTGCCAGGTAAGCGTATTATCTAGAATTAGTTCTCCTCCTTTGTTAAATGTGACATAATATGCTACTCATTAGTGGACTGAGAGGAAGGGCTCAGGTACTGTCAGTGTCCTCGGGATAACCTGCCCATCTGCTCTGCTGCCAGATGGCTTCTATTCTAACAAGCCCCTGTATCAAGAAATCAGTGATGAGTACTGGGCTGCCTGTGTGTGTAGAGTGAGTCCGCCATTGCAAGGCATTTGGAAATGCCATCCATCCAGATGCCATCTGTAGACACAAGTATAAAATAGAGGAAATAGAACAACTGTCTCAGAACCGTTTGATTGCCTTTCTTTGTCAGAATTTGTTAGTGCTGTTCTTAAGTATGTGCCAATCTTTAACTGAGGATATTTTTTCAATCTAGAATTTGCTGCTACTTGGAGCCACAGCCATAGAAGATCGCCTTCAAGCAGGAGTTCCAGAAACCATCGCAACACTGTTGAAGGCAGAAATTAAAATATGGGTGTTGACAGGAGACAAACAAGAAACTGCGATTAATATAGGTAATTATTTTTACAAATAATTTCCTGATGCTGGGTTTTGTATTTGTTTTTCAAGTATCTTTTAAATGTGTCTAAATGTTTCTCAAATTCATTGACAGATGATGTTTTGTAGGAATCTTCATTCACAAGGCTAAGGAAAATTGACCCAAATCAAATGAAGATGCCTTCATGCCTGTTACAAACATTAAAACTATCATAGTTCCTGGAAAAGAATTAGACACACTTACATAGGGCATAGAATTCAAGATTTGACAGCTTTGATTTTCTTATTGCTTTCTTCACAAAATTTTAGTCTGAGACTAAGAGAGCATGTTTTTACTAGGTTTAAATATGCGTTATTATTTTATGTAATTATAACCATTTTAATGGTTTTGCCCATTAATGGGCTTTTCTAAGAGCCTTGCGTCTTTCCCTTCCCAGCTTGTTGACAACTTCTTTGACTGCAGAGCATCACAGAGATGAAAATTGAAGAAAAGGAATTTAAGTCAGGATAACTCTGCCGTTGTTAAAGGAGCACGTTTTAAGTTTGAAAAGGAGTTGAAGCTACTCATTTTTTAAAAATCTAATCTTGATTATTTGAAATATTTAAACACTATCTGGTACTTTGATCAGCATTATGGTGTAACAAGACCTGGTGCATATGTGGTAAAATGAACACATAAGGACTGCATAACTTAGAATAGCTTGCTAGAAGTAGACTCTATTTCTATATCTGTTTCTATGTCAGTGCTCTGTGTTTTAGGAAGAAACCTGCTAGAGCCTTTGTATTTAAGTGACTGTAGTCCTCTTCAGAGTAGTCTTCTTGGAATATTCTCAACATAATCCAATGGTGTCCCTTTCCTGAAAACCTTATCTTTGAATCAGCTTTGTCTCTCATGTAACCTCAGTTGTAAATAATACCTGCCTTCTTGGATAAATTTGATTTAAAAAAATAGACAAAAGCCATGTAATCATTTCTTGTCAGGGATATAGCTAATTAAATGGAAGTTGGGCTCCCAAACAACTGAAGTTAAGCTCACAAGAGAGTGACATAAGATTCATAAACAGTCCCTGAAGAATCAGCCATAGACTTTGTCCCTGGATTTGTGCTGGTTGTCATTCAGATGCATGGTTTTGGAGAACAGTATGATGGTATTTTAGTGCAGAATCATCACTGCTACTAGAAAATACAAACCCAAGCTTACAGCCCTTTGATGATGTGTCAGTAGCATTTTTACAAATGAAGAATAACACATTTGCTTTTTGTATGCTATATTTCTGTATAAGTATATACACTGACCCTTTATGTGTTATTTTTCATGTAAGTTTGGCCTAAAACACCTGCTATGGATCTGTGGCCCCTGTTGTTTGCATGCTAAGTTGACTGTTACCCTGAAATACTTACCTAAAATTTAGGTGATATGCTTTCCACCCTATTAGAGCAATGTGAAAAAAGTGGATAACCCCTCAAGTTAAAATTGAGCTGTAAAGTGGTAACCTTTCTTAGTTTTCCAGATCTTGAGCGTTCCCGCTGGCCTAATAACCTATGTGTGTCACTGGCCCTAGACTGAACTACCTTCAGTGTGTTCTTGGATGTGCCCTGGCTGGAAAAGCACCACAGCTCCCTCTCACTGCCTCTCATCTACACCGCCTGGCCCCTGGGAGCACACGCAGCCCTTTTTCGTGTGTGTTCATTTTATTATACCTGAGCCTATCTAGCTAAGTTTGGGATAAACACAAGAGAAAGCAAAGTGCTGAAAATCAACCCAGAAAACACAAATGGATTATTACTCAAAAACGAAAGTTTTACTTGTATGCGATGAGGCTGCTCTGAGCCTTATGAGATAATTAATACCTGTCCAAACAATTTTTTAAAAATAACGATTGTATTATTTTGTACTTTTTTTCTAAGTGGGTGTAGTAACGTGTAGTGCTCATGCCAGAACCGCTCACATCATTTGCTATCTCTTAATTGATCTTTCTTAGCAGGTACTCTCCAAGACCGCTAGAAGATGATGCTTTATAAGCTGAGGACTTTTTGTCAAAGTCTTATGTTTATCCTGGAGGCTTTCTCTATTCACATTTTATCTAGTGTATCAGTCAGATTCAAACACATCTTGGGTGTTACTAAGTAAGCTTCTAACAGCTAGACAATTGATTTCTTTGAGAGAGCTATGTCTGAATTGTTTCTTCACTTCACCTTTGGAAGTGAAGCTTGTAGCCTTGGGTGATGCCGAGAATTTAAATGTCGTCTTGTGATTTAAAGTATCTGTCAAGCCTACAAATGATGCAGAAGGCTCAGGAAAGCATATACATCCGGACATTTTATTAGACTTTTCAGTGTGAGACCACAGGCGGCAGCTGTCAGCAGCATGAGGTCATGCTCTAGATACAGAGTGGGTTTCTAAGCCTGTTTTCTAGTCATATAGCCCTCATACCCCTGGTAGTATGAACCATTATGGACCTGTCTCCCATAATACTTTACATTTTCATGCATCCTGTGTGGATTTTAAGGTATCCAGAAGATATTTGGGAAGATCAAGTATCTAGCAGTTCTCCTTCTAGATGAAAAAAGGGAAACAGAGCAAGTAAATGGAGTGTCTGGCAAGTGCCAGGCACTATACTAGGAGTGTTTTCTGAAAACTCTTTTTTTAATATTTACATATGAACATTCTTATAGCTCGAGGAGGAAATTCTACATTTCCCAGGGCTATACCCTACTTAATGACCAAACTGGTACTAGGTCTCAGGGCTCTTGACTTCTGGTGTGGGGCTTATTTAGAGGGATTCACATAGCTTTTGCAAAAAATGCTTTCTGAAATTTGATTTATAAGACCACGGAGAATGGTGCTACATTTCATCCATTCTAAGGTGCACATTGTTTTTACATTTTAATGTCTCTGAAATGGGGATGTCTTATAGTTGTTGACTCTTAGCTTTTAATTGTCAGCATTATCTTAGTGGTATGTACCATAAGAGTTCATCTTTAGATTTGGTGACATTAATTATCTTTGGTGTTTGGGGGTGTTGGCTCTTTCTAGAGTTTGGTTTTTTAAAATATATATATCTATCTCGTAGTTTGAGAATTTATTTTTAAAGTTTAACTTTTTATTCATACCTTAGAAAAAAAAACACACAGTCAAATCAAGTTCCAAGACATATGTGTCTCCTGTAAGCCAGTGAATTTTATGTAGATAGACAATCATCTTGTGTATAGGCTTTAGTAGTTTGAAATTGGCATGTTGCCAGAATCCTGCAACACTGTGCTTGAATTTATGCTAACTAGCTGTGTTTTGAGGAGTTGGCGATTTTCTCTTTTAGCTTAAACATTTGGCATCAGCTGGTCTAAAGTGAAATTTCAGATGTAGCCCTTGTGAATTTCGTAGTGGTCATTTCCTTATTACCACTGAATAAAACATCTATTAAATAGTTATGCAATAGATGTGGAGTTTTCGCAGTCTGTAATTTTTTTTAATGGATGTAGGATGAGTGAGAACAAAATCCTAGTGTGTATTCCATTTTAAAGTAATTAAGTTGGCATTAGCTTTCCTCTTAAACCATTTCTGAATTGAAATTTAAAGTCTTTCCCCCACCCTCCCTGCATTTTGTTACCCATCATTTGATACTTTTAAAACCATTTCTTATGGTCTTAGAGGTTTATTTTTTAAATTTTAATACATTTTATTGTGTATAAGGTAAACAATATGATGTTATGAGATACATATAGATTATCTTTGAAGTTTAATTTTAGGAAGTGACTCAATATGTCACTTGCCCCTCCTGTAATTGCCTGTACATTTTCTTGTTCATTAAAAGGAAGGTGAGTTGCCATTCTCAGGTGAAGCTGGGCTGTGAGGGTGACAACACTGGTGATGTTCTCAATCTTACTGCTGTTTTTCACAGAAGATTCAGTCCTGTATTTCTTGATTACCTGCAGCTAACATTGCCAGGTGCTCCACTATAAGCTTGGGCAACTTACATTCCACACTTGGGGCATGAGTTAATTATGAGACAAATCAGAGAATGAAACAGATGAGGAAGTACCAATTGTGCAGTGTAGATGTTAATTATGACTGGCTTTTGTAATAGTTACTAGCAAATGTTATCTATTATGTGCCAGATACTGCACTAAGTCCTTTACAGATGTTTTATATTTAATTACCTTGGAGAATTTAAAAGGCATTATCCCCTTTTAAAGATAAAACTGAGGCACAGAGAGATGAAGTAACTTAGCCTAGGTCACACAGATGTGAGAAAGCTGAAAATCTGAGCACTTAACCACAACACACAGTGTTCATTTCTCAGAAGGAACAATATGAGTTGTGAAGGACCAGGGAAGTCTTCCTGGATGAGAGGAGTTTAAAACTTGAGCCTTCAGAGTTTGTTTAAAACAAAAATGACTGAGAATAGAATGGGTCAGGATGTCCCAATGTGGGGAGAAGCCGTGAGGTGAGGTTGAGGGAGCATGTTCTTCTGTGTGGCGAGGGTTCCTGAGAAGGGCCTGAAGGGTCTCAAGGGAGAGGTGCCCAGGCGTGTGCTCCAGGGACAAGGCCTCAGCTCCCTGGTTCTCTGGATGATGAGGGGCCCTGGACGGGCTCTCTTTGATCCCACCTGGGATAGCTTAAAAGACCGTCTTTTGTCATGCATTCTTGTTGTCTGCCAGTGTTTTTCATACAGGCAAACACTGACTGACCAGATTCTCTGTAAAGCTATTGAGAACCAGTAACATGCTCACTGCGGGTTGGTACCATGTTGAATCCTGTGATAGGTAGCTTGGTGGATGTGATCTCAGGATATATGGTGTGGAAGGATACATTGTTCCTGACTTTTTCAAAAATGTCTCCAGAGAAATCTGGATTTGATATCAAAACCAGTGTTCTTCTTTTTTAAGGAGGAAACAGGTTGAGAGAGCTGAGAGATTTGGTTTAGTAATATTTTCTAGTGTGAAGCATTATCTTGTATTAAAATCAAGTCCTGCCGTAAGTACCATAGACTATATAATATTTTGGCTTCTTTGAATGTTGATTATACTCAGGTAGTAGAAAGACTAAACCCTTTTGTAGTATACTGTTAATTTCAACTATAGTAAAAAATGAAATCCCAGAGGTTCTCCTCTCAGTCATTTTATGGCCATCTTGTTAGATTGCGAGATTAAAGAAGTAGACCTCAATTTACAAGTTTGGATTGACATTCTATACCTGGCTCTTCTCCAAGAGTTGATCTCATTTTATCCAAAAACATTAGAAATCAAGCACACCAAATGTGGATTGACACAATTTAATTTGCTACATTAGTTAAGCCACAATTAACTGGGTTAAACTTCCCTGGTCTGTCTAGTGCGAGTGCTCCAACTGATAATTCTCTAAACAAAATCTCACTTCCGTATCCAAACTAAAAACAGCAACAACAAAACCCTTAACCTGTTTCTTCTCAGAAGCCTTTAGTTTTGTATATTTAAATTCATGAAAGTGTCAGTAGTTTTTTTCTCTCTCTCCCCCTGCCATGGCTAGAAAAAAAAAGACTGAGTTTTTCCATAATATCTTTGTGTAGCTTCAGTTGTCAAATGGCATTTTGCTTAAATTGAAAAATATAAAATAAAGCAGCAAGCGAGGGCTTAAAAATTACAGCCAGCTTCTGCAGCTGTTGTTGAAGTAAAAAACTACCAGTAAATCCTTTTGCATTAGTTACACTAAATTTGTAACAGTCTATATTGCATGAAGTTGCTGGAAGTCTCTGGGGATGAAGAAAGAATAAATCTAACATAGAGGGAAATGATTAAAGTTGCAATATCCCTCTTTGCAAGTGAAAAGAAAATGTAGATCTCCCTTCTGGACCTAATCTAAGGACTTATAGGAAGGAAGAATGCATTTGTAAAATTTTAATGGGAAACAAAGAGTTTGATTATTCTAGTCCTACCAGGCAGAGCTTTTAATGGCATTTTGAGAGGGTCTCAGTTTTATCCATCACTGTTGTTAAAATACAGACTTGAACTAGTTTGTAAATGTATAGAAAATTGCTTCTTGTTCCCCCCTCCTTTTTTTTTGCTTTAGAGATGTAACAGGTATTTGCCCATGTGGTATTGTGATTTAAAATTATTCAGTTTGTTTTGGCTTTAAAAACAATATGTGTTTGTTTTAACAAGAGAAATAATCTGATTCCCTTGAGATAACTGTTGTTAGCAGCCTTGCCTATGTCTTTTTCATATTGCCTTAAAAAATTAACATTTGGATGAAAAGCCATAATTTTGCGCTTTAAAATTTGATCTCGGAGGTGCTTTACAAAATGTTCTACATGGCGGTCCTTAGGAAGGATGTACTTTCTGAAATACACAAGCGAAATTTTTTTACTGTTTCCTTCAACCCCTTCATTCCCCCAAAAACCCACAACATGGTTTTTCTTGGTCTTAATTTTTGTCTATCTTGAATTTCATTTTGTACCCATTAGGAGGATTTCTCAGGGATGAAAAGGGAACCTGCTAGTAGGTCTGAGCACATAAATGTAGCAGTTCTGCTCCTTGTCCCTTAGGTAAATGCCGTCTTCTTTGCTAGCCACGTGTAGCGTCTGTGAGAAGGATGTCTTCTTCCCTGTCCTGTGAGGAGAATCCTTACTCCTCCCCCTGGCTGTAGGAACAGTACTGGCCAAGCCCTCCCTTGAGATTGTCACCTGCTTAGTTGAAGGCTGTTGATTGATTTCCCTTTTCTATAATCCTTAATCCATTATCTTAAGGTGCTGAGACAAAACTAGTTGTGGGGGCCAATATTCTGTGGAGAAGGATTTTTTTCTTGCCTTTTCTCAATGAGAGAGATTGAGTTGGGCGTTGGTGGAAAGCACAAGTCGTCGCTAACCCCCCAAGGCCCTGAGAGGATGGCAAGGTGATCTGAGAGACAGGCAAGGTGATCTGAGAGACAGGCCAGTGCCCTGGCGGACACCTCTGGTCTTGGAGTTGCGAGAGCCCTCTCCTCGCCACCGAGGGTGTGGATTGGAGGGGAGGCATCCTGAGAGGCGCTCGGCTTGGTCCATGACTGCTCACCCAGGGCAAAGTATGAGTAGGAAAGAGCCCAGGGCTTCCTAGAAAATAGTTCTCCTGCTGGGAGGGAAAGAGAAAATACTATCTCGCTTAACCCATAGAGATAACTTTACTGAAAAATGAGAAGGAAATTGTTAAGAACTAGGAGTACTTTTGTTCCAAATAAGCCTTTAAAAAAAAAAAGCCTTTTTAAAATAACAACCAAAGAAATATTTTTTTGAAATGTGGATTACTTTAAATTTTTCACAGGAAAAGTGACTCCCTCAGTGTATTCCTTTGAAACCTGTTGTGAGAATCAGCTGCTGTCTTAAAGGAAGGGAGGGAGCTAGCTATCCCAGTGGGTGTGTGTGTGCTGATTTAGGGGCACCATTGGGGTCCACTGCCTTCCTGAAGTGTTCACTGTTACTTTAGACAATCCAAGGCTTATCTTAATGTTATACAAGGATAACAGAGATAAAGAAAAATCCACTAAAAATTGGGAAGTATTTATTTTAGCCTTTAGTTATAAAGACATTCCCAACTAGTTCTATTCAATCTGTACAAGAATCAAAATCAACTTACTTTTCCTACTCCTCACTGTTACCCTATTCCTCTGTGTGAGCCAATAGGCTTAAAGTGGCAGATATAACCAAGGAGGTTGAATTTAAGGAGCTCACAGAAGGAAAGAGAAATTCACATGTTGTCTCTTCCTCCACTTCAGGGTATTCCTGCCGATTGGTATCGCAGAATATGGCCCTTATCCTATTGAAGGAGGACTCTTTGGATGTAAGTAGTTTTTCAAAGTTGTATTTGCTTTGCTATAACAGTATTAAAATCTTTGTTTCTACTATCATTGATAATCGGGGATCACGTTTTGCTAAAAAACAGTTATGAAAAAACTGTGTTTATTTTCTGTTTATATTTATATTTAAGAATGGATGTCAGAAAGCCTTATCTTTAAACATCAAAACAGTAAGCTTAGAATATTGCCTCATGATAATACTTTTATTCATCTATAATTGTGCGTTTAAAATGGGATAGTTTTAATCTGATTTAGCTTTAATCATTAAGTATGAAATATTAGTGGAACCTATTATGACCTACATTAAATGGTGATGGTTAATTTCACTATAAGTTACTAAGGAGACATGTATGATTTTCTTTCTAGCACAAACTTTAGAATAAAACTAATATTCAAGTGTTAAGCATTGTTTAAATTTATATAGTGAGGCCAGGTGCAGTGGCTCATGCCTGTAATCCCAGCATTTTGGGAGGCGGAGGCAGAAGGATCGCTTTAACCAAGGAGTTCCAGACCAGCCTAAGCAACACAGCAGGACCTCATCTCTACAAAAAATGGAAAAAGGGGCCAGGCGTGGTGGCATATGCCTGTAGCCCCAGCTGCTTGGGAGGCTGAGGCTGGAGAATTGATTGAGCCTGGGATGTGGATGCTGCAGTGAGCCGTGATCGTGCCACTGCTTTCCAACCTGGGTTGGACAGAGTGAGACTCTGTCTTGAAATAATAATAATACATTCGTATAGTAATAGGATACATGTATACTTAATTCTCTGATGTCCCAATGCTGCTGCATGAACCCATCCCATCATGGCATAAAGCCACTGAACAGACCAGCAGTGGGAGCTGATTTGAGGGTCACCAGCAACCTGTGAAGTGGTTTGATATGAAAATATGAGCTGAACAATGAATGAGATTCCACTTGTCAGAACTTTTAACAAGGGCTTTGTTACTGGCAGGCACCCATAGCACCCTTTCAGGCAGTATATTTAATATTTATATTTAGCCAATGCCAGGGGCAGATGGCACGGTTAATTACTCTTTTAAAGGGAGGCAATAAAGTACAGAGGTTTCTATACTTGCAAATTGAGAGGGCCATAATTCCTATCGTGAACACCAGGATACTCTCTACCCCTTCATGAGACCAAGTGCAGGAGGCAGGGGGAGCGTCCGTAGTTCTGTATGTTTCCAAGGCACCACTGGCAAGAGACCACCCTCTGGCATGAGTGCTTCAGAATTCATCTCGGTACACCTCCTATCCTTGTTCATGTTACTGCCTGCAGGCAGCCCAGAGTCCCAGGTCATACCTCATCTCCTGGAGTCTAATTCTCACATGCTCTGAGGAAATCTCTCCTCTACCCAAGTGTTTCAGTCTTCCCCCTCTCACACGTCTTTATTTTTCTCCGTGGAACCTCTCATCATTGGAAATACTATGTGTGTGTGTGTGTGTAAATTGTTGTGAAATACATCATTTAAGTGTACAGTTCAGTGGCATTACATATATTCATATTGTTGTGTAACCATCACCACTATCCATCCACAGAACTCTTTTCATCTTCCCAAACCAAAATTCTGTGCCCCTTTGAACAACTACTCTCCATTCCCACACCTACCTCATCCCCTGGCAGTCATTCTACTTTGTGTCTCTATGAATTTCACAGCTGTAAGTACCTCGTGTAAGTTCAATCATATAGTATTTGTGATTTTTATGACTAGCTCATTTCATGTAACATAATGTCTTCAAGGTTCATCCATATCGGATCATGTGTCAGAATTTCGCTCCTTTTTAAGGCTGATTAATATTCCATTGCATGCCTGTACTACATTTTGTTGATTCATTAATCCATCAGTGGACAGTTGAGTAGCTTATAACTTTTTTTTTTTTTTTTTTTTGAGACGAAGTCTCACTCTGTTGCCAGGTTGGAGTGCTGTGCCAAACTAGGCTCACTGCAACCTCCAATTCCTTGGTTCAAGCGATTCACCTGCCTCAGCCTCCTGAGTAGCTGGGATTACAGGCATGCGCCACCATGCCTGGCTAATTTTTGTATTTTTAGTAGAGACGGAGTTTCACCATGTTGGCCAGGATGGTCTCAATCCAACTTTTGACTATTGTGAATAGTGCTGCTATAAATGTGGATATACAAATATCTTTTTGAGATCCTGCTTCTAATTTTTGGGGACATATACCCAGAAGTGGAGTTGCTGAATCATATGGTAATTTTACATTTCACTTTTTGAGGAACAGCCATACTGTTTTTTTACAGCAGCTGCATCGTTTTATATGGTTTGTGATTTTTCCATATTCTTGCCAACACTGGTTTTTTTTTTTTAAATAGTAGCCACTCTAATGGGTTTGAGAGTGGTATCTCATTGGAGTTTTGATTTGTATTTCCCTAATTATTAGTGACAATGGACATCTTTACATGTGCCTTTTGGTCATTTGTATATCTTCTATGGAGAAATGTCTATTCAATCCTTTGCCCATTTTTTAATCATGTTTTTTTTCAGTGTTATGACATAATTTGTATTTTTTCTACCTCCCTTTAGTCCCTTAGACTGTAAGGTCCATGGTTAAAAACCTGTTTAAAAAAACTGGGCATCTCCACCTTCAAGACCTTGCTTTGCACATATTATGCACTCAGTAAATGTTTGAATGAATGAACAAGCTTAAGATAATTTTCTAGTCATCAATAAGAATTTCTATTTAAAAGTCATCCTGATGAGATAGTGGCTACAGTAGCCATGAGGGGCTGAGTACAAGTTGATGTTACTAAGAAATAGAAAATGAGTAAGCCAAAACAGCACATCGGTGGACAGGAGAGCAGAGTGCTCCTGCAGAAAGGCTCCTAGAACCCTTGGATGTGTGCACATACCTTATGAACACACCCACAGTGTCTGTACTTGAGGCTTCCTTTTTTTCTGATGATTTTCTGGTTCAAAGGTATCTCTAACCTTGAAAAAAGCCTCCTTTTTCTGGAGGTAACTCAGAAATGAGCCTCTGTTTTCCCCTTATATCAGATGTTTTCTGGAGTCCAAGAGATGGACTTTAACTCTACATACACATTGAGACTTCTGGTTTACCTAGACCAAAGAGTGGTTTGTGACGCCAAACTGAGAAGGGTTTTATGGGTGTTTTCCTGACTTGCCTTGGTTTAACCTCCTAAGAATGATTCTTTCTTAACTAATTTTGAACTTCATCTTTTAGTATAATGACTGTAATGTATTCAGTATCTACTGAGCAGAGGTGCACTTTCTATGTACTGTTTTTGTTCATTATTCAAAAGGACACTCCATATTTCTGACTAGTGTCTACTGAGGAAGATTCTACTCCTTCCTTGCCTTCTCCTCCCTCTCATGCTTTAGTTGGGTTAAAACCATTCCTATTCTCATTAAAATCGTATTTGGTGGTGGGGAGGGGGATAAAAGCAGCATCCTAGCGCAATAAATTAGATATACAGTAGAGCTTTGGTGGAGCTCCCAGGTTGAGTTTTTAAGTCTTAGGGCTCCAATAATAATGCAGACGGGACAGGGACACAGAAAATGCCCCAACAATTAGAAGCATTTGGCCTGGCTTCTCTTTATTTCATCTCTCATATAAGTGTGAGGGGATCCACACCTGGCCCCCATCAGTTTCATCAGACCAGTAAGTATGGCCAGGTTCGGATTCCAAATGCTGTAAACAATTAGGATTTATCTCTGTGTTTTGAGTTTGTCATATGCTGCCAAAATAACTTCTAAGCTCCATAATATAGATGAGATCAGTGGTCTTTGAACAAGGTGGAGTGATGGTGTGCACCCCAGGGGGACACTAGATGATATATTAAAATGCTGGAAAAAAAGTTATGATTTCCTATTTTTTCAGTTAAAAAAGTACTGAGAGATTAGCTTTATTGATAATACATAAGGATTGCCACTGGCATCCTCAATTTTTTTTCCTGGCACACTGACCAGAAATCAGTCTGAGAGGAATGGGTAGGAGGAGGGAGGCATGGCATTTCAAGTGAGAAAGGTTGTTACTGAGACTCTCACTCTTTGATTTGCTTTTAGCCAATTGTGAAATATTGCCATTCATGTGTATTGGTTAAATGGACTTGTGGACTAGAGTTAGTTTTCATTAAAATGACTCTCACAGATGCTGACTTAATAGAATTCCTGTTAAAAAAAAAAAGTGAATTGAGGATAACAACATTGTAAGCAGAAGCTGCAATAATTTGCTTTGCTCAATGTGTGTGCTAGTTACAGCTCTTCTCAGCTACTTGATAGTTAAAACAGTGATCTGATCTGACAGATACAGCAAATTTCAAAATTACTCACAAGATTATTATAATTAACCATAAACTTTGTCCTAAATGTATATGGTATCTTGAAATATTAGCTGTGGTAACATGAAATTGTAGGAATTAATGAGATTTTAAAAACTAAGAATCTTTTTTTTTTTTTGAGACGGAGTAAAGTATAATAAAAATAAATAAATAAATAAATAAATAAATAAATAAATAAATAAAAAATAAAAATGTAAGGCATGTTCTCAGCTCAAGACTATAAGAACAGGCAGCAGGCCACATTTTGCCCACAGGCCATAGTTAGCTGAGCCCTACTGTAAGAGGAAGGACCATGACCCAGGGCTAAGCTATTCCCTAGAACTAAAGCCAAAATTGTAACAGACCCACCCTAAAGCCCAAAATTTAACTTCCACAGAATCTAAAAGATTCAAAGGTAATTTGAGGGCTATTCAATTATTCAAAGGTAATTGAATAATTATTCAATTATTCAAAGGTAATTGAGGGTAATTGAATGCAATGCAAAGCTCTTCAGAGAAAAATAACATAATCTAGACTCTCCACAACACATCATCCACAATATGAGATTATATGGAGCAGGGGGGCAAGACATGGGGAGATGATGGTCAAAGGATACAAAGCCTCAATTCAATGGTAGGAATAAGTTGTTTTTCTTAAAAAATCTATTGCACAGTATGGTAAATACAGAAAATAATAACATACTGTACATTTCAAAATTGCTGAGAATAAACTTCACCACAAAAAATAAGTATTTGAGATGATGGATATGTTCATTAGATTTTTCTGTATTGTATTTGCAAATTAAAACATCAATCTGTACCCTTATAAATATATACAACTAAAATTTATCAATTTGTAATTAAAAAATAAAAATTTATATTGAAAAGATTATATGAAAAAAAAACAAAAAAAACTAAGAATCTTGAGTAAGAGAATAAAAATCTACAACTTTACCAGCAATTTATTTTTTAAAGAATGTAGTAATCTAATCATTTACTCTAAAATTTCTCAAAATCTACTGCAAATTCGTGAATGATAAATGTCTTTGATATTTGTTAGTAAAGGACAAAAAGTGCTGAGTTATTTGGAGAGCATTTGGTTTTCCTGCTGCAATAATATAGAGAACACAGTGTAGCAATAATTAAGTTGAATATGGGTGGAAGACCTATACAAAACCTTGCCAGGATTTATATGTGTGTGTGTGTATTTAAAAAATTTTTTATTTCTATAGGTTATTGGCAAACAGGTGGTATTTGGTTGCATGAGTCAGTTCTTTAGCAGTGATTTGTGAGATTTTGGTGCACCCATCACCCGAGCAGTATACACTGAACCCGATTTGTAGCCTTTTATCCCTTCCCACCCTTTCCCCCAAGTCCCCAAAGTCCATCCTGTCATTCTTATGCCTTTGCATCCTCATAGCTTAGCTCTCACTTATGAGTGAGCACATACGATGTTTGGTTTTCCATTCCTGATTACTTCACTTGGAATAATAGTCTCCAATCTCATCCAGGTCACTGTGGGAATGTAAACTAGTACAACCACTATGGAAAACAGCATGGAGTGTCCTTAAAGAACTAAAAGTAGAACTACCATTTGATCCAGGAATCCCAGTACTGGGTATCTACCCAGAGGAAAAGAAGTCATTATACAAAAAAGATACTTGCACACACATGTTTACAGCAGCACAATTCACAGTTGCAAAAACCTGGAACCAACCCAAATGCCCATCAAACAAAGAGTAGATAAAGAAACTGTGGTGTGTGTGTGTATATATATATATATATATATGTATGTGTATATATATATATGTGTGTGTATATATATATATATATATATAATGGAATGCTACTCAGCCATAAAAAGGAATGAATTAATGGCATTTGCCAAGGTTTCTAAGAAACAAGTAATTAAACAAATTGTGAAACATAAGAGATTTACTACATATTTGGATAAAAGTGTAGTTTCTAACGTGTTTCAACTTATGGCATAAACCAAAGGTTATTGTTTTTGAGAGGCCATCAAAAGAAAGATGTACTGGCAAAGATGTGTTTGCTCAGAGTGAAGCATTAATTCTTTAACACAAAAGGTTTTATGAAATAAGTATGTACAGTCACTGATGGAATGGCTACTGTGGAATGAAAATGGAATCAGATAAAATTCATTAATGTTGCCTGCGGCAGAGTCTACATTTTCCAGCCTCTTTGTGGGTGGGTGTGGCCATAAGATTAAATTCTCACTGGTGGAATGTGAGCAGAAGTGAGGTGCGACCTTGTGCATTACCCATCGAGAAGGAAATCTCTTGACCTGGTTCCTCAGCCCTTCCCATGTTGCTGGCTGGAAATGGTATAAGGCTGGAGCTACTTTGGGGGCTATTTATTGGCAACATCAGAGTTGCTCCCCTCGATTGGGCCCCTGGATGACTTTGGGAAACAGAATCTGCAGATTCCCTCTGGAATGTTTTTCTGAGAAAAGGTTATATATTTTGAACTGTTGCATAGGTGGTAGTCTCTTTGTTTATCCTCACCCTACTAATCGTACAGAACCTGATACTAAAAGTAGGATCAATACATGGTGCTTCAGCATGACATAGTGCAGGGCTGTCCTCAGAGAGAGAGGAGGAGGGTCTGATGCTGCTGGCCAAGGAGAGCTAACAGGATTTGAAGGTCAAGGGATTTGGATTCATTCAAACCAATACATGTGTCCTCATTCAGGTTCTTAAGGTCCCACTCTTTCCCATCAGTGCCCTAACTTTCATGAAAGAGACCTGGTTAGTCTATGACTACAACATTCATTGAATTCTGCAACCCACAGAATTAACTTTTTAGGCTGCATATGTCAGGCTGCTATGAGAGAAGAGGTTCTCTTAGTCTGTCATAGAGACTCTCTTGTCTTCTGACTGTGTCTTGACCTCTGATTTTGCAATTTTCATTCTTTAAGCTTCCCAGTGCAGTGAGAAGTGGCTGACCTATCCTTAATCTTGTATTATTTCTGCTCTAATGGTATATTTCAGTAGCTGCTTGATCTGCCACAGACTTGGCTTTAATAGGCAGTTGTTACAAATTGATCACAGGTAATGATTTTAAATCAGCTCTATTGAGATATAGTTTACATACCTACAATTAAATGTACCAATTTTAAGTGTACATGGTGATATATTTTGACAAATGTATATAAGCATGTAATCACCACCCCATTTAAAATATTGAGCATTTACATGATCTCAAAAAGTTCCAGCCCTCCATATCCCCAGGCAAGCACGCGGACCTTCTTTCTAACACAATGGATTAATTGTGCTTGCTTAGAATTTCATATGAAGACTGTCTTTTTGTCTGGCTTCTTTCATTCAACAGAATTATTTTGATATTCATCCATGTTGCTGTGTGTATCATCTGTTCACTCCTTTTTTCGCTGGGTATTTCATTTTATGGATATTACACAATTTGTTTATTCGTTCACCTGTTACAGGACATTTTCATTATTTTCAGTTTGAGGTTATTATGAATAAAGCTGCTATAAGGGTTTTGTTCTGTGCAAGTTTTGGTGAACATCTGTTTTTGTTTTTCCTGGGTAAATAGCTAGGAGTAAAATTCTTAGATTAGAGGGAAGATATATGTTTAGCTTTATAAGAAATTGCCAATTTCCATTTTACACTCCTGCTAGTATTACCTGCGAGTTCTCATTTTTGCGTATCTTCACCAGCATTTGGTACTGTCAGTCATTTTAATTTTAGCCATTCTAGTGGGTGTG
Organism: Pan troglodytes; assembly: GCF_028858775.2. Taxonomy (NCBI): domain Eukaryota; kingdom Metazoa; phylum Chordata; class Mammalia; order Primates; family Hominidae; genus Pan; species Pan troglodytes. Next base: position 24,762,476 of record NC_072412.2, read on the forward strand.
TATTATTGATAATATCTCATTGTGACTTTAAGTTATATTTCCCTGATGACTAATCATGTTGATTTTCTTGTGCTTATTGGTCATTTAAAAATCTTCCTTTGTTGAAGTCTCTGTCAAACTTTTGCCCATTTAAAAAAACATGTTATATGCTTTTCAAAATTACTGAATTCTAAGAGTTTTCTGAATATATAATTTGGATATAAACCCTGTTTCATAGATGTCTGTTGCAAATTTTTTTTTACCAATCTTTGTCTTGCCCATCCATTTTCTTACCAGTATTAGGGAAAATAGACCCTAGGCTGGCCTCCAATAATTCCTGCCTCCTGGTGTCTACACCTTTGCCTAATTCCCTCCCCTTGAGTGTGTGTGGAACCTGTGACTTGATTTTAACCAGTAGAATATGGCCAAGGTAATGGAATGTCACTCCCTTGCATGATATAAGAGTCCATCTCAGCAGATTGGAGTGAGAGACTTTTCTCCATTGATGGCTTTAATAAGTAAGTGGCTATGTTGTGAGAAGGCCTATGGAGAGGGCCATGTGGCAAGAAATTGCAGACAGCCTCTAGTAGCTGAGAGTGGCCAAGCCTACAGCCAGCAAGAAAATGGAGACCTCAGTCCGACAATCACCAAGAGATGAATCCTGCCAACAACCTGAGGAAGGCTGGAAACAGGTACTTCTCCAGTCAGGCCTTGAGGTGAGACTCCAGCTTAGCCAACACCTTGATTACAGCCTCATGAGGTCCTAAGCAGCAGATTTAGCTAAGCTGTGCATGAATTTCTTATGAGAAATTGAGATGATAAATATGTGTGGTATTCTACGTTGCTAAATTTCTGTTAATATGTTTCATAACAATAGAAAAGCAGTATAAACACCTTTTGAAGAGCCAGAAGTTTTTTTTTTTTTTTAATTTTGTTGAAGTCAAAATTTCTTTCTCATTTTCTTCTTCTTTTGCTGTGGTTAGAGCTTTGGTGCTCTCTAACAGATATGTACTTACTCTAGGACTGGGAAGAGTGACTCCTGTGTTTACTTCCAGGAGTTTTGTAGTTTTAGCTTGTAAGTTTAAGTCTGTGATCCATTATTGTGCATGGTATGAGGTAAGGATTGAGGTCCAGTTTATATCCCATATAGTTATCTAGTGTTTACAGCATCATTTGTGAAAAATACTACTACTTCGTCATTGAAATACCTGTGCTTTTGTTGGAAACCTATTGAGCATATATGTGACTCTTCCTTGACCCTCTAATTTATTGCATTTGTGTATGTATCCCTCTTTGTGCCCAATTCCACATTGTCTTCAATATGATAACTTTATAACAAGTCTTGAGATCCTCGAACTTTATTTTTTTTAAAGACTGTTTTGGTCATTTCAGGACCTTTGCATTTCTGTATACATTTTAGAATCAGGCTGTAGATTCCTCCAGAAAGCCTATTGGGATTTTTATGGAGATTTTCCCAAAATTTATGTGTGGATTTAATGCAATTTGACACTTTAATGGGATTGATATTTGCATTCTATGAACGTGGGATATCTCTCATTTACTTAGGTGTTTAAAATTACTCTCAGCAGTATTTTGTAGTTTTCAGTGTACAGGACTTGTGCATGTCGAATTTGCTTTTTCTGATTATAATGGCTCCTTTTGATTCTTCCATTTCTCTTCATTATATTTATGCATTCCTTTTAATCCTTTAATATTGTTATGATAGCTCATTTAAATTCCTCCTCTGCTAATTCCACTTCTTTGTCATTTATGGGTCTGTTTCTATTTGCTTACTTCTTTTGTTTGTTATAGGTCACATTTTTCTGTTATTTTGCATGTCTAGTAATTTTTTTATTGTATGATGGTTATTGTTAATATTTTGTGATTGAGTGTCTAGATTCTGTTGTTTTCTTTTAAAGAATATTGTGTTTTGGCAGGCAGTTACTTGTGAGTTTATAGTTTACTCTAGAACTACTGCAGCTTTCCTACCAAGTTACAACCCGTTGGTGCTGCTGCCTAAGACCCCAGGTGTTCCCTATGGTTTTTCCACTGTCAATGCTGGAACTTAAGTATCTTCCAATCATGCATGAGCCCTGGGAATTTTTTTTTTTGTATCTTACAGCACTGATAGTTGTTCTTTTTTCATATATATGAGAAAAAATATATGTATCTATTTTAGGGTTTTCTTTCCCCAAATTTCATGTCATGTCCCTGTACATGTGCATAAATTAGCATTTGCTTAAAGAGCCAAGGGGACCCTTACAGATGCTTGAGCTCTTTCTCTGTGCAGTTCCTTCTCTCCCATATGCTGCTTTGCAGCTCCTAGCCACCCAGCATTCTCCAACATTCTTTGTCTCCTCATAGCATGAGAACATCATCCTCTGGGTTCCTCTTCCCTGAATCACAATTTGGGAAGTACCTCTGGTTAGAAAGCTTCAGCTGTCATTGGCTCACCTCATGAACTTCTCTTCTTCTGAGGATTGTCTTCCTGTGTTGCCTGTTATCCAGTGTCTGAAAACAGTGTGTTTCATACACTTTCCCAGTTTTCTGGCTGTTTATAAATCTTGTATACTAGTTACTTTATCACGCCTAGAGGCAAAATGTAAGTAATCACTCTGCCTCTGTCTTTGATAAATATTAATTTCCAGTTTAAAGACCTGTATCACTTGGGTTTTTCTTTTGTAATAATTTGTTGCACCTAGTGTGTGGCCAGTTATCTCTGATTTTGAGAATTCCAGGGAAACTTAGCTGGATCAGGAGAAAAGAAGACCAGAATAGTGCATCTGTTTCACCTCTGGGTCCCAGGGACGAGGCAGGATGATGACTGCAATGGCAAGGAAAGCCATTGAATGATCACTTCAGTAGCTATTTTGGTCCTACTTGCCATGGACAGCTAATATCTTTTTTCCACTGATGATTAAGTCATCAGTGCCTTCAAACCCAAGCAAAAGAAATAATTAATGCCAGTTTTTCACCTTTGGAATATTTCTTAGAACCACTTCTGATACCAACTATAGGAACAGTCAGAGTTCCATGCAGGAAATGGTGACCGTCAAGTTCTGCTCAGGAGATAAAAACCACATCTGGTCTCTGAACAGAGTGGTTTCAATGTTAAGAATTGTTAATTAAGTTATGGAGTTTGCTAACTAGGTAACTAAGAGTACAGTAAGAAAACTCTAGGGCAGGGATTGGCAAAGTACAACCCTCAGGAGAAATCTGACCCAACATCTTTTCCTGCAAATAAAGTTTCATTGAACACAGACATCCCCAAGGCTAGGTTAAAGAAGTGATTGTCAAGGGAATTGGAGCAGACAAGAGGCAAACAAGAAGGAGCACATTTCTTTCTTTGTCTCCAGCTTTGGAGTCTCTCATTCTCTCTCTGCCCCTCTCCTGCTGGCAGGGCCTAGAGCCACCTGTGAGTGAGGAGTATGGTTGGTAGTTCCTACTCCAGTAGCACAGGCTGAACACAGAAGGGAGCCTGGACAGTGAGAGATGTTAACAGCTGGCACAGAAATGAATTTCAAGTGTAAAGACTTAAAATAGGAAATTAGGTGCTTGTGAAATTATTGGGAAAGCGGAAGGAGCGGAAGGAGCAGAAGCCAGCGAGCCCTAGAGAGGCTTCAGGTCCATGCCCCTGCAGCTTTGTTCCCGGAGTCAGAGCACTATTGCTGCTACCCAGGAGACCTCAGGGAGCCACTGCCGACGTCCCGGCATCCTTACACCCATGAAGCCTGGTCGAGATGGTAGAATGTGGTCTCTTCATGCTCTGTCTCCTCTCTGTCTTCCCAATCTTAAGCAAATGCATCTTGTTGATAGAATTCATGCAGCATCTTGGTAAGAAAGGAGTCTAAGAAATATGGCTTTAAGCCTTCCAGTCTCTGAAATACAGGGAAGAACATGGAAGAAGACAGAAATAAATACTGAAGCCAGCAAATAATATCTAGCACCAGCTCACCTGTAGGCAGGAAGTAGGCATCAGGAGGACACGGGATACTGCAAGATCGCACGGATGTGGTCTATTCCATAAAAGTCAGACCTTTAACATTCAGTCGATTCTTTATGGTACTTTGCAGTGACAGGTAGAGTGACCATGAACATCTCGTGGACCACACAGAAGTTGACTATTTTGTTTCTGTTGTTATTCTCATGACAAAGAACAGTTGTCCAGGTTAAAGGTGATGAAGGATGGCATAAGGGTCAAGACAACATCTGGGGCACTAACAGGGTGAAACTCCTGCTTTCTGTACTTAGAAAAGTCTTTGCCCCATGGTAAATTCTCATAGTAAGTCATAGTTAACTATTTTCAACTTTTCTTTTAGAAAAGTCCAGTTTTCCAATTTGATCTTTTCTCTGATGACAGGTGGTTCGTGGTAAGTGATCTACACGTGTATAATATGCACAGGCATAATGTCATCATTTGTTGCTTTAAGATGAATATGATGTTTTCATGTGGGATATGATGAAGGCTTTTTTGGGTTTAGAGAGACCACTTTAAAAAGATATGTTTAGAAATAATTAAATTGTTTGTTTTGTTTTGTTGTTTGTGTTGTTTTTTGAGACGGAGTCTCGTTCTGTCGCCCATGCTGGCGCCATCTCAGCTCACTACAACCTCCGCCTCCTGGGTTCACGTGATTCTCCTGCCTCAGCCTCTCAAGTAGGTGGGACTACAGGCGCGCTACAGGCACGCACCACCAGGCCCGGCTAATTTTTGTGTTTTTAGTAGAGACAGGGTTTCACCATGTTGGCCAGTTGCTGTCTAACTGAACTCAAGTGATCCACCCACCTTGGCCTCCCAAAGTGCTAGGATTACAGGCGTGAGCCACTGCGCCCGGCCAGAAATGCTTGTATTGTTAACGTGATTTTTTATTACACAAAATGTGGGTCACATATTTTAACCAGAATACTAAGCAGCCTCTCCAGTAACAAAAGCTCATGGTCCGTTGAGTGCTTTTTCATGAGTGCCTAGCACTTTATATAAATTATCTCTCTTAACCCTCTTAGCAACTCTGTAAGGTCATGAAATATTCTTTTTTCAAGGTTATTGCTAAAATTTGTGATAGAAACTTTCTATTTTTTTTCCTACCATCTGCTAAAAAATTCCTGATACTCTTGCCTACTTGGTAAGATTACTTTGTAATTAAACTTGCTTATCAACATTTTTTGTGTGTGTGAAGGTAATAAGATTGTGGTATACTAGAAATGTTGCTTGAACAATTTTCTTCTAATTTGTTTTTAGGCATGTCCAATTAATAATACTTTTAATCCTTTGAAGGCACTTGCATTTTAAGGTCAGAGAGACAATTATAAAACATTTTTTCTTAGGGTTCTGTAGTAAGTGTTATTGAGGAATGTCAGCAGGATGAGGAAACAGGGCTGGCAGGGAGGGGAGAAGCTGCTGTGTTGTGTAGGTGATTAAGGAAATGCTCTCTAATGAGATGACTTTGGAGCCGACTTGCTGGGAGGGAACCATGGGGCTGTCTGGACAGGAGATGGCACCTCCCACTTTGCCTGGAGCAGTCTTAATTTGCACCTGTTTTCCTGGCATAGATTTAAGACTCCTCTTTTTACTCCCAAAGTGCCTTGGTTTGGAGGGTAAAATTGTATGATCACCCTGTATCTGGAGGAATTGTGCTTCAGGCAGATGGTCCAGCAAATGCAGAGGCAAAGGCCGATGCTCCCCACTGCATTTGAGCAGTGTGTGGCTGGAGGGGAGAGTGAAGAGGGAGCCAGAGAGACAGCATGAACTCATCCTGTAGCAGTGTAGAGCATTGTTAGGAGATTCTGAGTGAAATGGGTGTCATTGGAATCTGAGAAGAGTGACATGATCTGATTTACCTTTTAAAAGGATATCTGGGCCAGGCACAGTGGCTTACGCCTGTAATCCCAGCACTTTGGGAGGCAGAGGCGGGCAGATCATGAGGTCAGGAGTTCAAGACCAGCCTGGCCAATATGGTGAAACCCCGTCTCAACTAAAAATACAAAAAAATTAGGTGTGCCTGTAGTCCCAACTACTTGGGAGGCTGAGGCAAAAGAATCGCTTGAACATGGGAGGTGAAGGTTGCCGTGAGCCGAGATCGTGCCACTGCACTCCAGTCTGGGCAACAGAGTGAGACTCCATCTCTAAATAAATAAATAAATAAATAAATAAATAAGTAAATAAATAAATAAGTAAAAGGGTATCTGTTCTTCTTTGTGTCTCTGTGTATTTGACTCCTCTAGGTCCCTCATGTAATAGTCTTATTGCTCTTTGACTTAGTAATGAATACTCTACCATTAAAAGGAGTCTTGGCCAGGCACGGTGGCTCATGCCTGTAATCCCAGCAGTTTGGGAGGCCAGAGTGGTTGGGTCGCTTGAGCCCAGGAGTTCAAGACCAGTTTGGGCAACATGGTGAAACCATGTATCTACAAAAAATACAAAAAAAATTTAGCTGGTGTGGTGGTGCTTGCCTGTAGTCTCAGCTACTTGGGAGGCTGAGGTGGGAGGATGGCTTTAGCCCAGGTGGCAGAGGCTGCAGTGAGTCCAGCCTGGCTGACAGAATGAGACTCTGTCTCAAAAAAAAAAAATAAAAATAAAAAAATAAAAAAATTTAAAAAAGAGTACCTGGCTGCTGGAGTGAGCAGAGACTAAAGCTGAAGGGAGGCAAAGGCATGGAGGCAGGAGCCCACCTAGTAGCTGGGGATGCTGATCCAGGCAGAAGATGATGGGGGTGTTGGACTAGAGGTTGTGGTATTGGTGATGGGAGGTGGTGAGATTCTGGACATATAGTATTTTGATAGTAAAGCTGACAGGGTTTGCTGATGTATTGGATGTGGGATAGAAGAAGGATAAGACCCGAGGGGTTTGGATCTGAGCAATTGGAAGGATCAGGTTGCCATTTCTGAGAAGAGGAAGACCATAGGAGGAGCAGGTAAGGTGGGGGAATAAGGAATCTTTTTTGGGCATTTTAAGGTTACGATAACTCTTAGATATCCTTAGGGCAGTTGAATATGTGTGTCTGGGAAATCAGGGGAAAGGTCTATTATGGAGAAAAGTACTCAGTGGTAGTCTGTGTAGTGTTTTCAATTCTGTGAGGCTGAATCAGGTCACCAGGATTGATAAGAGATAGCAAATCTCAAGAATTCAGCTCTTGTGGGTGGTGGGGTGGGGGGTACTTCATTGTTTAAAAGTTTGAGAGAGGAGAGGCAGCAAAGGAGACCAAGAAAATATGGCCATTGAGGTAAGTAGAGAAGCAAGAGAGTTTGAGAAAATATGGACATTGAGGTAAGTAGAGAAGCAAGAGGGTTTGGCATTTTGGAAACCAACTAAAACAAAGTCTTTCAAGAAGAAGGGAAGGAACTGCTGTATTAAATGCTGCTAATGGGTTCAGTGAAATGAGGTCTGAGAAATAATTATTGGATTTAGCAGTGTGGAGGTCATGGGTGACCTTGTCAGGAGCTGTCTGGGGCATTATGGAGATGAATGCTTGATTGGAGTGAGTGCAAGGAATTGGGTGGAGAACAACTGGAGAAAACAAAAGAAGTTTACAGTGAGTTTTGCTGAAACGTCTTGTAGGTCTTAGGTTAGCATGGTAATGGATTTCCCTATCATGATGAGCAAATTAATGGGTAACTTAATTTTTCCAAAATGTGTAGTAAACTATGATTTTTAAAGTAATTCAACCAATAAAATGAATATTCTTGCTTTTAACATTTCCTCTGTTTAATTGAAAGTGGTAGATATTTGTTATTAATGGTCTTGAAATAATTATTTGAATCAGTCAGAACTTTAAACTTAATGTACCAAGCTCTTTATAATCTAAGAATCTTACTTTTGTTTATGCTTTTCACAAAACAAAGGTGGATAGTATTAGTATTCCTGTATTCTACTGTAGCTACCTAACAAATCATTCCCATCCAATGGGTTTGTTTTTGATAGATAGTCCATGTTTGTGAAATCTAGCTTTTGGAAGGGGTGGAACTCAAAAGTCCTTGTCCGTCTTTTGTGCTAATGGTACTCTTGAAAGCCCCAACTCACAGAGAGAGACAGGCATGCATCATCTGTCAGGGAGCCTGACAACTCTTGACTTACCACTGTTGGCTTTCTAAGTGAAGAAAATCAGTAATTACATGGTGCATCATAAAGGTATATCATGAAAAATGTTGAATGTCAACAGCGATGATGGTTCTTAGGCTGAGATAACAACCTACTTTGTTGTGACAATGGAGTCTCAGGGTATTGTAAGAGAAAAATTATTATATGAAAGGCTAACATCTGTCAAGTTCCTTCATCAGTGAACTTTATTCTGTGGTCAAATTTCTAAGCATTGTTCTTCCTGTATAAGGTAACTTATGTAGACCTGGACATGTTTTATTTGGAATGACTTCCATGATGTGTCTAAGACAGAACCTTTGATGTAGTTCACTTGATTAATGGGATTATAGCCATCAAGCTTTGTTCTGAGGATAATTTAGGTTTTCTGGCAATATAATAGTTTTAAACCTCATTTGCCAACATTTAAAATTACCCAATTCATTTAATGTTGAAAAATATATATTAATGAGGAAAAAGAAAAATGAAAAATGTTCTCTGGGTAGACTTCCATTACCCAGAGAACTGGAATAAGTAGAAGTATATAGTTTATATAAATTTTTGGCTCTTTTAATTCATTAATAATACAATAACCTTGTGTGTATGTAGTGTATATACATATATGCCTGTGCGTATATTGGTAGCCATTTTTTAAAAAATGCAACTACTCACAATAGATATTCATGTTAACCTAGTTTTTTCTCTCGTAGCTGAGATTGTATCTCTAGATCAACTAATATGTGGCTGCAGCCCGGTTTTAGAGAACTATGTAGATAACATTTTGTATATTTCTGTGATTTATTTAAACCTTCTCTTACTTCTGGACATTGAGGTTGTTTCTAACCTTTAATGTCTAGGAAAAGATCTCATTTTGTTTTCTACTGTTTATTTTGTTAGAATAAATTCCTAGAAGGCTCCTAGGTCAAGAGAAATATGCCTTCTTGAGTGGAGGTAATCTATATTCACACACACTTAACACACGTATGTACATATAAATCCATATACTCCTTCTTGCCCTCCAAGTAAATTCTGCCAGTTTAATTGTAATTTATTTACTAGGGAATGAAAAGAGCTTACCACAGTTCTGTACGGGTAATATAAATGTTGGAAATGTGGGTATTTTCTCAGTGTTGTTTGTGGAATTAAAATCCTCTGAAATGAGGTTGCATTTAATATGTTCTAAATTTGAGGCTATCATAGCAAAAATGATATCTTAATAGATGGCTGCATAGCTCATAACCTGAAACACTGATGAACTTTCCATTTACATAGCTGTCTCCTGCCTTTCCTATTTGATGTGCCATAGGAGGTGAACCATGAAAGGTAGTAGCTGTTGCTGACACTGCTTCTGTTTGAATGATTATTTTCTTTTAAATTTTCCAATCTTAATTGTACGATTTAAGAACATGTTGAAGAAGAATGATTCACTGGCAGGTAAAAACTAAAGCCTACTCTATAAGTTGGAACATGGTTATTATTTCTTAGAGATTAGCTCTCTACTCTGCTTTCAATAGGGAAGTTCTTGACTTATTAAATTGCCAGTCTCCTTCATCCAGCTGAATGGTCTAATTCTTCTGCTTAAATTTAAATTATAAGCCTGCTGGAAAGTATTTTTGTCCAACTGAGCATATTCATTTCGTTATTCAGGTACTTTTGCCCCTTATTACCAGGAAATTAAATGTAAAAATAGTGTGAAACAAAATGATTGGTATACTTAAACACCCCCAGACACCCATCCACCCACACATTTTCTATAGAGGGTTAATGAGAAGTGAAAATGTTTTTCTGTGCTATCCATTGTAATAGTTGCTAGTCACATGTGGTTATTAATCACTTGAAACATAACTAGTTTGGTTGAGGAACTATCAATTTTAAGTAATTTAAATTTTAATAGCCACATGTGACTAGTGGCTACTGTACAGGGCAGCAGAGTGTAATTTTCAAGGGTCCCCGACCCCCAGGGCACGAAACAGTACTGGTCCATGGCCTGTTAGGAACTGGGCCACACAGCAGGAGGTGAGTGGCAGGCGAGCTCCCATTTACCACGTGAGCTTCACCTCCTGTCAGATCAGCAGTGGCATTAGATTCTCACAGGAATGGGAACCCTATTGTAAACTGGGCATGTGAGGGATCTAGGTTACATGCTCCTTATGAAAATTTAACTAATGCCCAATGATCTGAGGTAGAACAGTTTCATCTTGAAACCATCCCCCACAACCTGTGTTAAAATTATCTTCCACAAAATGGGTCCCTGGTGCCAAAACAGTTGGGGACTGCTGCCCTAGGACAAGGGCTGGCCAGCTTTGGCGAGTGCGACAAATCCAGCTCACCACTTGTTTTTATAAATAAAGTTTTATTGAAACACAGCCATGCACACTGATGTACTGTCAATGATCACTTTAATGCTACAAAGGCAGAGTTGAGTACAGATGCCCCTTGACTCATATTGGGTTTACTTCTGGATAAACCCATTGTAAGTTATAAGTCGAAAATAACGTTTAGTACTCTGATAAACCGATTGTTAAGTCAAAAAATCGTAAGTTAAACCATCAAAGTCAGTGACCATCTGTAGTTGCAACACAAACCGCATGGCCCACAAATCGTAACATATTTACTATCTGGTTCTTTACCAAAAGTTTAGTGACCCCCTGCCCTGTGTAATCAGATGGAAACTGACTCAATTCCAGTTCCATTGTCTGCTGTAGCTATATTTCTGAAACAGTGTTTTTAAAAATGTTAACAAGCATTTTTTGGAGAATTGGATCTATGGCTAATTTGAGAAGATGCAGAGTTGTAAATAATGAAGTAGATTCATCTACTACACTTTTTACACAATCTTTAATCCCCTTATTTCACTATAAATCATGCAGAGGTTTATTATATAGAATATTTTGTTAACCAAATTTATTTGACCAGTGATTTTCTTTTTTGGTAACTCTCGTTATAAGGGACACAGACTTAGAAATGCTGCTTTTTAAAAATAGTGAGTTTTCCTCTTAATAGATGATAGTAAAATAAGAAGCATGTGAAAGAGAATCCTCAGAGTAGGACAAAGGAGAAACGGATTGAATTAGTCTATTTTGTGTTGCTATAAAGGGAATACCTGTGCTTGGGTAATTTATAAGCCAAAGAGGCTTATTTGGCTTATGGTTCTGGGACTATACAAGAAGCATGGCACCAGCATCAACTTGGCTTTTGGTGAAGGCTTTTGTGCTGTGTAAAAACCTGTAGATAAGGTCAAAGAGGGAACAGGTATGCCAAGAAGGCCTGAACCCCACAATGGGGAGCAAATCTCCACATGAGATTTGGGGTGACAAAGCATATCCAAACCATAGCGTGCATATTTAATTTCTGGGTTTCATTAAAGCAACAGATATTTGAGTACTTTTAATAGGTCAGGCAGTTTGCCCAGGTTGTAGACATAGGATTACATGACAGTATGTTCTCTACTCTCAAGTTTCTGTTTGTGCTGTTATAAATTTGAGCAGTCATCATTAAATCTCAGCTATACATTTAAGTTCTGTTTGTGACAGTTGCCACAAAGGAAACGTCTAAGGTGCTAAGTATATATGGTTAGGAAAAATCTTGCAAACTTTTTCTGTAAAGGACTAGATAGTAAATATTTTAGGCTTTGTGTGCCATCTGCTGTAGGTGTCACCTATTCAATTCTCCTGTTGTAATTAGAAAGCAGCTGCAGATGACACATAAACACACATCACACAGACAAATATGTCAGTGTGATTATGCCATACATACATCTATATCTGTCTGCATTTGCATACTTCTCAAGCACTTTTCAAAAATGACCATACAAATCATAAAGTGTTAACAGAATTTTGGAGAACTGATTTTCATGCAGCTCATGTTCTGTGAGTGCTATGCCCTTGCCCAAGACCTTCAAAAAGGTCATCATACAAATCTTATATTCTTGGAAAATTAAAAACCTATACTTACAAATCCAGTGTCAAAGAGGAAATCACATTGGAAATTAGAAAATACTTAGAACTGAATGATTAAAAAATACTTTTGCATCAAATTCATGGGATGTGAATATCCCAAAGAGGGAAATTTTTGTAGCCTTACTGATTAGATTACAAAATAAAAAAGACTTAAAATGAACAAGCTATACATACAATTTAAAATGTTAATAAAAGAGCAAGAGAAGATCAACAAAACCAATAGTAAGATTCTTCAAAAAAACTAATGAGATAGGCAACAAGCAAGTTGATGAAGGAAAAAAAGCAAAAAGATAAAAATAAACAATTTTAGGAATGAGAAAAGAGAAGTCACAGGTAGAGCAGTGAGTAGAATAACATGAGAGTACAATGGAGAACTAATTTGAAGCCTAGACGGAATGGCCAATTACCTAGGAAAAATCCATTGCATTCAAAATCAGGCTTGAATAAATAGAAAATGTGAATAGATTTGCAACTATTAAAGGAGTGGCCTCATTACGTACAATTTCTCTTAAAGAGAGAACACCAAATACCCATGTGATGCCTAGAGTGTAGTTTTGACAAGCATTAAAAGAATAAAGGATTCCAAATATATATATATTTGGGATTCAAATATATATATATATATATTATTTGGATTCAAATTATATATATATATTTGGATTCAAATATATATATATATTTGGAATCCAAATAATATATATATATTTGGATTCAAATATATATATATATTTGGATCCAAATATATATATATATATATATATTTGAATAATGACTTATTTTCCTCTGGGTAGATACCCAGTAGTGGGATTACTGGATCAAATGGTAGATCTCCTTTTAGTTCTTTAAGGAATCTGCACACTGTTTTCCATAGTGGTTGTACTAGTTTACATTCTCGCCAGCAGTGTAAAAGTGTTCTCTTCACTGCATCCACACCAACACCTATTTTTTTTTTTTTTATTATGGCCATTCTTGCAGGAGTAAGGTGGTATCCCATTGTGGTTTTGATTTGCATTTCTCTGATCATTAGTGATGTTGAGCATTTTTTCATGTTTGTTGGCCATTTGTATTTCTTCTTTTGAGAATTGTCTATCCATGTCCTTAGCCCACTTTTTGATAGGATTGTTTTTTTATTGCTGATTTGTTTGAGTTCCTTGCAGATTCTGGATATTAGTCCTTTATTGGATGTATAGATTGCAAAGATTTTCTCCCATTCTGTGGGTTGTGTGTTTACTCTGCTAATTGTTTCTTCTGCTGTGCAGAAGCTTTTTTGTGTAATTAAATCCCATCTATTTATCTTTGTTTTTGTTGCATTTGCTTTTGGGTTCTTGGTTACAAAGTCTTTGCCTAAGGCAATGTCTACAGGGGTTTTTCCAATGTTATCTTCTGGAATTTTTATGGTTTCAGGTCTTACATTTAAGTCTTTGATCCATCTTGAGTTGATTTTTGTATAAGGTGACAGATAAGGATCTGGTTTCATTCTTCTACATGTGGCTTGCCAATTATCCCAGCATCATTTGTTGCAAAGGGTGTCCATTTCCCACTTTATGTTTTCCTTTGCTTTGTCAAGGATCAGTTGGCTGTAAGTATTTGGCTTTATTTCTGGTTTCTGTATTCTGTTTCATTGGTCTATGTGCCTATTTTTATATCAGTACCATGCTGTTTTGGTGACTATAGCCTTATAGTATAGTTTGAAGTCAGGTAATGTGATGCTTCCAGATTTGTTCTTTTTGCTTAGTCTTGCTTTGGCTATGCGGGCTCTCTTTTGGTTCCATGTGAATTTTAGGACTTTTCTTTCTAGTCCTGTAAGGAATGATGGTGCATTTTTATGGGAATTGCATTGAATTTGTAGATTGCTTTGGCAGGGTGGTCATTTCCATTCGTGGGATGTATTTCCATTTGTTTGTGTTGTTTACAATTTCTTTCAGCAGTGTTTTGTATTTGGGATGTATTTCCATTTGTTTGTGTTTTTTATAATTTCTTTTAACAGTGTTTATATTTTTCCTTGTAGAGGTCTCTCACTTCCTTGGTTAGGTATATTCCTTTTTTTTTTTTTTTGCAGCTATTGTAGAAGGGGTTGAGTTCTTGATTTGATTCTCACCTTAGTCGCTGTTGGTGTATAGAAGAACTACTGATTTCTGTACATTAATTTTGTATCCTGAAACTTTGCTGAAATCATTTGTCAGTTCTAGGGGCTTTTTGGATGAGTCTTAAGGGTTTTCTAGGTATATGATCATATCATCAGCAAACAGTGACAGTCTGACTTCCTCTTTACTGATTTGGATGCCCTTTATTTCTTTCTCTTTTCTGATTGCTCTGGCTAGGACTTCCAGTACTATGTTGAATAGAAGTGGTGAAAGTGGGCATTCTTGTCTTGTTGCAGTTCTCAGGGGGAATGCTTTCAACTTTTCTCCATTTGGTATAATATTTTTGACTGTGGGTTTGTCATAGATGACTTTACATTGAGGTATGTCCCTTGTATGCTGATTTTGCTGAGGGTTTTAATCATAAAGGGATGGTGGATTTTGTCAAAGACTTTTTCTGCATCTATTTAGATGATCATGTGATTTTTGTTTTTAATTCTGTTTATGTGGTGTATCACATTTATTAACTTCCATATGTAAAATCATCCCTGCATTCCTGGTATGAAACCCACTTGATCAAGGTGTGTTAACTTTTTGATATGCTGTTGGATTTGGTTAGCTAGCATTTTGTTAAGGATGTTTGCATCTATGTTCATCAGGGATATTGTTCCGTAGTTTTCTCTTTTTGTTATGTCCTTTCCTCATTTTGGTATTAGGGTGACACTGGCTTTATAGAATGATTTAGGGAGGATTCTCTATCTTGTGGAATTGTGTCAATAGGATTGGTACCAATGCTTTGAATGTCTAATAGAATTCAGTTGTGAATATATCTGGTCCTGGGCTTATTTTTTGTTGGCAATTTTTAAAATTAGCATTTTAATGTCACTGCTTGTTATTGGTCTTTTCACGGTTTCTATTTATTCCTGGTTTAATCTAGGAGGGTTGTATTTTTCCAGTAATTTATCCATCTCCTCTAAGTTTTCCAGTTTATACATGTAAAGGTGTTCATAGTAGCCTTGAATGATCTTTTGTATTTCTGTGGTATCAGTTGTAATAACTCCCGTTTCATTTCTAATTGAACTTAGTTGGAAATTCTCTCTTCTTTTCTTGGTTAGTCTTGAGAATGGTCTATCAATTTTATTTATCTTTTCGAAGAACCAGCTTTTCATTTCATTTATCTTTTGTATTTTTTTGTTTCAATTTTATTTAGTTATGCTCTGATCTTGGTTATTTCTTTTTTTTTCTGCTGGGTTTGGGTTTGGTTTGTTCTTGTTTCTCTGGTTCCTTGGGTTGTGAGCTTAGATGGTCTATTTGTGCTCTTTCAGATGTTTTGATGTAGGCATTTAATGCTATGAACTTTCCTCTTAGCACTGCCTTTGTCGTATCCCAGAGGTTTTGATAGGTTGTACCACTGTTATTATTCAGTTCAAATAATTTTTAAATTTTTCTCTTGATTTCATTGTTGACCCAATGATCATTCAGTAGCAGGTTATTTAATTTCCTTATATTTGTTTGGTTTTGAGGGTTCCTTTTGAAGTTGACTTCCAATTTTATTCCAGTGTGGCCTGAGAGAGTACTTGATATAGTTTCAGTTTTCTTAAATTTACTGATACTTGTTTTGTGGCCTATCATATGGTCTAGCTTGGAGAATGTTCCAAGTGCTGATGAATAGAATTTATATCCTGCAGTTGTTGGGTAGAATGTTTTGTAAATAAGTGTTAAGTCCATTTGTTCTGGGGTATAGTTTAAGTACATTGTTTCTTTGTTGAATTTCTGTCTTGATGATCTGTCTAATGCTGTCAGTGGAGTATTGAAGTCGCCACTATTATTGTGTTGCCATCTATCTCATTTCTTAGGTCTAGTAGTAATTGTTTTATAAATTTGGGAGCTCCAGTGTTAGGTGCATATATATTTAGGATTGTGATATTTTCCTGTTGGACAATCCCTTTTATCATTATATAATGTTCCTCTTTGTTTAAACTGCGATTGCTTTAAAGTTTTTTGGTCTGATGTAAGAATAGCTACTTCTGCATGCTTTTGGTGTCTGTTTTTTTCCACCCCTTTACCTTAAGTTCATGTGAGTCTTTGCATGTTAGGGGAGTCTCTTAAAGACAGCAGATACTTGGTTGGTGAATTCTTATCCATTCTGCCATTCAGTATATTTTAGGTGGAGCATATATGCCATTTACATTCAACGTTAGCATTGAGATGTAAGGTACTATTCTATTCATCATGCTATTTGTTACCCGAATACCTTATTTTATTGTGTTACTGTTTGATAGGTCCTATGAGATTCAGGCTTTAAGGAGGTTCTATTTTGTTGTATTTTGAGGATTTGTTTTAAGATTTAGAGCTTCTTTTAGAAGTTCTTGGCTGGGCATGGTGGCTCACTCCTGTAATCCCAGCACTTTGGAAGACCAAGGCAGGCGGATCACGAGGTCAAGAGATCAAGACCATCCTGGCCAACATGGTGAAACCTCGTCTCTACTAAAAATACAAAAATTAGCTTGGTGTGGTGGTGTGCACCTGTAGTCCCAGCTACTTGGGAGGCTGAGGCAGGAGAATTGCTTGAACCTGGGAGGTGGAGGTTGCCGTGAGCCGAGATTGTGCCACTGCACTCCAGCCTGGAGACAGAGCAAGACTCCATCTCAAAAAAACAAAACAAAAAAACAAACAAACACAAAAAAAGAAGTTCTTGTAGTGCTGGATTGGTAGTGGCAAATTCTCTCAGCATTTTTTTGTCTGAAAAAGACCATCTTTCCTTCATTTATGAAGCTTAGTTTCTCTGGATACAAAATTATTGACTGATAATTGTCTTGTTTAAGGAGCTAAAGATAGGACCCCAATCTCTTTTAGAGATTGAAGTTCTTTTGTCTACTTGTTCAATTCTGTTGCTGAGACATTCCAGTGTGTTTTGTATTTCTTTAAGTGTGTCTTTCATTTCCAGAGGTTGTGATTGTAGAGTTTCTGCTGAGAAATCTGCTGTCAATCTGATAGGGTTTCCTTCATAGGTTACCTGATGCTTTTGCCTCACAGCTCTTAAGATTCTTTTCTTTGTCTTGACTTTAGATAACCTGATGACTGTGTACCTAGGCGATGATCTTTTTGCAGTGAATTTCCCAGGTGTTCTTTGAGCTTCCTGTAGTCTAGATCTCTAGCAAAGCCGGAGAAGTTTTCCTCAATTATTCCCTCAAATACGTTTTCTAAAGTTTCAGATTTTTCTTCTTCTTTGGGTACACCGATTATTCTTAGGTTTGGTCGTTTAACATAATACAAAACTTCTTGGAGGCTTTGTTCATTTTTTTGTATTGTTGGATTGTGTTAATTTGAAAGCTTTGTCTTCAAGCTCTGAAGTTCTTTTGTCTACTTGTTCAATTTTGTTGCTGAGATGTTCCAGTGTATTTTGTATTTCTTTAAGTGTGCCCTTCATTTTTAGAGGTTGTGATTTTTTTTATTTATGTTGTCTATTTCTCTGGGGATTTTTCTGTCCATATCCTGTAACATTTTCAAAATTTCTTTAAGTTGGTATTCACCTTTCTCTGATGCCTCCTTGAGTAGCTAAATAAGCAACCTTCTGAAGGTTGAGAGATTTTTTTCTTGGTTTGGATCCATTGCTATGAGCTAGTGTGATCTTTTGGAGGTGTTAAAGGACATCGTTTTGTCATATTACCTGAACTATTTTTCTGGTTCCTTCTCATGTGGGCACATTATGTCAGAGGGAAGATCTGGGGCTCAAGGGCTGCTGTTCAGATTCTTTTGTCCCATGGGGTGTTCTCTTGATGTGGTGCTCTCCGCCTTTTCCTAGGCATGGGGCTTCCTGAGACCTGAACTGCAGTTATTGTTATTTCTCTTCTGGATCTAGCCACCCAGCAGAGCTGCCTGGCTCCAGGCTGCCACTGGGGAATGTCTACAAAGAGTCCTGTGATGTGGACCGTCTACAGGTCTCTCAGCCATGGATACCAGCACCTGCTTTGTTGGAGGTAGCAAGGGAGTGAAGTGGACTCTGTGAGGGTACTTGGTTGTATTTTTGTTTAGTGCACTTGTTGGCCTCCAGCCAGGAGGTGGCACTTTCAAGAGACCATCGGCTTTGGTAGTATAGGAGGATACAAGCTTGCCCTAGGGTCACCTGGATAAGTATGGGGGTTTCTCAGGCAGTGGGCAGGGCCATAGAGCTCCGAAGAGATTATGTCCTTTGTCTTCGAGCTCCAAAGAGATTATGTCCTTTGTCTTCGGCTACCAGGGTGGGTAGAGAAAGACCATCAGGTGAGGGCAAGGTTAGGTGTGTCTGAGCTCAGACTGTCCTTGGGCAGGGCTTGCTTCGGCTGCTGTGGTGGATGGAGATGTGGTTTCCAGGCCAGTGGAGTTATCTTCCCAGGGGGATTATGGCTGCCTCTGCTATGTCATGCAGGTCACCAGGGAAGTTGGGGAATGCTGGCAGTTACAGACTTCACCTAGCTCAGCTACCATGAAGCCCGAAAGGCTGGTCTCATTCCTACCATATGTCCCCCAAATGGCACTAAGTTTATTTCCAGGCAGTGGGTGAGCAGGGCTGAGAACTTGCCCCAGGCTACCAGCCTCTCGCTGAGAGGGTTTTCAGGTTTCACACTTCCCCATCTGCCATGGCTTCTGTGCTCCTGTCTGCACTCCTGATTCAACCCTTCCTCCAGGTTCTGTCCAGGAAACTTCGGGTTCACTTGAAATTATTACAAATTCAGCTGGAGGTCTTTTCCCTGTGGTCTTTCCCTGATTCCACTGGTAGCCCTCCCCAAGGATTCCTGAGACAAAACCAGAAATGTGTTCTCTGGGGACTGAGAGATCCCACAGGACTCTTCCCATTTCTTCTTGTACCTGTGTTTTTCGCTCAGCTCTCTAAATTTGTCTCAGCTCCAGGTAAGGTCAAATCCTCTTCTCATAATCTGGACCTTCAGGTTCCCCTGTGGTTCAGGGGCAGACAATTCCCCTTTCACATTTTCACACTTTGGGCACTCACAGTTTTTTAGCTGTCTCCTGAAGCTCGCAGCAGTAATCCGCTCTCTTCCAAGGGTCTGTGGATTCTCTCGACTCTCCTGGTATGTTCCTGTGGTAGTTCTTGGAGCAAAAGTTCACAATATGAGTCTCCACATGCTGCTTTGTTTGTCCAAGTGGGAACTGCAAGTTAGTCCTGCCTCCTGTGTGTGATTTTCTCCTATACCCCAGTTATCTTATTAGATGCAGACCAAAAAACCCCCAAATAATGAGCATTCATTTATCATTGACCACCCCCAACAACACACTTTCAATGCTGGAATTGAACTTTCTGAAACTGATAAGGTACATCTACCAAATCCATGCCACCCAACATTCTTCCAGTCCTTCTTCCTAGATGCATGAACACGAATCTTTTCCTTATTTCTATCCTTTAGTGACCACTTAATTTTCTTTTCTTTTCTTTTCTTTTCTTTTCTTTTCTTTCTTTCTTTCTTTCTTTTTTTTTTTTTTGAGACAGAGTGTTGCTGTTGTCACCCAGTCTGGAGTGCAGTGGCACCATCTCGGCTCACTGCAACCTCCGCCTCCTGGGTTCAAGTGATTCTCCTGCCTCAGCCTCCCAAGTAACTAGGATTACAGGCACCCGCCACCATGCACAGATAATTTTGTTATTTTTAGTAGAAATGGGATTTCACCATGTTGGCCAGGCTAGTCTCGAACTCCTGACCTCAGGCAATCCACCCGCCTGGGCCTCCCAAAGTGCTGGGATTATAGGCATGAACCATGACCACTTAATTTTCAAGAGTAGTGTGTGGTACCGCTTAGCTCATCAGATTCTCCAAGTCCCTAATAATTTCCTATTTGGGAGCTGGAGAGGAGATGATACTTCTAGGATGCTTCAATTTCAGGAACATTCATTTTCTTTTTCTGAGTCATGAGCACCAGGGTTCACCCTAAAATATTAGCCAGATCTCATAGGCTGAATTAGGTCACAGGGTACAAAGTGTTGTGCAGACTGGTGCATGTGGCTCCCATTGAATATAATAACAGCCCTTTGACACGTGTGGCAGCTGCTGCCAGAGCCTCCAGCCAGGATCTGGGCTAGAGGGTGGTACATGTATAATTTAAGTAATAACATAAAGATTAAATATGTAATTGGAAATGATTTCATAGAATAAAACTGAAGCCTGGTTTATCTTGAAAAGGAAATTATTGCAGACATGTAAATAGCTTACTGTAAAGTTTAATTACAGTTTTAGTAGCAGACAAGACTCAATTGATAAATCTCCACAAGGAGAGTCAAGTAGGACTGAAAATCTCACTGCACTTGCATGAAAACAACAAAAGCTAAAATGCCAAACCAAATGCAAGCTTTGTTCATTTCCTCAAAGTTAATTGTTTTGACTATAATCATACAGTTATTATTTAATGGCCATACACAATTTCTTTATCATTTTCTAAGAGATTAATTTGAAGGTCTTTTTCTTGTTATTTATGTGGAATTTACAGGAAAGTCAGATATTAGATTGTAGTTTTAGGGGGTGATTATTTTTATAACTCAATTTATTTTAATGTTGGGTTTTGTCATTTCATTGAATCCATGAGTTATCATCAGTATTCATTATTTCAGTTTCCTCTGAGAAATGAAAGGATAGTTTTGTGAGTAGAAAATGATTTGAAGAGTTTGGCAGAATAAAACTGAAAACTGATTCATCTGACAAAACTCTTTTAAGTTCGGTACAGAAACAAGGACTAGATACTTGCCTCACTAACTCCATTCTTGGTGTTCCCTTGACTTTGCTGTTTATTGTGTTTTTTTGTTAGAATTTCTTGAATTTATTAATTTTTGTTACCGTTCCATCATGAAACTTACTGAATTATGTAGATTTAAATTGTTTTCCATGGTATTTCTTTATTAATGTAGAATTTGAAAAATTCACGCAGTTCTGGGGAGACTATTTTAACTTATACCCTCTCCTCCTTCCTTTTTCATCTGAGCTTCCTCTCATCAGTCTTAATATTTACACCTAAAATCTTATGAGTTGAGACAATATAGAAATTGATTATTGATCTGTAAATTATGTGAAAGTTCCCAACATAGAAGCATTTTATATATATTAAATCAGTGTTAGAATTCATGGCTAGGTACCCGTAGTGTAAAATTGTATTTAGGAGCTGAAAGACCGTGAGTGTGAATGGATGTTTAGGTGGCAATTGGAAAGATTTCCCAGTATTCTGAAGAACATAAGCTATTTGACCTATTTGACATAAGTCTCATGCTTCCTTTTACTTAGATTTCTGGTTTTGCTTTCTTTTGGTACATGTTATACCTGATACTGTTCTACAGCGGTCTTCAGTAATTTTTTAAATCTTGAAATAGAATGGAAAGATTGAGAGTGACCTGCTGAGGTAACTGGACCAGAACAGGTTAGGAGCATGTGTTTATAAACGCGAGGGAGGGTCTGAGTAGGAGGACCTGAGGAATATGTAGGGCAGCGTGGAAAGGGAAGACATGGAAATGATATTGATACAGCTGGTTGTTCATGCCGGGTGTTGTCACTGCCCCGAGACTGCCTCATTGCCATGAGGAAAGATTTGTCATTTTCGGGAATAAGGTGTGGAGCGGCTGGGAGGCAGCACACAATAGCCCTCCTGTGGGTAGGATGTTGGCTAGCCTTGGGTTTACCTCAGTGAAGACCCATGTTTAGGATGCTTGAAAACATCTCATTAGCAATTTTGTCTGTTTTAAGCTCTGGAGCAGTGAAGAATTCTATTAATGGCAGTAAACTTTTTTTTTTTTTTAAGAAGGAAACCCAATTATGTCCCTCCATTAAAGTTCTAATAGTTAGACTTTTTTTTTTTTTTTTTTTCCCAGCAAGATCCCTATGTAGGGTAGGGAGATTTCATGCTACTGGGAGCAAGATGATGCTTAGTAGTAGTTGATGCCTTAAGACTTTGCAGGGTCACATAGAATAGCATAGTCCTGGGCTACATCCAACATGCATTTCAATCAGTTCTTGGATGGTGGAAAAGGGCTTGCTCAATCCGCTTCTTAGCATTGAAATGAAAGAACTCCCAATTCTCAGACTGGCAATGATGTGGTTAAAAACTTGAACTTGGGTTTCTGTTTTCCAGTCGTGGTAGGCTAGGTTACCCTGACCACTTCTCCTGCTGAAACTAAGTAAGATTGTTGAATAAAATAGTTAAAAAATACATTTTTTTCTAGCATTGAAGAAAGGAGAGTAAGGGATTCTCAGGTAAACTGAAGGAAAGCAGGAACTCAGAGAGGCGAGAAGGGCCTTGGATGCAGAAGCACCTTGTGTGGAGGCTTTTCAGGGAGCAGAGGACAGGGTCTACAGTTTAGGGAGCTTCCTCCCATTAAGCTGGGGGCCTTGCAGGGGCACACCTGCAGGGTAAGGTGACAGAAGACAGGCAGGTTTCCTGAGGATTTGAATTCTGGGTTCTCCTTACTCATATGGTCTTAGGACCCTCAGACTCTACATTTCTCAAAAGCCAATGCAGCTCCTCTTCATAGGAGGGCACTTTTATTCTGTATGCTGTTAATTCACTTTTAAAAAATCATAAAGCACAAGAAAGAAGACATCTCCAGCTATTAGCATGAAAAGACACTATAAATAAACTACAAAAATTGAAGATACTCGAATAACCAGATATAGAATATAAAACAACCATGCTATGTTAAAAAAACAGACAGTAACCCTAGGGATATCTGTGGAGACCAGCAAACTATAAAATGTAGCACAGCAGATGTGAGAAATGAGTACATAGAACTTCTGGAAATGAAAAATATCACAACAAATTAAAAATTCTAAGGAAAGTTTGAATAGTATATTAGGTAATACTCTAAGAAGAATTAGGGAAGTAGTAGGTAAATAAGAAATTATCTAGAACAGAGGTCAACAAACTTTTTTCTGTAAAGGATCTTCTAGTGAATATTTTTGGTTTTGTGGACCACATATGGTCTCTATTGCATAGCCTTTCCTATTTTAATTTTGTTTTTACAGACCTTTAAAAATGTGAAAACTGTTCTTAGATTACAGGCCATGGGATATATTTGGCCCACGGGCCATAGTTTACTGACCCCAATCTATATATACAAAGAAGAGAGGAGTCACGAGAAAACCCAGAAGGGCAGTTGAGGCATACAGAGTAGAATGAGGAAGTTTACCGAGCTTGATCAGCCTAAAGGCAAGAGAAAAAATAGGGCAGAGTAAATATTTGAGGAAATAATAGCTAGGGATTTTCTGAAGGTGCTAAAAAGATACTAATCTATAGATTCAGAAAGTCCGGTAAGTCCTAACAAGGATCAGTAAATACATTCTCTCCACGATTCATCATAGTGAAACTTCAGGACAGCAGACACTAAGAGAAGGTGGGGAGTAGGGGATGGGTACAGCATTCCTTCCTGAGAGAGAGAGGTGACCTCTCACCAGCAACAGAGGGACCAGAACACAGCAGAATGCCATTTTCAATGCTGAAAGAAAATACCTGCCAACCCAGAGCTTTATAGGCAGAAAAATCTTTGAAGAATGGGGTTAAAATCAAACACTCACAAAAGTTAAGAGCTGAGAGTTTGCTACCAGCCAACCCATACTAAAGGAAATTTTAAAGGTTGCATGTTGTATGGAAAAAAATATTCTTGGGTGGAAGATCTAAGCTGTTCAAAGTATAAAAAGCAAAGTGGGAAATCAGTGATAAAACTTAGATTAGTATTGAATATATGGAACATCATCTTGAGGGGTTTTAAAAATATTGACTTGAAATATAATACAATTGCCTGTGTAAATTGAGAAGAGTGTGAAATAGATATGTTTAAAAATCCTCATGTTACCTTGGAAAATAATTTTCAAGCACAGTTTTACAGTTGATAGAAATATGAAATTAAGACAAAATTCTTTACTACATTTTAAGTCGAATAATTGAACAAAATGTTAGAAATAGGCACAATGTAGCTTGCTGCTTGATTCCTGTAATCAAGGGGGGAGTGGAGATCAATGAACTAATGGTGACATTTCACTGCTTTTTAGTAAAATTGTATGAAGCCATAGAGAAAGGGAAGGAGAGACTTAAATAATAAGAAAAACCTCAACGGATCTGTGATGCTTATGATGGGAAGTTCTTTTGAGAGAAGTGGAGTAGTGGGTGGTTGGGCCTAGGAGTGGGAGTGGAAGGATTATTGATGTTGCCGTTGGGCCTCCATGGTATCACTCCCATGCTGTTGGATTTATTGGTCTAAGTGTCTTCCTCACTAGACTCTGCGTTCCCAGGGAAGTCATCTTATCCTAGGTACCTTTGTGTCTGGCTCTTCACCAGTGCAGAAGAAGGTACCTTGAAATGTGTTAAAAAGTGTTTACTTAGTAACTAGGAAAGATGCCCCTAACGTAACTTGTTTTGTGAACAAATACGTATGAAATCTACATAAGTGTGTTAAGTGTCAGATTTCATCATCTCTGGGCTGAGTGTTGGTGGAAACATTAGAGGATAAATTAGCTATGAGATATGTTCTGTTTCTGATTTAATCTTTTCATTTTTCTCTTTTTGTTTTTCTCAACCTTTTCTGCTACTTAGTGCTTTCTTGCCTCTGTCTCAGATTTTTATGAGCCAAATATTCTTATATTCTATAATCTGTGTTCTTCCCAACCAGAGGTGTTATCTGCAGAGACTTTTTTTATCAGACTGAAATCCGTCCTGCCTTTTTAGAATGAGCTCATTTTTCTTCACTCCAGCTAATGCTGACATTTACCAAATCCAGTCCTGATTAAGTAAGCTTCCATCACCAAGAAAACTGGAAAAAAGGTAGGATTCATAAGACAGTGGATTCCCATCCAGTGCTTGTAGCTCTGTTATCCTCTTTAGAAGTATCTGAGGGTTAACAAAATTGGAAATTGTAGAGGAAACAAATTTGCACTGAATTTAGACCTAATTTACCTGAAAATGGGATTCCTTTAAAATCCACAGTGAGCCCACAGTTTTGTCCTGTGACTGAGATTCAGTCACACCTTGACCATGTGTTTATTTCATAAATTAAGCCTTCAGGCCAGGCATGGTGGCTCACACCTGTAGTCCCAGCACTTTGGGAAGCTGAGGTGGGTGGATCACCTGAGATCAGGAGTTTGAGACCAGCCTGGCCAACATGGTGAAACTCCATCTCTACTAAAAAACAGACAGTACTAAAAAACATCTCTGCTAAAAACATAAAACACTACCTGGGCATGGTGGCGTGCACCTGTAATCCCAGCTACTTGGGAGGCTGAGGCAGGAGAATTGCTTGAACCCGGGAGGTGGAGGTTGCAGTGAGCCGAGATGGCACCATTGCACTCCAGCTTAGGCAACAGAGCAAGACTCTGTCTCAAAAAAAAAAAAAAAAAAAAAAAAAAAAAAAAAAAAAAATTAAGCCTTCAAGGAATGTATATGCCAGGTTGGAGATGTGTCAATAGAGCTAAGCAGATTTTTGGTAACTGCCAAATTAGTTTCTTATGGAGAGGGGAAACAAAGAAATGGAAATAGTAACAATAAGATAAGCAACAGTGAGAGGAATGATGAGGAGCAGAAGGAAGGAGAAGGCTACCACATGAAAGTGGGAGAGTTGAGATCTGAAATTATTATATTTTGAAACCTAGAAAAGTAATGAATCTCATTCTGTCCTCTCTTCTCTGCCCTCCCATACTTTGGGAAATGGTGAAATAATCTGAAACAGAAATGTTTATACAGGGTGAGCATCCCCAATCCAAAAATCCAAAATCCGAAATGCCCCAAAACCTGCAACTTTTTAAGTGCTGACAGGAGGCCACAAATAGAAAATTCCATATCTGACCTCATGTGACAGGTCACAGTCAAAATGCAGGCACACAACACATAGTTTCTTCAGCATCTCCAGGGGAATAAAAGACCCTCTTAGCTCCCTTTAGCTGATACTTGGGTCCCATCCCCAAGATATCTCATAATGTATATGCAAATATTCCAAAATTCAGAAAAATCCCAAATCTGCAACCCTCTGGTCCCAAGCATTTCAGATAAGGGATACTCAACATGTAGTACTTATTGTAGGGTTATTTCAGATGTGCTGTCATATTAGTTAAAGTGAAAAATTGATTTGCAAAGTTCTGATCATTTTAGAATTGGTGTTTAAGTCCAGTAGAAATCTTCATAGTTAAATATATTTAATATTTTGTTATAAATTAAGTAATGGGCAACTGAATTTTAAAGAATATATTCTTAGAGGCACCCTCACTTCAAAAGAAATTGAATTTCAACAAAATGCCAGGACTGGCCAGGCACAGTAGCTCATGCCTGTAATCTCAGCACTTTGGGAGGCCAAGGTGGGAGGATCACTTGAGGCCAGGAGTTCAAGACCACCTGGGCAACATAGGGAGACTTTGTCATTACTAAAAATAAAATAAAAATTTTTAAAAACTAGCTGGGTATGGTGATGTGAGCCTGTAGTACCAGCTACTTGGGAGACTGAGGTGGAAGGATCACTTGAGCCCAGGAGTTTGAGGTTGTAGTGAGCTATGATCATGCCACTGCATTCCAGCCTGGGCAACAGAGTGAGACTTAGTCTCTACAATAGCAACAACAAAAAGCCAGGACTATGATTTTTTTTTTTCCAAAAGTTCTTCTCAGTGTCAGCTCAGAAGTGATAAAAGATTCCCCACCTTTCTTTGTGTGTTTTTTATTAAGAAGAAAAGATTTGAAAGGTAAATAGAAAAAACTTGTAAATTCACCAAATCACCAAATATGTGTTTTGCAACATAGTAGTTTTTCTAATTTATCAGTCTCATTTTCTGATTCTATCCTTATGACCAATCTCTCTGCCTTTGCTCTGGATTTATCACCTTCATGGACTTTTGGACATGGGAGAATTTTATCCTGATGGAAGTAAAACTGCACGGACTTCTCTTGTGTTATAGAAATACGTGTGTGTCTGTGTGTATACGTGTATATATACACATGCATATAGAGATATATATGCATATCTAGATATGCATAAATGCATAAATTATGCATAGATATATGCATATACCTGTATATATGCATATATCTATAATGCATGTGTGTATGTGTGTGCATATATATACATGCATAAATATAAATATACATATATCTATATTGTGTGTGTGTGTGAGAATGGAGTGCCATCCTTCCCCTTCCTGGGCTGTAAGCTTGTTTGTTAGTTAAGACTTCGTGGTAGAAACTGGTGTATTCATCTTTAAAATATTTTGCACATTGGTGGTGCTTAAACGGCTTACTGAATTGGACTCTCCAAGAAGGGTATTTCTTAATAGAAAACTGTCTTGCTTTATTTGTTTTCGTTTACACTTAACTAGTTGACATAACCCTCAGGACAAGGACTGTGGGCATTTCTTTCCTTGCTGGTCTTACAAGCTACTGATATATGGCATTTATGACTTTGGAAGAGACGGTGGGTTAAATCAAGGGGCCAGGGTTCCTTCATCAGCTAAGGACTTGTGGTTTATAAATACAGAAGAGGAAAAGGAGACAAATGAAATTACAGAAATGGCCTCAGCTTGATTGAGTTATACCTTCACTGTCTAATTTTTATAACTCTAGGCAAGTACTCTACCTTTTTTATTTCACTTCAATGTAATTTATATTTTGCTAAGTTGTTAGGTGGCCCAGTTAACCTTAACAAGATACTTAATGTTAACTAGTTTTCTGAATATTTTCAATGGTGCCTCTATTAGAGAGTATTGTATGTAGGTGAACAATGTACTTCCCAAGCACAAATTACAGTATTTCCTCAAATTATATGTTCTAAAGGCAATTGAGGTATGTATGTAATTATGTGTTAATCAAGTTAGTGATTTGCTATTAATTGGGTAAGTACAAGTTGTGTGAGTTACACTTGCACAGGGGTGGTCTTGTCTCTGAGCTGCTTTCAGAAAAATAGTTCACCCAAGTAAAGTGATTAGTACAATTTTCCTGATGACCAATCCTCTTAAGTTTTTCATTTCTATTTCAGCTCCTGTAAGTTTAACAAGATTATCATTTTAAAAGAAATTCCTTCCATCTGCAGATGTGTGTTGCTTCTGATATATTTGAATCAGCTGAAATCTAAAAGTTTTTTACATAGGAATTATCTCTAAAGATATAAAATGGTCTTATTTTTCCTTAATGGTGTTAGGAAAACCTAATAGCAACAATGGATTGTGCATGATCAATTTTATGTAGTCACATTTTGGGTGATCTTTAAGCAAGAATAGGCAACAAGAAAATGTGCATTTAGTGTTGGAAGGGATGAGAGATTAGTTGTGGATCTGAGGATTATTCTTGCCTCAACAAGTGGAGAATTGGAGATACTCTTCATGAGGAGTGACACTCAAGTTTGAGCCCCATAATCAAGAGACAGGAGAAATGTTAATAAGAGAAAACCTTTTATTTTGTCAGATCCCTTTTTGAGGAAGAACAAATGCAGTTTTTGAAAACATTAAGCATTTAGAAAAGGGTGCAGAAATGTAGTAGGACAAAATGTGCCTTAAAACATACAGCCTCTTTATGTCCAAAGCTTCCACACAACGTGAAGTAATTGTCTGAAATTACAAGTGCTACTATAGTGAGTGAACTCTAGCTGCTAATTGAGCCTTCAGGTTTAAAAATACACAGGCCTCAGCAATTCAAAGATTATTAAATTACATCTTCTTGTGGGAACCAACATCAATGTGTTTGAGCAGTGAGTAGTGAAGGTCTTTGGGGAGGCAGGGGCAGAGGGTGTCTCATTACAGCGTTTGCCACTGCAGATCTCTTGAGGGTTGTTGCTTTTTCTCAAGACGAAAGATTTTGCTAACACTTCATTCCACAGAATGTTGAAAAAAGTGGAGCTCTCTTGCATCACATGACTGTTACTGCAAGTTTTGTGTTGATCTCTGAATAACAAGAAATTTCAAAAATTTACTTATGAACCAAAAGGCATAATTGGTGTATAACTCAATTATTTTTATTTAATCCTCACAACAGCCTATGATGTGAATGGCTGTGTTCCCATATTATCGATGAATATGTTAGGCTCAGAAGTGACCTGTCAAAGGTCACACAACTAAGTAGAATTGCTGAGACTGCATCTACTGGCTCTGAAGTTTGTTTGTTTGTTTTTTTAAACTGTGTCTTAGCCATCTGATGTTTCAAAGGTTATACAGTCAAAATTGAATCAATGTGATTGTAATGTGCCTTTCCAAAAAAGAAGATGAATACTGGATACTCACTGAACACAAGTGGTTTATTCTTTCGTTCAGCAAATTTATTGTGCACCTTCTGGGTGCTAACCACAATTTTAGGCAGCTGGGAATACATGATTAGAAAGGATCTAGAAGATTCCTTCCTGTCTTGGTCAGTTTTCTGTTGCTATAACAAAATGCCACAGATTGGGGTAACTTACAAAGAAAAGTTTATTTAGCTAATGGTTCTGGAGGCTGGGAAGTCCAAGAGCATGGTGCTGACATCTAGTGAGGGCCTTCTTGCTGCATCATAACACAGGAGAGGGCACCATATTGCAAGAGCACAAGAGCATGTGTGTCAGCTCAGGTTTCTGTACATCTTCTTTTAAAGTCACCAGTCCCATTGTAGGGGTCCCACCCTGATGGCCTTGTCTGATCCTAATTACCTCCTGAAGCCTCCATGTCCAATCAGCATATGAATTTGGGGGTTAAGTTTTCAATGAATGAAATTTGGAGAACATATTTACATGATAGAAGTTCCTTAAATAGAACTCAGAGCTCAACTGTGGGAAGGTAGACAAATGAATGAATAAGATAGCATAAGTACATTGAAAGATAAGTAAGAGGATGATGTGTTAAGGAGTGGTTTGGGGAGTAAAGAAGTCACCCTTAGTGTATTAGTCTGTTTCCACACTGCGGATAAAGACATACTTGAGACTCGGTAATTTATAAAGAAAAAGAGGTTTAATGGACTCACAGTCCCATATGGCTGGGGAGGCTTCACAGTCAAGGCAGAGGGTGAAGGAAGAACAAAGGCGAACAAAGGCATGTCTTACATGGCAGCAGGCAAAGAGAGAATGAGAGCCAAGCAAAAGGGGTTTCCCCTTAGAAAACCATCAGATCTCATGATACTTACTCACTACCACAAAAGCAGTATGGGAGAAACTGCCCCTATGGTTTAATTATCTCCCACCAGTCCCTCCCACAACACGTGGGAATTATGGGAGCCACAGTTGAAGATGAGAGCTCGGTGGGAATACAGCTGAACCATATCACTTAGATAGGGTGGTAAACAGAGTCCTCAGTGAGGAGCTATTTCTGGCCTGAGACTCCAGGAGAATGAGATGGGACCAGGGGTGGATATGCCAGACAGAGGAAATAGCAAATGCAAATCTGCCAAGGTGGTACAGTGGCAGAATACATAGGAGGTGGTGTGGCAGAGCCTCAGGAGCAAAATGAGCCCAGTGAGGTCAAGAAGCAGACAAGGAAAGACCATGCCATGCAGGGCCCTGTAGAACATGGAAGGAAGCAGGATTATTCTAGATGCAATGTGACCCCATTGACAGGGCTGTGGATTGAATTATGTTCCCCCAAAATTTATATGTTGAAGCGCTGACCCCCAGTGTGGCTGTATTTGGAGTAAGGAAGCAATTATGGTTAAATGAAATCATAAGGGTAGAGCCCTAATCTGATAAGATTAGCGTCCTTAGAAGAGAAACACCCGATCTCTCTCTCCACCATCTCAACGCCATGTGAGAACACGGTGAGAAGGTGGCTGTCTGTGAGCCAGGAGGAGAGCTTTTATCAGTAACATAATTGGCTGACACCTTGATCTTTGACTTCTAGCCTCCATAACTTTGAGAAATAAATGCCTGTTGTTTAAGCCACCCAGTCTGTGGCATTTTGTTATGGCAGCCTGAGCAGACCGAGATGGAACTGAAAGTATTGTCATTAACTGAGATGGAGCTATCTGGAGGAAATGCATCATTTGGTGAGGCCACTCTGGCTGGATATTAGTCCTCAGTGTTCTGAAACACATTCTTCCCTGTTGGATTCTGACATAAATGTAGTTGATGATGCCAACTCTCACCATCAAGGCTCATAAGTGCTATGAGCCAGATGCAAGGGTTTTACTTAACAATGAAAATTTTACCTGTCAGGTGAACTGAGTCTATGGCTTGGGCTGACATAAAGAAGCCATGATCACATTGAGAAGCCATGTTATCCATATTGCATGGTGAACTGGGACTCCAGATAGAAGGGCACTTCATTCTCCCACTTTACTGTTTAATGGTGTCAGATGTGTGGCTATGGTTCCACAAAGCCTGACTGGACACTCCTAGGCCACCCTCCCTCTTGCTGACTTAGAAACCCATGCTGTCTGCCTCTAACCATCTTTATAGTCTTTCATTTTAGACCTTTTTCTGACCCACATTAATTCCTTCAGTCAAGTTACAGTTGAGGTCCATTGGGTCTGGGAGCCATTCATTCTCTTTAAGATAACATCACACAGCTTTGCTTTACCCTTTATGTTAATTAATCCTGCTGTATGTCCCGATTGTGGAATGTCTCTCCAAGCCCACAGCCATTACTCTGAGCTTCTCTTTCTGTAGTCCACACCTGTAAATGCACTTACATTTTCATACTTCCTTGCCTTTTATTCATTCTCATCGCTTTGCCTGAGTATTCTTTCCTCTCTTCCTAACTCAGGACAACACTGCCTGTATTAGTCTTCTAGGCTGCTATGACAAAATACCACAAACTGGGTGGTTTAAATAGCAGAAACTTGTCATCTCACAGTCTGGAGGCTAAAAGTCCAAAATCAAGGTTTCTGCAGGATCAGTCTCCTCTGATGGTTGAGGGGAGTCTGCTCCAGGCTTCTCCTCCAGCTTCTGAGTGCTCAGGCGTCACCTTCCCTCTGTATATGACTGTGTACACATTGTCACTTTATAGGACACCAGTCATGATAGATTAGGGCCCACCCTGAAGATTTCATCTTAACTTGATTACCTGTGCAAAGACTCTGTCTTCAGGTAAGGTCACAGGCTGAGAGTACTGGGGGTTAGGACTCCAACATACGTTTTATTGTGGGACATTTTTTAACCCATAACATTGCCCCTTCTTTCCTCCATGAGGGGGAACATCACATCACCAGCATCCTAAGCCCTTGTTTGATAACTTGGTGATCATCACTCTTCCAGGGGAGCATAATTGGTCACCTATGAGACTAATAGGTCTGTTGGCCACTGTCCTTGTAACTCTTCTGTCATGTTTATTCTCTGACTTGCCTGTCACCCTTACTAGATCATAGTCTCCTTGAGGACAGGGTTCAAACCAGCATTGTACCCTGCTCCTGGGCACATAGAAAGTGTTCATAGACAGAACACATGGGCAGTCTCAAGTAAACATATTGGCTGTTGATTGTTGTAACCTCTTCAGTCTAAGAATAATTTGGCTCAATAAAAAAATTTTTAGAAGAAGCAATAGAATAGCAAATCATATCATTGAAAAGCATAGAGGTTTAAAATATTTTTAAAATTAAGACTAGTTAACACACTATAATGAAGGCACAGTTACATTAAGTCTATTTTCTTGGTATGAAAGATGAAAAAATTAATGATTTTCCTTTTAAACAGCTGTTTAATCTTGTAGATAGTCTTCATAAATTTCTTCCAATCACCATTAGTAATACTCTTTCCTTTTTGAAATAATAGCCCAAAATATAAATATCTTTATTTTATTTGCTGTTTAAAGAGCTGCCAAGTATTTGCCTTAGGTGAGATGGTGCATATGATCTGTAGCAGTTTGCTGTAGCTTTCGGGAGCCTATTTGAAGGAATAGCTTAAGCTATGTGGCAAGGCCCATCAGAATGTCATCTTTCGTTCTTTCTCTTTGCTCTGTGGTCACCCACCCCCTTCCACCCTCTGCCTTTTTACTGTGTTAGATCAGCGTCGCTTCTGTTTTCCAGCATAAAACCCCTGACCTCAAGTGAAGAAATACTGGTTTAACATATACGGTGTAAATTGTTCTGCTTTCTATAAACTTTATACTAATATTTTTATTATTTTGATATTTGAGAGGGAAAGAGTAATATAATATTGCGGTTCCTATGGCAGCCACAGTTTAATTTTATGGCAAAGTCAACGACTTTAGAGTTGCTGAAGTATTTATAGTACTGAAAGCTTTGTGTTGGCAATTTCTTTCAAAGGAAGCAATTCTTATTATTATATCATAGACATGCACACCACTCTCATGCTGTTTAAGACACCTTTTTGTCCCCCCCCTCACCATCAAACAGGGAACTGGGAGGGAAAACCAGGCCTCAAATTTTGTGTGCTTGCTTCTCATGTTTTATTTCTAAGTGAATTGAGACCATATGGTCACATAAACCCAAAGCTAGGTGGTACAGGGATTTAAGTTTGTGGCCTTGAAGTGATTCTAGTTTTGCTTTCAATTAGTGGAAAATAATGCATTCATAGAACAATTTATAACTCACACAGACCCATTCGTGAAAAGCCCACTCCAGATACTGTTGCGTGTGTCCAGGAGAAGTGGCAGCGTTGATCTCCATAGAGATGACTAATCAGTTGAGACTGAGCCCTTTCCATTTTCCATGCGACAGCATTTATTTGTTGTGACACTAATTTCACCATGTCAGTTTTCCCTGCCAGTGTGCCCCAGCCCTAATCCTCATTTCACATGCATCACTGTTCTCCCCTCATTGAAACTTGGCTTGAGGCTAACAATATTAAGTGGCGGAACTGTGGTTTGCTAAACACAACTAGCTGATGCTCATGTACTCCTATGAATAGAAAGATCTTCCGAATATTTCCTTGAGGGAATGGGTTCTACAGGAAATCTTGAGACAGCCCTTATGTTGATACATGTAAAATATGCTTCTTAATAATACATGTTGGTGATAATCAGATAAATGGAGTGTTGACTGCGAACCTGAGCAATGTGCCTGGCTAATGAATAGGATGTTTATTTTCTGTTACTACTCTGGACATACCAAAGGCAACTGCATCATCTATTGAAAAAAAAAATCCTTAGGGTCCGCTTTCTCATCCTTCATTTTAATTTACAAGAGCAGTAACTACTTCTGGGACTGACTGGAGTATTTTCTGGGGATTAAGTCTGGTTCAAAGGCCTTTGGCTGTGCCGGAGGCCATAGGTTTCAGTGTGAAATAACTGCCTGGGTGTCTGTATTGTCATAGCTTAATTACAGTATTTGCATCTTGAGTTGTTGACTGTGGGTTTTCTAAGACTTTGAGAGTGCTAAGTGTGATTTGCTTTTCAGTTTCTGACCCAGCAAGCAAATCCCAGGCAATGTTAAGTAAGAAAAAACATACCTGTGGTTTTTGCAGGGAGAAAAACTCATCTTCAAAATTGACAGCATCACTGTCCAACAGGACTTTCTGCAGTGATGGTGAGGCTCATCTGTGCTCTGTTCGGCACCTCCACTCACGTGTGGCTAGTGCAACCGAGGAATTGAATTTTAAATTTTATTTCATTTTAATTTATATGTAATTAGGCACATGCAGCCAGTAGCTACCATATTGGATGGTGTAGATGGAGAATATCTTTGAAGACCAAATACAGTTCTTCCTGATGATTTATAGTAAATTTAATGTACTTAGGTCTACTCCAGGTATTTTTGGTCTTAAGTTGATTTGAGGATTTTTTGAAGTCATGTAAACTTTATGAAACATCATTTTGTCAAGTGCTGGATAATGATTATATTTACTCTAAAAGAAGATGCTTGCTGCTTATGTGTGAAGAGAGTAATTTGGTGACCTCCTACTTCATTCACAAGCTGGAGGGGACAAATACTATACCTATACTAGGCACTGTACTTTCTCAGTGGGTTGCTCATATACCTTTAGTGACCCATGGAATATCATTACAATGTTTTGCAGGGGTATTTTCAAAATGCCACCACCACCAACATATAGGCATGATGCCCTCCACTTCTTGCAGCTTTACATAGACTGAGATACAGGAAAAGCTAAAGTGTTTTGCGTACTCTCACTCAGTACAATACTTCTGACACCAGAAATGTGGGGAGTTTTCCCAACATACCAAACCAAGCAGTTTTCTAGCAGCAAACACCAACTGGGTGTCCTACAATTTAACTCAGTTGGAGTTGGATCCCACAGATTAAGGGCTCAGCCCCACAAGGCTCTCCCCAACCTTAGAATCCAATCGCAAGCCCCACCCCCTGACACCCCCTCATGGTTCGATTAATTTACTAGAGTAGCTCACAAAACTCAGGGAAACACTTTACTTACATTTTCATATTTATCATAAAGGATGTTATGGATGAACAGCCAGATAGAGAGATGCATAGGTCAAGTATGGGAAGAGGCTCAGAGCCTCCCTGCCCTCCTCAGGAACCTGCATGTGTTCAGCAACCTGAAAGCTCCTGAACCCTGATTTTTGGGGCTTTTATGGAGGCTTCACCACGTAGGCATGACTGATTCACTGGCCATTGGTGATTCACTCAGCTTTCAGCCCCTCCCCTCCCTGGAGGTTGAGGGGTGGGGCTGGAAGTCCCAACTCTCTAATCCTGCCTCGGTCTTTCCTGTTTCACCCTGAAGCTACCTAGGGAAACCAAGGGGGTAGGGTGACCTAGGGGTCACTGGTAGCCATCTCATTAACATGCGAAAGACATCGCTCTTGAGATTCCAAAGGTGTTTGGGGCTCTGTGCCTGGTAACAGGGATGAAGAGCAAATACATATTTCACAATATCACACACATTACAGACCCCCCTGACTTTTGCTCTAATGTTTCTATCCTTCGCCTTATGTTACCTTTCACCTGATTGGCTTCCGCTGGCCTTGCGTTAAATCCCTGCAGGTGTAGCTCACTGGGTAGGATGGGCCTTAGGTAAAGACAGAATCCTGAGCTGCTCTGTGGGCCAGTCCCCTGGGAGTACCTTTAATTTGGTAGAGATTCAGAGGACGATTGACAGTCTGCGTCTTCTGTGATGAGGGTGCCTTTTACTCCTCCAGCTTAGCCGGGAAGCTGCCCTCTTCCGTGGGAGAAGTTGTGCTCTGCTCACCCCTCTGAGCTTTTCCTCACTTTCCCAGCGAGGAGACTCTAGAAGTTACTCTCAGAGTCACAGTCTGTTTGCCACCAATAGTTTGGCTATGCTTTTATGCCTAAGTGACAAACTGTAAGTTTTTACTTTTAAGTAAAACTCCTGAGTCACGGAAGCATGTTTAGTATCTAAGAATGTTTGATTCTCAAAGTATTGAAAAAGAAGATTCTGCTCACTTGTTCAGCCTCTACTTGATCCCTGTTAGCAAAGAAAGATGCAGTTAGATTTCTCTTGAGCTTGGTGATATCCTTTATAATAACCTTTAGAGATCCGTTCTATTAATGAGACATGATATTGTTACTCCAATTGTGCACACCAGCTGAGGGACCTCCCTTTCAGAATGGCATGTAAAGAAATTCCTTCCCTCCTGGAGGCTTCATTATATACCCTACACGCAGTGCTCGGCAGTCTGCTTTTAAGGTGAGTCATTGTATAGTATGATTTCTCAGACTTCAAGGGCAGATAATACACATCACGAGCCTCAGAACAGCTTACTTTTCAGCCTTACCTTCCTTTACAGAGAGAGAGATAAAGAGAGCAAGAGAGTGCATGGGAATACGAGCGAGATCACCTCTTTGTCTTTTTAGAAATCCTGTACGTGGTTATTAAAATTAATTTAGAGTTTCTTATTATGTCCTTTCAATAATAGCAACAAAATAATTATAATGACAACAATGAAGTAGCCACCTTGTGTCATTTTGTCTTTGGCTAAGTCTTGAATTCCAGTAATTTAGGTGTGAGATAAGTTGGATGTAAATAACATTATTTAATTCAAGATCATAGGGAGGCTGGACGTGGTCGCTCACGCTTGTAATCCTAGCACTTTGAGGGTCTGAGGTGGGTGGATCACTCGAGCCCAGGAGTTCAAGACCAGCCTGGGCAACATGGTGAAACCTTGTCTCTGCAAACATTGTAAAAATTAGCCAGGCATAGTGGAATGTGCCTGTAGTTTCAGATACTCTGGAGGCTAAGGTGGGAGAATGGCTTGAGCCTGGAAGGTTGAGGCTGCAGCGAGGCAAGATCGTGACACTGTACTCCAGCCTGAGCAACAGAGTGAGACCCTGTCTCAAAAAAAAAAAAGATCATACGGAAATCCGACTGCTTCACAAACATTCTTTTGTTGTTGATGGAAAAACCAATTGACTATTAAGAGTGATAGAGACAAACAAACTTTAATGCTTTATCTAAATATCTGAAAACTTCATCAGGAAATGTATGAATTTAAAGCGGATAAACTCAGTCAAGCTTGACACAGACACTAGCAGTCTCTACTTCCGGTTAACAGCTGTTTCAGGAGACAGCATCTCAAAATGAGTTGTCAGAAAATCTGCCTGATTTTCTCGAGGGACCGAAGCTACAATTGGGAATTGAGCTCCTGATGGAGTAGGCATCAAATAAATTGGACCCATGAATATCAATAATTTCTTAAAAGTAAATACTCAGTAATTCTAAATACTAGCCTTTAAAATGGTGACATTATGCTCTAACTGCAGTAAGTCCTGTTAGGGCGCTGTTATTAGTCCCATAAAGTGCTCATTCAGAAATAAAATTCTAACATGTCAAAAATTGAACCCAAAACTAAGCTATAAAAAATTTTTAAGTTTAATGAGTAACAGTTTGTCTTAAGCCTTTTAAATTATGACTTACATGATCTCTTAGGCCCCCTTGGAAGTTTGAACTGATGAAGTTTTCTTTTAAATGGATCTTCACCAAAGAGTGGAATTGAAAATAAGTCCATGTATCTTAGTTTGGCTCTGCCATTGTCTCATGCAGTTGTGTTTTGTTTATTTTAGTTTTTGAAATTAAAAATGACTGAAAGACCTGTACCAAGCATTTCTTTCACTTGCCTTCTCTAAATCTGTTCAAGTTTATTCAGAATTATAATTTTAACTCTTTGATATCTGATCAAGCAGAGGCCTCCCACATTAGGGAGTTAACGACTGTGAAGGCTTAAACTTATGGACACTTACCATAGTGTTTAGCAATTGTTTAGAAACCGTAAGAACAATTACTAGATCTTAGCAAGCACTTTTTTTTTGGATGGGGGAGAAGCTGCAAAATATCTCCTGAAATTGCTCTTAGGGATGTTCCCTCTAATTTTAAAAAGTAAAGGGGAAAAGTGAATTTGCATTCACTGGTGTGTGCTGTTTCAGTGTCAGCACCATGAGTTAGAATTGTATTGTGTGTCAGAACTTTGCTCTGTGCTGGGGATGTAAGACCAAAGTCACCATGCTCATGGCTTCAGTCTCATGAAGCATGACCCGTGTAACATTTTAAAAGAGACAATTCATAAACACAGTTAGAAAGCATTGTAGAAATAAAGGAGAATGTGAGAAGGAGTGTGCTAAGATTGGGGAAGGTTAAACTTGAACAGTGACTTGGGGAGAAAGCACTTGGGGAAAATGAGGTATGTGAAGCCATTCCTTAACAGAAATAGCTGTAGTTTGGGGAGTGTTCTACTAAATATTTGTACTGCAGGCTGTGTAAATGAATGTCCCATGAGAAGAGGTAATTGTGGCTGAGATCGAGGTGACGTCTCGAGACTCCCCTTTTGGAGATTCTCAAATCACAGAACCATATTAACATCTCTGAGACATCCTCCTGCCAGGAAACCTGTTTAAATCCGTTTATTGCAGGATTTTCCAAACTCAATTGAGCATGGAGTCCTTGTAATACTCCATGGAATGATTTCTGTTAAATGGTTTCAGGGAATGCTGTCTGTTGGAGGCATCAGACAGACTGGAAAGCCTGGCTGAGGTCAGGCATAGGAGGCCCTATAGGCCATGCTCAAGTTTTGAAGATTTCCTCTGTGCAAAAATTTTAGTGTCCTCACATCCCCTATCAGAAATGGAACTGCTATAATTATACTGAGCCTCTCTGCTTTGGAAAGACATAAAAGGAAAAGCTGGACCTTTGTCCTCAAGGGGCTCAGAGATTAATGAGAAGACAGAAATGCAAACTATTGTGATACATAACATAATTATTTTAAATGGAGCTTTTGCAAAATGCTTTCTACAAGGACAGTGCACCCCCTCCTGTTCTGCGGGGATTCACTAAACTTCAAGTCCAGATTTGCATGCCTGGAGGATGGACTAGGAAAGATGGATGAGTATGGGGGGAAGAGGTGGGGGACGTAGTGGTGCCAGGATCAAGGACTGATGGAAGTCCACAGTGAAGGCCGTGGGAGTTGGTGAGAAAGAGGTAGAAGGTGAAACTGGCAGGATTTGGGGAGTGGATTTTGAGGATAGGAAGGAATATCTCAGAATTATGAAAGCTTTTGTCTCAAACAACTTAGTGTCAAATTCATTCCCTGTAGCAGGGCCTTTTTTTCTAACCCCCTGCTGTGTTTCTGTCTAGACTCTTGCTCAGCAGAGTAGACATTAAGAAATATGAGTTGACAGATTGTTATATTTTATAATGTACAAAATCCTATGCTACTAAGTTTTAACAACTACTTTTAGTTAAGTGTTTTATATGCATGGGGTATCCTCGAGATAGAATCCTAATCCTGTGATGAGGATTGTCATTGATTCCATCAAATCACATGTAGGTTTGTAAATTCTTGCTTTAGGAATTGCTGTCTTTAATCTGCCCTGCATTCTTAGTATTCCCAAAAATATCATCTTATTATTATTATTTTCTAAATCAAATATCAATGGACACAAAACAGATATGACAATCCATGAAGCATAAACAAACATGAACCTGACATCCAACTAGGAGATTCCTTTTGGTTCCACCTGCTCTTCCCCTACCACAATCTCGCCTTCACTCCTGTTCTGAATTTTGTGTTTATTATTCCCTAGTTTTTAGAAGCAGTTTCTCCCCATATGTGCATGTTTTTCTAAACAACTTTTGGTTTAGTTTTGCTTGTTTTTGAACTTTAAAGAATATTGTGGCTGGGTGTGGTACCTCATGCCTGTGATCCCAATACTTTGGGAGACCAAGGCAGGATGATTGCTGGAGCCCAGGAGTTTGAGACCAGCCTGGGCAACATAGTGAGTCATCATCTCTATGAAAAATAAATGTAGCCAGACACAGTGGTGCATACCTGTAGTCTCAGCTACTCAAGAGGTTGAGGCTGGAGGATTGCTTAAGATTGGGAGGTTGACACTGCAATGAGTTGAGATTGCACCACTATTGCACTCTGGCCTGGGTGACAGAGCAAGACCCTGTCTCAAAAAAAAAAAAAAAAAAAAAAAAAAAACAAAGATTAAAAACAAATGGCTGCACTTGAAAGCACAGATTGAGTCTATAGCTTCCAGCGTGAGCGATGCAGAAGATGGGTGATATCTGCATTTCCAACTGAGGTACTGGGTTCATCTCACTGGGGCT
The DNA here is from genome assembly GCF_028858775.2 of Pan troglodytes. NCBI lineage: Eukaryota > Metazoa > Chordata > Mammalia > Primates > Hominidae > Pan > Pan troglodytes. The sequence goes on from NC_072412.2 coordinate 24,802,940, forward strand.
AGTTGGATGGTGGGTGCAGGACAGTGGGTGCAGCCCAACGAGCATGAGCTGAAGCAGGGCGAGGCATCACCTCACCCAGGAAGCACAAGGGGTCAGGGAATTCCCTTTCCTAGCCAAGGGAAGCTGTAACAGATGGCACCTGGAAAATTGGGTCACTCCCATCCTAATACTGCACTTTTCCAATGGTCTTAGCAAATGGCACACAAGGAGATTATATCCCATGCCTGGCTCAGAGGGTCCCATGCCCACGGAGCCTCACTCATTGCTAGCACAGCAGTCTGAGATCGAATTGCAAGACGCAAGCTTGGGGTGGGGCGCCTGCCATTGACGAGGCTTGAGTAGGTAAACAAAGCGGCCGGGAAGCTCGAACTGTGTGGAGCCTGTCGCAGCTCAAGGAGGCCTGGCTGCCTCTGTAGACTCCAACTCTGGGGGCAGGGCATAGCCAAACAAAAGGCAGCAGAAACCTCTGCAGACTTAAATGTCCCTGTCTGACAGCTTTGAAGAAAGCAGTGGTTCTCCAGGCATGGAGTTTGAGATCTGAGAATGGACAGACTACCTCTTCAAGTGGGTCCCTCACCCCCGAGTAGCCTAATTGGGAGGCATCCCCCAGAAGGGGCAGACTGACACCTCACACGGCCGGGTACCCCTCTGAGACAAAGCTTCCAGAGGAATGATCAGACAGCAACATTTGCTGTTCAGCAATATTCACTGTTCTACAGCCTCCGCTGCCAATACCCAGGCAAACAGGGTCTGGAGTGGACCTCCAGCAAACTCCAACAGACCTGCAGCTGAGGGTCCTGACTGTTAGAAGGAAAACTAACAAACAGAAAGGACATCCACACCAAAACCCCATCTGTATGTCACCGTCATCAAAGACCAAAGATAGATAAAACCACAAAGATGGGGAAAAAACAGAGCAGAAAAGCTGAAAATTCTAACAATCAGAGTGCCTCTCCCCCTCCAAAGGAACGCAGCTCCTCGCCAGCAATGTAACAAAGCTGGATGGAGAATGACTTTGATGAGTTGAGAGAAGAAGGCTTCAGACGATCAGACTTCTCCAAGCTAAAGGAGGAAGTTTGAACCCATCGCACAGAAGCTAAAAACCTTGAAAAAAGATTAGATGAATGGCTAAGTAGAATAACCAGTGTAGAGAAGTCCTTAAATGACCTGATAGAGCTGAAAACTATGGCACGAGAACTATGTGACGAATGCATAAGCTTCAGTAGCTGATTCGATCAACTGGAAGAAAGGGTATCAGTGATTGAAGATCAAATGAATGAAATGAAGCGAGAAGAGAAGTTTAGAGAAAGATGAGTAAAAAGAAACTATCAGAGCCTCCAAGAAATATGGGACTATGTGAAAAGACCAAATCTACATTGATTGGTGTACCTGAAAGTGATGGGGAGAATGGAACCAAGTTGGAAAACACTCTGCAGGATGTTATCCTGGAGAACTTCCCCAACCTAGCAAGGCAGGCCAACATTCAAATTCAGGAAACACAGAGAATGCCACAAAGATACTCCTCCAGAAGAGCAACCTCAAGACACATAATTGTCAGATTCACCAAAGTTGAAATGAAGGAAAAAATGTTAAGGGCAGCCAGAGAGAATGGTCAGGTTACCCACAAAGAGAAACCCATCAGACTAACAGCGGATCTCTTGGCAGAAACTCTACAAGCCAGAAGAGAGTGGGGGCCAATATTCAACATTCTTAAAGAAAAGAATTTTCAACCCAGAATTTCATATCCAGCCAAACCAACCTTCATAAGTGAAGGAAAAATAAAATCCTTTACACACAAGCAAATGCTGAGAGATTTTGTCACCACCAAGCCTGCCCTACAAGAGCTCCTGAAGGAAGCACTAAACATGGAAAGGAACAACCGGTACCAGCCACTGCAAAAACATGCCAAATTGTAAAGACCATCGATGCTAGGAAGAAATTGCATCAACTGGCAAGCAAAATAACCAGCTAACATTATAATGACAGGATCAAATTCACACATAACAATATTAACCTTAAATGTAAATGGGCTAAATGCTCCAATTAAAAGGCACAGACTGGCAAATTGGATTAAGAGTCAAGACCCATCAGTGTCCTGTATTCAGGAGACCCATATCACATGCAGAGACACACCTAGGCTCAAAATAAAGGGATGGAGGAAGATCTACTAAGCGAATGGAAAACAAGAAAAGGCAGGGGTTGCAATCCTAGTCTCTGATAAAACAGACTTTAAATCAATGAAGATCAAAAGAGACAAAGAAGGCCATTACATAATGGTAAAGGGATCAATTCAACAAGAAGAGCTAATTATCCTAAATATATATGCACCCAATACAGGAGCACCCAGATTCATAAAGCAAGTCCTTAGAGAACTACAAAGAGACTCAGACTCCCACACAATAATAGTGGGAGACTTTAATACCCCACTGTCAACATTAGACAGATCAATGAGACAGAAAGTTAACAAGGATATCCAGGAATTGAACTCAGCGGTGCACCAAGTGGACCTAATAGACATCTACAGAACTCTCCACCCCAAATCAACAGAATATACATTATTCTCAGCACCACATTACACTTATTCCAAAATTGACCACATAGTTGGAAGTAAAGCACTCCTCAGCAAATATAAAAGAACAGAAATTATAACAAACTCTTTCTCAGACCACAGTGCAATCAAACTAGAACTCAGGATTAAGAAACTCATTCAAAACCGCTAAACTACATGGAAACTGAATAACCTGCTTCTGAATGACTACTCGGTACATAACGAAATGAAGGCAGAAATAAAGATGTTCTTTGAAACCAATGAGAACAAAGACAAAACATACCAGAATCTCTGGGACACATTTAAAGCAGTGTGTAGAGGGAAATTTATAGCACTAAATGCCCACAAGAGAAAGCAGGAAAGATCTAAAATTGACACCCTAACATCACAATTAAAAGAACTAGAAAAACAAGAGCAAACACATTCAAAAGCTAGCAGAAGGCAAGAAATAACTAAGATCAGAGCAGAACTGAAGGAAATAGAGACTCAAAAAATCAGTGAATCCAGGAGCTGGTTTTTTGAAAAGATCAGCAAAATTGATAGACTGCTGGCAAGACTAATAAAGAAGAAAAGAGAGAAGAATCAAATAGACACAATAAAAAATGATAAAGGGGATATCACCACCGATCCCACAGAAATACAAACTACCATCAGAGAATACTATAAACACCTCTATGCAAATAAACTAGAAAGTCTAGAAGAAATGGATAAATTCCTCGACACATACACCCTCCCAAGACTAAACCAGGAAGAAGTTGAATCCCTGAATAGACCAATAACAGGCTCTGAAATTGAGGCAATAATTAATAGCTTACCAACCAAAAAAAGTCCAGGACCAGATGGATTCACAGCTGAATTCTACCAGAGGTACAAGGAGGAGCTGGTACCATTCCTTCTGAAATGATTCCAATCAATAGAAAAAGAGGGAATCCTCCCTAATTCATTTTATGAGGCCAGCATCATCCTGATACCAAAGCCAGGCGGAGACACAACAAAAAAAGAGAATTTTAGACCAATATCCCTGATGAATATCAATGCAAAAATCCTCAATAAAATACTGGCAAACCAAATTTAGCAGCACCTGAAAAAGCTTATCCACCATGATCAAGTGGGCTTCATCCCTGGGATGCAAGCCTGGTTCAACATACGCAAATCAATAAATGTAATCCAGCATATAAACAGAACCAAAGACAAAAACCACATGATGATCTCAATAGATGCAGAAAAAGCCCTTGACAAAATTCAACAGCCCTTCTTGCTAACAACTCTCAATAAATTAGGTATTGATGGGATGTATCTCAAAATAGTAAGAGCTGTTTATGACAAACCCACAGCCAATATCATACTGAATGGGCAAAAACTGGAAGCATTCCCTTTGAAAACTGGCACAAGACAGGGATGCCCTCTCTCACCACTCCTATTCAACATAGTGTTGGAAGTTCTGGCCAGGGCAGTCAGGCAGGAGAAAGAAATAAAGGATATTCAATTAGGAAAAGAGGAAGTCAAATTGCCCCTGTTTGCAGATGATGTGATTGTATATTTAGAAAACCCCATCGTTTCAGCCCAAAATCTCCTTAAGCTGATAAGCAACTTCAGCGAAGTCTCAGGATACAAAATCAATGTGCAAAAATCACAAGCATTCTTATAAACCAATAACAGACAGAGAGCCAAATCATGTGTGAACTCCCATTCACAATTGCTTCAAAGAGAATAAAATACCTAGGAATCCAAGTTAAGGGATGTGAAGGACCTCTTCAAGGAGAACTACAAACCACTGCTCAATGAAGTAAAAGAGGATACAAATAAATGGAAGAACATTCCATGCTCATAGATAGGAAGAATCAATATCGTGAAAATGGCCATACTGCCCAAGGTAATTTATAGATTCAATGCCATCCCCATCAAGCTACCAATGACTTTCTTCACAGAATTGGAAAAAACTACTTTAAAGTTCATATGGAACCAAAAAAGAGCCTGCATTGCCAAGTCAATCCTAAGCCAAAAGAACAAAGCTGGAGGCGTCACGCTACCTGACTTCAAACTATACTACAAGGCTACAGTAACCAAAACAGCATGGTACTGGTACCAAAACAGAGATATAGACCAATGGAACAGAAAAGAGCCCTGAGAAATAATACCACACCTCTACAACCATCTGATCTTTGACAAACCTGACAGAAACAAGCAATGGGGAAAGGATTCCCTATTTAATAAATGGTGCTGGGAAAACTGGCTAGCCATATGTAGAAAGCTGAAACTGGATCCTTTCCTTACACCTTATAGAAAAATTAATTCAAGATGGATTAAAGACTTAAATGTTAGACCTAAAACCATAAAAACCCTAGAAGAAAACCTAGGCAATACCATTCAGGACATAGGCATGGGCAAGGACTTCATGTCTAAAACATGAAAAGCAATGGCAACAAAAGCCAAAATTGACTAATGGGATCTAATTAAACTAAAGAGCTTCTGCCAGCAAAAGAAACTACCATCAGAGTGAACAGGCAACCTACAGAATGGGAGAAAATTTTTGCAATCTACTCATCTGACAAAGGGCTAATATCCAGAATCTACAAAGAACTCAAACAAATTTACAAGAAAAAAACAACCCCATCACAAAGTGGGCAAAGGCTATGAACAGACACTTCTCAAAAGAAGACATTTATGCAGCCAACAGACACATAAAAAATGCTCATAATCACTGGCCATCAGAGAAATGCAAATCAAAACCACAATGAGATACCATCTCACACCAGTTAGAATGGTGATCGTTAAAAAGTCAGGAAACAACAGGTGCTGGACAGGATGTGGAGAAATAGGAAGACTTTTACACTGTTGTTGGTACTGTAAACTAGTTCAACCGTTGTGGAAGACCATTTGACTGTTTGACTCAGCCATCCCATTACTGGGTATATACCCAAAGGATTATAAATCCTGCTGCTATAAAGACACATGCACATGTATGTTTATTGCGGCACTATTCACAATAGCAAATACTTGGGACCAATCAAAATGTCCATCAATGATAGACTGGATTAAGAAAATGTGGCACATGCACACCATGGAATACTATGCAGCCATAAAAAAGGGTGAGTTCATGTCCTTTGTAGGGACATGGATGAAGCTGGAAACCATTATTCTCAGCAAACTATTGCAAGGACAAAAAACCAAACACTGCATGTACTCACTCATAGGTGGGAATTGAACAATGAGAACACTTGGACACAGGAAGGGGAACATCACACACCGGGGCCTGTTGTGGGATGGGGGGAGGGGAGAGGGATAGCATTAGGAGGTATACCTAATGTAAATGATGAGTTAATGGGCGCAGCACACCAACATGGGACATGTATACATATGTAACAAACCTGCATGTTGTGCACATGTACCCTAGAACTTAAAGTATAATAATAATTAAAAAAAGAATATTGTGATCCTCTGATTTTTCCTGAAAAAATGTATCCATGTTTTAATACGGGTATAGTTCCTCTTCACTGCTGTGTATTGTTACATCATAGCATCATGTTTTCATCCTTTCTTCTGTTGATGGACATTTGGGTTGCTTGCAGTTTTTTGTTGTTATGACAGTGTCTTTGTGAACATTCTTGTATATAACCCTGCTGTGTGAAGCTTTTTCTACCATTTATATATGGTAAGAGATAGGGTCCAGTTTCATCCTTCTGTGTATGGACATCCAGTTTTCACAGCACTATTTATTAAAGAGACTGTCCTTTTCCCTATGTGTATTCTTGGCACCAGTGTTGAAATCAATTGACCGTATATGTGAGTTCATTTTTGGGCCTTCTATTGGTGAGTCTTTTTTTGTGTGAGTATCATGTTGTTTTAATTACTATCACTTTATAGTATCGTTTGAAGTTAGGTAGTGTGATACCTCCCACTTTGTTCTTTTTCTTCGTGATTTTTTTTGTTTTGTTTTGTTTTTTTTTTTTTCAGTTCCAGATGAATTTTAGGATTGTTTTTTCTATTTTCATGAAAAATGACATTGAAATCTTGATAGGTGTTATATTGACTCTTTAGCATGCCTTGTGTAGCATGGACAATTTAACAATATTAATTCTTCCTGTCTATGAACATTGTTTTTTTCATTTATTTGCATCTTTTTCCATTTCTTTCTTTAACATTTTATAGTTTTCAGTGTACATGTCTTTCACCTCCTTAGTTCAATTTATTCCTATTTTATTTTATTTGTAGCTATTGTAAATGGGATTTTTCTCTTGATTTCTTTTTCAGAATGTTCATTGTTAGTGTATAGAAATGTTCCTGATTTTTGTTAGTTGACTTTAGATTTTGCAACTTTATTTATTTATTAGTTCTGAGGTTTTTGGTGGAATCTTTAGGGTTTTCTCTATATAAGATCATGTTGTCAGCAGTGATTGTTTCATTTTGTACTTTCCAATTTGGATGCCTTTTATTTCTTTCTCTTGCAGAATTGCTCTGGCAAGGACTTCCAATACTGTATTCAATAGACATGTTGGATTTTTGTCAGATGCTTTTCCTGCGTCTAATGAGATCATATAGTTTTTGTCTTTCATTCTGTTAATATAGTGTATCACATTTATTGATTTCCATATGTTGAACTATCCTTGCAGCCCAGGGATAAATGCCACTTCATCTTGGTGAATGATTCTTTTGATGTGGTGGCAAATTCAATTTGCTATTTTATTGAGGATTTTTGCATCTGTGTTCATCAAGGATATTGGCTTGCAGTATTTTTGTTTTTGTGATGTCCATGTTTGGTTTTTGCATCAGAGTAATACTGGCTTCATAAAAGGATCCCTTCCTCTTTTATTTTTTTTGAAGGCGTGTCTAAAAAATTCATGTCAGTTCTTCATTACAGCGTTTGGTACAATTAAACAGTGGAGCCATCTAGCCTTGGGATTTTCTTTAATAGAAGACTTCTTATTACTGATTCCATCTCCTCACTTGTTAGTGGTCTATTTAGATTTTCTGTTTTTCGTGATTCAGTCCTAATAAGTTGTATATATGTAGAAATTTATCCACTTATTCTAGGTTATCCATTTTTGGGGAATATAATTTGTTCATAATGTTCTCTTATGGTCCTTTGGATTTCTGTGCTGTCAGTTGTAATATTGCCTCTTTCATTGCTGATTTTATTTATTTTGAGTCGTATTTTGGGTTATCTCTCTAGTCTAGCTAAAGGTTTGTCAATTTTGTTTGTCTTTTAAAAAATCCAACTCTTAGTTTTGTTGATCTTTTGTACTATTTTTCTAGTCTTTATTTTATTTATTTCTGCTCTGTATTAGTCCGTTTTCATGCTGTTGATAAAGCACACCCAAGATTGGGAAGTAAAAGAGGCTTATTTGGACTTACAGTTCCTCATGGCTGGGGAGGCCTCAGAATCATTGTGCAATGTGAAAGGCATTTCTTACATGGCTGCAGCAAGAAAAAAATGAGGAAGAAGCAAAAGCAGAAATCCCTGGTAAATGCATCAGAACTTATGAGGCTATTCGGTATCACCAGAATAGCACAGGAAAGACTGGCCACCGTGATTCAATTACCTCCCCCTGGGTCCCTCCCACAACATGTGGGAATCCTGGGAGATACAATTCAAGATGAGATTTGGGTGGGGACACAACCAAACCATATCATGCTCTGATCTTTATTATTTCTTTCCTTTCACTCGCAGTGAGCTTAGTTTGTTCTTCTTTTTCTGTTTCCTTGAGGCATAATATTAAGTTGTTTCTCTGAGATCATTCTTCTTTCTTAGCATAGGCATTTATTGCTGTAAACTTTCCTCTTGCAACTGTTTTTGCTGCATCCCATGAGCTTTGGTATGTTGTGTTTCCTTTTTTGTTTGTTTCAATATATGTTTAAATTTTCCTGTAATTTATTTATTGATCCATTGGTTGTTCTGAAGGATGTTTAATTTTTATGTATTTGTGAATTTTTGTTTTGAAATTTCTCCTGTTACTGAATTCTAGTTTCATACCATTGTAGTCAGAAAAGGTGCTTGGTATGATTTCAGTTTTATTAAATTTTCTAAGACTTGTCTTGTGGCCTGTCATATGATCTGTCTTGGTGAGTGCTTCATATGTGCTTGAGAAGAATGTGTACTCTGTTGTTGGATGGAATGTTCCATATCTGTCTGTTAAGTCCATTAGGTTTAAAGTGTTGTTTAAGTCCAATGTTCCCTTATTAATTTTCTGTCTTGATGACCTATTATTGAAAGTGGAGTATTGAAGTCCCCTGCTGTTATTGTATTGGAATCTATCTCTCCCTTCAGATTCTTTAATATTTGCATTATATATTTAGGGGCTCCAATGCTGGGTGCATGTATATTTACAATTGATATATCCTCTTGATGAATTGAACCCATTGTTATTATATAATGTCCTTCTTTGTCTCTTTTTCTAGTTTTTTACTTATAAAGTCTGTTTTGTCTGATTTAAGTATAGCTACCTCTGCTCTTCTTTGCTTTCCATTTGAGTGAAATATCTTTTTCTGTCTCTTCACTTTCAGTCTATATGCACCTTTGAAAATGAGATGAATGTTTTGTAGGCATTATATAGTTTAGCCTTTAAAAAAAGCATTTAGGGCTGGGCAAGGTGGCTCACACCTGTAATCCCAGCACTTTGGAAGGCCGAGGCAGGTGGATCACGAGGCGAGGTCAGGAGTTCAAGACAAGCCTGGCCAAGATGGTGAAACCCCATCTCTACTAAAAATACAAAAAAATTAGCCAGGTGTGGTGGCGGGCGCCTGTAATCCCAGCTACTTGGGAGGCTGAGGCAGAGAATTGCTTGAACCCGGAAGGTGGAGGTGAGCCAAGATCATGCCTCTGTACTCCAGCCTGGGCAACAGAGTGAGACTCCATCTCAAAAAAAAAAAAAAAAAAAACCACACAAAAGAATCATTTAGTCACTCTGTCTTTTTATTAGGGAATTTAATCAATTTACATTCAAGGTAATTATTGATAGATAGGCAAGGACTTAGTATTTCGTCAGTTTTATTCTGGTTGTTTTGAGATACTTTGTTTCTTTTTTCCATTCTTGCAGCCTTCCTTTGTGGTTTGATCGTTTTCTGTAATGACGTGCTTTGAATCCATTCTATTTTTCTTTGTCTACTATAGATTTTTGCTTTGTAGTTACTATAAGGTTCACATGGAGCATATTATACTTCCGGCAGTCTATTTCAAGCTGATAAAAACTCAATTTTGATTACATGCAACAACACTACACTTCTCTTTCCCCCATTTTATGTTTTTAATGTCAGAATTTGTCATTTTGTAATATGTATTCCTTCATAATTTATTTTAGCTATAGTTGTTATTAATAGTTTTGTCTTTTAACCCTTGTACAAGGAATAAAGTTGCCTTATGCACTGCCATTACAGTCTTAGAGTATTCTGAATATAGCTCTGTATTACTTATACCATTAACTATTATGTTATTAATTCACAGCCTTTTGTTTCAGCTTAAAAAATTCCCTTTAGCAATTTCTGTAAAGCAGACCTAATGATGATAAACTTCCTTAGCTTTTGTTTGTCTGGAAAAGTTTCTGTTTCTGCCTCATTTTGGAAAGACAGCTTTGCTATGTAAAATATTTTTGGTTGGCAGGTTTTTTCCCCCTTCACTTTGAATATATCATCCCACTCTTAGTCTGCTGGATTTCTGCTAATAAATTTGCCAAGATAGTCATATTGGGACCCCTTTGTATGTAATGTATTTCTTATCTCTTGCTGTTCTTAGAATTTCTTCTTTGTCTTTGATTTAGATAGTTTGATTATTATGTGTGTTAGTGAATGCCTCTTTGGGTTGAAGTTGATTAGAAACCTCTCTGTTTCCTGTACTTGGATATTGGCACTTTCCCCCCAGTAAGAAAAGTTTTCAGCCATTCTTTCTTTTTTCTTTTTTTTTTCTTTTTTAGTTGGAGTTTCACTCTTGTTGCCCAGGCTGGAGTGCAATGGCGTGGTCTTGGCTCACTGCAACCTCTTCCTTCTGGGTTCAAGTGATTCTCCTGCCTCAGCCTCCCAAGTAGCTGGGATTACAGGTGCCTGCCACCATGCCCGGCTAAATTTTTTTGTATTTTTAGTAGAGATGTGGTTTCACCATGTTGGCCAGGCTGGTCTCAAACTCCTGACCTCAGGTGGTTTGCCCACCTTGGCCTCCCAAAGTGCTGGGATTACAGACATGAGCCACTGCACCCGGCCCAATATTTCTTTAAATATGCTTTCTGGCCCTTTTTCTCTTTCTTCTCCTTTTGACTTGCTATTATGCGTAGGCCAGGTCTCTTGATGATATCCCATAATTTTCATAGTCTGTCTTTATTCTTTTTTCTTTTTATTTCTCTAGTTGGATAATTTCAAAGTTCTGTCTTTGAGCTCATTTGTTCTTTTCTCAGATTAATTGAGCCTGGTGTTGAAACTTTCTATTGCATTTTCCAGTTCAGATATTGCTTCTTCATCTCTATGATTTCTTTCTTTTACAAAAAATTGTTTCCATTTCTTTGTCAGTCTTGCCATTTGGATTGGTTCTAGGACCCTCCTCTCCCCCATGTATACCAAAATCTGCAGATGCTTAAGTCTCTTCTATAAAATGGTGTAGTAGGCTGGGTGTGGTGACTCACGCCAGTAATCCTAGAACTTTGGGAGGTCAAGGCAGGTGGATCACAAGGTCAAGAGATCGAGACTATCCTGGCCAACATAGTGAAACCCTGTCTCTACTAAAAATACAAAGATTAGCTGGGTGTGGTGGTGTGCACCTGTAGTCTCAACTACTTGGGAGGCTGAAGCAGGAGAATTGCTTGAACCTGGAAGGCAGAGGTTGCAGTGAGCCTAGATCACGTCACTGCACTCCAGCCTGGCAACAGAGTGATATTCCATCTCAAAACCAAACCAAAACAAAACAAAAATGGAATAGTTTTTGTATAAAGCCTATGCACATCCTCCCATAGACTTTAATTTCTAGATTACATGTAATACGTAATGCAATGAAAATGCTATGTAAATACTTGTTATATTGTATTTTTAAGTTTGTATCATTTTTTATTGTTGTGGGTTTTGTATTGTTTCTTTCTGAATATTCTTGATCTGCTGTTGGTCGAATCCACAGATGTGGAACCCATGAATATGGCGGGCTGACTATTATGACTGTATTCTTGCAGTTCATGGAATTTCTCTAAGAGGATTTTTCTAAATTTTTTGTCATCATTTTATTGATCTCCCTTTCATTAGGGTCAATTTTTGGAGCTTTGTCAGTTTCTTTTGGAGATGTCATGATTTCTTCCTGAGTCCATGTAATCCTTGTGTCCTTGCATTGGTGTTTGTGTATTTGAGATAACAACCTTTTCCAGCTTTCACAGGCATTCTTTGGAACAGACCTTTATTATGTAGTCTAACCTGATTCTGGTTGGGCTAGCTGGTAACAGCCTTGGGCAGGCAGAGCTTATTTTGGAGTTCTCTAAATGTCTGGGGTGCTGCCTTTACCTTGAATTCACATGGGGCAGCTGGCTGGACTGAGCTTCACAATCAGGCTGAGCTGCTGGATGGGCACTACAGTAGCCTCAGATCAGGCCAGGGTGTGTTCTTTGCTCAAGTGGTACCACTATTTGAGTTCTGCAGTTGGCCAGGGTTGTGGGAGGGGCCTCAAAGTTAAGTGGAGACACTGAGATGGGCAAGACCAGATGCTATGCACAATAGAAATGCATGGTTGAAGTTTTCCTTCCTGCCTATGTGGGGCCTTAGGGTGAGTTAAGTGTTGAGGTTAAGTGCTGTGTAAACTTTCCCTCTGCTGTCCTTGCTCTTCAATGAAGTTTGCTTCATTGGTTGTCTCCCTGCCTGGGTAGGGTCTTGGGGTAAGCTTTGAGGTCACACCAGGTGTTGTTAGACTCCCAGGTGTGGCACAACTAGCTTTCCATTTTGCTGCAATTCCCTGTGGTGGTTGTTGTCCTCCATGGGCAGGGCCGTCAGGTAGAGTCCAAGGCTGGTCCTGGATTGTGCCTGTCTAGGAATTCAAGCCAGGTAGCACTTTCTACCTCTTCCAGGAGTGATCAGCTCAGCTTTGCCTGTGAGCTACACTGTTAGCTGGTACCTCTAATCAGGTACCTCTGCTGCCAGGTACACAAAGCTACCACCAAGATCTGTACACTCATTGCTTTGTTTCCACCTGACCCCAGGTGGTCTAGTTGTGCTGTATTCCGCTGTGTTCCCTTTGAGGTGAGACCAGAGTGGACTTCCTAAGAAGCATCTTGGAATGCTAGGGAAGCTGGATATTTGCTTTCAGGTTCTCTTTTCCCTCTGTAGAAACCATGGTTTTTGGGAAATCCCGTCTGTGTAGCCCTGGGCCAACTTGAGGGATGGGGTGGGGCAATGTTGTCAAAGTGAGATAGTTTCTCTCACCCTTTCCATGCGGCTTTTATTCCATGCTGTGGACCACACAAGTGACTCTGACTTATTCCTAACTTGGGGGGTTTTCACCAAGGCGTTCTTGTCTGTGGATAGTTGCTAGTTGAACTTTTTGTGGGGTAGGGGTTAGTGAAACCTGTGACCTCCTATCCCACCATCTTGCTGATGTCGTCTGAATTCTCTTTGTACATTAGTTTTGTAATCTAGGAACTCTGAACTCTCTTATTAATTCTAATATGTAGATTATTCTGGATTTTTAAATGTAAACAAAAATACCACTTCTGAATAACAGTTTTGATATACCCTTCCAGTTTTTATGGTCTATTTCTTTTTCTCGACCTATCTAGCTTACTAGAACCTCCACTGCAAAATAGAAGTAGTGTTGGGGCCAAATAGAAGTAGCATTAAGGGTACTTTAGCTTTTTTTCCAATTTGAATTCTACTAATGTTTTACATTTAAGGATGATGCTTATCGTAGATTTTCTGTAAGTACTGTTTATCAGGTTATTATGAACATCGTTTTGAGTGTATCAACTAATTTTCCTGTATTTATTGACATGATCTTATGGTTTTTCTTTTTTAATCTTTTGATTTGTGAACTACATTCAATAATTTCCCAATGTTAAACCAATCTAGCTTTCCTAGAAATAGCCAACTTGGTCATGATGTGTTACTTTTTAAAATACATTATTTGATTTTGTTTTAGGTATTTGTTTAAAATTTTATATCCATATTTGAATGTAATTTGCCTATAGTGTTCATTTTTCTGCATTGTCCTTATTGGATTAGGGTACCACAGTTACATTATCCATAATAATGAGTTAGGGAAGCTTTCCCTCTTTATCTCCTTTGACTTAGTTTATGTAAAGCTGAAATTATTTCTTCCTTGAATGCTTGATAGAACTCACTTGAAATTTTCTTTGTGAGAAAATTTAAACTACTAAGTCAACTTCTTTAATTATTATAAGATTATTCGGCCAGGCGTGGTTGCTCAAACCTGTAATCCCAGCATTCTGGGAGGCCAAGATGGGTGGATCATGAGGTCAAAAGATCGAGACCATCCTGGCCAACATGGTGAAAACCCATCTCTACTAAAAATACAAAAATTAGCTGGTCGTGGTGGCGTATGCCTGTAGTCCCAGCTACTCGGGAGGCTGAGGAAGGAGAATCACTTGAACTCAGGAGGCAGAGATTGCAGTGAATCAAGATCACGCCACTGCACTCCAGCCTGGCGACAGAGTGAGACTGTTTAAAAAAAAAAATTATTCATACATTCTCATTTCTTAGAAGTCAGGCTGTTATAGTAAGCTTTGTTTTCTGCAGATTTATTTTATTAAATTTTCAAATTTATTGGCCTAAAGTTGTTCACACCTATCATCTTTTTTATTTATGACTATAGCATCTCTCAGTTTTATTCAAGTTATATATTTCAGATTTTATTTATTAGAGAAATGTGATCGGGGAGTTTATTAGATTTTTCAAAGGACAACCTTTTGGCTTTGTTCAACAGACATTTTAGGTATGTGAATTATACCTGTTAATTTTGCTCTTATCTATTGTGGTATTAGTATTTTTCTTGTCAGTGTCTTCTAAAGTATGTCTTTATATATTTAAGGTATTCATTACTTAACTGATATCTTGGTTATAAATAATTATCTCTGTTTTTCTTTAATTTTGATTTTAGTCAACTTTTTGTTTATAATTTTGTTTATTACTTTTGTACTTAGAATCATCCTTTATTTAGAAATGAAAGATTAAAAAAAATTTTTTAACATTAGTTTTATTTGTATCTCTAACTGTAATCAAACTATGTCTCTGATCTGGAATTTTATTCCGACCTATGATGTGAAGACTTCAAATCTATGGTTGAAAATTCCAGCTTTATGATAGAATCACCTGTAGTTCTTTTTAGAGACATTTGCCCAGTTCCCTTCAGTTCCCTTCCGCACTCACTAAATGTAGGGGTGGGATGGGGTGGTAAAATCTCAGAATATTTAAAAAATATATATCACAGACAGTTCTTGATGCACAATCAGGTTTGGAAACCACTGATTTAAATATATTTATTTTCCAAATAGCTACCTGATTGTTCCAGCGCCATTCATTGAGCAAGCTTTTTCCTTATTACTGGTTTGGGATTCCTCCTTTACCATGTGTGTTAAACTCCAGAGTATGCTGGGGGTTGTTCTGTGGCTCATTGGTTCTATTAGCAGTCTTGTACCAGCATCACAGACTTAGTGATTCAAACTTTATGACATATTTTAATGTTTATTAATGCTAGACCTCCCTCTTCCTTATTCTTATTTTTTAAAACGTATCTCATCTTTCTCCTCAAAAAATTTAGGATATTTTTCATTTAAACATGTTATTCAGAACAAGGTTGGTTGTATGTGATCATCTTTTCCATGTCATTTACACTGCTTTGTTGTTAAGATTATTTCTTCTGTGTGTAAACTTGTGTTGTTACATAATTATTTTCTTTGAGTTTGTGAGAAATACGTAATTTCCTTGATTTTCTAACTGGCTATTATTGGTGCATAGGAAAGTTCCTGATTTTCTTTCAGTAGAGTTTTTAAAGCGCACTCTGCCTTTTGGCTCTGCCGAGATTCTTTCAGTTCCTGGATTGTGTCTCTTGTCCTTGCACTGACTGTGCCATTCTTCCTTTTATTTGGAATGTTCTCCATCACTGCCCACACTCCCACCTGTACCTAATGATTTCTTAAGCTTTAGATTTCTGCTGAATCATCCCTTCCCCAGGATGTTCCTTCAGACTTTTCACTGGGTCATGACCTCCTGCTGTGTACTTCATCACAATCTATATCTTCTGTTACAGTGCTCTATTTCAGTGCAATCACTCTTCCCTGCTGGATTGTAAACGTCTTCAGGTCCAGGAAGGTTTTTTGTTTTGTTTAAGTCTTTAAACCATCTGAGTTAATTTTTGTCTATGGTGTAAGGAAGGGATCCAGTTTCAACCTTTTGCATATGGCTAGCCAGTTATCCCAGCACCGTTTATTGAATAGGGAGTACTTTCCAGACTGGATAAAGGTGGTACATATACACCATGGGATACTATGCAGTCATAAAAAAGAATGAGACCATGACCTTCGCAGGAACATGGGTGGAGCTGGAGTTATTAGCCTTAGCAAACTAATGTAGGAACAGAAAACCAAATACCACATGTTCTTATTTATAAGGAGGAGCTAAAGGATGAGAACACATGGACACATAGAGGGGAACAACAGACACTGGGGCTTACTGGAGGGTGGAGAGTGAGAGGAAGGACAGGATCAGAAAATATAACTAATGGGTACTAGGCTTAACACCTAGGTGATTAAATAATATGTATAAGAAACCCCCATGACTCAAGTTTACCTATATATCAAACCTGCCCATGTAATCCTGAACTTTAAAATAAAAGTTAAATTAAAAACAAGATTTTTGTTTTTGTTTTTGCTGTTGTCTCCTTAATCAGGAGAGCAGACCGCACACAATGGGTATTTAATAAATTGCTTAAATGAATGCATGAATGCTTGCTTCAGCAACATAACTTTGGCAATGTGGAGATTGTGGTGGAATAGGAGAGAAGATGTAGAGAAGCCAAATGAAATCTGTTCCAACTTTTCAGGCAGAGGAGGATAAGCGTATGAGCTAAGGTAGACTTACTCAGGATAGAGGGTAAGGGTTAGCTTTCAGAGTGAAGAGGTGTGATTGGCATCAATTAGGTGCTGACTGGATGCTGGCGAGAGAGAGAGAACCAGGTGAATGGGATACCTCTGGAGGAGCTGGCCTTGGGAAGAAAGGTGAGGGAAAGGTGGGGACATTTGCTTTCCTCCCTGTACACCGTGAAGGTAAGGCATGAGGGAGAATGCCCCTCAGAAACTGTTGTTTGCCTCAAAATCCAACAAAGCTCTTTTTAGGTTTGAAAAGAAAGCAGTTCTTTTTTGCTCATTCATAGAATACCTTTCAGTGAGTTGCTTCTAAGGACGGTAGCAGAGTTTTTGTTGTCATTGTTTTGTTTTATTTTTTGGTTTTTAGACAGGGTCTCACTCTGTTACCCAGGCTGGAGTGCAGTGGCATGATAAGGGCTCAGTGCAGCCTAGACTTCCTGGGCTCAGATGATCCTTCCACCTCAGCCTCCCGAGTGGCTGGGACCACAGATGTGTGCCATATGCCTGACTAGTATTTGTAATTTTTATGGAGATGGGATTTCATCATGTTGCCCAGATAGTTTTAAACTCCTGGGCTCAAATGATCTGCCCGCCTTGGCCTCCTCCCAAAGTGCTAGGATTACAGACGTGAGCCACTGTGCCCTGCCCTTGGTAGAGTTTTGAAGACAGTTGTTATGATGTTAAGTCATTGCACTGAGTCACTAGGCCATCCTTTGGCTTTACAGGACATAAAATATGGGAGTTTCATCACCAGACAGTGGGCGGTACTGGGTTTCCTATTGGGTGGACAGTCCTGCTAGTGGGAGAGTTCTGTCCTTAGTCTGTGCCCTTGGACTGTAGATATAGACATAGAAGGTCATCTCCCTTTATTTCGCCTTTCTGCCTTCATTGTCACTGGGGAGACAGTCCCCCCAGGTCTTCCTGTGTGTGACGCTGTGCAGGTGGTACATAGCAATGCCCATCAGTGATACTTGTTTTGATGCTGCTGTGATCCTGAGAATTTTCCCACTTATAGGTGCTCTCTTTGGGATATCTGTTGGCATTCAACTGTTTTCAACAGAAGTCTCCAAAATTGGTACTCATCCAGGGTTATGTTAACTGCCCAGTGTACCGAAGGGTGATGTGGACAGGTGGAAAAAGACTGGGTTAATCTCTTAGTGAGACTAAGTGTTTTTTACAAGTGGTTGGTTGTCTGAGGGTTAGAAGACTTAGAAGAGTTTTACATTCTACATTGAGGAAATAGGCACTCACCCATGGTGGGTGGTCTGATGTCCTTGTTTCTTCCGTGGAGTTCTTTTTTCTTTTTTTTTTCAAGACAGAGTCTCACTCTGTCACCCAGGCTGAGTGCAGTGGCACAATGTCAGCTCACTGCAACCTCCGCCTCCTGGGTTCAAGCAATCCTCCTGCCTTAGCTTCCCAAGTAGCTGGGATTACAGGCATCCGCCACCACGCCTGGCTAATTTTTGTATTTTTAGTAGAGACAGGGTTTTGCCATGTTGGCCAGGCTGGTCTCGAACTCCGACCTCAGGTGATCCACCCACCTCGGCCTCCCAAAGTTTTGGGATTACAGGCGTGAGCCACCACACCCAGCCATCAGTGGAGCTCTTAATGTCATTTAGAACATTATTATTGTTGCAGTTGAACTGGAGATGGTAGGAAATAGTGAAGTTCTGCAGTTGTTGAAACAAGATGCTCCCTCAACTGTGCTGTTCCCCACAGTAGAGAGGTAAGACACTCCAGAGGAGTTGATGGTCGAGCAGCTATCCGATGCCTCTAACTGGGAATGGTCTCACAGATTCCTTACTGACCTTAAGCATCAGTAGTTTGCTTCCCAAGCTTGTGGCCCCAAACTAAATCTCTTTAAAAAAAAAAAAGCAAAAAACCCCAAAGTACATGATTAGATCTTGCAATACAATTATTGACAATGTATTTTCTGTAGTTTAAATGAACCACTTATAAAACTTTAGTGAATGGGATACGTACCTTATGTGGTTTTAGAAATATTCGTGTGCAAATGGGCAGAATGAATTGGAGTTCAGGTCACTTTGCCAACTTGTGAGATGTCACTAGATTCCAATGTATGTAAATAAAGAAGCTCGTCTTTCCAAATACAACTGCACTTGTTATTTCCAAGAGTCTTTCAACAAATGGGATAGGAATTCACAGGCAGGGTCCCAGTGCCTGGTTGAATCTGACTCCCCCTGTGTAACCTTGGACCCATCGCTGAAACCCTATGCCTTCATGTCCTTTTTGTAAAATATGGACACCATCAGTACTCAGGAACACCATGAGGACCAAATAGGTTTACACACGTAAATGCATGGAGAACAGTAGCTGACAGTGCTCAAGTGCTCACATTAGCAAAATGAAGTGATTCCCTAGTGAATCACACTATTACTTAAAGTTGGATTTTTTTTTTTTTTTTTTTGAAATGGAATCTTACTCTGTCGCCCAGGCTGGAGTGCAGTGGCATGATCTCAGCTCACTGCAACCTCCGCCTCCTGGGTTCAAGTGATTCTTCTGCCTCAGCCTCCCAAGTAGCTGGGATTACAGGTGTGTGCCATGATGCCCGGCTAACTTTTGTATTTTTAATAGAGACAAAGTTTTACCATGTTGGCCAGGCTGGTCTTGAACTCCTGACCTCAGATCTGCCCACCTCGGCCTCCGAAAGTGCTGGGATTACAGGCGTGAGCCACCACACCCAGCCAAAGTTTGATTTTTTTAAAACTTAAAAGTCCCAATGGATTCAGATCATTGAGATTTGTAACCTATTATTAAGATACATTTTCTGGCTGGGCATGGGAGGCAGAGGTTGCAGTGAGCTGAGATCGTGCCACTGCACTCCAGCCTGAGCAACAGAGTGAGACTCTGTCTCAAAAAAAAAAAAAAAAGATATATTTTCTTCAGCTGGGTGTGGTGGCTCACACCTGTAATTCCAGCATTTTGGGAGTCCGAGGTGGGTGGATCACTTGAGGCCAGGAGTTCAAAACTAGCCTGGGTAACATGGTGAAACCCTGTCTCTACTAAAATTACAAAAATTAGCTGGGCATGGTGGTGCATGCCTGTAATCCTAGCTACTCCAGAGGCTGAGGAAGGACAATCGCTTGAACCCAGGAGATGAAGGTTGCTGTGAGCCAAGATTGCACCACTGCACTCCAGCCTGGGTGACAGATCGAGACTTTGTCTCAAAAAAAAAAAAAAAAAAAAAAAAAAAGACAGATAGTTTTCTTCATTAATTCGGGATATATATTGTCCAGGGGAGTTGGGAAAAAGCCTAGACTTAAGACCTAACACACTGACTTTATAACTCCAGAAAGCCACATGAAATGAGTTTGGTGTTCAGGTCAGGAAACCAAAGTGCAAAATAAGAGGAGGAGCTGTCTGTATCCTCTTATGCCTTGTCTGGAGGTGTGTAGGAGGCTGAGAATGGTTTAGTGAGCATATTGCTATACATCAGTGATCTCTTCCCTCCTGTCTCAGATACTGACTCTGTGCCTCGGGGTCCCTCTCTGTGAAGCAGGAGTTACACGCTCAGATGCCTGGAGGGGTGAGACAGCAACATAAATGTCTTTCATGGGCCAGATGGGGACTGTCACCAGCAGCAGAGCATGTTCAGCCACTACTCATTGCCAAGCAGTTGTTTCCTGTAGGAATTCAGGCCCAGTGTTCCAGAACTCCTGATTTTTCAAGAAGAGACAGAAATCTGTACTGCGTAGCCCAAATAAATCTTGGATTAGATGCTGGCTGCAACCACACTAGTTTGCAATTTTTGTAATGGGAAGAAAATATTTATGATCTATGTAACACACAAATGTTGGTGTTAAACAGATACTTTTACTCTAGAATCTTTGGGTAAAATGAAGTCTGATGACCTTGTTAAAACATATTATGTAATGCTTGACTTTGGTCATTCAGGAAATACCTACTGTGTGCATTAACACGTAATTTAGTACATATTTTCTCTTTAAAATGAGCAGTTGCTACAAATGAAACCTGGCCCAGAAGTAGCAGATTGTCATTCTGCAAAATATTTGGGAGACCTGTCTTTTGCCTTTTAGGTTTTGTTAATTTGATGGAGGTAACGTTACTTTTGGTTCTTCCATTGTATTTAATTGACAGTATCATCTTCTAAAGAATTTCAGTTTTACAGATTGGAGTAGTGAACTCAGGGAAGCATTAAAAACTAGTGGAAAGATTTGAGTAGATTGGGCAACTTGGCACCAAGGCCACTGGTAGGGACGTGCGCACTCTTTTCTTAATAACTTAGAGGTGATGAACTCCTGATTGATTGCCTCAGCTAACAGTTATTTGGCTGTCACTAAAAATTATCTAAGTTGTACTACTTGAAAACTTAGAATTTAAAAGTGTTACCATAGAGGCAGATGTGCCTCTAGAATTACCTGTGTCCAGACCACCAAAAATGACCAGACATTCCCCTTGCTTCATATGAGTGACTGCTACTTCTTGACTTTTTAAAGAGTTAGCTTTGGCCAGGCATGGTGGCTCACACCAGTAATCCAAGCACTTTGGGAGGCTGAGGCAGGCAGATCACCTGAGATCAGGAGTTCTAGACCAGCCTGGCCAATATGGTGAAACCCCCGTCTCTACTAAAAATACAAAAATTAGCCGGGG
The DNA here is from genome assembly GCF_028858775.2 of Pan troglodytes. NCBI lineage: Eukaryota > Metazoa > Chordata > Mammalia > Primates > Hominidae > Pan > Pan troglodytes. The sequence goes on from NC_072412.2 coordinate 24,824,168, forward strand.
GTGGTTGTGTGCACCTGTAATCCCAGCTACTTGGGAGGCTGAGGCAGGAGAATCACTTGAACCTGAGAGGCAGAGGTTGCAGTGAGCAGAGATCGCACCATTGCACTCCAGCCTGGATGACAAGAGTGAAACTCCGTCTCAAAAAATAATAAAAGAGTTAACTTCACTTTGTTTGCTTTTCCTATCTTCCAGATAAAATTATCAAGAGATTCAGTCACAGATTTGCCTCTGCTTTCAGACACTGCCAAATCCAGAGCAAAACCATACTTCTCTGAACTTTCCCCAAAATCATCTAACAAGAGCCCAAATTCCCTCCTACAGCTCTTTTGCTCAGAGCCACCCCATAGTTTCCCACCTGCTGGCTCCCTGATAACAAAGAGTCAATAAACTCAACCTGGTACTACTGTAGTCTGCTCCTGGTGAGCTATGGATGAAGGGTATTGCTACCTAGGTGAGATTTGATGATATTATTACACCATTATTTACTTGTTGGCATTTGTGAAATATTAAAGGTAGCAGGGCCTATCATAGGAGGAAAGGAAGGTTGATGGTAAAAATAGAATGATCTATTTCAGCGAAAGCTGCCTAACAAATTGTCTCCCTCAGAAGGTTATGTATGTGCAAGCTCTTCACTCCCTGGAAGAGCCAGTGAGTCACTCCAGGCAGTCTTGCAGACGGTTGTTTGATTCGAGTTACAGATAGTAGGAGGTGACCCTTTGAAACCTATTTAGAAAAAGTTCTTTCTAAAAGCTATCGATTGTGCTGATTAGGATCATAGCAGGTTTCAACCTGCTGTCCAAGTCTGGAACTTTAGACAAGTTAAGATCAACAAGCACTCTGCGATCGAGTTTCATTTAATTAGAGTTTGCTGCCAAGTGAGGTTTTGAGGCCAACTGCATGCCAGGCGCCTTTCAGTGGTTGTCTGTCTGAGCTGGGGGAACCTTGGAGGATGCTCTGCCCTTTCTCCAGTATTAACCTTAGACCAAATCCCAGGGGCTTGCCCTGAGATAAGCTATCTCTACACCACTGGAAAGAGAATGCTTTGCTGCTAATGCATGAAGGCAGAGCAAAGATGTAAGGCAAATAAGTGGGAAATCCAGTTCGGTAGGCTTTTCCCAAAAGCGAGAGAAAAGCGTTTGTAGTCCTTTATCAGGATGGTGGGGGATAAAGAAAAAGTAAGCTGACTTTTATTTTTTCAAGTCACTTTCCTAAGAAACTTGTAAGGACCTCTCTAAGGCACTGCTATCTGTCTTTGTAGGGCAAGCGTGAAGCTTTCCCTTGCCAGCTTTATGATGTCATTGAATTAATAATACTGTAAAGGCTAGATCAGAAGTCAATTTGGCAGCTGTGCCTTTAGGGAAATTTTTGGGAGAGTGACCTTCCATTTCTAATAAGCGTGTTATTACATTTAGAACTAAATTACTAAGAGCCAAGCTACCCTCTTGAATTTGCTATTAGCCATTTTTTCCCTTTTATTTTTAATGAACTAGAACAAGTTGAAGCCAGTTGTTTCTATTAGTAATAGTACACAGTAAGAAAGGAACAAAAAATCTTTTACTGTCAGGCCCTTTATGTTGGGCAAGTTTAGCTCTTCTAAATGTCAGAATTTGTGAAAGACTTCTACAAAGTCTATTTCTTTTTTCTTAATTTGGGTAGAGTGGGAGAAGCCAGTGGGTTCCTTTCACCAATTTTATATTTGAATGCCTCCTCGTGTGTGTGTTTTCTTCCTTAAAGTGAGAAAGATCATCTTCATGTAAACGTTTGTGTGATTCTGAAATTCATGTGGAATATAAATGGGCCCCAAAGTCCAATGGTATATTCTGTAACAATGCACCTACAGAGTTTTTAACCCATCAACCACTAGAGCCCAATTTAAAACACCAGTCCTTAAGGCAGGGTGGTACCCGGGCTGATGTAAATGAATAGACACCCAGAGGGCAGTTGAGAAATAGCTAGCAAGCAAGTTGGATCAATTTTAATATCAAATCACACTCTCAAATAAGACAGAAGAACTTTTTACGAATGATGTTGGCAGAGAGAGGTGGCAGTTTGGAGCCAAAATTTAAATCCCACACTGTAAACCCAAAACAAACATAAAAGGGTGCTCCAGGTTAACTAAAGATGACAAATTATTGAATTGTGGAAAACATAGAAGGAAAAAAAAAAGAGAGTATGTTCAGATATGAAGCAATAAACCAAGTCACAAAGCTGGAAATATTCCCTCATTAAACAAGACCTCTTTAAGAGCAGGGGCTGTCACAACAACTTGGTAATATTCCACACATTTGCTAAGGTAAATTCAACAATACTATACATGGAAATGCTGCTACTGGTGATCCAGGTTACCCCAAAAGGGACTCTTTCCTGTTTGGCTTCATGAAGACAATACATAAAACCAAAAGTGAGTGCCAAGCAGTGCAGACTTTATTCGATGGTCATGGAATGGAGAAGTGGGAGCGTAGCTTGCATATCAACATCTCAGCTCTTGAGAACTGGGAAGTTACAGATATAGGGGATTCTTCATTTTAATAAGCCTGTAATGATGGCCCATTTGTGTCTGTGTTCACACGTGCGTCTCTGAGAGACAGAGACAGAGTTCACTACATGTGGGTATGGTATTTAGATTCCTCTACTGGAATGCAGGTTCCTTGAAGCTCAAGGATATTGTGATGCACAGGTGCTCTGACCCAGGAACACAGCCTGGCCTGCCTATCAGATACGGACCACAGGAACCATCTGTTCTACTACTTTTCCACACCCAAAAAATCTGCCACTGCCTAGGCTACCCCTACCAAGTCTAGGTGTGTACATTAGCTTAAAATAATTCATGGTATTATTAAAGGTCAAAATTATTTCTCTCTTTGTACCTTTATTGATTCCGCTGATATTCATCCATTTGCTTATTGACTGGTGTTTTCATTGTGGTAGAGCCACACAATTTTTGTTTTTGATTGTCATTACTTATATAGATTTTTGAGAGGAACCTAAGATTGTTTTTTTCTTTCTTGCTCATTAACTTGTAATATCTCAAATATATACTTAATAAAGTAAAAATTGACTTAAGTAAAGGGTGAGAAAAAGATTATGAACTTAAGAAGGATTAAAACCAATTTGCATAGCTCTGGAGAGACTGTCTTTCCTTGTATTACTTGGGGAAAGCAACAATTAAAAGAGATGAGATCTATTATCTGAATGATGGATAGTGTGACCTACCCACAGTACCTACTTTTTAACCTCCCAGTGGGCGTTGAAATCTGATTCAGCACATTCTTGGAGAGTGATGAGTAAATTTGTTGTTATATAAAGATTTTTCAAAAATAAGCATCAGATTCAAACGTGAGAAGAAAGGATGAGATGTTAATTTAAGTGATTATGGGAAGCTGTGATTTATACACATGAAATCATTCATTTGGAGATGGGTAGTAAGAACAACGAGGATCTTAGGGACTGAGTGTTTCCTAGGACACTAGAGACGACATTAGGTAGTGATTAACTTAAGAATTCTGAAGTGTGATTGCCTAGATTTGAATCCTGGTTCTAGTCCTTTCTAGCTCTCTGACCAGGAGTAAATTACCTAAGCTGTCTCTGCCTGGACCTTCCCATCTGTAAAATGGTGTTAATAATAACATCTACCTCATAGCATTATTGTGAGGATAAAAGTGAGTTAATATATGCAGATTTCTAGAAGAGTACATAGCATATTGTAAGCGCTGTTATACACATTTACTCTCATTACTTGCCATGATGAGTGTGCAGAGGTTAACCAGGAGACAAAGGAAGCTCACACCCCAGTTGTTTTGGGGGCTACATTCTTGGCGATGTTTTATCGTTGCCCCGATAGTTTCATTTTTAAGAAAAAAGAATTCGTAGGCTTAGCATGTGGTTGATTTAAGCCTAACTTTTGACTGATTCTATATAGGATTCTGACTCTCTGATTAACTTTGATGTTCTAACTTTACCTAGCGAATTTTTTTTTCTTTATTTTATCGAACAGGGAAGAGGTCTTTTGATTTTTGGATTATTTGGTATAATATTATATTCTTGAAATCATCCTGTGACTGTCAAAAACCTGACTGTAAATGAGCAGTGAGCCACTGCAGACAGAAACAATTATTCAGGGAAACATAAATTCATAATCACTGGGCCTAAAATGAATTAGTGAGTAATCCAATCTGGGGGTGAGAAATGAGCCCTTGGCAACATCGTCTTTAGGCTACAGATGGTCCTTGAAACACTATTAGCCGGTGGATCTGAGCACCTGAAAGGTGTAAGGAAGGCTGGGTCTGTGCTGAAGGTGTCTTTGGGTAAACTGTCATATTTGCATGCAGCATCCTTTTAGAATATCAATGAGATCTTTATATGCATGTATTATCTCATTTCCAAGCACGCTGTCAGTAAATGGATGGGTGGCATCAGCCCGAATGCAAAGGAAAGGGGTTCATCTGGAACTGAAATAGCAGAAAGGGAGCAGGAGATGGATATTTGATGGCTGCCCTTCCCTGTGCATTGTGTGAATGCCACTAGGTGATCATCTCAGGGCACCTGCACAGGCATCTGAAATGCAGTGTAGAGGCTCTGCTTAGCAGATTTGAGGACATTAAGGCTCAGATAAGATAACTATCTTGGTGAAGATCACATATGTGGGACATGGCAGAGCCAGGATTCAAATTCAATTTTGAATAATTCCAAAGCCAATGCAGCACCTGAATGCGTAGGTTTAATAAAATTCAGCCTAATCCTTCTGAAAGTTAATTCAATGCAGGAGTGACTTTAGCATCAATATTAATTTAATTTTCTTTCTTATAAGTTATTTCAAGTTTGCTGTTTCCCTACAGTTTGAATTGAACTTTTTCTTCGATTGCTGGGCAAATCTCATTTATGAGTTTGCAGATGGGAGAGGTATTCTTTAAGTCAGCTTTGCAATTAAAATGAACTAGAGTACAAATGTCTCAATTTAACTTTGACACCTGATGTAATATTCACACGGCCTCATCATCCATCATCTTTTGTGTGCCACTGAGGTGCATTGGGCCACTGGCTTTTATCCCATGATCTGTAGAGTTGCATCCAACATTATCTGTTTCAAGGATCGCAGACCAGCTACTTTTTCTGAACTAGAATTCTCTTTGTTCTAGACCTGTTATTTGGGTGATATATAGAGATGAAGCAATCTTCGACCTGATTACTGTCTGGCTATAGTACTTTATTGTATCCCATAGTATACAGGACTGCTTTGAGTTTTGCCTCTATTCTAGCCATTTGCTGAGAAGAAAGACATTTGTGGAGGTCTCCTCAATAGGAATTTTTATTAACCATAAGTGATTTAAAACCATTGTCAAACCTGTAACTTTTAAGAGTTACTGTGACAGAATGAGGGGAAAATATTCTGAAGTTTAATTAGAAACTATAGAAATTAGACGGCCAGGCACGGTGGCTCACGTCTGTAATCCCAGCACTTTGGGAGGCCGAGGTGGGTGGATTGCTTGAATTCAGGAGTTTGAGACCAGCCTGGGCAACATGATGGAACCCCGTCTCTACAAAAAATACAAAAATTAGGCTAGTGTGGTGGCAGGCGCCTGTAATCCCAGCTCCTCGGGAACCTGAGGTGGGAGGATGGCCTGAGTCTGGGAGGGCAACAGAGCCAGACCTTGTCTCACAAAAACAAACAAACAAAAACTGAAGAAATTAGAAGATGAATAATGGCTGTGGTAATTTACTTTCTTGTAAGTAAAGGTCTTTACCTACTTTACAAGAAAGATCTTTACTTACAATAAAATAAATTACCTGTAAATGGCCTTAAATATTGATTAGGTTCTAAGAGAGAATATGAAATTAGATAAAATGTAGCAATATTTGATGTCATCATTTCCTTCCTCACCCACGCTTCTTCTGGAGTGGGCAGTTGGTCACATGATCTTGCCCCTCTTCAGCGATTGCACTGTGGCTGTTACTGTCAGGAGATGCCCGTTTGTAGGTCTGCTGGTAGAATTCTGAGATAGACTGGCTCAGAGACAAGCTGTACCAGTAAGAACGCCCTAAGAAACTGTTCAAGCCAGAGAGAGCAGTTGCCAGCGGGCAGTGGTTACTGGAGCTGGAATGCCAGATGAAGTCTGATGGGTTTGGCTCTGATGGGTCTTGTGCATTCAAAACCAGGTAGCCAGAAGGAGCCAGTTGATCAAGCAGATATAGAAAGATCCCCCTAGAGAAGCAGAGGTATCATCCAAGAGATGTGAAAGATTTTTCCACATCCCAATTGCTACCTGGATTCCTGAGACTTGGTTTTCATTTTCTTCTGTGAATCTAGTGACCATATACCTTTTTCCTTGCGGTAACATGGGACATAACTGATTTTCTTGAATGCGAGAGAGCTTTAACTAAAAGAAGATTGACACTTAAGACAAAATGAAATATTGCAAATAGTCAAGAAGATCTACACTTGGGTCCAGAATGTTACAGAATTAAGAAAATAATTTTCTGTGGCATCAGAGATTAAAAAAAAAGCCGTCGAGACCAGGAGCAGTGTGGCTGTGAATCCTTCCAGAGCCCAGATGTACAAGGCAGCGGAAGCAACAAAGGCTGTGGCCAGCAACAAAGGCAGAGTCCCTGGTAGGCGGAGGTCCCCGTGCACAGTGTGGTGCAGCAGTGAACCCAAGATTTTCCTTCACAGGGCAGGGGAACTATTTCCTAATAAGCATTGGCATTCAGGTTAGTAACCAGTTGATAGGATTATATCAACCTGTCTCTAAGTCAAAACAGATTATTCAACTTTTTTGAGTGGTATTTTAGAATACATAGGTCAAAGGTGGGCATGGTGGCACACACCTGTAGTCCCAGCTACTTGGGAGGCTGAGGAGGGAGGCGTGCCTGAGCTCAGGAGTTCAAGTCAGCCTGGGTAACATAGGGGGATCCTGTCTCTAAAAATAAATATTAAAAAAGAACATGTAGATCAGAATTTGGATGACTTTTTTTTCCTCAGGTGCAGAGATGGTAGGGGCATACTTTCAATCCCTGGTACATGACTTTCTTTCTGGTCTGCTTAGCAATATGTGTGAAATGTGGCCAAGGATATGGGACTTGTGTGGAAGAGTACTAATATGTATTTGTACAGTTGTGCCTGTGCCATATAAGAGCCTCATCCAAATAAGTCTGTACCTCTGTCTTAAATTCCAGAAACCATGGATGCATGTAACAAGCATATTGCATAGGTTCTGTAACCCAGAGCTTATTTGTTTTTATTATTATTATTATTTTAGAGGTGGGGGTCTTACTATGTTGCTCAGGCTGGACTTGAACTCCTGGGCTCAAGGAATCCTCCTGCCTCAGCCTCCTGGGTAGCTGGGACTACAGATGCACACCACCACTCCTGTCTCAGAGCTTGATTTTTAAGCCTTATATATATTTATAATAAAATATGTTCATAATATATTTTATAAAATGAATATATAAATATATATTTATAAAATATATATAAGGCTTAAAATTTTAACGTTAAGAATGCTGTTTCTCTTTTTTAGTTTCTACTGGCCAATGGAAAGAACATCAAGGGATTGCAGGCCAAATTTATAAAATGTTTACCCAGGGCAATGCTGGTTTATTTTCATGTATTCAAGTATTGTCATTGTATAATTTAGGTATTTATACTCCCCGGGAAGGTGTTTCTTGGAACATTTTAATTATTGAATCTTAAGAATATAAGTTTTTATTAATTCATCATTTATTTGTTTATTTTTATTTTTTACTTTTTTGAGACCTAGTCTTGCTCTGTCGCCCAGGCTGGATTGCAGTGGCACAATCTTGGCTCACTGCAACCTATACTTCCCAGTTCAAGTGAATCTTCTGCCTCAGCCTCCCAAGTAGCTGGGACTACAGTCACCTGCCACAATGCCCGGCTAATTTTTTTTGTGTGTGTGTGTGTATGTATGTGTATATATATATATTAGTAGACATGATGTTTCACCAAGTTGGCCAGGCTGGTCTTAAACTCCTGACCTCAGGTGATCCACCCACCTCAGGCTCCCAAAGTGCTGGGATAACAGGCGTGAGTCACCATGCCCGGCCAGTTTTTATTAGTTTTTAAATGAATGATTCCAAGCTAAGTTTTGCTATTGGAAATACAGGAGTTAATTATGACAATTATCATTTGATGCTGTGGGGGCTAAATGTGGGTATTTTTGGTGTTTTTCATTTTTTTGTTACATATGTTAAACTCTGAGTCTTTTGACAACACCAAAAGGCATTATGACAACTGTATATACATTTAACTTTGCTTTCAGGGAGACTAGTTCAAGGTAGTAAAACCTCAAAATGGATTTGCAACTGAATTAAGGTTTTCTGAGTAGAGATAAGGCTGAGATAGCCAAAACTACTTCTGCTATCTCTTTAGAAAAAGTACTTTTATTCAGTCTGTTCTTAAAAGAAATAAGTGTGGTTGTTTTCTTTTTTACCATAAGCAGAATGAAAACAAAATTAGAAGTCATTACTTTTTTTCCCCCCAGCTTACTTTTTGTTATGGAGGTAAAAATTACGTAACATAAAACTAACCATTAAAAGTGAACAATTCAGTATATTTAGTACATTCATGTTTTGCAACCACCACCTCTATCTAGTTCCAAAACATTTTCATTACCCCCAAATGAAAATCCTGTACCCATTAAACAGTAACTCAACTCTTTCCCCTCAAAATCACCAGTCTGTTTTCTGTCTCTATGGATTTACCAACTCTGATTATTTCATGTAAATGGAATCATACAGTGTGTGCTATGGTTTAGATATGGTTTGTTTGCCTCCACCAACACACATGTTGAAATTTGATCCCCAGCATGGCAGTATTGGGAAGTGGAGCCTACTGGAAGGTGTTTGCGTTACGGGAGTGGATCCTTCATGAATGTCTTGGTACTGTTCTCCCAGTAGTGAGTGAGTTCTCATTTTTAGGAGAATGGATTAATTTTCATGAGAAAGGATTAGTTCTCACGGGAGTCAGTTGTTAACTCCCTTAAGACATCCTTTGCATTTCCCTCTTTTTGTACATATCTATCTGTTTCCACTTTGACCTTCTTTCCCACTCTCCATCTCATGTTGTGATGCAGCATGAAAGCCCTTGTCAGATGCCAGGGACATGTCCTTGAACTCCTCAGTCTGTGAAACTGTGGCCTAGATAAGCCTCTTTTTTTTTTTTTTAAATAAATTACCCAGTCTTAGATATTCTTTAATAGCAATACAAAATGGACTAAGGCAATATGTGTAACCTTTTATGCCTGGCTGCTTTCACTTAACATCTAATACTGCTTTCTTTTGTGTTTGATTTTTTTTTCTAGTGTACCTTTTTGATTCCCTTCTCACTGCTTTTTCTGTATACTTTTTAGTTATTTTCTTACTGATTTACCATGAGTATTACAATTAATATTGTAAGTTTATAGCATTCTAGTTTGAAATGGTGCCAGTGTAGCTTCAATAGCATATAAGAACCCTGCTGCTATATAGCTCTGTTCCCCCTTTATGTTATTTTTACTAATTTTATCTTTGTATATTGTATTAATATAGATTTATAGTTATTGTTTTGTGCATGAGTCTTTTAAATCACCTGGGAAAAAGAAGTGGTACAACCCCAAAATACATAAATAATGAATTTTATGTTTACCTATGGTTACCTTTACCTGTGATTGTTATTTCTTCACATAGCTTTGAGTTCCTATGAAATGTCCTTTCCTTTCAGCCTGAAGTATTTCTCTTTAGCATGTCTTGTAGGGCAGGCCTAGCTCCTTTAGCTACTGTATATCTGGGAATGTCTTCATTTCTCCTTTATTTTAGTAATTTTGCCAAGCATAGAATTTTTGGTTAAGTTTTTTTTTCTTGCAGCTTTTTAAATATTTTACCCCATTGTGTTCTGGGCTCCATGGTTTCTGATGAGAAATTGGCAGTTGATTTTATTAAGGATTGCTTGTATATAATAAGTTGCCTCTTTCTTTCTGTTTTCAAGATTCTCTCTTTTGTTGTTGGCTTTTGACGGTTTGAGTATAGTATGTCTCAACATAGATCTCTTTGAGTTTATCCTACTTGGAGTTTGTTGAGCTTTGTGGATATGTAGATTCATGTCTTTCATCAAATTTGGGAGTTTTCAGATATAATTTATTCAGATATTCTTTCTGCCTCTTTATCTGTCTGTTTTTCTTTTGGAACTCCCATTTGCATGTGTTGGTATGCTTGATAGTATACCACAGGTCTCTAAGGCTCTGCTTATTTTTCTTCTTTTTTCTTTCTACTTCTCAGTATAATTTAACAGTATATAAAATATGCATAGGAGTATCTTCACATTTGCTGAGTCTTTCTTCTGCCTGCTCACTTCTGCTATTGAACCCCTTTAGTGAATTTTTTACTTCAGTTACACTTTTCAATTTAAGAATTTCTGTTTGATTCCTTTTTATAATTTCTATCTCTTTACTGATATTAGCTGTTTGCTTATACATTGCTTTCTTTATTTCCTCTACTTTTTTTGTCCATGTTTCCATTTCCATTTAAGACAGTTAATTTAAAGTCATTGTCTAGTAAGCCCAGTGTTTGAGCTTCTTGGGGAATAGTTTCTGTCAATTAATTTTTTTCCTATGAATGGGACATACTTTTTTGTTTTTTGGTATGCCTTGTAATTTTTTTTTTTTGAAAACTAGTTGTTTTGAATATTGTTATGTGGTATCCCTGGAAATCAGATTCTCTCCCCTAACCAGGGTCTATTATTGTTGACTCTTGAGGGCTGCCATCTGTTTAGTGATTTTTCCAAAGGTTGCATTCTTTACTGTGTATCATTACTGAAGCCTCTGTTCTGTTGACATATGGTTACTGACATTTCCATTTTGTTATCTCACTCGTCAGCCAGTTACGTGACAGAGGATTTCCTTAAGTGTCTGGAACCAAAAAGAAAAGAAAAAAACAAAACACCAAACATTTTTCTAGTCTTTGCAGCTTAGTTCTGACCTAAGTCATTCCCTCAATGCTAAACCAGGTCACCCATGACTCTGCCTTAGCCTTCACCTCCTGCTGTGCAGAACCCACAGATCCACCAGTGGGGCAAACCTATGGTCCTCTCAGGTCTTCTCCAAGCATGTGGCAGTCCTAGGCATGGATTTTTCACCCTAGCTTCCACAGCGTATACATTTTTTATTCCCTCTAGAAACTTCCTTCTTAGCCTCTGCCTTCCCTGCTTTTTGGTCTGTCCCTTACTAGTTTTTATTCCCTCTAGAAACTTCCTTCTTAGCCTCCACCTTCCCTGCTTTTTGGTCTGTCTGTTGCTTCCCCATCCATTGTCCCAGGCATAGGTAGTGTGTGTCTTTAAATCTTTCAACAGATGCCACTGCTGCCTGAAATGCCACTGCAGCCCAAGGGAGCAGGAATGAAACAAGTACCAGCCTCTGTGCAGCCCCTCAGGGAATCGCCAGGCAGGTCAAAATACATACCTGTAGTATTTTAAGAATAAGGTTTACTTTAGCTCCCTGATACCAGCAAGCCACACTAGGAGGGCAGGCCACCATCCCCATGGCTGCCCTATGGTGCTGGGGTTAGAGCATGGTGGGCAAGTGAGAGAAAAGACCCCAGCGCTTTCTTACTCAAATCCAGCTGCCTTTTTCTTCATTCGGCATATTCCTTACTATCATAGGTTTTTAATTAACTCCTAGAGTTCTGAAAAAGCTGGTTGTGTCAGTATTTGTTAGCTTACTTATTATTTTAGTTCAGGGACCACTTGTTTGAGTGCCCTACTCCACCATTTTGTATGATGTGATTTGGTAGTTCCTTCTGAAGGAAGATAGTCCCACTGCATAGAAATCTAAGTATGAATATTTTCAATGAAACATGCTGTTATTCAGGCAGCCTTTTCTGCCTGAGGTTATTGAATCAGACGTTCTGCAGTCTCTTGCCCTGGTGTTGAGCCCTGGGAGCTGGATGGAGTCTGAGGTGGGTTGTTCTCATCCTCTTCCCCCTTGCTGCAGGTTCCCTCTCTGAATTTCCTGGCACAATGCCCTGCTGTCTTAAATGTTTACTAATATTTGCTTAAAAAATGATTATTTCAGTTTAGCTATATAAGGTGAAAATGGTTTCCCATTTTCAGAAGACTGGTTTACCACCTTTTGGCTGGCACACCTGTATAGCTAACATAAATGTGATTTAAAATTTAAATGAATTTGCGGAGCCTGAAAGAGCCTCTTCTTTGACTACCCTGGAGAAAAACAGGTAGCAACACTTTATGTCTTAGATGATGTTCCTCCTGATGCCTTAATTAGAAACTTGTAGATTTACTTGCAGTCCAGCTATGTGCTCATTTGCACAGTTTAGTCTAAAGGCTTTACCTAGAGTCACAACTTGGTTGTTGTCCAACTCACACTGGGCCACTAACACTGCAAGCTTGACCTATATGTGAAATCATGGAGCTGGTTCCTCATCAATTTCATGACTGAAAAGTTTGTTTACTTCCTTTCTTCTTGTTGGCAGTTCTGTTAAGTGTCTTGCTTCAGCTGTGTCTGCAGCCTCTGGACAGGTATAGTGGAGCAGTGTTGCGGGAAGTCAGGGACCCCAAACGGAGGGACCGGCTGAAGCCATGGCAGAAGAATGTGGATTGTGAAAATTTCATGGACATTTATTAGTTCCCCAAATTAATACTTTTATAGTTTCTTATGCCTGTCTTTATTGCAATCTCTAAACATAAATTGTTAAGATTTCATGGACACTTATCACTTCCCTAGTCAATACTCTTGTGATTTCCTATGCCTGTCTTTACTTTAGTCTCTCAATCCTGTCAGCTGAGGAGGATGTATATCACCTCAGGACCCTGTAATAATTGCATTAACTGCACAAATTGTACAGCATGTGTGTTTGAGCAGTATGAAATCTGGGCACCTTGAAAAAAGAACAGGATAACAGCAATTGTTCAGGGAATAAGAGAGATAACCTTAAACTCTGACCGCCGGTGAGCCGGGCGGAACAGAGCCATATTTCTCTGCTTTCAAAAGCAAATGGGAGAAATATCGCTGAATTCTTTTTCTCAGCATGGGATATCCCTGAGAAAGAGAATGCGTACCTGAAGGTAGGTCTCTAAACTGGCCCCCCTGGGTGTGGTCGTCTCTTATGGTCGAGACTGCAGAGGTGAGATAGACTCCAGTCTCCCATAGCGCTCCCAGGCTTATTAGGAAGAGGAAATTCCCACCTAATAAATTTTGGTCAGACCGGTTGATCTCAAAACCCTGTCTCCTGATAAGATGTTATCAATGACAATGGTGGCCAAAACTTCATTAGCAATTTTAATTTCGCCTCGGTCCTGTGGTCCTGTGATCTCGCCCTGCCTCCACTTGCCTTGTGATAGTCTATTACCTTGTAAAGTACTTGATGTCTGTGACCCACACCTATTCACACACTCCCTCCCCTTTTGAAACTCCCTAATAAAAACTTGCCAGTTTTTGCAGCTTGTGGGGTATCACGGGACCTACTGACATGTGATGTCTCCCCCGGATGCCCGGCTTTAAAGTTTCTCTCTTTTGTACTCTGTCCCTTTATTTCTCAAGCTGGCCAACACTTAAGGAAAATAGAAAAGAACCTACCTGAATATCGGGGCAGGTTCCCCAATAGAGCAGCGTACTATTTTGCTCAGTGGGGGACACTGTAGGTCATAGAGTCCATCTTGGACAGGTATCAACTTGAAGTTAGTGTCTGCCTGCCTGCCTGTCTCTCATATGTTTGTTCGGGGGGCCTATCTGTATATATACTTTTGTCTTATTTGAAGATTCCAGTTTTTTTCATAGAGAGGCAGTAAAAGATGCCCAAGGATGTTCTGACTCCCTTTCAACTTATCCTTGTAAGGCACCATAGAGAAGGTATCTTAGGTCTTTTGTTTTTTCAGACTGTGGCATCATCAGCTTTTCTCCAAAGTGCTGGCTGCCTCTCACAACATCACTGCAGTGTGTTGTCTTGCTGGCAGAGTCTTTCCATTTCTCTTTGGGGTGGGAATGGAGGCAGGAAGATATTCTTTTCTAGCACATTTGGCAAGGGGAGTTCAATTCAAAACTCTAAGGAATTGGTTTTTCAAATCTGTGCCACCTTTGTTCTTTTTTTAAAAAAAGGACATTTAATATTTCTCAAGTGCAAACTTCTCATTCTGGCTGCTATTTATTTTCTTCATTCTCTAAATTTATTCTGTCAGCGTTTCTGAAGCTGCCTCTGCTGGTTGCCAGGCAGTGGCTTTACTCCTTTTGGAGTAAAGATGAATCTGACCCCAGGGTAGGATCAAAATCTGTACCAGTAGGTCCCAGTTCTGGCTTTTTGAGCTAATATAGTCAATCTAATTTCCCTTGCATGTGATAGCTATTAAAACATTTTAAGACTGTGAACATGCTTATTTGAGACCGGAAGAGACTGGGTCACAGAGGAAGAAGGAGGCAATTACAGAGTGGGAGTGGGCAGGCTTCGGTGGTTTGGAGACTTTGGGAGACATGAATAATATAAGGGATTGGTGGAAAAGAGGGAGGGAGCAGGGTAGAGACAAGAACCTTTGGTCAGCTTGTATTTTTTAGGGTCAGTATTCTCTGGCAATAATCTCTCCAGCTTCTTTGGAACGAAAACATGAATAGTGTATTAGATTAAAAATCACAGGACTCCCAGGCTAGCATTAATTCTCCATTCAACCCTGCCTCTTTCCTACCATGATGGACAAAGCAAGGAGATGAGGGACAGAATGCTTTCTCCTCCGCCTCTCACTGTTCCTGTGATTTTCAGATTGTACTATTAGCAGAGTTCTGCAGACACTATAACAGCGAATACCGATGATCTTCTATAAATGTATGTGGAATTCTATTTGATGATTCTTGTTTAACGCCACAGAGATTTTGGATAGGATACAAGAAGATTACCCATGATGTGGCAAATGAGACCAGTTGAGATAGCTACAAAGCAGAGACTCTGACTTCTGTATACTGCACAGGAAATGGATTCTCCTAACTGTCCTCCTGTCATGTATGATACCAATGTAATTATAGAAATAGAAGTCAAACATATTTTAACAAATGTGGTACTGGAAAATCATACAGCCCTACTGGCTAATTTTCCTTAATTTCATGATGTTTTACAAATTGGCATTTATTGCTCCCTGTCTATGCTGACTCGTTTCTCTACTAAGCTTGCTTTTTTCCTACCCCAGACACAGATCTGATCATAATCTTCCATATATCCCACCCAAATAGCTATTGGTGAGTAGGAAAAATGGTTTAGGCTGATAAAGAATGATTCACGGCAATGGAAAGAAAGCCAGCCACTGAAGTAACTTATAAAATGAGTCCAGTAATTCAGATGTATTTATAATTTTATTTGCCTGTGTGGTCCTAGTTAGACTTGGCTATGCACAGGGAAAGGAGGGGAAAAAGAAACAATTTTAGGGGAAAAAGTGAAAGATGGTACAAAAATTTGGTGAAAATTACATAGTCCATATGCCGCTTTGTCATCATTAAGCTAATGTTTTCAACAAGCTGTTTTTTGTGGTTCAGCAGAGGAAACTCGGCAGTGTGATTGCAGTCATGGAATCCTACCTGGCTTTGGTTCCACCATGGCTACATCCTGCCATAAACGGAGACTTCGGGAAGGTCTAGGAAATATTGTGGTGTTAGTGTCTTTAGTTAAAAGCCAACCATTCAAGGTTGTCTGGCCCAAAGTAATGTTTCCACACTTAGAGAAGCCACCCAACCTCTGTCCCTGTTTAGGCTAGTGTGAACAAATTCATCCTGGCCATGTTGTCTTCCCAGAACTCCTATGAGGGTCCAGATGTGTCCCCCTCGAAAACTAAATCTATAAGGACCTTTGGCTCTTTTAGCTGCTTTATTTTTTGTTTTCAACCATGTATGAAAGTGAGTGTGCAAAATAGGCTTTTCAATAAATTATGCATCCTTAAATAATATATCGTTTGCATTCCAGTTAGCTTTAGGCCCCCAAACCAGATCATTAGGTCTCTGGAATTGGCTGAGGCAAGCTGGCTTTTATGTCTCTGATACCTCTTGGCCCATCCTTTTCACCAAGAGAGGATTAGAATGGATTCACTGCAAGGGCTGCAGGGAAGTGGTGTATTTAGTGCTTTGCAGTGCCTGCCACAGACTTGAGTGTCAAATTCCTCCTTTCTCTAAAGAGCATAAAATTCCCATCAGACTTGGAGAGCTAAATGCAATTGAAACATTGAGGGGAAGAGTGTTCCTTGGCACATTTTCCCCACCCGGAGATCCTCAACAGTACGTTTCCTCCCGTGTAGTGACTATTAGGAGTGCAAAACCTGACTACTTTTTCAAAATTAGAATGACCACAATAGTAAATAGGACAGAATGGGAGTGGTATTGAAGTAAGAATTTGCTTATAGGATTAAACCAAATCCAAATTATTTCTCACTTGCCTTCAAAAGATAATTTTGAGCTTTTGAACATAGCAGATTTGCTGGTCATGCTACTGAGTAATTTGAAAGCAAATTTCAGTCACCAAAAGGACGTAAGTCTAGAAGGACCCTTTACTTCTTTCTGTTGTCTGTTTTAATGGGTGCATTCTGGAACCAAATGCGAGTCATCCTGTTTTATCTTTTTCCCTTTGCCCCTAAGTTTCAGTTGCTTGTCTGAGTGTACAGCTAGATTGTTTGCCTTTTGTAAAGGTGAGCATATGAAGCAGACATGGTGGAGCCTTGGGGCCCTAGTAGTGCAGAATTTTTGGAATGGCAGCAATGTTACCTCTATAGTGTCAGCTTTGTTCTTTGGATTTGCATTGCATGACCCGTAATACCAGGTGGAGGAAACCATGTTGAATTTCTCTGGGGGCCACTGCTCAGCAGTTGTCAATCTTTAAGTGCTTAAAAATGTCTAGCATTCTTCCTTTCCAGAGGGCATCCTGTGTTTACACATTTACGCCGTCAAAATCAAGCCTAGTGGATAGAGGAGTTGTAGAACAGGGCAGACAGAATCAAATCTGGCCTGGTGTAGAGGTGTACCTTGGGAAATACCTCCAGTTGTTTTCAGACACTTGCAAATATGTGTAAATAATAAGTTTTATCAGATAGCTTTTTATTTTAATATTTTGGGAAATGGGATAACACAACCTTTTCTTGTGAATATCTTTTGTTCTTTTAATAGAATGTGAAATCATTACACTCTAAGTAGCAAGACAAGAATATCATGTAAACATGTTCTGGAAGATCTGGGCTTTAATTTTGTTGTGGTTAGTGTATTTCAGAGAGTGAACATGTTTGGAAGAGTATTGAAAATACTCTCCTGGGTTGTGCCGGTGTTCATGGGTTGGACAAGCTCACCTTTGACAGGCAGGCTTGGATGCTGCTGATGGAGTTACAGAGAGGGCTTTGCATGTGAAAAAAATGACATTTTAAGTTGAAATGCCATAATTAATCATTTCCCCCTTTGATTCATGTTATAGAAACCAAATTAACATAATTAAATTCTGTATATTTTACAATCATATATTAATAGAAATGAAAAATACTCAAGGTGTTGGAGACCCCAAATATCCTGACTTGATCATTATTCTATACATGTCAAAAATACTTACATGTAACCCATAAGTGTGTAAAATATTGTATCTTAATAAAAGAAAAAAAATTGTATATGTATATTTT
Organism: Pan troglodytes; assembly: GCF_028858775.2. Classification (NCBI taxonomy): domain Eukaryota; kingdom Metazoa; phylum Chordata; class Mammalia; order Primates; family Hominidae; genus Pan; species Pan troglodytes. Next base: position 24,841,791 of record NC_072412.2, read on the forward strand.
AAGAATCAGTAGTGCCTTGAAGGATAAATATTCTAATAGGAAGGCAGTGGTTAACTGCAAATGATCTGATTGGTGGTATGGATCAGAAAATTGGAATTTCAAATTAGAGAATATGTTTCTGACTTGACATCATAAGCACAGATGTCTTTAAAATGCTTTTAATATTCACAGGCATTTGGGGAAGAATGAGCTAGATTCTTTTTTGCCTCATCTAGCTTAGATATTTCTACATTTGCTATCCTCAGTACATCATATCTCAGTAGCTCTTCCCCCGGCTTGAGTTGTCCTGGAAAGGTGCAGACCTCATGAGAGGTGGAGGATGGCAGGGAAATAACCAGGTCATCTCAGGGGTCTGCAGAAGGGTAACATCTAATTGAGTTCTGAGACCACACGTGAACTCTGCCTCAGGACATTGCAGCCCTTGTCCTGGCCACACACTTTATTGCATGTGAGTGCCCCACACTACCCAACCAGCTCAACCAGCTTCACTCTGCCTCACGAGAAAGCTCTTATTTTACCTGTGCCAAAGTAAAAAAGGTTGAAGTTTGCCAAGTGGAAAGGAAAAGACAGACAACGTATTAAGTGATTTTTTAAAAAAATTTTTTATATATTCCTTCTGGAAACTGTTTTTGTGTTTGACTTGATGAAAGTATACATGTATACTTGTATACATGTTGTAGAAAACTATAATAGAGAATACAGGCCAGTATTCTCTGTAGTCGATTAAAATCTCTTATTGGTAGAGTTATTCAATAGGGAACTCCCAATTTGACAAGTTAAAACTCCTAAACAAAAAGGTGTCTTATGTTTTGTAGTCTTGCTCTTTTGAAGGGATTTAGGAAACCTCTAACTTCTTTTTTTGTTTTTCTTTTCCTAGTGCCTTTGTTATTGGGAAGAGGAATTTTTATTTTCTTTTCCAGAGGAAGGGAAATCTCTGGGCCAGATCATTGCCTGGGACAGGATTCTCTTGCTAAATGCCCTGCACACCATCTTCCATCCTACTGCAGCAGACTCACCTTTTAAAAACTCTTCTATTGTGGCATCAGCTTAGTCTAGAAGTCTGCTGCCCACTATGGTCTCTGCTAGCCACATGGGGCTGTTTAAACTCAAATTAATTAATGTTAAATAAAATCAAGGTTTTAGTTCCTCAGATGCACTCACCACATTTCAAGTGTTCAGTAGGCACCTGTGGACAGTCCAGAACATTTCGAGCATCATAGAAAGTTTTATTGGACAACATTGATTAGACCCATAATGGTTTTCAATTTCTTTAAGACTTTAAATGTGAACTCTTTAGCCTGGCCTGTAAACCTGCCCAAATTTTGCCATCTGTACAGATTGAATATAATTTACCAGAAGGGAGAATGCAGAAGGTAGTCAAGAAAATCCACGTTGATATAACTCATGTGAGACCCGGGTGGTGGTGGAGAGACATTTAATTCCCTTCTGAAGAAGGCATGGCACTTGGACAGACAGGAGCTAGTCCAGGTAGCTCTGGGATAATGTGTGAACATGAAGATTAATTTGAGGAGTATAGAAGATCTTGATCTTGGTGAAGGGTAAGGTGAACAGAGGACAACGGGAGAGAGATAGGTGGCCTGTATTCTCTGTTATAGTTTTCTATAGGGAACTGTCTTCTCATGGTCTTCAGCCTGTGTTTGAATTCAAACATTTCAGTCTCCTTTGTCCTCAAAAAGAGAACATGAAGGAGTGGATTCACTCATGGCAAAGCAGATGGGAACAGGGGTGTTAGTGAACAGTGTGGACTTCGGACTTTAAGGAATGATGATGAGAGTTAGTGGTCCACAGATTCTGGAAGGAGCACTGTGGTGATCTGGTGCGAATGAGAGGGGGTGGGGGGATATTACAGAGGGTTATGAGGCAAGTAATACCTTTACAGAAAGTCAAATTTTAATGATGGAAAGAATGCAGGAATGTAAGAACTTTAAGATGAACAGAACATGACTCATGATAGCTCAGACGACCCAGAAGATAGAGTGGATAAGTAATAGAGGTGCAGGTGGTTCTTGATGACAAGAACTTGGCCTTCAACTCTGTGTCCCTAGCACCTGTCAAGGCACTTGATGATTAATGGATTCTGTTAAACACGTGTTGCCTCTGTGGGGAAGGCTGGGCTCACCAAGCTGGTAGTTGTGGAGTATGGGGGAAAACAGGGTTCTGTGTCTCAGGCGGTAATTTCAGCAACAAGTGAAGAAGGCAGATAATAGGCTGGGGAGAAGGGTAGAGGCACTTAGTGACAGGCTGGCAGCAGGTGGAGGATGTGGCCGGGAGTATTGCTGAGTTTATAGGATTAAAAGGCCCCACTGGAGAGCTGCTGAGTTGATTGAATTCCCTCGACCCCAGATGCCGAGGTAAATGCCACTGGGGCAGCTCTGGCACTTTTCAATAGTGCTGCCTGTGGCCCTGAGAGTGTGCCAGCAGGTGGGGTTCTTCTGAGGCAGGAGGGCAGGACTGGTGGAGTCAAGCAGAGGGAGCCAGCTCTGCAACACAGCTCCTGGGTGGCAGCTTGCCTTCCAGCACACGTGTTATGCAGCAGAGACCTGGTAAAGCCTTGTTGTTTGGAAAGACAACTTTGGCAGCAGGATAGCTGGAAAGCCCTACCTTGGAAATTAGTCCTGGGGTTGAATTGTAGCTGTGCCACTCACTTGCTCCGTGACCTTGGGCAAGTCAGTTCACCTCTAAGGCTGTTGGCTTCCTCATAAAATGAGGAGAATAATTCTTAATCTCCCTATCACTGGAGGCTGCTTTGTGGAGGAAAGTGATGTATGTGAAAGCATGCAGTAAGCTGTAACATGCTACAAAAATGCAAGTTATTTATAAGTTGGGTTTCAGGGGCAAAGAAAGACAACTCAGTGAAGATGTCTTTACAGTAATCACTGTGAGTTAATGACAACGTGGATCAAGAATATGATAATGGAAAAACGAGGGAGACAACAGAAATAAAGGCTTCTAGTAAGAATTTTAAAATTACACTTGGAAACCAGGTAAGCAATGGGAGGAAGGCAATAGGATGAAGGAGAATGAAGGCTAGTAAAAGATAGTAGGATTCTGGGTTTGAATGGTTGAGAGAATGGTGGCAACATTAACCTAGAGGCAGAAAGAGGGAAATACTGGAAATCAAGATGATAGGCTTTGTTTTGGACTTATTAAATTCTCTGTACTACTGGAACATCCTGACAAAAAATGGTAACAGGACATTCTGGTTGTAAGCACAGAGAAAAAATTGAGACTGAGTTTGGAAGCCAGCCACCAGAAGCAGTGTTTGAGGTTTTGCGACAGAATGTTATCACCCAGGCAGCCATGTAGCATTAGAAGAAGGCCAGGGATAAACTTTGGGGCAGATAATGCGATTTGACTTCCTTGGGTGTTAGTTAGGTCTTCCTCAAGGTAAGCGTAGTTTTCTTACTGCTTGTATGGTGGCCATGACACTTATGACTGTCAGCACTACATGTTTATGTGTTCATATTTTTCACATACTTTCAATTCTTGGAGTTTAGGGAGTGTATTAATCTTGTATGCCATAGACACCTGAACATAAGCTAAATGTCTACTAGCACACAGTAAAGATTTGAATATGTTATTTTGAAATAATGAATCAGTGCCCTGAAACAAAGGTGGTCATTGTTAAGGATGATCTGGAGAGGCCTGGGTGAAGGATACCACCCTGGGCCCATTCCAGGTTAGTGACATGAAGTGACCAGTTGATATTGTCAGTGTCTTTCTCCTTTGATGCTCTATAGATTGAGTTGAGAACATAGATTGTTGATCGCGGATTAGGAAAAATAGGAAGTCAAGGGGATTAAGACAGCATCAGTTTTCATGAAGTTCAAGGTGGTTGGAGAGGTGGGTTAAGCTGAGGAATACCAGTCTAGAGTGATTCACAGTAGCTTCTAGAACAAAACACTTTTGCAAAACAAGACAGGTGGAATTAAAGTGGGGGCAGAAATTGAACAGGAGAGAAATTTCATGCTCTACGTTCTTGGGTGTGACTGTGCTAATTGTGTGGCCTTTGTGGGTTGGATCGCATCCTTGAAAAGATACGTTGAGTTGTTGAGTCCTAAACCCCCCTGCACAGTATCTTAGAATGTGACCTGATTTGGAAATAGAATCATGGCAGATTAGTTAAGATGATGAGTTCATAAGTTGAGGCTTTCATGCAATGATTGATGTTCTTCTGAAAGAAGAGATGCACACATATAGGGAGATCACCATGTGATGATGGAGGCTGAGATGGAAGTTAGCTGCAGCTGTGTACTAAGGAATTGGCAGCCAGTCACCAGAAGTGGGGAAGAGGCTAGGAAAAGATCCTTCCTACAGGTTTCAGAGGGAGTGTGGCTACCTTGAGTTCAGATTTCTAGCCCCAGGAGCTGTGAGAGAGTACTTTTCTGTTGTTTTAAGCCACCCACTTCATGGTACTTGGTTGTTGCAGCCCTGGGAAACTGACACCATGGCTCAAGGGAAGCAGAAACGAAGGTCATGGAGACCAGGGTGGTAGAATCATGGATGCAATGCTGAAAATTTGGAGAACAACATGGAGAGATAGAGTGAAGAAAACAGAAGGGGAATGTTCTGGAGTGTTCTGTAGCCTTCATAGCTAACTGCTCTTGTCATCCTAAGGCTCCTTGTACGTCAGTCTCTTTGAAAGCAAAGTGAGAGGCTTTTGCCATTGCCATCAAGGTGCCCTCTACAACCATGTTTGTATTTATCGCAGCGGCCCAGGCCTGTCAGTTCCTGGCATTTGGGTTTAGGTTGTACTTGGTGTGGGTGCTTGATTTCTTTTAGAGATATTGTAAAAGGGACACTGTATATTTAAATAGCATGGAGGACTTCAGGTTGAATTGGGTCAAGGTGCTTCCCACTCCCTGCACAAAAGAATTCTAATTGCAGACAACTCAATCAAACAATACAACTCAGTATATTTTTCTGAAGAGAGGGAAACAATTGAAATTGAAGTGACTAATTCCTTTTGCAAGGTCCTCTAGGAAAACTAGAAATTCTAAAATGGCTTTCTGGAGAAAAGTCTTTGAAGGGTTTGGGGAACTGTTTAGAAAAAGGTAAGCAAAGAATAATCTGGGTTCAAGGAAACAGACTTGACAATATTGAGGTTGTAGGGAGTATCCAGATACCTGGCATGCTTGACTGTCTCTCCCTCTCCCATGACTCCAGTTTGGATATGATGAAAATGAATGTTTTTAATTTGTTAGCCTGGAGCTTCTCCTGCATTGGAAAGTGATTTTGGGATTAATGCTAACGTTTTAGAAGATTTTTCCCATATTGAGTGTAAAATTAAATGTTTGCGTACCCCATAGTGTTTACTTTAATTTTTCCACACTCTTCAGAAGTTGGCAGGTATATAATTCTGGATGATAGCACGTGCTGTGTGTACTCTCCAGTCCTGACGCTGCAGGGTTAGGGCATTGGTGCCTTTTGTTCAGTCCATGCAGGGAAACGTGCAGGCAGGGAGCTGGTCCGAGACGTCTCCAGGCAGATTACGGGAATGGCTGCTCCCACAATAACAAAAAATGGCTCTGGTGGAAAAAGAAAAATAGAGGTAGTCTGAACTTGTGGACAGGTTTGTTTCCTCCTTCTTAGATACGAGTATTTAATTTTTCTCTTTTTAGCTCCCTCTCTCTACCAAAACAAAACAGACAATTCTTTGAAAACACCTCCAAATGATTTATGTGCCAAAGATGTGTGAAAATGATCATCTTAAATGTTGTTGGGGGTGGGAAACAACCCTCAGTGGTTTGTTCCATTCTTATCTGTCCTTGAAAATAGTTGAGAACAAACGAAGACTTGGGACTGACTGCCTTGGATGTGGTCTGGTTTGCCCTGTAACTGACAAGAGTGATGGGTCCCCGTCGAGTGACGGCGTTGGACTAGAACCCAGGCTGAGAGAGCACCGTGGTCCTTGGCTGATGCACTGAAGAAAAACGCGTCAGATAGAAACAAAATTACTGTGTATCCATTTCTGTGCATAACTATAGTGGAAGAAAAGCAAAATTAAAAAAAAAAACAAAACACCAAAAACCCCGCGATCACCATTCTCTGTAATTCAGACTCTTTTTTGTAGTAAGAAGTGCCATGCATCTTTCATTGAAGTTGCTGGTATCTGTTAGCCGCACTCCATTGCCATGGCCCATCTTCTCGACCTTCCACTCTTATTGTGGGTTTCCCTGTTAATCGGATCGTGCCTCTCCCCTCCTCTGCAAACACCTTATAGTTTTGAGAGATGATAATCAAGCATAAAATCCTTCCCCTGAGTCTGAGTCTGGGACTTCAGTCACCTTCCAGCCTGAGAGGCTGGAGCAGCCTGGCACGCTCCCCGGCAGCTGTTTTTCTTAGTTGGTGCATTGCTTTAATTGGCCACAGTTCTCCTCTTCTGTCATGAAGACTCTTAAAGCTCATACGAGAGTAATTTTCTCCACCTCCTTTATTGCGAGTTTTCTCTTGACGGGGCACACCACTGACTCTCTGGAAGGCTTCTCTGCTCGCTTTCTCCAGAAAGCCGTTATTTGCTGAGTTTCTGCAGGCTGGCTGATTGAGTTACAGCCCGAAGAATGTTGAACCTGGTACTCAGCTGCAGGATGTCTTTCCCCAAAGTTCTTGTACTGCTAGGCCTACCCTGAGGATTCACATATGTGTATTGGTTTACAACAACATTAAAGCATCCCCTGAACTGCCCACCCCGCCTGCCGCAGGTGGGTAGATTACTTTTAGGACTATGAAGTAGTGCTCTCACAGGGGTTGGAGCTCAGGGTTGGCCTGCAGTATAAGCCAGTTCCCTTCTGGCTGGTTTCACATACATTTATGTCCTTCTTTTACACCTAATAGGCTTGCTTTGGGTTTTCAGGAAAAAATTCTTCATGCAATTAGGGAGAGATTCTGTGGTCATTTACCATAAAAGGTTGAAAGCTTTAATAATGTAAAACATAAAACAACCCCGGAAAGTAAGCATTAATTGGATCTCTAAGTATTGCATTTGATAAGATATACATAGAGAGTGAAAGATCATAAACAGAAAAATGACTTGCTGATATTACAATTTGAGGTTATTTTAGTAATGGTGTATAGGATGAAATAGACCAGGAAACAACTTGGAAGGAGGGGCCTCACGTTAGCACATTGCCCTTAGACATTAAGCCTGTAGCAGCTGCAACATCCAAGGTGAGGTTGTGGTTGAGACTGTAGTGAGCGATTTGTATGCAGTTCCTACGTCACCACTGTCCCTGTGGACTGCAGTTGGTCCTCTTGCTTGTTAGTGTTCTAGACACATAAGTTTCTTAAAATGCGTGATTTCGTAGTAAAGGCTTATAATTGTACTAGATTTTGTGTGTAGTTTTATGTGTGTGGACTAATACTTCTGTGGGTTTCAGTCTACACATTTGTATTTTATTCTTGTCATTAGAGTTCTGAAATGATGGTTGGCAAGAATGAATTCTCATCTCAACTGAAGTGCCAGGATGCCCTTGCTTTCCTCTAACCAGTAGGGAGAGGTAGGAGCCATGTGGAATTACAAATGGTGGCTTCTGTGAAAGCCTGTTCAAGTGTTGTTCAGAGTTTCAACAACAACAAGAAAATGCTATCCAAACCATCATTTCCTTTTTTTTTTTTGTTATGAGTCTCTAGTCATTCTTGATTTTGTGGCAAATTGATGGTCAAGAAGGCCAAGTTTAGCCTGCAGTGGTGTTTTGTTTGGTGTTTTGTTTGGTGCAGTGGTGTTTTGTTGCACTGTGAATATCGTTAGGTGGGGGCAGGCACTTCCCAGTTGGCCACAGTCCTCACTACTCCTAATGTCCTGGCATATCTTTTTTACCTGCCTGGTGCCCTTGGGTCATTTATTTGCATGGTACACAAACACAAAGTACATTTTCATATTTCTTCCTTAAAGAGAATCAAATAGTAAAGCAGATTTCTATTTGATTTCTATTTTTATTTGTTTCTCCAACTGTCTTAAGACTGTGATATAAAATGAACAATGAGATGCTTAAAAGGTTCGAGAGGAAACAAAATTTCTAACGAATAAGATATAATAAAAAAGCTTCCGCCCAGGACAATATTATTAACCAGCCAGTTAGCCCTTGAGTGTGTGACATTGATCTTATTGACTGCGCTTAGCAGAGTGGGAAGTTTGTATGTTTCAGGTTTACTGTGTGAACAGTCCTAGTAGTGAATGATTCTGGTTTAACCTTTTTCAGTCTTACTGGAAATATTTTTGCTCCTGCGTTTCCTTTATTCCTCAAACGTTGCTAAATTAACTCAGGCCTTGGAAAGCCCTGAATAGTCATCTCCATTTCACATACTTCTCTTATTTTTTCAATTGGAAGTGTTGATCTCAAGACAAGCTGAAGGCTGAGCCTGGTTGCATTGATCTGATTGATTCTGCCGTGTGCTCTGCTCGGCCTCCATGGAAAGACCATATCGAGTTCGTCCACTGTTGTGAATGAAAATAATCAGTTGGTGAAAGCACAAAATTAGAAACCTCTTGGTATATTTATCTCTGTGTCTCAAGAATTCTGATTTAAAGCAGACTTTATTCCCAGTAATGTGAACAGTAGGTCGTTCAGGAGTCTCGGATGAATCAATGTTTTCTTCCCTCCTCTCCAAGAAAATCTATTTAAAGCAAAGGTCAAATCTGTGCTGGATTTAGAACCTATTAAATGTAAGTCTGGAAAACAGAGCCACTTCTCTTTTTTTTGTTCTTCACATAGTTTCAAGCACTGGGGACACTCAGGTCTTCTGCAAATCATCATTTCCCACGTATTCCTGGTGTTTGTAACTTTCCTTTTGTTCCAGAGGATGGAGTGTAACCTGTAGTGTATATACTGAGTGAATTTGAGCTCTTTTGAGTCTTGGGCTTATTACATTTAGAAATAATTTAAACCTTGAAAGTTGTCTTGGAAGAGTTTATTAGGCTTTGAATTATACCTGAGAAGAATGTATTAATGTATAGATTAATCAACTCATTTAAATAACCTGCTTAAAAATTGACTCCTCCTGCTTGTGATTCCTCCCCAACCCCGCCTATCCTGTCGCCCTCTGGCCTCCTCCATCTCTATGAAGGCTGATAAGCCATAGTTGGATGTGACAGCCTTAGACACAGCCCCTGCCCAGGCCTCACACTCAGTTACCGAGCCCAGTCCCCTTTGCTTCTGTAAAGGCTTCAGTCCTGCTGCTCCCTCTGTCCAGGCCGATTAGATATATGGGTGTTGGCATAGTCTCTGAACTGGACTCCCTGTTTCCCATCTTTACCTTTTTTATGTTATTCTTTCATTCGGTAAAGATTTGAATATACTCTGCAAGCCAGGCTGTGCCCTCGGCCCTGAATATACAATTGTGAAAGAGTCAGCCAGGAAATCCTGGCCCCTGCAGCTGATTCTCTAGTGGGGAGGGTGGACAGTGAGCAAAATGTGTCAGTAAAAGATGTAGAAGACGGACATGGTACATGCCCCAAGGGAAATAAAGGAGGAAAGGGAAATAAGGAGTTTGCATGGGGAAGTGTAATTTTAAATGGGGGCATTCAGGAGGGCCTCCCTAAGAAGCCACATTGAGGTGGGGTGAGCTGCATGGAAATCTGGGAGAATGGATGCAAGGGAGCAGCAGGTCAGCCTATTAGAAGAAAAGCAGAAAGCTAGTTGGGGCTCTGGCACGAGATGAGGTCAGAGGGGTGCTGGGCCTCGCCGGCCATCAGAAGGCACTTGGTTCTTATTCAGATGGAGACCAGAAGCTTTGGAGGACTTTGAATGCAGTGACGGGACCTGCCTTCCATGGTAACAGGGTTTCTCTGCTGGGTGGAGGCCCAGGGACAGTTCAGGAGGCTGCTCTGATGGTCCAGGTGAGGGAGGGTGACCCTAGCAGTGGCCTGGTGAGATATGGTCAGGGTCTAGATGCATTTCAGAGGCACAGATGGCATTGTTTGCTGATTGATTGAATATATGGGGTATGACAGAAAGGAAGAAGAATGATTCTGATATTCTTGGTGTGAATACCTGGAAGCATGGAGCTGTCCTGGACTGAAAGAGACAGAAGTGATCACTGCTGTGTTTCTCTGGGTGGTGTTCCATAACTATTCCATGCAGGGCCATGCAGGCCTGGGAGGGAGGGGACCAGGAACTCAGTTTGGGGCATGCTATATTTGGGATGCCTGATTGGACTACTGTTTGGGATGAATTTTGTCCTGTTGGAAATCACAGAGAATAGGGCTCACGAGGAGTGGATGCGTCACGGGCCTGTGGGACAGGAACATGATGCAGTGCTCCAAGGAGACCTCTGTCTCCAAACCAGAAACTTATAGCTGTCTTGGTCATCTTTATTCTGACTTTTAATGGGGAGGTGGGTCCAGAGGAAAAAAACAAGCGGTACATGCTAAATGACAGTGACACTCAGTATCCCAGTATCAGGGAGGCAGTAGACACTGGGAAGCACCTGGCCAAGAGCATGTGTGTTTATTTCTCAGGGGTAACAAGTTCAGTGGGAACATGGGCTCAGAACTCCCAGACACTGTAATGTTTCAAGAGAAGCTAGATAACAGAGTTTTCTTGTGGAATCTCTTGGCTTTTAAATTTTGGCTTAAAAATATTTCTTTTAATGGGATGAACAGTTAACCTCTTGTCAACCTACTGGTTGTATTTCCTGGCCACTCAAATTCGCCATCAGGACCTTTTGTGTACTGAAGTACAAACTGGTCTACTTCCACCCTCAGGTAAGTCTCAGTCTTCTTGACTGGGGCTCTGAATGCCCAGGATTCTGATGGAATCCTGCTTCCTAAACCCTGCTTGGTTTTCATCCATGGCTCTTAACAGCTCATGACACCGTGTTCTGTTTTTATTTGTGTAGTGTCTGTCCCCTCACTAATGTGTAAGCCCATTGAGAGCTGGGCCTTTGGAGTTTTGTGCACAGCTGTGTTCCTATAGTCGATGTTTCATGACTGCTTACTGACTGTATGAATGCCCCACCAAGCTAACGTCTCAAATACTTTCCAAAATGTCATCAGAAGGCCCTTGTCACAGCCCCAAAGAAGAAGGGAGTCGTGGAGCAGAGGAGAGCACATGGCCCACAGCGGCCGTGAGCAGAGTGCTCTGGCCGGGGTCAGGAGTTCAGGAGGCAGCAGATAGTCCCCAAACAACGGGTGGCAAGCATTTCTTCAGCACCTGCTGTTTGCTAGGTGATTGGTTTGTTTGCTTTTTTCACCCAGTGGGAGCGGTAAGGAAATGACCCAGGTGATCTCTTTTTCCATTCTTCAGCCAACATTGATTGAAAGGTTATATGATCCACAAAGAGCAAGTGACAGCTGCCGGATGTTCATTTGAAATTTACAGACGCTAATGGGGGCATAGTGGTGGAAGTGACTCTCATCAGGCTGTCCAGGCACAGCAGTGTCCCTAGAGAGCAGCTCTCAGTGTTCCAGGGCCTAGTGAAGCTTCCTGATCCCCCACCATCCCAGCAGGCCTTCCCACTGCCATCGAGGGGAGCAGTAGGCAGCTCTTAAACCAAAGAGCCAGCTCTCTCTCCATGGCATTGATATTCAGCGACTTCTGATCTGCGGTCACTTGGTCCCCACCCCTCCCCAGTTCCTTGCTTGTTGCTTTCTTAGAGATTGGCTCCTTTTTCTGCTGGCCACACGCCTATTACTTATTCCCATTTCCTCTCTGGTCCTCTCACCATTCACCGAACACTGTTTATTCTTTTTAGTAAAGACACTTCTTGGTTTTGTCTGTTATCACAGGCAGAGGTGATACCACAGGCAGAGGTTAGGCTCCCAGCATTCTAAGCCTCCTTAACTGGCTGGGTCCTTGTTCCAATCCATCTTCCATACTGTTGGTGGGTGATCTACAAATAAAAATTCAAGTATGCTATTTCTATCCATACAAACCTTCACAAGCTCCCTGTAGACTCTGGGATGAAGTCCAAGTGCTTCCTCCCAGCCTGCCAGAGTCCCCACCCTCCAGCACCTTCCTGACACGAGACTGTGGCTCACCATATTTTACAGGCCTGGGGATACTCACTGCCCCAACAGCCAGACATGCGGTGATCTTTGGCTGTTTTCGTGCTGTTGTGTCGCTGTTTCATTCTGAAACTCTTGGGCCTCTAGGATCCTGTGCACATTATAGGCCTTTCCTGCCTAAGAGTTAATTACAGGATTTTGTTTCTTGCTCTGTATTTCAGTGTTAACATCTGTCTCCATGACCTTCCCTCCTTGCCAGTCTGTGTAAAATAAAGAATGGTGAGGAGAGCCCCAACCTGCCCCAAAGCCCACCCTCACGCACCCTAGTTGGTTACGGGTTCTACACAGCCGGAAGCCTTTCGGCCAGGTGTGTGTGTCAGGGAGAAGATGAGACTTCTTCCTCACTGTATCTGCAGTGCTGAGGCCACCGTGGAAATGAGATGTTTTCTACATTTTTTGCTTATTTTTTTCATTTACTGATTTTTAAAGTTTATGTATAATAGAGTGCGCCACTGCCATTACCAACTGGAGACTCTCATGTAGAAAGTATTTCCAATTTTAAATGTGGTAACGGTGTCCTATGTGAGCATGAGATATTTTCCTGATATAGCAGAGGATTTGTAGACAGCTGTTCTTTTCTCTCATATAACTCTCTCTGTACTCCCCAGCGCCTGCTGATTCAGGGAGCCCTAAGAAGGTCCTGCTGGCAGGGCTTTCAAGAACCACGCCCTGTGGGCTAACCTGCAGCCTGGGAGCCTGTGGGGGACAGCCCAGCTTCAGCCCTTTCTGTCTGGTGCCTTTGCTTCAGCAGGTTCCAAATGTGAGCCTGTGCTCCCATTTTCGTCCTGTGGCTATGATCTTCACTGCCAGTTTGCACAGCCTGCAGCTGCCACACATGCATTTAGAATATTTTTAAATGATCTTCCTTCACTATTTCTCTTTCAGAAATTTGTCACTGTTTTCCTTTCCTGTTTGCACAAGACTAAATACAGCCTGGGCACGTTATAATTTTTCTAAGAGTCAAAGGGACTTTAGAGACAGTAAGTGCGGTGACTGTGTCTTCAAAATATTGAAGTTTTAAGTTTAAATCTCCAAGAGTCAGGAAGTTAAATAATTAAGTTGAGATTACCATGTTCATTTTCTTATACAGAATCTGTGAGGTTTGCTTTAAAAGTTTTAGCACGTCTTTTAAGAAACTGGTTTTGTCTTAAAGCAGATAAGTAGTTCAAAAATTGTAATGACTGTACCGCTTATGTGCTGCTTATGCTGACAGAACATATATTAACATTTGTCACTGTAAGCCAAATAAAGATCTTAATGAGATTAATAACCCTTTATCTTCCTTTGGTAAAATTTACCTGATATACTTAATCACATAGTTCATTAAAAACGCTCTCTGTAAACTTAAGTTGTCTAGAAAATAATTTATCTGGTAGTTTCATTTTTCATTTGTAAATGTAATCTCCATTGTGCTCAGCTTGGGCCCTTTATAATTTTTCCAATTATCAAGGGGACTTTAGAAATTGTAAGCAGAATAGCTATATCATTATTTGTTAAAGTTGAAAATGTTAATCCCCAAAGGTCGGGCAATTAAGCTAAGGTTATTATGGTCATAGTAAAACTATTCCTAGTTGGAGTGATGATATTAAATGTGGCATTGATTCATTGTGTCCCTCAAGTACACAGTTACTTCTAGAGATCCACTCTGGGCAAATGGTGTGACAAGCAACTGTTCCGTGGGATTATGGAGGTCATTTTATACATAGCTGAGTGGTGGCTTGCAAATGCTGATTTCACATTCTTCTTGTAGGAAGATCACACTTTGAAATAATTTTCTTTTAGGAAAAAAAAACATCTATTTTGAGGAAAATTCCATGTTTTAAAAAATTACAAAAAGAATCCACAGTCAAGTAGTAAATGCTTCTAAAAACATATACATTATTTTTGAGAGATTTAACAGTATTCAAGAATCTGTTTGTTTAGCAAATAAAAGGATTCCTGGTACTAAAATAAAAATCTAGTTTGGGGGAAAAATAAATTAAGCGTATTAGGGTTGCTATTTAATATCTTTTGAGAAATGAAAACAGTAAATATTTTCAGAGGTTTTTTTTTTAACCTCAATGATTTGAGCCCTGTCACAACTGTTAGTCAAATTTTCTTTCAGTAAATAGTAGTAATTAATAGTGTTCAAACTTCCTGGGCTCTGGAGCCTGAGTGCATAAATAGTCTCTTTCTTACAAATGATACTTGATCATTAACAGCATGGCCAGTTTTCTCTTATGCATCTCACTTCCTAAATTTGTCCTCTAACACTGCATGGGATGCTTTTTCAGGAAAACGTGGGTTTTTAAGAAATTTGTGACTTTTTTTTTTGAAAGGAAGAAACTAAAATTAGAGTATCTCAGCTACCCTGCAAGAGAGCTTCTTAGACAAGGGAAGCCCATGCACACAGTGTGTCCCTGGTGTTCTTGAATGATCCCACGGTGTGTGTCTTGAAATCTCAGCAAACAGAAATTCAGTTCATTCATTAAGCATTAAAAGGTCTTCAACACACCATTGGTTATTTGGGAAATGCAAATTAAAACTACTAAATCTAATACTACGCACCCACTGGAAGGCTAAAATTAAGGAGACTGAGCATGCAGGTGTTTGTGAGCATGAAGAATAGTGGCAGAGCTCACCTGTGAGCTCACCTGGGAACCCACAGTGACTCAGGCACTTTGGAAAACAGTCTTACAGTTTCTGGAAGGTTAAACATGCACTTGCTCTGTGTGTGCCTGTATGTGTGGTATGACTGGGTAACTCCAATCTTGGGTTTCTACCCAAGAGAAATATAAATGTAAGTCTACACAGAGACCAGTCACACAGATTCATAGAAGAATTATTCATAATATCCTCAAAGTGGAAACAATCCAAATGTCCAATAATGGGTGAACACCTAAACAAATTGTGCTGTGTTCATACATTGGAATACTGCTTGGCAACAGAAATAATAAACTATTGACATATGCATTAATATTAGATGAATCTGAAAGCATCAGGCTAAGTGAATAGGCCAAACAGAAGAGACTGCAAACTATGATTCTGTTTATATAACATTCTAGAAGAGGCCAAACTGTAGTAAAAAGAGGTAGGTGAAAGGTCAGCAGGGCCTGGAGTGAGGGAAGGGACTTGTCTGCAGCATGGAAGGAGGGAACTTTGGGGATGATGAAAGTGTTCTGTATCTTGATTGTGGCCGGGGTTACCTGACTCTGTACCTTTGGCAAAACTTGCTGCTGAATCGTACGCTTAAAATGGGTCAGCTTTATTGTATGTCAGTTAATAAAGCTGATTAACAAAAGAGTATTTCTGTAGAGGCTTACATGCTAGTGTGAATGTGTGAATTCAATAAATTGGGTTGGCTTATTCTGAGAAGGATAAAAGTTTTTTGTTTTTCGTTTTTTGGAAATAGAAACATTTTGTGGGAGGTAGGGATGGCCAGTGTAGAGAAATATGTCATGGGGTAAGTGGGAAAAGATAACCTGAGGGTACCAGACTGGCACCTGGGTGCTTGCAGGTGAGAAGCCAAACATCTCTTGAAAATGTTTGCTTAATGCCTGTGAGATATCATCCTGTCTTCCTCTGAATTATTAGTATTATAGGTAGTCCTTGAAATGTTATATATTTAACAGAAATTTCTCTTATCTACTTATGGACTTTAAATTTAGGGATATTCCTAGATTGGAACAAAGCAATATTCAGAGCAAAAAGGTACAAGCTTTACCTGCCGCCAGCAGCTGCCAGAGTGCAGGCCTTATGTAATTACTTCAGCTTCAGCCTTGGCAGCTTTTGTTAGCCCAAAGTGGATTTGCTATATTTGTGCTTTGAATTTTACCGTTTACACTCATTAAGTTCTATAAATACAAAAGCATGGAGAGCGTTAGTGCTGTCAAGAAAGAGGTGTGATTATGTTGGAAATGAACATGATAGTAAAAAGAATATGAAAGTGGCAGGGAAATGGTGACTGCAGCTGCACTGGGTGTGGGAGGCTGGGCAGGGAACGATCTGAAGAATGGGGGAGGGCGATGGTGAGAAAAGACACAGCTGATGGTCAACAGGGGACAGGAGAAAGGGATTCACGGAGGGGAAGAAAAAGCATTGAATGTGTGGGATAAAGAAAGAGCATTATCATTAGCTACTCACTAGCCCAATTAATGCAGGAGAAGGGAGTCTGCTCTGGAACTCGAAGGCTAAGCATGGTGTGGTTGAAGTGCTGCTAGTGAAACCTGAACCATCTGCTTTGGGCATGGTCAGCTCTGAGCCCACTGGAATTTGCAGGACATCAAAGTGAGGGCTGCAGCAGCTGCTGCTCCATGGCATCTAGGAAATCCCTCGTGGCCCTGCCGAGCTGACGGAGGAAGAGGGCTCCTGCCCGCGCGGATTTCAGTGGTGCTGGAACCATTCAGTTTTGAAGAGAGACTCGTGCCATCTGCAAATTGGTAGAAATGCATCCAGGTTCTAGAAATTTTCATCTCTCCTGGCTTGTTTATTAACTCCAAAGTGATTAACAGTGGAACCACCTTTCGGATCCTGTGTACTCCTAGGTTGAGCAGGGCTGCACTTCCACCGTCTTTCAGGGTTCACCAGATGAACCTCTGAGGATCCTCTATGAATCGGCAGATACACAACATCTCCTGAGATTATAAGGTGGTACTGTCTGTGGTGATTACATAATTTTAATTTATAAACTGGGAATGCAAAGGCCATGCTGACCTTGCTAAGAAACATGAAGTTCACAGGAGAACAAAACTGGGAAAAAAGGTAGGGGACAGTCGTCAGTAGCAGTCACTCACTTTCGACATTAAATTACGCGTTTGTTTAATTGTGAAGGAAAATACAATTGTAGAACATGCACCAAAAGCTAGAAATATACAGTTTAATATTAACACCTAAAAGCAAAATACTAATTAAAGATTTTGGAATATTTTTTATCTTTCTGGGTATGAAACCTCCAGCCCTGACTTTTTATGCCCCTTATAACAGCTAAGTCCATTGTAACTTTCAGTAATTGGCTTTTTATTAAAATAAGAGACTGTAGTATAAATTTTAGCAACTGGACTAAGTAGGCATTAACAGGCCCTGGGATCCAACCATAATTTGTAACATCGTTCCTCTGGGAAAATGGATTCTAAGTGCCCAATAACTACCTTACAAATAGACTCTTGAATCATAGTCCATTTGAGAATAAGGAACTGTTTGTGATAGTAATACTTTCGATTGGCTCGCTTGAGAACTGCACAGAAGGGACCTATATTCCACCACATGTGTGTGGTGAACCCAGCTCGTCTGGGTTTGATCAAAGATTATTGCCGAGTGGGCATGGAAAGTGCAGGAATTAAACTCAAAGTAGAGGCTGGAGACACGTCAAGGGTGGCGTTAGGAGGATGGACCTGGAGAGCTGTTAGTGGTAGGAAAAGGATTTCAATCCCAGAGGCAAAAGAGTGTATCTGAGCAGATGAAGGGCAGGGAGAAGAGAATGGAAGAGTAAGCAGGATTGAGATTGAGAACCAGCCATTTTCAAGCAAAACGTAACTCAAAGTGTACCAGTAAGGCTGAATAGCCCACCAAGAGGTCAGAGAGAGACATCCCTCAGATCTCTCTGTCTCTCTCTCTCTCTCTTATTTATTTATTTTTATTTTATTTATTTATTTTGTCTGTCACCCAGGTTGGAGTGCAGTGGCACGATCTTGGCTCACTGCAACCTCTGCCTCCCAGGTTCAAGTGATTCTCCCACCTCAGCCTCCCAAGTAGTTGGAAATACAAGGATGTGCCACCACACTTTTCTAATTTTTGGGTTTTTGTTGTTGTTGTTCGGAGATGGAGTCTTGCTCTGTTGCCCAGTTGGAATGCAGTGGCACAATCTTGACTCACTGCAACCTCCACCTCCTGGGTTCAAGTAATTCTCCTGCCTCAGCCTCCCAAGTGGCTGGGATTACAGGCGTGCACCACCACGCACATCTAATTTTTTTGTATTTTTTGTATTTTTAGTAGAGACTGGGTTTTACCACATTGGCCAAGCTAGTCCTTCTCCTCCTTCTGCCAAGGAAGAAGAATCATGTATTGGCATCCAGTCTATCCTCATGTGTGCTGCAGAAATAACCCTAACTGGAGAAAGCTGCCTTCCTAAGACGAGCATCTATGTCTCCATTTATGATGTGCCCTCTTACAAAAAGCCACAGGCAATGGGCTCCACATTTCAGAGATTTTTATTCCTCACTCTTTCCCTCCTTGGATCCATGCGTAAGTCCGGTGGGGAGGCCCATGGGGCTAAAAGGCACTGAGCTAGACTGGGCCTCTACTGTAGCACCTGGATGCTCTCCCAGGGCCAAATCTGTGTACCTTGTCTCATCTCTTTGGTGACGTGCTTCTCAGGAAGTTTTTCTGTCATTCATACACTGACCCCTGGCAGGCACACCCTCTAGAATTTCCCAGACTTACCTGAATTTCCTGCTGAACACACCCAGGCTGCCAAGCTGACATTTCCCCAGGTCAGGGTAATTTTTTTCTCTCTATCCAAATTCTAAAGGGCAGGCTGTTGTTTTAGATAAGGAAGGCATAGATGTTTTCAGGATGCTTGTTTGAGATTCAGAATTACAAAGCTAAGTGACAATAAAAAGTATAAAGTTTATTTATTTTAGAGACAGGCTATTGCTGGACTGCAGTGGCATGATTATAGCTCACCAAAGCCTCCAATTCCTGGGTTCAAGCGATCTTTGCACCTCACCCTTCTGAGTAGCTGGGACTACAGGCATGCACCATCATGCCTGGCCAATTTTGTGCCTATATGTCCCTTTTTTTCTAGTAACAGAGTCTCACTCTGTTGTTTAGGCTGGTCTTGAACTCCTGGCCTCAGGTGATCCTCCCTCTTTGGCAAAAGTGCTGGGATTACAGGCATGAGCCGCCATGCCTGGCTTCTTTGTTTTTAATAAAAGTCCATTTAACTTGTATGCGTAGAACATTATTCTATTAATGTTTCATCTATTGCAGGCATACCTCAGAGAAATTGCAGATTTGGGACCAGTCCATAGCAATAAAGCAAATACTGTAATAAAGCAAGTCACACTATCTTTTTTTTTTTTTTGGTTTTCCAGTGCATATAAAAGTTATGTTTACACTGTACCGTAGTCTATTAAGTGTGCAACAGCATCACGTCTTTAAAAAACCCAATGTGTGTGCCTTAATTTAAAAATACTTTTTACTAAAATATGCTAACAATCGCCTAAGCCTTCAGCAAGTCATAATCTTTTTGTTGGTGGAGGGTCTTGCCATGACATTCATGGCTGCTGGCTGATCAAGGTGGTGGTTGCTGAAGGTTGGGGTGGTTTTGGCAATTTCTCAAAATAAGACAACAATAAAGTTTGCTGCAGCTGTTGACTCTACTTTTCACAAAAGATTTATCCATGGCATGTGATGCTGTTTGATAGCATTTACCCACAGTAGAACTTCCTTCAAAATTGGAATCAATTATCCCAAACACTGCTGCTGCTTTATCAACTAAATTTATGTCATGTTCTAAATCCTGTGTTGTCATTTCAAGAATGTTCACGGCGTGTTCACCAGGAGTAGATTCCACCTCAAGAAACCAGTTTCTTTGCCCATCCATAAGAAGCAACTCCTCGTTTATTCAAGTTTGATCATGAGGTTGCAGCACATTGTCGCATCCTCAGGCTCCACTTCTAATTCTAGTTCTCCCGTTGCTTCTACCACATCTTCAGTTACTTCCTCCACTGAAGTCTCAAAGTTTTCAAAGTTATGCATGAGGGTTGAAATCAACTTCTTCCAAACTCCTCTTCATGTTGATCTTTTGACCTCCTCCCGTGAATCATAGGTGTTCTTAGTGACATCTAAAATGGTGAATCCTTGCTGAAAGGTTTTCAATTTACTTTGCCCAGACCCATCAGAGGAATTACTATCTATGGTAGTATGAAATCTATTTCTTAAATAATAAGACTTAAACTCTAAATGACTCCTTGATCCATGGGCTGCAGAATGGATATTAGATAAACATGCATGAAAACAACATTCATTCATCAACGATGTCTCCATCAGAGCTTTGGGTGGCCCAGTGCATTGTTAGTGAGCTGTAATATTTTGAAAGGAGTCTTTTGTTCTGAGCAGTAGGTCTTAACAGTGGGCTTAATGTTCGGTAAACCATTCTATAAACAGATGTGATGTTAGCCAGGCTTTGTTTTTCCATTTCTAAGAATTGATTTAGCATAAATTTTCAGAACGGTAAATGAGCATTGGCTTCAACTTCAAGTCATCAACTTCATTAGCCTCTAACAAGAGTCAGCCTATCCTTTGACACTTTAAAGCTTGGGATTGACTTCTCCTCTCTAGCTATGAAAATCCTAGATGGCATCTTCTTCTAATAGAAGGCTGTTTCATCTACATTGAAAATCTGTTATTCAGTGAAGCCACCTTCATCAATTATCTTAGCTAGACCTTCTGGCGAACTTGCTGCAGCTTCCTTGTCAGCGCTTACTGCCTCACCTGGCACTTTTATGTTATGGAGACAGCTCCTTTTTTAAACCTCATAAACCAATCTCTGCTAAGCCTCAGACTTAACACAGCTTCCTCACCTCTCTCAGCCTTCACAGAATTGAAAAGAGTTAGGGTCTTGCTCTGGATTAGGCTTTGATTTAAGGGAATGTTGTGGTTCCAGACCACTTTCTCCATATCAGCAATAAGGCTGTTTTGCTTTCTTATCATTTGTGTGTTCACTGGAGTAGCTCTTTTAATTTCCTTCAAGAACTTTTCCTATGCATTCACAACTTGGCTAACTGGTGCAAGAGACCTAGCTTTTGGCCTATCTTCTTTTGACATGGTGCACCATGCTTTTGACATGGTGTACCAAAACAATTTCAATAGTAACATCAAAGGTCACTGATGACAGATTACCGTAACAGATATAATCATGAGAAAGAAGTTTAAAATATTGCAAGAATTACCAAAGTGTGACACAGAGGCATGAAGTGAGCCTATGCTGTTGGATAAATGGTGCTGATCGACTTGCTTGACTCAGGGTTGCTACAAATCTTCAATTTGTAAGAAATGCAATTGTCTTTGAAGCACAATAAAGTGAAGCACAATAAAATGAGGTGTGCCTGTATTAAATCAACAAGAAGGCATTGCTAATGATGGCATGTATTCACTGCCTGAACTAGAAGAGATGTGTATTTTCCTTGATAGGGAAAATTCTTTTGTTGTTGCTGTTGTTGTTGTTGTTGTTGTTGTTGAGACGGAGCCTCACTCTGTCACCCAAGCTGGAATGCAGTGGTGCAATCTCGGCTCACTGCAACCTCCACCTCCCAGGTTCAATCGATTCTCCTGCCTCAGACTCCTGAGTAGCTGGGATTACAGGTGCGTGCCACCACAGCCCAACTAATTTTTGTATTTTTAGTACAGATGGGTTTTCGTCATGTTGGCCAGGCTAGTCTTGAATTCTTGACCTCAAGTGATCCACTGCCTCGGCCTCCCAGAGTGGTGGGATTATAGGCGTGAGCCACTGCACCTGGCCCAGATAGGGGAAATTCTTGATGAATAAATAGTAAGAGGAAGAAGAATGGGTTTTACTGAGTGTTTGCTGTATGCCAAGCTCCGTGCTAAATAATTTACGTTGATTAGTTTATTTGTTCATAAGAAAAGTGCTATGAAGTTTTTAGCTCCTTTTTACACAGGAGAAAATGGCAATTTAAAGAGGCTAAGTGTCTTGCTGAAGGTCACAGAGGTAACAAGTAGAGAGCTTGGACTAGAACCCAGGTCATCTGACCACAATGCAGGGCTCTAGACTACATCTTTCTTAAATAAATCTTTATGAAATTATCAAAAGTCACTTGTTGAGAATAAACACTGAACAATAAGACAGTTTTCTGGAACCTGTTTCTCACTTTTAAATAGTAGCTGATCCTCAATTTTACTAGAGGTAGGAGGATTCTTGCTAATTAGACATATTTCTTTAAGATTGCAATTTACCCTATCATATAATAAATTACATATGAATGTTACTTAATAGTCGTCTTCCAGACAGAATGATTTCAGCAGAATTCTGTGCTTCCTGATTAACTTAAACCATATTTTTTTATGAGCCCAAAATTACATTCTTATATTTGAGTGAGATATCCTGTTCATAGTCATAAATTCACTGTGAAAACAAGAATGTCTGTTTTTTTTTTTAAAGAAACAGGGTCTCACTGTGTTGTCCAGTCTGGAGTGGTGTGTTCAGTGTTCACTACAGCCTCAACTTTCCAGGATCAAGCGATCCTCCCACCTGAGCCTCCAGAGTAGCTGGGACTACAGACATGCAGCAGACATGCACCACCATGCCTGGATAATTTTTTAATTTTTTCGTAGAGATGGGATTTCTCTATGTTACTGAGGCTGGTCTTGAATTCCTGGGTTCAAGCAGTCCCTGCTGTCTCGGCCTCCTAAAGTGCTGGGATTACAGGCATGAACCACCGTGCCCAGCCCACTTTTTTTTTTAAATCTAAAAAATGTTATTGTGCTTTAATTCCATGTGATAATGGACATTACACCAAGATGCTTTTAAGGCTGGTAGTAGTGTTTTGGTAGGTGTTGGCAGTTTAACTTGATTAGATACTTTCTATAACATGGGAAAAATGATCAGCTTATTTCTTATGCTGGCAATGCATGGAGAGAATGGTTTAATCTGAAGATCTCAGCAGGATTCAAAATTAATATTTTGTCATATTTTTATATCCCTTGATATCTTTTGGATGCTTTAAAGATTATCTTATGCAAACTGAGAAATGTTAGTGTTTGCCATTCAAGTTCCAATAATGCTATCTTTCCCCAAAAAGCACATTTGTTTATATGGAGTTTTCTATTCTAGGGGCACCAAGAATAAAGTGTATGTAGTGTAAAGAAGTGGATTATTGTAAATTTCTAACAGATCTCACTATGAAGATGTTTGCACCCATAAAACAGACCCAGAGGGCATTCCATTGAAATTTTAATGTATAAATATGCAAAGCTGAACTGTTAGTATATTTATATTAGAATGGGTGTGTTCTCATTTCAAGAAACTTAATTTTGAATTCTATTTTGTTTTTGATATTAAACACACGAAAAATGTGATTTTCCCCTATACTCTTGTTTCAGGCCACAAGGGCAGCCATTACTCAGCACTGCACTGACCTTGGGAATTTGCTGGGCAAGGAAAATGACGTGGCCCTCATCATCGATGGCCACACCCTGAAGTACGCGCTCTCCTTCGAAGTCCGGAGGAGTTTCCTGGATTTGGCACTCTCGTGCAAAGCGGTCATATGCTGCAGGTAGGAATGTGCAGGCTGTGCATAGTTCACACTCTGCTGTGTCTGTATCCCGTGTTTATACAAAAGAAAGGGATGCATGGGAATTCTAGGTTTAAAGTTTTGTATCTAAAAAAGGCAAAACAAAAATACAAATTTATTTTTAACTGTTGGTGCACAGATTTTGCAGAGGCAGTTAGTGGTTTTTACATTTTCGTTTTGTTTATTGTCTTCTGAGAAGATAAAAAGAGTAAGAACCAGGGCTTCCAGTCATATTCACCATGGGGGATAAATTGGAAAAACACTGCCTCAAGCCCCTTTGAGAAATTACTGGGGTCCAACCTACTGCACATGTCTGAGCTCAACTTCCAAGATGTGTGGGGCTTTGATGCTTCTTTTCTGGCGTTTGTTGGGGTATTTCTTTTCAGTTAAGGAGGAGCTTTGGTCGGGTTCATGTGATAGCAATTTTTGTGGTAAAATCTAACCAGAAATCTTTGTAGGTTCTTCCCTTCCTGGGAAGGTTTTTTTTTTTTTCAGTTGGCAGTGGTGGGGGATTGTTACATTCCATTGGCTGCTGGCTACGTGGAGGTCTAGTTCTGATAGAAATTTGAAAGTCAGACAGAATTATAAAGACAATAAACCACTAGAAAGATGAGTGGTCACCAAAGGTCACAGAGAGCTGGAGGGGCTGGCTAGTGGAGCATCAGTAGTGGAAAGGCATGTCAGTTTTATGCCTATGGTCACAGGATATTCAGGGACTATGGGGATGAGGGCAAATTCAAATGTGCTTGAAACAGTGAGTGACAAGTCTGTTGTACCTTTAAGTCAGGAAACCTGGTGCAGCTGTGGGGGACCTGGTGCAGGGAGCAGTGGCCAGAGCACCTTGAAATACACTGCTTCTGGGTTTTATGATGGCCTCCTTCTCTTTTCCTCGAATAGCTTGATTGTGATACAATTCACATACCATACAGTTCACCTATTGAAAGCAATTCATTGCCTTTGAGTATATTCACAAAATTATGTAACCATCATCACAACCAATTTTAGAATATTTTCATCACCCCGTAAAGAAACTCCTGTATCCATTATCAGTTAATCCCATTTTCCTGCACGCCTTCACCCCCATCCCAAACAACCAATCATCTACTCACTTGTCTCTCTAATTAGCCTGTTCTTTTTCTGACTTCTCTCCATCCCTGTTGTTGCATGTGTCAGTACTTCCTTCTTTTTATGGCTGAATAATATTCCATTGTTTAGATGTACCACATGTTTATCCATTTCTCAGTGTATGAGAATTTGGGTTTTTCCCACTTTTTGACTGTTATGTGTAATGCTACTGTGAAGATTGATGTACAAGCTTCTGTTTAGACATAGGTTTTCGATTCCCCTAGGTACGTACCTAGAAATGGAGTTGCTGGGTCATGCAGTAACTCCATGTTTAACCTTTTGAGGAACTGCGAGATGGTTTTCCAAAATGGCTGCACCATTTCTGTTCCCACTGGCAATGTGTGATTGTTTCAGTTCCTCCATATCCATGCTAACACTTGTCGCTAGCTATCTTTTTGATTAGTTAGCCTAGTGGATGTGAAGTGGTATCACATTGTCGTTTTGGTTTGAATTTTTCTGTTGATTAATGATGTTGATCGTTTTTTCATGTGTTTATTGGCCATCTGTGTATCTTCTTTGGAGAAATGTCTATTCAAATCCTTTGCCCATTTTTAAGTTGGATTATCTTTTTATTATTGAGGTATAAGGGTTCTTTAGCTACTCTGGATACAAGTATCTCATCAGATAGATGATTTGCAGTTTTTCCCCTTTTAGGTTACCTTTTCACTTTCCTGATAGTATTACTTGCAGCAAAATTATTTTGACAAAGTCCAGTTTATCTATCTTTTTCTTTTGTGCTTTTGGTGTCATAGCTAATGAGCTCTCTTTTTAAAGTAGCTGATCCTGTGCTTTCTTTCCTGGGTTCTATTTGAGCAGTTTAGATTAGGGCTATGCAAATGGAAAGCAGGATGGAAACAATGGTGGGGAAATACTTTTATTCATAAATTTCCCTTTGTTTCTACATTGTAAAGCTGCTGAGTAGGTGGGTACCTGATTTTATGAATTTCTCCACACTGGAGGTTGTTACTGCTCTACCTCAGAGCCGTGAGTCATGGGAGTCAGCCACTTCTGCCTGCCACTGCCCTGTTGATCAAGGGGTCATCCCCCTGACTCACTGGTGGACAAAAACAAGTAACAACGTGGAAAAGTCTGGTAAACTGTAACCCAATGCAAACACGCTAAAACCTTATAAGTTTTTAAGAGGGAAATCAAAATGAGTCCGTTGGATTCTCAGGGGAGATCCAGGAATGCCTATAAGGGTTTACAGGAACATGCTCTTTTCTTGCCAGGTGCTTGATACTGAAACACACACACACACACACACACACACACACACACGCACACACACACTTTTTTCCCCTTCTTGCTGTGACTGCTTCACAGTGCTTTGTGTGTCTCATAGGCCATATACTTGAAGACTTCTCAGGGGAGTTCAAACTGGAATTGGCACAGAAAGAGGAAATTTCAAATTAAATACTGTTACAGTCTACAAAATGGAAGCATTAATTGAAAAAGGGAATTTAGGATAGTGCATCATTTTCCTGCTCTTGGAGACATTTCTTGGCTGATCTCATACTTAAGATTTTAAAAAAATCAACATGTACTTAAAAAAAGAAAAAAGCACTTGTACACTTCAGATGTACTTACTATTCACTGAAAATTTAAACTTAAGCTAAATTTAATATGTGGCTTCAAACATAAAGTTGACCTTAATTTTCGCTTTTCATCTTCAAAATATAATACTTGTGAGAGTTACCTATTTCTCTAATAATGAAAAAAGTAATTTTTTTTCAGAAAATAACTGGTCTATGAAATCATGAAGCATGTCCCTATCAATATTGATTCAGAGATTGGTGATGTTGTATAGAAATAAATACCTTTAAACTAAAACAGTATTTTAGGCAACAAAAAGAAGGGAATGCAAGAATTTATTAAATATTTTGCTGAAATTAGAATCAAACAATTTGCTAATTATGCATTTCTGTACCCAAATATTTTCCATATGGTTAAAATCCTAGAGAGGGCATATATAGTCAGTACTCCAGTACAATTTACTTTGTATCTGGCAGGGGTGTTGTCATGTAATTAGTTGAAGTGTAAACTGGTCCAGTCCAAGGTTTTTATTGTGGGCTTGCAAGTATTGTGACATTTACATTGCAAATTCCTAGTGTCATGGATGAATGAGAGGAGACGTGGCCTTTGGTGTATAAGTGCAAATAGTGAATAAGAGACTATGTTATTGTATTTGCCTCTATTCCTTTGCATCTCACATACATCCCAATTCCTTGAAACCCAGCCCTTAGTGAAGAAAGCATTGCTGGGTCTCCATCTGGCCACATGCAGCAGACTCCCTTTTGTTCTTGATTTTCAGATCCTTTCAGCATCTGGTGTTGAGGGCTCTTCCCTTGAGGAGTTCTCTTTTTCTTCTGTGGCACCTTTCTCTTCTCCTTAAGTTATCTGTCTCCTTTATGGGCTTTCTGGCTGCCTGTGAAGTGTTGTTTTCCCAAGGTTTTACCTCTGGTCCTATTGTATTCCCACTCCACATCTCCCCATGTGCCTTCCATTTAATGTGTCGGATGGCCTCATTCATCTTATACATTAGTGACTTCTCACAACACCAGCTTCATATGGAATCATCTGGAGAACATTTTTGTTGTTGTTTTTGTTTGTTTGTTTTGAGACAGAGACTCGCTCTCTTGCCAGGCTGGAGTGCAGTGGCGCTATCTCAGCCCACTGCAACCTCTGCCTCCCAGGTTCAAGCAATTCTCCTGCCTTGGCCTCCCGAATAGCTGGGACTACAGGCGCACACCACTACGCCCAACTAATTTTTGTATTTTTAGTAGAGACAGGATTTCACCATGTTGGCCAGGATGGTCTCGATCTCTTGACCTTGTGATCTGCCCACCTCGACCTCCCAAAGTGCTGGGATTACAGGCATGAGCCACTGCACCTGGCTGAGAACTTTTTAAAAACATATTTTCCTCAAAAAGCTAAATCTGGAAAGTACCATATGACCCAGAAATTGCACTCTTAGGTAGGTATACACCCAAAAGAATTAAAAACAGGCACTCAGACAAATATTTGTATGTGCATGTCCATAATGTTCATAGCAGCACTGCCCACAGTAGCCTCAAATTAGAAAACAACTCACATATGAATCCATACGGTGGAATATTATTGAGCCATAAAAAATAAAGTAGTGACATGTGCTACAATGTGGATGCAGCTTGAAAACAGGCTGAATGAAAGAAGCCAGTCACAAAAGACCACATATTATATGATTCCATTCCTATGATATACTCAGAATAGGCAAATCCACAGAGCCAGGAAGCAGGCTAGTGGTTGCCAGTGGTTGGGAGGAGGAAGAATGGCCAGTGACTGCTCAGTGGGCATGGGATTTCCTTTTGAGGATGATGAAGTGTTTTGGAACAGGCTACAGGGGATGATTGTGTACATTGTGACCATACTAAATTCCACTCAATTGAAAATGGTCAATTTTATCTTATGTGATTTCTACCTCAGTAAAATATAAATAAATGAATAAAAGAATTCATCCATTTAAATGAAATGTTTGTTGAATTAAAAAACTGATATGTTTGAATGAAAGTTCACTCATTTGAATGAAATGTTTGTTGATTACAAAAAATGAATCCTTTGAGCAGAAGTTTTGTTATTTTAAATGAAATGTTTGTGGAAAGAAAAACAAAGAGTCTGATTCCCAGGCCCTTTCTCAGAGCAATAAAATCAGAACTCTAGAAATTCTACAAACTCCCCGTGGCACCTCTCTTCTCCTTAGTTACCTATTGATTCTAAACAGCAGTCAGGGTTGAGAAGACAACTTCTGCCATCTGCTTGTCCAGCATGGCCCCTCACTTCAGCTCCAGATTCTGTACATCCAACCACATCTAGGACTTTTTTTTTTTTTTTTTTTTGAGGCAGTCTTGCTCTGTCACCTAGTCTGGAGTGCAGTGCCATGAACACAAACACAGCTCACTGCAGCCTTGACCTCCTGGGTTCAAGCGATCTTCCTGTTCAGTCTCCCAGATAGCTGGGACTAGCATGCCACTATGCCTGGCTAATTTTTAAAAATTTTTTATAGAGATGGAGGCTTGCTATGTTGCCCAGGCTGCTCTCAAACTCCTGGGCTCAAGTGATCCTCCTGCTTCCTCCTCCCAAAGTGCTGAGATTACAGGCATGAACCACAGTGCCAGGGCCTTTTGACAGCATTAGCAAGCATGGTTTTATATCTAGGGGACCTTTAGAGAGATTAAACCATATAAGCACATTATTAAATTGAGGTCAGACATTAAAATCTCTTAATTTGTTTATCCTTTTCAGTATTGCATTTAGTTTTATAAATAAGGAAATAAAGGCCTCAGAAAAATTATATCATGTTGTCTGTGGTCTCAGCTAGGAGTGGAAGAGATAGCATTTTATGTTCTATCTGAATAATATCAGGGCCTATGCTCTTAAGTCACACAGTTGGCTGTGTCAGCTAATTCATTGTCACACGTTTATTACTGATAATACAGTTTTGCACGAAAGTTTTGCTTTTCACATATTTTTCAACTGTCTTATATGTTTAGACTTATTCAAGAAATCAACATAAAGTCTTGTAGGATTTGTCATTCTCCAAAGGGGTGAAAGTTATGTGGAAAATGTGTAAACCATTTTCAATATGTTGAAGAAAGAGTTATCTGTTCTTTCTTCCTCCTTTCTCATTTTCCCTTTTTCTTTGAAGGTCTTTATTTTTGTCCAAATGGAGATAAATTCTCTAGCACAGACTACCAGGGGAGAGGACTTTGACCTCTTGAGAACACTCAGAAATCTTTAAAGTGACTGTCTCGTCAGGAAAAGAGTCATGAAAGAATCATCAGTGACCCCCTGTGAGGACGTTAGTGATGGCCCCATCAGAGTCCCCAGCAAATACAGGTGACATGGGGGCCGCTGGGCCCTGCCTCATTAGCAGATGTGATTTACGGCTTCACGTCTCTGGGCAAGAGATGGAGTGGAAGGAAAACACCGCGGCAGGGATTTCCACGGGATGTGCAAATTAAGGGTTTCCAAAGGCGTCATTTATTTTCTCTGATACGTTTAGACTTCTGTCTTTCAGGATAGATTCAAAGATAAACATGTATAAGCCTGCTGTGATATCATAGATTTGAAAACAGGAGAGAGAAAAAGGCCGAGTGGATGCACTGAATGTTTAAAAAGACTTCTTGGGTTTATTTTTGTAACTGTAAGAGTGATTTATATTTTTTGTAAAAAATTAGAAAATACAGACAAACAAGAAGAAAGAAAATGGCATTCACAATCCCCCCAACTAGGGATTAGCACTGTTGACAATTGGTTGTGAAGTCTTGATCTCCTTCTGTGAAAACACTTTTCATTGGACGAAGGGTTACACCTTTTACAATATGCAAAGTTAAAGGTTATGCACAGTTTCTATGTCAAATTTGTTTTTTAAAAGCATAATGGTGTTCTGTTATATGAAAACACAGCAATTAATTTATTCCTAATTGATGGATAGTCAGGTTAACAATGTTTTTTACATGAATAGTTGCAAAGACACTTGATGATGTCCATAAAACAATAATGGATTCAAGGATAAGCAACATAGAAACTTGCAAAAGGGCTTGTAGCCTTAGACTCAGAAAGTAAGATGAATTGGCTTAGAGTCAGAGAGAGATGACTAGTAGCTTAGTCCCTGCTGGGACAAACATATTCTCCTCTGTTTAGTAAGCATAGTATGGATTCCAAGCCCCAGTTTGGGGTTTGTTAGCCTCACTAAGAAAGGGGAGCAGTTTAGAGGTTATTCTGTGAAAGTATATATATGTATACATGTATATATATACTGTCCAACATTTTAACACACTGGCAGTGTATCATTCCCAACGTCAGGTCAGTCTTCCAGCCTATCCTAAGCTTATCACTCACTTAGCCTGCATTAAAAAACCTGGTGGACATCTGTCTTAACTTTAGACTACTTAATGTAGAAAAGAACTGGCTCTTCTGATTTGGTTCCTTCCCCAGCTTAGCTTTTTTACCTTAATGAGGCATGATGGATAATAGGAAATCAGAACGTTATGCATTTTGTGTGTTATCCTTCAGCCTGTGAACTACACGCAGAATTATGTCAAAACAGAGTTCAGATGCAGTAATTAGAATTGTACCACCAATTGTGTTTTAGTTGGCCTCCATATTGGTAGGGATCCAATTGTACACTTGCACAAATAAAACTTTTCTTTAGTTTCATTCATGATGTGATTTCTCAGCATCATGAACGTTTAGTTATAAGCCAGATTCCTACTTTGGCATCCTATTCCAGAGAGCATTATTAACTTGTCGAGGCTGTAAGTCTATCCTTGGGCTGTTTGATTGTGGCTTAGTATATATTTGCCCATTTGTTGATTGCATGCAATTAAGGTAGAATTCACTTTTAGATAGGTTTTTTTAAATTTAGCTCTAACATGAATGCTATTATTTGAATGATTGCAGCAATTTTATTTGGTTCTAAATGGCTTCATTGTTATTTTATTAAGGATGAGAGCGCTCAGATGTAATAGTTCTTCAGCACCATCTTGGAAAAAAAATTTCTCAAAGCCCAAAGCTTAAACACTGTTTTTCCACCCACAGATCTTACCATAATTTCTCTAGAATAAAACTAGACTGATGCAGATTTTGTAGTATATTAAAAATAGCTCACGTGAATCATTGTAGAGGCCAGAATATGTGGAGACTTGAGTATTAATCTAAAGTAGGAAAAGGAAACCATTTCCAAATAATTATTTACAGCTTAGGAAAAAAAACAAGCTTTTTGAAATTAAAGCTAATTTTGATGATAGCACATTTAGAAATGGAGGGCAATTCTCATCTTAAATACCTATTGCAGCAAATAATTTATATGAATTACTCTATAAGATCAATTTCTAACTGTTAGGGATTTCTGACGTTTTGATTCCCCTCTAACTAAAAGTTATATATCATCACTATCTGGGTGTTACTATTTCAGGTGAGAAATTTTTTAAAAAGTAGCGTATCAACTTTGTTTCTTATGTCCTGGACTAATAAAACAATTTGGTGGGGAGCAATATAGTACATGTGATAAAAATGTGGACAAATATTTAGTATAAGATTGAAAATACAGGAAGCTCTTCTGTTTGTCAGCTATGAGCAACTGAGTGAATAGACATGGATAACATGTTGAGAATACTTGCCAAGGGGCATTTAATAATGAGGGTTGATCTATAATAATATGCTGTGTAATTGGGAACACGTCTCTTCGGAGATTTTTTTTGGCTTATAAAATTATTACCATATCATTTTGCTTATATAGTAGACCTACTTTTCCTAATGGTTCTGAAACCTGATTTACATGGCACAAGTTCCCCTCCACTGAGTACCTTCACACTAGTGTTTGTTTGCAGAAGCTCAGATGCAAACTGAACAGTGGGAGTAATGAAGCCCTTTCCTCTTTTGGCAGTAGTCTAAGAATTATGGTAATAGGGTCTGTGTGATCTCCCATCCATCCGCTCTGCAGCTTTCAACACATGGGGACCCTTATGAGACACCAGAAGAGCTCACAGACACGTGACTTTTCAAGACTTTTCCTGTGTTTCTTTTTTTCCTTTCCCCTTTTTCATGAATGATTACTTCATCAGTGCATGTCATTTTTGACAATACTGCTTGCCAAATGAAACAGGGTGATACGAGGTCACACTGTGGCCTAAAATTCTGAAGTAGAAGCTCATAATATTTGGCATCTTTCCTACTAGAAAAACAAACCAGAAAAAAAAATCAAGAACAGAGCTTAATTAAACATGTGGAATATGTCATGAATATTTATGTCCCCAAGTCTTGCCTTGTGATGGTATTTGTACTTAAAGTGCTTTTTCTCCTCTTTCCTGTGAAATCATTCAGAATGTGTTTCATTAATACAAGAACGTGTCATGTTAACTTTCATTAGGAAAAAATTTCACTTCTGACAACACTGACACCTTTCTGATTGAAAGTATGCAAAATAGCTCTTACGTTAATTGGTCCCAAAGAAAATTATGTTATCCATTTTCCTGTCTATACATCTGACACTTTCCCTCATCTATCACCTCCTGAATTATCAATGCTTTCCCTTGCCTGATTTTGACAGCCAGTATTCTGCCTATGACTTTAAAAACCACAAAAAAACTCCATCCTGGGAGCTTTACTGTCCTCCAGTTTGAATAGGAAGCACCAAGATTACAGTCAGCAAGGTGTAGCCACATCTACTACTACGCCACATCTAGACTGCAGTTTCTCTATTTTAAGCCTCTCCCATTGTTTCTTACTCGTTGAACTTTAGAGAGGAAACAAATGACAAAGAGGAATGTTTATACTTTTTTAGTATTTAGTCTTATTTAGGGTCACAAGTAAATTTTGTCAGCAGGAGCTAGGTCAGACTGACAGAGCTAACTAAAGTTGCCAAATTTTGGGAGCCTGTGCTTGGTTTGAGTTTTATGATTGGTGATGTCTGCTTCTTATGACCATTGTCATCTGCAGAGCTTCGCTGGGTCAACGGAGTCTGAGAGGGTCTGTTGAATGATTTGGTTTCTGTTGTTTCTTGTTAACCAGTTAACTGAGCTCTGTGAGAGTCCCAGGGCTGAATTGTCGCCAGTGGTTTAGTTTCTGACAGGCCTGTAAGTGAGAGAGGCAGGCAGACAGAGAGACAGACAGACACCCCCTCCCCAACCGTCCCATCAAATTCTTGACACCTGGGTCATCTGAGCAAAACAGAGCATGCATTTTTTTCTCTTACTAAGCAAGTATTCATAGTGGCGTCCTTTCACCACTTGGACACACCAATCATTAAAGACCAAAGTAAATACACCAAGTTGAAGATAATCCTTTCACAAATATACAAGTGCCAAGTTAAAACTGCCTGTCAATCATTTGTGCATTTTTCCTTACTCTTGTTTGTTTTAATGGATGGGTGTTGTATGAAGATATTAGAGCTTGAGAAATTAGGATTCCTGTGTTATCACAATTATTTTGCTTCTTTACAGATAATTGAACCTTAAGTTCTTAATTTCTCTATATAAAATCATGATGAATAGATACTGAGTTTTTTTTCTGAAACAGAATAACAATAGTAGGGAATATATGTTTCTATGTAGATACATGAACACATGACTATACATTTAAGCTCAATGTTTTCAAACCATGATGCTTCACATTGAGAAATGAATTTTGAATTATCAAATATGGGAAAAAGTTTAACAATAATATAGAAGCAGATTAAGTCTTTTTTTAAGGGAAAAAAGTAAATGTTGAATGATATTAGTTTAATGACACTTAGATCTGAATTTATAATCCTGTGTACCTATAACTGCAGTATTAGCCTATGCCAATATAAACCTAGTTATAATACTTAAAAATAATGAATAATGAATGCAATTAAGGGCTGATACCAACATTTCTTGAAGTTTTGAAATAATTATAATTAGAGATGTTAAAGAAATAAAGTAGGATCTTTCTGTGGTCATATTTGTGTTTCCTTTATTTGAAATCTGCTGCCAAGAGTCTTCAGGATAACTAATCGCTGGGTGTCTTGCATTTCTACATTTCTACTTCAGAATGTCTCAAGCTCAAGATTTCTTTGGTTTAGTTTCACATGTGTTTAGATAATGTTGTGGAGAAGGAGGAGACTTTTATTTTTTTTAATTTTTAATTTTAAAGTATGGATACGTACTAATTGTACATATTTATGGGATAAATGTGATGTTTTGATACAGGCATACAATATGTAATGATCAGATCAGGGTAATTGGGGCGTTATCACCTCAAGCATTTATCTTTTCTTGAGTGTTAGGAACATTCCAACTCCACTGTTTTAATTATTTTGAAATATACAATAAATTATTGTTAACTGTAGGTGTCCTGTTGTGCTACTGAGCATCAGATCTTATTCCTTTTATCTTACTGTATGTTTGTACGCATTAGCCAACCCCTCTGTATCTCCCCTCCTCACCACTGTTCCCAGCCTCTGGTACCCAGCATTCTACTTAGGAGAGGACTTTTAGACATGTTATAGGTCTCCGTAAGATCTATTTTCTATTTGATCCTAATATTTTTTCGAAACAGGCTTTTATTAGTGTGGTTGAACAGGTAACCACACTGCTTGTCAGGCCAGCTCCCAGGACTGGCCAGGCTGTTCACTGTGACCCAACTTGAGGGAGTACCTATTGTTTAAGGTTTTTGGGTGAACACAAATGGCACAACCTTTGCCTGCCTAGAGGGCTCAATCTGGTGGGAAGGCCAGTCTGGTTATGACAAATGGTAACACAGTCACAGCATGAGGTGCTATGAAAGCTGAATCTTGGAAGATGACACAGCCTAGTAAACTCCAAGGGATGAGTGTGTGGTGGGAAATCCTAATGCCATCAAGAGGCTAGCACTCAAGCTATCGTGATGTCCAGACCCTCTGCAAACACTAGCATCTACTACTCCTGAGAATCCTGAAAATGAAGAGGAAAGTTATTGCTCTTATTTTATAGGTTAGCGAACTGAGGCATAGACTAACAAAGATATATCCTGAGGTCCTCTAGGTATTTTTTTGTTTTCTGAGTCAGAGTCTCACTCTGTCGCCCAGGCTGGAGTGCTGTGGTGCGAACTCAGCTCACTGCAACCTCCGCCTCCCAGGTCAAGTAATTCTCCTGCCTCAGCCTCCGTAGTAGCTGGGATTACAGGGGGCATGCCACCACACCCAGCTAATTTTTGTATTTTTAGTACAGACAGGGTTTCACCATGTTGACGAGG
The DNA here is from genome assembly GCF_028858775.2 of Pan troglodytes. Taxonomy (NCBI): domain Eukaryota; kingdom Metazoa; phylum Chordata; class Mammalia; order Primates; family Hominidae; genus Pan; species Pan troglodytes. Next base: position 24,876,963 of record NC_072412.2, read on the forward strand.
CTGGTCACGAACTCCTGACCTCAAGACAGCAGCTCTCCTCGGCCTCCCAGAGTGCTGGGATTACAGGCGTGAGCTACCGTGCCTGGCCAGTCCTGTAGGTATTAATGAACAGTTTCAGGGTTTGAACTCTGGAGTCCATGCTGAGAGACTATTCTAAAGATAATGGTATGGAATTAAAGTATTTTGAGCAGAGTAGCAGAGCTAGATCACAGGCTGGGCATGGTGACTCATTTCTGTAATCCCAGCATTTTGGGAGGCTGAGGCGAAAAGGTTGTGTGAGCCCAGGAATTCTAAACCAGCCTGGGCAACACAGTGAGACCACATCTCTATATTTAAAAAAAAAAAAAAATTTTTTTTAAAGCAAACAGAGCCTTAGGAGAAGGCAACACTATGGAGGTCAAGTTAGAGTTCATATGCAAGGTAGAGGCCCGTGTAATACTTCAAGTTAGCACACGTTAGACTTCCACTAGGGTCGCAAGTCTCTGGCACATAGTAGGTGTTAGAAAGAAAAGTTGGACTGAATTTCCAGATTCTCTGGAATGGACTATGATCCAGATTTATAGTCATTTAAGAGTTAGAATCTGTAATTCTTAGTGACTGACTGAATGTACTTGGGGATGGTGAGATGGGGTAGAGATGAAGCACTGCTGTAAGAGAGCCCATGTCAGAGGGGGTCCTGGAGGAGGAGTTCATTTCCAGCATTGTGAGATGTTTAGAATTACCACCAGCTGCTGGGTGTTCAGTTCTGGTGCAAGTAGGATTCTGCCAAGCCCATATTCTCCCAGTTACAGGCTATCAATCTATCTGAAGCTAGAAAAAAAATGCCTCTTTATTCATTTATTTTGTATCTAGCATTCACAGAATGCCCATTTCTGGTTAGTCACCGTAGTGTACAGGGCTATAGGATGAAAAGGAGAGAGAAACCATGAGTCAAGGATACAGTCTCACTCCTGTATCAAGTTACTTTGCTTCAACCAGATGTATTTATTAGACTGCTCTTTGACTTTTGGCTTAATGGGTTAGGGGTGTCCACAGAGTTCCCCATTAGAAAGGAATTCTTCTACCTATCTCTCAGTCTGCACAGGACCATGAGGGTCTTCATCTTCCAGGTGTGGAGGTGGCTTATGTCAGTTAGTGCTGCTGCCCACTAGCAACCCTGGAGCCTGGAAGATGAGCCTTGTAGGAAATACCTCTTTCTAGGTGCACACTCAGGACTACGAGAAATGTTGTGGAAGGTGAAGGATTCTCCCATAACTCAGTCCTCCTGGGCAGGTGACTGGCGAGGCCAGACTTTGAGCATCCTTGCTGAATAATAAGCCTGTTCGGTATGAAATCCATGTGCTACTGATAGCAGGGTAATCCTGTGGATTTGCCGAAACCATAAGGGACTAGATGATACATAAAAAGGATATCAGTGATTCCACGAGTGTGTAACACGAGACAAAAGACATGATAAAAGCCAACCTAATACTAAGCTTAGATTTCCATACTGCTCAGGCTATGTATTAAAAATTCTTACTGTAGAATTTTTAATCAACTGGAGTTTTCTAGTAAACTGAATTTGTGTATGTTAAAAGGGTCGGAAAGTCGGGTAGGGATGATGGGTGGGGAGAATTGCTTGAGTAAGAGATAGTAGCCTTAAGAATATTTCCTTGCAAAATATACCTGGGTATTCTTTGTGTTTAAAACTATGTGATTCCAGCAAAGATAAGTTATTTCATTTGATAAAAGCAAAAGTAAGAATTATCCTCATGGAACTAAAACCCTGTTATATTTAGTTTACTATACCATGTCTTCCATTAAAACTATCCTGAGATTAACTTGATTTATCTTGTCTCAGTTTAAGTTTAGCAATTTAATCCCTAAAAATGTAGATAGTGCTCATTGTATAGAATTCTCCCCTTTCCCAAAATGATGTACGCTTCTCTTTTACTAAATTCTCAACTTTGTTAGCCCACTCCATATTTCAGTCTTGCTGTAAGTTTTAGAAAGCAGAAATCGCATCTTCTATTTCTAACTTGAAAGGCATTTTTTACAACTCTGTGTAACAAATGTCATCGTTCCCACTACGTCTGTTTTTTTTCTGATAGGGCTAAGAGGCAAGTTTTATTGATTTAGAATTTTTCACCAGTTTATATGCATTATGCTCTTCAAACTTGCTTTTATGTGTGCATGAAAGGATATTGATTTAGAACAAATTTATATTAGCCCACTTTTCAAAACCCTGCAGCTAATCAGCATTATTTTTGGTGCTACAGCTTTCATGTAGACGTTCTGCAGGAAAAAACCAGAAAGCTCTCACTGCCATGTACCGAGATTCTCAGTCAGGAGTCTAGAAAAGTCTTTCTTGAATCTAGTAGTTAGTGATTCATAAGTTTTTGTTGTTTATAACTTAGTACTTTTTTCTGAGGCGATTCTAGCCAATTCACAAGTCTCCTAAGGATTATTTCAAATGCAGGTCACTTCGTGTTCTTGAGATGACTTTGAAATCCATCTGTGTGTGTGCTGAATGAATATTGAGCATATGTGTCGCAAATATGTTTCCTGACAAACAACGTGCCATGTTCTGGGTCCTGGGGAGCTAGCAGCTACCGTGGTGGACAAGATCAGCACAGCCCAGCACAACCCCTGCCTCTGTGAGACTCAGGGCCTGGGAGAAGAGCTGGCCAGTAAAAATTACGTAGACTGTACAGTTATGAATTAGATGCTTGGTCTCTTGTATTTCAGCAATTAGATGCCTTTGATCTTAGGTACGTTGAATTCTTAAATTTAATAGCTTCTCTAATGCTGTAGGCTGATATAGATTTCTGTGGCTATCCTTAACTATCAGCTTTGATTAACCCAGAGTTTGGTGTTCAAAAAGAAGCTGTATCCCTCTGCTAAAAGAAAGAAAGAAAGGAAGGAAGGAAGGAAGGAGGGAGGGAAGGAAGGAAGGAAGAAAACCTTCTGGTGACCTCTCAGAATTAAATTTAAAAACCTAGTGGGATGCTGCTTCTCCCTTGCTTTCTGTATCCCGGCCACATTGGACTCCTTTCTGTTCCTTTGGCTCTCAAAGCAGGCTTTGCCCCAGGACTATAACAGGATTTTGCCCCACTGACACATGGCAAACTCACCTGATTTAGGTCTTTGCTCAAATGTCACCCTCTCAGCTCAAGGCAGGGTACCTTGAGTACTCTGGCTCTGTTAGTGCCACTTTCCATAGCTTTATTTTGCTTGATAGCATTTACCACTACCTGACATGCTATTATACTTTTGCCTAATTATTGATAATCTGTCTCCACCCAACAGAATGTTTGTTTCATTAGAGCAGAGATTGTGTCTCCTTAGCCTTCTCTTCCATCCTCAGCACTGGAAATGACACGAGACACGTAATGAACACTCAATAAATATTGGTGAATGAATGAATGATGTGATAGGCTAACCAAACCTTCACTTTCTTGGAGGCAGCCTACTTCCTTCTCATGACAGTTGCTGAAGTTATGCTGAGAACAGTGGTGATTGTAACTATGGAAAATGTTTAGGGTGTCAGGGTCAACTTTTCTCTCCTTTGGTTATTTGTCCAATGCAGGGCACCTGCTTAGCTACTTTTATCTCCATGTTCTTGGCTATCTACTTGTAGGAAATTGACACCCATGTAAGAGAATGCAAAAGTCTCTTGGAGGAACCAAGGAGCCTTATGTATCCAAGTTAGCATGTACTGAGTGCAGGGTGCTCTTAAGATCTCTGCTTGGACCTAGAAATAGAAAAAAATATGTATGAAGAAGTTTGGATAAATGCTTCATTTGAAAGTTATATACCTTAGTATTTGCTTTCCCATTCTCATGCCACTTATGACGGGTGAAGTTGGCTTCATTGACAGCTAATACTGTTGAAGTCTATTGTAAAATCAGTTCATTAGGTTAGTGTCTATTGAGCAACTACTATGTGTATGTGTTGTATTGGGAGTAGTGCAAGATGAGGCTGGAGGAGAAAACTGGGGCCGAATCACCCAGGTCTGCAAGTCTCATTGGAACTTGGACTTGCTCCTCAGTGCAATGTGAAACCTTTGAAAAATTTTAGCAAAGGAATGATGTGGTCAGATTTGTATTTTTAAAATAACAGCTTTATTGAAATATTAGCATGCCATGTAATTCACACATTTGAAGTATACAATTCAATCAAATTAGTATACTCATACAGCAGTATAACTATCACTACTACATTCCATTTTAGAACATTTCATCATCCCCAAAAAGAAACCCTGTACCAATTAGTCATTCCCAATGTCTCTCCAGTTCCCCAGACCAAGGCAACCACTTATTTACTTTCTCTATAGATTTACCTGTTCTGGACATTGCTTTGCAACTGGCTTTTCCCACTTACTGTAAAGTCTTCAAAGGGTCATTCATGTCGTAGCATTTCAATTCTTTTTATTGCCAAAAAATATTTCATTGTATAGATATATCACATGTAGTTTATTCATCACTTGGCGGATAGTTAGGTTGTTTTTACTTCTTGGCTACTATGAATTATACTTCTATAAGCATTCATCTACAAGTTTTTGTGTGGACATATGTTTTCATTTCTCTTGGGTATATACCTAGGAGTGGAATTGCTGGGGTATATGGTCACTCTATGGTTAACCTTCTAAAACAGAACTGCCAGACTGTTTTTCAAAGTGGCTACACCACTTTACATTTCATACATTACACCCCATACATTTCCACTAGCAATGTGTGAGGGTCCCAGTTCCACCACATCCTTGCCAAAACTTACCTTTTTTAAGTCATAGCCATCCTAGTGGGTATAAAGTGGTATTTCACTGTGGTTTTGATTTGCATTTCCCTGATGATTAAAGATGTTGAACGACTTTTCATGTGTTTGTTAGCTACAGATAACCAGAATATCTTCCTTGGGAAATATCTGTTCAAATCCTTTGCCCGTTTTTAAATTGGGTTGCTTGTCTTTTATCACCGAGTCGTAGCAATTCTTTATATAGTCTTAATGTCAGTATCTTATCAGATACATGATTTGCAAAAAATTTTTTCTAATTCATTGGGCTTTTTCACTTGATGGTATTGTTTGTAGCACAGAAATTTTAAATTTTGATGAAGCCCAGTTTATCTACTTTTTTTTGTTGTTGCTTATGGGGTCATATCTAAGAAGCCATTGTCTAATCTGAGGTCATGAAGATTTACTCCTATGTTTTCCCTTACAAGTTTTATAGCTTGGCTCTTACCTGTAGTCTTTCATCTCCTTTTAGTTAGTTTTTGTATATGTTACAAGATAAAGGTCCAGTTTCATGCTTTTGCACATGGATATTCAGTTTTTCCAGCACCATTTGTTGAAGAGACAGTCTTTTCCTTTTTGAGTGGTCTTGGCCAGATGTATATTTTTAAAAGATCACTGTCAGCAGGGTGTGAAGGGTTTAAAGGAGGAGCGATGAGAATAGAAGTGGGGAGATCAATTTGAAAAATATTTATGTAGCTCTTATGACGTGTAAAACATTGTTCCAGGCACTGGAACTATGATCATAAACAAGTCAGACATAGCCCTGGCCTCATGGAGCTTACATTCTGGCACTGAGGATGAGGGATACAAACCTAACAGGAAAGAGGAAAAAAAAGCAAATGCAGTGATGACAAGTTGTGAGAGAAGAAACAGTGATGTGCAGTGTATAAGTTATAGGACTATTGAATACATAAAGCATGAATTGCTTATTTAGTTTTTTCCTTTAATTTCAAAGGGCCAAACATGCCGACTCAGAGGCAGGTTGGCTAGAGTGGAGTTAGGAAAATACTCTTTCTGGAAAGAAAGGCGACTTTAATCATTGCTGCCTATACATGCCACTATCACCAGTGAGTCTTCACTTAATGTGCATATCCACCTGCTGGCAGCATTGCCAGAGTGACTGTCTGAAAGAATGGCCGCTTGTTCATTCGTTCATTCATTCATCAGATTATGGTAGCATGGATTACAGAGGTGAAGAGAAATGAAGAGATTTGAGGGTGGTCTAGATGTAAAATTGGGAGGATTTGTAGTCACATATGAAAGGTAATAGTGAGGAAGAAGGAGCTATTGAGAATGGGATCAGGGATTTGGGATTTTGGTAGTTATGATAGCCATTGAGTGCTGAGAATGGGTTAGGCTCTCTATTGAGCTCTGTCCAGGCATTATTCCATATGATCCTGAAAAAACTAAAAAAAAAAAAAAAAAAAAAAAAACACCAAGGTAGGCACTACCACTACCAGCAGCAGCAGACAAAACCAAAGCTTAGGGGAGGTCAAGTCACTTACCCTAGATCACAAAACTATGAAACTGGATAAGTGGTGGTGCCATGTGCTACTTTAATGTACTTCTTTTACTTTGTTGAGCTCTTCTTTTCAAAAAGCATCTAAAGACTGAATGAAGAAATATACAACAATTCTAACTAAATGTTTAATGAAGAAATTTTGAAGGGAAAAAATAGACCAAAACCACTTTCTTATAATCTCACCGACTGTGTATAATGAATGGCTGTCCTTTGGTGGATATGTTTCATTTTCGAGAGATCAACCCTCATCTGAATGCCTCCCTCAGTATAGCTGCTGCTGGTCTTGTAGTATGTGCTTGGTTGTGCAGTTCCTGTGGTCTGGCATGTACCTAATGCACACAGATTGGATTGAAGATTGAAGTTAACCTCGCTTATCGATGGCATTTTAATTTCCTTCCTCTTACTACATTATGTGTTTTTTATGATAGTGCTTTAAAGTCCAGGCTTGTAAGGAAAAGGAAACAATCTCCTATGCAAGTCCCCAGGGTTTCAGGGAAGCAGATGGCAGGAAGGGTCTGGGCATGGTGTGTGTTGCCTGTTTCAAAATTATGTCCCATGCACCCCAGCATTTATTCCCTTGATGTTGGCACTGGGCAGGTGATCAGATTTTAATTTGTGTGGCGTGGTGGCCTTTTAGAGTAGGATAACAACATTGGGAAAATTGGGTTAAGATCAATTTGTCATTTATTTTGTCGTAATAAAATAGAGTAAATCTTTCAAAACAGATTTACGTAAGTTCCTTGAATTGGAGGAAACCTCAAATCTAAAACTTCATTAAGCAACATCTTAATATCACAGAGACTCGGGGTCAGAAAAAATTTAAATGACATAAAAATTAGTAGAGTTTTTCATTTGCTATTCATTTTTTTTCCCTTTTTATTGCCCTGGTATTCTGAGTCTCTTGGTTCATTCTTACGTGTGTATCATTTTGGTTTGGGTTATGAGTGCTCACTGGCATACTGGTATACAACACTGAGAGCCAGTAGGCTGTTATTTTGCTGCCATTCTATTGTGTCTAGAGAAATATCCAGGGAGAGGGTTGTTTGTTTTTACTTGATGAGGTGCAGAAGTTGGGACTGTACTGAAAAACAGAATGCTAAAGAGCCAGCTCCAATCTAGGAAACATCCGCCAAGAGCACCCCCTGAGACAGAGTGTGAATCACAGAAAGGAAATTAGATTTTTTTAGCCCCAAATAAGAAAGATTAAAACACCAGTAAATTGTTTTACATTGATTTTAGTAAGGTTAGTTAGAAGTAAAGGCTTACAAACATGTACTGTTTATTTAGTGACAAATGAAACTTAGAGGCGTTTCTTCTGTTGTAATTGGTTGGCTCTTTGCATTGATTAGAGCTAGGTAGACAAGTTGGTACAAAAATGGCAGGAGTGGAAGGGAATGGGCCCCTGTTGATGTGTAAGAACATACGCGTGCATGTGGGGACACCAGTGGCGTTTTCTGCATGTTTCAGGGTTTCAGAAGACTTGCCTTGTTCTGCACCTCTAAATTAGACCTACTGTGAAAAACTTACAGGTCAGTTTCTGGGAGTGCTTTTCTTCCTGGACTTTCCCAGGTGAGCACTTAGATCCTGTGAATCCATCTCCGTGTCGGAAACTTCCGTGATCCGGCTCTATGCTTTAATTTTGAATGTCTTGCTATTTCATTTCTTTGAAAATAAAGCAGTTCCACAACATTACAGCCCTGTGCTGTCTACTCATTCTCCTTTGGGGATTGCTTGTTTTAATTGATTGATTCACAGAGGAGAAAGAAAAACAATTTGTTGCTTTGGCAAGATTGGTTTTTCTAAGGATGCTACAGTCTTGCTGGGTCTATGTGGCAGTTAGTAAGAGAAGCTGGCTTAGCAGTTCTGAGGCTGACATGAACATTGCTTCTTAAATTGAAAGGTTGGGTGGGTGGATGGGTGGATGGGTGGATGGGTGGATGGATGGATGGATGGATGGATGGATGGATGATGGAGATAGATAAGATAGATAGATACTTGCAGCAAGCATTCCCAGAACATTTGTTACTCACCTCACTAAAATTAAGCTGTTGTTATTTTGAGATGATATGGCAGATAAGGTAGATTCAATCATTTAACATCCATTCCAATCTCCCGTCTGTGTCTTTTCCTGTCCTGCTGACACTAGAAAGCTGAAAAATCATCCCCTGGCAGCAAGGGTTCTGAAAATGACTAGCCTGTCAGAGTCACTTATGTAAGACTTGAACACAGAGCAGAATTAAGTGGGTAGAGGGATGGTGTGGTCCAGACATCAGCTTGCTGGCCTGACTGGCAGGCGAGCTGTGCCCAGAGCTGGCATTGCTGTGGGGCCCCCATGGTGGCCCCTGTAGCCCATGCTTGGAGGCAATGTAAGGATGGGGCTCTGGTGGGGCCTCTGGTGGCTCCTGTGTCCTGTGCTTGGAGACAGTGGTATGAGGACAGGTTTCCTCATGTAGCATCCCCTCTGTGCTGGTGTCTGCGTCTTGGGGGTCATCCTGGAGGCACAGCTCAGAGGCTATTCTTCAAGTCTCTCTCCTGATTTTATAAGCTCCGAATTCTTGTATAAAGTTACCTTCTAGTTAAAATACCCAGCATGATTTCTGTTATCTGCACATGACCTCCGATAAATGTATACTTTTTCTTTTCTTTTTTTTTTTTGAGAAGGAATCTCACTCTGTCGCCCAGGCTGGACTACAGTGGTGCAATCTCGGCTCACTGCAAGCTCCGCCTCCCAGGTTCATGCCATTCTCTTGCCTCAGCCTGTAGCTGGGACTACAGGTGCCCACCACCATGCCAGGCTAATTTTTTATATTTTTAGTAGAGACGGGGTTTCACCATGTTCACCAGGATGGTCTCGATCTCCTGACCTTGTGATCCGCCTGCCTCGGCCTCCCAAAGTGCTGGGATTACAGGCATGAGCCACCGCGCCTGGCCACATGACCTCTGATAAATGTATACTTCTATGGGACAAGTTTTCAGAGTTGGCAAAGAAAATAGGTTCATCTTTATGGACCTTGGGATCTCCGTGTGAAACTCTCACCTTCCCTCAGGTCGTCCACTCATCTCACACGTGGCCTCTTCCCTTACACAGGAAGGCAACTCTGGGACGTTTGCTGATGATGGCTCATCGTGCCCACCCCTCAGGTGTGAAACCTCAGAACCATGTGCATTTCTCCTCATCCTCGTCCCCTTTAACCATTCTCCAGTTCTTACTTCCTGATGCTTGCTTCTTTTGAGTCTAACTTTTCATTCAGCCTTCAGCAATCCCTGTGCTACGACAGCCTCTGCTAAGAACTTCATGCAACTTGTCTTATTATAGCCTCATAAAAACCCTGTGGGAGGAAGGTTAGATGCCATGTCCCAAGGCTGAACGTAGTGCTGGACTGGGCAGAGAGGCCTCAGCTCTGACTGGTCTGAGCTGTGGGAGCTTTAGCTTTTTTTTTTTTTTCCTGACACAGAGTCTTACTCTGTCATCCAGGCTGGAGTGCAGTGATGCAATCTGTACCTCGAACTCCTAGGCTCAAGTGATCCTCCCACCTCAGCCTCCCGAATAGCTGGGGCTACAGGCTCATGCCACCACAAATGGCTCATTATTATTATTATTATTATTTCGTAGGGATAAGGGTCTTGCTGTGTTTCTCAGTTTGGTCTCAAACTCCTGACTTCAAGTGAGCTTTTTTTTTTTTTCAGTAACAGTTTTGTTGAGTTACAGTCCATATACTAAATAACTCAGCCACTTAGATGTACAGTTCAGTGGTTTTTAATATAGTTACAGATATGAACAGCCATCATCACACTAAATTAAGGAACATTTTCATCACCTCTAGGAGAAAGCTTGTGTTTGTCTGTTTTTGCTTTGGTTGCCTGACTCTGAGGTCTTACTCAAAAATCTTTGCCCAGACCAGTGTCCTAAAGCATTTCCCCAATGTTTTCTTCCAGCAGTTTCACAGTTTCAGGTTTAACATTTACATCTTTAATCCATTTTGACTTGAATGCTGAGAGATAGGCCCGAGTATGTACAGCTGTTATGTATCAGGTTTTTAAAACAGGTAACCTGGTACACTTGAACAGCCCTAGCCCCCTGCCCTAAGCAGCCACTTACCTACTTCCCATTTCTATAGATTTGCTTGTCCTTCCCATTTCTTGTAAATGGAATCATACATCATGCAGTCTTGCATGTGTCTGTCTTCTTCCACTTACGACAGTGTTTTCAAGGTTCATCCATATCCATGTATGTGTGCTTCATTCTGTTGTATGACTGAAAAATATTCCATTGTATGGATATACCACATTTTGTTTATCCATTCATCAGTTGATGGACATTTAGGCTATTTCCACCTTTTATTGTCTATGATAAATAATGCTGCTATGAACACGCATGTACAAGTTTTTGCAAGGATATGTGTTTTCATTATTTCCTGGGTATATGCCCAGGAGTGAAATCACTGGCTGAATGGTAACTGTATGTTTAACCTCTTGAGGAACCATGAAACTGTTTTCCCCAGTGGCTGCCTTATTTTACACTCTCACCAGCAGTGTGGAAAGGTTCTAATTCCTCTACATCCTTGCCAATGCTGGTATGTGACTTTTTGATATTATGTGATGTCGTGTGACTTCTTGCTTATAGCCATCCTAGTGGGTATGCAGTGGTATCTCAGTGTGGGAGCCGTGGCTTTGAACCCCATTGCAGTAATACCCTCTGCTCCTTAGTAGCCTCCTCAGTTCAATTTCCCCTTCTTCCTTGATGGCAGTAGCTGATCCCTTTTGTCTCCAGGGCCTTCATCAATAGATTGCTACCTAAGAGGGTTACTAAAGTACTGTTTGGTCCCAAGACTTCCTTGAACAAGGCCATCAGGAGGTTCCCCATTCCCTATAGGGTGCTGCCTGCATTTTGCTGGGGTTACAGGTACCCCATTATTGGCCTCAGCCTTGCATTCTGCTTTTCTCTCAGGCAGACTTTCTGACCAATGAGACTGGTATATGTTTTGCATCCTGTACATGCTATGTATTTTGACACTTCTCTTTCTTGATCCCCTTTCTACCCATATCATCCAGAAGGGACTTTGGTGCTGCTACAGAATTTATTATTAGTAACACACACTTGGCACTAATTCATTGCTGTATGTTAGTTAATTGTCTATTTTGACTTTTGTCTGTGTGTACCAAAAATGCATTTAACTTATAAAAGCCACAATAAAATAAGTATTTTTTTCTAATTCCCTGGCTAAGACACTCAGTCTTTTCAAGATCCCCGTGTACCTAAGATCATATCCTCCTTTCTATCCCACAAAGGTAACTAATTTTATTAATTTTATCATTCACTTGCATTTCTTCATAGTTTCTATAATGAATCAAATTGCTTATTTGCTCCATAATCAAGTATATGAAATTTGAATGGAATTGTAGTCTATTATTTTCTGCATTATGGGTTATTTTGTTCAAGGTTACTTGAGTTTACTCCGTGTTAATTCCTGTAGCTGGAGTGTATTCATTCTCACTGCTACATAAAGTTCCATTGTATGAATTTTACCTCAACTTACTTTATTATTCTCCTGGTGATAGACATTTGGCTTCTTGCCAGATTTCAAGTGTTACATATGATGTGGCTACAAAAATAGTAAATGTCTTGGGCAAATTTGTTTTTGGACATAATACTTGGGAGTAGAATTGCTTAGTAGTGGGGAGTGTGCATTTTTAACTTCACTAAATAATGCAAACTTATATTCTTAAGTGAATTACCAGGAGTTTATAAAAGTTTCCTTAGATCTACATTCTTGCCAAGACTTGTATTTTCAATTTATTTTAATCTTTACCAGCCTCGTGAATATTAATGCTATCTCCTTTCTCTAACTTTATACTTTTCTTCTTGTTAAGGAGATGACATTCCTTATCTTTAGCAATGTGTTTTTGCCTTAGAGGCTCTTATTTGATATTCAGTTGGCTACAGTGAGTTTCTTGTAGTTAGAATTTGCCTGGCAGATCTTTTACATCCTTTTACTTTTGGCTTTTCTGTATTGATTTTAAACATCATCTAGCCAGATTTTGTTTGTTTTCTGTTTCTAACTGCATTGAAGCTGGATAATTCAGTTCATTTGCACAGAGGCTGTAGCGATTGTTAGCTGTTGTTTGGGGTAGGTGAAAAATGGGAGAGAGGAGTTTGCTTGCAGCCATTGTTCTGGGCAGCATTCCAGTCCAAGATGGTGCCAGGATTTCTCACCCTCTGGGGCACTCCCTCCACGTAACCCCCGAGACTGCAGCTGGAATGAGTTTTACTTCCATGACCAGCTGACTTTAGGAAAGGGAGATTATCTGAGCAGGCCTGACCTATCACATGAGCCGTTTAAATCTGGGTGGAGAGAACAGAGATAGGGGAAGCCAGGGAGATTTCAAATAGGAGTAGGATTTGATGGACCGTGGCTGGTTTGAAGATGGAGGAGAATGCGTGGCCAGGAAGTAGGTAACCTCTAGGTGCTGGGAGTGGCCCCCAAATGGCATCCAGCATGAAAATGGGGCCCTCAGTCCTACAGCTCTAAGGAACTGAATTCTGTCACAGCCATGTGAGTTTGGAAGAGGATCTCGAGCTCCAGATGAGAACACAGCCTAGCTGATACCTTGATTTTACACTTGGGAGACCCTGAGAAGAAAACCAGTTATAATTTGTCATGCAGCAATAGAAAACTAATGCATTCATGTGGCATCTGGGAGGGCTCTGTGCCCATGATCAGGAACTTCCAGAAGGTAATTGGGCATAAATACCCAGCACTCCAGAGAAAGATTCAGCCTGGGGATGGATTCACCATGGCTGTCACTAACAAGCGGTAGAAATGGGATGTGTGGGTGAGGTCAGTCAGAGAGAGTGAACAGGCAGGGAGAGGCTGAACAGGGAAGCCTGGACAACATTTCCCAATGTTGAATTGTGAATGATGGCCTGAGGGCCTGAAAATTGATAGCTCAAGGCACTGTGAGTTATAAAAACTGTAAGTTTTATCTCCTTGATGAGTTATAACTCCCTTATGAGCTGAGAGCCCATTATATACTGACTGTTTTCAAAAATACCCAGTGGCCTCATCTCATATTATTTCTCCATTTTAAAAATTCACATTGACTTCTTTGGGCTCCACAGCATGTGCAGGCTGCTGTCTAGTCCTTGGGTCATTTCCTAGGAGTAAGGAAGAGAAATAAATCCCTTCCAGTAGAAATATCTTATGGTAGGCATGGAAAAGTAGAAGAAAATGAGGTATCTGTTTTTATGATGTCCTAGGCCCATTGACCACAGCTTGGGCCCACAAAGGGTGTAGACAATTGAGTGAGAACAATCAGTATAAAGTCTAGATTAATTTTATCCTATACCAGTTCAGGAAACCATTGCCTCTTCCGGTTTCTAGGTGTCTTCAATAAAAAAGAGTTATCAGAGTAAACAGGTGATTGAAATACTATGTGTCAGACCTTCTGCTAGGACCTGTAGAGTAAATGTCACCCTAGATAGGCAGATTTCCTGTCCTCCCAGAGTCTGTCATCTATCAGGAAGTGTAGCCTTTAAACAAGCACTCTGAAGAAGCTGTGATAAATGCTGGGTTCTCCATTATTGTCATCTCTGAAGGCCATTGGTAACCTGGAGGAATATTCTCCCACTAACAGGAGAAAGCACAGGATCAAAAAGAAAAACTTCCCTTCATTCTTCCAGTTTCTCTTAATCATTTTGCCTTTTACTTCCTGTCCTCTGTGAGCACGTGTCTGTACTGTTAAGTACAAATGGACCCAGAGGTTTCAGGCAAAGCTTGAGTGAGGCGCTGCATGCCTGTCTTGCAGGTCAGGGCTAGGAATGGTGACAGGGCTAGGAATTGACCATTGCTCCATTAAAGTGGACCAAAGAGGAATCTGCGTCCTTTTCAGGCCCTAGGTTCAGTCTGTGCTGACTCTGACCCTCTGAGATGACTATTCCCAAACCTGAGGGACTGAAGATCAGCATCAAGGACAACAGACAGGGGTGCTGGGGTGCAGATGTAAGTGAGCTGGGTCTTCTGGAGCGCTGGTCACTGCATGCTGTGGGTATAAAATGGCTGTCTAGTGGAGGCAGCCAGGCTGCTGGGAATGACTCCAGGTAGACCAGACACATGATTCTCCTGTGCCTTCAACCCGATGCTGTCGAGTGGCGTGCCTTAGCTGTGGACATTCTGACCCCGCCTTGTTGAATGCTTTTTGTATTTTTGCTCAGAGAGAGAAATCAGAGTGATTTCTTTTTTGTCTTGTAGATCAATCTTGTAGCTTTTAAGGCAGCTCTCCATAAGGACCACAAAAGATCAGTCTGATAGCTAGATGTCACATGCTGTGGCAGAAACACTCCTACCAGCATACACTCATTCTGTACTAGGAACTATAGTAGGAGTTTTATTTGTGTTATTTATTTCATTCACATGGCAATACCATTTTCCTGGTAAGATGACTGAAGCTCAGAAAGGATAGGTAACTCAAATACCATTGCTAAATTTGTTTACCTTTAGTATGTAGATAGACACGCATTCAGAAGAAAACGAAGGTGAAATATTTTGGACCCGTTTGTTTTGAATGCATCAGTGGTGTTTATTATTTAAAGAAATTCTTTAAAGAGAATGATTTTGTAAAGAGGATAATTTTCTAATTTGTGTCAAGCAGGTTGTAATGTTTTGTAAAAGTACCTGAACTAGGGTACCCTTGCTGAGAAGGTAGTAAAGTGTGGCTATAGCTACATGTAAATGTAACTCAATGTGTCAGGTGTCCCTGTAACTAAAGGTGCAAAAGTGTGAAAAGAATGGCAGGTGAAGGGCACCTGGACGGTGGGCATGTTCGTTTCCTGTTGCCACTGCAACAGATTACCACAAAGGTAGTGGCTTAAAACAACAGTAAGTTATTCTCTTAGGTTCTGTGGGCTCCGGGGAGAATGTGTCCTTGCCTTTTCAGCTCCTAGTAGATGCTGGATTCTGATGGCTTTTTAAAAATGATAAATTCCTCGGCTTGTGGCCCCTTCTCTCATTTTCAAAATGTATCTCTTCATTCTCTGCTTCTGTTGTCACATTGCTTTCTCCAATCCTGCAGTGAAATCTCTCTCTCTGTGGACACTTGGAATTCCATTTAGCGCCCACCCAATCTCAGATCATCTCCCCACTTCAAGATCCTTTACTATACCTGCACATTTCCTTTTTGCCACCTAAAGTAACATTTATAGGTTTCAGGGATTAGGGTGTGGACATCTTTGGGGGCTGTTATTCAGCCTACTACAGTTGCCTTGAAAGGATATAGGAATTATCAATTCCAGGGAGTCCTTTTCATAGCAAGAGTGCTAGATTTTTGAGGGTCTGGAGGTAAAAGACCCTGCAATAGGGCAGGAATGCTGGGAGGAAGGCTCCATGGGGAAAAGAGAACCACCCCAAGGAGAAGGAGGTGCAGTGGACAGATACATACATGTGTACATTTCAGCCTCATTTTTCGTTGCCTTGATTTTCCGTGTAGTACCTGGTGTCTTTAATATCATATCCCCGTCCTTCTCCATCAGGGGTACATGCATGCACGTGATGTAGAGCTGGGGTAAGCAAGCCGCAGAGCAAACCTGGCACATCTCAGGGTGTGTTTTTTCTCAGATCTCAGAAAATAGCATTTATATGTAAATTAACCTAACTATGGTGTGATGGAGAAACCATGAAACGATAAATAATCAAGCTTAACCTTTATGTGACAAACTTTGGTAGTCTTGGAAATATTTTTGAATATATTGGAACATTACAAAAAGAAGTTTAGAGAGTTTTTTGGGGGTGTTTGGTTTCACAAAACATTAGGTACCACAAAATGCTGTGGCCAACCAGGAAAGTGATTTTGGCAACGTTACTATTTGTGTTCTCTTTTGTCAACGCCAAGGGAGCCGCCCCATGCCAGAGCTGTATTTGCATTACTGAAAAGCAAATATCTCAGGCCTTTGGACAACACGATACACTCTCACATGCCCTGGAGACTCTGCGTGTGAGATGATTGGAAATGCTCATGGCTAAAGTCAGCCATTATCCGGAATAAACTTTCCCAGAGGGAGTTTTTCAGAAACACACCAGGGAACAGTAATAAAACATAAACTATAAAATGTCCTCTAGCAACCAAAACACATGGGATGTTTTTCTATATAATATTTCACATTAAACGTAATTGTAGATTAACTTTTATAGAGAAAATATTTTTTCAAGCCAGATATGCTTAAATCCTTTCATTTCCTCAAGTATGACAAAGCACTGGGAATATACTCCCCTTTGTAATTTCCTACCGATTTGCCCTAGTTATGAATGGAACATTAACTCTGCGAAATCTACATATGGAAAACGACCCCAGATGAAAATCTTAAACTGGCCATATCCCTAACTCTGGAGTCCAAGCCCTGTGCTCTGGTCCTGGCACTGTGGCTCACCAGGTAGTCAAGTGACCCTACTCACCTGTGCAAATGCCCCCACACTTCTCAGATCCCAAGCTCAAGGGGGTGTTGAGGATCAGGTCACCCACAAGTTCCCTTCCTGCCCTCAGCTTGCACGTGGCTCATCTGTCAAGGAACCACATACTGTGTCAGATTTTGTTAAAGCAAAAACCGGTCTTTTTAGTCTTTATAAAATGTAAAAACTTGGAATAAATGTAACAATATCTAAATTCCTGGTGTGAATGAACAGCAGCTGTAGTGACAAAGGGAACAGGTCTTGAAGTGAAACCTGCCTGGCTTGGAATTCTGCCTCTGCCACTTACCAGCTTTAGTCCTTGATGAAGAAATTGGCTGGAATCAGGAGTTTTCTCATGGGTGAAGTGAGGCTACCTCATGGAGAAGTCTATGCAAAAGTAAGGTTCTCAGCACAATACCCGGCTAATAATATTACCTGCTTAGAGAGTGGGGGCAACAGCAGCTGCAATGTCATGTCTGCTGTTTTAGCTACACCAAGCTCCATCCACATCTTGAGTTGATGCCGTGAATAAAGGTCATATTACTTTTCAGTATTACTGGGGATATTTGATCCATGTGATGGGCAGATAAAATGTCTCTGTCTTAGAGAAAAAATGGACTTTTTAGGTAGCCAGCATTGCAGTGTACTATTGTTAGCAGACATTTGAGATGGCTTCTAAAAACCGTGCAAGTGAAACACCCCAGGTTTTGAGAAGGGGGGAGCACCGTGTCCCAGGTCACAGGGCTGTCTGTGAACAGAATTCACCTGTATCCCCTATCTCATTCTGTTTTACCCCTGCAGACTTTTGATTAGACATCTTCATTGCATCCTGAGTGATGGGAAGATTTGTAATTAGCAAATGCATCTGCATATAGAAGTGTGTGCCCGAAACTGCTGTGCTTTTAGTTCTCATATGCGTGCTCCTTGGAAAGTGACTGTTAGTAACATTAACTCTGAAAACCCTGTTTTTCAGATTGCAAACGTAACTTCTTTCCAGGTCCTATTAAATGGAGATTTTCCTCTTGCATTCTTAAAAACTCAGAGCTAAC
Source organism: Pan troglodytes (assembly GCF_028858775.2). NCBI lineage: Eukaryota > Metazoa > Chordata > Mammalia > Primates > Hominidae > Pan > Pan troglodytes. The sequence continues at coordinate 24,894,743 of NC_072412.2, forward strand.
CTTGGAGTGGTGTCTTTCTCTCCGCCTCTCTCTCCCTTTCTCCTTCTCTCCTTCCTCCTCCACTGTTTTTTTCCCACCCTCCCCCTCTCTCCTTTCTTGTGCAAGATTTCAGTCAGTTTACTGAATTGCCTTTACATGGCTATGACCTTGAATTGCTTCTGTTACTTCCCCTGTGCTCTTCCACATTTTTTCATTTTAGGACTACAGGCTAAGCATACTTAGTTATTACCTTGTAATACACAATCAAGATAACCTGGCCTTGGTTTCTGTGACTGTATCTCAGCCTCCCTGTCCTCTGTCTCGCAGAGAACTAGGGAAGGATGGAAAGTGACTAAAGGTATGGAATGCCTGAGGCATGGCCAGGCCAGGTACTGTGGCAGATACTTTCGTATGTTGTCTCATTTAACCCTGATTCATACCTTTTAGGACAGGTCATGATATTCCCATTTAACTGCGCTTTAAAGAAGTTGAATGTCCACTGGGTCACACTTGGAGGGTTTAAGATCTGGATTTGGGTCTGAGTCCAACCACGATGTCATTTATATGGACTGTGTCGCGACACGCATGTCTTTTTCCTGGTTTGGTGGTGTTATTCCCCTGGCAAGGTGTGCATGAAGTCGGTCCTGCCCTACACCTGTTGGCTTGTTTTGTTTGACTTGTGTTTACACTCCTTTTTAAGATGACTTTGTTAAACTGAAAAAAAAAAGCTGAAATGTTGATCAGGTAGCAGATTTGCAGGAGACCTAGGTACTCATCACTCTAGCACTTCCTAAACTGTAGTTAAAGAAACATTGTTCGGGATGCTAAGGGTAACGTGGGGGAAAAAAATAGCTCTCTGTGCAAATAAATTTGTATAATTGTTAAATGTGATTGCTTTCCCTCTGAGTCTTTAATCTGATAATGTGCATTCTGCCAGAAGGGAACGTAGTATACTGCACCTCCCCAGCTTGTTTTTGTTCACATCTAACTTAATTTATTAGAAAGCAGCCTGGCGCAGTTGTGCATGCCTGTAATCCCAGGACTTTGGAGGCCGAGGTGGGCAGATTGCTTGAACCCAGGAGTTTGAGACCAGCGTGAACAATATGGTGTAACCCCATCTCTACAAAAAATACAAAAAATTAACCGGGCGTGGTGCCGTGTGCCTGTGGTTCCAGCTACTCTGGAGGCTGAGTTGGGAGGACTGCCTGAACTCAGGTGGTTGAGGCTGCAAGTGAGCCGTGATCATGCCACTGCACTCCCGCCTGAGTGACAGAGTGAGACCCTGTCTCAACAACAACAACAACAAAATTATTAGAAAGCAAAAGTCTCTTTAAGACAGGTATGTCTTCAACTCTATCAAGTTGGCTTTTGTTTTGAAGAACAAAAGGGAATCATGGCTTGGCAGTTTCAGCTGTGTGTGGGGACTACCTTCTATTACACTGGTCCTGCTTTTACCTCTGGTGTCTAAAATGTAATAAATATGTGAACTAGGGCTCACAGGGTAGCTTCAACTCTGCTTAGAGTTTATAGCTTCAAGTGGCATGATATCTGTCACACTCACAAGTAGTATCCATTGCTGATTTCTCTCTGTGGTTGAGCTTCTTTATTTTATTCTATACTCTTACTTTATAATTTTTCATGTATAATAGACCAAATGGGATTGCCATAAAGAAGGCCAAATGTAGAATCCATGCCCAGGTTGCTTATTCTGGAAAAGCTTACTATGTAAGCTGGGATTTGAGGAGTTCTTAGATTTTTATTATTGTTTGATTTTTTTAAAGGAAGGAATAGGCCAGGCATGAGTGGCTCGCACCTGTAATCCCAGCACTTTGGGAGGCCAAGGCAGGAGAATTACTTGAGACCAGGAGTTGGAGACCAGCCTGGGAAACAAAGTGAGACCTGTCTCTACAAAAACTCAAAAAATTAGCCAGGTTGGCGGCACATACCTGTGGTCCCAGCCGCACGAGAGACTGAGACAGGAGGATCACTTGAACCTGGGTTGTTGAAGCTGTAGTGAGCCATGTTCCTCCCACTACACTCCAGCCAGGTCGCAAAAAAGAAAGAGAGGGGAAGAAAAGAAAAGAAAGGAAAAAGAAAGAGAGAGAGAGGGAAAGGGAAAAGAAAAGAGAGAGAGAGAGAAATAAAAGAAAGAAAGAAAGAGAAAGAAGGAAGGAAAGAAAGAAAAGACCGGAAGGAGAGAGAAAGAGAGAAAGGGAAAGAAGAAAGAAGGAGAGAGAGAGAGGGAGGAAGGAAGCGGGAGGAAGAAAAAGGAAGAAAGAGAGAGAGAGGTGGGAATAAAGATAAGGATTAAAGCCATAACAATTAAAATATTGACCAACTGAACTCTCATGCCTGCTATTTTTTCAATTCTCTTCCCGAACACTTTTGGCCAAAGAATGCTTTTTATTTGGGGTAAATGTTGTCCAGCCTTAAATTTTCATTTTTCTGGGTAAGGGTACTAAATCCTAGAGTGCTGATATACGATATTTAGGCCTCACCCCATTGGTAAGTGGAATGTGCCTGTTGATGTCATCAAATTCACAGAATGTGGAATATAACACCCTCTTGGTTAAAAAAATAAGCAGAGGGATTTCTGGCAGAATCCAACTAACACTCGCAGAAATGAAGCACATGAGGTGACGAATACAAATGGGTCACTTAGAACTAGGAAAATCCATTGTAACAGGGCACAGAACTTGTTCTTTTTAAGCAAGAGTCTTGCGAACATCCACATTTATTTCATTCATATTGAAGGTCTTCGAAAGCTTAGGCTCTGAAAATGGAAGTGGTTGATTTGAAGATGATAAATGGAAACTGGGAAATTAGACTGCTTCCATAGGTGGGCAGTGTGTCCTCTTTTTCAGGACTCCGGGGTCCCTGAATTGTGAGTTTTCCCTCACAGCCTCTCCACATTCTCTGTGCTGTTCACCTCCCACCCACTGCTCTGTCTTCCCTGTGTTAGTGAAAAATCAAGCTTTTCCCTCCCTAGCCCAGAGAGCTGAGCTTTTCCCTGCTTTACTACTGTGTTTAGGAAAAGGAGGCAGCTTTTTCCTAAAAAGCAGTGTTTGGAAGTTGGAGGCACGTATGATGCTTTCTGGGCTGTTATCTCCAATATCCTTGCTAGATGAGCAGCCTCCCATGTTGGGAAAGAATCTGTACCAGAATTCGGAATATGGGGCTTGTGGCCACGTAGCGATGAGGTCACTGACCAGCTACAATCCCTGGAGCAAACCATTCACACTGCAGTCCTCTGTTTCCTGCTGGTGAAATTCGAGGAAGGGGCCATGTGAGCTCCAAGCTATGATTTGTTGTTGTTCTGAAATTCTATGTATTATTTAAATTATAATACCTCAGATAAATAAATGAAACATCTCCTGAATTTATTTTTAATATGTAATTCATGGCCAAGAATATTAACTGATGAAGTGAATCATTTAAAGAAGGACTTTGTAATTTTTCTGTGGGATTGTATTTCACCAGAAGTGCTTCAGTTCCGTTGAGTCCTGTGTGATGTACTTCAGCTTGTCTGTGAGCTGAGCTGGTCTAACACGCTAAGTGATAACAGAATGGATTCTGTGTTTTATGAGTCAATCAGCCAGATCTCAAAGGGATAACAATTATGAAAAAAATATATAATTTATCCCAGTAAAAGAACTAGCCTATTGCTGAAAAAAAGTTGTACCCTGTATTATTGCTTTTTTTTTTGTCCCACAGGTGTGAATAAACCTGGAAAGCATAAACATTTGGAAGTTATTGAAATTTATTGAAAATATAGTACAAAACTCCCACCCTTCCTTTGTTTCCACCCAAAATGTAGAATTATTATAGTTGGCTGCAGTTTTTCTTATATCTCAGTGGTGTAATTTTCCCACAAGTAAGAAAACTGAATGGGTAGTATCTAAGAATAAGAAGCTATTAAATAGCAATTTTACATGCCTTTATGATGAAATACTACAGAAGATGGGAACTGTGTGTCGTGAAGTCATGGAAGTCTTCAATGACTAATAAGGAAATAATCTGGCTGACAGCAGGTGTTCTGATTAACAGAGAAGTTATTTCATAGCATAATAAAGAATGGCATGAAGAATTATATTGTCAAAAAAACCTAGCCAGATTTTTTTTGAGCAAAGAGGGGTATTTCCACCCCCAACTGCCCACTGTAAGAATAAGAGACGCTTATTGTAGGATTGGAAAACAGTGAAGGAAATAGAAACCGCTAATGGTATCACTCTCCTAAGAGGACTACTGTTATTTCCTCTTAGGCACTTTGTGTTCGCATATACATACGCAGGCATGCCCATACCTGTGTGTGCATGCGTGCTTCGTTTTTCATGGTGTGCTCTGTGTACATTTTTTGCAAGGTCCAATAGGCCATAAATGACAAAAAGATACTGGGAACCTCTGTCATTAGCACTCTAAAGTTGTATTCTTTCCACCAGGAACCTTTGCCTTTTAATTTTAGTCATTTATAATTTATTCTGCTCTTCATGCTTTGTCGGCCCTCTCACATACTGGATTTTAATAGTTTTTCCAAAGCAGATGGTATACAGAAGTTGAAAACATTGTATCACTTAATCTATTTTATACATGGGCCCATATTAAAAACCAAAAAAGTCATTCATGGTCTCAAGAAGTATCTTGAGAATTCATCAGTTCCATCTCCTTTCCTCAAATACAACTGCTCAGATCCTCTGAAACTAAGGACCTCCTGAACACAAAATTATAAACCACAAATAGTGTTTAACACCCTTTGATGTCAGCAACTTTTTTCTTCTGCCTAACTTCAGTACCTTATGGCACAGCTTAACCCCATTTCCTTTTGATTTTTGTTCATTGGCGATGAGGAACAGCTGGTTACCTCTTTTGTAAAAATGACCTTTTCCCAATATACAAACAAGATCAAATTACCCTTTAACTTTCTCTTCATGTTACATTTCTTCTTTTCATCCTTCTCTTTTACCATGAAAAGCTTGCTATGCACACCACATAGTGCCCAGCATATGGTCTGCATTCAATAAATGCCAATTTGACTGAATAAACTTCAGTATTCATTGTTAATTGCTGTGTAAATAAAGCATCACCCTCCTTCCTAATTACCTTCTCCCATTCCACCCACATTCCTGTACTGGTCAGTGCTACTGGGAAAGGCTCTGTGTCCAGCTGGGAGTAGGAGCTAGGCCATTGCTGAGACAGCACTTGCAAAGGCCATTTGCAAGGACTTGATCACATCCTTGCTTTTCCCATCTTCAGTTTATGTCTGGAGGATAGGAAGTGAGTAGTGAACTGAACACAGAACAGTAGGTAACAGGTTTATCTCTTTTCAACTGATATAGTACTTTATAGTTTACAGTGCCTTTAGTGTCTTAGCAAGCATTTATTGAGTGCCTACTGTGTGCTACCCAGTGGGCAAGTGCTAGAGCTTCAAGGTTGCTTAAAGCAACCCTTGCCTTTAGGGAGCAACAGCCTAGTAGAGGGCCTGGAATGTAACAAAAAATCATGACACACTGTGATAAGGTTTCCTTTCTTTTTGAGATGGAGTTTCACTCTTGTTGCCTAGGCTGGAGTGCAGTGGTGCAATCTCAGCTCACTGCAACCCCCGGCCCCCAGATTCAAGCGATTCTCCTGCCTCAGCCTCCTAAGTAGCTGAGATTACAGGTGCACATCACCACACCTGGCTAATTTTTATATTTTTAGTAGAGACGGGGTTTCACCATGTTGGTCAGGCTGGTCTTGAACTCCTGACCTCGAGTGATCCACCTGCCTCGGCCTCCCAAAGTGCTGGGATTACAGGCGTGAGCTACCATGCCTGGCCGTGATAAGGTGTCTAATAGAGGTGAGACCAAGGCACAATGGTGGCAGAAAGGAACAAGCGATCAGTTCTATCTGATGGTCAGGTGAAACTCCAGAAAAGGTGGTTGACTTGGTCTGTAGCACAGTACCTAAAATGTAATTTATTTAATATGGTTCCATTCCCCTGTCTTGAAGGTGGATACTGGTCTTCTGTTTTGGAAATCTTATTGCAGGTTGCTGGCTGGCTAAAGCATTGAATGGCAAGAAAGAAATGATTTTAGATGTAGCTGAAGAGTTAGAGGTCATATCTTCGAGGACACTGAAGGAGAAATAAGGGTTGGAAGTTTTTTGTTTTTGTTTTGAGACAGGGTCTTGCTTTGTTACCCAGGCTGGAGTGCAGTGGTATGATCATAGCTCACTGCAGCCTTGACCTCCTGGGCTCGTGCGATTGTTCCACTTCAGCCTCTCAATTAGCTGGGACCACAGGAGAGCACCACCACGCCTGGCTAATTTTTTAAACTTTTTGTAGAGACAAGGTCTCACCATGTTGCCCAGACTGGTCTCAAACTCATGGGCTCAAGTGATCTTCCTACCTCGGCCTCCCAAATTGCTGGGATTATAGGCGTGAACCTCCACACCGACAAGGGTTGGAAGTTCTTATGTTAGAAAAAAAAAAACTGACAGCAGGAGGAGGGTGAATGAGAGGAAGGTAAGTCAGGAGGATAAGGGAAACAGGAGGCTTTTTGTATAGTCGTGCACCATATGATGACATTTTGGTCAATAACAGAACATATCAACCATGGTGGTCCCATATGATTATAATGGAGCTGGAAAATTCCTTTCACTTGGTGACGTCGTAGCTGTTGTAATGTCGTAGTGCAAATACTTTATTTTTCATAAATTTAGGGTAGCCTAAGTGTATAGTATTTATAAAGACTACAGTAGGTACAGTAATATCCTAGGTCTTCAGATTCACTCACTACTCACTGACTCACCCAGAGCAATGTCTAGTCTTGCAAGCTCTGTTTATGGTAAGTGCTCTATACGCGACTACTATTTTTATCTTTTATATCATATTTTTACCATACGTTTTCTATGTTGAAATGTGTTTAGATACACAAATACTTATCATTGTGTTACAATTGCCTACCATATTCAGTACAGTAGCATGTTGTACACATTTGTAGCCTAGGAGCAATAGGCTGTACCATATAGCCTAGGTGTGTAGTAGGTTATACCATCTGGGTTTGTGTAAGTGCATTCTATGACGTTTGCACAATGACAGATTTCTCAGATTGCATCCCCTTCATTATGTGATGCATGACTACATTCCAAGGGTGAAAAGATGGCAGCTCGAGAAAAGGCCAGAAAGGCAGTGGGTTAAGATAAGGAAAAATTTAGAAAGTAGGAGGAAGATTGAACTTACTTTGTCACAAATTTATGTGGTCACAGAAGGCACTGCTGCAATGAACCCTGTGTTCCTGGGTAGGAATCATGTATTAACTGAAAGCGACATGAGGTTGAAATGATTATTTGTAAACTGTTGACTGTCAGACATTTCAGAGGGGCCTGTGAGGTATAGAGGTTGGCATGATTCGTTGGAGACATAAATACAAGTGTGACTTTGGACACAAGTCTGAATGAAGGGTCAGTGTAACTTTTCTGTAAAGGATCATTTCATAAATATTTTAGGCTTTGTGGTCTCTCTGCATCTGAATTCTGCTATTGCTGCACAGAAGTTCCCATGGACAGTACATGAATGAATGAATGTGGCTGTGTTCTAATAAAACTTTATTTACAGAAATGGACGGTGGGCTGGATTTGACCCGGGGCAATAGGTTTTTGATCCCTGGTCTAGATGATTATCAACAGGTGGGCTCTAGTTGATCATGGGAGTGTGTGAGGGGGTGTCCTGTGTGAATATGTCCAGGCACCCCAGGGAATATAACCAGCGATTGTAGAGTACAACAAACCGGCAAAGAAAAATGAGATAACTATCGATTGGGGAAAGACTAAAGTGGGAGAGTTTTCAGTGTTAGGGAGGGTGCATGTGTTGAAGTCAACTGTCACAGACATAACCTGAGTGCAGAGATGATAACCCACAGTGCTTGTGGGATTTGTGTGTTAGGAGGGGAGTTTTAGTGGAGGGTGGGGCAGAAGGAATTTTAAGAGTGAACAAGAGGCAAGAAGTGAAGACAGGAGTTCTAGGCCGTGTTTCCTGTGTGTTGTCCCATTCAGAGATCATAATTCTGCAAGGGAAGAAGGCAGCTATATTTACTCCACTTTTAAATATGAGGAAACGGGTCCTCAGGAAGTTAAGTGAATAGCTCAAGCCTGAGCCAAAACTCACACTCAGGTGTTTGCACCTTATGTTTGTGTTATTTTATTTTATTTTTTACTATAGCCACCTGGACCCCAGTTAATTCTCTTGGTGATTCTGTAAAATTTCAAGTTAAGCAAACCCTTTCTGGTTTGACCAAGAAGAGTCACCTGTTGGTTTACTGATCCCCAGTTGAGTTCACAGGTAAAAGCCACCCTTATAGAAGAATTCAAAACAGACTCTGTTTTTGCAAATTATCGCTCTCTTTTCTGTGTGTTTGAGACAGGGTCACACTCTATCACCCAGGCTGGAGTGCAGTGGCACGATCATGGCTCACTGCAGCCTTGACCTCCAGGCTCAAGCAGTCCTCCTACCTCAGCCTTCCAAGTAGCTGGGACCACAGGCAAATGCCACCACACCTGGCTTTTTTATTTTTATTTTGTTATTTTATTTTATGTTTTTGAGACGGAGTCTCGCTCTGTCGCCCAGGCTGGAGTGCAGTGGCGCGATCTCAGCTCACTGCAAGCTCCACCTCCCGGGTTCATGCCATTCTTCTGCCTCAGCCTCCCGAGTAGCTGGGACTTCAGGCACCTGGCCACCATGCCTGACTAATTTTTTTGTATTTTTAGTAGAGACGGGGTTTCACCATGTTAGCCAGGATGGTCTCGATCTCCTGACCTTGTGATCCGCCCCTCTTGGCCTCCCAAAGTGCTGGGAAGGCGTGAGCCATCACGCCCAGCCAAACTATCACTTTCAGTTACAGAGATCAGACAACATTTTGTGTAAATATGATGCCTCTTTCTGAGTCTGAAGACCGCGTCGTACATTAGGCACACTGGCTTGGTTAATCTCTGCATCACTTCCTGGTTGCAGAAGTGCTATTTTCATCTTATCAGTGAGAAACTCCTTTTAGAGTGCAAGATGCTGTCCAGAGGAAGTAGGGGGCTGGGATTTAAACTCCAATGTCCCAGAGGCTTCTCACAGGTAGAGTAACTGTAACATAAACTGATGGCAAATTCTGGAACGCAGGTATGACACTCCCTCTTGTCTCTTGTTTTGATCACATTGTCTCTGCTTTTTTTCTTTTTGTGCCCCCCTCCCCCCCCCCACACACTTCTTCTGGTAGTTGCTGTAGTTTAATCTTTAAGAAGGTTGCAGGGGTGTGGAATTTTGTTACATCCTGTCTTCTCATTCTGAGGTCTACCACCATGGCTGGGCATGTGAACCCAGCCAGTGGTAAATGATAAAAATATGCCGTGATTGGAAGGAGGTGGAGAGCGAGCAGGGAACACAGGAAGCAGAGAGGGATTTGTGGTGAAGGGTGGGAAGGGGCCTGGGCCTGGAGGACCCCACCAATGTGTCTGTGTACCCTAAACACTTCTGTTTTCAGCTGGCTTGCTTCTGCTCACAGTTTCTCAATTTACATATGTAAGAACTGCAGGCAAAATGACTGGAATCAAGGGCACATGCCACTTGGATCCTTGCCAGCTTTTATTTCAGGCTGACAACTCTTTGGATGTAATACAAGATTTATAGTTGTTTGTTTCTTCTAATGAGGTGGCAAGGTAAATCTGCATCTGTTACAGCTGTTTGGCACAGGATATATTGATTTATTTTCTAAAAGAAACATGAAAACATGAAAATTTCAAGGTCTAAAAATAGTGTACATTATTGTGATGGTAACTGAACTTATCAGAAGTCAACTTATCCTTGTTGACTTATCCTTGTTACGTAAGTCCAACTTATCTGGTTGATGAGTGTGGGTGGGAGGCACGACTGAGAGATATATTGACAGTGAAGTTGAGTAAAAGCTCTTCCATTTCTCTTGAACTTCTGGAGCAGGAGAGTCACATCATGGGATTTGAGCAGGGGAAGAAAATCTTCTGGTGTTTCTCTCAGGTGTCTGCACAACCCGACCTCATCCAGAGCCTGAACTGGAGTGTCAGCCTTCCATGGCACTTGCTAACGCAGGGCCCAGGGCACCTTGGCGATGCCTTTAGGGAGGTTCCAGGAGGAGCTGCTGTCTGCTCATCAGGGGCTTTGAATGTATCTCACGTATCATAAGTGGAGCTTGTTCACCTCATGCTCTTCTTTGAATGGGAAATTCTGTTCTCTATCATTAAACTATGTGGAATAGAAACAGTGTGGAGCAGAAAGGTTTAAAGAAGGAAACCTATGGATTTTTAACTTGCTTATGTATAACTAAGTCAACTGAGAGAAGAGAGCAGTCTTAATATAGCGTAGAGGGAGGTTTTCTCTTTTTATTTTTTTAGCAGAAATTTTTTAGCCTGTTCTATTGCAAAATAAATTCAACTTGTCTTGGAGAAGAGCCACACAGATGGAAAATAGTGGAAAGACAGTTAAAAAAAAACATAAATGGCAAGGTAACCACTTGTAGCTTTATGTTACGAGGATTAGTATGATGTATCCTATTTTATTTAAAGAGGAATAAACTTAAACTTCATGTTGATGAAGTTGGCAGATGATCCTGAATCAGGGGAGATATCAAAAATCTGGAAGGACAGAAATATTATAATTATGCCTTCAGGAGATTAAAAGTATAGGCAGGAAATAACAAAATGAGATACAGCTTGGAAAATGCACACTAATGCAGCTGGGAAAAAATAATGTAAAACGCAGAACCTAAGTGAACAGAAGAAATGTGCACCAAAATGCCAAAGGCAAGCAATATTTCGATGTATACATTGCACTACAGTCCACCACAGTGGGCTGACCATTAGGGGCCACCTACATTGCTCATCCTCAATAGAGAAAGAGAAAGAGGGCCGGGCGCGGTGGCTCACGCCTGTAATCCCAGCACTTTGGGAGGCCGAGACGGGCGGATCACGAGGTCAGGAGATGGAGACCATCCTGGCTAACACGGTGAAACCCCGTCTCTATTCCAAATACAAAAAATTAGCCAGGCGTGGTGGCGGGCGCCTGTAGTCCCAGCTTCTCGGGAGGCTGAGGCAGGAGAATGGCGTGAACCTGGGAGGCGGAGCTTGCAGTGAGCTGAGATCGCGCCACTGCACTCCAGCCTGGGGGACAGCAAGACTCTATCTCAAAAAAAAAAAAAAAAAAAAAAGAGAAAGAGAAAGAGGTGATTATTTTTGCAGAAGGATGAACAGCAGTGTTTATTTTTCATTTCCAAAATTTCACCATTTAAGAGATAAGGAGATAGTAAGTCAGTCATTGGCAGAAAGCGACATAACAACAGGGAGTGTGGGACTCTATGACAATAGGAATGATGATTGTCTGAACTGAGACAATGTAGCAGGGTAAGTGGAAATAGTGGACTGAAATGAAATTTAGGAGGGAAAATCAAGAGTGAAGATCCAACAAGGAGGAAGGAGAAGTTGAAGATGATTCTATGTAGCTTCATGGCTTTATGGAGTGCATGGCCATTGTCACTACCCACGAGAGGGATTATAGGTGGAAATGCAGATTTGGCATGAAAGATAATGAATTCCATATTGGTTGAGTTGCTTAAATTTGTTGGAGCTTAAAGGATGTTCAGCTGTAGGAGTTCCTAGCATGTAAATGAATATTAAGGTCTGACTGGGTTAGTGTGTCAGCTAATTTGAAGTGTTGATGAGTGATAGGAAATTTCACATAATTATGTTGTAGAGACCTTTAGCGTGTTATCTCAAAAGGCTGAAAAATGTGAGAACCTCAGACAACTTGGTGAGCCAATGGAAGCCAATCATTTAAACAGGCGTCTTTACATAAGACTCTGCTTATTCAACTTTCTTAAATATGGCTACGGTATTATAGATAAAGCTATATGAGTAACCAGACATTTAAAAACACATATTGTTTTGAAGAACTACATAAGAAAATAAGTATTTTTCAGAAAGTGTATGAGTTCTCAAATTTAGTTTTATCGGAAAAATCTTTGTTTGAGAAAATTAATTTAAAAATCATCACCAATTCTCAAAAATCATGGAAATTTTGATGAGCAATGGATATAAGTCCTGCATTCTAAGGAAGCTAAGTTGGAAGTCAGATTGTTGCCTCATTTCTTAAGACATCGGGACTGATGATCTCCCTGGATAGTAATTAGCTGTTAATGAGCACAGTACCCAGACTAGAAGTGTCCCTAAAATAGCTGAAACATACACTCAAGCAACATTTTAGTTGTTTGTTTGTTTGTGTTTAGACAGGGACTTGCTCTGCTGCCCAGGCTGGAGTGCAATGGCATGATTATGGCTCACTGCAGCCCCAACTTCCCTGGGCTCAAGTAACCCTCCCACCTCAGCCTCCTGAATAGCTGGGTATATAGGTGCACACCACCACACCCAGCTAATTTTCAATTTTTTTTTTTGTAGAGACAGGGTCTCACTGTGTTGTCCAGGCTGATCTGGACAAGCAGTCCTCCCACCTCAGCCTCCCAAGGTGCTGAGATTACAGGCATGAGCCACCATATCTGGCCAACATTTTAGATCTTAATTGAAAACTTAGGAAAGTTGAATTACTGATCTTCAACTAAAATACAACCTTCACAAAATGAGGGCTCAACATCACAGAATTTGGGGGAAGGGTGCTGGACCCAGAAAATTGAGTTCTGGGGCAGTATCTGCCCCTTTTAGATGCATGAGCTTTACAAGGCTCTTGAGATACCTGAGCCTGAGTCTATAATGCCTGAGGACAGGTGCCACTCCTCCCTTTGATATCTTCATTGTAGAGTTTCAGGAGGTGCAAATGTTCATTGATGAAAATTCCAGCAACCTTCCTTACAGGTACAGTCATGCATTACTTAATGATGGGGATACATTCTGAGATATTCGTCATCAGGCAATTTTATCATTGTGTGAACATCATAGAGTATACACACACAAACCTAGATGAGATAGCCTACTACACACCTGGACTGTACGGAATAGCCTGTTGCTCCTAGGCTACAAACCTATACCATGTTACTGTTCTGAATACTGTAGGTGATTGCAACACAGTGGTAAGTATTTGTGTACTAAACACATCCTAAACATAGAAAAGGCACAGTAAAAATACAGCATTATAATCTTATAGGGCCACTGTCGTATATGCAAAAACATCGTTATGGGGCACATGACTGTATTTGTAAAAGTCAAATGCCTTCATGTGCATATGAGGCATATGAGATAATATACATATATAAATTGTTAATGTAGGCAAAGACCATGTGTCTCAGACAACAAATGAGGGGTACGCATGTGTTTCATCATAAAGAAGTTTTACTACAAGTTAGGGGCTAACTAGAAACTGAGGCTGTGTGCTTCTCAAAATGTTTTCTACTTCCTCCCCCTCATTATTAAAGTGTCTCAGTTATTGTCATTGTTTATATTTAATTTTCAGAAGGGAGATAAATAGTATTCAGTCATTCCTAAACATATTTGACTTAATTAATCCCCCCCACACACCCCACTCCACTTTTCTCTCTCTCTCTGTCTTTTTTTTTTTTTTTTTATGGTAGCATATGGGATGTGGGAGGATGTATAGAACAGACAAGTTTGGTGGAGGTGCTCTTACAGCACAGCCCTTTCTGGGGGAGCCAGCTTCCAATTTGGAAGGGAGGGGATTTATTGAAGAGGTGAAAGGTATATGGATGTTATAAGTTGTATTGTGTCCACCCAAAATTCTTATGTCGAAGTCCTAACCTGCTAGTACCTCAGCATGTGAGCTTGTTTAAAACTAGGGTCATTTCAGATGTATTGAGATGAGGTCATTAGGGTGGACCTCATCTTAATACACCTTTATAAGGACTGGCGTGTCCTTATAAAGAGGAGAAATTTGGACACAGGCACACAGGAAGAACGTCATGTGAAGATGAAGGCAGAGGTTGTGCGGTGCTTCTGCCAAGGAACGCCATGGAATGCTGAAGATGGCAGCAACCACCAGAGGCCGAAAGATGTCTGGAGCAGATTCTTTTTCTCAGACTTCAGAAGGAATCTACTCTGCCAACACCTTGATCTACACCTCCGGCTTTCAGAGCTGTGACAATAAATTTCTGGTGTGGAAGCCATCCAGTTTATGGTGCTTGGTTACAGAAGCCCCAGGAAACTAATACAAGGGGAGATGTTAGCATGGAGAATTCCAGCAGAATTCTAGCAGAGTGGTGGATGGTCCAGTAAAGGGAAAGCGAGGAAATCGTGAGAATTGTTCCCTTTGTGGGTGGTCACAAAAGTATGGGAGCAGAGCTGCACTTCTGCATGTGGATTTGCCGGCCACATGTTTCATTTGTAATGGTAGATGTAGCATCAGGTTCTGGCATGTGTGGGACAGGAAACGCCTGAAGAAATTTTAGACAAATGTGTCCTGAGATGTCCAGCAGCACCACTGAAAGAGTACCACAGTGATTTGTTCTAGAGCTTTCAACAAGTTGATCAGTTTCATCCACTTCACCTGTTGCTGGGTTTTTCTTAACCTTAGCAAGAACACTAATTAGTTATGAAAACCTATATTGATGAATGAGGTGAAGGCGGTGAGGAACATGCATACTCTCCGTTAGCCATTGATTCATTCATTAGTGGACTGCTCTGGGAAAGAGTATTTCAGATTATAAGAAAAGCTCCAAAATGTTGTAGGATGTCAGTTAATCCTATGACTACATCTACTACTTATGAAAGAAGTATGTACTGTCATTTGGAACAGTATAAATGTTTAAAGTCATTAACTATCTTATATTGTGGGTCTGGTTTAGTAATTTTTACAAACTAACATCTTCCAGTGTGTGCCTTGATCTTGTAGGAGGGAAGATATTGAAATTCAGCGTGAATTTTCTTAGGCAATTGCCCGATTCTTTTTCATTTTTCTGTTTATAAACCAATTTGAGTGCAGTGGATTTTACTTACTTAATCCTGAAACTGTATGCAGCATATCTTTTCTTCTTTGGCGGCTGCTTCACTGCTGTTGAAATCAGCTCTCATGCCTGCACATGGCATCTGGCTCACTCACCACCCCCCCGTGTGTATGTGCGCCCCTCTCTGTGAGCCGGTGGCTCAGCCGCCCACAAATGCAAGTCTGTGGGTCAGAGATGGTACTGAGAAGTGGAAAACTGTGCGTGTGTTTGCACATTTCATTTAGACTGTACTTCCCTTAGTCCTTTCAAAAGAACTAAAGCGGGGGGAGGGGAGAACTTAATTTTTATACAGATTGTTCTGTATTTTCACAATGAGATCATTTCAGTTACATCAGTGATAAAAATAATTAGGAAGTAATAGTGGGCTGATAATTAGATTGGGAGCAACAAGATGGTGTTATTGATCCTAGCCCAGCTGTGTCCTTATTATGAGATGTTGGTTAGAATTCTCAATAGCCACTGGGGTGATAGGAACCTGCCTCAGACAGTGTTTGTAATAAAAACTTGCTACAAGGCATGTTGTGAAATTAAAATGCATTCATCTAGAGAGAAATCCTGGAGTTTCTTATCGTTGCTAATTAGAAACAGGTTGTATTTTCAGAGGAAAGGACCTTAAATGTATTTTCCGAGAATGTTTTTACGGTTGCATGACATGACTTGGGGAGTACATAGGGGAGCACTAGAGCAGGGGCCCAGTTTTTCTTTTCTTTTCTTTTCTTTTTTGAGATGGAGTCTCTTGCTCTGTCACCCAGGCTGGAGTGCAGTGGCGCGATCTTGGCTCACTACAACCTCCGCCTCCCAGGTTCAAGCCGTTCTCCTGCCTCAGCCTCCCGAGTAGCTGGGACTACAGGCACCTGCCACCATGCCCAGCTAATTTTTTTGTATTTTTAGTAGAGACGGGGTTTTGCCATGTTAGCCAGGCTAGTCTCAAACTCCTGACCTCAAGTGATCCACCCGCCTCGGCCTCCCAAAGTGCTGGGATTACAGGTGTGAGCCACTGCGTGGGGCCTGGCTTTTCTGACTCGGCTTAGGAATTTGGAGGATGTGGCTGGGATGCTCATGGCATAGAACTCAGCTTGCTCCTTGTTTTCCTGAAGCTGACATGACAAGCCCCATGCGTTATGCCGTGAGCGTTTGATGTCAATGGGAAGTGGCGTGCTCAGTGACAGGAGCCAGCCTAGACTATAAAGTCAACTTACAATGAACTTATCTTTATTTATGTCCTGTTTTGTTTCCAACGACTGGACATGGACATTTGATTTGGCATCATTTTCAGTATTATCTCATGAGGACTCTTGGAATATTTCATTTGCTTGGTCTACATCTATCTAGGCTCTGGACTATGTATCCACTCTGTGATCAAACTTGGAATTTTCCTGATTCCTGGGGATGGGCTGGAGTATTTACAAGTGGAGTAAATATGAATTCAGCCAAGATATAATTGATACAAAAAGAGGGTAGTATTTAAGGAATGAGATGACACTTGTATGAATGAAATAAAGGCCAGGATTGGTTTCTAATGCCAATAGAACTTTGATTGCTTATTCTTTAAGTAAGATTACTTTTAAGCAAGCAAACAAAAACCACCTGAGTTTTTTGAATCATCCTCTAGTTCAGTTTCTTAGGAATGCAGTATTTTTTTGATGCCAAAAACGGTATTTTAGTAAAAGAGAAACTGTGTCAGGATACATCACTCTGAATGTGACAGCATGCTAGGCAGGAGGCTGACTATATCCTATCATGTTGATGGTTTATATTGTTTTCACCACACTCCAGATGCCTGTTGGGGCTGACTTCTCGTTGATCTGCAGTGAGCCTCTGTAAAAATGTTCTTTAATACCCAAGAGATACCCTGTTGCAAATAATACTTTTCAGAAAAGTCTTTAAAATGCAGGTAAAGGCAATTCATTCATATGAGTTGTTTCTCCAGCTGAAATTGGCATTCTCAGTGATGTTCTCAATGAACTGATGATAAAGCCAACTCAAGACCTCCCACCCCCAAAAAACTCCCAAATGCCCAAAACTGTCGTGAAAAGAAAGAAGTCTTGTTCATGGCTTTCAGGATGTCTGTAGGAATTTGCACACTGACATGAACTTAAAGCAGGACAGATGGATGGCAAGGGCTGTGCATCTCATTGGATATTTAACTTGGGAAATGAGAACAGTGAGTCTAGCACATAGGCAAATAAAGTTCTGCAGAATGAAGCTGATTAAAGAATTTGAATTTGAACGTGGAAGGACTTCTGTGGTCCTTTCTATGTATGTAATGGTGTTTTTGTAGGTAAATATTTGAGGTTACTCTGTATAGTAGGTTCAAATGTTTGTGAAATTGCCTTAGAGTTAGAAAACAATTAACCCAGGTTGAGTCTATTATGTTTCCTGCTCATTTGTGGGAAAGCTGGTGATCCCACACTGAAAGGAAACTGGACCAGCACCTTCTCTTCCCTGGACGGACGTTATTCATGCCCCAGCAGCAATAACAATGCCTCGTCTCAAGAGCTAAAAATCTGTTGATTCTAGCTGAAGTGTTTAGAGAAAAGTGCGTTGAAGACTGAACCATATAAACAGGTCAGAGTGAAAGCCAATTTTTATAACCAGAGTCAAAATCAGTGTGGAATAATTCATAGGTCATTCTTAATTTTATGTTAAACATTGTGGTAGATTATCTCCATCTTTTTGGCCCGTGCTTTCAAAATATCCCCATGATCAAAGCTTCTTAGATAGGATATGTTTCGCTCTGTTGTGGGGAAACACAGAGCCTATGGTCGTTCTGTCCTGCGAGCCTCTGCTTCCTCAGCAAAGTGAGAGCTCCTTTTCCTTGTGTTTCCTGACCTCATCCAAGGGTTTTTAAATTATTTTCTGAGGGAGGGTGTCACTGTCTTTGGAAAGATCTAAAATAGCAAATTTTTGTTTTCCTGTATACATATAAGAAAACTGGAAGGAGGGATCAGTAGAAACTTAGTTCTACCTCAGCTACAATTCATTTATTTATTCAGTAGCAATAATAGAGGATTCGTGCCTGTTAGAGCCATAGCGCTTGAGCAGGCAAACAGGCCTCATCTGCCGTGCTCCTTGGGCTCTCATCTTCATAAGGAGGACAGTATTGTGGGAAGGTTAGTAGAGAAGTCAGTTTTCAGTGTCGCATTTCCAAATTTTTGTGGTCTTTCCACATAAGAGTTTGAAAATATAAAGGGCTTCAATTTGAACTGTTTGGCAGATGTAGCAAAAGGTATCCTGTGGGTCCTTTTATTCATGTTTGTTTCACATCTTCCACATACCTGATAACTCTTACAGAACAGTACGTGCTGGAGTGGAGGAGGTAAGCTCAGTCATGGAGGAGGGGTTAGACACGTGGAGGTGTGCTAAGTAGACCAAAAGCTCTGCAAGGGGTTTAGCATCGCCTGGGGATACAATGCGTGGGGAGGGGTTTGTTTAGGGAAGAATTTCAGGACGTCAGGATGTGTGCTTTATAGATACAATTTCATTTAATCTTTAAAATCCCCCAAAGTATGGATCAGCTCCATTTTACAGATTAGGACAGAGTTGCAGTGAGTAGCCCAAAGACATGCCAACACATTGACTAAAATAACATTGAATCACCAAGAAATGTTCTTCAGGGATGTAAAATGCACCAAGTTTGACTTTCCTAAGCTGACGTTTTTAGCTGGCTTTGTTCAGATATTTTTCTACAAGTATATAAGTTTTGTTTTATTACAAAGACATTTATTGGGTTTTAAAAAATTCATTCAGCCAATCATTCAGAAAATCTATAAGGGTTAACTACTGACATTTGTAGTTCATTCTGATTTAGGAATCACAGTATGGTTTAAATTCCAATTTGAGAAAAAAATTACTAAGTAGAGATATATTTGTATCATCATATTTGTTTAAGCTCTGGGTTTCCAAAACAGTGTATATAGATAGTATTGGACATTGTGAATGGGCTAGTTTAAATTAAGAACAATTTCACTCATAGCAGAAAAATTATTTTTCGATGAAAGGAGATGATAGGATTTTTCCCCCATGCTGTTTCATGTTGAAGATATTTCAGCAAATTGGTCAGAGTTCTGCCAAAGTATTTTGAATGTTCTTTAGAAGTGTTTGGAATGACCTGATTTTTCTCCTCAGGACACATCTGAATTTTCTTAGGCTTTTGGAACTCTTTTTTTGTTTTAAATGTTACATAAGCTCTTTGGTTCGAGCATTGAATGAAATGTTATGACATTTAAGGGGAAAAAATTTTATAAGCATTAATCAATGTAAGATATTTGTTGCTTTTTCATTCGACCCCATCCAGCTTTCATCCTGACGCACACCATACTGGAGGCATGGCTGCTTGTTTAATTGTTTAGTGCAGAACGCGGTTTGATCTCTTTCTTGTGCTTTCAGTACTGGTAAATTAATCAAAAGAAGTTACTGCTCTGCTGGGCATTAGCATGGGTTTAGATGTTTCTGCTTCAGGGCCTGTTCATCAACTAAAATGCTTTTAAGCCCCAAATGGAGAGTAAACAGCGTTGCTGCGGCCACTTTGAGGTGAGCCATTACTTGTGACCCGCTTACATTTGGGAAGGGGCCTGTTTGTATTAGCAGTTATTCTGGTTTGGGTTATAGCATTTTCAAAATGTTTTTTCTCCTTTTTATTTTAGTGTTTTTAGTATTTGTAAAGAGTGCCCCCCATCACCACCATGTATATACACATAGGCATTTCAATAACAGTATGTGGAGATTAAAATCAGTGGACATTTCTATGAAGTTTGAAAGGTGAAATGTGTATCTTCACCATGGCTTATAGTGAGAGGACAGTGAAATTATAATGCCAATTGAGATAGCAGATAGCAGAATAGTTTTGACTAACATGAAATTGTGGATCCTTAGGTTGTTTTTCTGTCTTCCTTGAAATAAAAGTTGACACTTTCTAACTCTTGGCAGCAGGTGGGCCAGGCATTTGGGAGGCACTGCAGATGCTGAAGAGAACAGACCTTTGCCTTGCAGGAATTAGTCCTTCCAGGAAGACAGGCCTGGAAATGGTGATTTCTGGGCATGGGCTGAGTATTCTGATGGGAAGAGAGTGGAGGAGGGGGAAGTGAAGCTGGCAGAGGGGAAGGAGGGCCTGACGGAGATGGGAGAAGCATCAGAGGACCCCACCAGGAAGAAGACGACACTGGAGGTGGTCTTCAGGATACAGCTGAAGTTAGCTGAGGGGAGTCCAGATGCGAGGGAGTTTGCGGTGCAGGTTTTGTCTGGAGAAAAGCAGAGCAGTGGGAATGTGGGTGAGGAGGGGGTGTAGGCAGCAGGGAATCATGACGCAGGCATTGTCACATCGATGTCAGAGCAGGAGGCTGTGCTAGGTGGGGGCAGTCAGGAAGCCCCTTGAGTGAGCAGCTACAGAGCTTAGGCTGTTCCTGGGGCAAGGGAGATGGGAGGAATTTAAGAAAGAGTGGGACAGCTTTGCCTTAGGAGCAGACCAAGGCTGCGGTGTAGACAGGCAGCAGCCAACTCATGTTGCTTCCGATTTCCTTTAAAACTGGAAAGGAAGTTAAAATGGGACATTCTGGTCACTATAGAGTAGAATGAATGCCTGATGATAACTGTCACATTGTCTCTTTAGTTTCTAATTGTTGACATCTAAGTTTGTTTTTAAAATAATTATTTGGCCAGGCATGGTGGCACGTACCACTAGTCCTGGCTACTAAGGAGGCTGAGATGGGGGATTGCTTCAGCCCAGGAGTTTGAGTCCAGCCTGGGCAACATAGCAAGACCACATCTCTAAAAAATAAAACAAAACAAAACAAAAAAACGAAGAAGAATTATTTGCATGTATGTGAGCTCCTGTTTGTATATGAAACAACCAAGTTCATCTTTAGAAATCATCTGATTGTCTCAATATTTATTTACTTATTTGTGTCCCTCTAAAGCCACAGTAAGGAGAACTTTGGTGAAGTCCTCCCTGAAGGGTCACTGGTCCAGTTCGTGTGGAAGACAGGCCGGTGTCCAGAAAGCAGCTCCTGACCCAGGCAGAGCAGGCTGCATTTCTCAGAGTAGTCGCTAGAGTTTTCAGGAGACCAAATAAAATAGTACACACCTGTGTGTAGTTACCAAAGCCAGGAACACAGGCCCTAACTGTGGGCAGTTTCCCTCTGCTAGTGCCCCCTCTTCCTTGGTTACTCTCATCTGTCTCTAGTTTTGGGCCATACGCTGTGCCCACCCCCACACTGAAGCAGCCTCCCTCCCCACAGCTATCCCTCCCGATTCTGACTCCCACCTGCTTCCATGTTGCTCTGCCCAGCTCCCATTCCGAAGGCCAGTGGTTTCAGCCCAGCTTTGGGAGCACCGTAGATACTTTCAGTTCAGCGGGGCCCTTCTCCCCACCACGTGATGGGATTCTAGAAATGAGTGTGTTCGAGTAATAGGGAGGAAGTGTGGGGAGCCTGGGGGCCCTGTCGGCAGGTACCTCATATGTGTAGTTTTGGCATCGAGTTTATACGAGCACATGGGCATCAAAAAGCTTGCGAAGAAAAGTCCTCTTCTGCTCGATGTATACAAAACTTCTGCTTTGAAAGAGTTGCTTGGGGAAAAAAAAAGGAATCTTTTTGGAATTACACATGTAGTTCACTAAAGTATTCCTGGTGACAACATAGCCATGTTTAAAGCCTGAGATTGTGTTGTTCTCTGTCCAGGGTCCAACAGGGAACTGAAATCTTGGAGGTTTTCAGCACCACAGTGTATCAGAGCACTCACAGAGAGCTTGGGAGCCTCAATGACAAAGGCGCCCGTGGGCTCACAGCTAGTACTGCTGTCTTTGGTGGACAGAAGCTCCATTTTCCTGATAAAATTTAGCTTACTGTGCAAACGTGATTTATTTGGTGGGTTTCCTGATTCTCCTACAAGGAGATTCTCTGTGGTTATTTGAAAGTAACTAAGTCAACCTCCCATACCTTGGCTTACTTTGAATTCAACCTCGTCAACAGATGCCCTGAGGGCCCCAGACTGTAATAAGCAGCTCGGCTACAGTGCCTACCAGAAGGGTAAAGGCACAGTGCAAAGAAATGGCAACATCTTGTTTTCTAGGACTTCTTCAAATACCTTGTACTTGGAAAGTTATGATGGAAATATCCTGTAATGTAGCATCACTGAAATGGCTTCATTTTAGGCAAGGATTGTAAAGCTTTAAAATTGAGTGAAACCTTGAAGTGTTTTTATTATTTATTTATTTTATGTTATGATTTTTTTTTCTTTTAAGAGACAGGGTCTCACTCTATCACCCGAGCACAGTCATGGCTCACTACAGCCTCCAACTCCTGGATTCAAGCGATCTTCCTGCCTCAGCCTCCTGAGTAGCTGGGACTACAGGCGTGATTGCCATGACTGGCTAATTTTAAAATTTTCTGTAGAGACAAGGTCTCGCTATGTTGCCCAGGCTGGTCTTGAACTTTTGGGCTCAAGCAGTCCTCCCACCTAAGCCCAGGAGTTTGGCCTCCCAAAGTGCTGGGATTAAGCCTGGCCTGAATTGTATTTACACTGCTTTTAATAACTTATTTGCTTTTTCTTTACAAAAGTAATCTATGTTAATAATATAAGCAGAAATAATAAAATGAAGGAATAATACACCCAAATCAGAGATAACCACTTTCTAAATCATTTTCTCCTGAAGTTTTATCACTGCATGTATATGTGTGTATACATCTAGTATGTGTCTAAAATTGGATGCTACTGTTACGTGTACTGTTGTAATTTGCTTTCTTCATTCAACAATAGGTAGTGAAGGCCAGGCGCAGTGGCTCAGGCTCATGCCTATAATCCCAGCACTTTGGGGCGCCAAGGCAAGAGAGTACCAATGGGCATATATATTGGTGCAGTCCTATGTAAAGGCAATCTGAATACAAATTTTACATGTGCATAACTTCTGAATAGGCAGCTTGGCTATTTATCCTAAGAAATTTATCCTAAGAGGCCAGGCGCAGTGGCTCACGCCTGTAATCCCAACACTTTGGGAGGCTGAGGCAGGTGGATCACTTGGGGTCAGGAGTTCAAGACCAGCCTGACCAATGTGGTGAAACCCCATCTCTACTACAAATACAAAAATTAGCCAGGAGTGGTGGCATGCCCCTGTAGTCCTAGCTACTTGGGGGACTGAGGCAGGAGAATCGCTTGAACCCGGGAAAAGGTTGCAGTGAGCCGAGATCATACTCTTGCACTCCAGCCGGGGCGACAGAGTGAGACTCTAAAAAAAAAGAAAGAAATTTATCTTAAGAAAGTAAATGGATAAATAGACAAGGTCATAGGCACAGTCACTAGCTTATTGTTCATCAGCAGGTCCTTGAGAGTGCAGTAGATGTAAAATGTATTGTTCTGGAAGAATGGACATATGCTGACTGCATGGTTTTTTGTTTTGTTTTGTGTTTAGAGACAGGGTCTCACTATGTTGCCCAGGCTGGAGTGCAGTGGCGGTGCAAGCATAGCTCAATGCAGCCTCTAACTCCTGGCCAGTGCTTGTTTGCCCACACATCAGCATTATGTGATATTAGTCTACTTTGTTGTTGCCAAACTCTGTTCAAAGTGTTTCCTCCACCTCAGATTCTTTTTGGCTGGTTTTAGTTCAGCATCTCTATCCATGGTCTCAGAACTAGCTCAGGGCAAGGCTCCTCTGATTTTTCTTTCTAACTCTCCTCCTTCCCTTTCCTTGCCACCCTCTAGCGTGTCTTTGAGCTATGTGTGATAGCGGGTTTTACTGGGGTGATTTATAAATAGGTCATCTCTCCCCTCTTGGAGTACTGGGGGGCACCACCAGCGCTGGCTGCTGTGGGGTCTTTGTGCCCTCCCTCGGTCTCCTTCAGCAAGCTGGGCCCTTAAGCTCTTGTGCCAAGAGAAGGGACAGACAGGGCAGAGTGGAGGAGTGGGCATGGGGCGCTGCTGATCAGAGAAAGGGTAGCCTGGTGGCCAACAGCACGTCCAAGAACACTGTGTGAGCAAAAGTGGCAGGGAAATTCGGGAAGTGGGAGCTCACAAACCAAGTGCTAACACTTACAGGGTGTGGTTCCACAGCTGCCCTTTGGCTCGACCCACAATCCTTTATACAGCCATTTCTAGCTTATTTCCAGCCCCCAGCTCAGTGCTGACTCATGTGAATGTTGGCCAGACGCTCTGGCTTGTGTGGTTATTGGCTTCCTCTCCCTTTGTTGTATACAGTCCTCCGTTTGCCTTTCTGCAGAGTACAGCAATGCATAGCTGCAAATTTGAGAATCTCATTCTAGTGCGGTAGGTCAGTCCACAAATACTCTCTGAGTGCCAGCTCCATGCCAGCTATTGAGATGAACACCACCAGGGCTATGCTGGGAAAACAGCAAACATGGTGCTGGTATTGCAGGGAGATCACAGAGGGAAAATTATCCTCAACCTGGAGGGATGGCTTCTTAGCTCAATGATGTCCTTTCCCAGCTTCTCTCTTGGAGATATTTTGTCTTTGGAACTGGCAGCCACATGACAGCCATGAGTTGCTCCCTGATTGTGGAAGGGTCTCAGTATCCTGAGTGCTTGGGGTGCACCCAAAAGACAAACACCACTTATGTCAAAACGCAGCCCCCAGAGTTAAGGAAAAGTCTGTTTCTATCACTAACATAGCATCTGGAAGAAATAGAAAATGGCTATTTCCTAATTACTGTTAAAGTGTATTAAGCCAACATCCATGTATGCTTTTCCTCTCCTTCATTCACTGAAGGACTTTCAAAGAAATTGCACCCCTTGCACTTAGCATGGTGTCTGTGTGACTTAGTCAATGAGCCGTTAGGCACTGCAGATACCGTTTGTTCAGTCAAGATGGATAGCCCTGCCTTATCACTGCGTAACGCCTTGGAGGCCATAGGCTATCTCTGCACATCTCCCTTAATTGCCTGGTGTATTTATGTGGGTTGACTAGTTTGTTGCCATCTGCATAGCTGGGTTGTTTAATATGTTTTTCTTTGTTCTGCTAATGACCTGAGCTTCATTACATGCTGATAAAGAATCCTAAAATGTACATAGAAAACTGACAAAGAACGAACTGGCCCTGGCCCTGAACAGAACAGGCATGCCACTATGCTGGCTGCCCAGACTCAGCAGTTGTCGTTACAGGAAGGAATGGCTTTCTGTTTGCATTTTAGGAAAACTTCACCTTTTAAACATTTTAAATGGAAAAAAAAGTAGGTGATTTTTTTTTTTTTTTGAGGTTTTACTGATATGAGCTACAAATAGCTTCTTGGAAGCCAGTCAGAACTCTCTTTTCAATAATGTTGAAACATTTTCCTTTGACTGGAAATTAATACCTTCAATTTAGAAGAACTCTAGTTAGAAGTTTATAGCACAAATATAGCCCCAAGTAACTAAGGGAATCTTGGAGAATTTTCTGATGTCAAAAAACAGAGAGGTGTTAGCTCATTTTAAAAAATTGTTCTAGTCAAATATAAAGCAAAAAATCCCATTTTTAATTTAATTTTTATAATATTTAAGAATCATTTCAGAGATAAAGTACTTCTGTTTTTTAATATAGCAAAAGACAGATTATTATGATAGAGAATAATTATATAAATTAGGATTTTAGGCTAAGAAAAATGGTCTTCTGTTGGAGTGGATGGTTGTGGTTTTCACTTGTTAGTTGTCTGGTGTTATTTTACATAGGCTTTTTCAAAATTTGTTTTATGTCAATTTCTGTCAATTTTCTTAGTGAAACACTGTTTCTAGACTTCCACTTATACTAATTGCACCTTGATTGGATTATTTGCTGATTTGTTTTTTGGGCTTTTTGTTGTTGTTGGGGATAAGAGTAAGAGGAAAAAGTACTTCCAGCACGTGAATGGAAAAGAATCACTTTGCTGTGTTTGATGTTGCTTGAGGAGACAATGTTTGTGACAGTTGCACGTATTCGTATGTTTGTAATTTATTCTTGTGAACAGCTGATACTGTTTTAGGGCATCAGGTCAGGTTGAGCTAAATGTACAGTTCTAATCAATCAAGACAAATGATGGTACTATCACAATTCCATCTCCAGAGGCAGGCCCTCTCCACTGTAGCTCCCAGCTTCACCCAGGGACAAAGCTACAGAAAGGGAGGCGTACTGACCCTGCCAAAGTTCCTTCTTCATTCCTGATTCATTCCATCTCCAAACCCACCTGTGTCCTGTGGCCCTCCTACTGCTTATCAAAACTGTTCCCATTATTGCTGCAATCTGATTCACATAGGCAAAATTGGCAGTAGCCATTGTGTGCAAAGCATTCTGTTGAATGTAGGGGCAATTTAAAAATGAAGACATAATCTTTTCCCTGTAGGAACTTACAATCTTATTTGTGTTATTCATATTCAGTGAGTAATAATTTTAGTGTGAATATGTAATATAATATAATAGGTTGATATATAAAGAAACCCCAGGCCAAGCACGGTGGCTCATGCCTGTAATCCCAGCACTTTGAGAGGCCGAGGTGGGCAAATCATGAGGTCAGGAGTTTGAGACCAGCCTGGCCAACATGGTGAAACCCCCTCTCTACTAAAAATACAAAAAAATTAGCTGGGCGTGGTGGCGGACGCGTATAATCCCAGCTACTTGGGAGGCTGAGGTAGGAGAATCGATTGAACCTGGGAGGTGGAGGTTGCAGGCAGCCGAGATCACGCCACTGCACTCCAACCCCAGATGACAGTGCAAGACTCTGTCTCAAAAAAAAACCCATATAGAATTTGACACATAGACAGTGGACTTGAAGGGAAGGGAGATAAATTCAAACAGGGACACGTCAGCCAAGACTTTCTTCTCTTCTTGTTTCTCTTCCCACCTCTGTCCTGAAGACCTTGAGAGGCCTTAAAGCCAGGAGCTGAGAGGGGAAGGGCACTCCCAGCCAGGACTAGCTCTCAGCCTGGATGGTGTCCTCACAGAGGCGGGGGATGGTGCTCCAGGATAGCATGCAGCAGCAGCACTTACTCCAGGTGTAGCAGCCAGGATAGGTTTTTTTCACCTTTCATCCATCTTTATCATTTATTCGGTTTTCATGGTTATCTTGTGAAGCAGATGGCAATGGCGGTGTCCCCATATTATAAGCAGAAAACTGTAAATTGGAGGATTAGGTAACTGTTGGATTCTTTTTTTTTTTTTTTTTTTTTTTTGAGACAGGTTCTTGCTCTTTCGTCCAGGCTGGAGTGAAGTGGTGTGGTTGTAGCTCCTCTGCTGGATTCTTACAGTGTTGGGAGTGGAAGCTGTGGTACCTGTGTTCTGTCTCCCACCCACGGCCTAGTTGCTCAGCAGAATTATGTGAAAGCTTCCAAATGTGTGTTTGGAAGAAATCAAAGAATGTAACAGAGTGGGTGAGGGTGTGGAGCCTGGAGCAAGAAGACACTTGCTTGTGTTTAGTCTTGTCTTGGCCACTTGTTAGGTTGTGACCTCGGGCATACTGTGTCAATCTTTCTGAGCTGGGTTTTCTCACCTGTAAAATGGAGAGAATAACAGCACCAATTGTGCAGAGTTGTGCTTAGGATTAAAGCAGCCAGTGCGTGGAAAGCACTTAGCCCAGTTACTGATGATCAAATGGTATGTGCCAAATCAGCACTTGCTGCTGCCCTATCATTATTATTACTGAATCCCATATTTTTGTTTTCAACTTAAAAGCATAGGCTTTGGCTTAAGGAACATTAGAAATCCTCCTCATTGGTCTCTTCACAGAGGAGGAAAAAGAGGACCAGTGAGGGGTTCTGTCTGGTTAAGAGGCAGGGAGCCCCTGTACAGCCCATCCCGTGAATCCTGCTCACTCAGCGCATTCGTTCCCCACCCTTCCCCCTCATTAATTTGTTCACACATTGCCAACGCCTGAGTTCTTTTCTCCTTCCCCACAGCATACACTAAACCTCTAGGGAGACAATACACCTACTCTCCAGGAGATGGAGTGGTGGGAGGAGGGAGGAATTTTCCAAATAGCCCACGGGATCATAAAGGCTTTTCCTCACATGTTGGTTTTTATCACCTCGGACCATTGGTCACAGAATCTGGTCTGGACCTTGTGCCACTGTGGGAGGATGGCCATAGGAGAAAAGGAAAAAGCATCGCTCCCTGTGGCTCCAGTGGACACACGCGTGCTTTCCTCACCTTTCTATCACCAGAGCCCCAAGACCTAGGATGCACTTGCCACTGTGCCCTGGAAGCTGAGTCACTCTCATCTAAGTGGATGGCAGGTCATTTTGTTACATGGTTTGGGGAAAAGATTACAACACCAAAGTTGTCACTACTTTAAATTCTATCCATGTGCCAGTTCAGTGTAACGATATACTATGTGTGTGTGTGTGTGTGTGTGTGTGTGTGTGTGCACGTGCACTTAGAAGAGAGGGTGTTCTCTGCCAGGCTGCTTGCTACTCCACTGCCTTAACCTCTCTCTCTATCACACTCAGTCGCAGTTGGGTTGATGACTCCCATATTCGGCTGAGAAGTGAGTGTAATTGTAAGGCACAGGCATGATATTTCAAGACCTTTACAGCATGAGAAGTAAAATCCTTTTCTCAGTTAGCTGAGAGCCCCTGTTATATGTGTTCCTGACCCCCAAACCCCTCATTTCTCGAGTTTCATGGCTGGAACTTTCTTCATTCTCAACTCTCCCTTTGGTACCCTCCCAATCCAGGCGGTTGTGTGTCTGGCTCACTCTGGCCTTTATCTCCTTTCTGAGCTCAGTGACTAGCTCTGTTCTGAAGGCACAGGGTCCTGCTGGCTCCATGCTGCAGCTTCCAGCCCAGGTGAGTGAGGCAGGTGTTGGAGGTATTGACCCCACCCATGAAGCCACCACAATGCCATACTTGATGTTTAGGTTGCCACTGTTAACCTCCAAAACGAGGTCACCTGATAAACATGGCTGTCCTCATGTTAATTTACTCTTTACTGAATAGCTACCAGGTGGAGTCAAAAGTTGGGATTTGGCTTCTCTGAACAGGGGATGTAATAAACTCATAGCCTTAATCTTTCACCCCTTTTGATCAAAAACTGCAAGATGATCATTACTCATTTCATATGATAAGTGTGTCCTTGAACATGAAATGGAAACAACTGAGGAGGAGAAAGAAAAAAGAGCTGTGTTTTAAGTCCAAAAAACCATTGCAAAAACATGGGCAATTAAACAAATATTTGTTTGTCACCTATTGTGTATGATGCTAAAGGTCTAAAGAGGAGTAAAACAAGTCCCTAACACCAAGTAGCTTGTAGCCTAATTATGGAGACAGAAGCACATAGCCAACCACATTTCAGATCAGACTTTGTCCAAGGAAGTGCTATTATGATGGTATTAATCAATTAGAAAAGCAAGTTGCAAAATAACCTTTACATTAGATTATGTCAACTACTATTATAATTAGTTATAAAAATGTGTTTCTTCTATGGATACACAATGTCTTGGGGCTCATGTCCTCTCTATAGGCAGGCCCCCATGTACCTATATTCATCCACCTGCCACCACCACCACATCTATCTGAAATCCGTTTGTCCACCTTTTCTCTGCCATTCACCAGGACATTAGCAGACATACAGAATCACTGGAAGTCGTTTTCATGTTCCATTTTTGGAATGGTAGAATGCCACTCCTGTTTTTTTAAAACAGTTTTACACATATAACCATGAAAAAGTAAAGCATTATTATTTCCCGCTATTGAGATCTAGAATAAGTGGCTTGTTAAACAGTCTTTGGGTTTTAGAAGGTGTGTATGCTACTTGGAAGAAAGAGCTTTGTGTAAATTACCTCCTTTCCCACCCAAGAAATTCCACTTCCAAATTAAGAAAGAGAGAGAAAAAGAGAGAGAAAGGAAGGAAGGGGGGAGAGAGAGAAAGAGAAAGAAAGAGAAAGAGGGAGAGAGAGGTATTAATCTGCAAACTACCTGCCTGAGTGTGAAGCACACATGGTGTTGGCCATTGCTGTCCCTGTGGCTCTGGGGTCTCTTAATTGCTTGGATTAGGACTGAGGTGAAGGTCAGAACTGGATAGCCTACCCACTATTTCCAGAGTGCAGGAAGTTACAGTTTGGTGTAGATATGGGATTGGTAATCAGATGACCTTTTGTTCTGTGCACAGGTGATGGGTGAAGGGCAGACCTAATTAAAACCATCCAATATATTAAGCATCTCCGTTGTCATTAATTTTCAGCCGTGCATGAGCTCACGATGCCTGGTCCTGCAGGAGTCACAAGTTTGCTCTGAAATGTCAAAACTCAAACACTTCTCAGCTTTCCTCTCAGTTCTGATTCCTATTCCCACCTGCCCCACAGCAGAGGTCAGGCACACTATTTTGAAATACTAGTAAAATGTGCAGTGGGGAACAATACGTGTATGTTAACTTTGAGGAAGCCAGACGCTCCTGAGAGGGTCGTGGGGGCCTTAATAAAGCATTTCAAGGAAGCAGAGTATCAAATTAATGCTTTTTGTGCTAAAAACATTAAGGTATTTAGATGTGTTATTCTAATCCCTGTTTCAGCATGGGAACAGAAGGATCTAATATCTTTTATTAAATCCCAGCCTTCCTAGACTGCTCCATTCTTTTCAGTCTAGTACAGGAAGAGACAGACTATAACCGGTTGATTTCAGTGACTATAAAACTGTATATAATTCACAACATACAACCCATTCAACTTTTACATGAAATGCGCTTGCCCAGATCTTAATACATTCCACATCATTTAGTAGAGGTGTCAGGTTTTCAGAAGCTAGACTCCTGTCAGAACGCCACTTTAATTGTTCTGTTTTTGTGGACATGCGATAAAATTGTCACAGACGCAAGTACCGATGCATCAATTCTGAACCCCCAAGCAAAGTATCCTTATTTCAAAGTGAGCCCTTTCTCAGTTGTGGAGTAAACCGATCTTGAGCAGACAGGGTGTCCTCCTGTTTTTCTGAGAGCCCCTCTGCAAGTCTCAGCTTTAGAGGCAGCATTTATGGCTCGAGTACAGGATCGAGTTTTAAGGGTTTTGTTCAGTTAATAAAGAATATCAAGTTGCCCTCACCACTAACAACTGTAGGATAGCTGATCTGTAACTCCTGTTTCAAAGAAGACAATGCTCATAGGATGTTGAAGCAGTCACCAGTCATCATGTAGTAATTAAGATCAGTAAAAATATGTAGAGAGAGATGGCCATATATATGCCTCATGTCTAAATCAATTGTTACGGCTTCTTCCCTTTAAAAATTTTTGGTTTTCAAGGACATTATTAGAGCCTGAAATCAGCATTTAGACGCCATATAAAGGTATCTTCAGGTAAACAGAATAGCTAGTCTTAAAATTCTTTATATTTCAGGACTTAACATCCAACGTAAGAGGTGCAGTACACTTTAAGACACTAGCAAGATTTTTTTCAAGGTCTTTTAAAAGGACTTGTAGAAGAACCAAGACTATATTTTGTGTGTATATGTTGGGAGGTGCATATAACACTGAAATAATGAAAATTAAACTTCCTATCATTATTAAATATTGAAAATGAGTTAAATGAACCCTTTACACAACAAGGAAATTATTAGTAAATGTTAATGTATTTTTGCAGTAGCATATTAACATACATAATATTTTCTAAAAGCTCTCTCTTTATTTGTGGAGTGTGAAGAAGAGTTCAAATTCTGTTTTTGAAAGTTGAGTTATAAAGAATCTCTTTTGGAATATGGAAACATTTAACCTTAGTGTTTTTGAAAAATGATACTTATACCCAGTTAAATAATTTTTGTACTTATACAATGCTGTGGAAATTTCAAGCTTTCCACAATTTAATATATGCTCAAATATATGTGTTAAATTCCTAAAATTACCAAGGAATTGCAGCACTAAGATAAAAAGCAAGATGCTTGCACAGCTGCCTGCCTCTCCCCTCGCCTTTGCAGAGACTCCTGGTGTTGTGACCTTAGCACCTGTTCAATTGCAGTGTCACTGAAAGGAAAGGACCTATGCCTGGTATTGCCAAAATATGGTGGATGTTATCAAAACATACGTGTTTCAGCCATACCAAAATAATACCGTCAGTACATCTGGGCTCTTACATTACTTGTTCAACAAATCCTGGAGTGTGTTGACCTGTATTTCTCAAGAGTGGCTGGATAGCATCAGGGTTCATCATTAAGTCATGCATGTTTTATCACCAATAATGAGATATACATTTGTCATATTAGTCAGTCAGCAAGTTAAATCCTTATTCTACTGGGCACTGTGTTAAATAGTCATTTGTAGTGCAAAGATATTACAGAGGCATTCTATTGTGGTGGAATCTGATTCTAGGCTTAAATCATTGCACAAAGAGCAAATAGGTGGTTGAGCTAAGCTGGGCAAAGTGATGCACACCTGTGGCCTCAGCTGCTTGGGAGGCTGAGGCAGGAGGATCGCTTGAGACCAGGAGTTCAAGACCAGCATGGGCAACATAAGGAGATCCTGTCTCAAAAAAAGTATATGTATATAAAATATAATATATATTAGCACAGTAGATATATACACACACATACATATGATAAGGTATATATATACCTTATATATTATTTATTAAATATAAATAATTTGTTTGGATGATTTGTATCATGCAGCACCCCCAAGACTACTTGTAAATGTTTGGTAAGCTGGTATTTATTAAGCCCTCAAAGTGCTTTTGTGAGGTGTTATGCAGGGGCTGGGGGTGAGCTTTTAATAGTTGAAGTATTATGATCTAAAGAGGCCAGGAAAAAAAACTAAGCTTAGGTGTTAGCTTTTCCCAGGAGAGCCCTTTGTAAGGACAAAGATTGTTGTCAGCCATGTGTCATTAAAAGCTGTCACAAGGCTGGGTGTGGTGGCTCATGCCAGTAATCTCAGCACTTTGGGAGGTCGAGGCAGGCGGGTCACCTGAGGTCAGAAGTTCAAGACCAGGCTGGCCAACATGGCAAAACTCTGTCTCTATGAAAAATACAAAAGAAAAAATTAGCTGGGTGTGGAGGTTCATGCATGTAATCCCAGCTACTTGGGAGGCTGAGGCAAGAGAATTGCTTGAACCTGGGAGGCGGAGGTTGCAGTGAGCCAAGATCGTTCCATTGCACTCCAGCCTGGGTGATGGAGTGAGACTCTGTCTCAAAAAAAAAAAAAAAAAAAAGCTGTCCCAGAAGGCCTAGAATGTTTTTAAGGATATTTGTAGAAAATAGAATCAAGACCACTAGCATGTTGGTCAGGAAGTTTGCAAACGATATCTGCCTCTTGAATCACAGGACAAGTGGGCTGTTTTTATCTGCTTTCCATGAGTGATGCATTTAGATCTCACAGAGGTGGCCAGTCATTTATGTATTCCTTTCATCCTCTCCATCTGTGAGTAGGCTTTCAGAATTGCACACACTAATAGCCTGCTCCTAGGTCTGTTGTTTATATGAAAGTTACGATAGTTTTGTTTAAATAGAACTGTATTTTTTTTCTATTACACTTAATTATGGGTGGAGATGTAACTAGTCTTGGAATCATGATTTTGGTAGTTAGTCACCATTTATTGAATGTCTGCTGTACAAATCTGAAATTAGACATTTGGAGAAGGGTGAGGAAAGGGAGGGATAGAAAAGAAATGAAAGATGTCATCTCTGTCCTTGTGAAGGTTAGAGAGAAAAACATATTCCCCCAGGATGGATATAACCAATTATGTTGAATAGTTTATGGAAAGAAATGTACTGATTAAATAATTTTTTAAAAAGTCAATTCTTAAAACTTTTATGTCACCTGTCTGCTCTTTCATGATGCAGCTGATGGCGTTAGGGAAAGAATGTTAACTCAAATCACATGACATTTTGTAGGAAATCCCCTCTTTTATATTCAGATGTGGTTTTGAAATGTTTAAGGATTCCGAGAAATGCTTCCATGGGAGGGGCTCCATAACACCTTCATCTCTAGAGGAAATACTGGCATAGGATTTCCAGAATTTTTTGCTGCAAAAGCAACCAAAGCTAGAAACGCTCATCCCTGAAAGTCTGTGCCTGTGGCTCATTTAACAATGGGGTGCACGTAGTCACTCTGAAACCCATTCGCTCTTGGATTGTTCTTTTCTCTGTCAGCACTCACCTTGCTTTTCAAAATACGTCCCACCTTAGACCCAACCCTTGTGAGGCTGCCTCTTGGTCAAACACTGCATTCTTTGAAATAAAAACTGAACTGCTCTCACCTTTCCTTCGTTGTTGCATCTCTCTAAGGCACACTCTCTTGCAGCTTCCTCAGTTACAGCTCCTCGCCATGTATAAGTTTTTATAGTGAGAGAGCTTTTATAGTGAGGGAGCACTTACATCTACCTTAGAACTATTGAGTGATTGAGTTGAAATTTTCTTTCTTTGTGCCTCTAGATAAGCTAACCCACAGGTACCTATTGGGCTCTCCTGAATGCACCCCCATTCTTGCCACTGTCCTTTCCCACTACTGCCCTCCCAACCCCAAATTCTATATCTGCCACTGTGCTCCAGGGGCCATTCCAAGCTGCCCAAATTATCTACTTTTAGAATTTAGGGCTACAATGAAATACACCAAAATCTGGGCCATGAGATTAAGTTTTGAGGGGGCCGCACAGTTTGGGTCCGAGCACAGATGTTCCAGAAGGGAAAGACTGTCCAGAAGGCCTGGACACCTGGGTTGTGTCCTGCACAAATGTACTAAATGCATCTGAAGAAAGAACACAGTAGACAGAAGGGATGTGGTCAGCCATGGAGGCATTTAATAAATAGGATTGGTTAATTAATTTTAGGTTTTAGACTCAAATATCACATGTTTGTATGTCTATCTAATTAAGCTATGAGATTTTTAAAGGTACTGAAGTTTTTGACTGACTGCCATGAAAAAGAAGATGTTATATTTTATTTAAATAACTATTTCAATAAGAAAATCCTTTTCATAGGATAGTATTTTCAACAGGAAAATGAACACTTTTCCAAATGAAATCTTCTGATATATTGGAGCACTTTATTTTATAGTTAAATATTATGTATTTTAGGCTTGGTATTGATAAGTTGGTTTCTGTGTCATTACGAAAAACAACTTATGAAGTCTTGTATGTTGTATTTCGGTTAGTTTTTGCCCCTACCACCTTCTTATTTGAGACACTCAGATTAAAAGAATATTTTTAATGAAATACCAATAAAATGTATACTTTCTGGGTTTCTGTTTAAAAGCAAAGAAGAAAAACCTACATATGCAAAACTTTAAGAAAGGGGATAAGATTCAGTGTTTCTTGTAATTGTTAACTGTCACTATGGAAATTTTGTATGTATCTTATGCTATGGAAATTCAAGCTTAGCTAGAAAACATTTTTACTAGAAAGAACTTGTGGTATTGTCTAGTGCTGGTGACTTGAGTATGGTCCAGAGACAAGCAGCAGCGGCAGCAGCCGGGAGCTTGTTAGAAATGCGCATTCACAGGCCCAGCCCAGGCTTTCTGATCAGAGGCTGTACCTTGACAATCCCTCTGGGTGATTCCGATGCTCACTTAAAGTTGGAAACTCATTGATCTAGGACAGTGGTTTTCAAACTTCCTTTTAGTCATAAGGACTGCTACATGTAATAAAGATGTTTTCAAATCCAGATAGTGAAAGAATTTTGTGAGTCTGGTTAATTAATAAGTGTTTTGGGTCTCTAGGGGGTTCCTGGGTGGAGTTCCTTGTAACCCCTCTGGCTCAAGTGAGCTCAGTGTACAAATCTACAATCGAGATCCAGCCCCTCTTTGACAACCAGGCAGGTAAGGTCGGAGGAGGTAAAGAATCTGCTTAGGTTTGTTCAGATGATATTGCAAGATCAGAATCAGAAACTCTGAGAGCAGGGTTTATGTATATCAGATAAATTAGTGTATGATCATTAGTTCTATAAAAGCAGTTAGCCAAGGTTTCACTAAAGTGTTATATTTGAAATAACGTTAGAGAGCTAGTTTTTAAATTTCAGGGACATGTGTCCCATAAAATGAGATACTCCAGGAACTGATTTTTGTAAGTCTCAAAAGAAAAACTTATTTTTCATTTTAGAATCTATTATGTTATCCAAAAAAGCAGATAGAATACTTCTCCAGTCAACTGAATGCTTTTGGTTTATATTTCTATTCATAATACACCAAAATAGGATTAAAGAAGTGCCCCCAAGCACCTAGCTTGGCTCAGCTGTGGTCTGGGGTTTTTATTTTATAGGTTGAATTATTATATGTTGGGAATACTTATTAAGTGTGGCATGTGATTCCAGGTCACAAGTTAAGATTAAGAAACAGCCGGCTTGTGCTTCCTGGCAACTTGGTATACTAAAATACTGCATATGGCTAAAGTGGAGTGGTGCCTCTTCATTTCTGTAGAAATTAGCTGTTGGACATCTGTTTTGAACCCCTAGTGTGTGCTAGAATTATGTTTTCTCAAGGCATTACAGCTGAAGGCATAATAAATCCTTGATGAGAATTTCATGCTCCTAAAATACTACCGTATGACTTGCTTTATATACCCTGGTCAGGTTT
Source organism: Pan troglodytes (assembly GCF_028858775.2). NCBI lineage: Eukaryota > Metazoa > Chordata > Mammalia > Primates > Hominidae > Pan > Pan troglodytes. The sequence continues at coordinate 24,931,097 of NC_072412.2, forward strand.
TCTCCTTATTTTTGCTTTTTGGGAAAGGCAGCTGTTGGATGTTCATAGATTGTACTTTAAGCCATTGGAATCCTCACTTAACTTACTTGAGATCCAAATCCCAGAGTGGCAAGCCCAGTGAGTCTATTTGACTTGCTCCTCATTTCCCATTGGTTGGCCTATTGCTAACCTCCCTAACAAAAAACCAACAACTTTAACCTCAAAGAAAACCCGGGTCTGTTTAGGTCCTTTCCTGTTCCACTCCTGAGATTTTCCGACCCCTGCAGTGTGAAGTGGCCAAGCCTTTGCCTGTGGGCTTCCTTTCTCTCCAGACCACCTTGAATTTGCTGATGAAGAGGCCAGCTTTCTTGATCAGTTGGGTGACATATGGACTTAAGGAGGAGTCGCAGCCTCAGGCCTGCTGAGTCCTGTTTAAGTTCCTGTTTTACGTTCTCTTGTGATACTTTCATGGATGCATAAGAGGAGTTGCAGATTAAGTGATGGCCTCCTTAGTGAGGTTCCACCTCAGTGAGTGAATGATTTTAATTAAAGAGTGATTAATATAATCATAAGAATCCAGACTCTAGATCCACTATGTCCTCAGTGTCTCAGCAATTCCTTTGCACAGCCCTTAGACCAAAAGGAAAACTTAAGTTTCTAATTATTAAGTAGGTAAAGTCAAATAATTTAAGAAGTATTTATGACCCAACAACTTAGCAGACATTTGAAACAATAATGTCATTGAAAGACATACATTGAAAGAAATAATCCTTATTTCCTCCATCGTTAAATAATCATTACTGTTGACAATGGCATGTGGTGATGTGCCTGTTTGCCTGTTGAGCGCGGCACGACTTCTCGAACTTTAGGGTAAGCATAGCTGCTGCCTTGCTCATTTCCTATTCCGCATTGATTTTCACAAGGCATTTGCTTTTTATCATCACCGCCACGAGAGCTCAGCTTCACAAAGACATATCGTGAAAAGGGATGCAGTGTGATTTATTGTTGAAACTGTGAGCTACTTCCACCTAGTATTTGGCACTGTTACCTGAGAGACATTGCTGTATTTCCCTCAAAAGTTAAAAAAATTTCTGCTGCAGCATCCCCAGGGCACCTGCACACCCAGTTGGGAACCACAAGTCTGATGGCATGCATTTCTCAGAGGTGTCCAGTCTTGTTTTGTTTTTCCAACAGTTAAGATGTTTCACATAATCCTATGCTAGGTGGAGTATGAGATGCAACTGTTTTATACTTGCTAGTCAACACAGTGGTTTCACATTAATACATCACACCCATCCCGTGAGGTGGCTGGTTCTCATTTTCCTGATCCCACTCATGAAAAGCAGGGGCTCATGGACTTCCTTTCCCTGCTTAAATGGTCAATGTGTGGTGCACAGGAAAATGTCATACTCAGGCCTTTAACTGTGGCTCCCAGGTTGTTTTCTCCAACTATATTTGATCTGAGGTTCTGTGGAGTTTCAAAACAAAATGGGAAATCACTTTTGTGTAGCCAATTACAGTTGTGGACTGCCTCTGCCAAAAAGATCAGCCCTTGGCTTTAAGTAGCAGTTGCACAAACTAGGCGGGAATAGATACAGCTTAATATCCCTTCATGTTAAAATTGCTTATGTGGAGTTGACTAGAGGCTTCATTGATAAGCAGTGTTAAAGCTCCAGTAACTTTCTTTTAGGCCACATTAAAGTGAATCTGGCATCTGCTACAAGGGAGATGGTGATTCTGTTCTATTCTGCTCTCAGTTGCCTAAAAGATTATACTTGGAGGCTATCTTTTAAGTTCTGAAGCATGCCTATTAAATAATGGTTGAAGAACCTGAGAATATTTAGCAAGCAGCAACAGAGCTTTGGGAGGAAGGATGTGATAGCTGTTTTTATATTTCAGCCTTCCATATATTTGTAAGAGAAGTTAGACTTTTCCTATTTAGCCCCAAATGACAGAGTTAGTACTCTTAAGTATGCTCAGTAACAACAAAAAAGTAATAATAATTTGCAGTGGTCGCACCTACTCCAGGAGGCATCGAATTGCTGCCATTGCAAACCCTTGTGAAAATGCTAAAAGGGATATCAGATTGTGCAACCCAGCTCCTAAAGTCCTTTCATTATGTTTTTCTAACTTTCTAATTTTTATCTTTGTCACTGAGCAAAGGCTTTTTACATGGTTCTACATTCAGTTTGCTGTCTCGCCAAATGCATTTCTTTCTCAAGTTGGTAGAATGAGATGTCAGGTAGCACTTCAGTTTTCTGTTTGGAACAGGTATCTTTGTGGGTAGAGACCACCTAGGAGCTGTTGAAGTTCTTACTGGGCAAATCTTTTGAGTGTCCATTCTAGCTGATGCGTGAAGTCCATATGTGGGCGTGGCCAGTAGACCTCTGTGAAATCCAGAAAAATCTTTTACTTTGTGTTTATTCTGTGTGTGTGGCGGCGTGGGGGGGTGGGGGTGGGGCAAGTGCTGTTTAAGTGATCCAAAAGCTTACCTGTAAATTCCGCAAATCAAGCATCAGCTTACCAATTCAGAATGTAGAGTCACTCAGTCCTGAGATGCTAGTCTTTGCTTCATGTTGCTGTGTTTTGTGGTCTACACTCTGAATAAGCACGTCATTATCATGAATACCCCTCTGCTTTAGACCCCACAGATTTATACTGGCTCCTCTTCCCAGACGACTTGAGGACTTAGGAAAGCTTGGCCGCCATCTTGGATTCCTTGTGGAAAGAACCCTTCCTATGCAGGGGCTGATCTTCTCGCCCCCTTTAGGGCTGTGCTTCTGCACGGCTCAACAAGGGGAGACTTCCACTCCCTGACTCCCATCCTAGATCCTCTGCCTTGGCTGCCCTTCAAACACAGCTTCATTTTCTGGGGCGGATGTAGAGAAGTCTTTTTTCTTTGCTCTTACCCCAGCCTTCTTTCTGCACTTTATCATGCCCTGCCAATTTCCTTTCCCTTCTGTAAAAGCAGATTTTACAGAAAATTCCCTTGCCAGCCCTAGGTTGTATATGATGTACCATAAAGCAAAAGGAGGTCTGTGCTGGTTTTCTGATTTATTGGAAAGACATTTCCGAAGACCCCTGTAACTAGACTGACTTCCTTTATCATTCAGCAGGGCACACGTACCCCCGAGGAGTTTGTGCAGATGCCTCCCACTGAGCAGAGTGATTACAAATAGGCTGTGTTTTAAGTTAGTTTTCTGTTGTATATTTCATCTGAGAAGTTGGCAAATACTTGAAAGCCACAAGCTACTGTTTTCTGAAAGCTTCTTGCACATGAGCATAAAATGGATGTATTGAATTTGGAGATCGTCCAGTAACTGTCCTTTTAATGCAGCGGAATGTAGATTACAGCTGTTTCCTCTGGAAAGACATACATAGTTCTGATTTCCCTCTCTTTTCTCACAGAGTGTCTCCTCTGCAGAAGTCTGAGATAGTGGATGTGGTGAAGAAGCGGGTGAAGGCCATCACCCTCGCCATCGGAGACGGCGCCAACGATGTCGGGATGATCCAGACAGCCCACGTGGGTGTGGGAATCAGTGGGAATGAAGGCATGCAGGCCACCAACAACTCGGATTACGCCATCGCACAGGTCAGCAGCTTGGGCGGCCAGCTGCCCTGTCCTGTTGAGAGATGATAGCTGGGCATGAGGACCTGGCGTTTAACCTTCAGTGCAGCCCCAAACCTCTGCCACCCCTCTTGAGGTTGCTGTCTAGATGAAACCCCAGGGATATTTGGAATTCTCTGTAGTTGTGATCTTGTGCAGTTTGGAGGCCCTGTCCTGCTGATTGGATTTCTCTGGCCAGCTATGGGGTTGGCCAAGCTGCTCTGTGATTCAGGCAAGGTGCTGCTCCTGGCAGATAGGTCTCTGATCTTGCTAATAATAACCTCTCACCCTCAGCTTCTGCATCTGCTGCATTGCTTTTTCTGCTGCATTGCCTGCTGAAGCACAGCTGTGCTCATGACAGCCTTTCTCTATAATCCTGTTCCAGTTTCACTCCTCCCAAAGGTGCTGGGACACCCCCTGGCTAGGCGCTTAAGGTCAGGGAGAAGCAGTGATTTACAGCTGTCGCCTTCTCTGTAGTTATGAGAGGGGTGCTGTCCAGGACCACCCCTGTGAGGTGAATTGCCAAGAGCACGAGCTGGGTTTGGGCCATAATGACCCCATGGTCAGTAGCAAACAGCTTCCTGCAGTTAGGCCAAGTTCAGTCCAGCAGAGGCTGATCCGAGCCTCGCATGCCAGGGCTCCTGATGTGCTGTACTGCACTGGTGGCCTGAGGATGAAAGAAAGGTCCACTCTGTAATGATAGCCCAAAGGTGAAGGAAGATAGCCAATTTCCTAACCCGTAGGGTGCATATCTGAGACCACCTTTGCAAAATTATGACTGAGACAGTGGAAGAGATCTAACTTAACCAACTCCATCTTGCTTCTAACCTCCAAGCTGTCCTTGTTCATTTCTGGGTGTAAGCTGAACTAACTTTGAGAGAAACTCGGTTTATACTTTATAGTTTAAACAAAGACGGTAACAGCCCTTTCCCAAAGCAGACCTCCTTGCCTGGGGACTAGACTAACATTAGCCGCAAGATTTGAAATATGGCTTAGGAGTCATGCAGCTGGAGGCTACAAGATTCTGACCCTCTTAAACTGCTCCTAAGATCAGTGCTTGAGATATTTTGCAGACCCTGCACTTGATGGATCAGCTGGCACCACTCAGATCAATAAACTGGCTCATCTAATCTTATGGCTCCCCACCACCCAGGAACTGACTGAGCTCAAGAAGACAGCTTTGACTCCCTATGATTTCTTCCCTGACTAATCAGCATTCCAGGCTCACTGGCTACCCCCACCCACCAAGTTATCCTTAAAAACTCTGCTCCCCGAATGCTTGGGGAGACTGATTTGAGTAATAATAAAACTCCAGTCTCCCTCACAGCCGGCTCTGCGTGAATTACTCTTTCTCTATTGCAGTTCTTCTGTCTTGATGAATCGGCTCTGTCTAGGCAGTGGGCAAGGTGAACCCCTTGGGCGGTTACATATCTAGATGATTTGGCCTGCTGGATCACCCAGAAAACCTAGACATCACAGTGAATGCAGGGCCTGTCCTTCTGTCTCCAGATTGCGATACATCATGAATAGATGCCTGCTCATCGGCTGGGTAGCAGGAATTCCCTTGTGTTTCTACGGTGTTGAGGTGTTTGAAGAATGTGTTCACCTTAATCACATGAACACAAGGAAAAATGGCTATACACCCCTTCAACCTGAAATCAGGGGCTGCATATAAAATGTGAAGGAGCTTCCTATAGCCCCAGGGCTTCAGGCCAGTCCTTTGCAGTTCTGGGGCTCCACCTCTCCAAAGCGGGGGCTCTGTGTTAGATCACCTCTCAGGTTTCTTCTCAGCTCACAGTTCTGCAGATGCAGGGAGAAATTACAAAATCCTCCTGGCTCTGAAAAGTGCATGCAATCAATCTTCTTCCTTTGCTGATTTCAAATAAATCCTCAAGATAATTTCTGAAGTAGGTAAGAGAAGGAATCTTGACTTTATAGGTGGGAAAACTGGGGTTCCTTCGTATCAGGTGACTTACATCAGGTCCAAGCAAGCAAGCATCTTGGGGTCAGAAAACAACGGACCTGAGTGTGAACTTGGGGGCCGGCCCCACACACACCTGCCTGTTTACTTTCCTGAGTCAAATGCTTTGAGGCCTGTGGGACTCGCACTTCCTGTAGTCTGTCAGCAACTATAGATGTTATACACCCCAGCATTATTAAATACTTGAGTTATAACATCATATGGCTGGAAGGGATCTTAAGAGGTTTCCTAGGAGTTCCAGGCAAATATTTGTCTGTCTTTTTCTTTAAAATGTCTAGGGAAGGGAAATCCCATGACCTGCTTTATTGGAACTGCATAGGAATAGGATGTGTTATCCAGAGCAATTGCTCTCTTCAAATTAAAAGTGTCAAAGAAGGGTGGAGCAGGGAGTGAGGCTTTAAAACGCCATTGGGGGTTTTCTTGCCCCTCCAGCATCATAGTCACTTCTGCCAAAGGAACTGATGCAGCCCACATGTGTCTGTGCACTCTCATTTCTCCTGTCCATGGTCCTATTGCCGATTAGGTGGGGATGCTGTTACTTCAGGGCAGGTTCCTGCTAACCTCATAACCTTTGCACCAACCAACATGCTGCCTCTACCTTAATCACCATGCCAGAAAAGCCACAGCTTGATGAATTTCTTTGCCTCTCTTGAAATGGTAAACATCTCTGGTTGTTTATCACCTTGGGCTTTATCTGTTCATTTTAATGTGGATGCATTTTTTTTATTACGCTTCGGAGGAAGTACCCTCAGGGTTATTATACTCAGAAAGAAAAAAATGTTAGCTCAAAGACTTACCTTGGGAAAGTTACGAAGCGGGCAAAGCTCTGGTTCTATTTCTTCCCTGCCTACCTTGTGCTTTTATGCACATGGGCAGCCCAAGACCGAGCGCCGTCCTTTTTCAGCTGCCTTGTCCTGAGCAACCTTGCTGCCGTCGCTGCGTCATGGTGCTCCCCTAGCCCTTGGCTTTCCATTCTCCTCGGGAGAATCATTCCTGCCCCCTGCCTTCCTAATGTTTTCAGAATGACCTCATGACGACAGCATTTTGATTTAGAATATACATTTTTTTTTCCTGAAAACAAATCACTGTAGTGCTCAAGTTGAGGCATTCAGGATGACTGAAGCAGATGTTTTCTCTGCCCATTGAAGTTTAACATCAGGGGGTCCTGGTCAAATACAAACTTCCTTTTTATTTGTTTAGCTAGTTATTTTATGATTTCCCATTCCCCTTTGGAATCCTTAATGAGCCTTTATGGGGAGTTTTATTTTTCCATGTGCACCTACTTCTGCCACTTCGAAGCGATGATTTAGATTCCGAATGCGTGGTGAGCCCCGCGCCTTCCCCTTACCTCCTGGAAGAACATGCTGAGCTGGGACTCCACCTAGGATGGAGTCCTTTCTTTAGTGCTAATGGAGATTATTATGCAGTTTCCTCCTGAAAATTTTTTGTTTAAGTATTGTATTTTCAGTCTGGTCATTTCTTTTCTATTGAGAGTTACATTTAATTAATTAATTAATTAATTAATTTTTTTATTCAGAGTTTCACTCTTGTTGCCCAGGCTGGAGTGCAGTGGCTGGATCTCGGCTCACTGCAGCCTCCGCCTCCGCCTCCTGGGTTCAAGTGATTGTCCTGCCTCAGCCTCCTGAGTAGCTGGGATTACAGGCACCCAACACCACGTCTGACTACTTTTTGGATTTTTAGCAGAGACGGCGTTTCACCACGTTGGCCAGACTGGTCTTGAACTCCTGGCCTTAGGTGATCTGCCCGCCTTGGCCTCCCAAAGTGCTGGGATTACAGGTGTGAGCCACTGTGCCCAGCTGAGAGTTACATTTAATTTCCAAAGTCATCTGAAATTAATAAGAAGTGTATAACTGCAAAAGAATTTCTAATGTCCTGGGCATTCTCAATACAGCCTGCTTTTCTCTCCTAGTAGTGTAATAGGTTTCAAGCTTGTGGACTTACTGACACTCTGACTTAGAACAGGAGGCATTAAGGTTTTCATGCAAGGGAACCAAGAGGGAACTCGAATCCAGTGTAAGGCATATCAAATGTGTAGAAACGTGATGTAAACAGGGTTGCAGCTAATGGCACATTTATGCCAGAGCAGGACACCACGCACCAGACCAGAGAAACTCGTTTCCCTCCCTCCAGCGCAAGGTTTACACTTTTTGGGACCTTTATGAAATGGCACACAGAAGGCAAAGCCAGGCTAAGGGGTGGCTGAGGAGATACGATCTGAGTGGTGTCCAGAGACCCCCTCCCCCAGTGAGGATTCCTGAATGTTACTGGATTATCTATGGCTCCAACTCAAACCACAGGAGCCATCACATCACTCCCAGCTTGGGACCCACCAGCAGCCCCTGACTGCATAGCACTCTGGCCAGAGGGGCTCTGTACTGGTTGGAGGCAAAAAAGGAGAAGACAAAATGGGTCAAGAAGTGGAGGCAAAGTGTGTGTGTGTCTTAGTACATCTATGTGTACATGTGTATTTGTATGAGTATCTATGTATGTGTGTCTGTGTGTATGTGTGTCTCTGTATCTCTGTCCTGTGTGCCACTATCTCTGTGTCTAGGTGTGTGTGTCTGCCTGTATGTGTCTGTTTATCTGTGCCTGTTATGTGTCTCTGTGTATCTATGTGTGTATATCCGTGTGTGTCTATATGTGTAACTTTTTAACCTACGAAGTTGTTAGTAGAAGTAGTGTATGTGCACCCGTGTGTGCCTTTCTTTTAAACAAGACTGTATTGTGTGAGTGTCCCTGTCCCTTGCTCTTTTTGTCACTGAAAAAATCTGTTTGCTTAGAGATATCTGACTTCCACTGTACTTTTCTTTCAGTTTAGTAGCTCACCTTTGTTTAATAATTAATCCCTGTTGCAGCACTATTCACAATAGCAAAGACATGGAATCAACCCAAATGTCCATCAGTGCTAGACTGGATAAAGAAAATGCAATACACGTACACCATGGAATACTATGCAGCCATAAAAAGGAATGAGATCATGTCCTTTGCAGAGACTTCGATGGAGCTGGAAACCATTATCCTCAGCAAACTAACACAGGAACAGAAAACCAAACACCACATGTCCTCACTTATAAGTGGGAGCTGAACAATGAGAACACATGGACACAGGGAGGGGAACACCACACACTGGGGTCTGTTGGGGAGGCAGGGGGAGGGAGGGCATCAGATTAAATACTAATGCATCCAGACCTTGAAACCTAGGTGACGGGTTGATAACTGCAGCAAACCATCATGGCAAATGTTTACCTATGTAATAAACCTGCACATCCTGCACATGTATCCTGGAACTTAAAATTCAACTACAAAAAAGTATTTGTTTAAATAGAATTTCATAAGAATAACAATTAGGAGTGCAGCAGTATGTTTAGGGAAAATAATAATAACGTAGATTCAAGAAGGATTTTAGTTGTTCTCACTGGGCCTGAAAGCTCTGTCTTCAGAGAATGGTTTTCTGAGATTCCTGCAGAATCTGGTTTCCTCTACCTACATTATCTGACTTCTGTTCATAAGGACATTCTGTTTGTGACTTTTATTCCTCAATGATGGGCTCTTCTGAACTTTGTAATTTTCCTTTTTCAGTTTTCCTACTTAGAGAAGCTTCTGTTGGTTCATGGAGCCTGGAGCTACAACCGGGTGACCAAGTGCATCTTGTACTGCTTCTATAAGAACGTGGTCCTGTATATTATTGAGGTAAGAAGGGGTATTTTTTTTCCTTGAAGAGAAAGTTCTTTTAAGAGGATATCTTGAGGTATTTAAAGTCATTTCAAGGCAGGATTTTGTTCATGTAAAATTAAAAGATGCTGCTGTGACTTTCTACAGCCTGGGTCACATGTAAGCTCCCGTGAAGCTGGGCTCGCCATTCTGGTCTAGATCCTCATGCTGGATGACCAAAGCGGGCATCTGCAGCCTTTCTTACCTACCCAGACATGCCTTCCTCCTAGCTCTCCTCCTGTGTTCCTCTTTGCCGTGCCTCTTCCTCTGTGTCCTTGGCTGGGGTAGAATCTTGCTAATACTCACAGCCCTTCCACAGGGGTCAGATCCTATCAGCAGAGGCCTACACCTTGCCAGATGATCGCTGAGGTGTTGCTGGAATGAACAAGGGGGCCTGATTTCTGCCTTATTTCTCACAGACTCTGCAAGTTTCCTAGCATCCATTCACTGCTTCTGGGATACTTGGACACTGGTACTTACGTGGGAAGGGTGTGGGAGTGAGGGGATAGTGGGGAGTAAAACAGCAAGGTCATTGATAATATTGCAGTGAGTTCATATTCTGTTGTCAGACAATTTTCCAAGATGCTGATTCAGTTACCAGTAAAACAAACGTGCTTGCTAGAGGGGTGGGCCCAGGAAGAAATGGAAAAGTCACTTCATGTTTGCTATTAGTGGGATTACAGCCCTGCTATAAAGGGGGTGGCTTTTGAGGCCATCATGACTAATCGTTTCCAACTATGTTTGTCTATGGAGGAAGGCAATGTTAATTATGGTGTTTTAATGCTTCATTCTACTATGGGTTATTTTATATCTGATTTCTTGACTCTTAGTAAAAATAATAAGCAAGGAAGAAATCAACTTTTTCTGATGTAAGTTCTGACAATACTGGGTTCAAATAACTATTAATAACAAGTGCCTTGCTAAGGTAGCTGTAACTACTTCTTTACCCGGTTGTCTAATCTTTCCTACTCAATCATTCAGGTCAAACATATAAGTTCATGTCACACATCTGGTAACTAAACTACTAAAGAGTGATTTCCCCAAGTTGTGCAGGTTGTTCATGGCCCAAGACAACCGGGCCAAAAGAGTAAATGAAGCAGAAACATAACCTGTGCTACTTCATTCATCTCTTCAGCTGCCTGGAGCCCAACTGGAAACAGCAATGCATTTTTCTAAGTTGCACAAGGGCCAGCCTATTCGCCAAGACGTGTGCACTTGCAGAGAGGATGCCTCTTCTAGTTCACACAAAAACCCCTTGTGGGCTGGGGAGCAGCCCTGATTCTTAAGGAATGTTCCAAGCAATCAAAAGGGATCTGGTTAAAGTCCTGAAACTGACCCGTTCTTCCTAATTTGAATCTTTTGTGGGAGGTGCCCTGTCTGCTTAAGTGTATTTCCCTAGGAAGAAAATACACAGCAGAGGCTTGAGAGATTTGGTGATATAATTGACGTTTTATTCAGTATAGTGAGGTTAAAATCAATAATTTAAAAAATTATTCACAATTTGTCTGCTGATCTTGTGCTGTAATATTCAACTCAGTTCACTCTGGGTGAGAACTTGTAGATATTGGTGTAAGAACTTTAGTGGTTTCTCTCTTCTCTTATTTTTACAATTCCCTTTTGGCACTTAAAGGTGTTTGTCCCCCTCCTGCTCCTACATTTTTCTGTGTCTGTGGTAGGAGTCACTCCTCAACGTCACTCAAGGTCATGGACGATAGTGTAAAGAGGTATCGTAGGGTCATGGACCATCGTGTAAAGGGGTATTAGAATCTCCGTTTCTTCGTGCTATCCCAGGCTTCCCAGCATTTTGTGCTCCTGTAGCTGCTGGCTTTCACGGTTTCTTAATAATCTCGTTTTCTTCACAATCAGCAAATTAGAGATAGTCTAGACTTCTTATCAAGACATTCTGCGTGGAGCTCCCAATCTTTCACTTTTCAGATCGTCCCCTAGGGCCTCTTCTTAGTCATTTACACCTACTATCTTGCTGGTGTTTTTTTTTTTACTTCAAGTGGGCTGAGTCTGAGAAGAGTGCAATTTTAGTCTGCCTGAAAAATTCTATTTGGAAGGAGGCCCTGAAAGTGCCACATGCGTGCCTCAAATTAATATATTTCAATTGTAGCTGAGCAGCAGTTGTTAAATGGTCTTTTGTAAACAGTCTTTTAAACATTCTTTATAAAGTTAAAGAAAATGTTAAAGTCTCCACCACTCCATGCCCAATTTTCTATTTAGTATTTCTCGGGGATATTAATTTGAAAACCAAGAAAGCAAAATCCTTGACCGAGCCCATGTGGTTAGAGCACTGACTCTGGCAGAGCCTACCTACCACTGCCAAATTACTTCTTTGGCATCAACATGCACTTCAAATATAGTTTTAAAAATAGGAAAGTACTACTTACTTGCATGCAATTTTAGTGTGTTGTGAACTGTAAGATCAAAGATTATTGTAAGTTGATTTGCTTATTTGCAAAGAATACTTTTTTGTTCTAAAGGTAACCCTTATAATTAATTACTTAAGTGAGAATAAATTAAACACATTACTTATTTATCTTAAATGGTTTTCTTGTAACTCAAGGAGCGATTCTTTACAATAGCCAATATGTTGTCATCTCAGATGCCCTCTAAGATACATAACTACTAATCACTTAAAAATGTAGTCTAAAGGCAATTCGGCAAATTAAAAAAAAAATACACATGTGTGCATGCACACACACATTTTATGGCCTTAGCCATTATTATGAGGATCATTATAGGACTTGAATTGCCAATAAAGATTGTAGGGAAGAACTGTAAGCCTGTGATGTAATGCAGTCTACTCACTTGGCATACTAACCTATAAAAGTGGATTTTTCTGTATAAGGAACACATGGATGTATTCATGTTGCTATATGGAACACTAACTGAAAGTTCCCTCCACTCTCGCCCCCAAACCTCCTTCCATATTATCTGTCCTGACCTTTTTCTCTGTAGGTATGGAGATATTTATGTATACAAACAAATCAAGGATTTTAGATAAATGTCATCATGCTGTGCAGAGCCTTCTGCAACTCATTTCACCTGACAGTGTATTCTGGAGACCATTCCCAGTTACTATGTATAGACCCAGGGCATGCCATTTCACAGGGGGGTTTCCTGCAATCTATTCAGCCATTCCCTGCACTGATAAACATTCCACTTCTCTCCAGTTTCAACCCCCAAAAGCCTTGTGGAATAACAGCTTTCTCACTAGCCCATAAATATTCCACCCAAATGATATTGATCTAATTAGACCATTTTTACCACAGTTCCTTGAACATAACACATGCTTACGTATTTTTATTTATACAACAACAAGTTATTTGTTGCTGACAAATCTTAATTAATGCTTGTTGAGTGTGCCACATAAAATTCAAGCCAAAATAACTATTGGTTTGAGGGATTTAAAAAATAGGAACAAAATTATGCAATACATGGTTTCATGTTAGCCCTATTAATAGGTAAAACTGAAAATACTACAACCTGTGCCTCCATCCTCCCTGCAGCTGCCTTAATTTAGTACTGTTTTCCTGGTTGATTACAAAAACCGCTAGTTTCACTTCCTTGACCATCTCCGCTGTAGCTAGGATACGATTTCTGAAACATATGTCTGATCAATTCCAGTGTCTGGCACAATGTCTGGAATGGAGGTGCTTGAAAATGCTGGCAATGAAAGAGTGATGAATGCTGCTGCTTCCTGCAGCCCCTTCCCAGGCTCCCTGTGCCTTCTGATGAAATGCCCATCTCAGTCCCGTCACCTGCCCCTGTGCGGTCTGGGTTCCAACTGTCACCAGCCTCCTCTGCCACTGTATCCTCTTTACTTTATTTGTAATCAGTGTTACTCAAGTATGATTGATGTACAGCAAGATACACACTTTTTAAGTGTTCTGTTCTATGAATTAAAACTGGGTTTTTATCATTAGAAACACACTGAGGATTTTGTGTGTCTCCCGTAGACGGTGACCAGAATGTCTCAGAGAGCTCTGGAGACAGACAGATGGTGGTGATGGTTGCACAAGGCTGGGCACTGGAACTGCAGTGCAAGTGTGAACATGGGACCATACACTTAAAAATGGCTACGGTGGCAGACTTTGTTATCTATATTGTACAACCATTTTAAGATGCTAAAAAAAAAAAGAGAAAAATGTCACAAACACTTGGCTGCTTTCATCGCCTTGAGAGAGACAAAAATGTATAAGGACAGATTGTATGCTTTGGCGAGCTTATTGAAGGTTTGAAAAACAAATTTTACCCGTAGTTTTGTTTTGCATTAAACTAATTAAATGCTATGTTTCATGGTCGTGGCCAGATGGACCATATTTCTCAGAAGGTAAAATCCTGTTGTTGTCTAGAATGCTCAGAGCTTCAGAGCCTTGCAGGGCAGCCAGCTGGGAGTGGGGTTGGGGTGGGCGGGGCAGGGGGGCAGTGTGTATTCCCTGTGTGTCTGCACTGGGGGTGGGAATGGGATGAAATTAGCAAAAGCAAGGAGATAGAGCAGGGTAAAGATATGTGAGTGACCAGGGAAGGGCATCTGAATGGCTCAGTCGGAGTAGTATTGCCATTAGAAGCTGGGATTCCTTTTTTTTTCTTCTCTTTTTGCAATAGTCAAATTACATAGTAAATGTGATTTAGGAAAATTTGTCTATCAATATGTAGGGCAGATGGCAAGCAGAGAACTTACATGTAATTTTGTAGTTTTAAGCCTGGGGCATAAATCATGCCATTATGTAACTATCTCTCCATGTAATTCATAAGCAGAAAGCAAAGACTGATTTTTAAAACTCTTTGATGTTGACAATGGGAGGAATTTGCCTTAAATGTAAAGATTAGGGGTAAAGAGGTTAGGAAAGGATTCCTATAAATTTTTGAAGTCTTGACTGACCTCTGTGTGGTATCTCTTAAGGAGAGGGATTGAGTAAGTTCTTTAAAGCTCCTACACTATTTAACAAACTATGAGTTAGTTGTTCAGGGTTTTCTTAATAGAGTACAGTTTCAAAGCACAGCAGCATCAGCATTTTAAGCATGTATTAGGTGGCATATGCATTTGTTTGTGGACTTTCTGAACCTCTGGGAAAAGGTTATTTGGAATAGATTTTTAGTGGCCATAAAATTCAAATAGAAAAATAATAGGGACATTACTTGAACTTAACCTATATTTCGAAAAATTATCATAGGGATCTCTTGTAAACTTTGGTATAACATAAGGAAGATATGCCAAATTATTTTTGAAATAGAGATGAGTCTGAAATCATAATGGTGATTAGTTGGTGGTTCCTAATACAAAGAATAACCATAACATATGTATATTGATGTGAAAAAGTGGATATTATATACAGCTTGGAGTCTACTTATTTTTGGCAACACATACAAGAAATTTTAGTGTTTTCTTGGGGGTGATTAAACTGATAGGGGATAAAGGCCAGGAAATGAGATGCATATTTAGCATGAAGGTCTGGAAATACTATCACTGAAATAGAAATAGATATTCTAAGACCACAGCAATTTGGGGACCAAATGAAACTGAACCGCAGAATTTAGTTGACAGCTGTTTAAAAATTTGTCAATATCTGACAAGCCTAAAACAAGCAAACAAACCTTTATTATACTGCAGCAGAAGTTCCCAACCTTTCTGGCACCAGACACTTGTTTCAGGGAAGACAATTTTTCCACAGAGGGCATGGCTTTGGGATGATTCAAGCACAATACATTTATCATTAGATCCTCATAAGGAGCGTGCAAACTAGATCCCTTGCATGCGCGTTTTACAATAGGGTTCATACTCCTGTGAGAATCTAATGCTGCCACTGATCTGACAGGAGGTGGAGCTTAGGCAATAATGCCTGCTAGCCCTCCGCTCACCTCCTGCTATGTGGTCGGGTTTGCAACAGCCACCGACCAGCACCAGTCCAGTCCGTGGCCCAGGGGTTGGGGACCCCTGTACTACAGGATATGAGAAAAGGCCTTACTGGCAGTTTGTTTTCTGTGTCTTCGAATTCTCACGGCTGTAATCCCAGCACTTTGGGAGGCCGAGGTGGGTGGATCACGAGGTCAGGAGATCGAGACCATCCTGGCTAACATGGTGAAACCCCGTCTCTACTAAAAAAACACAAAAAATTAGCTGGGCATGGTGGCAGGTGCCTGTAGTCCCAGCTACTCGGGAGGCTGAGGCAGGAGAATGACGTGAACCTGGGAGGCGGAACTTGCAGTGAGCGGAAGCCGAGATCGTGCCACTGCACTCCAGCCTGGGTGACAGAGCGAGACTGCGTCTCAAAAAAAAAAGTGAAATGAATTATGATTCATGTATAAATTGCCATTCTAATCCAAAACGTTTTCAGTAGATGAATACTTTGATTTTTTAAAATTGTTTTGCAAACATATATTTCCTTTTGCTGTTTTACAGCTTTATTTTTTTCTGTTGGACCTGTGAGAGATTTTGTTTTATCATCAATTTTTTATTATTGTTTGAAAATAATCATTATTTTTCAAACTTTTTTTTTGTTTGTTTTTTGAGATGGAGTCTCACTCTGTCACCCAGGCTGGAATGCAGTAGTGCAGTGTTGGCTCACTGCAACCTCCGCCTTCCAGGTTCAAGCGATTCTCCTACCTCAGCCTCCCAAGTAACTGGAATTACAGGAGTGCACCACCACACTCAGCTAATATTTTTTGTATTTTTAGTAGAGACAAGTTTTCACCGTGTTGGACAGGCTGGTCTCAAACTCCTGACCTCAAATGATCCACCCGCCTCGGCCTCCTGAGCTGTTGAGATTACAGGCGTGACCCCTTTGCCCGACCTTCAAACATTGTTAGAAAAAAATCATATCTAAATTGCCCCTTCTTTCCATTATTGTGTCATTAGCTTCTTGTTTGGGGAGCCTTAATTAAATATGTTAATGCACGGAGATGCTATGCACTTGGTCAACCCTATTACAAATTGGTATCTATGTCCTACTAGTAACCCATGCTTCACTATAAATGATAAAAGAAGTCACTGGCTTTGGGCTGGATTTCATTTTAAATGTTAGAATCAACAGAGAGTAGATGTTTTAAACCATGATCAAAATTTCATCCAGTGACTTTTCCCCTCTTGCATATAATGCATGACTTAACTATACCTCAAAACAATGTGTTTCATTTGGGGGACACAAGAAATTTCATTACACGGTAAAAGATAAAATCCTAATAGCTAAGCTTTCCTCTTCTGTCCTGTGCATCTGCCTTGGCAGAGGTAGCTTTATGTTTCCTGTTACAGCTTTTATTTGAAGGAATAGATTGGCAGCTATGAGTGCGGTGTTAAAATGTTAATAAGTAAAAGGCAAATTTAAAAATATCATTGACATATGGACCTTTCTGTAAAGGCTGTGGCTTCATCAAGTATGGAACCATCCATTTTCTATTAAAAGCTTTAATAAGTGTTGACCACCTACTCCAAGGCAGGCAGAATGCTGAGACTGAGGTACTGGGACATGCTGCACAGAGTTCCCCATCTAATACGGGTTGGGGAAGAGGTGAGGACAGTCATCCCTTAGTATCCACAGGGTACTGATTCCAGGATACACCCTCCCCACCTTCAGATGCCAAAATTTGTGGATACTCAAGTCCCTTATATAAAATAGTGTAGTATTTGCATATAATCTATGCACATCCTCTTGTATACTTTACATCATCTATAAATTACTTAAATACCTAATGCATTGTAAATGCTATGTAAATAGTTGTTACACTGTATCAGTTTTGTTTTGTTTTGTTTTGTTTTTTTGAGACAGAGTTTCACTCTTGTTGCCAGGCTGGAGTGCAATGGCGTGATCTCGACTCACTGCAAGCTCCGCCTCCTGGGTTCACTTGATTCTCTTGCCTCAGCCTCCCGAGTAGCTGGGATTACAGGCACGTGCCACCACACCTGGCTAATTTTTTGTATTTTTAGGAGAGACAGGGTTTCACCATGTTGGCCAGGCTGGTCTCGAACTCCTGACCTCAGGTGATCCACATGCCTCAGCCTCCCAAAGTGCTGGGATTACAGGCGTTAGCCACCTCTTCTGGCCCAGTTTTTAAATATGTACTATTTTTTATTCTTGTATTGATATTTTTACTGTTTTTCTTTCCTGAATATTTTTTTTTTCTGTGGTTGTTTGAATCTGTGGAGACGGAGAGCCTGGCTGTACAGCGTAAGTGCTCTGATGGCTGTGTGCACAAAGACCTCTGCATGCACAGGCCTGGTGCCAACCCCATCCCAAGAGCATCTGGGCTTACAGTCCATGATTACCTGGGTGGTCCCTATCTTGTGCTGATAATTGTTGAGTAATAACTGCAACTGTAATATGTTGGTGGGAAAACTACTTAGAGAAGTTTCCCATTGGACAATTGAAAAATGGGAATTAACTAGAAATGTAAACATTCTGAATTCTGCTTTCCTTGCCTCATGCATGCTCATTCTCCAAGTCAAGAACTCTTGGGTCATGGGGACAAGAGGAACAGGACAGTCCCTCCTCTTGGAATCAAATAGAGAATGCAGATAAGAATTCCCACAATTATAATATGGCGCGGTGGGGCTGGCTTAGAGGAAGACAGCTTGCAATGAGAACTGTTAGAAGTGGTGCTTTACAGGCGTGGTAGGGTAAGGGCCTCAGGATCCCAGGATGAAACGAGTTAAGACCTGAAGGATGAGTAGCAGCTGATCAGGTGAAGGGGTGGGAGGAGAGGGTCAGGGAATGTGCCAAAGAGAGCCCAGCACCTGCCTTTCCCATGCATGTTCTCTGTCTGTTCCAGCTCTGTGATAAATGTCAGCAATTAGCCCAGCCCTTAGTACCTAACAGAGAAGAAATGCATTATGCTGCGGTTTTATATTTCAGTCGGAAGATGGCTGGAGAACTAGTTAAACACGTGCCTAGGAATGTTCTCTGAAAGGCCAGCTGGTTGCTGCTGGTTGATAGAGCTGGGAGTTTATTGGCAAAAGGTGGAGAGGGGGTGAGAGGACAGGGAAGAGGTAGGTATTAAGCCAGAGAAATACTAGCAGTCTGGAGGGATTCCCTACAAGATACACAATCACTTTGAACTTTATAAAAATAGACTCTTACTGCCCTTTCCATGTGACAATCTATGCTTTTTTTATGATGTTTTTGCAGCTGCCCTACCTAAAAGGATCATTATAAAGATCCAGCACTAAAAAAATGTTCTTAGGCATTGATGGTTTAAAAATGGAGTCTTTGGAACTCTATAAAATGTTTTAATCTCCTTGGAATAGAAAAAAAATGCAAGTCCAGAAACAGAGCCCATGCAAAGAACTTCCAGGGCTCACGTGAACTTTGAGAGGTCAGCCCTGTGCTGGAGCTGTGCTTCATAGCCCGGGTGCACTCTCCCACCCTACCTGTTACTGTGGCAGAAGTGATGAGAATCCAGCCCACTTCACCTCACGAATTCCAATTTGCTTCCCTTCCTTAAAGGCCTCTTGCATTCAGAGACAGCACCCACATAGTTTAGTACTGATTGCAGGCAAGGGGTGAATGTTACTTTTATTTTTCCAAATTGGTTATGACTTCCCTAAGGGCAAATAATCCATTGCCTACATTTCAGTAGAGGCACACACGTAAGAATCTTTTGGACATTTTGGTTTTTGGGTTTTGTTTGTTTTTTTAGAATGTAAGAGAAGATTACCTAAGTAGCATATTATTTGTATTTCCTTTTAGGAAATGCTTTTCTTATCCAACTGAAATCTTTCCCGGTGTAATTTTCATGCAGAGAACTATACCCTTCAAGTACTAGAAGATACATTTCTTTTTTTTTTCTTTTGTTTGAGAAGGAGTCTCGCGCTGTCACCCAGGCTGGAGTGCAATGGCGTGATCTCAGCTCACTGCAACCTCTGCCTCCTGGGTTCAAGCGATTCTCCTGCCTCAGCCTCCTGAGTGGCTGGGATTACAGGTGCATGCCACCACGCCCGGCTAATTTTTGTTTTTTAATAGAGATTGGGTTTCACCATGTTGGTCAGGCTGGTCTCAAACTCCTAGCCTCATGATCTGCCTGCCTCGGCCTCCCAAAGTGCTGGGATTACAGGCATGAGCCACACGTGGCCTACATTTCTATTATATTGTGTTTAACCCTATCTTTTGAAAGAATAAAGAATAATTTTGGCTGGGTGTGGTGGCTCATGCCTGTAATCCCAGCACTTTGGGAGGCTGAGGTGGGCAGATCACCTGAGGTCAGGAGTTCAAGACCAGCCTGGCCAACATGGTGAAACCCTGTCTGTACTAAAAATACAAAAAGTTAACCGGACATGGGGGCACACACCTGTAATCTCAGCTACTCGGGAGGCTGAGGCAGGAGAATCACTTGAACCCATGAGGCAGAGGCTGCAATAAGCTGAGAGTGAGACTCCTTCTCAAAAAATAATAATAATAATAATTTTGATTGAATTCTTTAAACACATTTCTACCTTAATAGAACTTCTATTTTGGCTGAAATTCTCAAAGAGCCTTTCATTCTTATGTAGTTGACTTTACCAATTAGGTTTTTCCTTGCTAAGTTTTCTTTCCATTTTAGTTTGTGTTGCTCTCATTTTTTTCTTTCTGTTCTTTCTTTTGCCAGTAGAGACATAGTTGTCTAAAACTTTTGAAATCAGATTTCATTTAAGTTTTAGAACTACTTCTGTGACAATGTCTGAGCACAGAGCCACTGATCATGCCTTTCTATTCATTTTTCTCTCTATATACCCAAATAGCACCATTCTAACTGGATTTCAGTAATAACTGCTTTAGGGTGATAGAAAGCCCAAGATCAAGAATGGAGACTTCATGTATAGGCTGTAGAAAAGTCAGTGGGCCAACAGAAAGAGCACCTTCTGTAGCAAATGAGGAAGAAGATAAAGGAAGGAGGCCACGGGAATTCGTGACGTATCACTACCATGATGGAAAATGATCCTCATGTTTGACAATCATACATTTGCTTGTAGAGGATCAAGAGCAGGATATGTTCCCTTCTGCTCCTTTTCTCTAAGCTGGTCAGCCTTAGGTGTGAGATGTAGATTTTGACCCTCGGTTTTAAAACACCCTTATGTATGCAAGTAAAATGTAATTATTTATGAGAATGCAATTCGTCATTCTTTTTCTTGGACTTGGGAGTTTGTTGCCTTTTACCTTTAGTTGAAATAGCTTCTATTTAAAAGTATCACATCAGGAAACTCATCTCTCTTCTGGTAAATGTCTGTACTTTTAAGTGGTAAATAATCTCCATTGCGTTCTAACGATACATCTGAGCTGCGATATTGGTTTTCCAGCAGATGTCCTAAGAGTTTAGAATGCCCTTCACTTCTCGGTTCCAATGTCCTGGCAGATCAAGTGGACTATTTAAAGATGGATCAAGAATAGGAGTGATATACACGCCTTCTTGCCTGGTTTTTCAAACAGAGAGAAGGCAAAGTAGATTCATCCTATTAAATACTACATGTGCCTCAAGAGCATGTCAGTGAAATATTGATCAAAATATTGTCCTCTTTTACCCAGGAATTATAGGATGAAGTTTATTTTTCTTCCTTTAATTAAACTGCCTGTTGTTTTAATAATCTTTTTTGTCAGTCCCTTGCCCATTTGAAAGTTGCTTTTCTTAACATAAACTGTTAACTAGAAGCTTTTACTTCCCTGTTAGTTCCACCTTAGAGGTTGCCTTTATTCTACTGAAAGTGCTTATTTGTATAGTATATTATTTTATTTTTTAAAAATAAGGTATAATTTACATGGAGTAAAATTAACCCTTTTTAATGCACAATTCTATGATTTTTTTTTTTTTTTGAGACAGAGTTTCACTCTGGTTGCCCAGGCTGGAGTGCAGTGGTGGATCTCAGCTCACTGCAACCTCTGCCTCCTGGGTTGAAGCGATTCTCCTGCCTCAGCCTCCCCAGTAGCTGGGATTACAGGTGTCCACCACCATACCTGGCTAATTTTTTAAAAAATTATCTTTAGTAGAAACGGGGTTTTGCCATTTTGGCTAGGCTTGTCTCAAACTCTTGGCCTCAAGTGATCCACCTGCCTTGGCCTCCCAAAGTGCTGGGATTACAGGCATGAGCCACCGTCCCCAGCCATAGTACTATGACTCTTGACAAACACATAAACCAGTGCCATCACCAGGAAGTGGGCTTGCTTCCTACTACACCCAGATAAGAACAGTATGACACTGGCTCCAAAAATTCCCCAGTCTCCTCTGTAGTTAGCCCCTGTCCCCCTCAGGGGACTCAGTTCCTGGCAACAGCTGGTCTGTTTTCTGACCTATAGTTTTGCATTTCTCAGAATGCTGTATGAATGGAATTGTACAGTATTATGACCCTCTGATTCCAATTTCTTCTACTCAATATAATGCATCTGAGATTCATCCATGTCGTTGGATCAGTAATTTATTGCTTTTATTGCTGAGTGGTATTCCATTGCGTGGGTGTTTCACAGTTTATTCATTCACCTGTTGAAGGACATTTGGGCCGTTTCCTAATTTTGGTGATTATGAATAATGCCTCTGTACACACTCATTTTAGGTTTTAGTGTAAAGGTGGTTTCCATTTTACTTGGCAAATACCTTAAAAAATGGGGATCAGTTTCATTTCCTTATTCAGCATTGCTGCATGGACTTATTTGCCTCTCCTCCTCACTTTGGTTACATGTGGGAAAAGTCAAGCAAAAACTTGGCCCAGGGGCCTCTGGTTCCATAACACCATTGGCCGGGCCTCTCTGCCTCAGGGCCTCTCCGGCATAGGTTTCCCATGGTTGGGGAGTCCTGGAAGTCCAGCTTTGGGGTCTGGGAACCAGGAAACCAGGGATCAGGAAGTCACTGGACTCCAGGAACTATATCATAGTTTAAAGAAGGGCTTGAGTAAAATGTGACCAGAATAGCATTGACAGTAATCAAGCAAGACGACGGTAGAAGACAGAGGAGTTGGCCTGGTGACCAATGCCTGCCAGCCCTTTCTGAGCAGAAGAAATGCCAGGACCCACAGACATGGCTTTCCCTGGAACCACTCCTCTGTTGGTGGTCTCACTGGTGCCTGCCGCTAGCAGAGAGCAGCATGGTTACAGGTGAGGCCCTGCACCCAGGCCAGCTGTGGGACCTAGTTTCCAGCTCAAGCCGTGCAAACTTGGCTGCACCTCCTGACCCATCTCAGCCTCATTATCCTTTCCTGTAAAGTGAGGAAAATAGAAGTACATACATCAAAAAGTTTATGAGGGTGAAGTAAAATCATACAGGA
Source organism: Pan troglodytes (assembly GCF_028858775.2). Taxonomy (NCBI): domain Eukaryota; kingdom Metazoa; phylum Chordata; class Mammalia; order Primates; family Hominidae; genus Pan; species Pan troglodytes. Next base: position 24,953,621 of record NC_072412.2, read on the forward strand.
CAACCTTTAGCAAAGTGCCGACCACAGAGTGAGCCTTCCTCGTTGCCATTTGCAGTATTTTAAGGTATTTAACATCGATAGACCATACAATTATGGCATTGTTAAGAGCTGGAAGCTCTTCTAGTCTGTTGTTCCCCAACCACAGGGTTTTCCTGTGTGAGTTTACTTCATCCCCACAAACCTTCTGATGCATGTCCTTCTGTTTTCCTCACTTTATAGAAGAGGACACTGAGGCCAAGAGGGGTTAGAAGGTGTGCCCACGTTTGCATGGCTTGAGCTAGAAGCCCTGTCTTCCAGGTGGCCTGGCGGCAACCCTCCTAATCCAGAATCTTCCCCACAACAGCATGGCAGTCACTGATGCTCTCCTGGAAACCTTCTGGGGAAGGGACTAAGTCTTCCCTTGCTCTACCTTAAAGACAGCTCTACCTTAAACATGGCTCTTATATATTGCAACTATATATCATTACCATAGAGCAAAATCACCATGATTACATCTGTTAGATTAACTCTTGAGTGGGCTTGCTTCCTGTTTGTGCATTCAGAATAATTGGTGCGCTAAGAATCAATTGTATTTCAGCAGTGTGGTCACCAGTTTACAACTGAGAAATCATTCTCTGCACATCATCTGTGGCCTCATCTTCTCCCCTGACCCACATTGGTATTTATAGATTTCATTAATTAGCCTAGAATCCCAGAAGCTCAGATGCTTTGCTTGAGTTACATGAAGAGCAGGTAAATGAAACATGAAAACTGATGTACCTGTTTCTTTAAAACTCATGCCCCAGGGTGTTGAGAAACTCAGATTCTAAACAGAAATAGTGAACGCTGGTTGAATTGAGGATGGATGTGTGGTCCATGGTATTTCAAAATCATAGATATATAGATCTTTTAAATGACAATAATGTTAACTGTGTCAATGCTTGGAAATAATGGAATTATGCTTGGAATTAAGTTAACATTCAGTATAAAATAATAGCATATGCAATCACTACAATTTGTAAAATATTAAGGATCAGAAGACAAAACACAATAATGTAATTAACTTGTTTCGAATTTTGTAAAATGATTTTATTGCAAAGTTAGTTAAAAATAAATCTCTAGTGTTTAAACAAAACAAAACCAAAAAACCCCACTACTGATAAACAACCTCAGCAAAGTCTCAGGATATAAATTCATTGTACAGAAATCACTAGCATTCCTATACACCAACAACAGTCAAGTCAAGAGTCAAATCAGGAAAACAATGTCATTCACAAATGCCACAAAAAGAATTAAGTACTTAGGTAACTAGGGAGGTGAAAGGCCTCTACAGTGAGAAATACAAAACGCTGCTCAAAAAAATCAGAGATGACACAAACAAATGGAAAAACATTCCATGTTCATGGATAGGAAGAATCAGTAAAATGGCCATAGTGCCCAAAGCAATTTATAGATTCTATGCTATTCCTGTCAAACGACAAGTGTCATTCTTCATAGTACTAGAAAAAACTTTTAAAATTCATATGAAACAAAAAGAAATGAGCCCCAATAGCCAAGGCAATCCTAAGCAAAAAGAGCGAAGCTGGATGCATCAGTGTTACCTGACTTCAAACTATGCTGCAGGGCTACAGTAACCCAAACAGCATGGTACTGGTACAAAAACAGGCACAAAGACCAAGGGAACAGAATAGAGAGCCCAGAAATAAGACCACATACCTACAACCATCTGATCTTCCACAAAGCTGGCAAAAGAAATGGAGAAAGGACCCACTATTCTATAAATGGTGCTGGGATAACTGGTTAGTCATATGCAGAAGATTGAAACTGTACCATTCCTTACATCATATACAAAAATCAACTCAAGATGGATTAAAGATTTAAATGTAAAACCCAAAGCTATAAAAACCCTGAACGATAACCCAGGCAATACCATTCTGGACATAGGAATGGGTAAAGATTTCATGATGAAGATGGCAAAAGCAATTGCAACAAAAGCAAAAATTGACAAATGGGATCTAACTAAACTAAAGACCTCTGCACAGCAAAAGAACCTATCTACAGAGTAAATAGACAACCTACAGAACAGGAAAAAATGTTTGCAAACTATATAGGTCCAAAGGTCTAATATCCAGCATCTATAAGGAACTTAGACAAATTTACAGGAAAAAAAGAACAACCCCATTAAAAAGTGGGTAGGCTGGGCGCAGTGGCTCATGCTTGTAATTCCAGCACTTTGGGAGGCAGGCAGATTGCTTGAGCCCAGGAGTTTGAGACCAGCCTGGGAAACATGGCAAAACCCTGTCTCTATAGAAAAAAAAAAAAGTACAAAAATTAGCTGGGCATGGTGGTGCATGCCCATAGTCCCAGCTACTTGGGAGGCTGAGGTGGGAGGATCGCTTGAGCCTGAGAGGTTGAGGTGTGGTGAGCTGTGATTGCAACATTGTACTCCAGCCTGGGCGACAAAGTGAGACCTTGTCTAAAAAAAAAAAAATAAGCAAAGAACATAAACAGACACTTTTCAAGAGAAGACATACACAGTGGCCAACAAGCATACAAAATAAAGCTCAACATCACAGATCATTAGAGAAATGAAAAATCAAAATGACAGTGAAATACCATCTGACACCAGTCAGAATGGCTATTATTAAAATGTCAAAAAATAACAGGTGTTGGCGAGGTGGTGGAGAAAAAGGAATGCCTATACACTGTTGGTGGGAGTGTAATTAGTTCAACCATTGTGGAAAAACAGTGTGATGATTTCCCAAAGACCTAAAAACAGAACCACCATTTGGCCAACCAATCCCATTACTGGATGGATACATACCCAAAGGAATATAAATCATTCTGTTATAAAGACATATGCATGCATATGTTCATTGCAGCACAATTCACAATAGCAAAGGCATGGAATCGACCCAAATGCCCATCAATGATAGACTGGATAAAGAAAATGTGGTACATATACACCATGGGATACTATGCAGCCATAAAGAGAACGAGATCATGTCCTTTGCAAGACCATGGATGGAGCTGGAGGCCATTATCGCTGGCAAACTAACATAGGAACAGAAAACCAAATACCACATGTTCTCAGTTAGCGGGAGCTAAATGATAAGAACATACAGACACAAAGAAGGGAATAACACACACTGGGGCCTATTGGAGGGTGGAGGATGGGAGTAGGGAGAGGATCAGGAAAAATAACTAATGGGTACTAGGCTTAATACCTGGGTGATATAATCTGTACAACAAACCACCATGACACAAGTTTACCTATGTAACAAACCTGCACATGTATCCCCGAACTTAAACACACACACACACACACACACACACACACACACACACACACACACAAACTCCAGCTACTCCTACTAAGCAGTCCACTCTGCCTGGAAGTTGCTGGAAGGACTCCATGCGAAAGGGGTTTCTCTCCTCCCAGAACATGATTTTGCTGGTTTCTTTCAAAGCCTATTCATCATCCTCCCTTCAGGACACTCTTAAAATTTGCCTTCTGTGGAGCTCTTTACCATAAGAACAAGCAACAATGACATATTCCAGCCCATTAGTGTTAATATTTGTTGATCTGAAGATGGAAAATACATTTTACTAGACCCTTGTTTTCTTATTGTTGCTGAGTATATTTTCAATCTATAAAGCTTAGATAAATTTCATACATGCTCACCTTTTTTGTGGGAGACTTGCAAGAGAAACCTACCCTAAAAGCTAACCTAGCCACCTTCTATTTGCAGAAATAAAGCAAAAATCATTTTAGTGTTGATTTTGATGTACCAGAACCTAAATTGCTTAAATTAAAAACTTTTTAGAGCAGTGTGTAGAATTCTATTTGTGTCCATGAGTGTGGCTAATAACTCCATTTTAAGAACCAGAAAAGGAAATAAAATAAGTTAACCATCTCCCTTGAGCTGCAAAAGTTGCTAATCAAAAACTTCATGTAAACAATGTACCAATATCAGACTCTGGTTATGATCTGTATACATTTAGTGTGCAATTCGAGTATAAAGCCTTTCATTTTTTGGCAGCCCAGATGCAAACAGTAAAATAATCCTGCTTATTTCCTCTTGGCAGCAGGTTTTGTCATCCATATGTAACTGACCTAACAGTGTTTAGCCACAAACAGAAAACACTTTCTACAGGTGGTTAGTTGTCTTTAATATGTCTCATCAAGCCTATCTGTGTGCTTCTGTGTGGGCTGCTGTGCTCTTCAAGGCCTAGGTCAAGTGCCTTGGCCAGTTAGTGGTTAGATAATTAATAGAGACTCACTAAGTATGTATTATTTACCGACTACCACTTTCCTGATTGCTTTGAAACTAATGAAATGAACAAAAAATGTAATTATGGTCCTTGAGGGAATTTATGATCTAGTTAGAAGGATTAGGAAATACTTTGGGCCCAGACACAGTGGCTCACACCTGTAATCCCAGCTCTTTGGGAGGCTGAGGCAGGAGGATTGCTTCAGCCTAGGAGTTCAAGAGCAGTGTTGGCAACAAAGTGAGACCTCATCTCTACAAAAACTAAAAGAAAGAAAAAAAAATAGCCGGGGGTGGTGGTATGGGCATGTAGTCCTAGCTAGCTCCTTGGGAGGCTGAGGCAGGAGGATTGATTAAGCTCGTGAGGTCGATGCTGCAGTGAGCTATGATCACACCACAACAATGAGACCCTGTCTCAAAAAAAAGAAAAGAAAAAGAGAGAGAGAGAGAAAGAAGAAAGGAAGGAAAGAAGGAAGGAAAGAGAGGGGAGGAGAGGAGAGGAGAGATAGGGGAGAGAGGGGAGGGCAGGAGAGAAGAGAGGAGAAGAGAGGAAAACAGGAGAAGAGAAGAGAAGAGCAAAACTTTGGAATTGTTTCATAGGAGTGGTACCTTTTCCCACACTGACTGTAAAAAGTTCAGAGAAACAAAGGGATTTTCACAGCAGTGCTTGCAATTCCAACATCTGCCTTGTGACTTTCAATTTTGAGTTAATATTTGAAACTGTCTTCGTTGCCTGCATAAAGTGATCAAGTGACCATCAGTACAAAGACTTTTTCACATACCTGTTTTAATTGCTCTGGAGAATGCCTGATTCTCTGAGTTATTCCCTAGAGGTTTTCAGCGTAAATTACAAGAGTACTACGTAGACTTTATATTAAGTCGGGTCACCCCAAATATTTTACGAAAACCTGCCCAGCCATTTCTACATGACATGGTAACAAGCATAGAGATGAAAATTTTATTTATCTAGATTAGGCAAAATTCTTCTATATGCTATGTTTAATGCCATGGGTTGTCTGTATTTTATCTTTATATTGTGCAAATGTGTGTATGTGTATTATACACACATGTATGTAGAAGTACATATGTGTGCACATATATGTATATAATTGTATGTACACAAGTACATACATACAAATACTACATGTACTATCAGGCTTTCTCAGGAGAGACTTAGTGTTTTTTTTATCTTTACTGGAAAAAACTGTTGTTGCTAATAGCAAAGACATTTTGTGTTAGCCATTAACGAGATAGCAGAAAAATCCTTTGCTATCTAATATGTCACGGTGAAGGCCACTGGTATGAGCTTATGTTGAAATTCAGGATTTTTCTGATGTCATGAGTGTACTCAAGTGACCACATTTTGAATCTTTTTACTTTTAAAAACAATCCCCCACCCCAGTTCTTTAGCTGAGATTGTCATTTGAAGACGTGTGCCCTGTTCATCCAGTTGCACATGACCAGAAGGCCCTGGAGAAAGGTTTAAGCCGTTTTGAAGAGAACAGACATGGGGGAGAAGGAGGTAATTGTCATGAATACATCATCCCAACCTCTTTCAAACTTCTGTATATATTTCATGCTTGGTTGGTTTGTTTTTGAGATGGGGAGAAGACAGAGGGAGGACAGAGGCTCTCAAGGAGTTTGTGAGTTTAGAGCTGGCCTGATGGCCATGAGCAGCATGTTTTCCATCTTGAAGAAAGAAGAGGTGGGAATTCAGAATGGTGCAGCTGCCTTGGTAAAACCTTACAGTGGCTTTATTTCTACTTACCAAATACTAGAAACAACCTATATGTCCCTTGACTGAGAAGTGGATAACTGTGCAGTATACCTATGCAGTGGAATATTACTCAGCAACAAAAAGGAGCAATACACAGAATACAGTGCTTTGCTGTGCAAATGCATTGTGCTACATGAAAGAACCCAGACTCAAAAATGACACCCTTTTGTATGATTTTGTATAAATGCATGATTCCACTTATTTGACATTCTGAAAAAGACAAAAACTGTGGGGACCAAAATTAGATCTGTGGTTTCCAGGGTCTTTGGATGGAGGAAAAGGGTAACTACAAAGGAGCACAAAGGGTTTGGGAGAGTAACAGAAATACTCGGTGTCTTGATTATGGTGGTTACACAAGGGTGCACAGTTATCAAAACTCACAACTGTACATTAAAAAGGATGAATAATTATTGTATGCAAACTATATCTAAAAATAAATAAGAAACAGATATATATATTCCAGTAATTGCTTCTTGGTATTTGAATCAGGCCAAGGATAACATCTATCAGAAAGGTCTTCTATTGATATTGAAATTCTGCCCCAACGCATTGCCTCTCCTACACACACACACACACACACCTTCTCTCTCTCTCTCTGTCTCTCTCTCTGCCTGCCCCCACCATCTCATATTTTCTTGTAATCATTTTTATGGGATTTATAGGATGTCCAGCTCATGCACAAGTGTCAGCCTCTTGTTTGTAATCTCGGTAGCTCAGCCTCCCGAGAGTGATCCATCCATCCATGACTGAGTTTTGATTCAAGAAACAGGACTGTGATCAAGATATTGATTCTATACCTTATAAACCAGGGAACAGTTGAAAAAAAAACTAAAGCTTAGTCTCCTTTAAGACTGGAAAAGTTGTACTTTACATATGCATATGTGAATAGTAGCAGGGAATTTTCTTGCATTCAATTTTCTCATTCCTGAGAGGTTAGATGGTTCAAATGTGCTGGGGCAGGGAGGGATTTTCACTGGGCTGTCAGAGCTTCATATCCCTCACTATGTTTGAGTTTTAAGAAGATATTTAAAATGATTATGTTTCTATACATTACATTAACTTTTAAATATGAATATTATAGTAAATAATAAATCATAATTCACAAATGCAAAGACCTTCTGTGCCCATGTTTAGCATATTTGGTTGATTTCTTTTCCATGGCACTCAATGACAGCTGAAGAAATTTCTTTAGGATGACAGATTGTCAGCACATTGACATAGATTGTTTTAGATGTATATTTTTAGTGGGAATGAATGAAATTTAAGTGAGCTTTTCTCAGAAATATAGTAATAAGGAGAAGAGTTGCTGTATCATGTGTCAAGCTTACAGGACTTTTTTCCCCCCTCTTTGGGTTATAGTCAACCTAATTAGCAATTATTAACAAGTATCTTACAAAATAAAAAGAAAATTTGGAATTTGCTGAAAGCATCCTAACATCTACTAGAATAGCGCTATTGATAAGTAGTAAAGAAATTTATCTCAAATCTCCCTTGCCCAAGATAGAGAAAAATTAATTAAGAATACTCTAGAATTTTTTTCTGGTCCTTTATTGCACTTCATTACTTAATTAGTCCTTAGAGAGAAGAACCATCAAAACTTGGTAGGTGGTGACAGCATTTTTTTACATTTATCTGTGAGATGGAACTAGAATATGGAGTTCACAGGACAGCATTTCACTAACATATCTTTTTTTTTTTTAAAAAAAAGACAGGGTCTTGCTCTGTCACCCAGGCTGGAGTGCAGTAGCACGATCTCGGCTCACTGCAACCTCCATCTCCCAGGTTCAAGCAATTCTCCTGCCTCTGCCTCCCTAGTAGCTGGGATTACAAGCACCTGCCACCATACCCAGCTAATTTTTGTATTTATAGTAGAGACAGGGTTTCTTCATGTTGGCCAGGCTGGTCTCAAACTCTGACCTCAGGTGATCTGCCTACTTTGGCCTCCGAAAGTGCTGGGATTACAGGCATGAGCCACCGCGCCTGGCCCATAACTAGTTTTAAAACTATGATTACTTCATAGAATCCTGGTTTCTTCAGAAAACTACTTTATCAGGATGAAGGGCTAATTGTGTGGTTATGACCTAGTTACTACTGGAAGTGCTGGAAATCATTCAATAAGAAGGCAGGTGTGTGTTGTTTACTACCTCCAAACATTTGGGACTCTCTCTTCACTGCATAGGGGCCGTGACTACTGGAGTTCCGAAAGGAGAGTGGGACACACATGAAACCCATTTTAATGAAGGAATGTCCAAGCTGGTTCCCCAGATGCTGAAATTAGATGGGGACCTACAGGGGAAGAGCCATTTCCAAACAGGAGAGAACAGGCCTAGCTTCCTAAAGGACTGTCTCAGATCTTCAGCACTAGCCCAGAGGGAAGTATTTCTCCACACTCACTTGAAATGGCCACTGTGCTACACAGAGCCCTTATCTGGATTCCTTTTAAACTGCAAAGATTTTAAAGGAGAGATCTTTATGCTTTTTTAAATTCCAGGTGTATTACTCATTAAATATGGACATTGTAGCCAAGAACAGTGTAGTTCCCATGGTAGTGGACCGTATTATATTTTATTTAGTTCTTCTATATTACTTGGTTTTTTTTTAAATCTGTGTTTGGCTATTTAAAAGTTTATACTTTGATCAAATGAATAATATCTAGTATTTGATAGCACAACCAGGTGACTATAGTCAACAGTAATTTATTGTACATTTAAAAATAACTAAAACAGCCAGGCGCCATGGCTCATGCCTATAATCCCAACACTTTGGGAGGCCGAGGCGGGCAGATCACCTGAGGTCAGGAGTTTGAGACCAGCCTGGCCAACATGGTGAAACCCCATCTCTACTAAAAATACAAAAATTAGCTGGGCGTGGTGGCACACACCTGTAATCCCAGCTGCTCGGGAGGCTGAGGCAAGAGAATCGCTTGAACCCAGGAGACAGAGGTTGCAGTGAGCCAAGATCGCACCATTGCACTCCAGCCCGGGTGACAAGAGCAAAACTCCATCTCAAAAAATAAATAAATAACTAAAACAGTAGAATTGGATTGTGTATAACACAAAGGATAAATTGTTGAGGTGATGGATACGCTATTTACCCTGAGGTAAAATACCTATTTCAATATATCTCATGTACCCCATAAATACATACACCTAATATGTATCCACGAAAACTAAAAATTTAAAATTTTATTAAAAAATAAAATAATAATTTACATTTTGGTAATTGGTTATAGTACGTTCTTAAGAGAAACAAATAAAACTTTACATTAACTATTTGGACTTGAAGGAAACGATTTCATATGCAACTGTATAGACTGTTAAGGCCCGTGTTCCCACTTTTTTAGGAATTTGATGGAGAGGTTGTCTTACTACCATAGGTTTTATTTGGTTTAGGTTTTCTTTTCTGTAGTATTTTTACATTTTAAAGGGCCCAAATTGTTCATTTAATGGCATGACTGTTAATGGGTGGAGTCTCCCAGGGCCGATTAGCTGTTTGAATGCAAGTTTATTACTCATAATGGCACTTTTTTTAAGTGTTAAAGTTTTGGTAAACATTTCATCTGAATTCATAAAATTAAAAGTGTTGATATTTCATTATAACTGAAGGGAGAAATTGTATAGAATTAGCAGTTGATTCCGTTTGGACTGTGAATAATTATCTATGGGAAGGGTACCCTGATTAAATCTGACCTATTTAAGAGATAAATGAATCTTAAATGCTTAATTTACAAAAGTTTGATCTATATCCAATGGGAATGAATCTCTTTTTGTATTCCATGATTAATTTTTTTTCAAGAATTCCTTAACTCCCATGTTATTTTCCCTGTTTAATTTTGCAGAGGCTATGACTTCCTCAATGCAAGGTTCCGTCACCCTTGAGAATCTCCTGGTTACTAGTGGCCACCATGTGTCACATAATGAGCTTCCAGACTGAAATCAGACCAAGTTTGTTTCATTTGCACTATAAGAAATGGCAGTTATTCTTCTGTGAAGACATATATAGAATAAGCAGTGATGCATATAACTGAAAATCCCTCAGGGAAGCATTTGTTATTTGTGAAAAGTGTCATCTCGTTCTCTAAGAACTTCCTCAGCTTTTTTTGTTTGTTTAGGGGAGGGCACAGGAACATGATGGCATGGTGTTAACATTTGGTGATTTGGTGCACACAACTGTCTGTGGTCATGCACTTTGATGTAACTCTTGTCCAACTGGCCTATCCAAAGTACAGATGTATCTTCTTATAGATGGCTTTTTAAAAAAAGTAAAAATCCCATCCTCAATAAATAAAAGCTATTGCAAACAATTTTAAATCCTTAATAAGAAAATAATTTCAAATTGCTGTGCATTGACAGTATTTGAAGGAGGTGGGGGTGTTATAAGGGATGGTTTTTAGAAAGAAAGAGCTGAGAGACATGAATTTTGCAGTGCAGAGAACATGAGTTTTAGATTCAAGCTCCAGTTGAATGATCTTTCTGTACTTCAGAGCCATAATTATAAAATAAGATTTAGTTGACCTCTCCAGGTAGTAGTGGCAGTTAAATGATGCAGGGGGGGCAAAGCTTTACCTCTATCCTCTTAGGGTCCTGGCTGGGCCTGAGAATTAAATGGACATGACAAATTAAGCCAGGCACAGTAATCCCAGCTACTAGGGAGGCTGAGGCAGGAGGATTGCTTGAGGCCAGGAGTTTGAGACCAGCCTGGGCAACATAGTGAGACCCCCATCTCTGAGAAAAAAAAATTGACAGAACAAATTAACAGGAGAAAAGCATACCAATTTATTTAATATAAGTTTTATGTGGCACGGGAGCCCTCAAAGGAAAATAAAGATTAAAAAAAAAAACACAGAGTCAGTTATTTTTATATATTGAATTGGACAAACAAAGATAAGTTGTAAAATGCGATAAGGCCAGCAGGCTTGGCCTAGGGTAGGTAATTATTGGAGAAGGAACTAGGATGATAAGGGTTAGTTAACAACCTTTGTGCAGATTTCCCTTGGATTCAACCTTCTATCCTTGATAAGAATGCTACTTTCCTTTTGGGGTAGGAAGGACATCTTTCACATGGGAGTTTCACCTCCTGCCTTTAAGAAACAGAACGAAGGTCACGGTGATCTTCTTGTGCCTGCTGTTTTTTAAGTTCCCTTAAATCAAAACAGTCAATATGCCAGAACATCTTATTTTTAACTCCTTTGGTGGCATGAATATAGGAGCTCCTACCTGAGTCTAAACACATGCAGCCGCTTCCCAGACACGGAGTCATTGCCATAGATGATTATGTGGGATCTGACAGAAGTTTGTCACTTGAAAATAATTTCATACAAGTCTTCCATGTTGGAGGGCAGCTGTGGGCTGCAGAAGAGCCTGGAGAGAGTAGTCCCTGTGGCCTTGCCTCCGTCCCTGAGTGTATTTAGATGAACAAGGACCTTTCCCCTGAACATTTGTCTGCATGGATTTTTAAGGACTCCCTTCTCTGGAAGCTGCCCTCAAAGTATTTCAAGTGCTCTTGCTGATGGCAGATGAAGCTGCCGTAAAGCAGGGGGATGTGATTGAGCAAAAAATCTTTTCTCTTTCAACCCAGGAGAGCAAAATAGTAACTCTACTTCATGAAAACAAAATTGGCTATTTCCAATAGAGCACTCAGATCTTCAGGAAAATGTAGCATATTTCCTAAAGGAGGTTAAAGGTGAATGAAACCTTTGCTGGTGGCTCCATATATTCTACCATAATCATAATAACAACAGCAGCTCACATTTATTGGACCTTTTAATGTACCGTCCATTGCTTTAAGTGTTTTACACATACTGTATTCACTTATTTAATGTCCACCAACTCCTAAGTCCCTGTTAGATGATCTTCATTTTACGTGAGGAAGCCAAGGCACCCAGAGGTGCGATGTAACTTGTCCACACTCAAACAGCAGCAAAGCCGGCATTTAAACCAGACATGCTGATTTTAGAACACTAACTGCATATGCTGCATCTATAATGAGTAAAAATCTATAACAGGTAAAAATGTACAATGGAGAATGGTGGGAACCAGTACCAGGAACCTGTGCAGACCTGGTCAGAGCAGGAAAGGAAATAAACACAGTTACATGATTATAAAACAACAAATTGGATAATAAGATCAGTCCTGAAAAGTCAACCAAAAGATGCTCACGCCAGACATTATTGCACGGTATCTTGAATCAGGCCCAGATATCTAAAATAAGCCTCTTTCCAGTGATTTTTCAAGAATCTTGCATATTATATAGGGTACAGCAACTCATTTTGACTTTAAAGGAGTAGTGTGGCAGGCTCCTGGACACCTGGAGGCACTATATGAATTTCTGCCTAAAAATTCATCCATAGGAAGGAGATTTGCTGAACTGAGAAAGTGAACATTTCACAAGAAGTACATATGTCTCCATGCTAAGAAGTAACTCCCTGGGCGATCGCCGTCATGCTGAGCGTTTCCATCTCCAAGCCCTGCTGCAGCCTGCCTCCTTGTCTCCACCCATGCCTGGAAAACCTAACCCTCATAAAAGTCTCAGTAAGCAACAGTGAGAATAACTGTAAGGTGTTACAGGAGAGATGGTTTTGGCAGCCAAAAAAGGGCTTATGATCCTAAGATCCACCTTAAAAGTGTTCTGTTGCCCAGTTCTGTATTAATTCTGAGCAGAGGCAGCAGAAAGCATCTTTCAGGGTCGAGAATTTCTGAGATCTTGACCGTCAGGAAAACGATGCTTCCAGGCAGCCATGGAAACTGAAATCCGAGCCCTAATCTTGCTCAGAGCTGCTGAGGTCTGTTTGTAGGAAAACATCGGGTTATTGTCTGAATAACATACATCCAAGTTACAACGGGAAAAGAAATCTGCCTTATGGAAAGAGAATGAACATTTGCTGGGTAGAGTTTATGCCTGCCTAGATGCTCCACCTCCAGGCTCTAGGTACTCTACTTCGGAGTGCAGTCTGCGCTCCCTCTTCTGGGATGGCTGCGGAGCCCAGGGCATCTCTCTCTAAGGCTTTCAACAAGTCTTATGGGCTGTCTAGACTCGCCGTCTTGGAATGAGTTAGTGCTCTGACCTGAGGAAAATTCCCCATGTTTCTCAGTGTCAAGCCAAAATCTCTAGGGCTTCAGTATTGCCCCACGGTTCTGGCCCGCTGGCCAAACACATAACTCTTTTTGCAGCTCATACAGGTAAATGTGAGCCAGTGCTGCTCTTACAACCTGCCTCCCACATCCCTGTCTGTGGGTGGCTCTCTCCTGAAGATGGTACTTCTCCAGAAGTTTCCAAATGATCAGAGAGGAACTGCTTCTGGGTACTCCTCCTTCTCCTTCTTCTTCTTGCCAGAGGCCTTGAATTTGCTATTGAGAGATTTGGCAATATACTTTGAAACGTGAAGATAATGAAGTTGTTGGGTGTGAACAAATGTTACTTGACTATTTAAATATTAAAAATATGATATACATGGTGTATTAGTCCATTCTCACACTGCTAATAAAGAACTGCCTGAGACTGGGTAACTTACAAAGGAAAGAGGTTTAATTGACTTATAGTTCTGCATGGCTGGGGAGGCCTCAGGAAACTTACAGTCATGGTGGAAGGGGAAGCATACATGTCCTTCCTCACATGGCAGCATCAAGGAGAAGTGCAGAGCAAAGTGGGGGCAGAAAGCCACTTATAAAACCATCAGATCTTGGGAGAACTCCCTCATTATCACGAGAATAGCATGTAGGTATCTGCCCCCATGATTCAATTACCTCCCACCGGGTCCCTTCCATGACACGTGAGGATTATGGGAACTACAATTCAAGATGAGATTTGGGTGAGGACACAGCCAAACCACATCACATGGTAACCTACGTTAGAGATTCGTTGTATGAATAGCAGAACTTTAAAAAGTTTTGCCTTGCAGAAAACAGTTCCTATTATTGTTACAAATAAGTATACATCATCTTAGAACTTGTCTTTACAAATATGAACAATGAGTAATGGCAGGGAAACAAGTGGTGAAGATTCAGTGATTGAGGCTCAGTTTCTATACTGGCAACTCCATGGAGAGCTTGAAGACCAGCAGCTACATTCCCTGTCTTGATCATCCGGGGGTAGGAAAAGCATTGAAAGATGGGATGACTAATGCCTGCTAAATGCTGGCCAACTTTAAAAAAAATTGACTTTAGTATTATGAGATATGAATGGTATGTTTTAATTAGGAAATACAGTAATCCTAAGTGAGCTTCATTTCTTACACAAAATATAGGAAGATGATACATGTTCACTGTGCTTGAGAACTTTTTCTCAAATTCAGTGCAGAAAGGCAGTCTGTGAGGCAGTAGGAAATGCAGCTGCTGGAATTCTGTTATCAGTATGTGTATCAGTTCTGATTGAGTTGTAAAATAGAAGCCTGATGTGCTGGATATTAATTTAGCAATAGATAAGTCTGAAAATAGACTTACCTTCAATTTCATCATAAAAGTCAACCTCCCACCTAACACGTTGAAACTCCTGTGGTTGTGAAAGAAGAAAAATGAAGTTCCACTTCCCTTTCATTCCATGAGCCCCTTCAGTGGTTACTGCCTCACTAGAGGTGCAAGTTACTAGAACCGCAGAATATAAACTGTTACATAAAATGATGAAATATGCGCACAGAAAATAAGGGAGCTTTTTAAAATAAAAACTAATTTGTATGCTTTGGAAAGGCTCAAAGGTGAGTTTGTTTTTTTTTTTTTTAAGCTAATTAGATATGGGTAAGACAACTGTGAAAAACTGGAGAATTTTTTTTTAAAGGCGTGAAGGATGTACACTCAAATTGCCTTTTAATTTTTCCTTTACTTAAAACCCTGAAACTGGACATTTTCTAACTGAAATCACATTGACACTCTGTAGTATCTATGTGTGATGGAGAATATGGAGCCAGGAGAGCAGTTCTTGGATACAGAACCACATTTTGGTTGAATGACTTTATATTTATGTATTCGTAGTTAAATGCAATATGTATGTGGTCAGGTTTCATAGCTTTTTCAAGTGACTGACTACAGGTCTTAAGTAAGTCGGATGACAGGATTGTACTAGATGTAAAAAACGAGTTTAATATAAACTCATCAATTTGTTGAAACTGAATATCAAAATGAGAACCTCAGTGTTTGGGGAACAGTTAAATCTACAACATAGTAATTTAGTAGAGGTTCATGGAGTCAATTTAAGGAATATCCCATGATATATAAAAATATATATGTATATTATTAAATTGTATATTTGTAAAGATGTGGCCCAGATATAAACTTTGTTTACCTCCAGCCATATAATAAGTAAATATCACACAGATTAGTTGTGCAGTCCAACTCTCGTGCATGTGCACAGATCAGCCTCTGGACCAAAATGCCACATCCCTCTTCCCCACATGTTAGTATTGAAGTTCTGCCAATCCTTCAAAAACTGACTCAGATGTTACCATTACCTGAAGGCTTTCCTAAGTTCTCCACATCAAACTGTGGTTCACTTAGCCAAACCTGTTTGTCGTTAATACGTTGGAATATTACCTGCTGTTTCCTGTAGCTAGAAGTGGTGCTTAGTACTATGTTTTTCGGAATCACAGTACTGAAGAGGCATCTGAGAACTGTGTATGTGTTTGCACACAGTACTCAATCTCTAGCTTTTCTAAAATGCCATCTCTGGCACATTTGCTTAACTTGTTTTAAAGAGCTCACACTGAAGTAGTATGACAAGCAGCACAAGAACTTCTGTTTTCTGTGTCGGAAGAAATAACAAATGATTATACACAGCAAGGACAAAGAGATGAGTTTTTAGAGAAAAAAGCACATTAGCAATGATATTCCACTGGCGAAGTCACTACCTATGCATATCATATATTGTATACATTGGCAAAGCATTTTGTTTCAACTTTGCCTTTTCGTTTTTTCCAGTATGTATAAAATGCTTGTCTTAATTAATAGTCATTTTCTGCTGGGGGCGGGGTAAGGAATGGCCGTTTTAATGATATTAATGTACAGTGGATTCTTGGCTGTGAAGGAGTGTTACCAAATATTATAGCTTGTATTAAAAGTGTAAAGATAGAAATAAGTGGTGCCTGTTTAAAAAGCTATAAGATTTAGAAGCCTCTCCGCTCTGACAGGGATGGTAAAGCTAATTTTAATTCTGAAATGCAACTTCCATGTGTTTTACAGTTTAATTTTCTATAATTTTAACCAATTTTATATAATGAGTTTTGTAGCTTTATAAGTATATTAATCTAACAATTAAATAGAGAAAAACAATTGTTTCTACACGTATAGGACTAGGATGTGTGGCTAGTTTCTCTCTTATTGGTACCTCCACACAGTGGAGCTTTCTGTAAACACATTCTAAATATAGAAGTGTCTTTAAAGATGAGCTTTTCCTCTTTTTCTGTTAAGACAGAGCTTCCTTTGGGCTGGCATTTTGTTTACTCTGAAGGGGCTCCTCCAGGAGAGACACTCTGAACCCTGTGCATTCTGGGTGCCGAGCTGCCGCCGGCTGGTTTGGGGACTTCTCAACTTAGTGCACAGAAAAATGAATTCTGTGAACTTAAAATCAGAGTCTCTGCCCAAGGGGACTTCTAGCATCAAGAAAAGGTAGAAGCTAGCTGAGGTTTAAGAGGTTTGTGCAGGAGAAAAATGAGGCGTTAAATGGTTAAACACTGCCAGCAGATTTTTAGCATTGTTTAATAGTTTTAAATTATGGAGGTCTTAGGTCCAAAATGTAACAGTTATCCAACTCACTGACATTAAACATTCAGTTGCCAGCTTCTGTTTTCTTGGTCATTAATTTTCAGTCTATGTATTTTCGGTGCTTTGCTAAGGGTTTTGTTAAAATAACTTTTCTTGTTTGCATTCTCATTTCCTACAAATTCAGACTTTGCTTTAGAATCCAACAGATGGATACTTGGAGTTAGCTTATTTTTTCCTTCTACCCTAATTTTTTTCCTTCTACCTTTTATTTAATGAGGAGGCCAGGTGTGGTGGCTCACACCTGTAATCCCAGCACTTTGGGAGGCTGGGGTGGACATATCACTTGAGCCTAGGAGTTCGATACCAGCCTGCGCAACATGGCAAAAATCTATCTCTATAAAAAATGCAAAAATACAAAAATACAAAATTAGCCAGGCATGGTGGTGCACACCTGTATTCCTAGCTACTTGGGAAGCTAAGATCAGAGGATCACCTGAGCCCAGGGTGGTCAAGGCTACTGTGAGCCAAGATCATGCCACTGTACTCCAGCCTGGGCAACAGAGTAAGACCCTGTCTCAAAAAAAAAGAAAAAGAGTAACAAGGTAAGATATCTTTTGTCTGGTTATAATAAAAGCTGTAGTATGTATAATTTGCTCAAAAGCAGAGCTTGCTTTGGAAATCTCTACATGCTTGAAATTTAAAGCAGTGCATATATAGTCTCCATATGTATTCCATACTGTAAACCATGATGGTGTTCCAGGGATTGAGTCTGAGTGTTTATAAAATGGCACATGGCACTTAATTTTGAAACCATGGAGATATTTAAATTACTGACTTGATGAAGGCTATAGATCAATGTAAGAACTTATTAGTTCTCACATTGATTTGGATGCATTCAAAGATGCTAAATGATTGCCAATATAGTTTTTTTTTTCTGGACTGTGTAATTCATGGTAGGTATATCCAGTATGTATAAGAAAGTAAAAAAAATGCAAACACTTTAATCTCAAATAACAGTATGCAGTGCTCTAATATAATATCTTCTACTCTGAAGGGCAGGTCATAAGAGCAGGCTCCTGGTGATGAGATGGGAGATCATTCTTCATTTGTTGGAAGATCAACTTTATTTCATGCCCTAGAAATGCTTGCTTTACAAAGAAACATACGTAGGGCAGCATGTATCCTGAGGTTTCCAAAAGAGAAAAGATTTGTTCACAGGGGCAAGTTGAGGAGGCGGGAGAACAGCTCTCCAATCCACCTCCCTGCCGATAAGACTTAGGAATATTTTTGGGTTAGGAAGTAACAGGTTCATTTGTGCAAGCGTATTTGGGGTTCTTGGCACTTCATATGACATATATACAGAAGATGGCAGCTTTAGCATGATCTGTGGGTGGAGTTTTTTGGCCCTCTGGCTTCAAAAGGCCACCTCTCAGGCATTTGCGCAGGCCCACTTGAAGGGTTGGTGGTCTCAGCTGGTTTGAAGTGAACAGCAGCTGGCCCAGGTTCCTGAAAGACAGCTGAAGCCAACATTACCAGGAATGTCATCTGTAATGCAGCCAGTAATGGTTAAGTTTCAGTGTTCTGTGGCACGACCTTCAACTTCATGGAAAAGGAACAAAAATAACATAAAGCAAGTGGCCAAAAGCAAGCAGAGCAGGCAGTTGTGATCAGATTAACCTCTTGGTTTCACTGCTATGAACATCTGTATACAGGTTTTTTGTATAGAAATAGGTATTCAGTTCTCTTCAATACCTAGAAGTGGAATTGGTGAGTCATAATGATAACGCTATCTTTAACGTTTTGAGGAACTGTTGAACTGTTTTCTGAAGTGGCTTCATCATTTTACATTCTTACCAGCAATGTGCTAGGTTCCAGTTTCTCCATATCCTCACCAGCACTTGTATTGTCTGTCTTTTTTTACTATAACCATTCTGATGGGTTTGAAGTGGTATGCCATTGTGGTTTTGGTTTCCATTTCCATGATGAGTAAGGATGTTAAACATCTTTTCATGTGGTTATTAGCCGTTTATATATAATCTTTGGAGCAATGTCTATTCAGATTCTTCACCCATTTTTGGGTTGGGTTGTCTTTTTATTGTTGGGCTATAAGTGTTCTTTATGTAATCTATATACAAATGCCAAATCCTATATGAGATATATTATTTGTAAATATTTTATCCCATTCTGTAGGTTGTCTTTTCACCTTCTTTATAGTGTTTTTTTTTTTGCAGCACAAATGTTTGTAATTTTGATAAAGTCTAATTTATCTGTTTTTTCTTTTGTCCCTTATGCTTTTGGTGTCTTATCTAAAAAACTACTGCCTAGCCCAAGGTCAAAAAACTTTACTCCATTTTCTTGTAGGAATTCTATAGATTCAGCTCTTAAACTTACGACTGTTATTTATTTTGAGTTATTGTTTGTTAATGGTGTGAGGTAGTTGTCCAACTTCATTCTTTTGCATGTTGATATATAGTTGTACCAGTACCATTTACTGAAAAGACTATTCTTTTTCCTATTGAATTGTCTTGGTAACTTGTTGAAATTCAATTGACTAAAACAGAGAGGATTTATTCCTGGACTCTCAGTTCTATCCCATTTATTTATACATCTATCTGCAAAATTATTTTAATAAAAACAAATAGTGAGCACATTAATCCAGTGTGAGTAATTCATGGATCCATTACTAAATCTTTGTGAAAAATAGAGAATGGAAAAGTATCTTTAATCCTGTTACTGTAAATGTTTTGCTGTATTTCCCTTGAGTGAGACTTAGACCATTTAATTCCTTTACAACAGCTATTCCTACCTGTTTCTTTTTTTAACTCACTCTGCTCATGTTACTTCTTTTCCTGTGCACTCGAGAAGCCAGAAGTAACACTGCAAAGCACAATAACCCCTAAAATCACTTGTCTGTCTCACACACACAGGAAGAAAGGAATAAAGGGTAAATTTCCTTTTAATATTTTATGTTTTATTGTTCTCTTTTTCTACAGTAAGCTACTCATTTACTGCATCTGATACTGAGGCTCTACAGCAGCCATGCACTTTAGTCTGTCTCTTAAGACACTTTTGGAGATATTTTCATCAGTGGTTTAAATCACAAGTTGCCTTAATTTAAAGACAAGAAAGAGAGCATTCTGAACAAAACATAAACATTTTTTAGCCCAAGTTCAAACTGGCTTTTTTGCTCCCCAAGACTTTTTTTTTTTTTTGAGACAGGGTCTTGCTGTGTCACCCAGCAAGTGCAGTGCCACAGTCATAGCTCACTGAAGCTTTGACTTCTTGGGCTCAAGTGATTCTCCCACTTCAACTTTCTAGGTAGTTGGGACTACAGGCATGCACTACCATGTCCAGCTAAATGTTTAAATTTTTTGTAGAGGCCAGGCATGGTGGCTCACTCTTGTAATCCCAGCACTTTGGGAGGCTGAGGAAGGCAGATCACTTGAGGTCAGGAGTCTGAGACCAGCCTGGGCAACGTGGTGAAATCCCATCTCTACTAAAAATACAAAAATTTGCTGGGCATGGTGGTGCATGCCTGTAATCCCAACTATTCGGGAGGCTGAGGCAGGAGAATCACTTGAACTGGGGAGGCAGAGGTTGCAGTGAACCGATATCATGCCACTGCACCCCAGCCTGGGTGACAGAGCAAGACTCCATCTCAAAAAAAAAAAAAAAAAATTTTTTTTGTAGAGTTGTCTCACTGTGTCACCCAAGCTGTTCTCAAACTCCTGGGCTCAACCTCCCACCTCAGCCTCCCAAAGTGCTGGTATTACAGGCTTGAGGTACTGTGCCTGGCCCCCACAAAGACTTTTTATACCTGAAATACCTATTTAAAGTATATTTCTACTTAAAATTTTTTTAAATCTTTCAGATACACTTTAATACCCATGTCTTAACTTTTACAAACCACTGTAACTTTATAAACAGAGATTACTTGAGAAGCAAACTGGCAATCCATATTTTCAGAGAGCTGAGAGGTTTTCCACAGAGCTGAAAGAGAACTAAGGAATACAAATCTCAGAAGGAAGAATTGTGTCCTACCTAAGAGGTAGGCATGAAGAACACATGCACTTTTTGCAAACTGTGCTGTTGAAATTTACATGCTACATCTTCAGTTGTCTGACTTGGACAATGACACTGCTTGTATATGAAATAATATTAGCTTAAAATTATTAAACAGTGAAATACTGCTTTTTAAAATGAGGTGTCTTCAAAGATGGGAACAACAGACACAGGGGCCTCTGAAATGCGAGAGGGAGAGGCCGCAGGTTAGAAAAACTACCTATTAGGTACTTGTGTTCACTATTTGGGTGACATGATCAATGGAAGCCCAAACCTCAGCATCTCGCAGTATACCCATGTAACAAACCTGTACATGTACCCCCTGAATCTGAAATAAAACAAAGAATAAAAATGAAGTGTCTTATCTAAAATGAAAATCTATATGGCTTTGCCCTTTCAAACTTAACATGTCCAAAAGAGAGCTGTTGATTCTTTCATCTCAACACTCGTTCTTCCTGCTTTGTCTTCCCCTGCCCTGTCCTTTCCACTCCCTTTGTGATCCTCCCCTGCCCTGTCCTTTCCCCTCCCTTTGTGATCCACCCCTGCTGAGCTTCCCACCTTTTGGCACCACGCTCATAATTCCTTATTATGCTCCAGCTGTATTGCCCTCTTTACTGATCTGAACAGGTGACACTTTTCTTCCTCTAGCTGCTTTGCTCCCAAATGTTCTGTTCCCTTTTGAAAGGTTGGTGGGTCTCTCCTCTAGCTCACAACACCCTGTGTTCTTCAGAGCTGTGATGTTCTTATTTGTACGTTTCCTTCTGTATTACTTGTGTCCTCACTGGTCCATAGGTGCCTTGGAGACAAGGATCCTATCTGTCTTTCCCCCTCAATCTCCAGCTCCTGGAGTAGAGCCTAGTCCATAGTTGGTGCTCCATAAATATGTGTTCAATAAATGATCAAGCAGGAGTGAGTTATAACCAGAGGTCAAAACCCTGGGGCATCGGAGAAGACATGCATATGTGTCAAGTAGTAATTAATGTGTTGCCCCAGAGAGGACCATGTCAGCTGTCTACTTACTGGGGAGCTGGCTTCTGGCAGCTTCAACCATCTAAATACAGTCAAGGAGAAAGTTGCATCAGTTCCATTTGTTTTTGTTTTTCCATTGGATTTTGAACCCCAGGAGAACAGTTGCCATAACAGCTTTCCTTCAGCTTTTGGTAGTCTCTAACCTCCATTCAATATTGACTACTGTGGGAAAAGCACTCTCTCTGAACGAGGCTTCTTACTGTTTCTGAATTTACCCATACTTCTAATCTTATTGCTAACTAATTTGTACAGAAGTCTGTTTCTTTAGATAGTAAGTTAAAGATGAGAATTTGAATGGAGACTGCTGATCTCGCTATAGGCCCATGCAGCCAGCTCCTGGCCACATCTCAAGGCTCAGCTGAAGTGGCCTTTCCTCGGGGAACCCTCCTTCAGGTCCTTGGCAAATTTTACTGTCTTTAATAAATAGCACTGACTCCATTTGGGATGAAAAAAGCAAATATGCAGTCTGTTATTGGGCCCAGCCCCAATTTAAACATCTTGAGGGCAGAGAACATCTGTCTGGTTTTTTTTAAGGAAAAAAAAAAAAAACTACTCTATCTCCAAAACCTGATATATACTCAATATTTAATAAAAATAAATTGAATTAATTAATCCTTTCCAACCTTATAGATATTTCTGATTGATAGATCCATTGTCCAGCAACAATAATATATGACTGTGTCTATCTTAGTAAATAAATTTCTAAAAAGCTCAAATACTGGGACATGAATGGCTCACTGAGAGCAATAGGGTGTGGAGAAAGAGAGAGAGGGAGCGAGCAGAGGGAACTGGATGTACACTGCAGTTGCAGTCAGTCACTTGTTTCCTGAGTAGACTATTTGAGTTTGTGAACGGTTATTGGTGTGATTATGTCTATCCCATCAAATTGTTGATGAACTTTCCAGTTTTTTTTTGGAAAATAAACATTAAAGGATACAATTCTGATTATGTTTATATTTCATTTCATTTTGTTTTCAACTTACCCTGTGAATTTCGTCCATGATGTTATGGTATCTTAAGGGATGAATCTAATACAGAATTATGCACAATTTTTGTCATTTGCCTCCCTTAAAAGAAAAAAAAAATGTCCATGACTATACTAAAAGATCCTGTCATCTTAACTAAGAGGCAGCTATTTCCCTGGAGTTTTTTCCCTCTTAACTATATCAGCTATACTGAGTGGGATGTAATCACATGATTTAAAATTGATAATTAGTGTGTGAAAGGCACTTGGCAATGAAATACATAGCAATATCAGTGACATAATTTTGGCAGCAGAAAAATGCTAAATATAATCCAAATGTCAATGTAGAAATGAAAACAGTACTAGCTAGTCAATGATTTATATAATGTCTTGGGAAAATGAAGTCAATTGCATCAAATTTTAAATCAAAATAAAATATACTTTATTTAAAAGTTATAGAAGCTGGAGGCATAGTATACTTGTGTGTTATGTGTATGTATATACAGTGTATGGATATATTTAATATCATTAAAAATGATTATCCTTGCCCCGGTTGTACTTCTCTTCTAGTCATAAACCCTAAAGAAAAGCTCTTTAGATTTTTCTTCTAGGGCAAGGCGCAATGGCTCACACCTTTAATCACAGCACTTTGGGAGGCTTGAAGTGGGTGGATTGTCTGAGCCCAGGAATTTGAGACAAGCCTAGGAACATGATGCAACTCCATCTTTACAAAACAAAACAAAACACACAAAAATTAGCCAGGCATGGTGGCATGTTCCTGTAGTCTCAGCTACTCAGATAGCTGAAGCAGGAGGATCACTTGAGCCTAGGAAGTTGAAGTTGCAGTAAGCAATGATTGTGCCACTGCACTCCAGCCTGGGTGACAGAGCAAGACCCTATCTCAAAGAAAACCCAATTGTTTCTTCTGGAAGTTGTCTTCATATCTCTGAATATGTGTGCCTATTTTGCAATATGCTAAATTTGGTTCATTTTAGACATTATCTTTTGACTTCCTGTTTCAACAGGTGAGGATTTCCCTCTCTACATTACAGCTTTGCCTCCTCTCCTTCTCCCTTCCCACATAGTTACATCTCTAATTTTAATTAATTCAGGGATCCATGATAACCTCTTTAAATTATGTAAATAATGTTCATTGTAGGGCTAAAAAGTATGATTTTTTTCTTTCTTGTTCAGGTTTCAGTTTTCTCTGTAGTTTCTAATGGCCTTTCTTTTTGTCTTTTACCCTAACTGCATCCCACATTTGTTTAATACTCTCAAGATGTTCCATTATAGTATGTTTGTCTGAGTCTCTTGTCCCCCTTCCCCTTCCTTCTGAAGCACCCTCTCCTCCAGTCCCTATCTGGACTGCTTGCTCTCTAGGCTCTGCTTGCTGCTGGACTTCACTTCTCTTTGATGCTCTCCAGGAGGGCACCATTTCCTGGATTCCTTGTTTTCCTTATTCTTAGTTTCCTCACTCACATTCCTGAAGTATATGTATCAATAGATTCTTACTGTTACATCAGCAGTATATTTCTGAGACATTGGATAGCCACAATATCTTTATTCTTTGATTATATTTGATTGGTAGATTAGCTGGGTATAAAATTCTAGGCTGAAATTCTTTTTCTGTCAGAATGCTATGTGTTGTTTAGCTTACTTCTGGTTGATTGGAAACTCAATGCAATTTTGATTCTCCATCTTTGGCATTTAGATTCTATTTTCTCTTTATGTTTAGTGTTCTGAAATTTACAAAGATATGTGTTTTTGTGGATATCCTTTTCTTAATGCGCTTTCAATCTGAAGACTGGTTTCCTTTAGTCTGGGAAATTTTCTTCTATTATTTTTTGGTAATATCCTCCTTTGCATTTTCTACATTCTGTCTCTCTACAACTTAGTCATATATTTAACCTTCTGGGTTTACATTCTAATCTTATCCTTTTACTGTCTTGGATATTTCCGTGACTTATCTTCTAGGTCCTCTATTGAGGATTGGGTTTTTATACTCTCTTTTTAATTTTCAAGTTCTTTTTTATGTCTTTTTTTCCCTACAAGCATTCTGATCTTAGTTTACAGATGTAATATCTTCTCCTATCTCTTTGAGGATATGAAATAAAATTTATTTAATGTTTTCTTTTGTTCTCTCATTCATCTCTGTTTTCTCTATGTTCTTTCTTGTGAAAACTTCTCTTAAAAGCCCCAATGGGTGTGTTCAGTCTTTCTTTAATTAGCTCTTTTATTTATTAATTACATCATTTAACATCCATCTAGTAATGCAAATATTGAAATACTGAATGGCTAATACATTTCAGATGCTAGTAAAAGTAACATATGTTCACAGTAATTTGACCCTGTGATAAAATGTGAGAGTTTTTTTCATGGCTTATCTCTTTTATTTTCCTTTCCTGGAAGAATTTCCAGAAAACAATAGAATTTCTGTTGTTATGAAAACAGTAGAGAACAAACTTGTTAGCAAATGTAGATAATGAAAAGCACTATCCATCTCCTTTAAATTCTGTTGTGGAAAGGGATTTTACACTGTGCAAATACAAAGAATATTGTATTTTAACTATATATTTATTCATACTTGGATGATAATTAAGAGGACCTTCCATGGAATTAGCTGTGGATTTCTTTTCCAGGTGTTCATGATTGTGTCATATATTCAGGTTAAATCAGACATTAGCCTATTTAGTGAAATTCTAATGTATACAAGCATCTGCAGCAATAAAATATATTTTGAGGATTTTACTCCTCATAAAACACATTCCATGCTGTAATTATTTCCTTCAGCAGTTGCTGATTCCCTATCTATATTAGTATTCTTAGGCTTTTCAGCAGAATTGAAAAATATTTCTGTTGATTGTTCAGCTACTGTTCTGAAGTCATAAAAGTACACTTACAATAGACAACTTGCTATATCAATGCCTTAAAATTATTTTCAATAAATTATGGTATTTTCTGAATATTAATAATGCCATAATTAAGCATAAACAATAAAATGACCATGATAGTAGCTTGATTGCTAGGAATTTTTTAAGGCAATATTGCTTATTCCTTCTGAAAATAAAAGCTGAGAGCAAAGAGAAAGGGGAAGGAGAAAGGAACAAGTATTCAAGAATGGTTTTCCACGTGAAACTGTGAGCTGAATGCACCAGCATCATCCACCTGCAGCTTTCTGGGGCCTGGGAGGGACACGTGGTGCTGACTGAGAGGTGGGGCTCCTGGTGCTGTCTCCCATTTCTGTCCTTGCAGGGGTCTTAGTGCTAAGCCTTTTGCAGCAGCTCCTGTTGTGGGCCCTTGAGGAAGCTGCCACTTCTGAGTGCCAGAAACTGATAGCCGGGATTGTGGGGTCTAACAGCTGGGACGAAGGGCCAAGGAGGAGAGTGCTTTTACCATGGGCGGCACAGGTTGGGCTTTGTTTGTCTCATGTCATTTTTGATCTGTTGGACAGACAGGGCTATTGAGCCAGCTTGACCTCTTCTGTAACCTCTTCCCCACTGCCATTCTCAGCAATGGCTCTGGAGAAGGTCATGCTTCCTGATTGTGGCCAGTCATGTCTGATGAAGTCTCTGTCCCAGAATAAATACTTACTTAGGGTTAAAATAGAGGAGCCATAAACTTTAGGTACCGTTTATGAAATGTATTGCAAAGTCCCTTTTCTTTGCTTCTGTCCTTGCCCTTGACCTTTAAGTGTTGCTGTCGCCCAGAGGCCCACCATGGATTTCCTCTTGCCTCCTTACATAAGTTCCCTTGCTGGAGACTTCCACTGCTGTGGTTATAGCATATTTGCCAATGTTACAAACATTTTTCTTATCAGAAACTCTCCCCTGAGCATCAGCCTTGTGCTGTGGATTTTTTCCTGGAGAGCCCACAGGTACTGCACCTTAAACATGCCCCCAAAATACATTCATCTACCACTTGGCGCTCTCCCTCCCGAGCTTCACCTTTGGTTGCGTTTGTTGCCATCTCTCCTGTCTCCTATCAGAAAATGCCTGGAGTCATTCTTTGCTGCCACCCTATATCAGGTCCATCAACCAGGACCTCTCAGGATCTTTCTTCAAGACTAATCCCAGCTGGTCTCAAACTCCTGGCCTCAAATGATCCTCTTGTCTCAGCCTCCCAAGTAGCTGGGATTAAAGGCATGTACCACTGTTCCTGGCCCATGTGGGATTCCTGCCTCTCCTGACACTCCAGCCTGCTCCTAAACATTTCTGTTTAGGTAATTAACAGTTATCTAACAAGTAATTAACAAATACTTTCACAAGTCAGTGGTTAGGTTAGACTTACAAAAACTGTCAGTGAATCATGCTACCCCCCACCCCACTACCTTGATGTAGTTGCCCTGTGTTCCCAGTTGCTTTGAGAAAGCAGATTCAAGAGCAGAAAGCATTCCTAAGGACAGATGAACTTTCCACGAGAGTCCATTCGTAGTGGTCCACTTCCATGGTACTCTCGGCCCTCCCTCCCCACCTCCCTCTCCAGAGCCCACATTTCCCAGTTTACAAAAGGAAGGAATACATCTCACCTCTTCAAGTCTTACTGTGGTGTATGCATCATGATACAAAAAATCTTAGGGATACAAACCAATGAGACAACATTTAGTGGAAAAAAAAAAAGAAAAGATTGCCTATGTTTATTATATCTGGACCCTGATAGGACATTTGTCTTCTGTCATGGAGTTGAGACAGTATCTAATCAGCTGTACAACCCACCCTCTCACCGTACACAATGGTCAGCGATACCTTGCTCCTGAGCAAAAGTCCAAAGAAACTGCCGGTGAGAAACATGGGAGGCAGCTGCCTCTGATATCGTGGAGACACCAAGGTCATGGCCAGACTGTTCATCAGATCCATCTGTGTCTATGAGTGGAAGCTCAGAAGCAAAAGAGTCATCATGGCATGTTTATTAACATGTGCATTGTAGTTGAAATATGAAATCAGAGTCTTTTTTTCTGATTTAACTGATTGGTTAGAAAGTGAAGACAGAGGTGTTGTCAGAGTGTGGCAAAAATTTTCCAAAACTTGAATGAGCTAAATCTGCAACTGTAGGGTTTGAAAGAGCACTTAAGGCATGTGACACAGTGACTGTGATATGTTGGAGAGAACCTTTTTCACAAAGGATACAATGTGAGCAAGCTTAGCCCTGTGTGATAAGAGAAAACTATTTTATCAAATGGCAATGAAGTAGCAAGAGGCTATTACAAATGAAACAATTTTACTTTCCTCAAACTTTGCTGAGTGTATTGAGTGAAAAAAGATAAATCTAAATGAGACCATAGCAGGGATAATTCAAGGTCATTTGAAACTTCTTGGTATACCTCTAGATATACTTCTCAGAAGTTAAGAAAATAAATGATTCTTGTGACTAATTAACAACTATTTTCACCAGTCAGTGGTTTCTGTTTCTTTGCTTTTTAGAAAATTTAGAAAATGACCTAATCACGATGTCAGCAGATAGAAGATTTCAAATAACTTTGCAATACAGCACCATATTATTTTTGGCATACGGTTCAGAAGAAATCTAAAGTATTGATGGCTCTTGCTGTAATGAAGCTTTACATTCTTTTTAATGTGTGAACTATTAATAGATTTCTCAGGACTGAGATCTATAGAAATGAGTAATAGGAATAGAAATTAAAACAAAATTAAGTAAGATTTCCATTTACCATTTCTGTGAAGTATAACAAGTGATCAATAAAATAAACAAAACTACATTAAATTATGGTAAAACTATATGTGTCAAGTGGAATGGAAAATGAGTTCAAGGTAGAAGGAATGATACAAAATTTTTGACTGTTCAAGAAATGCTTGTTTCTATTCACACTAGCAAAGACACGGAATCAACCCAAATGCCCATCAATGATAGAATGCTAAAGAAAATGTGGTACATATACACCATAGAATACTCTGCAGCCATAGAAAGGAATGCGATCATGTCCTTTGCAGGGACATGGATGGAACTGGAAGCCATTACCCTCAGCAAACTAACGCAGAAACAGAAGACCAAACACCGCATGGGGAGCTGAACAATGTGAACACATAGACACAGGGAGGGGAACACCACACACTGGGGCCTATGGGGGTTGGGGAGGGAGAGCATCAGGAAAAATAGCTAAGGCACACTGGACTTAATGCCTAGGTAATGGGTTGACAGGTGCAGCAAACCACCATAGCACATGTTTACCTATGTAACAAACCTGCACATCCTGCACATGTACCCCAGAACTTAAAATAAAATTTAAAAAAAAAGAAAGTTGCCTAAGTATACAGCTAAGAGTAGGAGAGCCAGGATGTTAGCCAGTTGGTCTGACTCCAGAGTAAGGTCTTAAGGGCACTGCAAAGACATCAAGGAGTTCACAGTCCAGTGGGAGAGACAGGCAAGCCAGCCAGGATGATGATATATGATATGATATGATATGATATGATATGATATGCTATATGATGGTATGATATGATATGGTGATATGATGTGATATGATATGATGATATGATGATGTGATATATGGTGATATGATCTGATGATATGATATATGATATGGTATGATATATGATATGGTATGATATATGATGATACGGTATATGATAGGATATGATACGATATAATATGGCCTGTGATGAGGCTCTGGGAACAGAGAAAGGACACTGAATGGAATCTTGTGGAGGTGGGGAGATCATAGAAGCATTTCCAGAATTGAGGTTCTAGCCATGTGTCCCCCAGTACCCTGTGATGATTAATGTTATATGAACTTTACTGAGCCATGGGATGCCCAGGTATTTGGTCAACATTATTCTGGGTGTTTCTGTGAGGATGCTTTTGGATGAGCTTAACATCTAAATAGGGAGACTGAGGACAGCAGATTGCCCTCCCTAATGTGGGTGGGCCTCATCCCATCAGCTGAGGGCCTGAAGAGAGCAGAAGACTGACCCTCCTGTGAGTAAAAGTCCTCCTGCCTGGCTGCCTTCAAACTGGTACATCAGCCTTTTTTCCCTGCCTTCAGACTGGAACTGAAACATCAGCTTTTCCTGGGTCTCCAGCTTACAGACCCCCTCTGCAGATCTTGGGACCTGCCCACCTTTCTAATTGTGTGAATCAATTCCTTATAATGCATCTCTTCATGTGCTCACACATACAGACACACACACACACACACACTCATTAAGTGCTTGTTAATGTCTTTTTAAAAGTGGGTTGTGATGAATATCTGTGGTATTTAGAATCCATTAGCCGCATTAAAAAGTGATGTAAATTTATTTTATAGTTTTAATATTTATAATATGCCAGAAATTATATCTTTTACAACTATTTATCCTTATCATTAAAAATTTTAGATGTTACCTAAATGCAAATATGTAGAGATTGCATTGAGTCTGTAGACTCAAAATCCCAGTGACATTTTTTGCAAAAACAGGAAAACCTATTCTAAGCTTCATATGGAAGCCCAGTGGATCCCCAAATAGCCAGAACAATCTGTTTGGAGAACTCAACATTTCCTGATTTCAGAACTTACTACAGAGCTACAGTAGTCAAAACAGTGTGTGTTACCATAAAGACAGATACGTAGACCCAATGGAATAGAATAGAGAGCCCAGAAGTAAACCCTGGAATATGTAATTAAATGATTTTCAACAAGAGTGCTGAGAGCATTCAATAAAAAAAAAAAAAAAAAGAAAAGTCCTTTCAACAAATGAGGCTAGGAAAACTGGATATCCAGATGCAAAATAAGGAAGTTGCACCCTTACTTAACACCATATGAAAAAGATAATTCAGGACAGACGCAGTGGCTCACACCTGTAATTCCAGCACTTTGGGAGGCCAGGGCAGGTGGATCACTTGAGCTAAGGAATTTGCGACCAGCCTGGGCAACGTGGTGAAATCCCATCTCTACCAAATAAAAATACAAAAATTAGCCAGTTGTAGTGGTGCATTCCTGTAGTCCCAGCTACTCATGGGGATGAGGGGGGTGCTGAGGTGGGAGGATCACCTGAGTCCTGGGGAGGTTGAGGCTGCAGTAGGCCGTGATTACACCATTGCATTCCAGCCTGGGCGGCAGAGTGAGACCTTGTTTCAAAATAAATAAATAAATAAATAACTCCAAATGAATCAAAGACCTAAACATAAGACCTAAAACAATAAAACTCTTAGAAGAAGACATAAGGGGACAGTTTCATGACATTGAATTTGGCAATGTTTACTTGAACACCAAAAATATAGGCAACAACAACAAAAAATAGATAAATTGGACTTCATCAAAATTAAACATTTTTGCCCTTCAAAAGATTCTATCAACAGAGTGAAAAGGCAGCCTATGGAATGGGAGAAAATATTTGCAAATCATATATCCGATAAGAGATTAATATCCAAAATATCTAAAGAACTCCTAAACACAACAGCAAAAAACCAATTCAAAAATGGGCGAAAGACTTGAGTAGACATTTCTCCAAAGAAGATATGCAAATATCCAATAAGCAATGAAAAGGTGCTCAACATCACTGATGATTAAGGAAATGTAATTCAAAGCTACACTGAGATACCACTTCATACCCATTAGGATGTCTATTATCAATAGAAAACAAAAAAGAGTTACAGAGTATGTAGATAAGTTGAAACTCTTGTGCATTGCTGCTGGGAAAGTAAAATGGTTTAGCCACTTGAAAGATAGTATTGCTGTACCTCCAAGATATTAAACATAGAATTACTATATGATCCAGCAATTCTACTTCTGGGTATATATCCCAAAGAATTGAAAGCAAGGACTGAACACATGTTTTTATACCACTGTTCATAGCAGCATTATTCACAGTAGCCAAAAAGTGGAAACAACCCAAATGTCCATGTATGGGTGAATGAATAAACAAAGTATGCTATATACATACAATGGCATAT
The DNA here is from genome assembly GCF_028858775.2 of Pan troglodytes. Taxonomy (NCBI): domain Eukaryota; kingdom Metazoa; phylum Chordata; class Mammalia; order Primates; family Hominidae; genus Pan; species Pan troglodytes. The sequence goes on from NC_072412.2 coordinate 24,985,274, forward strand.
TATTTAGCCTTAAAAAGAATGAAGTCCTAATACATGCTACAACATGGATGAATAAAACTTTATGTTAAGAAATATAAGCTACACAGACAAGGACAAATATTGCATGATTTCATAGAGGCAAAACAGGGACTGTGGGGAGAGGAGAGTTGCTTAATACTCATTAATATAGAGTTTAATGGTTTAATTAATACCATTAATACAGAATTTCAGTTTGGAGTGATGAAAAAGTCCTGGAGATGGATGATGGTGATGGGTACACATCAAGGTAAATGTTTTTAATACCACTGAACTGCACACTTGAAAACGGTTAAAATGGTGAATTTTATGTTCTGTATATTTTACCATACCAAAATGGACATAAAACATATTGAGATAGTTTTTGAGATTTGTAGATACATGGATCTTTAGATTTCTCTTAGGGAATGTGTGCACAGCTGCTCATGTATTTGGAGAATTCATGTCTAGTGTCCTTCGCGGTCTGAATCCAGCCCTCTTCTCTCACTTCATTTTCCTTGTTCCAGCCACCTGGCAGCTCACACCTGCTAGGCTTTTGTACAAGTTGTTCTCTCTACTTTCACTGCCCCTTCTCCCCGCACCCAGTTGCTGAATGGAATCTGATACTTCAAGACCCAGCCCAAGTGGCCACCACATTTGGAAAAGTTGTGCTCACTCCTCCAGACTTAACCTGTTTCTTCCTCTCCTGTGTTCCCAAAGAACTTTTCTGCACTTCAGATACGTCCCATGCCTGTCCCCAAACAGAGTGAATTGTTGGACAGAGATGGTGTCTCACCTTTGCAACTCCTACCCATAGCACAGAGCAAAACTTGAAGCAGGGCCTTAGTAAAAAGTTCAGTAACTGAATTTTTAAAATATATATATGTGATTCTTTCCTTATAAACCTCTGCTGGGAGAGTAGACAGACCTTTCGCTCTACTTTCCAAAACCAGAAAATGAGACACAAAGCAAGTTCACACCTTGCCCAGGCCACAAGCTCACTGTGGCTGATGGGAATAGAGGGATAGCATCAGAATTCTCTTCTGATGATCCTAGTCTGTGCAGCCAGGCACTAAATCTTACTGTCAATAAGTTAAGGGTGTGACTTTATTGGTTATAAAACACATGTTCTCAAATATTTGCCATAGATCCTGTCCATAAATGAAGTGATCTTATACATATTTCTGCTACCCCTTCCATAATAAACCCCCTGCCACTGTTCCAACACCAGGAGGTTGGAAACAGCTGTGTCATTAATGAACGACAGCAGATCCTAACCAGTGACCTCCAGATGAAAGGCTCATTATTTCCTCACTGGTCTCAAGAGCTATTCGGTCCCCTAGCAAGCCAGCTCAGAATTTGGACTGAAGAGTCTAAGCCTTGAAGTATAAAAAAAATTTACAAAGTCCTTGACACAATTTGGAGCGATTATGTTCTATTGTGCCAAGAATTTCTTATTAAAAATCAATTTAATTGTGCATACCCCATCTGGTCGGTATTACGGTCTTTTATGGGGGGGAAACACGATTTTGTGTTTACCTGATGTTCCATAGAGTAAGCATGTAGTTTTGCAGAAACAGAGACATTTTATAACGCTGAGAAATGAGTAATTAAAGAAAATTTTTAAATGTTTACCAGACTTCTTTTTACTAACTTTTGTGACTTTGAGCTATAAGATTCAACTTTCTTGTGTTAGTTGGGATTTTAACGGAAAAGAAAATGCCAGACTAAAGTAAAAAATGTATGTGTGTACCTCATCTGCTACATTTATTTCCATGTAATAATTTCTATTTTATACTCTCGAGATTAAAATTCAAGTCCTTTTATTCTTTTTTCTTTTTCTTTTTTTTTTTGTTTTGTTTTTTGTTTTTGAGATATGATGTCATGGAGTCTGTGCACGATCATGGCTCACTGCAGCCTCAACCTCTCTGGCTCAAGCAACCTTCCCACCTCAGGCTCCTAGGTAACTGGGACTACAGGCATGTGCCACCATGTCCAGCTAATTTTTGAAAAAATTTTTGTAGAGACAGGATCTCACTCTGTTGCCCAGGCTGATCTCAAACTCCTGGGCTCAAGCAGTCCTGCTGCCTCAACCTCCCAAAGTGCTGGGATTATAGGCAGGAGCCACTGTACCCAGCCTCAAGTCCTTTTAAACATAACCTAGATTTCCCATTAGTATTTAATTTGTGTTATTTTTTATTCAAGGAATTTGGATAATGAAAGATGAGAAGATTACTTCTGATCGTCTGCTAGGTCAGTCTCAACCATATTAGCAAAAGATTGCAATATTTTCACTCAAAATATTGCCAGATATATTTTAAACTGGAGTGGTTGCATTTTGTTGTACAAAATGGGGAAGATTTTTAAAGCTTGCTTTTCAAACAGCTTATACCCTAATCTTAAAAGGATCCCTTGGCACTCAAGGAAAAAGATCTGGATAATTCATAAATTTTTTGGTGTGCTTATGTGCTTATAGTTGTTAAGTATTTTGTTCAAGTGACAATCTTAAAGTATCAGTAATATAATAAGTTAGTAGCCATAAATACTGATTTGATTCTGAATTGCCTTAACTTAAATGTTTTAAAAATTACTTTTAAATAAGTAGGATTGACTGCTAGTCGCTGCAGTCTACTAAACACCTATTTGATATGAGCCATAATATCTTTCATCTTCTCTGTGCCCCGATTTCCTCATTTGTGAAATGGAATAACACCTTTTGTTAGGATTGTTAAGATATTTAAATTAGATAATTCATCTAGAGTATTGCAAGGTTCTTGGAACTGAGTAAGCAATAAATACACTCTAGCCTGTATCATCATCAAAAATAACAGAAATGACAGTTCTGCAGTGTGTGGTTTTCTTATTTAAAATGCTCTTTTAGTGAGCTTTTCTCTTTAACATCAAGTATTAATATTCTGCATATATCCATTTATTGAGCACCTACTGTGTGCCCACCTGTGTGCTAGATCCTAGGTGTACGATATTGAGTGGAATCAATATAATCTCTGAGCACATGGGGTAGCCAGATAACAATACAATAAAAATTACAGAATGTGGCAAGCTCGAAGAGAAAAATGAGTGTGGTGTGGTGATAAAGACAAGCAAGTTCTCTTCTTCTACATAATTCTTTGAAGTTGAAGTGATGCTTATTTGTTACACTGATAATAAAAATGTATAAGGAAAAAATAACTTGCCCTCTTCTGGCTCCATGTCTGCTCAGGAATCAATAGAAACAGTTTGGTCAACCATTCATACTTTTCTTTGCGCTCATACAAATGTATGTAAACATACAGCATTTTTGTTGTGGTTTTTACAAAAAAAAATGGATTCTGTGCGTTGCTCTGTAACTTTGTTGGTTTGCCTTGAAAAGTCCTTAGAAGTGTTATTAGTATGTGATGTTTGCTGCTGGCATTTTACCTACCCAAGACTCAGTCAGCAATAGAAAACTCTCCAAAGATTTTATAGATGAGGCCCTGTCATTATCACGGTATCCTCTCTGGTCTCCATTTAATTCTGGCAACTCCATCCCATAATTTATTGAACAGAAAAAGATTCTCTAGGGTGTCTTACTACTACTACTGTTATTATTATTCCTGACAACCTTTGCTCTATAATAGCATTTCTGATCTTTTTCCCTTGATTTCCTGCCTACTTACCTATTTATTTATTTTGCCTTTTCCTTTGTCAATCTCATGCTGTTTCTTGGGCATTGTTTCATTTCCATATTTATAAATTTAACATTTTAAAAGATAGGTGTTTCTAGTTCATAGATTTGCTGCAATCACCCCCTACTAAAGAACTTCAGGGTTTTTTTTTTGTCTGTGCTTTCTATTTTGTTTTCTGCTACCAACAATACTGCAAAACAAGATGGGTTTTTATATACTGGTGCTTTCATTTATGAGAAGTGGATTTCCAGAAATAGAATTTCTAGACAAAGTATATGTTTATATTTTATCTTACTACATATGGCCAGATCAAATTTCAAAAAAAACCTGACATTTTGACATTTAAACAGATATCTTTGGTGCCAGTTTATCAGCCCAGACCTGATATGCAAATTAGTAGATCGTGATGTTATTGCCACTTCAGTAAGAAACCATATGTTAATTTACCTCATTATTCTCCATAGGGTACTTTTTCACTTCAATCCTCTACCAGGGATCCTGAAAGAGCAGAGTAAATAGAAGAACAGGTCATCCCTTTTCCACATTAAGTAGTCGTTTGTTAAGTGTCGGCTGTTAGCTGAGAGCCTGAGAGTGGCGGCAGGTACAACCCGCCGAGGTTGGACGATGGCAGCGGGACGTCCAGACAGGAGCCTGTGCAATTAGCCAAGACGGTTACCGTGTTTTTGGCAGTCAGGCAGCAGTTAAAGCAAAGAAGGGTCTTTTTTTTCCAAGAAGGAAAAGCCATTTAATAAGTTTGGGTCAGTTTGCTCATAACAACACTACATTTGAGGACCAAAAACCCCAGGAGCTTGGCAAGCCAGCAGTGCTTGGCAAGTCTTCCTACCAGCTCACCAAGTCTGAGGCCATCCTGCAGGGATCTGGCTCTCTGGGCTTTGACTGTATTCATTTAACAGCATTCCTAGTTAACAAGAAACTAAAGGCAGAGGAATCTTTTTCCCATTAGTCCAAGAGTAAAATTTAGTGGCTATAAGCAAGCCACCATCCAAGTAACTGCACGTCAAATGGGGGACAGACAGTCTGTTTGTATTGAAGGCTCTGCGTTTAGTGTACACAGCTGGGAACTTGTGGCCCACCAAAAATGACATTTATGTTTAGGAATTGGGTGGTGCTGTCTTTTTGGTGTATGAATTAACATTTGTATATGACTTACTAGTGTGAAAGTCTGATTTTATAATGTGTCAGAGAGCCATCGTTTACCTGTCTCATGAATAAATAAAATAAAAACTAAGTACGTTTGTATAAATATTTAAAAATACACTGCCTTCTCATACTTTTCCCATTTCACCTATGGAAACCTTGCCAAAATGAAATCAAATTTGAGCGTTTCAATGTAAGAGAAAACCAGCTCATGGATTTTAAAATTAAGAAGTGGATTTTTTTTTGTTTGTTTTGTTTATGTTGGCTTTGGGTTTTTTTTTTTTTTGTCTCTACCAAGTAAATAGTTTCGATGAAATAAACAGGTCCAATCATCTAATGATGGATTATTTGAATGCAGATTGAAATTGAATTGAAAATGTTGAGAATGAGCTTGTTTATGCTTCTCAAAAAGCTGCAGCACCTGCAACTGATAAAAATTAGTGCAAACATATCAAAAGTCTTTGAAGAAACATGTGGCCAATCCAGTGCCAACTTGGACAGAATCAGAACACTGGCTGCTTAGAGGAAATATCCCAACATTCAGCTAATCAACAATGTTAAATGAAATGAAGAATGAAACTTTTTACATGACTCAGTATTGCTTGGAACAATGTTAATGTCAACAAGGTCAGTTCATGGAAGGAGATGCTAGATTTCTTAAGATTTTTACCCCCTCGTATGTTTTCAACAGCTTGCGTGTCTTGATTATACCGAATTCACTCAGTCTTTGAAATAATTTCTCATTAATAATTTACAAAGTTATGTGTTTGTTTTCAGGATCCAAATTTGTGAAGGTAGCAGATTCATATCCAGTTATATGAATCTGTTATTCCTTTTTATTCGAAAAAGAGTAAAGCTTTCTAAACCCAAGCCCCCATACACATAAGCAGAATCATGGCTTCATGCAACCAGCCACATGTTACTATTTTGTTTGTAACAAACATCTGTTAGAAACAAGATTTCCAAGTTTTGTATCAGGTTGACCAAATAAACTTATTTCTTTAGTCTAGGGTTTCTCAACAGTGGCATTATTGACATTTTGGACTATATGATTTTTTGCTGTAGAGAGCTCTTCTGGGCCTTGTAGGATGTTTAGCAGCAGCATCTTTGGCCCACTCAATGCCAGTAGGCTCCTCCCCCAAGGTGTGACAATAAAAAAAATTTCCAGATCCTGTCAAATGTCTCCTCAGAGGCAAAATCACCCCTAGCTGAGAATTACTGCTAGAAACAGCTATATAAATAAAACATGAATGTGTTAAAAAAAGTCTCCCTCTTTCCCCCAGAGAACACTTCTACCACCTAAAGATGATGAATATTAATGATCTCTTATGTTTCCCAGAAAGTTGCCATGCATATATGAGTATGTACATCTGTTCTGCACAGTCATGGCCATGCAATACTACCCTTATTTTTTCATTTTTAATGTATCTGTGAGATTCTTATATTGCAGTGCATGGGGACTTATATTTAAAATTAAATCTTTTTGGAATTACTTAGAGTTCATTACAGGATGAGCCATAATTTCTTTAACCAGCTATCAATATACATGCAGGCTCTAGTTCTTTGTTTTCCATATATAAGGGTGTGGCATTGTTTTCCAAATAATGCCATACCATTATATTTTTGTGTTGAATATTATGTGATTAGAGCTATAAGGTATAATTTAGAGTATGTCCCTACAGGTGGAATCACTTGTTCAAACGAAAACTAAATTAAACATATTTATAGACAATGCTATCTCACCAGCTGGGTATTACAGTGTTGTTTCCCCAGTTTACCAAACTTTTATATTTTTACCCATCTGATGAGAAAAAAAGTTACATCCATTTGTGTACATGTTTAATAAAAATGAGATTTCCTGTGTTTCTAAGCCTTTTCTTCCCCCTGTGATTACACTCCATATACTCTTTGCCCATTTTTCTAGCAGCTTGTAGGGTGTTTTCTGTCTGATTTGTAAGAACTTTTTATATATTGAAGAAATTGGGCCTTTGTTTTCATAGATATTCCAAATATGTGTGTACTATTTATTTAATATCAGTTTTCTTTCAACTTTGTTAATATTTGTATTTATAGAAATTAGTTAGTTTCAAATTTGTACCTCGTTTCTAAGTTTAATGTCTTACAGGAGTCATGTTTCACATAGAGCAAAATAATGGTTTTCATGTTTTCTTCCAATGCTTTCAGAGTTTTGTTTTTTGTGCTTAAATATTCAAGGCATCTGAAATTCATTTGAGTATATAGAGACTGAAATACTACATATTCTTTTCCAAATACTATGGTAATTTATCATGTGATAACGGACATTTCAAACAAGTGGGATAAAGATGACTTATTAAACAAATGCTGTTGACATAATTGCTGATATTTAGGTGCAAAATAATAAAGCTGGGTCTGTACTTGGTGCCTGCAAGGAACCAACAGAAGGCCACTGTAGCTGACTGGAGGAGATGCAGTGTTGTCAGAAAGATAGGTGGGGGCCTGATTGTGTTGGGCTTTGTAAATCCAAGCTAAGAATTTGATCTTTTTTGAATAGAGTGTCTTTTTCATGTTCATTTGGCATGTTTCTCTTATATGTAGCATATATTTTGGATTTTATCTTTTTATCCATCTGAACTTTTATTGTATGTTGGGCTTTGTAAATCCAAGCTAAGAAACTGATCTTTTTTGAATAGTGTCTTTTTCATGTTCATTTGACATGTTTCTCTTATATGTAGCATACATTTTGGATTTTATCTTTTTACCCACCTGAGCTTTTATTTTTTATTATTAATATAACACACGTGTTTAATATTACTTCTGTCATCACATTTTATGTTACTTTTCAGCTTTTGATGTTTCCTTGGTTTCTATCTTTTACTAAAATTCCTATCACACTTTATTTCCCTAAGGACTTGTAAACATCTTTTACTCTCTTTTGGTATTGTGTACTGCTAGAGAGAAGTAGGAAGACTTCTTGATTTTTTTCTCTTTGTTACTTTTTCTGTCTGAATATACTGAAGAATTGATCCTATAAAATCTTAAAACTCATTAATTTCTATAGCAGGACATGTGTGGGTATTGATCTTTCTGTGTCTGTTGCTTGTTTTGTTTCCTAGGATGAAGGATCCCCTCTTTACTGGCTGATTAGGGTATTTCAGAAAATTTTCTTCTGTTATATCTTTGAACATTTTTTTAACTTCTATTTTCCTCTTTTTTTAAAATACATCTTTTTGGGAATTTTTTGCTTATCTTTAAAGTCTTCTGACCTTTGCTGAGAATTGTTTTCTCAAGCTTTACTACCTATCTCTACGTGTGGTTTCAGCAGTGTCAGTTCTTTTTTTTGAGGCAGAGTCTCGCTCTGTCACCCAGGCTGGGGTGCAGTGGTGCAATCTTGGCTCTATGCAACCTCCACCTCCCAGGTTCAAGTGATTCTCCTGCCTCAGCCTTTTGAGGAGCTGGGATTACAGGTGTGCACCACCACGCCTGGCTAATGTTTGTATTTTTAGTAGAGATGGGTTTTCACCATGTTGGACCAGGCTGGTCTCAAACTCCTGACCTTAGGTGATCCACCCTCCTTGGCCTCCCAAAGTGCTGGGATTACAGACATGAGTCACTGCACCCTGCTAGCAGTGTCAATTCTGGCTTTCATTTCTCTTTAGGGTAGCTTCAGTTTGTAACATTGACCTCTTCCTATTTGTCTCTTTCTTTGCTATATTAGACATCTTATTGTAATTTTCGTTGCAAAGAAAATTCACTTTTTCATTAGCTCTCTTAGTCTCACCAAGAATGTTTGAGATTTTCTTCTGCCGTGTGGCTTGTTCTCCTGGAAAGATTATTTCATGTGCGTTTGTCATATCCTCTTATTTTTTTCTATAATATTTTTGGAAGATGTCTAGGGGAAAGGGGATTCCAAGTTGTCTTGGAGCACTTCCTGCTCTGGTCTCCTATCACTTTGCAATCATAAGCACCTCCCTTGCTGTTGTTTCTTTCCCTTAGGAGAGGAGGCCTGTATGCCCTAGAGAAAATTTCTGTGTGTTATAGGTTTCTCTTGGATGATTCTGCATTTTTTTTCTTTTCAGTTCACCTTGAAACTTACTTGATCAGTGTCTGCCAAGTTGATTGTCATTTATATTTTCTATACTGCCCTGCTGTCTTCCCTGCTTGATTCCTGAAAAAAAGGAGGGAAAAAGCATATTGCCCTTCAGCTTTAATTTGCCTGCTGTGTTGAATCCATCCAGGATTCAACCTCTGCCCCTGCTTGCCCTGACCTCTATATTTTATCTATTTTATCCTCTAAATTAGAGTTGGTTTGGCTATTTCTTGCATTGTTTCACCTATTTCTTTGAAAACTTTTTTTACTTGGTTTAATCTGTAGATTCGGTCTGCTGTGGGCATTCTCTCTTGATTTGGTCTAATCTGATCATATTTGTTTGCATCTATTGTATATCATTTGTAGTTTTAATTAAAGCTACTCATAGTTTCATTGTGTATGTGTTTGCTTTTTTTTTTTTTTTTTTTTTTTTTGAGACAGGGTCTCACTCCATAGCCCAGGTTGGAGTGCAGTGGCATGGTCAGAGCTCACTGCTGCTGCCCACCTTTTAGGCTCAAGGAATCCTCTTGCCTTAGCCTCCCGAGTAGCTGGGACTACAGAGGTGTGCATCACCACACCCAGCTAACTTTTTATTTTTTGTAGAGATGGGGTCTCACTATGTTGCCCAGGCTGGTCATGAACTCCTGGGCTCAAGCAGTTCTCTCCCCCTGGCCTCCCAAAGTGCTGGGATTACAGGCATAAGTCACTATGCCCAGGCTCTTTTCTATTTTTATTTGTTTTTTCTATTTTTAGTTGATAACAAGACAACATGTTAACTGGATTTTGCAATAAAATAAAATACCCACTAGATATCTTTTTCGTCAATTGTTTGAATAGGAGAACTCAGAATTATGGCACAGTCTTGGGAAAATTAACTTAAAACCCTTGAAACAGTTTACTAATGTGTTTGAACCTGATGTGGATCCAGGCTCTCATTGCACTAAAAGTGTGGTTGAAGTTATTGACTGCCAAGACCTCCAGTGGTAGGGAGAGAGTGGGGTTGAAATTGTGGTTTTAGGGATGGCTATTATTTGAATAAATGTTGTAGGAAGTTTCCAAGCACAGAACACAGCATGAATCTCTGGTTCTTAGTTCTTCACCAATATTTCTTCACCGAGAATAGCCAGACCTCTTGGAAGGGTAGTTGAAATTGAGTGACTAGGAGAGAGAGCATCAGATCCTACAAAGAATGGTGATGACAGAGGATGGAGGGAATTGGGGTGATGGTCAAAGGGTACAAAGTCTCGGACAGGAGGAATAGGTTGTTTGGGGTTTTTTGAGATCCATTGTGCAGTGTGGTGAATATAATTAATAGTGCATTGTACATTTCAAAGTTGCTAAGAGTAAATTTCAAATATTCTCACCCCCTCAAAATAAGTATTTGAGGTGATAGATATGTTAGTTAGAATGACTTAATTATTCTACACTGAACTTGGAAACTTTAATATCACTTTGTACCCCATAAATACATACAGTTATAAAGGGTCAATTTACAATAAAATAAAAAGTTTTAAAGGAAAAAGAAATTAAGAGTGAATAGAAGTGTGGAAGGATTTTTGAAAGTCAGCAAGTTTATCTTGGATTTAGGAGGGAGCCCTAGTAGTTTTTTGAACAGGGTAATGACAAGGTGAAATCTGTATTTAAGGAAAACTTCATCTAGCACTTGATTTGGCATTTAATTTGATCTCACGGGGACTTGGTGAGTACCTGTTTGTACCAAGTATCATACTGGATACAGTAGTGCACAGAGCAGCATGGGGAAGAATTCCTGCTTCAAGAAACGTAGTCTGGTGGAGTCAAGAAACTGATTTTGAAAAATCTGCCTCAGTAAAATTTCAGTACCAGAGTTGACCTCAACTCTGGTTGTCATGGTATCTGTTCTATGTTGCCAGTTAGGTTCTACCACAGCAGCGGTCTCTGTCTGTGATGATGTGACACAGATAACGTTGATTCTATGATTTGTATGGGACACTCTAAAGTCTGCCCTCAATCATTGGAATCACATCTCATATAAATGTAGCTGAATATTCAGCAGCAACTTTTTGAATTCCATATTTTCATGTTTGCTTCCTTCTAAGTCAGGTTTCTGTCCTCCCGGTGGCTCGGCCCTCTTCTACCCCAGTCCTGCTGCCTCCGTGTATTCAGATTACATCTGGATGATCTTTCCTTTTCTGACAGTGTTTTTTGTTTGTTTGTTTGTTTGTTTGTTTTGGTTTTTATTTTCTTGAGATGAAATCTTGCTCTTGTCACCCAGGCTGGAGTGCAGTGGCACTATCTTGGCTCACTGCAACCTCCACCTCCCAGGTTCAAGCGATTCTCCTGCCTCAGACCCCCCCGAGTAGCTGGGATTACAGGCGCGTGCCACCACACCCCGCTAATTTTTGTATTTTCAGTAGAGATGGGGTTTCACCACGTTGGCCAGGCTGGTCTCAAACTCCTGTCCTCAGGTGATCCGCCAACCTCGGCTTCCCAGAGTGCTGGGATTACAGGCATGAGCCACCACGCCCGGTCTCTGACAGTGTTTTATCCCTTGTCATGTACACTAATTATATCCTGGCACTTGGCTCTGTAGTTGTTTTTATTTCAGTCTTGCCTAATCGGTTAGAATCATAGACTACTTGAAGGCATGAATAACCGTCCACATTTTATCTATTTATTTATACATCTCTCATTACTTCAAAAAATGATTTGAGCATGTTTCTTTTATATGATTGTGTTTTGACCTTGGTCAAGGTGGTAGACATCTGATTAAGGAGGGTCAATAATTTATGAACTCAGAACACACAGAACAGAGGACTTTTTGTTGTTGTTTTTAATTTATGATTTATATCTCTTTAAAAGTCCGGCAAAGACACATCGTATTTCTCAAATCAACTTTAGAGAAAAACAAGAATGTGAAGCTGAGACTCCTGCAGTCAATGAGAAAGTTTTGATACCAAACCTATTAAATGCAAATTAAATCTATTTTTCTATGAACATGTGCATATTATCTCTGAAAGTAGATGTATGCCTTAAATATAAATTTTCCTTACAATATGGATTTCTGTGATATCGGGAATCTATGTTTTATAAAGGAACAACTGCTGCAGTCCCTGTGGCTCATGATTCCTTAGCAGCTGTGTCCAGCTGGTGGTCCACATTCCCGCTACTTCTTCAGTGAATGGAAACATTTAGGTCAATATTGATATAAAACTTCATGAGCTTTCTTCTCTTTCAGCTTTGGTTCGCCTTTGTTAATGGATTTTCTGGGCAGATTTTATTTGAACGTTGGTGCATCGGCCTGTACAATGTGGTAAGCATTCTTCATCTCTATCTGATAGCATGCAGAACTTAGAACTTCAGTGACATTCCTTCACTGTTTATGTCTGGGAAGTGTATCTGAGTCAATCATCTGTATACTTAGCAGGCAGCACAAATACATCTTTGGGCCCTTTGTTGCTGTGAAACATCCTGCAGAAGCCCAAACTCTCCACACGTGGTTTCAATCATAGCAGATCATTCTTGAATAACCCCATGAAATTATTAACCCATATATCTTGATAATAGACCCTTGTTACCCCCTTACTACATGCCTGTGCAACACTTTCGTGTTTTTAGCTCAAGTACAAATTTCTGAACTACATCTAAACTCATTCCGCTTCATTATTTTTGTTCTGAATTCTTAAACATAGATACAAATATACAGTGTGTGATCTGGTGTCCGTTCTGTCCTTCCTGAAAGGGTATCTGTCCTTGTGGAAGAACATTTTCTTCTGCAGTTAGAGCTAAAATAATGAATTCTGACTTCCAGCTACTGTGGAGGATGGTAATCAGCTCATCTGGTATTTTTTATGATTTTCAAGTTCCTTTTTTATTACTTTTTATAACTATGATGAATTCAGAAGCTAGAAATAAATATAAACTGTAGCTAAAATGGCTCAGTAGCTGCTTAGCTTTCTTGCTTTTTGTTTCACCGGCAGGAAGAACTAAGGGGCTTGTAGAGCACTCTAGAGACCCTAGAATGGCCCATTTTTTGAGTTGTTCTCTCACTTGCCTTCAATCCTAACTCTGCTCCATGGGAATTTACATTCTGAAGCAGCCATCATAAATAAATGTAGATGGAAGTTACCAGACATACAATAATAAAACCTATGGTGCTATAAATCCACTGGTGGCTAGATATTTAAGTCTTCCATGCTTTCACCCCCCTTTATTGAATAACCTCAGTGCTGGGTGCTGATGTAAAATGCTGAATGCAGTAGTTTGCCCTGGCCCTGTGTAGCTTGCAGGTTAAGAGGGTCAAATGTGTGGATTCAGACACCTCCAAGGAGGACTGGGTCCAGATCTTGAGTTGAAATCGTGTTGGTGAGTCAGTAACTGTGTTAACTTGCTGCAAAGTCACTAGCGCATTTCCTCCTGATACTGATGCCCTAAGAGACAAAGATTAGGAATGGTAAGAACAGGACAGGATTGATGTCCATTCCCTCCTGTGCTAAAAAAGCTACTCTGACTACCTACCCATGGATGGGGGCTCCAGGGCCTCCCCTTTGTGTACTAAGGGGAGATCACAGATTGCTAACTCTGTACCTCCTGAAACTATTTTAAGTAGGTTAAAGCTATGCAACCATTTCGGGGAAATATGCAGAATGCTCCACGATTATTCAGTGCTTGAAAGGATCAGGTATCAATGGAGCTGACACTTCACACAAACACATGCCACATCCCTATTTTAGAAACAAAATGCTGAGACCTAGGAGAGATTTTGTTGTAGAGCCAAGGACAGGTGTGGTATATATATATATATATATATATATATATATATATATATACACACACACACACACACATACATACATATATATCACCTGCTTATAGTATGAGTGGATTTTAGCTTGATTTCTATGCTCAGGGCATGAGGGCTGGATTCTTTTCTTAGCTCCATGCAGTCTTGGCCAATTCAAATTAATCCAACAGATTTTATTGAGTGCCTACTACAGATAAGATGCTGACAGGCTAGAGGGCAGTGTTGGTCAAAATAAGGCCCACAGACCATTTGCAGGAGAATAACTAGGGTTTATTTGAAAAATGCAGATTCCTGAGCCCCACCCCAGATTAACAAAGAGTATCTCAGACATATTGCAGTTTTTGCAAATTTTTTTTTTTTTTTGAGACTGGGTCTTGTTCTGTCACCCAGGCTGGAGTGCAGTGGTGCCATCACTACTCACTGTATCCTTGACCTCCCTGGCTCAAGCAATCCTCCCACCTCAGCCTCCTTAGTAGCTGGGACCATGGGCAAATGCCACCACAGCCAGCTAATTAAAAAACATTTTTTTTGTGGAAATGGGGTCTCACTATGTTGCCCAGATTGGTCTCAAACTCCTGGGCTCAAGCAGTCCTCCCACCTTGGCCTCCCAAAGTGGTAGGATTATAGTCATGAGCCGCAAACTTTTCTAGTTATTGTTATGCACGACCCTAGGGTTGAGATTATATTTTATGCAGTTTTTCTGTCCCCTAAACTGTACAGAGAGTACACTGTGATAGAAAAGTGTATTTCAAGGTGAAAGGGCCTAGGTTACCACTGAGTCCACAGTGCAGGCATTGAAGTGGGCTGCCAGTGAGTGCTGGCAGTTGGGATGGAATGGTCAAGAATGGTCAAGGATCTGCCAGGTGAACTCCAATGTGCCACTGGGCTCTGGACTTGCTCATACTGGCGGGGCCAGACCTTTTGGGAACATGGAGATTTGCCCCCATGAAACTTGTTTTGGTGACATTTGTATAAAATAAATAGAAATTTAGAGAAAATTTACAAAAAAGGTACAAAGAAGTACTATTTACCCTTCACCCAAATTGAACAGTAATTAGCATTTCCCCCAGTTGCATTCTCTTTCTCCATACTTGTACGCATGCACACGTGCCTACACTCATGCACACACTAGTGAATGCATTTATTTCTGACCCAGTGGAGTATTACAAACATCATGTCCCTTTCCTGCTTAACACTTTAGTCAATAGTAGCAAGAGCTTCCTCTTATACAACCAAAGTATAATGATCAAATCTGAAACATTTAACATGGATTTAATACTATTATCTAATTCATCTGAATCCATATTCCAGTTTTGCTATTCTTGCTCCAATAATGCCCTATTTAGCAACTTTTCCAGTCCAGGATCATTCTAGAGACTGCCTGCAAGAGAACATTTGTGATATGGAAGGCATTTGCTAGTGATCCTCCTCCTCTGGGCTGGGTTCTCCCCTGTGATTTTCTTCATGCAGTATTTCTCTCCTGCTTTTTCTTCTAAATGTACTCTTTGTTTGATTCCGCAAGTCAGCTAAAGTAGCAAGTCGTTGTTCCTCAAACTAATTTTCTTTTCTTTTTTTTTTTTTTTTTGAGATGGAGTCTAGCTCTGTTGCCCAGGCTGGAGTGCAGTGGTGCAATCTCAGCTCACTGCAAGCTCCACCTCCCGGGTTCACGCCATTCTCCTGCCTCAGCCTCCCAAGTAGCTGGGATTACAGTCACCTGCCACCGCGCCCGGCTAATTTTTTGTATTTTTAGTAGAGATGAGGTTTCACTGTGTTAGCCAGGATGGTCTCAATCTCCTGACCTCATGTTCCACCCGCCTTGGCCTCCCAAAGTGCTGGGATTACAGGCATGAGCCACCACACTCAGCCTCTCAAACTAATTTTCATAACAAGTTAATAGCATTAAAACAGACTTGAGGCCGGGCGTGTTGGCTCACACCTATAATCCCGGCACTTTGGGAGGCTGAAGCAGGTGGATCACCTGAGGTCAAGAGTTCGAGACCAGCCTGGCCAACATGGTGAAACCTCATCCCTACTAAAAGTACAAACATTAGCTGGGCGTGACGGTGTGCACCTGTAATCCCAGCTACTTGGGAGGCTGAGACAGGAGAATTGCTTGAACCCGGGAGGCGGAGGTTGCAGTAAGCTGAGATCACACCACTGCACTCTAGCCTGGGCAACAGAGCAAGACTCTGTCTCAAAAACAACAATAACAACAAGAAACAGGCTTCTTCCTAAATAATGAATGAATGCTGTCCCAGAAGATTTTCATTATATCCATAGTCAAATTTCTTTATTTTTTATTTATTTATTTTTTTTGAGACGGAGTTTCACTCCTGTTGCCCAGGCTGGAGTGCAATGGCGCAATCTTGGCTCACTGCAACCTCTGCCTCCCGGGTTCAAGCGATTCTCCTGCCTCAGCCTCCCGAGTAGCCAGGATTACAGGCGCGCACCACCACGCCTGGCAAATTTTTTGTATTTTTAATAGAGACGGGGTTTCACCATGGCCAGGCTGGTCTTGAACTCCTGACTTCAGGTGATCTGCCTGCCTCGGCCTCCCAGAGTGCTGGGATTACAGGCGTGAGCCACTGTGCCTGGCTCATTTTGTTTTGTGGGTAGAATGAGACTAAAAATACCACGAAGGACCAATGCTGCTAGGATCAAATGGATTTCAGCTAAATTTTATGTCTTTTATAATGCAGAGAACACTCTAGTATTATTTGACCACTTGCAGAAAATGAATCCTGTTGTCAAGCCAGCATCGTTTGAGGAAGAAAACTGTAGGCCAGTCTCACTTATAAACATAAATACAAAAATTCTACGTAAAATATTGGCAAATGGAGTCCAATAATATATTAAAAGAAAAAGTACGCGACAAAGTAAGATTTATTTTAGGGATACAGGAGGCTTGAAATTAAATATCTTTCTAAATATCACTATATCAATAAAATAAGAAAAACATGATCCCATCAGCAGATGCTACAAAAATGTTTGAAGCAATTCAGCTGCCATTCCCAAAATAAGAACTCTAAATAAAATAGAAATAGAAAAAAGCCATTTAACCAGAATTCAGACCATTTACAAAAACCAGTAGCATGCTGCCCAAAATGGTAAAATTCTGAAATGGTTTCATTTAAAATAAGAAATTAATCAAGATGCCTGCCATCACTATATAATTCATTGTTTTCATGTTTTCGGCAACTGCAAAGAAGATTACAAATATTGGGAAAACAGTGAACAATTTCTGTACTTATACACATATGCTCACAGAAATATGGTAATGTAAATATGTTCATATATGATTGTGTATCTAGAAAACAAAAAAAAACAGTAGATAAATACTCGAATTATAAGAGAATTTGATAAAGTGACCAGAAAAATGATAAATATATTTTTAAAATCAATAGCCTTTTTCTAGCCTAGCAATAAACAGCTTTTTTTTTTCTCTAGCAGTGGACACCTAGAAATGCAAAGGAAATACGAATTCTTTCAAAAAAGCAATTAAAATTATACATCGCATAGGAAAAATGTTTACAGTACCTACATTTTTTAAAAGTCTTATTGAACAAATGGAAAAGCATACTATTTTCTTGCATGGGAAGACTTAGTATCATAAAAGATTCAACTCTTCTAAAATTAATATAAATATATATGATTCCACATAGACTCAATCCCAACAGGTGAATGTTTTGGGAGGAAAGGGGGAAGTTGCATAAAGTTATATTAAAATATAAATGGAATTTACACATATCTGAGAATAAATATGTAAAGCATGCTCAAAAAAAGAACATAAAAGTAGACTTATTTTTACTAAATATCAGACTATACTATGAAGCCACCATAACCAAATCACTGTTATTGACAAATAAGTTGGAGATTCTAGAACTACATTCCCATTCTAGAGTCTAGATGTGTAATACATGAAAATTTGATTAGCCTTAAAGGTGATCTTTCAATGTAGTGGGGAAAGTTTGGCCTCATTAATTATGTTATCACAATTGGCTCTTTATCTGGAAAAAAATGGACTCCTATATAGAAAAATTAATTCCAGATATATTAAAGACTTAAATGTGGAAAATAAAATAGTAAAATCCTACAAGACACTCCTGGAAACATGTACTTTTCATGGAAGAGTAACTTCTGTAGCCGCAATTGGACATGCAGAAGCATTTCTTGGCCATTTAAATATTAAAAGCTTTTATATGGCAAAAGAACCCATTTAAAAAACCAATAGACAAAGAGTGCATTTGCATGAAATTTCATAATATAAAGACAGGGTTGATATCTGTTCTACTCAAAGAACTCTTTAAAAAGAGGATAAGCCATGGATAGAAAGTAGACAAAAGACATGAGTAGACATTTCACAGAACTGCAAATGCAGATAACCAGCAAATGTATGAAAACATGCTCAAACTCACTGGTAGTTGGGGAAATGCAGCTTTTTAAAGTAAGAAGTAGACAAAAGACATGAGTAGACATTTCACAGAACTGCAAATCCAGATAACCAACAATTGTATGAAAACATGCTCAAACTCACTGGTAGTTGGGGAAATGCAGCTTTTTAAAGTAAGAAGTAACATCTTTCATTTTTAAGACTGGAGAACATTAAAAGACCAATGTAACAACCATTGCTGATAGGGAAATAGCGAAAAATCTATGATTTTCTTTTGCAATGGGAGAGGAAAATGCTTTCAAAATCCTTTGAAAGGCAGAATCTAGTAAAATTAAAAATGCATGTATCCTTTTAACTCTCCTGCTGGGCCTTCCTCCCATAGAGATAAAAGAAAAAGTCTGTATATTATAATATAGTATAGATATGTATTACATAATGTTTGTGGTAACAAAGAACTGGAAAGAAAATGAATGTCTGTCAGTGGGTGAATGGCTAAAAAAAAATGGCACATCCATACTATGAATTATTATGTGACCATTAAAAGACTGCATTAGCATCAAACCCAAGGGACTTGGGGGGCTTTCTGTAATGTATTGTTTAGCAAGAAAAGCATGATGAAGAAAAATGTGTATAAAGTATAATGTCTACTTTTTTTGGTTGGCAGGAGACGGGGTCTCACTCTGTGGCCCAGGCTGGAATGCAGTGGTGCAATCATAGCTCACTGCAGCCTCAACCTCCTGGGCTGGAGCAGCCCTTTCACCTCAGCTTCCCAAGTAGCTGGGACTACAGGCACACACTCTCTTGGTGTGTTCTGTGAAATTGAGACAGGGTCTTGGTGTGTTGCACAAGCTGGTCTCGAACTCCTGTCTTGGCCTCCCAAAGTGCTAGGATTGCAGGCAGGAGCTACATGACTGGCCAGTGTCAACGTTTTATGAAACAAATTATGATCCCTAACGTGTGTGTGTGTGTGTGTGTGTAGTATGGTATAGGCAAAGTGGAAAATATGTAGGCATGCTGGGCTTCATTATAGCATGGTGATTGAAGGGTAGGGGAGAATCTGAAGATGGGTAGAAGGAGAAGCTCAAGTTTAAAAAAAGAAAAAGACTGCCACGTAAACAGCAGGCGTGACATCACATGTACACATGGATGCAGAGCAATGGAGGTGAGAGTATATACTAAGAAAGTGTGCATGGCTCCTGGCTTCTGGTAGAAGCTCTGTCCAGCTATAAAACAAACAATTTTTGTTGTTGTGAGGAAACTGAGTGCAACAAGTCCCCTGTGGATTTCTCCTTGAAGTCTTTGTAGCACATTGAAATCCCAGGGCTGCTTTCCATTCTGCTGTGGACTGAAGGAAGAGTGTGAGAGTTTTACTGACTCTACTCACCACACATCTGATTGCCTGCTCCCAATAGACTTGGGAACAGCTTCCTCTGGCCATATACTCCATCTCCAAATAGCTAGTGTGAGTTCAGAATTCTCGTACAGACACACGTCCAATTCCCACAGGCCTGAGAGCTTGCTGGGTTTGTGGGTGGGGATTTGAGGGACGCTCAGCAGCAAGTGACCCAGGCTGTGTGAACCATTCCCAGAACCAAGCAGGAGAAGGACCCTCAGGGCCAACATGTCCTGAGTTAAAATGACATGTTTCTTCCAAGCACCTTCTTCAGCTCCTGCTTGATTTTTCTAATATACAAATGTGAGTACAGGTGAAAGTCACAAGTCTTGCAAGGCACCATCTGCCCAAGAACTCATTGTCACTGGAGATTGTTTGGTCTGGTCTCCTTCCTATCCTTGCCTTACACCGCACCCTCAGCCAGCCACCATCCTGTGTATCTTAGAAAGTTCCTTGTCCTTTAAATGACAACAATTTAAAGATCGAATTGGCTTTTATTAGCCATTCTGGAATTGGGTAACATCTCATTCCATGAAACAGAATGAGTGCTCCGATGAGCTGAGCAGAGGAGGCCAGCTTTATAGGCAGAAAGGGACTAAGGAAACAGAAGTAGAACAAAAAGTGATTGGTTGTTTCAAAGTGGCTTTCTTTACAGAGTTCAAACAGGGGACTTCCGTATCATGCTGCCTCAGGTAAACTGGGCCCTTTCTGGTGCCCAGGTAAACTGGTTGCTGTGAATCTCCTGTTTTTTGTTTGTTTGTTTGTTTTTGGAAAACTGGCCTGTTTCAAAGTTTAGTTTGATGACACAGCTCTTAGCACAAGTAACTCCATTTTGGTTTGGTCAGGTCTGCTGGGGCCGAGTGCAGGAGCTCAGTCCAAACAGTGGCCTCCTATAAGCGTTGTTCAACACCTCCAAACAGGCATGCTGATGTCTCAGAGCTTTGTAAGGGGTGCATCTCTCATGGGACTCCTTCCTCGCCCACATCCCTGTCATCTTGCCAAATCATGTTGGTCTAATACCTTGCAGGTCAGATACTCTTTGGTGCAAGAATCCTTTGGTGACTCTCCCTTCTCCTTCTGCGTCCTCCCCTAACAGGTATTAATAGTTTTGCAGAGCTCCGTGTTTTGTATATTTATCTCTATGCCTGTTGCCCCACTGCCCTCCCCCACTTTTGCAGTAGATGGCGTTCCTGGAGGTCCTAATTCCTTTCCTTCTTTCTTCTGTTTGTAAATCTCTCCATTCCTGGTGCTTATCACAGTATCTAGCCCATAATTCATTTATTGTAAATGTCTGTTGAATGAATAAATGGATGAAGTACATTATGCTTCCTGAAATTTGAGTATAACGTCAGGGTGGAAAGTTGTAAATTTTACGTCAGCTAGCGTGAGCAGAAAACAAAGCAACACCTCAGACAGCTAACTGTGGCATGATTCCACATCAGTCTTCGTTTTACAAAGGAAGGTAGTTGCTAATTTAACAAGAAATCTTGGCTAATCAGATAACGTACGATGTTTTTAGTGTTCAGTGTATTCATTTGATAGTGATTAACGTAAAAATGGTCTTTCATTTATTTCCTTTGTTTGGAGGGTGTCTGGGGATCTGTGAATCATGGAGTCTCAGGTTTGGACTTGACTGGAAGTGAAGTCATCATTTGGTAGAAGGGAACAATGAAGCCGTGTGGATCCGAAGGGCTGCTTTTAATGGCTCATTGTTCTCCCTGCAGATTTTCACCGCTTTGCCGCCCTTCACTCTGGGAATCTTTGAGAGGTCTTGCACTCAGGAGAGCATGCTCAGGTTTCCCCAGCTCTACAAAATCACCCAGAATGGCGAAGGCTTCAACACAAAGGTAAACAGAGTGTGATCTCAGAACTGTCACCTCAGAAAGGCGTGGCTGTTTGATTCTAGTCATCTGCCTAGGAGATAGTTGAAGCTTGAGAAAGAACATTTGAGAAGTGCTGAGAACATGATCCACTCACCCCACCACCACACACACACACACACACACACACGCGCGCGCGCCACAAGCCCAGTGAATTCAAGACGCCTTCTCAGGCGACGGGTCCGTGCTGTGTGGGCTGCAACCTCCAGTCCCAACATGCTGACTCCTTCCCGCTTCTCCCCATCAGCCCCTGACATCAGTGTGGGCAGCAGCTCCCACAGCCCAGGTTCAGGATCCGCTGTCAGAGATCCCCCTTGCGTGGTCCTGCAGCCCCATGTGGAGGCCTGTTGGCAGCTTACCTAGCTGTTGCTGGGTTTGTCATTTGAAATAAAATGTGTCTTTAGCTAGTGCGTAAAATTGACTAGATATGAACTCAGGGATCACATGAGTTGCGGGGGATTTGGTTTTCTTTTTCTGGACCAGAGAATCAGAAAGGAACCAAAAAAAAATAAAAAAAAGAAAGATATGGGTGATCCTGACAAACCCGCGCCAAAGCTGGGTGGGGTGTTAAAGGGGTCGTGCAGTCTCAGACAGCAGAGGGGTCTGCCACACAGATGCCATTTGCGGCTGAATGTGGCAGAGTGCTTGGGTGACCCCATCCAAAGAAAAGGGAGATGTGTGCCTGGGCACAGAGGGGCGAGATGTGAGCATGGCTGCACGGCCTTGTTTCTGCCTCTGGTCTTTGCGCAGGGGGGATTCAGAAGTTTAGACAGAGGTCTGTTGCACAGTTCACCTCCCGTGCTGTGTGCTGGTGGCGGTCATGATTTGCGTGCATAGTTCCTGGGCCGTCAGTGAGAAGGACACAGGGAGTCACCCCTCCAGGCCTCAAGGAGAGAACAGTCTCCCGGGGCCTTTCTTCTGAGCCAGATGTTCCTGACGTCCCTTACAGCTGCTTTTTTCTGGGGAGGCTCACTAGTTACATCCGAGGCAGGGAAGAAACAGAAAGGCTCCTTATTGGTTCTACCGTCTCCCACATCCAAAGAGACCCGAGGGACTCATTTTACCAATCCTTGTTGACTGTGATTCCGTTAATGGGAAAATATGACCCATTTTCACTGCATTATTTACATAAATCCATTTTCTACAGAATTTGAATTCAAAGGCCATTTGAGGTGCGAAGGAAGTAAGAGCTGAGAATGCACGGAAACTTATCTGCAGACACTTTGAAGAATTTTTTTTTTTTTTTTAAGTAGAGAGGTCAGAGATGGTGCAAAATGAACATTTAAAGCAGGGGAAAATTCTATTGTCTTATAACATTTTTCACTATTTTCTGTTGTCTTACCACTACTTAGGCTCAAACTATATGATAATTTCCAGGGACAACTTGTAGATGTTTAAATAAATTTAATCTGGCTTTAATAGTTAATAACTCGAGGGGGGGCAGCCAAGATGGCCGAATAGGAATAGCTCTGGTCTACAGCTCCCAGCGTGAGCAACGCAGAAGACGGGTGATTTCTAATAGTTAATAACTCTGTCATCACGGTGGTTAAAACAATGATTGCGATGTATTAGTGAAACTAAAGTTTAGAATAAACTAAACCTTGTGTTCTTTTTTCTGACCTTTAAACATTAAAATAAAGAGAATTTTCAAATATGCATATTATCTAAAATCCCAAAAATAAAAGAAGAAGTTGAGTGAGAGGGATTTGAAGTAGTAAAACAAAAGAGTGAGAATGCCATGTAAAAAGTTACAAGTGGAATGTTTTCAGTGCTTTTAAGACATCCCATCTGCCCCGACACAGTTTAATTGTTAAGAAGAGACACAGTTTTAGTCTCTTCTTAACAATTTTGACCTAGTACCCTTTTTCTGGATGTTTGTAAAATGGTGTTGTCTCTCTTACAATGCTAAAGAAAACTGATCAGAGTGAATTTTTCACATGTGGATAGATTGTGTTGGTCTGCATACATGTGAGTAGATATTTAGGTGTTTGTAACTAAAGTAATATGATCTGGAGATAATCCAGTCATTTGTATGTAAAAATTAAATAATCGATTTGGGTGGGTTTTTTTTTTTTTTCAAATTCAAGAATAATATGCTACTCCTGGAACCGTGCAGCGCACGGCCAGGATCCTTCACAATGTGGCGTTTGTTGAGAGTTTCACAGAGGTCAAGCGTTTTGGGCAGCTCCTGACTCCCTTGGTTTGTTTTTCCTTAGGTTTTCTGGGGTCACTGCATCAACGCCTTGGTCCACTCCCTCATCCTCTTCTGGTTTCCCATGAAAGCTCTGGAGCATGGTAAGGGCTGTGTGATTTCACCTGTCAGCAAGGAGCTTTGCAGCCGCTCTGCTGCCTGTGTGTTCACAATTTTTTTTTTCCAATTCTGCAGAACAAGAGATCACAGGAACACATTTTAGAGGAAAAACATACCTAAAGCATAATGAGAGCTAGTCCCAGGTTTATAGCTGTTAGGTTTCATCAGTTCTGGCCTTGAGAACCCATTTTCTTTCCAGTTGACTGGATAGTTTGAGTACTAGGAATACTCAACTCAGTTTTAAAAACTATTTGGGTCAGAGATCTTCAAGGAAAGCCCTGTACTGTAATGAAATGTTGATGCTTTTTGTCCGTGGTTTGAAATTCTCTTTTAATTACTTTGACTTTTATTTCTGAGCCTCCCCTACCCATATGCAGAATAACTCAAATCTTATAAGATTTGAATCTTATTCCTAGCTTTCTGAAAGAGTGTCCTGTCCTTGATGTACGCCTTTTGAAACTAGAGTTTGAGAACTAATTCTCCAGATTGGTGTCTGTCTTTACAGCTAGAAGAGGATGTCTGAGAACTGTGGCAGACTCGGTGTTTTTTCACACTTCTTAATACATCCAGAACGTGGCCTCCTAAAGAGACATATTTTTATTCTCAGAAAATAAAAATGTATCATGAGAATGCTACTCTTTCATCCCTCTCAAATAGTAATAATCCCCCTGGGAAAAATTACTCCAAATGTTGACTAGACAAGGCCCTTTATTGTTCAAAGAACCAAAGAATATAAAGTTTCCAAGCGTCTTTGTTTCTGTGTCAGTGAGTTTTATGCTTCAAACAGAAATGATTCATCCTCACTGATATTCTTTAACCTATTAAATACTGACAGAGAAAATGCATGCACTGCCATTTTCTTATGCCACGTGACATATTCTTTCCATTTCATCAGAACTCCTTTTCCTTCGAGGGTTCCTAAGTCTTTAAATCAGAGAATACAATTTTATGCTTTCTAGCCCCACCCCAAAAAAGAGCATTCTAGTGAAATCATTTTCTTTTAACTTGAAACCCTTCTTGTGATTCATCTTTACTCAGTGGATTTAATTTCTTTTAAAATGGTTTTGTAAATAAGAGTGTGTACGTATAAGAGTTTGGGATGTGATTTTGTTTCAGAGGCTGTGATATTTTGGTGACAGACTCAGCCATCATTGTAGCAGGAAGGATTAGTGATGGGAAATGGTATATCTGATGAGCATAAGAGAAATTTGAGCAATTATCCTCCATACCTGAGCCCAGGCTTTGGTACTTAAGAAGAGTCTGCAAATAGCATGAACTAGCCACAAGTACTCTCTGAAGACCCCTTACCACTTCTTATCTAGACATCCTACTGTGTTCCTAACTCAGAATTGCTTGCCTTTTGACTCTCAGAAGCTTTACAAGATGGTCATTTACTTACCTGCTTCAAAAGGAACTAGGGTGGCTGTTCTGCAGTGGAGACGATGGTTTTCTAATCCTGGAATTATGATCATATACATTCAGTTGGTGCCTTGTGGTTTGTGGTGAAATTGCTATAGTTTACCCAGATTCCATTATGTAAGTCCATTCATTCACCTAACATGGTCAGTGTTTAAAAGGATGTAGACTCCCAGCAGTTGCTAACTTACCTAAGAGACAGCACCAAATGAATTTTAAATTAGTTTTGCTATCCTTATCTAATTCCTCCAAATTTGGCAAATTACCTGGCAGCCAGCCAATAGGATGCTTTTTTCCTCTTTTTATTATCACCATTATCATCAATGTCATTATTTCATTGTATTTATTGAGCCTTCGGCATAGGGGTTTTCTTTGAGTTGTGTTGCAAACGATAATCTATTGAGTGAAACTGTGTAAAGTTAAGTAAATTGCAAATATTAAGTGTATCAGAACAACAGAGGGACATTGGTGTTCTTGGTCATTAGTTGACTTCCCCTAACAAATTGAATATTTTAGAATTAATTTCTAAATTCTCACTGTTAGTGCAGAGAAAAAAATCATTATATTATTGCTCATTAACCTTATTCCTGTTATGTTCAAGACACTGTGGTAGATTCTAAGGGTGACAGTAGATATATCAATGTCGGTCTCACCTTCAAAGAGTTTGTAGTATGGAAAGGGAGATTAGATTTTGTCTTAGTCCATTTTGTGCTGCTATAAGAGTACCATAGACTGGGTAATTTATAGTGAACAGAAATGTATTTGGCTCATGATTCTGGAGGCTGGGAAGTCCCAGGTCAGGGAGCTGGCTTCTTGTTAGGACCTACTTGATGTGTCATCCCATGGTGGAAGGATATGGGGTAGAGAGAGAAGGAAGGAACCCATGCCAGTGACAACAGCATTAATGCATTCATGAGGGTGGCACCCCCATGACCCAAACACTTCCTATCAGGCCACAGCTCCCAGCACCACTGCACTGGAGATCAGACTTTCAACACATGAGCTTTGCGGGCTGCATTCAAACCAGAGCAGATTTGCAAATGAATAACTCCAGTACAAGGTAAAAAATAGCTGTTTCAAGTAAACCATAGACAAAATGCTATTAGATATCAGAGGACTGAGAGATGCCTTTCATTTGGAGTTATTAATAGCTTCCTAGGGGAGGTAATATTTAAGTTTAGCCATGAAATCCAGCAGAAGGAAGAATCAAGCAAAGTGGGGAAATCAGGACAGGTGTGGAAAACTGAGCAGCTGAAGGGTGAAAGATGGGGAAATTTAGGAAGGCAGATAAAAGCTGAATTACAGAGGGCTTTGAGTATGAGGTTAAGAAACCGGGATGTGGCTGGGCGTGGTGTCTCACGCCTATAATCCCAAAACTTTGGGAGGCAGAGGTGGGTGGATCACCTGACATCAGTTCGAGACCAGCCTGGCCAACATGGTAAAACCCCGTCTCTACTAAAAATACTAAAATTAGCTGGGTGTGGTGGCAGGCACCTATAATCCCAGCTACATGGGAGGCTGAGGCAGCAGAATCGCTTGAACCCGGGAGGTGGAGGTTGCAGTGAGCCAAGATCGCGCCACTGCACTCCAGCCTGGGCAAAAAAGCAAAACTCTGTCAAAAAAAAAAAGAAAGAAAGAAAAAGAAAAGAAAAGGAAAGAAGGAAGGAAGGAAGGGAGGGAAAGGAGGGAGGAAGGAAGGAAGGTTGGAAGGAAAGAAGGAGGGAAGGAGAAGAAAGAAGGAAAGAAACTGGGACTTAACTGTTTAGGCGTTGAAGGGTCAGTGTAGAATTTAGATCTAGAATTTTATGATCAGGGCAATTTGGGAAAATAAACCTGTCATGTCTTGTAAGGTGAGCGGTAGAAAGAAAACTACTGGCAGAGATTCCAGGGGACAGCTTAGGGAGGGTTAAACCCAGGAATGGGATAGTGTTTGGAGAGGGTGTTTTGTAAGGAGCTTCTTTGTTTGCTGAGATTGTGGTGTATCTACAAGGTAAGAGGCTCTCTGAGGGCACAGTGAATATAGATATCAGCAAGCCAGGCACTGCCTCTCCTGCCCTCTGGAGGCTTCCCTCTTGAAAGAGGAGTAGGGGGTGGTCACGTGGGACAAGGGAGATGTAGGGCATGGTTGGGAGAAGGAACATTCCTGGCCAGGACCTTGCAGGTGCACAGGACCTGAGCTGCTGAGGCCATAGGAAGTGTTTTAGTGGGACTGGGGGTGCCTGGACTCTGAACTCTGTCAGCCTCTGGTGAGAGGCTCGGGACACTGGGCATTCCTGCCCCAGACTGGAAAAAACAGTAACCTCCTACTGTAATCTGACTGCTCATGACCCCCCACCCCCCCAATTCATATGTCAAAACCTCAAACTGTAAGGTGATGGTATACAACATAGGGCCTCTGGGAGGTGATTAGGTCATGAGGGCGGATCTCTCAGGAATGGGATTAGTGTACCTATAAAAAGGACCCTAGAGAGCTCATTTGCCCCTTCCACTATGTGGGAATGTAGCTAGAAGACATCACCTATGAGGAATGGGCCCTCACCTGACACCACAACTGCCACTTCCTTGATCTTGGACTTCGCAGGCTCCAGAACTATAAGAAATGAATTTCCAAGGGTTATAATCCGTGCAGTTTATAGTATTTTGTTATAGTCAGCCGAAAGAACTAAGACACTCCCTCTCCTCCTTTCCCTATCCTTCTGGAAGTATCAATCAAAACAAATCTCTACATATTTCTAGCATCCCCCTTGTAGTGGACAACCACCCCTAGTCAAGACGACTACAGCATAGAGAGGAGGTAGGGGCTGGAAAAGGGAACTAATACTTGAGAGAGGATCTGATCACTAACACCTGGTTGGGGGGGAACTTTTTCTCAGGGCAGGGCTGGAGGTAGGAGAGTTTTGTGATGAGATTTGCCTGTAAAGAAGATTAAGACTGCTCTGTAGAGAAACACATAGGATCTGGCAAGAGTATGCCAGGACCATGCGGTTGCACAGGACCTGAGCCGCTGAGGCCATGGGAATTATTTTAGTGGGACTGGGGATGGCAGGGATTTTTTTGGTAGGGATGGGAGTGGCAGGGATAAAGACTGTAAGCAGCAGAGGACCAGGATATGTCAGCTGACTGGAGGACTTGTTTATGTGTGCTGATTTGCTGTCCTGAGTACAAGTGAATTCTTATTACACTTTTTTTTTTTTTTGAGACAGAGTCCCATTCTGTCTCCCAGGCTGGAGTGCAGGAGCATGATCTCGGCTCACTGAAATCTCCACCTCCCATGTTCAAGTGATTCTCCTGCCTCAGCCTCCTGAGTAGCTGGAATTACAGGCTCATGCCACCACGCCCGGCTAATTTTTGTATTTTTAGTAGAGATGGGGTTTCACCCTGTTGGCCAGGCTGGTCTCGAACTCCTGACCTCGTGATCTGCCCACCTCGGCTTCCCAAAGTGTTGGGATTACAGGCATGAGCCAATGCGCCTGGCCTTATTACACTCTTAATTGTCGTTTAGGAGAATGTATATCCTCCCCACCCCCAAAGAGGCATAGGAACATGGCACCAATTTGAGACAAACTAGGGCACTGTCAAAGCTGGGGGCCCTTGGTCTAACAGAGGGGTGCCTTCAGGCCTCTCCCCTCCCCCAAGAGCTGCCTGAAGCCATCCCTCAGATGGCCACCCACACCTAGAGCCCCAGAGGAGTTTTGTTTGACCGGGGGCTGAAGTCCCTAGAGTAGTTTCATCTCCCACTTGATACCGTATGGATGATGTCACAAAGACAGGAGGTTTTACTAGAATATTCTGCCTCCACCATCTATGGAGAGAAACTCAGGTATATATCAACAATGTTCACTTTGGGCAAGGCAACAGAAGCACACTTCTTCTTGGGAAGAAATATTTTGAGAAGGTATATCGTTCATTCCCTAGAATGCTTCCAAGAATTTTGCTTTGCTTATTTTCATGTGGTTTTGGAGAGACTTTTCAAAGCACTCCTTTGCTGATGGAGTTTGTGATGATTCATTTCAAATTTCAAAATAAATTTTTCCACTCAAGCAATTCAGTAAATCAGATTTCTTCCAACCATCACAGCCATACACTTACTGCCATGGTCTGCCTGCAGCTCCTCGCCTTTGATCTGGAAAGCGATGCTAGGTTAGACCTAGGATGTCACCTTCACAGGGACCCAAGTCCATCAGGAGCCCTGGTGTCAGCCCACACCCGGGTTTCCTGTTGGCATGTCCAGTCGGCAGAGTTGAGCAACCCTCCTTGAAGGGTAATGTGGTTATTGGCAAAATAATACAAAATCGGTCTTGATTTTAAAAAAGGAAGTATTCAGATTTTTCTTGATGAAATTTAAGAGGGAGGTGATGGGAAAGAGACTATGCTTAACAAAAGAAAAGAGCTCCTAAAAACATTTGTTCTTGATTCCCCAGAGTCCACCCCGTAGAAACTGCTCCCTCACCGTTTAAGGAGACTACCATACGGATTCTTATGTATGGGTACTAATTAAGCAACTGGGCCTTTCGACATTTTTGGAGAAGTCTATTTTATAATTTTTAATAAATTTGCTCCTGTAAGATCAGCCATGTTTTGTATACTGAAATAGTAGTGCACGTGTATAAAATAAAACTTAGTGTGACTCTCTTTGCCCCTGGCATTGTTGGGTCATATTAGTTTAAACTATTTCTGACCTTTACTTTATTACTGAAAACTTGAGTGTTTCATACCATATAAATCCTGAGACTTGCGTTGTTTCACATTAAGCTAAATTTGGGCAAGATTGCCAGTGTTCTCTGAGACTGCAACTTCTTAAACTCAATTATTCACTCATTTTTGTAAAAAGATAAAAGAGTGGCTGGGCACGGTGGCTCATGCCTGTAATCCCAGCACTTTGGGAGGCCGAGGCAGGCAGATCACCTGAGGTCAGGAGTTCAAGACCAGCCTGACCAACATGGTGAAACCCCATCTCTACTAAAAATACAAAAATTGGCCGGGCTTGGTGGCGCATGCCTGTAACCCCAGCTACTTGGGAGGCTGAGGCAGGAGAATTGCTTGAACTGGGAGGCAGAGGTTGCAGTGAGCCAAGATCGTGCCATTGCACTCCAGCCTGGGTGACAAGAGCGAAACTCAGTCCCAAAACAAACAAAAAAAAAGATAAAAGAATATGTTCTCTATGCCAGGCTCCTCCTGTGTTCTGGGGACACAGTAGTGCGTATAATAGAGGAGTTCCCGCCCTCATGGAACTGACACCTAGAGAAGGCAGGATTTGAACAGGAAATGTTAGCAAAGCAGAAGGTCAAGTTCAGATGGGATGTCTTCCAGGGAAAACTAACCTGGGTTGAGCTTTAAGGACTGCTTCCTGGAGGATGTGGCAGCAGAGTTGAAGGATGAGTCGGAATGAGGTAGGAGAAGAGGAGAGAGGAAAGAGTTTCAGGTTGCAGGAATAGAATAGTTCCAAGAGAAAGATGACATGAAGCAGTTGGGGGGAGATATTGTGGGGCAGATTGTGAGACACAGATTGCCCTGGGATGGTGAGAGTGGAGGTAGAGAAGTCAGACCTTTCCAGGCCTTTTGGAATAAATGAGCCTTTTGGAGTATAAGTGTAATAAGGCCATTGGCAGGTTTTAAGCAGGGAGCTGTGCAGTCTGATTTATTGTAATATAACCACACAGGCCAGGATAATGACTGGAGTCCTGTTCCTGGGCTGTTGCTGATCTAATGTAGCAATCATGGCACTTGAGAAAAGTGGATGGGTTGGAGGCAAAGCTAGAAGGACTCAGTATTGCATTAATTAATAATCCCCTTCTCCACCTGGTTGCACAATGTCCTAAACCCGCCAGGAGAATGTGCTAATGCAGTCATAAAGGGCAACAAAATACTATATTTTACAGTAAGGTATGTGAAACAATACACTGACATATTGTTCCCCCATAAAAGTCACCAACAGTGCTATGTGCAGCGTGGAAAAGATCTAAAATAAATTTAAAAGATTCAGAGACAAGCATTAAATGCTAAATGGGAGAGGAAAAGAGGGTAGTAACTCCATGTGGCCTCTGCCATCTGGGAAGACCTGCAGGGAGGACAGAGTGTGGTGAAGTTCATAAAATCCTGAAGTTAGTGGAACTTGCTCCCTAAGACCTAGAAACACAGAACATTCTGGGAGTCTTTCAGATTTGTACAAATGAAACTACAGCTCATAAATCTGCATAACTAGTTACTAACCCGATCATAGTACATTGAAAATATAAACAGGTTTCCAAATTCAAATGCAAGATTTTTGTTTCTGTTTTGTTTTAAACCGCAGTTATGAACTGCGGTAAAGCTCTGACTTTAGCTGTTTTCCTGTATTGTGACAGTGCACCTCACACATCCTGAAACCCAGAATTGGGCTGGAAGGGCCATTGTTTTCATTCAGTTAAATATTTCTTATGTTTCAATGTCTCTTTTAATAAACTCTGTGTTGCGCGTATTTTAGACAGTTGGGTTTGGTGTAATGTTGTAAGAAGTGTGAGCCAGAGTTCCTAGATTTCACCCTTAGCAGGAAGTTGAATCAAGATGGATTAGCCAGGGAATCTCAGGGGCTTAACCCAGTAAAGAGTTATTTCTCACCCATGTCCCTATCCAGTGGAGAAGTGCATTGTTCGTGGGTGTGTTGAGTATGTTTTTCTTATTTTCCATATTCCCGATGCACTGGCATTAGGGGCCTTGATTCCGGAGACACTGTCCTCCCAGGGCTAGCTAATTCCTGAAGTTAGCAAATGCCTCCCCTGCCTGCATGCCTTTGACATACAAATCAACCAAGCCCGAGCCCACACCCCCAGCCACCTCCTTTATCAAACTCTCACCCACTGAGCAGGTGTTCCCTTTGCCCAACAGCACCCCAGGGCCAGGTACTCAACAACTAGGGACCATCCTTACAGCCCCGAGCCTGCCAGAATTACTCCCATTATACAATCCTAAGTGTCCTCAGTCAGCATACCTACCCTGCCTCACCTGTTCCTCCCTGTAAGAACCCCAGTAGAGGCCTGGGCCATGCTCAGCGTCTCTCCAACCTCCTGAGCTCCGTGGCGCTACCTGGCATGGCCTTGCCAGGCATGCTGTGCCTCCTGCTTCTAGCATCTGTGAGTACGAACTTCTGCCTCCATGTCTGCCTGTCTTACCATATCTGTTAAAACTAAGCCCGCTTCATTTCAACACAGTGAGGCTCCATGGAGTACACCCTCAGCCTCAACACTGGGAGGGGAGAGGCAAGATGGTTTGCAGGGCAAGGATCATTTGCTCTTACCCACATCTGGCAGGAAGAGATCCATCAGTTCTGCCCATATCTGATTGGCAAGAACTAGTCACAGGGCCTAGCACGGCATGGGGTGCTGGGGGATATCACTTAGTTGTGTACCCAGGAGTAAGAAACACGTGTGGCCTCACTGGGTGACTGCCTGGGCATTGGCAATCAAGTTTACTTTGCGTCATTTTTACTTCCTTTTTCAGATTTATTTTTGGTAAACAAAAGTGAAAAAAGAGAAAGATTGAAATTTGAGTTTCATGTCCTTAACTTTATCCAGCAGAAATGGCAATAGAGGAGAAAATCCAGCAATAGGCTTATATAACCAGGAGCTTCACCCGGCAGCGCTGGTTGTGAATGTAATTGTAATCACTAACACTTGTATAAACCCTGCTTTTTATAAAGCAACCTCCGATACTTTATACTACTTTTTACGGGGAGGAAAAAAATAAATGTTCTCTTCATGAATTCATAGTGTCGGAGGCAGAAAGCATAATTTTAATTCTAGTTCAGGCACTATAGGCATAGCAGGTTAACTTCTGAAAGTTTGTAATTTAGCGTCCTGGAAGTTGGAATATATCTTCACTCTTGATGTAAATCTAGAAGTTGCTAGTTGGGATAGGGTGCGCTTCCTCTGAGCCACTGGAGTCTTGAGAGGCCCAGAGAGTAAGGTGGGGGCGGGGGCTGGCTCAGTTAATGTTCTGGAATCCCGGCTGCTTTGAAACAGTGCTGCTGGAAGCTCCTGAAGGGAAAGGAGGAGAGAGGAAAAGCAGGAGAAACTTGGTATCTGCTCTTGGACAGAAATGTCTTGGCAGATGTCTTGGTGTTGAGGGAATGGTGCCACCTCTACCTCAGTTCTCCCTCCTGAGCCCTGCATGAGTGTGATGCCTGCATTTTTCAGTTCAGGTGTTCCACTGATTCTGACTAAATCAAAAGTATACATGTAAATCCAGCCCATCTGTTTTCATGATTGTTAAACGCCATGTCTTCTGACCACTATGTTATAACATTGTCTTGAAATTTTGCCTTTGTCAGAGCCATTTCTGAATACATTTTGTGGTTTAGCTGGATGATGATGTAATGTTTTTAATGAGCATTTAATTGAAATGGCATCTTTATAAAATGGCATCAACCTAGCTCTTTGGAATATTCTGAAATAAGTTCCTTGATCATTTTGTCTCTTTAGAAAATGAGACATGCTTTTCTTATAAATTGTGGCTTTTCCCACAAATATTTTCAAAGAGATTTTTGCAGACAACATTTTCGGGCTGTTACTACTAATGTTGGAGAGCTCATGTGGTTTTGTCCCAGATGTTCACAGTAGGCTGGTTTAGTGACTATGTTTCCAGACCTAATTTGGCTAATCCTATGTTAGTTATGTCTGTTCCTGAACCCCAACCAGATTTCATGACTGATAGGAGTCTGGAAGAACAGGCTCACCTGCTGCCTTGGGTCAGGGGATCCTGGAGCCACACATAACACTGAATTGTCTCTAAGATAGCATCTGGGACTGTGTTTCTGTCTCTCTCATTGTATGACACTTTTCATGCATGCCATAAGCATCATCATTATATTAGGTTTGTATCACATGCAATCACAGATCATTCTAAATGTGACTTAGTATTTTATCAAACCAAGCACATGGAGAACTTGTGTTACCTTTTCTGTTGTTGTTGTTGTTTACCCTGTAGAAATTGTTCTCTGGATTTCTGAGATGGGTAATGCCCTCCTCTCTCATCTCAGCCCTCACCAATGGTGGACCTGATCCTGAATTTGCAAAAGGCAAACTGATCTCAGTCTAGTTCCAGTAAATGCCAGCCCCACTGATGCGATGGGGAGGCGAAGCCTTCTTAGCTTTCTCCTTGCCCTTTAGGCCTTTGTGTACCAGTGATGGGTGTCTGCGAGGAAGAGCTTGGCTCTTGGAGAACACAGGTTTGGTGAGATCACATCTCTCCATATGCACTTTGGATGGATTTCTTTATTTATAGAGACTTTTTTGGAGCCTATACATTTGACCCCTGCTGACCTCACCGCTGTAGCCCCACCCCCACCTCATCAGCTCACCTTTCCACCTCCGCGCCCAATACAGGCTGGTTTTCTTTTTGCCTGAAATGTTCTTCCCCCTCTCAACTGACCCCCACCCCAAATATCCATCTCTGCCCCCCATACTACTTTCTCTGAAATTATGCTCTTACCATGGTTTGCACAGACGGTGGATAAATACTGTTCCAAAGGCTGGCTTGGGGAACCCAACTATTCCCGGTTTGGGGTTTTGCCCCCTTTGAAAAAATTCACTTGAGATTTTAAATATCTGACGAAAATGAAAACAGGAAAGACTCTCAGAGTGGTAGAATTGTAACAGAGCTGTTAAGATTTCACTCAGTGGGAAGGAATATTTTGTCAGCAACTTGCTTTAGGAATAAACTGGACAATCGAATGGGGCTTTTCCAGCCTGCATTAACAGCAAGCTGTAGCTTGGAAACACCTGCATGACAAACACTTTCTTAGGACTTCTTTTCTCCAGGAGTAGCTTATTGGCAGGTTTTAACAAGAAACGACACCCACAGGTGTTTGCCTCTAAAACAGTTGAAACAGAACCATCTAGTCCCCAGGGTTTCCCTACAGGGTGTGCAGGGTGATGACTGTGACTTGTTTGAAGGATGCTATCTTTTCAGAGGCTCTTGGCAAGTCCCAGAATCTCACCTTGGTTTGGGAGTTTCTCCTCCAGGGGAATAAACTATTTCCAGATGGTGTTAGCTTTGCCTAGGGAAGGAAGTACTCTTTCCTAGGCTGAAAACTAAAATGCAATGCTGAGTTACCTCTCCAAAACAAGGAACTGAAATATTAGGCTTAGCCCATCTTCATTAAAGTTTAATGCTCAAATTACCTTGTGTGTTAACATTTTATTGAATGCCAGTAGCATTCACTGTCATGACAAGTTAGAAATTAATGCATTGTCGGCCGGATGCCGTGGCTCACACCTGTAATCCCAGCACTTTGGGAGGCCAAGGCGGGCAGACCACCTGAGGTCAAGACTTCAAGACCAGCCTGGCCAACTTGGTGAAACCCCCGTCTCTGCTAAAAATACAAAAGTTAGCCAGGCATGGTGGTGGGCACCTGTAATCCCGCTACCCGGGAGGCTGAGGCAGGAGAATCGCTTGAACCCAGGAGGCAGAGTTTGCAGCAAGCTGAGATCGCGCCACTGCACTCCAGCCTGGGTGACAGAGTGTGACTCTGTCTCAAAAAAAAAAAAAAAAAAAAATTAATGCATTGTCAAACTTTAGAAGCTACATTTAGAAAACATCCTTTAGATTTCTCTGTTTCTGCTGTTCTGCCAAATTGCCAGCCTCTGGTACATAGTCTTAAGGGTTCCCCTCCATGCAGGTGTTCTCTTCATAGGTTAACATTCAGCCCTGAATGATCCAAGAGTTTGTCTCATGTAAAGGCCATCCAGCTTCATGAATTGCGTTGCTCTGTGCGAATGCCTCATGCTATTTATTTTATTTTCTTTTAAAAATGTTTTTTCTTTTTTAGAGACAAGGTCTCACTCTGTCACCCAGGCTGGAGTGCAGTGGCACGATCGTAACCTCAAACTCTTGGGCTCAAGCAACCGTCCTGCCTCAGTTTCCTGAGTAGCTGGGATAACAGGCACACACCACCATGCCTGGCTTCTTCATATTGGTTCTCTCTCCTGATTGCGTAGAGGACTGTATCCGACCCCAATGTCTCCTCCTCAGTCTGACGGGAGAGATGAGGATTCTCTCTGTTAGACATTCTGTCTTCAGTGTATGTTCTCTGTATTTACTCCACCTCCTCCTTTTTCTTCCCTCTGAGGCAGTGGTTCTCAACCAGGATTGATTTTTGCCTCCCAGGGGACATTTGGCAATGTCTGCAGTTATATTTGGTTGTCACAACTAGGATGGGTGCTACTGGCATCTAGCGGGTGGAAGCCAGAGATGCTACCAAGCAGTCTGCGATGCACACAGGTCAGCCCCCAGACAAAGAATTATCTGGCCCAAAATGTCCGTAGTGCCACATTTAATAAACTCTGGGCTAATGAAATGTCCACACCAACTCAGAATAAAAGGTCAGATTTCCAGGCGTTCCTGGCACTCCCGAAGTTGTTCACTTTCTGTGCTTCCTTATGTGGTATAAAATTTCTGTCATATGAGTCTAATTTTCTGTCCACCGCAGTTCTCTCCTGGATATTTCCTTTCCATTAGGTGTCAGTATTTCAAATGAGTACTTCTTAGTCTAATTATTTTTTTCTTTGAAATTATCTCCTGTCATTCTTAGGAGTCCATTTTTCTAACTCAGTTAATTAGTACAAACTCTCATTTACAAAATTTATAGTTTCTTGGCCAGGTGCAGTGGTGCGTGCCTGTAATCCCAGCACTTTGGGAGGCTGAGGCAGGTGGATCACCTGAGGTCAGGAGTTCGCGGCCAGCCTGAATAACATGGTAAAGGCTGAGACAGGAGAATCGCTTGTACCTGGGAGGCGGAGGTTGCAGTGAGCCAAGATCATGCTATTGCACTCCAGCCTGGGCAACAAGAGAGAAACTCAGTCTCAGAAAAAAAAAAAAAATTTACAGTTTCTTACTAACCATGTGACCTTGAACATATTTGACTTCTCTTTGCTGCACCAAGTTCCTCATGTGAAATATGCACATAATTATACTATTTCATGTAGTTGCTAAAGTATTAAAGGAGCTAATATGTGTAAAGTGCTTAGAACTGTGCCTGTCATATAGTAAAGTGCTTATATAAGATATTTTTTAAACATAGAATTTCTTGGTCAGGTGCGGTGGCTGTAATTCCAGCACTTTGGGGGGCTGAGACAGGTGGATCACTTGAGGTCAGGAGTTCAAGACCAGCCTGGCCAATATGGTGAAACCCCGCCTCTACTAAAAATACCTCAAAAATTAACCGGGTATAGTGATGCACACCTGTAGTCCCAGCTACTCGGGAGGCTGAGGAAGAATTGCTTGAACCCAGAAGGTGGAGGCTGCAGTGAGCTGAGATCGTGCCACTGCACTCCAGCCTGGTGACAGAGCAAGACTCTATCTAAAAATATATATATATATATAATTTCTTATAATGTCTAAAAATTTTGTTTATTGTGTGTATATCCATAAAATATGAAACGTGTTCTATGTCCTCCCTATTAAACAAATACTTTGTATGTTTTAGTCCCTGACTCAACCAGATTGGAAATATTGGTATTAGAAGAAAATTCAAAAAGTTATCAAACCATAGCTACAAATTTTGATTTTCAGCTTAGTCTCCCATGCCTACTAACCCTTTTGTCTGATCAGAGTTTTCTCTAGGGCCCCTTAGGGCTAATGTAGGTGGGACTTCAAGCACATAGATCATTGCTCTTCTCAATTCAGATGGATTCATGAGCAGGTGGGTTGAGATGGAGATGAAGAAAGACATCCTAAGCTATGTTGAGGAGGGAGAAGATCTGAGACTCAAGTTTCTGCTGTTAAATCCATGGGGCTGATTTAGCAGCTAAGAATATAGGCCTTAGCCTTTTAGAGTTCCCTATCTGATAGGAGCCTTAGAGATAACTCAGTTGTCATCATTTGCATCTGATATAAAAATCTCCATTTTATGGGTGGAGAATTGAGACTCAAAACCTAAACTTTTAAAAAATGAAATAATGGCAGAGCTGGAACAGAGAGCAGGGCTGTTATTGGGTTTTGTAACTCTCATTACTGGGACTGTCTCCACTAACCCTAGTTCCCTTCTCTCCACCTCATGTTTTCTTTGTTTTGTAATATGGTCATATTTCATTGCTGTCTGTTCTTCCTCTCGTGAACTTAAAATATGAATCACTTGGTACCAAGTTTTCATATGTCTTCCTGTATTCATATGACCAGAACCAGTCTTCTCCATCCCAAACACTGCTGTTTACCTACATACTCCAGCCAAAAACTTTCTTGATTCCTCACATTCTTTTCTACCCTACATCCAAATCATAAGAAAATTTTGTTTGTTTGTTTTTATAAGAGACAGGGTCTTGCTCTGTCACCCAGGCTGGAGTGCAATGGTGTGATCATAGCTCACTGCAGCTTCAACTTCCTGGGCTTAAGGAATTCTCCCACATAGCTGGAACTACAGGCATGCACCAGCATACCTGGCTAGTTTTAAAAAAATTTGTTCGTAGAGATAGGGTTACCCAGGCTGGTCTCAAACTCCTGGGCTCAAGCAGTCCTCCTGCCTCAGCCTCCTAAGTGCTGGGATTGCAGGTGTGGGCCACTGTGCCTGGCCAAATGCTGTCATTTCCACCTTCAAAATATTTCCAAGTGGCTTCTGTCCAAGCCACTCTGGGCCTGCATTGTTCAATAGCACTTTCTGTGAGGATGGAAATGTTCTGTATCTGTACTGCCCAATACAGTCGCCATTAGCCGCATGTGGCTATTGTGAATTTAAAATGACCGAGGAACTGAAGTTTTTATAGCAGCTTTATTGAGCTATAACTCATATACCATCTAATTCATTGAAAGTATGCAATTCTATGGTTTTTAACATATTCACAGAGTTGTACAGCCATCATCACAATACATTATAGAACATTTTTATCACCCCCAAAAGAAACCCTATATTCATTAAGAATCACTCCTGGCCGGGCACGGTGGCTCATGCCTGTAATCCCAGCACTTTGGGAGGCTAAGGCAGGTGGATCACCTGAGGTCAGGAGTTCGAGACCAGCCTGACCAACATGGTGAAACCCCATCTCTACTAAAAATACAAAAATCAGCTGGGTGTGGTGGTGCATGCCTGTAATCCCAGCTACTTGGGAGGCTGAAGCAAGAGAATCGCTTGAACCCAGGAGGCAGAGATTGCAGTGAGCAGAGATCAAGCCATTGCACTCCAGCCTGGGTGACAGAGTGAGACTCCATCTCGAAAAAAAAAAAAAAGAGTCACTCCCCATTTCTCCCAAGCACCTCCGGTACCTGGAAACCACTGATCTACTGTCTGTCTCTGTAGATGTGCACATTTCTGGACATTCCATAGAGATGGAATATGTGGCCTTTGGTGTCTGGCTTCTTCACTTAGCATAAGGTTTTCAAGGTTCATCCATGTTGTAGCATGTATCAGTACTTCATTCCTTTTTATTGCCTAATAATGGTGTTCTATCATATTGATATACCACATTTTACCATTTCACAGTGGATGGACATTTGGGTTATAAATAGGCTATTGTGAATAATGAATAATGCCATTCATTATTTTAAGCTATTATGAATAATTATAATAATGGTGCTATAGCTTTTAAGTACAAGGCTTTGTGGGTTTCATTCATATGTTTTCATTTCTCTTGGATATGTACCTAGGAGTACAATGGCTAGGTCACATGGTAACTGTACATAACGCTCTGAGGAACTGCCTCACAGTTTTCCAGGGTTTGCACCGTTTTACTTTCCCACCAGCAGTGTATGAAAGATCTAATTTCTCCACATCTTGTTATTGTCTGTTTTTCTGTAGGCACCCCGGTGGGTGTTAAGAGGTATCTCATTGCGGTTTTGATTTTACATTTCTTTCATGGCTAATGATGTTGTGCTGTTCTTCATGCACTTACTGGCCATTTTGATGTCTTCTTTGCAAAACTGTCTATTCAGATCCTTTGCCTATTTTTAAATTTTTTGGGTGGCCTTTTTACTGTTGAGTTGTAAGAGCTCTTTGTGCATTTTGGATACAGGTTTCAGACACATAATTTGCAAGTACTTTTTTCCATTTTTCAGGTTGTCTTTTTACTTTCCTAGTGTTGTCCTTTGAAGCACAAGAGTTTCTAACTTTGAAGAAGTCCAGTTCATCTACATTTTTCTTTCCTCACTGTGCTTTTGGTGCCATATCTAAGAAACCATTGCCAGATCCGAGGTCATAAAGATTCATCGCTATGTTTTATCATAAGAGTTTTATAGTTTTACAGCTGAGAAACAAAAAGTCAAATACTGCATGGTCTCACTTATAAGTGGTAGCTAAGTAACGTGTACACATGGATATGGAGTGTGGCATGATAGCCACTGGAGACTCAGAAGGGTGAGAGGGTGGGAAGGGAAAGGGTGTTGAGAAATTCTTTAATAGATACAATGCACATTGTTCAGGTGATGGAGACACTAAAAGCCTAGACTTCACTCCCATATATTCATGTAACAAAATTGCACTTGCACCCCTTAAATTTACATCAATTAAAAATGATTTTATAGTTTTGTTTCTATGATCCATTTTTAAAATTTTTTATTATGTTGAAAACATCATCTTTTCCATTTTAACATTTTAAGCATACAATTCAGAGACATTAATTACAGAACGTTATGCAACCGTCACCACTATGCTTTTCCAAAAATTTTCATCACCCCAAACTGAAACTCTGTGCTCATTAAGCAATAACTAACTCATCCTTCTCCCCTT
The DNA here is from genome assembly GCF_028858775.2 of Pan troglodytes. Classification (NCBI taxonomy): domain Eukaryota; kingdom Metazoa; phylum Chordata; class Mammalia; order Primates; family Hominidae; genus Pan; species Pan troglodytes. The sequence continues at coordinate 25,026,021 of NC_072412.2, forward strand.
CCTCCCCAGCCCCAGGTAGGAATGAAGTTTGTATTGTATTTTATTTTAATTAATTTAAATGTAAACAACTAAATGCAGCTGGTGATTACCATATTGGGCTGCACAGTTATAACACGACTAGTATCATCCTCTTAGATAGACTGCTACAATCATTTCTAAGCTGGCTTTGCATTTATTATTATCCCATTTATGGTTATCTATGGTCCGTTCTCCCATAAAAGCTGGACTATTCCTTTAAGAATGTAACTTATTCCATTTCATTCCCAGCTCTGAATCTTCCAGTGGTTACCTATTACAGTTAACAAAGAAATCCAAGCTCTTTGCTGTGGTCCACATTTGTCTGCCCCTCTGACTGTCTGCATTCTCCTTTTCCTTCTCCCAGTGCCTGCAGCCCCACTGGTCTTCGTAATGATCCTTGAGCTCATCAAATGCTGTCTGCATTCAGACTCTGCAGTTTCTCTCCTCTGTCTGGAACACTCACCCTGTAGATCCCCATTTAACTCTCTCCCTCGTACCATTCAGATCTGCTCGAATGTCACCTCCTCAGAAAGATTGTTCCAGAGCTCCCTATCTAAAATAGCAATGCTATTACTTTACCTTATAGCTCCTGTGTTTTATTCTTATTTTTTATTAAGACAGGGTCTTACACTGTCACCCAGGCTGGAGTGCACTGTTGCAGTCATGGCTCACTGCAGCCTCAAACTCCGGAGCTCAAGCAATCCTCCCACCGCAAGCCTCCCAAGTAGCTGGGACCACAGGCGAGCACCACCACACTTGGCTAATATGTTTCTTTTCTTTTCTTTTCTTTTCTTTTTTTTGAGGCAGAGTCTCGCTCTGTTGCCCAGGCTGGAGTGCAGTGGCATGATCACTCACTGCAACCTTCACCTCCCAGGTTCAAGTGATTCTCCTGCCTCAGCCTCCTGAGTAGCTGGCAATTCAGGCAGGTGCCACCATGCCCAGTTAATTTTTGCTTTTTTAGTAGAGACAGGGTTTCACCACGTTGGCCAGGCTGGTCTTGAACTCCTGAACTCAGGTGATCCACCCGCCTCGGCCTTCCAAAGTGCTGGGATTACAGGTGTGAGCCACCGTACCCAGCAGCTAATGTATTTCTTCATAGCACTTATTACACCTGACATTTTATCGTGTATCTGTTTAAGGTTTTATGTCCTGTCTCCTCACTAGACCGCAAGCTGTATAAAAACAGGGACCTTCTCTTCCCAGTTTTCATAATAGTGCCTGGCATAAAATAGGCTGTAAGTAAATATTTGTTGAGTACATAAAAGAAGAATCTTATTCATTTCAAGGCTATAATCTATGTTAGAATCAAAGAGATGGTCTCCATACTAAACTGAAGTATTTCTTCATTGAGGCAGGCATTTAAAAGTGTTGCACCTGTTAGTAAAACAGTCTTAAGGCCAGTTCCTGAAAAGTGAACTCCTACAGTTTTGAGTAACTATTTGCTAATACATCAGCATGTGGCCTTCTTGGGATTAATTCAGCCTTTCTTTTACTTTTTTAACTTGCTCCCTTCCTTCCCTTTTAATGAAGTCATGCCTAAGCTCCAGTCTGTCCTTGTCCCCTCTCCCCTGAGCTTTGAGACCGTTCCTTTTTAAGTCAGTGGCCATGTCTCGCCCCGTTCTCCTGATATAACTCTTACTTTACCCAGCAGCAGGGCCTCCGTTTAGTGCAGCCCGTGATGTTGCTTTCCTGGTTCATCTTCCCTTATCCACAGATTTACCTGGCTGGAATCAGGAGACTGTGTGTGCCCAGGGGCTGGATTCAGAGACCCATGCTTCCGCAATTCCACTTATGACTCCATCATTATGCTGTTCTGGGAAAATAAATAGATATTGATTCTCTAATAAGAGTGGGATTGTTCAACAAGCATTGGGGAAATCTGCGAGCCCAGATATGTATGTATAGCAGCTACTGGTTGGAAATTTGAACACAAGCATCCTTATCTACCCAGCCTGCGGGCCACAGACCAGAACTGAGTATAAAAAAAGAATAAAACCAAATGCCACATGTTGTCTCTTATAAGTCAGAACTCAACATTGAGTACACATGAACATAAAGAAGAGAACAATAGATGCCGGAGAACTTGACAAGAGAGGGAGAGAGGAAAGGCTTGAAAAACTACCCATTGGGATGCCAGGCACGGTGGCTCACGCCTGTAATCCCAGCACTTTGGGAGGCTGAGGCGGGTGGATCATGAGGTCAGGAGTTCGAGACCAGCCTGGTTAAGATGGTAAAACCCTGTCTCTACTAAAAATACAAAAATTAGCCAGGCATGGTGGCGGGCACCTGTAATCCCAGCTACTTGGGAGGCTGAGGCAGAGAATTGCTTGAATCCAGGAGGCGGAGGTTGCAGTGACCCGAGACTGTGCCACTGCATTCCAGCCTGGGCGACAGACCGAGACTCTGTCTCAAAAAAAACAAAAAGAAAAACAAAAACAAAAAACAAAAAAAACACTACCCGTTGGGTACTATGCTTACTACCTGGGTGTCGGAGTCATTTGTACTCCAGACCTCAGCATCACACAGTATACCTTTGTAACAAACCTGCACATATACCCCAAAGTCTAAAACAAAACTTGGAAGAAGTTGAAAGAAATAAGAATAAAGGAAGGTTGGCAGTGTCATCCAAGGAAACTAAGCCTGATATTAAAATAGGCTCTGACCACTCAGGATAAAAAACAGACTTCTCTGTGCAGGTGTAGCGGAGATGATGAAACAACTCTATTAGCATTCTGCCTTAGTGGTTGTTATAGACATTGTCATAGCCATCCTTGAAAAGAAAAAAAAAAAAGGAAAATATAGGAAAACTGAGGCTTAAAATCCTTCTTGTATTTTCTAAACTTCCGTCATTGGAGTGCTTGTGTTCCCCCAGGTGATAGACTCCGGAAGCTCATACAGTTGCAAATGAGAACATGAGTAATAAATACCCCCAAAATTCTTTCCAAGTTCAGTCATTATGAATTGATTTAATATGCATGTAGTTATCTTTTTATTGGTCCATAATTCCAATTTAGCAAAATGTAAAGATGAATCATAAAGAACACCTGGAAAAAGCCCCAACATTGATGGCACTTAATAAAGATAGATGAGTATGTTCTTATTCCTTTTTTTAAAACAAACTGGACAAAGATAAATTTTAATGTTTACAAAAATGTAAATTTCAGTGCAGATCAAGCGTTTGGTTGGTTGGTTGGTTGGAAGCTTGACTTTATTTGCTTCATTTGGAGAGAATATAAGATGAAAAAGTTCATCATTAGAAAGAGAAGTAAGCATTAGAGTCACAGGATGGGATTTTGAAATACTCTGTGAGTTGATTGATGTTCCTAAAGTTCCCTGTTTAATGCTCTGAGTTAAATAGGTGGCCATGCTCAGCTCCTTGGATGTTAATAGTAACTTCTTTGTTTTTCAGATACTGTGTTGACAAGTGGTCATGCTACCGACTATTTATTTGTTGGAAATATTGTTTACACAGTAAGTTTATCTCTGTTTATTAAGCCATTCTTAAACAGCTTATGTGTGGCTTGTACTTCTCTAAACCCTTAAAAAGGGCCTTCCTCATTATTATTATTTATTTCAAATCTTCAAAATGTATTTTATATATCCTTCAAAGTTCAGAATGATTGTGAAATGCTTACATCATCGTTTCTGAAGGTTATGCCGAGTCAAGGTTTCTGGGCAGGTGGTTAACAGATTTCCCCATTCTTCAAATGACCATTTTACACCTACCTGCAAAGGAAAACAACACTCAGGAAGGTGGTATCTCCCAAGCTAAGAAAAGGGCAAAACTATTATTTATGAGAAAGACTGTTACTAGAATGAAAGCTCTTCTGGAAGTGAATCTGCCTGTATGTCCCCTGAAAATAACCCTTAGAGAATTAGCTACTGACATGGCTCGTACTTTCAAACCGGAGCTGCCTTGGGGAAGCTAGTTCTGGAGTGGAGAAATGGGATTTCTCACAGAAAGTGAAAATAACTCATTGAGAATAATGTGTTTCCAAACTGTTTTTTATTTTCACAGTATGTTGTTGTTACTGTTTGTCTGAAAGCTGGTTTGGAGACCACAGCTTGGACTAAAGTAAGTTTTCTCTAGAATTGTTTCTCTGTTCAGTATAGATATTTTTCATGCTAGGATTTCTTTTTAAGCCTTGGGGAAACCATAAGCAATATCTGGCTATCTTCTTTCAGATTTTCTGTGTAAAAATTGTGGTTTGATCTTGATCAGGGTAAATTTGCAATCCAAAGTCTCTTGGTGATTCATTTGCTTGGCACATAATACAGCTCTAAGCTATTAACAGTCATCTCACTTCAAATGTATTTGCTCATTGTAAAAACAAAAACCATATTATACACACACATATATGGAAAATATAGAAGGACAAAAAACATTTAATGTCCATAATTTTACCACCAAGAGACAGTCACTGTTAATGCTTTCCTATGGAACCTTCCAGACTTCGTTCTGTGTCTGCATGTGTGTGTATTTTTTAATAAGATGATGCATTATAAAACATAGGACTTTGTAATCCCTTTTAATTTAAATATATATTAGGCACATTTTCTGTGACTTAAAATACAAGTCAACAAAGTTATTGTTCTTGATTAAAGAGTATTACGTTTTACAGATGTCCCACCGTTTACTTCATCACTCTCTTATTTTAGACATTTTGGTTATTTCCAGCATTTAAAGATTATAACTAAAGCTTCATGTGTGTCTCTCATAGTGTCATGACCTGGCTGCTGTTTAAATGCTCTGCTAAGAAAAATGGGGATGGGGTGGAAGGTCAGTGAGGAATCAGGGAATCCCCTAAGAGACAGTGGCAATTAATCCGGGTCAGAGGTGATGATGACTTCGCTTACGATGTTAGAGGAGGAGGTAGTGAGAAGTGGTCGGAGTCTGGATTCATTTTATCTTTCTAAAAGCTAACAGAGCTTGCACATGGATTAGATTGTGGGGTGTGAAGAGAGAAAGAAGTCAAGGATCATCACATTAAGAGGACAAAGAAGAAAAAATGAACAACTCAGTAGATGCTTAAATGGGCATTGTTAAGAGGCAATATCCATTTCAGATTTAAAAATAAAAAAAACTCTTGGCTAAAGGAATGGAACAATCAAAGTCTTGAAATGATAAATAAAAACATCTTATTTATTTTGTCTGTTCAGCCACTCTGTTACCAGATTAATGAGTCCTTGTTGTATACAGCCGCAGGTTGGAGCAAACACTTGCTATGAACTGAGAGGGGCCCGCTGTTACTATGGGAGAAATCTTAGAGTAAGGTCACCTGTGACAGCAAAAGCACCTTCATCTTCAGGGTACTTTGGGGCCATTCATTACTTGAATTCATTGTTAAAAATTCTGAGACACGGGAATTAGAAAGATTGAACTTCCCATTAACTGGTGAGTCATCAAAGTCTTTCCATAAGGAAAGGTAGCTTGGATGCAAGGATTCTGCAGCAAGTAGAGTTGGGGTGAATCTGTCAGGCTGGTCGAGAAGCCTGTCTGAGTGTCTATTTCCCTCTGCAGTTCAGTCATCTGGCTGTCTGGGGAAGCATGCTGACCTGGCTGGTGTTTTTTGGCATCTACTCGACCATCTGGCCCACCATTCCCATTGCTCCAGATATGAGAGGACAGGTAAGTACTCCTGATTGGGAGTGTGTCTTCTGTGTCTTGTGACAGCAATGTTTCTCCATGGGCGGGTGAGCAGGCACTGTGTGTCTTACAACCACGATGAGCTTCAGGAGAGGCTGGTCCTACCTGCTTCCATCAGAATCTATCAGGAGATAAACCAAACCAAAGCACCTGGAAGAGGTCATCCAGTCCACAGAAAAGGCATTTGAAGTTTCAAGTATTATGAAAACTGTCAACTTAAATCCTCTGGCTTATTGGCATGCCCACATTTCCATAATAAATTATGTGTTAATTACACGCAGTACCAATATGTACAGTTGGAAAACTGGAGCTATTTTGAATGGTTCCTAATCCATTGATTAGGTCGATTGCAGTTTTGATGTTGTACTCTGGTTTGTTGTTATACTCTGCTGGGTCACCTGTGACAGATGAATCTAACAGCTCTATGAACCAGATCATTGATAAACCAGAATCTCTCATTGTTCATCTCTTTGAACTAGAGAGGCTGAGATTAAAGACCTTTACACTCATTTGAATGTTTTTTATTTTTTCCTTCATATTATCTTTGTCCAGTGCATAAGATTGAGCCATCAACAGTGACAAACTGTATCCTAGAATCCCACAGTATCGGGTGTGGAGAGGAATGAGCTGACAGTCCTCTGGTACACACCTCCTCAGTTTACCAAGGAAGCTGTGCAGGCCCAGGTCTCCAAGCCCACCCCACAGACCCCACCCTGGGGTTGCCCACATCCAGCACTGCCCTTAAACCCCAAGAGGCTGCTGGGCCCTGCACTTTAAGGACCTCTACTCTGGCCTTCTGTGGCTGGATGTGTTCCTCGGCACGGAGTGAAAAGCTATGATGCACAGAGTCCATCTTCCCACTTGTAATCTATTCTCTGGGCTCCCAGGACCCCTTGTTTCCTTCCCAAACAGCCAAAAGCCTCCTGCCCAGGCCTGCCTGGTCCTCTCTCCATATCCAGGCCAGTGTGCACACTGGGCCAAAGGGGCAGCTGTTTGCAAGGGTGTGCACAGAGTAGATGATGTTTGCACCGATGTTCCCGCCCACATTTGCAGGATGCTTGTGCAGGGGCACAGAACCCAGGGTGGGATGGGAACTGTGGGTCAGGCTTTCATTGGTGTTCCTGCCCCAGGATACATACTTTAGGGCCAGGCCTGTTCATGGCACACCTGGCTGCTATCTCTGCCTTACTTACTCTGTAGAAATGAACAAAACCTCCTGGGTCTATCCAAGTCTGGACCATGTCTAGCAGCTGTTTCTCGTGAGATAGCCCAGGGTAGCATTACTTGCCATTTCACCTGGTAGCTCTGTCAGCTAATAGCCCAGGTCGTCTGAGACCTCCACTGAGTGTGGGTGCTGAGCAGGACGGACCTGTCCTATAGGAGTGGGCTTGCATGTCCTCTAGTGCATCTTTGCTTTCTGTGAGGAAAGAGGACAAACATATAACATGCTTTTCAGTTTTTTTCCAAATCCAGGCAGTAGAGGAAATTAGAGGGCGTTCAGTGAACCCAGAAGATTGTTGTGTAGCAAAATGAGCATTTTCCAACAAAGATATTTTGTGTTTAAATAAATCAGTTCTATTTTAAAGCAATGTGATTGATCCCCACAAAAAGCAAACCAAGAAAAGTATCCACTACAAGACAACGATCCATTGGTAAGGCATTGGTGCTTAGAATATCTGCTTTGTGTTCTCTTCCTTCTGGTTCAGGATGGATCTGCTGTGATGAATATTTCATTTGGGGAATTTTGTGGTGATGGACAATAGATGGGGCCTCAGCCAATGGCCATAGACAGTGTTCTAAATTAGAGAGTGACAGCTGACAGGACGGGGTCGCTTGGCATGTGACTGACAGACAAAGCCCATTCCTTTGAAAGCCCCTCCTGAGTCCTAGACAGAGAGCTGTGCCAGGGAACCACATGTACTTCAGTAACTCCAAATGTGCGTGAATTAGGCTGCTTGCCAACTCTCACTCCCATCTAGATACCGACTTTCCAACTGCAGAAGGACCAGGCTGATCATGCAGCTACTAAGGTGCCGACATTTTCACTGTACCAGTCACATAAGCATGATGGTCTGTATGGTTATAAGGCTCAGATTAATGGTGACATTCACATATTTAAGGACTCTTCCAGCAGAAATTTAGTGAGTTGTTTCTACCATCCGAAAGCAAAGAAATGATCATATTCAATCACATTGCATTTTTCTGTAAAAGCTTATTTTTCTTTAAAACATGTCATTTTAATCACTTTATTGGTTGGTTCCCATGAAGCAGATGATAATGATGTGAAATAGATGATAGCTGGGTGAAACCGAGGTTTTCATTAAGCAGTACATGAGAGGATTAATGGGGTTCTCTAGTGGCCGGACTTCCGAGTAGGTACTCTGCTGTCTGAGTCTAAAGAGCTGTGTATCATCTCTAGCCTTCCTCCAGGGCAGGGGGCTCCTGAGTGGGTAAAGGGGGCCAGGAAATCTGTAACTTTAGTGTCACAGCCAACTTTTACACTGTTTCACCTGCAGTCTGCCACTCTGTATTTTGACTCAGCGCTTTGTTCATTCTTTGAAAAATGGCAGGGGAGTATTACAAAACATTTTTTTAAACACTTTTGAAGGATTGCTTGGGTGGATAGTGGCTTACACTAGCCTGAAGTCTCAGAAAGGCTTCCTCCTGGCTCAGGAGGACTTATATGCTGTCATAAAGAAGAGGAACTGGGTTCAGGTGTAGTCAGTAAAAGGAATTGGCTCTTTTGGGGAATTACTAAAAACATGCCCACGCCCTGTTCATTCCTGGGGGTCTAGGTTGGTAAGTGCTTAGGAGTAAAGGGTATTCTAGGAAAAGGCCACTTTTTAAAATGACTGTTTGAAGAATGCTTCTAGTGATTTTTATAAACCACTTTTTATAGTTCACTAAACAGTAGGTTTTTGGCAAGTGAACCTGGTTATGTGAAGTTCTAGAATTAAACTAGTGCCTAATAGCAAACAGCATTTCTCACTCAGAAGCCAGAAAGAGATTTGACACACAAAACATTCTGTCTATTCATAACATCTTCAGCCATTGAAAAGATGCATTGTTTCTGCCGGGGGTTTCCTAAACTAATTTGATTAAATATTTCTTTGTCTTGTCCATTATATTTGGAGTTTTTCTCACGGAGGAGAATATGGGTTTTCCCTCGAGGGCAAAGGAAAGGAAGGGCTATAGAATTGAATTATTCTACACTATCAAAGAGTCTTTATCTTCCCTAAATCACCTCATGATATGGTATGTGAAACCCAGCCAGACAACATGTCAGGAAGTCCCAGTGGAAGTTTCTGAAATCAAAGAAGTCATCTGCATCCTTCCCCTCCTGAAAATACGCCACATTTGTGGGATTTTAAGGGGCATCCTGTTTTTCCGTTTTTCTCTTTTGAAGCTTGGATTTATAGTAATAAAAACTTAGGTTGTGTCTATCCTGGGGAATGCCGGTCCTCGGCTATGGAAAATACGTGATGATGTTTTTTTTCCGTGGGGGACCAAGTGTTTTTCTTTTCCCCAGTAGAATAACCATGAGATAAAATGGGTCCCCAAAGCAAATACTTGAAAATGGAAAATGACAAAATCCCTTAGGTCACCACCTTCCCCAAAGTTGCCTGCTGAAGTAGAACTTTGCATTGGAAAGATGATGGAAACTTGATCCTAGAGCAGGTCAGGAAATGTGTTTTTGTTTTCTTCATGCATTTCCCAGCACTTCTGACTTTAGTAGTGCTGGAGGGAATGCCATCTTACTTGACCTCTGTTCAAAAGTCCGGAGACCTGGCTCTGTTCATGCCCCAGCTATGATAGTTATGTAACCATTGGCAAATCATTTTACTTGCATTAATCTCCTAATCAGCAAAGTCAGAATAATGCCACCCAACCTAATTACTTTAGAGGATTGTGATGAAGATATAATAGGCTAACCTGTGGGAAATCTAAAACATGGATGCTCTTCTTTTTCCTGGAGTGATGAATTGTTTTTGAACCTTCATCAATAAGAATATTGCTGTGATTTAAACTCCAAATTCTTTTAGCCAAAGAATTTGAACATTTTATAGGTTCTAAATGGGATGTTTTTGAGTAAGGTCTATTGACCACCTGCATCCAAATCATCTGGGTTGCTTGTCAAAATGACAATCCCCACCCCCCAAAAATATGTGCAGGCAATCACATACACACACAGAGACACACAATGCACACACACAGAGAGACACACACACAGACACACATATACACAGACACACGTAGTGAATTGCAAACTCTGGGTGTGGAGCCCCAGCATGTGAGCTTCAGTAAATCTCCAGGTGATTCTTCCCTTTAAAGTGTGAGAACCACTGCTTTAAAACACCTAAAATATGACTCTATTAGAATGTTTTAGCTCCTGCTGGGTGTTACAGGAGAAGACGGTACACTGAAGATACAGCTGAGTGATTGCTCATGTTAAGTGGTTATGTAGGACGCCAGCTGGTGACGGTGACCGCCGTAAGGGCAGCTAGCTTTCAAAGTAGGGAATTACACCACAAGACATGAAATCGTTAACCATGGAAAAATTCTCCTCACTAACTTTTGCTGCTTTTCCTTTAAAGTTCTTTTCATTGCTAGTAAGAGAGGGGAGAAAACCTTTTGACTTCAAAGCATACAATCTGCAACTCTGCCTGCAGTGACAAGCTCCTGACTCCAGCCAGTTTCTGGACTGGGACAGGCTTTTTTTTTTTTTTCATTCTAAATACAGGAATGGGTTTACTCTTGAGTTTTATGTACACACTTGTATACACACAATGCAAATCCCAGTGGACTATAAGTAAACAGAGGGAGGAATGGTTCTGTCATCAGTGAATCAGTGATTAATTCCTCATCTTCTCCAATTGTCTCCCCTGGATTTGTAGCAGGCCTAGGTATGTTCCATGTGAAATTTGCAAAGACTGATGTTTGTTTCCCAGTTGTATGTGCTCTAGGAGGTAAGCTGAGAAGTTGGGGTGATGTCAAGTAGGTGGCCATCTTTGCTCAGCTACCATTCCAGGATGTCTGTGGAGGATGGGAGCTTAATGGTAGGAATCCACCCGAGGGTCAGGAGAGGACTTGTTTTCAGGTTAAGGTCTGTGTGGGGCATGTTTGGTTGTCCCACATCCATCCTCCTTCACCCTTTCCTAAGGGTGCCTAGTGTGTATTCACTGAGGTGCTGTGACTTCCACCCCTAAGTCCAGGTGAAAGCTTCATCCCATCCCCCCTGCCACAGTGAGCGGGTCAGGAAGCCTGAAGGAGACACAGGGAGACACTTGCTGGGGGCTTCCAGGATAGCAGCGAGTTTGCTCCTAAAACAAATCCATGAAAGAGCTGGCTTTCCCATCTGAACCATGTGGGTGCTGCTGTGATGCTGGGAATGGGTCAGCCACAGGAGGAAAACCACCCTCAGAATCCTACTATAGCCTGAAAGATAGACTAGGAAGACAAAAAGACAAACAAAAACAAAAGTGTCTTTTTTTTTATTGTTTTATTACTTTTTATTTGACAAGTAAAGGACTCCAAAAGTCTCTATGCGATTGTTGAGACACTGTATGAAGCCAGCCACGAAGCCCATCCCAGGTGGGGCGCTCAGTGAGAATTTCCTGTGTGCTGCCCGGCCTTGTGGGTAGCCCCGGCCAAGGAATCCTCTCTTCACCCAAGTGCGGGTGTTGGGATGTTCCCTTAGCTTCCTCAGCCAAGGAAATAAACGCTTGTTAAAAACAAGCTTAGGACTTTAGCATATTTAAACTGTTTTATTATACTCAAAGTTACAGATAGGTTTAAGGAGCTGGTAAAAATTACTTTAGCATTGCAATTATTAGTTTTTTAGATAACATTCCAGAAAACACTGAATGAGCATATCTTAAGGTTACTGGAATTAATCTTTAATGCAATATTGAATAGACTCGGTCCAGATTTCCTCAAGTATCGTATTTTAGAAACCCGTGGCATGGCTGGTGAGGAGCGGTCAGCCTCGTCAAGGAGGAAGTCCTATCAGCAGAGACTCGCCTTTCGGTTTGGAATAACATCGTGACATCTTTTTGTACAGTTTTCTTGAGTATTGAAATTGGCCCAATTTTTCATTGAAGTCCAATTCACATTCTGGCTTTTCAACTCGTACATTTTGTGGAATAGTGAGACTCATTTGCAAGAAGTAACACACTGTGTTTCTGGATGACATTCTCATCTGAATGCAAAGCACAATGAGCGAAGTTAAGACAGTACCGACTTCCTGGCTTCTGCTGCACCTGTGACTGTTGTCGCCTGCATCCCAGGGTCCCCCGTCCGTGTGCATTTCCTTCCTAGAAGGCTCCTAACACCAGTCCCTTTCTGAGGCAATCCCTAGAACCAAAAACAAAACTATAGCAACAACAACAAAAGCACTTTGGGAGGCCTGGGTGGGCGGATCACAAGTTCAGGAGATAGAGACCACCCTGGCTAACACAGTGAAACCCCGTCTCTACTAAAAATAGAAAAAATTAGCCAGGCATGGTGGCGGGCGCCTGTAGTCCCAGCTACTTGGGAAGCTGAGGCAGGAGAATGGCGTGAACCCAGGAGGCGGAGCTTGCAGTGAGCCGAGATCGCGCCACTGCACTCCAGCCTGGGCAACACAGCGAGACTCCGTCTCAAAAAAAAAAAAAAAAAAACCTTTTAATTGGTAATAAAGAAAAATCAGAAACATTCAGTTAAGCAGTGCTAGCTAAATGAGTTCTCACAGCCTCTAAATATTTGGATTCTAAAATCAGAAAACTCAGGCATCCATCAGACAACAGTTCTGTCAGAATTGGCTTTTGTCATGGTTACACATAATGCCAACTTGTTTTTGTTTTTCTCCTCCTGGTTAAAAACAAAGGAGAAAGTTTTTTTTTTAAAGTTGGAAGCTCCTTAAAGTGGTTTCAGATTCTTTCTACAGGCGGTGATGGGGACAGAACTCCCATTATCCTAATTGCCTCTGGATTCTCTGGAATCTTCCTGGATTAAAGTGACCCGAATCCGATTTCTTTCCTATTTAGTGCAAATTGTAACTGTGAAAGTAGGATTTGAACTAAATTAAGCTAATGCCTAAGACATTTATGAAGCTAATTCTATTGTCTGTAATATCCATACTTGCATTATTTCTGAGCTTGTTTTTCAGGTATATGAAGGAGATAATATCTATCTTAGGATTTAATAGGGAAATTAAGGAAAATAAGACATGTCAGTAACAGTAGGTAATGTTTATTGAACAATTGAGATGAGAAAAGTTCTCTTGTCCCCCTGGCAGGGCGTGTGAGAGGGGAGTGGCTCACTTCTTCAGTGCCCCGCTGCTCAAACCTCTAGGGGAGCATACATCTATATGGGCAGGCTGTGGGGTTCTGACCCCACGGTAGTGTCTAGGGGTGAATGTTTACAGCTCCTGAACCCCAGTGGGCATGTGTTACAGGGTACTCTTTCAGTTTAGCTGTCCGTAGGCAGCTTGTGTAAACCAGCTCAATTAGACCCTCTACTTTGTCACAAGGACAGAGGGCTTTGTGTATCCCAGGTTCTTGCCTTGGTTTACCGGAAGAATCAGATCACACGTGGGCTTGGAGAATGAGTGCAAGGTGTTATTGAGTGGAAGTAGCTCTCAGCAGATGGGGGAGCCAGAAGGGAGATGACTTTTCCCTGGAGTTGAGCCACTTGACAGCCCGGCTGTCCTCCAATTGTTCCCGCCAAACTCTATGTCATTCTGGCGATAGGTGGCCTGACGGCGCGCGGGTGCCTGTCCGTGCATTCCTCTAGACATCCGGCTTCCCAGTGTTCCTCTGCTGATGTGTTCCTCTCAATGTCCAGCCACCTCTGTGTCTGCTGGCTAGGGTCTCCATTTTGTTATAGGCACAGGATAGGGGCATGGCAGGTCAGGGTGGTTTTGGGAAATGCAACATTTGGGCAGGAAAATAAAAATGCCTGTCCTCACCTAGGTCCCTGGACACAGGCCTGGGGGTGGAGCCCTAGCCAGGGACCATGCCCTTCCCCCATTCTGTATCATTTAAAGGGACCACTCCCTTCCCTTCCCAGCACTTCCCTTCCATATCACAATTACTACATATCAGACAAAACATATTCATGAAAATATGTTTAATATATGCAGTTACATGTGTAATGAAGTAAGCATCGGCTCATTCAGTAATCTGCAACCACATGAGGAAACTGAGGCTTAGAGAGAAAGGATCAGTCTCTTGACCAGGCGGGGAGTGGAGTGGCTGGGATTCTTCTGGAGTCGGTTGGACTCCAGGCTGGGTCTTCTCACTTTGTGACTATGGAAAGCAGCTACAGTGATGATGAACCAGGTGTTTGAGAAATGTTGCTCAATTCTCCTTAACGTTTTGCTTTTAATAAATTTTATCTGAAGTGACTTACCCCGCAATGCAATAGAATTTTAAAAATATGAATGTTGAGTTAGAAGGAATAAGCAGACTTTGTGTTTGAGCTGCAATCTTCTGTCCACGAGCCCAATCTTTTTTAAAGTAAAGCAGGTTTCAAACAACAGGATTAATTTTTTACGTTCATTATAGAAAGCCCTCATTTTTTTAGTCCTTGTCCTCCCTTCCCCCGTATAAAATTTCCTCCATTTTGGCAGTTTATTTTCTTTTTGGCCTCTCATTTCAAGGATGCTGTGTGTTAATTAGAGGCCCCGCGGCTTTGATTGAGTGGTTTTTTTTTTTTCTTCAGAGGTTTTGTTGTGGTGTTGGCATTTGTCATTCATTCTGATGTTAATTTTTAAAATATCTGTCAGCAAATTAAAGTACACATTACATGCTGATTTTGTTTGTTTGTAATATTTATGCTCAGTGGTCACAGTGTACGTCTGATGTGGTTCTGAACTTTTCCTTTCTTGAAACATGTGGAAATGTGTATGTGGGCCACTCTTATTAAGAGTCCACACAGGGGTTTTCTTCTCCAACATCTGCAGAGGGAGGTGGCCTTGTCTGATGACTGCAGATTATCATCATCACAGTTCCCCCACCCAGAGATGGCAGGGATCTTCAGGTTTATCCTATTTAAAAGGTATAAAAGTGCCAGAGAAAGGCCACCAAGTCCAGTTATGCAAGAAAACATGACCACGGTAGGTTAGAGAAGAGAGAAAAGAGAAGCATAGCATGCTATTAGGCATGTACCAAGAAGTTTCTGTTTCATATAAATGATGATGCAAAAGCTATTGTGGACAGCATCTGAGAGGCCCAAAATACTGAACAGACTTAAAGTAGGGGAGATTTTCAGTGACTATTGCTTACATCATCATTGTAACATATTGAAGCATCCACTGAGTAAATTGGATGCTTTCTGAACTTTGATTAGCCAGCTGTCATAAGTGTTGGCATTCCTTTGGCTAAAGACAGGAAAGAGAAATCTAGGTCGCTTGTGTCTGTGCTTGTATGTATACTTCGATTCGCAATACTTTTTTAGTTGAAACCTGATTTCAATGCAGGATGGAAACTGAAAGACAGGCATATTTAAATGTGCAGAGTGCTTTCTACTGTGCTCTGAAGACAAACCCTATCCACTTTGCTCAGCAGGAGCAAAGACATCTCTCATGCAGGGTACAGTGACATCTTGCCATCTTCCGCCTGCCCTGCGTCCATTCCCCTAACCCTCGCCCTCTTTCGGAATGTGCATTCGAATGGTGCTGCTTTTGCCTGTTTGCCACCTCTAGGGTCTGGATCTATGACCCAAACTGGTCAGCCGGGTCCTCTGCCTCACTGACCATGGCAGTTGATTCAGGAATGCACATGGTGCCCCAGGCTGGAGTATCACTTAGAGACAGTTCAAGGATTTTTTACAGAAACTAATTGGGGGATGGAGCTCTTTTGCTGCTGGGTCTCTTATAGGAGGATGGTGTCAGCCTGGAGCGGCTAGGACCCCCTGCAGAAGGTGGCTGGCTGAGGATGAATTGAGCACAGAGGAAGGGTGCACTGAGAGCCATCAGCATTGAGCACACCCCTGGATCCAGCTCTGCCTGAAGCTAGAGCCATCTCTGACCTGTTAGATAGTCGTTCTATAGCAGAAACACAGTTGGTTCCATTTTTCCACCATGCATCTACCAAGTTGGAGTAGGAAGGGACTTTGTCTACTTTTTGTAGACTTCAGTATGTCCTTCCCCCAGCTTCTTTACCCAAGGAAAAGAAGACAGCGTTGGGTAGAAGCGAATTGTTTGAAATAGAGAGGGAAGGAAATAGGAGCTTTTCTAAGCGAGGCCTCTTTCTCTTGGCAGCCAACAATTCTAACTGGCTTAGAGTCCAATAGTCCTGAGCTGTGCTGTCCAATAGAAATATAATGGGAGACTTATGTATAATTTTACATTTTCTAGTGGCCCTATTAAAAGACCAAAAAGAAATTCATTTTATTGATATATTTTATTTAGCTCAACATTTCCAAAATATTATCACTTTGAGATGTAGCCAACATAAAAAGAAGTTAGTGAAATAGTTTGTGTTCCTTTTTTTTTCTGTACTAAATCTCTGAAGTCCAGTGTGTGTGTTGTAACTACTGCACATCTTAAGCCAGGCTAGACGTATTTCAAGTACTCAGTAGCATCTGGCCAGTGGCTGCTGTGTTGGACAGCACAGCTCTTGACCAACACAGATCTGGAAATGCAGATTCACTCCCCAAAGCTAAATTTAGTGCAGGCAAGATCAAGAGGTAGGAAACTCAGCCTCAGCCCAGATCCTCCAGGTTCCTCCCACACACTTGGGGTGTGCACTGCCTGACTTCTATTTTAGTCACTCATCATTGAAAGGGTTTTGGCTCTTAGACAAGACTTTCCCTAAAAATAAAACTTGGGGACAACTGAGCTCTTAATCTATGGGCTTATTAATTGCTTTAAGTGGAGTTTATAAATCAAGATTTATAAAGTGTGGATCTGACTCAAGTCATTTTTCCACAATGTTGGCTAATCATTTTCTCCTGAATGTTGGAAGGAAGAGGTCACAACCTAGGACTTGGGTCATATTTATGTCACACTGCAACCAGCTGAGCAAAAAGAATCTGTGCCACTGAAAATAGGTTAGGTCTGTTCCTTCTAAATGGTTCCTTTATTGTGTAAGTGACAATTTCTAAGCAAGATTATTATTTAATGTCTAAGATTGTGGGAACCTCTCACCTTTGTGTCCTTTTTGAGTTTCAGTCCTCTCCCCTCTTATTATGAAGAATCCAGGCTCTGTTATTTTTACCCCCTAAGTATCTCTTTTTTTTTTTTTTTTTTTTTGAGATGGAGTCTGGCTCTGTCACCCAGGCTGGAGTGCAGTGGCGCAATCTCAGCTCACTGCAAGCTCCGCCTCCCAGGTTCACACCATTCTCCTGCCTCAGCTTCCCGAGTAGCTGGGACTACAGGCGCCCACCACCACGCCTGGCTAATTTTTTGTATATTTAGTTTCACCATGTTAGCCAGGATGGTCTTGATCTCCTGACCTCATGATCCACCCCCATCGGCCTCCCAAAGTGCTGGGATTACAGGCGTGAGCCACTGCACCCAGCCGTTACCCCATAAGTATCTCTTAAATATATCTGTTTCCACCCAGTTTCATCCCATCCAGTTAGTTTGTGCAGCATCATTTCTTGCGTGGACGATTGCAGTAGCCTCATGACTAGTTCTTAGCATCTGATCTGCCTGGACCCATTCCTCTACCAGAGCCAGAGTGATCTTGCCAAATGTAAGTCTGATGTCATTGTTCCCTGGCTTCCTGTTGCCCTCAGGATAAAGCCTGGGGACATTTACCTGGCCCCTGAGGCCCTGCCAGGCCTACCACTGCTCCCTTTATGCTCTCCCTCACCTCATCCACACTGGTGGCTTCCCACTTCCTGGTGTGAGGAGCGAGCTCCTACAGGGCGTTTGTGCCTGCTCCTCTCACTTCCTGACTGCACTGGTCTCTGCCTCCTACCAAGTTAATGCTTACACGATGTTTAGATCTCAGATGCTTGATCACTTCCCAAGGGAAGCCTTTCCTCACATCCTGGACCTACGTGCTCCTATTGTATGTTCTCTTAACACAGTTTAGCTTTCGCTTGTTGTATAATACTCACCACAACTAAAACTCTACATACTAATGTATGAGGTGTCATCTCACACCCATTGGGATGGCCACTCTTAGAAACACAAGAACAGAAAACAGAAAATAAGTAGTTGGTGAGGATGTGGAGAGATCGAAATGCTTGTGACCTGTCGATGGGAGTGCAAAATGGTGCAGCTAATATGGAAAACAGCACGGAGGTGGCTCAAGAAATTAAAAATAGAACTACCATATAATTTGGTTACCCCACTTCTGGGTGTATACCCAAAAGGATTGAAAACAGGGCCTCAAAAAGATAATTGCACACTCATATTTATAACAGCGTTATTCAAAACAGGAGGTAGACACAATTCAAATGCCTGTTAGAAGATAAATGGATGAACAAAATACAATATATACACACAATGGGATGTTATTCAACCTCACAAAAGAAGGAAATCCTGTCACCATTCTACAACATGGTTAAAGTTGAGGACATTATGTAAAGTGAAATATTCTAACATGGTTAATTAAGAATTGAGGACATTAGGCAAAGTGAATAAGCCAGTCACAAAAGGCAAATACTCTATGGTTCCACTTCTACACAGTGAGTACTCGTAGAGACAGGAAGTGCCATGGCAGTTGCCGGGGCTCGGGGAGGGGAAATGAAGAGCTGCTGTTTAATAGACACAGAGTTGCAGTTTTGCCAGATGAAAACGTTTTAGAGAGCCGTTGCACAACAGTGTGACTTCAGTTAACCATACTGAACTTTCCTTGAAATGGCTAAGATAGTAAATCTTACGTTCTTATCACAATGTTAAAAATGTACGTTTGTGTGATTTACTGATTCATATCAGCTTCTCTCTGTAAACTGGAAGCTCTGTGAGTGAAGTGAATATTCTCAAATATATCCTTAGTACCTAGTACCCATCTTTTTTTGGTATTCAGTAAATATTTAAATGAAGGAATTCATAACATTGAACAACCTCTCGTGTACAATTGCGGGGGTCTGTAGTTGGCTCTGTGCAGTTAGTGCCTGGTATCTGTTTGCTGCATTAATACAAACAGATGCCAAATATTTCAGCATTTATACAATTATAATTGTATAAATTACACACAGGATCTGTACCTATGAAGTGATTAATAGATTAATGAATTTAGCATTTTTCTTCAGAGAAGTGTGTGCAAAAAGTCAGTACCACAAACCATTTTTTTTTTTTCACCCAAAGAATGACAGACACTTCCATTTAAAATTTCAGCCCAACTGTTTTAGCCACATGGGGGATGTCTGTGACATGATATTCATTGATATTGGCGTTTGGAAACAGTTAATAGTCACGCTTAATTACTTCATGGAAAATGTTTGTTTTGGAGATGATATTAAAGGAGAGGCATAAATGAAATTAAGATGGGTATTTTTGAGCACCTAATTCCAGGAAGTACTACGCTAATCATTCTCCGATAATTTTATGATAAGAGATTAAAACTGAGGAAGACAGTGGGCCACAGATGGCACTAGCAGAAGTTTATGTACCCTAAACCAACACATGGTTGGGCAGCATTGTCATTATGATGTTCAAGGGACTGCCATTTCCAAAGTCATAAATATAAGCGTGTAGTTGGAGACAGGTTTTGGTTGAGAAAAATGTGACGCATAGATAGCAGCCAGCCTCCAATAAATCTGGGATGATTTCACGGAAGAAATGGAACTTCTCTGGGGCGTTGTTCCTCAGCAGATCAGGGGGTGGGTGCTCCAAGGCCTGCTGCCTTGGAAGAGGCTGAAAGGGAAGGGTGGGTCTGGCCCTGCCAGCTCAGTTAGGGCGTAGGATTTCAGTGTCAAGTAAAGCTGTATTACAAGAGAAGAAAAAGTTTAGGATTTGGAAAGTCTATCCCCAGCACAGCATCATAATTAAAGGAAAGAGTAAGGAAAAGCAGAGAGTAAAGTGGCTGTGAGTGCAGTAAAGAAGCAGAACCGGGGAAAGGAGAGCGAGGGAGGAAACAGTGATTGATAACGGGAGGACGAGGAGCCTGACTGTGATGGGGAAGGCCAGGTGGAGCCATGAAACCTGGAAGGAGAAGCTTTAAAAATTTCACCGCAGGAAATTACAGGCCTGTTGAGAAACTTTACTACGTATGGCATCAAAACAGAGTAAGACTGACCATGAAAAAAGATCCTTTAACATAGTAACTCGGAATTTTGCCTTTTTATGATTAATGTGGGAAAAGTAATTCTTAGAAATAAAAGGAAATGGAGGGAATATCAACATATGAATTTTATTTTGTGCTCTTTTTCTGAATGCTAAATCGTTTAAAATGAATCCTTAATAAGCAAAAGGAAAAAGCCTTTGTCTGGAATGTAAAGAAAGAAAGAATTTTTCCACTATTCAAATAGAATTAAATATTGCATTGGGGCATTATAATAGTTTTCTATAATATAAACTAATTGATTCTAAGTGAGATTTTAAAATCTAAGATGAGCATGATTTTGGAAAATAGCTCATTATTGCTGAAATTGTTTCGAACAGGAAATATAAAATCAAGAAGCAACTTTAAATAATTAACAAACTTGTCTACTTGGGGATTTATTTTTATTAAAAAAAAAAAAACTAATCCTTTTTTCCCCTCAGTGTTTTCAGTGGTTCAAACTTAGTGGAATAAACCTAATGAAGTAATATTCTCATACATGATATGAAAGTAAATTTGATTCAAGCTTTTATGTAGTTCTTCTGACATAGGTCATCTTAGTGACAGATTGCCACCTACCAGATGCCATTTTAGGCCACTTTCTCCCCCAAAAACTTTTTTTAAAAAGGAAAATAAGTCTCTTTATTCTTCAGTATCACTATGCTAGAGTTAGGAGTTGTCCAGAAAGTTACAGTTTGGGTCCAGATGGTCTACAGAGCTCACCTCTTTGTTTTTAAAAATTCGATAGGGTGAAATGAGCTTCCAACACTTAAAGCTCCAATCATGGAACATCTGACTCATAAAGCGATGTTTGAAGCTGTATTTTTTGTGACTTCTCCATGTTGTTTTACTTTGTTTCATTGAGTTGTTTATATTCATTCGTGTTGTACGTCTCTTGCCTTCTTTAAGTTAGTTCTTAGTTGTCTTTCCTTTTGATGTCCTTGGCACCGACCTGGTCCTCCCCCCGACCCCGCAATTCTGTTTCCAGTTCAGTAGTAGTTACTTAAGGGTGTCTCCTCCCATGTTCCTTAGAGCAAGTGCCTTTCTAAACTTTCATACTAGCCATGTGGCATAAGTGTCTGTTTAGTTTATCTTTCCCAATTTTTGCCTAGAGGCTCCTCTTAAGCTGTTTACTGCCAAAATCACCATTGCAGTTAATTCTAAAGCCATTGTATAAGCCCCCAAGCCCTTCAGACATGTCAAGGAAAGTAGCTGTGTTCGTTAAGGACAATACTTAGTGCTTTCAATTGCTGACAAAGGGAACATGCTGCATTTCCAGCGACTTCCTAACAGTGTCACCTGTGTATACAGAGAACCCTCAAAGACCTGATATGTGTATGTCAGACTCAGAAGATTGCCCAAGAAAATAACTAGCTTGCTAAATGGATTGTAAACAAAATGTTATCAGTTTAACCACTCACTTCCACTCAGCTCTGGAGAAGAATGGGGGTTCACTTACGCCCTTTAGATGAGAAACTTTTTGAGGACAGCATGTTCTGTAGCGTGAAGAAGACAACTCGGGAAGTGTCTAAGGAATGGACGACAAGAAGGAGGGGAGGGCCAGAAGAGAAACCACAGGAGCCCCCTTCTCAGTCACCGCCAGTTAGGCTCCTTCAGACAACCCTGTGACTTGCTGTATAAGGTATATCGAAACAAATGAACCTAGATCATTTTGAGTAATTCCATGTCATCCACACCCATTGGCCTCCCAGTGTTACAGGAAAGAGGTCCCGATCCAGACCCAAGAGAGGGTTCTTGGATCTTGCACAAGAAAGAATTCAGGGCAAGTCCATAGAGTAAAGTGAAAGCAAGTTTTTTAAGAAAGTAGAGGAATAAAAGAATGACTATTCCATAGGCACAGCAGCCCCAAGGGCTGCTGGTTGCCCATTTTTATGGTTATTTCTTGAGTATATGCTAATCAAGGGGTGGATTATTCATGCCTCCCCTTTTTAGACCACATAGAGTAACTTCCTGACGTTGCCATGGCATTTGTAAACTATCGTGCTGGTGGGAGTGTAATAGTGAGAATGAACAGAGGTCGCACCTGTCACCATCTTGGTTTGGTGGGTTTTGGCTGGCTTCTTTATTGCAACCTGTTTTATCAGCAAGGTCTTTATGACCTGTACTTTGTGCCAACCTTGTGTCTCATCCTGTGACTTAGAATGCCTTAATTGTCTGGGAATGCAAGCCCAGTAGGTCTCAGCTTCATTTTACCCAGCCCCTATTCAAGATGGAGTTGCTGTGGTTCAAACGCCTCTGACAACCAGTACCTTAGGCTCTCAACTCTCTGAAGCACAGTTCCTGCCTTCCCATCGCCCCAGCACCTTCCACTCACTCTGTCTCCACTCACATCCATCATCACTTCCCCAGGCACAGGAGCTTAAAACCATCAGCCGCCTTCCCACTCTCTCTCCCTCATCCCTCACTGCCAGAGCAGGGTCATGAGTGTTCACTCCTGCAGCTGTGTCGTTTGTGTGTCCCAGCATTTATAGCATTCTACCAGCGGTCTCCTTGCAGATCACCATGCGATTTGCTCCCAGAGGGCACAAGCCATGTGCACACATACTTGGTCTATGGGGCATGTGGACGGGGCAGGAGAGCAGAGGGCATTTGGCTCTGAGGACAAGAATTTAAGTCAACTCAAAGAATCAGGACTTTGGGTATCTTCTTTTGTTGTGGTTTATTCCCACAAAAGCATATCTTAAACTCTCATTCTCTGCTAGTGTCTCTTTTTGAGAAATGCTTTATCGAGCACCTGGGACAATATCTCCAGTGGTGTCACTAATTGAAGGTGGCTACTGAGAGGGAGAGCAGGAGGCTCTCTTGGCCACTGGCCTTGACCTTATAAGTTCAGGGCTGTAACCTAAACATGCTAAACTTTATTAAATATGCCAGCCAGGATCTTTGGTTACAATGAAGGAAAAAAATGGACTTTACTTAATAAACAGAAAAAGAATGCATAGACGGTTATCATGCAATCCATAGAATATATGAAAAAGCTGAAGAACCAGGCTCAGAAAGCTGGTAGAAGCCAAGGAGGCTACTTCGGACCACCTGATCAAGACCCAACCCTAGCACTGCCACCACTGGATGTGCCCCTCTGCTGGCGATGGATTCTGGACTCCACCCTCCAAGTAATCTTTGAGGTGCCCAGTGCTGACAGGCGCATCTGATGGACAAGCCCAGGTCTCCCACTGTGCACCAGCTGTTTCCTTTCTGCAGTGGTTCTTCAAGCAGATTTATGCAAACAGCCCCAAATGTGTTTTAGGACGGTCCTGGCAATACCCACATTCTCCTGCAAATAATAGGAGGAAAATATCTTTTTCATTTGGCTTCCATATCATGAAATATGTTTCATGATAAATTCAATCTTTCCTCAGAAAAATTCCCCAAATCTACTTTTCTGTGCAAAATTCAGCATGAAAGCCTTTCTCTGTTCTCATTTGGAAAGAGTTAGGAGGAAAATCCTAGACTTTTTCTTGAATATCTTCTCCCAGTGAGAAGACACATTTGCCTAACTCAACAGATAATTGATTAAGTTTAAGAAATTAAACTTTTTTAAAAATTCAGTAATGCACACAGACAAAGCAAGAGTTTTCCCCGTGAGAAAACTTAAATAAGGCAGACCTGAGCTTGATACACTTTAAAAAGGTAGGTGGTGAAGAAGAGGTGGCCTCCTAGACAAAGCCACAGTGGCGTAGGCCTGTCCATGGAGTGGCCTGTCCATGGGGTACTGTTTTGGGCACAGTGACAGCAAGGAATAATCAGTTATCAGATAATCCTAAAATCAGAAATTGACTACATGTAATCATACATAATTCGTCAGTGTCTAAAGCAATTTGAATAACAATTTTCCTTTCCCTCATGCTTCCAAGAAAATCCAGCAGCTAATCCATAGATGGCTATCTCTTGGCAAACTTTGCTTTTTGTGAAGTAGCCACATGTTCATCAGATTAAAAAGTGTAATTTCTTTGTTTTCACAGGATACTGTCCAGTCAGGAACAACAACAACAACAAAAAAAAAAAAAAAAAAAAAAAAGGAAGAGGGGGAAAATGTGATTAGTATTATGTCATTTTATTAATGAAGGCACTGGTAGTTTCACACTTAAGTAAATCAGTTATTACAAGCAAGGAAAGTTGCTCTCCAGCCATAATCCTGACAGGCCTCAGGGGTATTGAAAGGTTCCAGATGACTTTTGTTTTTGCAGCAGAATTTAGGCATTGTGAACTTCTTTCTAGAACACAGGTCAGTTCATATAAATCTGCTGGAAGAACCTTTACAATAAGGAAATGGTATTGATAAGCTACCATTTTTCCATTCCCAGGAGCTACTATTTATTGTTACAAGTTATGTTCCCCTAAATGAAAAAGGCAACCTCACCTATCCCTTCATGCCCCCAAAGCTATTCAGCATAAGTTAATCTTTTCAACAGAAGCAGCCAACTTTTCTAGCAAAGGAATTTGCAGTCTTTGTGGTTTGGGTAAAAAGGTGGCTCATTTTACCAGTTTCTTGATGAAATATGTTTCATGATAAATTCAATCTTTCCTCAGAAAAATTCCCCAAATCTACTTTTCTGTGCAAAATTCAGCATGAAAGCCTTTCTCTGTTGAAGCAGCCAAAGATTGAGTTTGTGTAGACCTGGGCAAACAGTTTCAGGTCCAAGGTTAAGGATATTTATTGCTGGAGGTATTACATGTATTCGTATCCAGGAAGAACAAAATTCAACACCTTGACACTGGTTTTCAAATATATTAATTTACTTTCTTTTGTTTGGGGGGCATTTTTTTTTCTCCCTGCCCTCTTTTTAATCCTTTTCCACACTTGGTAGAATGTGGAAGGATTTTTGCCAGGGGTAACTAGCAAAGCTATACAATGTGTTAATACACAGGAGATCTGCTGGTTTCTTGCACAGACTTCAGAGAAAGCTGCTTGCACTCTGACTTTGGCATAACATGCAGGAAATTCCTCATTGGTCTGCCCAATGCAATAAACAGACCTCCTGCCTCTAACCACATCCATGCTGAAGTTTCTCATGTGGGGTTGCTTTTGCTTTTTCTGTAAAAGTTAAGGGTCCCAGCATTCCCATTCCACACTTTCTTTAGCTCCTTGGCTTTGGAATTTGTGTAGGACTGTGCTTGAGGGTTAATAGGACTTGTGGTTTTATTTTTTAATGTTCTTTATGTATACAAAAAGGATAGACTAGGTAAACACGTCCTCCATGGAGAGAGAGAGAGAGAAAGAGAGAGAGAGAGAGAGAAAGAGAGAGAGAGAATAGATGCTCTTGATATACCTTACAGCTTGATAAGAAAGCCAGAAGTCACCGTTTGCCTGTGGGTGCTCTTTAGGGACATTGCTTGCTCTATTCACTGCAGGTGTTTCCCTCAGTAACCCCTGCTACTCAAAGTGTGGTCCCCAAGGCAGCAACATCAGCCTCATCAGAGGGCTTGTAGAAATGCTGAGTCTCAGGCCCCAGCCCAGAACTACTGGACTAGAATCTACATTTTAACTAAGCCCCAGGTAATTCAAAGAACCTAAAAGGCAGAGAGGTCCTGGGTGATACGCCATGCCACTAGAGTGCCTGAGTCCATTTCAGTAAGGACGCCATGGGAGGGTGTGAGGGGAAAGCAGGCTGACCACTGGGGCAAAGAGAAAAAAGAGCCTGGAAGGACTCGCCTGAGTTAAATTATGCTCATTAATTCAATTTGAGGCAGGAATGTGTGTAAATAAACGCTGGCAGCTGCAGCGGCTCTGTTTCCTGCAGGGCTCAGGCAGGAATGCAGGGGCCATTGGACGTAAAAACCTGACTCGGCATTGGGTGGATATTTCTGCAACCACGAGATAATGACGGAAAAGATGGTATTATCATTATCGTATTAGGAAAGTCTTAATGCAGAGTTAAGTGCCAAACCAAGTGGAACTGGAGAGGCTGTGTTAGCATAGATAAAATCTTCATTATTTGAAAAGATTAAGCTTGCTTGACTGCTCCCTCTTCTATTTTTTAAGTCAATACAGATCGGATTTCCAGGGGGTTACAATGAGTAGGACAGCGCCATGGTCAGACGCAGCCTGTCAGTGTTTCCAAGTAAATAACCTGTTCGCATCCACTTTTTCTCATACAAAAAAGA
The DNA here is from genome assembly GCF_028858775.2 of Pan troglodytes. Lineage (NCBI taxonomy): Eukaryota > Metazoa > Chordata > Mammalia > Primates > Hominidae > Pan > Pan troglodytes. The sequence goes on from NC_072412.2 coordinate 25,052,013, forward strand.
CTAAGTTCGTGAGAAACAGGAAAGAGAAAATTGAATTATGTAGGTTAAGAACAACTCCATTGTACCATAAACCTGTGATATGTTTATTGTTTAATTTTTGGCTCACAGTGTGTTCATTCATTGTTTTGAGGGCTAGGCAGTGATCACCAGTTAGCCAGTTAATGTTTGTTAAACCCCATGCGGCATGCTGGGCAAAGACACTTGCTCACTTAACCATTGGAAGATGGCTCTTGTTTGTACTGTCATTTTTAGAAGCTCATTGAATATTATGAATTCTAAAGAGATGTCTGTTTTGCAGCTTAAAAATTAGCCACAAATCCCAAGCATCTACTCACTGATGGAGGGGCGCTATAAATGAAGAGAGTCGTGTTCTTCTTAAACTGGGCATGTTGTCCTTAAAGCCCCTGTGCCTGAGATGATGATGATGATGATGATGGTGATGATGATGATGGTGATGGTGATGATGGTGATGGTGATGATGGTGATGGTGATGATGATGGCAGCAGCTACCCACAAGCTGGGCACTTTATTCAAGCTATATATATTTAATTCACACTGTACCTATTCTCTATGAGAAACCGAAACCAAGTCCTAGTGAAGTTAACAGCCCTGCTCAAGATCACACAGCCAGGAGTGGGGCTGGGCTCTGACCTCAGGCTGTCTCCAGGGCTTCTAACAGCAGCCATTCACCCTCAGCTCCCCTGCTGTCTCACTCTCTAGCTCTCCCTCTCCAGTGTGTGGCATGCTTTCTCTGCACTCTCAGAGCTCGCTGCATACTCTTATGAAAAAATACAAATTAGCTGGGCGTGGTGGTGGGTGCCTATAATTCCAGTACTCAGGAGGCTGAGGCAGGAGAATTGCTTGAACCCAGGAGGCGGAGGTTGCACTGAACTGAAATTGCACCTTGCACTCCAGCCTGGGCAACAAGAGTGAAACTCCATCTCAAAAAAAGGAAAAAAAGGAGAAAATACTTGTGTTATGATTACAAACTGGGGTGTGTGCAAGTCTCTCACCCACTGGACTGTCAGGAGTTTTAGAGACGGGACTGGCATGGAATAAGCCCTAGGTTCACAGCAATTCCTTCCTCCTTCATGCGGACAGGCCCGTGTCTTCACTCCTGTGCCTTGCACTGGTCCTGTGGGGTGACTAGAGAGACAGTCTGGCATTGCCAACATGTAGTGGACATCTGGGGAAGAGTGGAGAACACTTGTCCCCTGGCTTCTCCCAGCTTCTTGTCACAGCCAGAGAAAGACCTCCCCTATCAGCCACTGCAGGTAAAACCAGAGAAAACCTCACCACCTCTCAGTCTGCTGCACTGCCTGAAGCATGTGTGGATGTTGATGTGGCCTGCGGGTGCAAGTCAGGGTCATGCAGAAAAACCTTACAAGTTCCTGAGACCTTGAGCGACCTTCTTGGTGGAGACACTGCTTTTACCTTAGGAGAGGTGATTTAAAATCTGGCTGAGAATGACAGGAAGCAGAGCAAGGAGTATGGGTCTCTGGTTATTTTATCCCTTTTGTGCACATGGCCTTTTCCCTTCAGGAGAAATGGAGTTCAGGGGGCCAGAAAGATGAGAAATGGGGTTCTTCAGACTTACCTGTCTAGGCCACCCTCAGTGTTACTCCCTTGTACCGACATGGTGGGAGAATGGTTAATGGAAGGACAGTGGGGCCTTTCACTCCTGCCTCCTGAACCTCCACCTTCGGGAGGGTCGGTGGCCCTTAGCAAACCAGGACAAGTTGAAGTTACATGGGTCTCTGTTCCCTTCTCCATCACAGCAGCTTTGGGAAGGATTCAACAAGTTTATGTCAGTCCTTGGGGATTGGGGATGATGGCTGCACAGTGTTGGAGGAAGGAAATCATGTCGGGACCTCATTCCCTGCCACTCACCACCCACACGCCCCACTCCCAAGTATTCAAGGGCCAATTTGTTTGTGGATAAAGCAGATCCCCCGCTTCTGCTCCCACTTCTCGCGGGTGCCTTCTAGCTTCCTTTGCTCATTAGCAGGCCCTTAGAAGGCAGGCTGCAGAAGGAGGCAAGAGATCACTCCAAAATCAGAAGTGCTTTGGCTGGCACTTCCCAGCAGCTTCCTTGGGAAGATAGAGGATGTTGTGATCGCCTGGTCTGGGACAGTGATGAGCTTTCTCCCTCCTGATCCTCTGTCAGATGCAGGCAGTCCCCGCTGCTCTGAGCTCTTCAACTGTTACTCTAACCTTGGCCTGAGACTCTCCTAAGCATGCTTTGAAAAGTAAAATTCGTGAGAATGGGGCCCAAACATGAGAGCACCTGGGTGAACAGAGTTTGATTTCATTGCCCCTGCGGCTTCTCCTGCCCCACTCAGGCGCTTGCCCTCCTCCCACGAGCCATCCCAGATCCCTGGGGCCCTTCTGCATCACCTCTGACGAGTCCACTCTTGTCCCCTCTCCTGGCCTCTGCCGACTGTTGACTCTGCAGGGAACACAGGAACTCTCTACAGAGATGTAAGGGGCTTGATGCTGTGCCCTTGCCTGCATGGCCTTCCTGTTACTTTGTGGCAGGGCCCACTATCCTGAGCTGGCCTCCATGTCCTGGTCTGCACAGGGCTCGCTTCCTCTCTCCAGCCTGAGAGTCAGTCTCCTTTCTCTGCTTGCTTTTGTTTTTTTTTTTTTTTTTTTTTTTTGAGATGGAGTCTTGCTCTTGTCACCCAGGCTGGAGTGCAGTGGTGTGATCTTAGCTCACTGCAACCTCCGCCTCCTGGGTTCAAGCAATTCTCTTGCCTCAGTACCCCAAGTAGCTGGGACTACAGGTGCCCACCAGCATGCCTGGCTAATTTTTGTATCATTAGTAGAGATGGCGTTTCACCATGTTGGCCAGGCTGGTCTCGAACTCCTGACCTCAGGTGATTCATCTGCCTCGGCCTCCCAAAGTGCTGGGATTACAGGCATGAGCCACCGCACCAAGCCCGCTTGCCTCTTTTCTCTAATGTCTCTTTTCCTGACCCTGGCCCTCTCTCCTTCTTTTGGGGTGGCTGGCATGCTTCTCACAGAGGCCATCGTAAAGGCTGGGGAGGAGGGCTGGAGCCTGCTGGGGTAATAGTGCCTGTCCTGCCCAGCTCATCTGCAGAGCCCCCGGGGTTGGAGACTGCAGCAGTCTCAGCACATCAGTCCCGAACCAGAGAAATCGTAGTGTCCTGCTGTTTCTCATTATGCTGTTTTCTTCCTATTTATTCTATGGTCTTGTTTCTCTTAGAATTAAACAATCAGAAACTGATATGAGGGGAATTCAATCAGAGCAGGGTATTTGTGGAGCCAGGGCATTTCTCCTCTTTGACACAGCCACATGGCTTGTTTTCATGCATTACTCCTTAATAATGTGTTTATTTATCTAGACTCACACGATTCTCTCTTGCCCTGGGTAATCCACTATTAACCGTTAATAACCAGGATCCCTAGTGAAGGAAGGGATTTTTCAAAGAAAAGCAAAGGGAATTGCAGGTTTGAAATTCTAGAGAGAATTTCGGTGGGGGTGAGAATACACCCTCACTGAAGAGAATGTGGGAAAATAACTGAGAGTGCTCTTCAAGAGGCCGATGTTGTACTTCTGCTGATGCTCCACTGTATTCAAGCTGCATTTTGTTTGAAAGAAGCTTTTCCTCCAAGAATATTACAGTAGTTAGTTCTGAAATTGACAAGCAATGTTATATCACGTCTTGGATAAAGTATATATATTTATGTATCTGTAACTAATGAATACTGACATTAAGCTTTCCAAATTACTTAATAGGGCACCTGTCCCTCCCAAAAGAAAAGTTGGAATGTCGGGGTGGTGATGGTGTAATAGCGTATTTGTTGCTGGGATGAGGTCATAAAGCTAACTTAGCTCTTGTTCTGAAAGAGTCTCAGTGTGGAAACGGTGGCACTTGCCCTGGCTGGGTTTGACTGTGTGAGTTTTGTGTTTTGTAATTAGAAGGGAGTTGTGCCTCTGCTTTATGGACAATGCCTGGCAAATGCTGCCCTCCCTATTTTTGTCGCATCTGCAAGTGTGGTATGCATCTTGTAAACAGGTCACTAATTCCAGGCTAGGGGCTGGAAGGCAGCTATAATCTCGCTCACGTGGTTTCACCCGCTCCATGTGCGCTGGATGCCGACAGCACGAGGGGAAGCCTCTGAGAGCGCGGCTTTGTGGGGCAGAGCATCTCCCAGGCCCACTCCATGGAAATCTCTTCCAAGTGGCAGCCCAGAGCCTCTTCGCGCCATCTGATAGCTGTTCCATAGCGTATAGGAAAAACAGCTGAGACTCAGGGCCTTCTCCAGAGGGAGCGCCAGAGATTACTGCCAGGAGAGTGGGAAATGGTGAGAAAAACATGAGGTGGCTTCCAATCTGCAAGCCCTTAGTACTGCATAGGCTTTATTTACATGGTATTGCTGGTTGCTCATTGTAGGGCCAAATTTATGAAGAAAGGGGTAATCAGCTCAGGCACATTGACAACAGCTGGTCTGCTAGCCGACCCAGAACACTTTTCCATATACCAGCCAACAATGCATAATGTCTAAGGAGGCTCTATAAACATCCATGCTGTGTGACTCATTTGTGTAAAGTTCCAGAGCTTGCAAAACTAATTTATGGTGTTGGAGGTCAGGAGCGTGGGTATGCCTGGGTGGAACAGAGGGTGAGTAAGAAATGGAAGAGGTGTGAGGAGGCTTCTGCTAAGTGTCTGGGGTTTTTTCAAGTCTAAGTTCTGTCCATGGGTATTCATTTTGTGAAAATGGAAAGTCACTTGAGATGCACACATGTGATCTGTGCACTTTATGTATGAATATTCTACTTCTATTAAAAGTTTACACTAAAGGTATGACATCAGATCATAAGGAAAAACTTCCTTCCTCAGTCCAACTCTTTTTTTTTTTTTTTAAGACAGAGTTTTGCTGTTGTTGCCCAGACTGAAGTGCAGTGGCGCGATCTTGGCTCACTGAAACTTCTGCCTCCTGGATTCAAGCGATTCTCTTGCCTCAGCCTCTCAAGTAGCTGGGATTACAGGCGTCGGCCACCATGCCCGGCTAATTTTTGTATTTTTAGTAGAGACGGGTTTCACCATCTTGGCCAGGCTGGTCTTGATCTCCTGACCTCGTGATCCACCCGCCTCGGCCTCCCAAAGTGTTGGGATTACAGGCGTGAGCCACAGCGCCAGGCCCCTCAGTCCAACTTTTATTATTAATAAATTCAGACAAGAGAGGAAAGGAAGACAACAAATGTTAATACTATGTGTCTTCTACATGCAGGCCCTGAGCCAGGAGCTTTCTTTACATCCACCCTGTGAGCCATTTAGCTTTTAATCACTTCTTATTAAGTTTTGATTTGTCTATTGAGGATTCCCAGTTTGTGTTTTTTTTTTAGTTTGATTCTTTTAACAGACCAATGATCATATCAATATGTTTTTGAATCTCAATGGAATACTTTTGAATAAATGCTTCTGTGGGCGGCTTATCCAATGAATAATCTAGAAATTCATTTCAACACACTAACATGGATATCACCACCATTTGAGTGACTTTTGAGGTCGTGGAAGTTGATGGCACTGCCCATGGAGAGTAGGCAAGGAGGCAGAAAGGAAAGAACCCAGACCCCCCCCCCCCGCCCCACCCCCAGAGAACACTGGCATTTGCAGGACGAATAAACAGCCTTCTGCTTAACAAGGGTAGCACAGCACAGGCCAGCTAGACAGAGGTTCATGATCGCTCTGTAAGGATGCTTGGATAATTCAATCTTGTTTTCACTTTATAAAAGTGAAATAGCTTTGGGCTGTTGTGAAATTCTCTGTCTGAAATTTTAGGTTAGGACCCAAACAATAACCTGATGTGAATTTAGTAGCACTGCATTTGTCCTCCTTAAACAACTTTATCTAAAAGATGCCTATAAATATTTTGTATAAAACTTCCGGAATTGGCTGATAAGGGGACTTTCCTTTTTCTTCTGCGTCAAGTTCAGAAAAAGCTAAAAGCAAAAAAGGAAGCAACCAAATATGGGCAGTATGCAGTAACTAATGAAGTGAGTGATGTGGCTTGGAATATACAATGTGCTCAAATGTTTTACCGCTGGGTTCAACCCAGTTAGTATATAGAAGTTTGTAGAGTTCAGCCGGGCGTGGTGGCTCACACCTGTAATCCCAGCATTTTGGGAGGCCAAGGTGGGCTATCACCTGAGGTCAGGAGTTAGAGACCAGCCTGACCAACATGGAGAAACCCCATCTCTACTAAAAATTCAAAATTAGCCAAGCATGGTGGCGCATGCCTGTAATTCCAGCTACTTGGGAGGCTGAGGCAGCAGAATCATTTGAACCTGGGAGGCGGAGGTTGCGATGAGTCAAGATCGCACCATTGCACTCCAGCCTGGGCAACAAGACGGAAACTCTTGTCTCAAGAAATAAAACTGTAGAGTTCATGGGGTCATTTGTATAGAAGGAAATTTTATTGAAATCACTAGTTTTTTTTCTTTGATGTATGTGAAAATACTATTTCTGAAGTTCTCTTCTCTTCATCACCTAAATATGGCAATTTTTTCCTACAATCTGTCAACGACTATGCCAAGAAGCAAACAATAAGAGAAACTTCCTTTATACATTCTCCACAAAAGATTTCAATGTTATTTCGTATACCGTCTTCAGACAGTAATTTATTTGTTTTACTATTTTTGCTGTTGTTGCTTCAGGCCTGATCATTTTCCCCGTTTCCTAATAGGAACCAATTTCCTGTTAATTGCTATTAAATTTGTTTGCTCATCCTTTGTCATATATATATATATATAAAATTTAAATGATTTTAAAAAAATAATATATGGTCAAAAATCCTTGTATTGAAAGGATTGAAAATCCCCTAGGTGAAGGATTGTATTAATACTTTTTGTTTAAATCACCTTCTTTTTTATCTACTTCTGAGCTATAGAACTCTTGAAGAAATAATTTCACTGTTCTTAAGAAAAACTCAGAGATGTGGTTTGGTCATAACCCTATTCACACTTGCTTGAGGCCCATTGGTGGATTAATGCTCTCCTTAAGAAGCATGATTATCTGAGGCTTGGTATAGGTTTTCAGGCACCTTAGCTCTTTTCCTGTTAGATGTCAGTATCATGGCTGCATCCTCCTTCCCCAGTGCATGACCACTCCTTGACCTTCACGGTGGTCAGTCTCCAGCAGCACTTACCTCCTGCCCATTTGTTCCTTCTAGAAATTCTTGCTGTTTTTTGCTTCTGAAGCATAATTCCTTCCTAGCTCCCTTGACTGTGACTTTGCCACTATTTCATTGCTTCATTCTCCTCCATGGCCCATTCCTTAAATGTAATTGGTCTGAAGGTTTTTTTTCCTCAGATACTTTTTTAAATTTTTTAACACTTTTTAAACTTTAAAAACAAATTTGGCTGGGCGCGGTGGTTCACGCCTGTAATCCCAGCACTTTGGAAGGCCAATGCAGGCAGATCACGAGGTTAGGAGATCGAGACCATCCTGGCTGACATGGTGAAACCCTGTCTCTAATAAAAATACAAAAAATTAGCCAGGCGTGGTGGCACGTGCCTGTAATCCCACCTACTTGGGAGGCTGAGGTAGGAGAATCACTTGAACCTGGGAGGTGGAGGTTGCAGTGAGCCAAGATCGCTCCACTGCACTCCAGCCTGGGTGACAGCGTGAGACTCTGTCTCAAAAAAGAAAAGAAAAGAAAAAAAATTTTACCTTCTCTCTAGGTTACGTTATATATACCAAGGTTTCAATTCCAGCTGAAAACTAGCAGCTTCCAAATATATATCTTTAGCACAACACTTTATAGTTGCTTACAACTCAGTTTCCTTTGAAAGTGGAGACAGATCTTTTTCATCTTTTGTATCTCTTTAAATACCTAACAGAACGCCTGGTACACAAATATTAGATAGAAGAAAAATGTACATCAGTTAAAAGTTCTTAATTTCTATATCAATTTTAGGATTGTATTCTAATGAAATATATTGTACTAGAAGATGTACTGGAAGCATGAATGTAGATATTTCCTTCCCTGATACGTATTTGTACTTCTGTCTTCATGACCAGCAGACCAGCCTCACAGTTAGTCCATTTGTAACTAAAGTCTCTATCAGACAGAAGTGCATACTGGGGTTTTAGATGACATTTTACACAATAATTGTTTTCTTCATTTTTCTGGGACAGACTGATTTTGAGCATAAGTCTGTGTAGTAGAAATACGAAAATATTTGGGAATTCTTTTTTCTTTAGTGGGAGCCTTTTATTGCTAGAAATGAATATCCCATAGAGCTAAAGAAAGACCTATGAAATTTAGCTTTTAAAAACTAACTTTTAAAAACGAACTGTGTTTAAGTTCTTTGGAAACAGAAGGTATTGCTTAAAAATGACACGGCAGATGTTATGAAATTTGTTTTAAAGCATTACTCTCAGGTTAAGTCATGTTTGCCAAGTTACAACCCAGAACACGTTTTTACAACTCAGCAGTGCTCTGAAATTGAGGGTCTGTGATGATAAAAGGGTACTCATGTTGTGCAGTGGACCATGAGTGCTCTGTCAAGCTGTGGGTGAGGAAATGAACCTCACATCACCTTAGAAGAGTCCAGCATCTCTTCCTGAGTTGACTGAGTGAAGCCAAAGTAAAGTTGAAAATGCAAGCTACATTGTCCCTAAGATTTACTTTTGTTTTAATAGATGCTGTGTGTTGCTCTCACTCAGTTTTGGAGTTATCTGTGGGTTTTCTTCAATGTGTATTTGATATTTCTTTAGGGCAAAGTTACGCCACTCGAAAACGATCGTGTTGAAAGTGTGTCATATTCAGAATGGGATAGAAATCAGGTTGCTTGTTAGACCTGAGCCTTTTGTTTTGTTTTGTTTTGTTTGAGACACAGTCTCGCTCTGTCGCCCAGGCTGGAGTGCAATGGTGCGATCTTGGCTCACTGCAACTTCCACCTCCCAGGTTCAAGCAATTCTCCCACCTCAGCCTCCCAAACAGCTGGGATTACAGGCACCCACCATCATGCCCGCCTGATTTTTGTATTTTTGGTAGAGACGGGGTTTCACCAGGTTGGCCAGGCTGGTCTCGAACTCCCTGACCTCAGGTGATCTGCCTACCTTGGCCTCCCAAAGTGCTGGGATTACAGGTGCGAGCCACTGTGCCCGGCCAGATCTGAGCCATTTGATCCCTGCCTTCATCCCTATTAACTGATAATTTATCTATTCATTAGGGGGCTCTGTGAGGTGGGTTCTGACTGATGTTGGAGGGGATGCGCTGTAATTCCTGCCTCTGCATTTAAGCGTATGAGTGTTTCACCAGGGATGTCCAAACTGTCCCACTTTGGGTAAAGGACAAAAAGCAGGCCAAACAAGATTTTCTTTTGTCTGACACAATTTAAAAAAATATTGCAAGGTAAAATATTTAACAGAATGATTGTACTGGGTTGGTAGTGTGTGTGTGTGTGTGTGTGGTTTGCTTGATTTTGAGGCTTCATGGTCTTTTAAAAAGATGGAGATGTATGACCTTCAAAGCCTTTTTCTGTTTTTTTTTTTTTTTTTTTTTTTGGAGATGGAGTCTGGCTCTGTTGCCCAGGCTGGAGTGCAGGGGCGCGATCTTGGCTCACTGCAAGCTCCATCTCCCATTCTCCTGCCTCAGCCTCCCGAGTAGCTGGGACTACAGGCGCCTGGCCACCACACCTGGCTAATCTTTTATACTTTTTTAGTAGAGGTGGGGTTTCACTGTGTTAGCCAGGATGGTCTCGATCTCCTGACCTCATGATCCGCCCGCCTCAGCCTCCAAAGTGCTGGGATTACAGGCGTGAGCCACTGCTCCTGGCACCTTTTTCTCATTTTTATTAGTAGGTAGTGTCAGCTTGGGTTCTTACTGTGCACAGCCTATCTTGGCACAGGGTGGCATCTCTTTAGTTATGAGACATTCAATTTGGCTTTATGGGTGGCATTTACTTGATGCCTATGAAAAATAAGTTAAAAGGCAATGGAAACAACAAATGGAAACATTTCTCTCTCTCTCTGTCTCTCTGTCTCTCTCTCTCTCTCTCTCTCTCCTTCCACCTGTGTTACGCAGATGTACTGGGAATGAAAAATAAGTCAAAAGGCAATGGAAACAACAAATGGAAACACCTCTCTCTCTCTCTCTCTCTCTCTCCCTCCCTCCCTCTCTCCTTCCCCTTTCTTCCACCTGTGTCATGCAGGTGTACTGGGACACAGCATACAGTGCAATGCTCTCCTTTGTGCCTGGGAGATGCTCCCTCCATCCCCCTCCTCTGCCATAGCCTATTTGATGACTTCTGTGACTGTATGGGGCCACAGTTTGGGTCTCAACTTTGTGTGAAGCACAGACTTTTTTTTAGTCTGTTTTTTTTTTTTCGCATCAAAATGAGGACCAAATATTTGATGACTCCTGATAGAAAATATTCTTCAAAGAATACCCAGGGCTGAAAACATTAAAAGTTACCACAAAGTGTTAAGTGGTTGGTAATATTAGTATTAGATAGGCTCAGGTTTGGGACTGTTTCTATCAAACATAGGACATATCAATCAAATGTTGTTGTAGCGTAAGTCCAGAGAAGGTTTTTTTTTCTTTTAGAAAATTTTCTTTTTTTTATTATTATTATACTTTTAAGTTTTAGGGTACATGTGCACAATGTGCAGGTTTGTTACATATGTATACATGTGCCATGTTGGTGTGCTGCACCCATTAACTCGTCATTTAGCATTAGGTATATCTCCTAATGCTATCCCTCCCCCCTCCCCCCACCCCACAACAGTCCCCGGAGTGTGATGTTCCCCTTCCTGTGTCCATGTGTTCTCATTGTTCAATTCCCACCTATGAGTGAGAATATGCGGTGTTTGGTTTTTTGTCCTTGTGGTAGTTTGCTGAGAATGATGGTTTCCAGCTTCATCCATGTCCCTACAAAGGACATGAACTCATCATTTTTTATGGCTGCATAGTATTCCATGGTGTATATGTGCCACATTTTCTTAATCCAGTCTATCATTGTGGGACATTTGGGTTGGTTCCAAGTCTTTGCTATTGTGAATAGTGCCGCAATAAACATACGTGTGCATGTGTCTTTATAGCAGCATGATTTATAATCCTTTGGGTATATACCCAGTAATGGGATGGCTGGGTCAAATGGTATTTCTAGTTCTAGATCCCTGAGGAATCGCCACACCAACTTCCACAATGGTTGAACTAGTTTACAGTCCCACCAAGAGTGTAAAAGTGTTCCTATTTCTCCACATCCTCTCCAGCACCTGTTGTTTCCTGACTTTTGAATGATCGCCATTCTAACTGGTGTGAGATGGTATCTCATTGTGGTTTTGATTTGCATTTCTCTGATGGCCAGTGATGATGAGCATTTTTTCATGTGTTTTTTGGCTGCATAAATGTCTTCTTTTGAGAAGTGTCTCATATCCTTTGCCCACTTTTTGATGGGGTTGTTTGTTTTTTTCTTGTAAATTTGTTTGAGTTCATTGTAGATTCTGGATGAGTATGTTACAAAAAGTTTCTCCCATTCTGTAGGATGCCTGTTCACTCTGATGGTGGTTTCTTTTGCTGTGCAGAAGCTCTTTAGTTTAATTAGATCCCATTTGTCAATTTTGGCTTTTGTTGCCATTGCTTTTGGTGTTTTAGACATGAAGTCCTTGCCCATGCCTGTGTCCTGAATGGTATTGCCTAGGTTTTCTTCTAGGGTTTTTATGGTTTTAGGTCTAACATGTAAGTCTTTAATCCCTCTTGAATTAATTTTTGTATAAAGTGTAAGGAAGGGATCCAGTTTCAGCTTTCTACATATGGCTAGCCAGTTTTCCCAGCACCATTTATTAAATAGGGAATCCTTTCCCCATTTCTTCTTTTTGTCACGTTTGTCAAAGATCAGATAGTTGTAGATATGCGGCATTATTTCTGAGGGCTCTGTTCTGTTCCATTGGTCTATATTTCTGTTTTGGTACCAGTACCATTGCTGTTTTGGTTACTGTAGCCTTGTAGTATAGTTTGAAGTCAGGTAGCATGATGCCTCCAGCTTTGTTCTTTTGGCTTAGGATTGACTTGGCAATATGGGCTCTTTTTCGGTTCCATATGAACTTTAAAATAGTTTTTTCCAATTATGTGAAGAAAGTCATTGGTAGCTTGATGGGGATGGCATTGAATCTATAAATTACCTTGGGCAGTATGGCCATTTTCACAATATTGATTCTTCCTACCCATGAGCATGGAATGTTCTTCCATTTCTTTGTATCCTCTTTTATTTCGTTGAACAGTGGTTTGTAGTTCTCCTTGAAGAGGTCCTTCACATCCCTTGTAAGTTGGATTCCTAGGTATTTTATTCTCTTTGAAGCAATTGTGAATGGGAGTTCACTCATGGTTTGGCTCTCTGTTTGTCTGTTATTGGTGTATAAGAATGCTTGTGGTTTTTGCACATTGATTTTGTATACTGAGACTTTGCTGAAGTTGCTTATCAGCTTAAGGAGATTTTGGGCTGAGACAATGGGGTTTTCTAGATATACAATCATGTCATCTGCAAGCAGGGACAATTTGACTTCCTCTTTTCCTAATTGAATGCCCTTTATTCCCTTCTCCTTCCTGATTGCCCTGGCCAGAACTTCCAACACTATGTTGAATAGGAGTGGTGAGAGACGGCATCCCTGTCTTGTGCCAGTTTTCAAAAAGAATGCTTCCAGTTTTTGTCCATTCAGTATGATATTGGCTGTGGGTTTGTCATAGATAGCTCTTATTATTTTGAAATACGTCCCATCAATACCTAATTTATTGAGAGTTTTTAGCATGAAGGTTGTTGAATTTTGTCAAAGGCCTTTTCTGCATCTATTGAGATAATCATGTGGTTTTTGTCTTTGGTTCTGTTTATATGCTGGATTATGTTTATTGATTTTCATATGTTGAACCAGGCTTGCATCCCAGGAATGAAGCCTACTTGATCATGGTGGATAAGCTTTTTGATGTGTTGCTGGATTCGGTTTGCCAGTATTTTATTGAGGATTTTTGCATCAATGTTCATCAAGGATATTGGTCTAAAATTCTCTTTTTTTGTTGTGTCTCTGCCCAGCTTTGGTATCAGGATGATGCTGGCCTCATAAAATGAGTTAGGGAGGATTCTCTCTTTTTCTATTGATTGGAATAGTTTCAGAAGGAATGGTACCAGCTCCTCCTTGTACCTCTGGTAGAATTCGGCTGTGAATCCATCTGGTCCTGGACTTTTTTTGGTTGGTAAGCTATTAATTATTGCCTCAATTTCAGAGCCTGTTATTGGTCTATTCAGAGATTCAACTTCTTCCTCGTTTAGTCTTGGGAGAGTGTATGTGTTGAGGAATTTATCCATTTCTTCTAGATGTTCTAGTTTATTTGCATAGAGGTGTTTATAGCATTCTCTGATGGTAGTTTGTATTTCTGTGGGATCGGTGGTGATATCCCCTTTGTCATTTTTTATTGCATCTATTTGATTCTTCTCTCTCTTCTTCTTTATTAGTCTTGCTAGCGGTCTATCAATTTTGTTGATCTTTTCAAAAAACCGGCTCCTGGATTCAATGATTTTTTGAAGGGTTTTTTGTGTCTCTATTTCCTTCAGTTCTGCTCTGATCTTAGTTATTTCTTGCCTTCTGCTAGCTTTTGAATGTATTTGCCTTGCTTCTCTAGTTCTTTTAATTGTAATGTTAGGGTGTCAATTTTAGATCTTTCCTGCTTTCTCTTGTGGGCATTTAGTGCTATAAATTTCCCTCTACACACTACTTTGAATGTGTCCCAGAGATTCTGGTATGCTGTGTGTTTGTTCTCATTGGTTTCAAAGAACATCTTTATTTCTGCCTTCATTTCGTTATGTACCCAGTAGTCATTCAGGAGCAGGTTGTTCAGTTTCCATGTAGTTGAGCTGTTTTGAGTGAGTTTCTTAATCCTGAGTTCTAGTTTGATTGCACTGTGGTCTGAGAGACAGTTTGTTATAATTTCTGTTCTTTTACATTTGCTGAGGAGTGCTTTACTTCCAACTATGTGGTCAATTTTGGAATAAGTGTAATGTGGTGCCGAGAATAATGTATATTCTGTTGATTTGGGGTGGAGGGTTCTGTAGATGTCTATTAGGTCTGCTTGGTGCAGAGCTGAGTTCAATTCCTGGATATGCTTGTTAACTTTCTGTCTCGTTGATCTGTCTAATGTTGACAGTGGGGTGTTAAAGTCTCCCACTATAATTGTGTGGTAGTCTGAGTCTCTTTGTATGTCACTAAGGACTTGCTTTATGAATCTGGGTGCTCCTGTATTGGGTGCATATATATTTAGGATAGTTAGTTCTTCTTGCTGAATTGATCCCTTTACCATTATGTAATGGCCTTCTTTGTCTCTTTTGATCTTTGTTGGTTTAAAGTCTGTTTTATCAAAGACTAGGATTGCAACCCCTGCCTTTTTTTGTTTTCCATTTGCTTGGTAGATCTTTCTCCATCCCTTTATTTTGAGCCTATGTGCATCTCTGCACGTGAGATGGGTTTCCTGAATACAGCACACTGATGGGTCTTGACTCTTTATCCAATTTGCCAGTCTGTGCCTTTTAATTGGAGCATTTAGCCCATTTACATTTAAGGTTAGTATTGTTATGTGTGAATTTGATCCTGTCATTATGATGTTAGCTGGTTATTTTGCTCATTAGTTGATACAGTTTCTTCCTAGCCTTGATGGTCTTTACAGTTTGGCATGTTTTTGCAGTGGCTGGTACTGGTTGTTCCTTTCCATGTTTAGTGCTTCCTTCAGGAGCTCTTTTAGGGCAGGCCTGGTGTGACAAAATCTCTCAGCATTTGCTTGTCTGTAAAGTATTTTATTTCTCCTTCACTTACGAAGCTTAGTTTGGCTGGATATGAAATTCTGGGTTGAAAATTCTTTTCTTTAAGAATGTTGAATATTGGCCCCCACTTTCTTCTGGCTTGTAGAGTTTCTGCCGAGAGATCAGCTGTTAGTCTGATGGGCTTCCCTTTGTGGGTAACCCGACCTTTCTCTCTGGCTGCCCTTAACATTTTTTCCTTCATTTCAACTTTGGTGAATGTGACAATTATGGGTCTTGAAGTTGCTCTTCTCAAGGAGTATCTTTGTGGCGTTCTCTGTATTTCCTGAATTTGAATGTTGGCCTGCCTTGCTAGATTTGGGGAAGTTCTCCTGGATAATATCCTGCAGAGTGTTTTCCGACTTGGTTCCATTCTCCCCGTCACTTTCAGGTACACCAATTAGACGTAGATTTGGTCTTTTCACATAGTCCCATATTTCTTGGAGGCTTTGTTTGTTTCTTTTTATTCTTTTTTCTCTAAACTTCTCTTCACGCTTCATTTCATTCATTTCATCTTCCATCGCTGATACCCTTTCCTCCAGTTGATCGCATCAGTTACTGAGGCTTGTGCATTCGTCGCGTAGTTCTTGTGCTGTGGTTTTCAGCTCCATCAGCTCCTTCAAGGACTTCTCTGCATTGATTATTTTAGTTATCCATTCGTCTAATTTTTTTTCAAAGTTTTTAACTTCTTTGCCATTGGTTCGAACTTCCTCCTTTAGCTCGGAGAAGTTTGATCTTCTGAAGCCTTCCTCTCTCAACTCGTCAAAGTCATTCTCTGTCCAGTTTTGTTCTGTTGTTGGTGAGGAGCTGCATTCCTTTGGAGGAGGAGAGGTGCTCTGATTTTTAGAGTTTCCAGTTTTTCTGCTCTGTTTTTTCCCCATCTTTTGGTTTTATCTACCTTTGGTCTTTGATGATGGTGACGTACAGATGGGTTTTTGGTGTGGATGTCCTTTCTGTTTGTTAGTTTTCCTTCTAACAGTCAGGACCCTCAGCTGCAGGTCTGTTGGAATTTACTGGAGGTCCACTCCAGACCCTGTTTGCCTAGGTATCAGCAGCGGTGGCTGCAGAACAGCGGATATTGGTGAACTGCTAATGCTGCTGTCTGATCGTTCTTCTGGAAGTTTTGTCTCAGAGGAGTACCCAGCTGTGTGAGGTGTCAGTCTGCCCCTACTGGGGGGTGCCTCCCAGTTAGGCTACTCGGGGGTCAGGGACCCACTTGAGGAGGCGGTCTGCCTGTTCTCAGATCTCAAGCTGCATGCTCGGAGAACCACTCCTCTCTTCAAAGCTGTCAGACAGGGACATTTAAGTCTGCGGAGGTTATTGCTGTCTTTTGTTTGTCTGTGCCCTGCCCCCAGAGGTGGAGCCTACAGAGGCAGGCAGGCCTCCTTGAGGTGTGGTGGGCTCCACCCAGTTCCAGCTTCCCAGCTGGCCACTTTGTTTACCAACTCAAGCCTGAGCAATGGTGGGCGCCCCTCCGCCAGCCTCGCTGCTGCCTTGCAGTTTGATCTCAGACTGCTGTACTAGCAATGAATGAGGCTCCGTGGGCATAGGACCCTCCGAGCTATGTGCCAGATATAATCTCCGGGTGTGCCATTTGTGAAGCCCGTTGGAAAAGCGCAGTATTAGTGTGGGAGTGACCCGATTTTCCAGGTGCTGTTTGTCACCTCTTTCTTTGACTAGGAAAGGGAATTCCCTGACCCCTTGCGCTTCCTGGGTGAGGTGATGCCTCGCCCTGTTTCAGCTCATGCATGGTGCACTGCACCCACTGTCTTGCACCCACTGTCCGGCACTCCCCTGTGAGATGAACCCAGTACCTCAGTTGGAAATGCAGAAATCACCCGTCTTCTGTGTCGCTCACTCTCGGAACTGTAGACTGGAGCTGTTCCTATTTGGCCATCTTGGCTCCACCCCAAATCCAGAGAAGCTTATTGCTGGCGAGCATGGAAACATGCATGCATGGGTTCGTGTCTGAGTGCTGGAGCTCTGTAGAGCAAGGGCAGCTTGGGATGGCCTGCCAGTATGCCCTGGCAATTCTGTGTTACAGGTGCTGTCCTTTCTGTTCCTTGTGGTGTGACATGCCACAACTCATTTAACCCCCTGCCTGGGTATGTCTGACAAATTGAGAATATAGAACCTGATTTATCTAGAGTTTTGCCAGATAATGCATACGGGTGTCTGGTATACTCTCCTGAAAATATACTATGGTTATACAGAGAATTACAATAGCAAGTGACTGGGTACTTCCTGCAGATGGCAGGGATAATGGAGGCCTCCCAGGAGGGCCACTATCTTGACTGAGATGAGATCTGAGTGAGGAGCAGAGCCAGTGGTGTCCGCACCAGGGGAGGCAAAGCTGAGCCGAGGACACAGAGCATGGTGTGTTCTGAGGACAGAGCCACAGTCAGACAGGCAGGAAGGAAGGGTTTGGTGCAGGGGAGGGTGCAGGAAGAAGAGCAGAGGGGTGCACGGTAGCCAGACCATGGAGGTCTTTGTAAAGGACAGAGCAAGAAACTTGATTTTCCTGCAGATGGAATGGAGAGTCTTTGGAGAGCTTTAACAGGAAAATGACATGCTCTGATGTCTATTTCCAAAGCTGACCCTGCCTCTCTATGGGGAACAAATAGATGGTACAGGGGAAAGAGTGGAGGCAGGGAGTCCAGCTGGGTGATGGGGACTTGGAGTTGGGAGTCAGGTGGACATGAGGCACACAGCTGTGTTCGAGGATGCTGGGACCTGCCCAGGGACTGGAGTAGAAGCTGTCAACTGAAGAATAACCAGGATCATACATTTGGAAGAGCTTTATTTCTCATAAAGGGTTATAGCCTGCAGGCTGGCCATTCCTCCTGCTGGGAGACAGAGCTGAGAGGGAGGGAGGATAAGACAGGAATTTATGATGAAATTTCTGGGTGGCTGGAAATACATATTTAATGAGCTATAGGAGGAGTCATGAATATTTATGAGAGGAGAAACATGTACAGGCACAATTGAGTTCCATGCCTCTTCATGGATCACATGTTCAAAAAATGGCAGTGTTAGCATGATCTGAGGTGGAGTTTTGAGCCCTCTGACATGAAAAGGTGCAGTGGAGGACACCACAACCTCACTGCATCCTCCAAGAGTCGGCCAAAACATGTCCCAAGGTGGTGGTCAGTGTTTACGAAGGGATGTGTTGTGAGACAGGTGAGCTGTCACGTGGAAGAAGTGAAGAGGGAGGGGCATCTGGTCGCAGCTTCAGATGATTGGCTAAGGTGATAAAGGAATGAGTTGTCCATTTCTCATTTTCCAGAGCTGATTTCTGCTTACTCCTTAGAAAGAGTTTTGGCTAAAGGTTAATAAGGAAGGGGCACACTGAGGCGTGTTCAACCTTATGTCTGATGTGGTCAAAAACTCCGTTTTTAAGGTTTCTCCAAGGTCTCCTTGGCCAAGAGGGGGTCTGTTCAGTTGCTTGGGGGCTTAAGATTTTATTTTTATTTCTCAAAGGCCTGGGAGAGAGAAGTGTCCAAGGCACCTGCTAGGGTTTTACCTAAGCAAGGGGGTGGGAAGGTATTAGAGCTGTTGACTAAGATGGAAAACACTGGGAGAGGAGGGGTTTGTGGAGAAACCACACCTCCATTCTAGCCATGTCCATTGCGAATGCAGGTGACACATGGAAGCAGCAGGAACACCCCTGAGCATCTTCATGGAGTTTGGATCGAGATGGAAGAAAAGCCCATGCGTTGTCTAAGGCTGCCTCATCTCAGAAGCCAATGGGCGGTGTAATTAGTGCTGAAAGGTGGGCTGGGGGGTGACTGCATTGCTCTAGCGAGGAAGGAGGAGCAGGGAGCTGAAGGGAGACAGGTGGAGGAGGCCAAGCAACTGGCTAAGCCCATGAGGGCTAAGGGAGGCCTAAAATGTGGGACATTGGAGAGGAAATGTTCTGGAAGCTTCTACAGGCAAACTGCATTGTACTGGAAGGGGCTGATGAATAGTGCTGGGTCAAGGGTTTTTAAGTGGAATTGAGAGTAAGGGAAGCAGAAAGGTGGTTTGAAGAGGCGAAAAAAAGGAAAATGGACTGAACCTAAAGGGCCTTGGGAGTGTTATGGGATTGGAGAACTTTTCTTAAATAATTTAGGAGCTCCAGTAGAATTTATGTTTATGTGAGAAAAAAAAAACACACACATGTTACTTAAAATTGGGAAGATTTATGCACCCATGTCTAGGAATTAAATTTTATATGAATTCATATATTATATATTATATATACATAATTTAAATTGTGATTTTTAAGAAGAAATCAAATCAACTAGTAAGGGCAAAATAAAAATTTTAATTATCTATTTGTTTTTCCATTATTTTTATACACAAATCTTATAAGCAGGAACAGAGTAGTTTCAAAGGCCAGTTTCTGAAAGGAGTAAATAGACATGCTTAAAATTGGTGCTGTTAACAAAGAAACTACTGTGAATGGCTGAGGTTTCAAAGTTAGATTAGATTTCACTCTAGATCGTATTTGCTAAGCTAATAAAGCCGTGTAGGCTTGTTCTAGCCTGTTGGCTGGGAAACTATCTCTAAACAGGATATGGTGATTATTTGTGAATGATCATTACTCATTCTGACGATAGATCCTCACTGCATGCCCAAGGGGACATCCCCTTTTAAACATGCGTATAAAGATGACTCAAGTAAGAATATCGTATGTACAGCGTATCAATATTAGCTGACCTACCAAATCTGAAAATGCTTAAGTAAAGATAATACACAATAATTTAGTTACATTAAGCTATATTCAGGATCCATTAAGTAGCCTCATAGTTATAGAAAAGGATAACAAAAAAAATTTTTTGGCAATCTAGTGGAATAGGGGTATGGGGTTTAAAAAGGACAATGAAAAAGTTCACTGAGCAGGAAAGGAATGGGAGATTGCTCAACAGATCTACAGGAAACCATTCCCCCGCCATCACCTCTGCATTTCAAAAAGCAAATGCAATTCCGGTCAGAAGACATTATCTGACTTCGGAGTGATATGCTTATAATCTATCTGTGTGTGTTTTTTAACTCTCACAGTGAAGCTTCAATTATATCTTCTTAACCCCTTCCCAAAGCCTTGGGAAACACTGGACATTTTTCTATATAAGCAGATTGGGTTATTTGTTCAAATGACGGGTGTTTTTGAACTAGGACATCTAGCTTCTATCCATGGGAAACCCCATATCTGGTGGGCAAAGAATAGAGTATAAATATTATGTATCTGATATTTACACTTTGGGCCATGAGTGTTTGAAACAGTTATATCTATTCATGTGAAATTTCTGTTCACATTATAGCAACAACATCAGTTTAAAAAAAAAACAAGAAAGAATTCCCCAAGACTGTCCACTCTGTGTGTGTGTATGCACGTGTGTGTGCCTGTGCAGGTATTTTGCACCATGCTGCAAAACAGCTCCTCTTCCTACATTTGCCCTTGACTATTGATCTCCCAAGACTCAGGTCTTCATTCTCCTCTGCACGTTCCTGTGCTTTCAACCCCTGTCTTATAGTGACCCCAATTCTATGTGTTCAGCCCAGACCTCTTTCTGAACCTCAGACCCACGCTGGTTGAGTGAATTTCTAGTTTTCAGTAGGACATTTCCTCCTAAATGTCTGTGGTCTTTTGGTCCCTGAAAATCAACTGTCAAACTATTAACTGACTTTATACATCCTCAGCATGCACACACACACACACACATACGTAAATGCACATGGCAGGGGTTGGGGCACAAAGTAGATAAAAACTCCTGTGTCGAATCACTTGAACCCGGGAGGCAGAGGTTGCAGTGAGCCAAGACCGTGCCATTGCACTCTAGCCTGGGCAAGAAGAACGAAACTCCGTCTCAAAAACAAAACAAAATGAAACAAAACAAAAAAAATTCTGGTCTCCTGCCATAGCTCCTGTCTTGGTTTCAGGTTACTCATACCAGGAACACAGAGACTTATTCTTGACTTTTCTCTCTCCCACAGTCTCCATATGCAAACAGCCCCCAGATATGGCTGCTTTAACCCTGCCATTGCATTTGAATCTTTCCTTTCCTTCCTGCTGCCCCTCCAGCACAGAACCTGCTAGGTCTGACTGCCATGGCTCTCTTCCTTCCCTTCACCTCAATCTCACGTGTCACTTCCCACTAACCCCACCTGGTCTCCCATCCTCCATCCTGTCCCCTCTAAGTCTGTTCTTCATTGGAATGATCCTTTCAGAACCTGAATCACTCATGTCATTCATTCCTCTGTTCAGAAACTTGCAGTGGCTTCTGGCCTCATTAAGAGAGTAAGTCTAAGTGCTTGCAATGATCCAGACCATTGATGATTATCCCTGCCACTGCTGTCCTCGCTCATTGCTCTCTGCCACGGTGGTCTCGTTATTCAACATCCCTGGGTAGATTTTGTCTTTAGGTTCTGAACTTGCTGTTCCCTTTGCCCTCAGCCCTCTCGAGGGGTCACTCAGATCCTCAGCACTGCCCTCTTCAGTGGACCGACATCGACACCTTACCCTGTTTCCAAGTCACTTTTCACCTCTGGACACACTGTGGGATTTACTTATTTCTTTGGCTTGTTTTCCCACACACATTCACACAATGTATAAGCTCTATGAGGCTGCAGTTTTTGTCTGTTCTGCAGTTGATTTCTCAGCTTCTAACAGGAAGTCAATAAGTAGTTTTTAAGTAAATGAAAGTGAATCTTCTGGGGAGCATTTAAAAAAAAACACTGTTGTACAAACTCTGCAGATTGAGGATCCCTTATCCACAATACTTGGAATCAGAGGTGTTTCGGATTTTGATTTTTTCAGATTTTTGAATATTTGCATTGGACTTACCAGTTGATCATCCCTGGTCTGAAAACCTGAGATCCAAAGTGCTCTAGCAAGTGTTTCCTCTGAGCGTCATAGGACACTCAAAAAGTTTTGGATTTTGAAGCATTTCAGATTTCACATTTTTGGATTCGTGATGCTCAACCTATACCTTGGACCTGTCAAATCAGAAACCTTGGGGAGTTTGATCCAAGAGATGATACTTTTTCAAGGTTCCCCGGTAATCCACTGCCCAGCTCAGGCTGAGCGCCATTGCTGCCAGACAGATTTCCTAAACCGTGGACATCATCCCACCTTCATGCCCTTCGACATCCTCCGTTTCCTCATAGAATCATGCCCAGACTCAAAGTGACAGTCACAAACCCGCACCCGTTGCCCCAGGGGCCTTTTGGCCTCGTGTCCTGCCACTCACCATGCGCCTCTTCCTGCCTGCCGGAAGCGCCGTTGTCTTCCCTTGGGTGTGATGCTGCCTTGTGCCCTCCCTTGCCTTTGCCTGTGCTGTTGCTCTGCTGAAAATACTTTCTTTCCATTCTCTGATGGGTGAGTTGCTCAAGGATAAAGTTTGGATTCAAATGTCAGTGTTATAGTTTTCCCTAATGCTCTCTCTTTTTCCTCACACCTCCCCCCGGTAATTAATGGTTGCTTATATAACACATTGTGTGTCATATCCATATCCTACACCATTGGAGTTCCTCATTCTCTCATCAGACTCTAAGCACCTGAAGGATAAGAACATTTCATTGATTTATCCTCAACATTCAGCGAATTATCACATATAGTTCTTTTACCCTCAGTGTCTGCCAAATTGCCAAATATGGTTGTTTAGTGTGCCAAAACAAAAGTTATGTTATTGATGTGAGGTATCTCTTTATCAAGTTTTACCGAGTATTCAGTAGTCAGATACCTGCATGCGCATGGCTGTAAGCATGTGTACGCCCCCCCCCACCCACCGCCCTGAGGAGAAGAGTGTGTGCCCAGCCTGGGCCCTTGGTCCTGAAGGGAGAGCACGTCACCCATTGTCATGTTATTATCCATTAACGTGACATTGTATCTTCTCTCTACCCAGAGACATCACCCATCTTCTCCTCATTCCTGAAGACCTAACTTTAGCCTCTACTACTCTCTCTTTCCGCAGATAACCTCCTTAGGTACTTTACTTACTTAAAAAAAAAAAAATTTAAGGGAGGCTTTCTAAGTGACATCTCTTATACACTCATTTCTAAAACGATAAGTTTTTCTCTTCCTCTCCGAATTTAGTTTCCTATTATCCTGATCTATCACTTCTTAACGGACACTGATTCTGCTCTAAGCCTCTTTCACTTATTTTTATATGCTCTCTCTCTCTCTCTCTTACTTCCCTGTTGGTCTTTCAGTTTTCTGGTTTCTCCTAGCATTAAATAAAAACAAGAGCAGTAGCCGCCCTGCCTGGTATCCTGTGCTATCCCTGTGCTCCCTCCTCCACAGTTTCGCCAACAGCAGTTGGTGCGTGTTGAGTTTCTGTTCACACCTCCGGCCCCTCTCCATGCCCTCTGCAGGCCGCTGCCATCTGGGTTTCTCTGAAAGTGCAGAGGCCACAGGTTGCAATCTACACTCCAGCCTCGGTGCCTGTCTCTGCCCTGGTTCTCCTCTGCCAGCTGACCTCTTGCCTTCTGATTCCCAGAAGGACAGGGCGTTGGTTCCTGTGATTTTCCACTCTCCTGGGGCCCCTTCCTGCCTCTAGAGTGGCCATGCCCATCTCAGCCCTTCCTCGCCCTGAGGGCTATCAAACCATAAATGAGAGAACTTGCCAGAAAGCCTGAGGCCACGGAAACATTCCACACACTGTGTTTTCCTTCCCAAGTCTTGGTTATTTCCTCTTTGTCCTTTGTCTATACTCCTCAAGCAAACCTCTTTCTTGAAATATTACACTTCTCCCAACTCTCTCTGCAGTTTTTATTCTAGCACCAGTCTATATTTGCCTGCGTGATGAGGCCTTACCTTAAACTTTACATGTCTAAAACACATCTTTTGTCTTCCTCATCCTTTTTAAAATAAGTCCTTCCAGATTTCTATCTTTTTGTCATTCATCTTCTGACTCTAGTGCCCCAAGTCTCTGATCATCTCTGTATTCCTCCCCCTTTATTTGCCCTTCATGGCCAGCCAGTCTTTGCATCCTTTCACTACCCTCTCCGCCCCCGGCCCAATCCTAGCATAAACTTTCATATCCTGTATTACTTCCTGTCTTCAATCTCTTCTTTTGTATTACAGCTACAAACTTGACCTTTCTGAAAGCCTGTTTTCATTGTGTCACTCTGCTCAGAATCTGTAGTGATGCCCTTATTTCTCTTCCAGGATTACGTAACTCTACCCAGTCTTCAAGGGTTTCCACAGCATGCCCCACCTTAGCAATTCCCAGCACCCCGAGGCCTGAGCAGCGGTGGGGTCTCCTGTCTCCTCTCCTCTCTGCCTTTTGATGAATGCTCTTGTTCTTCCTGTATGAAACGCTCCCCCGCCTTCTCTCTCCCCCTCTTGCCGTATATCCCCTTTCTTCCTCTTCTTGTTCTTCTGTGAGTACATCTGTCACAGGCCCTTGGTTTTCTGTCACTGCTTCTACTTAACTATTGAGGTGACAGAATGAGAGCCTTCAGATGGGAAATCCTGGTTTCCAATGTTGCTTAAAGTCTTACCACTTTATTAAGCAAGCCTAAAGCTCAGTGGCAGAGTCCCTGAGTAAGCCATGTCTTCGTCTCTTTCTCCCTGGTGATCAACTCTGTACTTGGAGCATGGATCCTTAATAAGTATGTTTTGTTAATGAACAGTCAAACAGATAGAAAAGACTCACGAAACTCTTTATTGTATTCCAACAAATGATAGCTTTGAAAAGGAGCTAACCTGGTGGCTCACGCCTGTAATCCCAGCACTTTGGGAGGCTGAGGCGGGCGGATCACTTGAGGTCAGGAGTTTGAGACCAGCCTGGTCAACATGGTGAAACCCCGTCTCTACCAAAAATGCAAAAAACTAGCCGGCGTGGTAGTGCACACCTGTAGTCCCAGCTACTCTGGAGGCTGAGGCAGGAGAATCACTTGAACCTGGGAGGCAGAGGCTGCGGTGAGTAACCACTGTGCTACTCGTGTGGAGATCGCGCCACTGCACTCCAGCTTGGGCAACAAAGCAAGACTCCATGTGGAGATCACGCCAATGCACTCCAGCCTGGCAGGAGAGCGAGACTCCATCTCAAAAATAAATTAAAAAATAAAATAAAATAAAATAAAAGGAGCTAAGTTAAAGTTGAATGCTCAGTTGGATAATTGTTTACTAACAATTGATAGGAGCTTGGCCTCTGGTGAGTTTCTAGATGACAGTGGTCTTAGACCTGTCTCTATCCCTTGCTGTTTTCATTCATACGGTAAAGAGGTTTATTGACTGAGCCACTCAACAACCATTTCGTAATATCTATGATGGGGATACATTGATCTTTAAGGGTCCTTTCAACTGTAAAACAGCGTTGATGACATTTTCTGAAGACAAACAAACACTCAAAAGCCTTACTTCTTAACAGGCCTGTTGAAGATTTTCTTTTTCCCATCTTGGCCATCACAGGCTTTCTTTACACTCCCTCCACTCCACCCCTGCTTTTTCTTGTCCTAACTTTATGTCTACACGAAGGCTAGGCCCTTGTGCTTTTAGCTGCCAAACACCATATACTCTTAAATAAAAACAGTAGAATTTGAGTAAAAAGAGATTTTCTTAGAGTTCTGTGATGGACCAAAGCATGAAATGATAGAGCCAACTCTACGAGGAAATAGGAAATAGGACCTTGAAGGTTCTTTTCAGAGTTAAACTGTCCTGTTGGATTGCTTGTTCATTTTAAGACTTTGACTTATTTCAGATATTTTTTTCAGATAAAAGTTCGGTGATGACAAATGAACTCTACAGTCTGGCATCTACCCTAGCAGACTATCAAAATTGAAATAATTAATGTAACATTCGTCATTTGAGATAAATACCTTAGAAATCTCATTTAAAGATAGTCATGTAACGCCCCATGGTTTTCTACCGAGGCGTGCTTTCTTTGCTCCTATGTCTGTGGGGCAGTTTTCTAATGCAGTGGTGTCAGTAGTTACCGTAAGTCAGCAGTCATTGTGTGCAGCTCTAGTCCGAGCACTTTAGGTCTGTGGTTAACTGTGACTTAGGTGTGTTGAACATAGTTTCACCCTTCAAGTTGTCTTGTCCAGCTGGGATTACAGAGGAAATGAGAATTTCCTAATTAGTCAGTTAGACTGATCTTGGATACTTTCATCTTTGCAACGTCTTGTCTTACAAGAAAGTAATGAAGCCAAGATTGTTCTTCCTATTTAGAATAGACCAGGGTGTCCACAAGGCCTCAGGTCCCTCCGAGGTGTCTTGTAACAGCATTCCACAACAGCTGTTCTGCTTTAAGGCTCAGTGCACTCCACAAATTCCAGACGCCCCATGGCTGCTACAGTTGCTGAATGGTGACTTCAGGCTTCACTTGGTTCAAGCCTCAAGGGGGCTGAGCCAAAGCTGGCATGACTTACTCTTCAGCAACAAGTTCCAAATAGAGAAAACGTTTCAAATACCAACTGACTGCTGCTTTCTTCAAAAGAAACTGCCTTCAGAGGAGAAGCTCTTCCCTGTGCTCATGATCCTGGTTCCATGACTTCCACAGCATTTTCATTTCCCAGCCCTTCTGTGGTGGGGACAGTCGATCTAGTGATTGTGAATAATTTTAGTGTGCAATGCTTAACTTTTACAAAACAAGCCAACAAAGCTGAAAATATTATTTGGATGATAAGAGGAGCAAACAACCTTAAGGAATATTTTTAAAGTGTGGATTTAAATTGAATCGTAATATTAAATTTTTAGGTTTGGTACCATGTACCTTGAACTTCAAGGATTGTTATTTACCAGTAATATCTACATATTAAATCTTTATTTAAACCTGATATCAGGAGGAGGAGGGTGGGGAGAGAATGGTCAATGGGTACAGAATTCCAATTAGAAAGGAACAGTAAATGCTGGTGTTCTATTGCAAAGTAGAGTGACATACTAGTCCCCCAAAATGATCTTAGTACCTGCTACTCTAGTCAACAAGGTATTATATATCTCAAAATACCTAGAGGAAAGGATTTTGTACGTTCCCACCTCAAATAAATGATAAAATATTTGCAGTGATGAATGTGCTCATTAGACTTATTTGATAACTACACAATGTAAATATGTACCAAAACATCACATCGTACCCCATAAATATGTATAATTATGTTTCAATTAAAAATAACTTTTTAAAAAGCTGATATATTTTAGCTGAGTGTGAAAGCTCTGCAAATACAGTAGAGTTGTTGATTAATTTTTTGTATTATTATGCATTTTAGGTTGGTGCAAAAGTCAACCGCAATTACTTTTATACCAACCTAAAATACGTAATACAATATTTACTTCCTTGAAAAGGAAATCCTTAATGCACATTTAAATTATGAGTTCCCAGAATAATGTGGCTGGTAAAATAATACATTTTAACCATTTTTAAGTGTACAATTCAGTGGCATTAAGAACATTTATAATGTTTTGCAACCATCACCACCATCCATTTCCAGAACCTTTTCATCTTCCCAAACAGATCCCGTTACACAGTAATTCCCCACAGGAATTCCTGCCGCCCTCCCCCAACTCAGCTGGTTATATCCACTGTTCTACTTCCTGTCTCTATGAATTTACCTATTCTAGGAACCCCATACAGGTGCAATCATACAATATTTTCCTTTGTGTCTGGCTCATTTCACTGACTGTGTTTTCTAGGTTCATTATGTTGCAGCAGGTGTGCAATTTCCATTCCTTTTTCAAGCTGAATAATGCTCCGTCTTGTATTGGCCTATTTTGCCTGTCCCGTCATCTGCTGCGGGATGGTGGTAGTGTTTGCGCCTGTGGCTTTTGTGAAGAATACCACAGTGAAAAGGGATACACAAGTTTCTGTTTTTGCATTGATTCATTTTGAAATGTGCCTCACTCTTTTTCCTACAATAGGTAATACTTTTTGACAAGAAATATTAAATATTTTTCTAAAAGTGGTGCAGAATTGGCTTTTTTGCTGTTTTCATAATAGAATAATACTTGAATGGGTATAGGCCCTTATTGGAAGTTCTGGGTTCTAGGTTGGCTGGTTACAGATTTGTGTAAGTCCTCATGCCTCACTGTAAATACCATCTTCCCACAGTAGTGAGCCCATTCACGGCACCTGTAAATGATTAAGTCAATGTAAAGAGAAGACTCATCATCCCTCTTTAAATAAGGCCAGGAGATTTGTGAGAGAGGTTTTTGCAAGTTCTGTGCAGAACTGCAGTATGGTCGAAGCTGAGCTGTTACCTTATCAGCTGTGTGTGAGCCCTGCAGGTGTTATGTGGACAGCAGTAGAGAGAAGTCAACAGATTGGATTTTTTTCTTAATTTCTGTATTGGAAAAACATGGGACAACGGGTGTCTCCTATATTTAATTTGTGCTTAGATGTCTACTAGAACCTGATGAAAGTGTTTTTGTTTTCCAGTTAGGAAAACACGCTGTTTCGCTCACAAGGTTGAATGAAGATGGTGGTCTTTGCGCAAAATCCATGTATTAATACATTAATAACAATTGAGCTTATAATAAAGAATTGTGCCCTTTCAAATTATCTGAACTGTCTGCTGTATGTCACATTTTACCTTTTTAGAGAAGTGCTAATTCATGTTAAGTCCGCCTGAGAGATTTGTTTAATGAGCAGATTAAATGGATGATTATCCCTCTCTTAATTTTTTTTTTTTTTTTAAGGAAGGGCTTCTTGTGATGCTCCTCTGTTATTTGGCGCAGGAACACAGAGGGGTCTTTTTAAAATTACCCCTGCAGGGTCACCAGGACCCAAGCTGTTTGCTTCATTAAACCCTGGTGGCTTCTTTAGAGCCAGCCCCTCCAAACAGCCCTGACACAATTGTATCTAAATTAGCATCTGACTGACCCCCTTTCTCTCCTCTTTTCAAGCCCCTGCTGACAGGGATTGGCAAAAGATGTTAATTGGTTGGGCCTGGCTTGGAACAATAGACTTGCCAAGATGACAAAAGAACTAATGTTTCTTTCAATATGCATCCAGATTCACATAAGTACCTCTTTTAATTCCTGGGAATTATTGTAATGCCTGGTCAATGGGATAATTGACCCTCAGCAGCTAGCTCTTACTCCATAATACAGCATGGCACAGGCCTATCAGAGTAGCAGGTACTAGGGTGATTTGCGGGGGACTAAAAAGAGATTTTCTCAGCCAGCGTTCTGTGATGTACCAAGGCAGCCCAGTGGGAGTCCCAGAGAGGGGACTAATTTGAGCTTAACAGGGGGAAAATGTGCTAAGAGCCACTAAAACTTATCCTCAGAATCATAAAGGAGTTGCATAAAGGAATGAGTTAGGAGTTTGAAAGAAGTGAGTTAGTAGCTTGGCAGCTTCGAACTCATATGGTCAAGGATAGGACATGGGTCCAACAACTCTAGACAGGTAGAGACATTGCAAAATGTTGACTTCCACACATGAAAACACAAGGTTTATTTCCAGCACATACCTTCGCTGCTCGTTTTATAGAAGAGGCATTTCCAGTTCAGATGTTAGGCTAAATGAGCCCCCAAACCTTTTCTTATCTCACTCTTTACTATCCCAACTTGCTAGAAATCTTACAGATCGTTTTGCCTGGTACTGAGGCTCTAGAATTTGGTTTAAAAAATTAACTGTGGAGAAAAGGGAACCCTTGTACACTGTAGTTCGGAATGTGAATTAATACAACCATTATGGAAAACTATATGGAGGTTCCTTAAAAAAATAAAACTAGAATTGTCATATGATCCAACAATCCCACTTCTAGGCATTTACCCAAAAGATTTCAAATCAGTATGTCAAAAAGATGTTTACACTCCCAAATTAATTGCAACACTATTCACAATAGCAGAGTTATGGAATCAACCTAAGTGTCAATCAATGGATGAATGGATAAAGAAAATGTGAGACACACACACACACACACACACACACTGGAATAGTCTTCAGCCTTAAAAAAGAGATTTTGTCATTTGCAAAAATATGGTTGGAATTGGAAAACATTATGCTAAGTGAAATAAGCCAAGTACAGAAAGACAGGTGCTGCATGTTGTCACTTACATGTGAAATCTAAAACAATCAAACTGAAAGATGCAGGGAGTAGAATGGAGGTTATCAGAGGCTGGGGATGGGGGATGGAGAGATGATGGTCAGAGGGTACAGAGCCTCAGTGAGACAGGAGGAATATGTTTTTTTCTTTGAGATATATTATACAGAGTAGTGAATATAGTAAATAATAATGTATCATACACTTAAAAATCACTAAAAGTAAATTTCAAAAGTTCTCTCCACAAAAAGATACGTATTTGATGTGAGGGATATATTAATTTGCTTGATTTAATTATTCCACATTGTATTCGTGAATCATGGCATCACTTTGCACCCCATAAATACATGTAACTTGAATCTGTGAATTTACAACCTAAATTTTTTTTAATTAACTGTGTAAGTATGGTATAGTATGCACTACAGAGTAGTCTTACTTTGAGGTTTGGGTTGTAATTCCAATCAAGGTTAATGTTTAAAACTAGCTGTCTCCGACCTCCATTACGGTAACAACTGGCACTACATGGTGCTGAGTGGGAGCTTCATTTTGTGGTTATGACAGCCCAATCTGAGAAGGAGGTGTTTGTGGAAGCACTAAATGCAGCAGTGCGTTGGTCAGCTGAGTAGCCTTTGAGGTCAGATAGCCCTGCGTCTCCCTCCCAACTTGTCACCTGTGTGACTTTTAGCAAGTTACTATCATCCCTACGTGTAGGTTCCTGCTTTCAAAAAGGGATAAAGAGTTAAAAATAGCAATTTTCTAAAGAATCGCAGAGCAAAGTGAGCTGATCTCATGTTATTCCATACAGTGCCAGATATAGAGTAGTACTGGATAGGCCATCTGTTGTCATCATTGCCCCAAGATCGCATAGCCAGGAAGGAATAGAGAGGCAATTCACACTGACCACTGTTTGACTCTGAAGCCTACACTGTTTCAGGATGCTGCGTTGGCAGTTCATTCCTAAAATTTAAGGGAAAATATCCAAACACCTCAAAAATGGTGAAAAAATAGAAATGCTTGTTTCCATCTTTTAAAAGAGCAAGTGAGAAAAAAATATATCCATTAAATATAACAAAATTCAGATACATCATTCTGACCTTCTTTGCCAGAAAATTATTTTCCTTTCATAAAACTATAATATACTTTTTTCTAGTGCATGTCTGCCATGGAAGGAGACCATTTAAGCAAGATATTGATTGTTAGTTCTCAAGTTTATTAGTTTCTCACAAAGAAAAAGGTCTGATTTATACACCAGAGCGTGGGATGCATGCCACTGCCTGAAGCTGGTGTAGAGCATCCTTTAGGCTTCAAGGGTCTCAATCAGAAATCATGTTGTGTTTGTTCAGATGCTTGATCTGGCGAATAAGTTCAGTCTTTAGAAATTCGGTTATCTTAGGTTAATGTGAATCAAATTTAAAAAATGGTGAAAAGCAGCATTTTTTGACGTGATTTGAGTTAGGAAATTAATGTAGTGTACAAAGTCTTTCTGAGCTTCTCTGTGAGCAGCTCTGGTTTTTATCCCAGAAAGTGTATCCTTTAGCAGGAGGGCTTCTAGCTGACCATGGAAGTCAAAGTTCTAGTCCAGCTTCATTACTAAGCAGCTCTGAGCCCTTGGGTGGTTTTGTCCATCACTCCAGGATGTTTGTTCCCTGAGCAGTAAAATGAAGGGACAGAACCAGGTGACCTCATATGAGTCCTCAGCATTAGACCAAAAGACACTCTCGTCATCATCTCACTTGATGTTTGTGCCATTAGATACTTACGGCTACCTCTGCTTCCTGAAACTCTTCTTTGTGGACATCCAAATTATTTCTTGCCTAGTTCCCTCTTATCCATCTCTTTCCGTCTCATTTGCCAGTTCTTCCTTCCCTGGCTTCCATTTAAGTGTGTTTTTCCTTAGAGTTCAGCCCTTCCTGGATTTCCTGTGTTTTCCTATGGTATCACTTCCATTCCCATGACAATCTGCAATGTGTATGTGTGTATTAAATATTAATATAAATATCAAGTATAAATATCCAGCGCTTACCTCTTTCTTAAGTGCCAGACTTGGCTTTTCTAGGAACCTCTCCCACTTTACACCTGTGTGTTTACTTGGCCACCTAAACATCAACATACTTGAAAATAAAATCTATTTTCTACAACCTGTGTACTGATGAGCACCCTTATCCATCTCAATGCTCAGAAGTGGAATGTGGAAGGTTTTTTTATGCTCTTACTATTCCCTAACCTACACATCCATCTGTTTCCATCCCTCCTCTCCTTCACCAGTATGTCTTCAAATCCACATTCTCAATGCTGATGTACTGGTGTGGCCCTGTCATCTTCTGCTCAACTACAGCAGTTACTCCAAACCATAATCCCCTTCACGCCATGCTTTACCTTATGGTACACCCCTGTCACTGCACAGACACTTGTTAAGGGTCACAGCTACCTACAGAGCAAACCCCAGTCTCCTTAGAGGGGCTTCGCAGTGCTCCCCCATGGGGCTTCTGTCTGCCCGCCTCAGCCACCCTTTCTTTAACTCCACCTCTTGACTCCAAGGCTGGAACCAAGCCATGGCTTACACATGCCGTGCATCCCTCTGTGGAACGCCGTTCTTCCCCCTTCCCGACCTGTTAGGATTTGGCTCACCTTTCAAGCACCAAACTCTCATCATTTGTTAAGGTTTCGCCATGAAAGGTGTTACTGCCTGTGTGGAATCTTCTCCAAACTTCCTAGCAGAATTCATCTCTTTCTGTGCCGACCCACAGCTCTTAAGCATTTCTGTTCTAAAGTGCTTCTGTTCTAAAATTGTGTTGCATTCTACCAGTGCATTGGTCCATTTATCATAATGTTGAAACAAAAACATGAAACATTTCTGTGAAATTCTTCTTTATAGAAATCATAGAATTTGTGTAATTATGTACTTAAACCCACGCTAGTGGAGCATCTATCATACTGTGTTACCATCAACGAGTTGTGTATCAGTCAGGGTCTAACTGGGGACAGAGAAGCCAGGCTAATTATTTAAAAGATTGTCATTTAATTAAAGGAATTCATTGCAGATGTCATAGAGGGGGCTGAGAGAGAACCTGGGGGTGAACAACAGCAGAAAATCGCCACCACCCTGTGATGAAAGGACCAAGACAAGAAGCAATAAATATACCAAAGCTCAGTAGCTGGGTCGCTGGGCTCATTAGCTCAGGAGCTGGAGCCCTAGTGGGCCAGTCCAGCAGGGGCGGGAGCAATAAGTGAATCATGGCCAATTTTGGAAACCTCCAGGCACAGGGGGAGAAGTCCTGGCTTCTCCCTTCTTCTCTAATCTCTCGCCAGCGCTTCCCACTGGGAGGACCCAGTTGGAAGGTGCTAGAAAATGCAGCCTGCATGAGTTGGCCCCTGCAGGGGTGAGGCAGAACTGACTCCAGTCCTAGAGACCCAGCACAGACCCAGGCTGTATCTGTCTCCCTCATGTGTTTTCTTAAACACAAGAACCTCATCTTACTTGCTTTTGCAACTGCAGTGCCTAGCACCAAGTAAGGTTTAATAAGTATTTAGTGAATTGCAATGAACTCTAAGGTTTCCTTCCAAGACTAAAATTATGTTGTTCTCTACCAGTGCGTTGGTCCATTTATCATAATGTTGAAACAAAAACATGAAACATTTACCAAGAAATTTTTCTTTTTTTCTATCGTAGAGTTTGTGTAATTATTTACTTAAACCCATGCATTAGTTCAGTCTCAATCCTATTCCTTTATTAACATGAAGCCAGTGCTATTTTTCAGCTCTTGGTTGGTTTTGAAAACATTTTCCACCAACTGTGCGTCAGATTAAATACAGGAAGGGAAATGGAGACATTGATTTAATAAACACTAACAATGTGACAGAAAGGGAAAAAATTATGTTGCAGACAATTTTCACATAACTCATCCTAAATATGCCTTTGAACAGGCTCCTGCTGGTCTGTGGCCAGGCCCTCTGCGCCACTCAGCACAAACCTTCTGCAGTACAGCCCACAAGGCCGTGGGCACAGCACACCGGGTCTGAGCCAGAGAACTGTGTCGACGGTACCAGCCTTCCTTTTTAAATTGTCTTGCTTTCCCTTGGTGGGGACATTCCAAAGAAGACAGACAGTCCCCGCAGCAGGTGCATGTGGTGCTGGTGTTCAGCTGCATGCATTTTCACAGGTTGCTGTCTTGCAGGCGAGTCAACCTTTAGCCTCACCCTTCTGTCACCAGCCCGCTGCAGAATCTTGTCGATTGCACTGATCAGACATAAAGTTATCGCGTCGGCTGTGCCATGGGATCCAATGTTTGATGTACGTGGTCCAGCGAGGTTGGAGGAAATCTTAGAAAACACCCCAAGTTCTTTGTTTCCAAATGAGGAAATCGAAGGCCAGAAAAGGGTGACTTTTTGTAGCTTTTGGCCTGTAACTCATGTCACTCCTAACCCATCATCATTTTTGTTTTGCTGCACAAGCTCTGGGAGTTGTTTTAAACCTTAACTCTGAACAGAGTATTACACTGTGGTTGTTGTATTTGTGAATTAGTTTGCTTCTCTTCTTTCTGCCTCCTCTTATCTCTATTTATTTTTTTCTATATACCTCTTCTTATTACCTTGAGACTTGAACTCAAAAATCGCATGTTGCTGAGTCCTAGATGATATCCAGGGTCCATATAACTTGGGGTTTTTTTCTGGCACCAACATCCTTATCATCAGTCCAATTGCTCTCACTTCAAAGTCCTTAAATCTTGCACTTATTTTCACTTCTTAGTGCGTTAACAGATTGTACACAACTCAGAAGGATTGACTCTAGCCGCCCATGCCTGGTAGTAACCTCTCTTCATGTCAGTAGAATTTTAGAGTCTTTGTCTTTGAAGTCATCCTCCAACCCAGCTCCTGGCCAGGGCAGGGGTCTCTTCTGTCCTAGATATCTTCATGGATACGGTTAGCAAAGTTGACGCCAAATGTTAAGCATAATGAGATTAGCCTGGTTTTCTTCCTTCCCTTGTCTTCCCTTCCCTTCCTTCTTTTTCTCCCCCCATTTAAAGACTTTCTAAATCTGCAGAGAACCAGTTTTAACTTACTCCACAGCTGAAATTACCAGATGCAAAGTCAAGGCAAATATGATACAGTAGTAGTTGTTTTGCATTGATTATATCTGCTCCTCATAGTAACCCTGAAGGGGTTTTTATAGTCTGCATCTTATGAAGAAATTGAGAAAGAGAGAGAAGAGGTAATCTACCCAGTGTCACAGAGATGTTAAGCTGCAAAGCTAGGCTATAGTCTTGAGCCTCATGGATTTCACACCTGCCCGTTACACTGTGTAACTCACTCTACTGCATTAGGAAGTACAGCATCAGCTGGTGGCTATAACAATTACAATTCATACAAATAAGTGTAATTTCAAGACCAATCACTCATTAATGTTGACATAAATAATTTACTAGAAAATTCTATTTTGGTGAAGTTTTAAAATAGCATGGCTTTCACTGTGCTAATAAATATTTAAAGAAAGATGTATTTGTTTTTTCCCAGCAAGTATAAAAATAATTTCTTCAAAATTCGATGTATTATTTTAAAAGTTAATAGATGTATCACAGCCATGGACTGCAGAAGTTGTAAAATCTTATTTAATTCTAAAATTTCTTAAATATCAGAGAATACATTTTTGTTCTTTGAATATTGGAAGCCCCAAAAGATAGTTGACCATGAAGAAGAAGATGAGGGAAATATGAGAAGGCAGATGTTTGAAGAGAATAATTATCTGTAGAGGGACATATGTTTTTAGATTCAATGAATTCATCACTTGTAAAGTGGAAATCCTGGCCAAACCACATAAATGGATTTGAGCTGACTGCCAGATAAGGAGCATTTCAGAAATAAAAGGGCAATGGTGCAGCTTGAAGGATAGGCTTCCAAAAGCATTCTGATAAAAATAAAATGCCTCAAGATGCTCAAGGTTCCTGGGTGATAGATAGGAGCTTTTCCTGGGAAGAGCATCAAGTTATTAAAATAGGAAGGAGGGAAATTTGTAACAAGAAATGAAGAGGCCAAAGTGTGATAGTTGTTGATTGGGCTGCATATGCTTTCAACTATGTGATAGTCCAGTTACAAGGTTACTTGTTGATGGTGGCTCCGTTGTTGCCCAAAGAGCCAGATCCATGATTAAACAAGAAAAAAGCCAACGTGATATATTAACATCCAACAGTGAAAAACCAATGTCTGTTACCCAGGACACCAAAGGGAACCCCTCAGTCCAAAGGGGCTCTTAATTTGGAAGGGAATAAGCAGCAGTTTATGTTATAATATATTATAATTGCTTATTTTAAAGATAATTTGTCCTAGTTTGTGAAAGCCCCCCCCCCGCAACAATAAATTTTCTATGAATTGCACAAGTCAACACATAGAAAATTTGGATGCAGTGAAACCAAGGATGAGATGATTTGGTGTTTGATTGACACTTGTCTCCCATCCCTCCCAGCAGCCGATCCTGGTTATTTCATTTCATTTTGGACCCCACTTGTAACATGATGTTAGAGGACTGCTGTATTGGTTACTGTGATTATTTTAAATAACTTATTATGTATTCCTCATTAAAATTATTAAAGAATGCAAATTGCACCCTGGGGGTTGGTATTCAAATGGGAGCTAAACAGCAAGAAAAGGTAGTTTAAAATACTATTCCTCATAGGCAGAGATACAACACATGTGATCCCCAAAAGTAGATACGAGCAACTGTGTTGCATGAAAACCATAGATAATGAATTCTCTTTTTTAAACCTGAACTAAGTAATACCTGGAAAGTAAGTGAAATTCACATGTAAAGGAATGTATATTTTTCCAGATATGAAGCTACCCATCCTTTAATATGTTCTTTTCCAAAAGTATACATTGTCCTTTTTACTCAAAATGTTCAGGTAAGCCCACAGTTAAGACTCAGACCTGAGGGAATACAACATCAGTTCATCTGGGGAAAATATAGACAAGGCCTCCGCTAAAGCATCCAGCATATGGCAGACGATGTCAGCCAGGGATAGCCACTTACAACATTTAGGATTGGTGTGATTCTTATCTGAGCGTACCCTCTCCTTTATAACTGTATTCAGATCTCCACATCTGAGAGATTGGAGGGATTTGGGTTTTGCATTTTTGGTCTCGGGATGTGAAAGAATGTATATCTTTCTGCTGAGGAGGGCTGTCTGAGCTCTGAGTTTGTAGAAGGTGCTGCGAGGTGGGCTGCGGGAGCCTCAGGGTTCTCTACCTCTCCTCCAGCTCCTGCCCTAAGAGACTACAGTGTCACTTTAAGGGAAGTTTACCCTCCCTCAACCCACTTCCCTACTTCCAGGTCAGCCCTTACCTGTCAGAGCCCATCACTGCCCCTCATACTCTGAAACTAGTCTCACCTGAGTCGGCAGCTGGCTTTTAATTCCAATTCCAAAGATTTTCTGTATCTTTCTTATAGACCTCTCTGTACTTTTGTCAGTTTTGGGAGATTTTCTTGAGACAGAGTCTTGCTCTGTTGCTCAGGCTGGAGTGCAGTGGTGCTGTCATAGCTCACTATAACCTCGATCATAGCTCCCATAACCTTGAACTCCCACGCTCAGGCAGTGCCCCCACCTCAGCCTCCCAAGTAGCTGGGACCACAGACATGTACTACAAGGCCTGGCTAATTTTTCAACTGTTTATACAAACAGGGGTCTCGCTATGTCGCCCAGGCTGGTCTCGAACTTCTGGGCTCAAGCAATCCTCCCACCTCAGCCTCCCAAAGTGCCAGGACTACAGGTGTGAACCACTGTGACCAGCCTTGTTTTGTCTTGAACTCGCTTCCTTTGGTTCTTTAAAACCCTTCTTCAGATTCTTTTTGTGCTCCAGCTAGCCCAACTCCTTCTCGGCCTTTTCCCTCTTCTGTAACTTACAGGTTTGGGTTCTACACCTCAGCATTGAGCCCGTAGATACTGGCTCATTCTTCCTGAATGGTCCGTGTACTCTTCTGGCTTCCATTCATACCTGCAAGTGTATGACCTCCAAATCTAAATCTCTGAAAAGTTAGGTCACCCTTCCTAGTGCTGGACTCAGTGACCCAGTGCCCTCCAGATGTATCAATCTACACACATTATTAACACACACACACACACACATCCTAAGCTCGGCACTTGTGAAAAAGATGTCTTTGTGTTCCCCTGCCCACTTCCTCCTCTATGTTTCTGCCTTAGTAAATGGCTCCACCATCCACCAACTCACAGAGCCAAAAGCCAAAGTCCTCCCTCTTACCAGACTCGTCAGTCACCAGGCCTGGTAATTTGCCAAGTCTCCTTGCAGGCTACCCTGCCCAGCCTCACAAGAACCTCACGGTCTCTGGCCAGGATGCCCATGGAGGCCCATCCTGCAGCTTCTGGTGCTCTTAGGCTCCCATGCCCTTCCTCTGCCTTTGACAGACTCCTTTTCCTAAATACTGTCAACATTTCTTTATTTTGCTTTTACTTATTTATGATCTGAGAAAAACTGTTCGCATCCAGAGGGCAGGCTGGGCCTGCCTGTAATCCCAGCACTTGGGAGGCCAAGGCAGGTGAATCGCTTGAGCCCAGGAGTTCGAGACCAGCCTGGTGAAAACCTATCTCTACTAAAAATACAAAAAAATTAGCCAGGTGTGGTGGTGCTCGCCTATAGTTCTGGCTACTCGGGAGGCTGAGGTGGGAGAATCTCCTGAGCCTGGGAGGTTGAGGCTGCAGTGAGCCAAGATCATGCCACTGCACTCCAGCTTGGGCAACAGGGTGAGATTCTGTCTCAAAACATAAACCACAAAACAAAACAAAAGCAGAGGGCAGAAACTGTATCTTCCTTCCTTGTAGCCTGAGAAGCCATACAGTCCTCTTTTCCTCACTCCCATTGTGTTGTAAAAGCAATGACTCAGGAATGAGATCTTAGCAAAATTTAGCAGTGAGGCTAAAAGACTTTTCCTACAAAAGAGTATGCTAATATTAGAGTACATATCATGGGCTCTTTTTCCTCAAATTATCTGAAAAATTATCAGACATCAGAAAAACTGAGTTGAGGCCAGGCGCGGTGGCTCACACCTGTAATCCCAGCAATTTGGGAGGCTGAGGCGGGTGGATCACGAGGTCAGAAGTTCAAGACCAGCCTGGCCAGGTTGGTGAAACCCTGTCTCTGCTAAAAATACACACACACACACAAAAAAATAGCCAGGTGTGGTGGCGGGCACCTGTAGTCCTAGATACTTGGGAGGCTGAGGCAGGAAAATTGCTTGAACCTGGGAGGCGGAGGTTGCAGTGAGCCAAGATTGTGCCATTGCACTCCAGCCTGGCAACAGAGATAGACTCTGTCTCAAAAAAAAAAAAAGAAAGAAAAGAAAAAAACTGAGTTGAAGTTCATATTTTGTTCTACATGTAATTTATTTACTTGTGAAATCTTGTACTGGCATGAAAGACGTAGGTCTAAAGCTGCATATGCTATTTTGATTGATTAGGTGATATGTTGTAGAACCGTATAATATTTATGGTTTGAAGTATAGTTTATGGTATTTATTTGATCGAATGTGTATTAAAGTGAAAAGTATATTGAAATATTAATATAGTTCTAAACCAGATTAAGTAAATAACGTATTGAGGTAGTGAATCTTTTTCCTTCTATAGTTTATTTGTTAGATTTTTGTAAAACCATTGTTAGATTTTGTAAAACCATTTGTTAGATTTTGTAAAACCATTGGCACTTTTGTGAAGTTTGGGAAATAAGAATTAACTACATTTTTGGGGTTTTAGAATAGAGCAGGAAAATTCTGCTGTTAATGATTGCCTATAACGTCAATATAGAAGAATAAGGACGTGGAATTGTACCACATCATCAATAAAAGTTCCCCTTACCCTAAAATTCTACAGGTGGGTCCATCATCCTAATCAGTAACACGCAATTTCAAAAAATCTCTGTGGTCAGTTTATTACGCTTGTTAAGAGTTTTTCTTCTAAAGTAACATACAGAATTTGGATGATATGAGTGAGTCTGAGCAGGGCCCCAGGTGGATTTATAGGTGTTTAGAATAAAAGGATGCTTTTACATAAATCAGTACAATTAGTTTTATTATTGCAACCTTGTTTTAGGCATTTATGTTAGCTGGTGACAAGATGATGAAATCTTCAGATCCTGATGTTTCAGTGAACCACAAATAGAAGGAAGTTGACAACTATCACACTATGGAATTGCAACAATTTGCAGAGATGACAGAAAGGGACATCTGTTTCCAATCAGTGGGCAGGGAGTTGGTTTCCCGTAGGCAGCTGCCTGCACCTTCTGTAGAAGGCCACCAAGTGCTCAGAGGTTATACATACGCATTCCCGGAGCTCTTCGGAGAGCACAAGGCAGGAGGGTCAGTGACGTTCTCGCATTCTTTTTCTGGCCGGCCATTAGAATTAGTGGGCCACATCTAATACGTCCACACGGGTCCAGATATCCTACACAGGGGTGTGGGTTCCCAAAGAAGTGGGGATCGGTAGGCCCTACACATTTGTTGCTCATCTGTTTGCATCTCAGGCAACTGTGAGCTGGCTGGGCTTCCTGACTGTGACAGACACAAATTCTAATCCTCGTAGCCTCATTCCTGCAATTGTACCCAGACCCTTGCCTGCTAGGAAGCCCAGGAGATGCCTTCTCTTACAGGGAACCAGTCTTGGACCCTGCGCCATGTTGATCCAGAACTGATGTGGACTCTTTTCTGTTGATTTTCAGTGTGAAGGGAAAGGGACAAGTGGGGTTAAATAGAACCAGACCTGGCCACCCTGTTTACTTTAGAAAGCAAAGGAACAACCTAGAAACACATGTCTTAGTAGGAACACAAATTAAGAAATAGTGGCCCTCCTCACACCAGAGAAGGATTGCAATTATCATATTTAGCCTAACAATACCAGTCAAGTTTCCCATTCCCAGATCCACCAGTGTAGCCCTGCCAAGAGCAGCAGCAATTTACTTGCCAGTTCATGAAGTCTTTCTAAAATTGTATTTTATTAAAGTCTTTTATTTCACTTTCAGCGAACATTTATTATTTGCCTCCTACAAGCCAGCACACCGCAAGACATTTGGGACAGAAAGGGTAAGCTGCAGTCCACAGCTGTAGAGGGCCAGGCTAAGTGCTAAGAGCCTGAAACGCACAAGTTGTGAAATCCTTATCTGCTTTTTCCTACTACCTTTTTCAACTTAAGAAAAATGACGCTATTAATATTGATGTCCAGCAGGCCAACATTTCTTTTTGTAAATTGTCAAGACTGAAGTTAACAGTGAACAAGTCCAGATCCCATCCTGCCATGTAGATCCAGTGTGGCCTGGGGATAATTCAACCCTTAGCCTCCATTTTTTTTTTTCTGTAAAATAGGCATGATCGTAAGTCCCTCTGTCCCCTAGAAGACATCAAAATTATAAAAAAATGGACACGAAAGATGTCCATTATTCTCATAAAAGATGCCACCTAGATCCAGGGTAGAAATATTTTATGATGGCTTTGATCTTCATCTTTCTGTAGACATGGGGTTTAACAATTTAAATTCTTTCTCGCTTTATTTTTCTAAGATTGCCACATAGGTAGATTATGTAATCCTAGCATCTTCTGTGTGGTTGTTCTCTGGCTGCATAAAACATTGCAGAAAAATGATAGTATAGTTACAGTGTCTGGTTTGTTAAATGATGGACTTTCATCATTATCAAAGGATAATTCTTTTCCAAATAGCTGAGATGGATGGGGAAACCAGTACTAGCCAGGAAGCTACCCTTCAGCCTGTTTCCCCCGTCTGCGAAAGAACCGAATGGATGGATGATGTCCTACAGCACAGTCCCTCCTCCTTCCACGTTGTCTGCTGTGCCTCTCCCACTCAGAACAGGGTCACGAAAGGCTTAACAAGAACAATTAATGCG
This sequence comes from Pan troglodytes, assembly GCF_028858775.2. Taxonomy (NCBI): domain Eukaryota; kingdom Metazoa; phylum Chordata; class Mammalia; order Primates; family Hominidae; genus Pan; species Pan troglodytes. The sequence continues at coordinate 25,093,693 of NC_072412.2, forward strand.
GTGGTCACAGACCTGACCTCCTGTAGATATCTGGATTCGTTTCCTAGGGCTGCTGGTAGAAAATGCCACAGACCGGGCTGCTTTAACCATAGAAATGATTGCCTTGCATTTCTGGAGGCTGGAAGTCGAAGATCAAGGTGTTGACAGGGTTGGTTCCCTCTCAGAGCAGTGAGAGAAAATCTGTTCCAGGTCTCTCCTAACTTCTGTTTTTTTGGCAATCTTCTGCATTCCTTGGCTTATAGAAGCATCACCCTGATTTTTCCTTTCCTCTTCACGTGCGGGCCTTCGTGTGTGTGTGTCTGTGTCCAAATTTGCCCTTTTTATAAGGACATGAATCATACTGGATTAGGGCTCACCCTATTTACCTCATTTCAACCTAATTGTATCTGCAATGACCCTATTTCCAAATAAGGTCATATTTAGAGATACTAAGGGCTAGGGCTTCAACATTTGATTGGGGGGGGAATACTTAATGTATAATGATATTTTTTTCATTGAGGTATGATATGGTTTGGCTGTGTCCCCACCCAAATCTCATCTTGAACTGTAGCTCCCATAATCCCCATGTGTCATGGGAGGACCCGGTGGGAGGTAATTGAATCATGGGGTAGGTTTTTCCCATGCTGTTCTCATAATAGTGAATAAGTCTCACAATATCTGATGGTTTTAAAAAGGGTAGCTCCCCTGCACACACTCTCTTGCCTGCTGCCACGTAAGACATGCCTTTGCTCCTCCTTTGCCTTCTGCCATGATTGTGAGGCTCCTCAGCCATGCGTAACTGTGAGTCTGTTAAACCTCTTTTTCTTTATAGATTAACCAGTCTCAGATACGTCTTTATTAGCAGCATGAGAACAGACTAATGCTAGGTGTTCTGGGTTCCTTCTGTATAAAATTCTCAGTAATAACTAACCAGATAAAAGACTGAATTGCCTTTTTCTTTTTTTTAATAAGTGATGTGGTACTTTTATTCCCTGAAAAAAATCCTCTCTCAGCTGGGTTTGTGAAGTCACAATGACTTTCAGGTGCTTACTGTTTTTATTCAGACTAAAAAAATTATTAGGTGGGGGCTGGGCGCTGTGGCTCAACGCCTGTAATCCCAGCACTTTGGGAGGCCAAGGCAGGCAGACCACAAGGTCAGGAGATCGAGACCATCCTGGCTAACATGGTGAAACCGCATCTCTACTAAAAATACAAAAAAGTAGCCGGGTGTGGTGGCAGGCGCCTGTAGTCCCAGCTACTCGGGAGGCTGAGGCAGGAGAATGGCGTGAGCTCTGGAAGGCAGAGCTTGCAGCGAGTTGAGATCGCGCCACTACACTCCAGCCTGGGCGACAGAGTGAGTCTCTGTCTCAAAAAAAAAAAAAAAAACAGAATTGTAGATGGGTCTCCTTCTTGACAGGCATTGAACTAGTTGCTGAGAATGTAATGAAATGCTTGGCCATTGTCCTCAAAGAACTAGTAAAGGGAACAAACATGTAAAATATGTTTTATGTAATGATTGAAATATATACACAGAACAAAAAAATTAACTTGGCTAAAGTTGTCAATCTTTTTTTTTTTTTTTGAGACGGAGTTTGCTCTTGTTGCCCAGGCAGGAGTGCAATGGCATGATCTCGGCTCACTGCAACCTCCACCTCTCAGGTTCAAGCAATTCTCCTGTCTCAGCCTCCCAAGTAGCTGGGACTACAAGCACGCCACCATGCCTGGCTAATTTTTGTATTTTTAGTAGAGACGAGGTTTCTCCATATTGGCCAGGCTGGTCTTGAACTCCTGACCTCAGGTGATTCACCTGCCTCGACCTCCCAAAGTGCCAGGATTACAGGCATGAGCCACCGCACCCAGTCAGTTCTCAATTTTCATAGTAAATTTCCATAATTAAATTGTCTTAAATGTGGATCTGAGTGTATTTTTATGCTGTTTAAACCCTTCAATAAGCTTCAACTTGACATTATGAAATAGTCCATGATTCCTAACAAGACTTGAAGACTCTCCACAATCTAACTTGTTTCCGTGGCAACTTTCCCTTGTACTCTGTGCTCCACCATGGTAGCTCCTGGAATGTTCCTGGCCCTCTCCAGCATCTGGGGCCTTGCCTATACCTAGAGCAGGGTCGTCTATTTTTCCCATTCCATGGCCCCTCCCCTGTCACCACATCAACTCCTACACATCTTTCAGGCATCCAGGATCTTTCCTGATCACTCTCCACTCCTCCCCTACCTACCGTCAACTCCCAGAGCACTGACTGTAACTTTTATGCCATTTATCATTCATTTAATATCTTTGTTTTCCAATACATGGACGGGGACTCTGGGGAGCAGGAACTGGGTCTCCCTTATAGTCCATGGTATCTGCTGCATGGAATACTGTGTCTGGCATGTAATAGGTGTTCAATGGCTGTTTTGCTAAATGAATGAATGAAACATGCAACAGATCATGGGGATTTGGGGATCATGTCCCCAAAATAAGCTTAAAATTTGAAAATAAAAATAAATGATTTATTACCAGTCACAAAAAACTTAAATTTTAAATTATCGTAGGCTAGGCATAGTGATTCATGCCTGTAATCTCAGCACTTTGGGAGGCCAAGGCTGGAGGATCATGTGAGGCCAGGAGTTTGAGACCAGCCTGGGCAATATAGCAAGAGCCCATCTCTACAGAAATTCTACAATTTTTAAAAATTTTAAATTATTGCAGAGCTCTTGGAAATGTTTGAAAGCATGAACAAATAGATTGAAAATGACTTGGTAGTGACTTCTATTGGTGCCCAGAGAGCCCTGGGAGGGCCACAGGCAGATAAGCAAGGCACTTTCCCTGAATCCTGCTATGCCTCCCGCTCCTTCTCCTTGCCACTCTCTCCCGTATGTTTGTTTTGAGTTTGATTTGCCTCCTACCCAGTCTTCATTCATTCACCTTCTTCCCTTTCCTGTAGCTCACATGCATGGTTTGTCCTGATACGAGCACACAAACACTAGCTGGATATTGCCCTCCGTGCTGCACGGCGGGTCCCTGTGCCCCGGAGCCCCACTCCTCCTCGGCTGCTCCACGCACTGGAAACTGCGTCTGACAGAAAGATTAAACGTCTGCATTTTATCACCTTTGTTGAACAAAAGTCCATGGCTTCTTCATTTCAGGAGTGAGTTCAGTGTTTGGTTTTTTTCTTTGAAAATAAATCAGGTTTGACTTTTGGGGGCCCCCAAATGATTCCCAATCTCAAAATAGGCTGGTAGCTGCCTGTGTCAGAATTCTGAGCTTTTCTGGGTCATAATGCCAGTTAGCATTTCTCAAACCATGGCGCTGCTTTTGGGCCAGCAGAGTCCGAAAAGAAATAATAGGATGTATGTTGTAGTTAGATGAGTTCATGCTGAGAAATACGTGTCTCCACACACAGAGATTTAAAAGGCCTGAATATTCATACGGTCTTATCAAAGCCACTCACTGGTTATTAGTTCTTCATAGCAAGTGAAAGATATGTAAATCCTCAGAGGTTCATGGTATATCCAGGCTGAATAAATCTGAACCTTAAAAAAGAATTGGCACATTGAATTTTTCGTAGATGTTCATCCATCTCTGCTGTTCACTCATATAACAAGGTGTTTCTTTCTCAGGCTGCTGTCCTGCCTAGAGTATGGCAAAAGCCCAGATGAAATTGCGATTGCTTTGTCTCCAAACTGTATTTGATTTAGCTTTATGTTGATACCATTTATCTTCTTTTGCTTCAAACATTTTACATTGCCAAAGATGGCTTTGAAAGCAGAACACCCACATTTGGTATCACTGCATTCATTTCTCTTATGTTTTGGCTTCAATTCAGTGCTTTTAATATTCATGAAGGTTGAAAAAATAAACATCCTAGACTATTTCCTCTGAATGGAAATGTTATGGTTTCAAACCCTAGAGAAAACAACTGGTAAGTTCTACAAACCCACATCTTCTCCCCGTCAGTTGGAAAGTGGCCCCAGCTTGGCAGAAGTCACAGCCCCCTTGACACTCTGGGGCTTTCCAGAGCAGATGGCCAGGGGGCCTGTGTTAGGGAAGAGGAGAGAGTCAGCAGACATGAATATTTAAAGACTCCCTTTGGAATCATAGATACTAGAACCTTTTCAGTTGATTCAGAATTATATTATTTCCGTCACGAAGAATATAGAGGAATCATTTATTCTGTTGACTTCTCTGTGTTCAAATGAACATCATTGAAATTTTTTCTTAGTCCTCTCTCCTTCATTTACATTGAGCCTGTATTGATTTTCATTCTCTCTAAAATTAGCTCAGCCAGTCCCTTCTATATAGAGAAGAGTTCCTGTGGAATATCAGAGCAGGGAATAGAGAGCAAGAACTCCACGCAAATTCGAAAGCCAACCTTTAAAGAGAAAGAAAATGATTACTCTAAATAATTAAAAGAAAACTGATACTCAGAAGTGGTGTTTCAATAATAGAACAGTTGTAGGATTCCTGTGCCGTGGTAACTCCGTGGATTACCCATTTTGTTGACTTTCCGTCACTATTGTCCAAGATGACATTCCCAGACTCACCAGCTCTCTTCTTCCCTCCCTTGCGTTCAGAGGGTGGTCCCATGCCTCAGGCTGATGGCTGCACTGTTTCATAAATGGCAATGAAAGTTCTCCCTTATTCTTCCACAGTACAAGGTGAGCCTCCCTAATGTGAAAATCCCAAATCTGAAGTGCCCCCAAGTCGGGAACGTTCTGAGACCCGACAGGATGCCACGGGTGGACAATTTGACCCCTGAGCTCATGTGCTGAGTCGCAGTCAAAACACAGATGCCTCTCTTTTTCAAAACGTCTCTGTATCATCTATCTTCTCTGTCTTTTTTGGGAATCCCTGCAATTTTTCTATGTGCTTAAGGCTAACAACCTCTTCCCGAGGTTATGTTCTGCATCTCTGTGGCTGACTCACAAGCCGCTAACAACCTCTTTCATTCCTACCACTTCCCACTGAGGATGCTGAAGAGACAAATATGGGCATCCCCAGCCTCCATCGTAAATGTGCGTGACCATGTGAGCCAGAGTGGGCCGGAGAGCACCAGGGAAGTCACCGGGCGTCCAGCACGCAGGCAGAGCTGGTGGGGGCTGCCTTCTCTCCCTTCCCTGAAGGCAGATGGGATGCCCGTTGCTATAGTGACCATCCTGGAACGGTGAGGCTGCAAGCAAGAGGAAAGGTGGCCCACATGAGGGTGGCGGTGCTAAAGGACTGAAATTCCTGGGCACTTGAGAGCACCAAGAAGGCAGATACATCCTTCAGAATTACATTGGGTCACAAATCAACCACTGTTTGTTTGAGCCACTGTTTGCCGAATTTTTAGTTACATACAAACACAACCTGATACTCCCCTCCATGCTACCCCTGAACAAAATGAAGATTTTAAAAAAACCTTGCCAGGGGCCGGGCTCAGTGGCTCATGCCAGTAATCCCAGTGCTTTGGGAGGCCGAGATGGGAGGATCCCTTGAGCCCAGGAGTTTGAGACCAGCCTGGCAACACAGTGAGACCTCGTCTCTACAAAAAATAAAAAATTAGATGTGGTGGCGCTGCACCTCGACAATGGCTGGAGCCCATGAGTTTGAGGTTGCAGTGAGCTGTGATCATGCCAGTGCACTCAAACCTGGGCAACAGAGCGAGACCCTGTCTCTAAAAAAAACCCAAAATCCAAACCTTGCCTAATCCTGTGACTACTTGTACATTTTTAATTCCCCTATCCCCATGGGCTTTTCCCTAATGTCACTGAACTTCCCGAACGTGAACTCCCAAAATGCTTTAAATGACTGTGCTCTGTTGCTCCACGGTTCTCTCCAGCTTGTAGGTAGGGCAGCCCCACGTGCTCCTGTGCTGCCCCACGTGCCTTTGCTCCTTGCACAACACGGCGCTTTTCTCTCATGGGTCATGAGGGTCTTTCTAGTCTCTGAGACCCATAGGTCTCTGCCAGTCTGCCCCTTAGCCTGCCTGCAGCATTTAATGCTGTTCTCCTCTCCCTCCACACTGACACTCTCCCCTCACTTCTGCACTGCACCTGGAATGATCTTTTAGCAATGTGAATCAAACCATATTCCTTCTCTCTTTCAAACCCTTTAATGATGTAGAATTATACTTAGAACCCAGATACCTGCTAACGAGTCCCAGTCTGGCCTGGCCCTGTCCCGTTAGCTTCCCCGTAAAGCACTGTCTGCCCACCTCCGCCCCCATCCCCCACCCCGCCCAGTTCCTCCTGTGCATTAGGCCTTGCACTCAGGGCCTTTGTGTGGGCTATTGCCTCTGTGTGCAGCTCCCCAAACTCTCTTGCCAATTTCTGCACCTTTTGGGGGACTCAGCTCAAATACTACCTCTTGAGGGAATCCCTAAGCCCTCTCTGCAATGGCACCAAAATGCTTTCTTTCATTGCCATTTATGACAAGAATGTTCATTGTGTTATTTGTTTCATGTTAACATGTTTCCCTTTCCCCAGAATGTAAGCATCTTCAGATGAGGAACCTTATGTGGTTTTTTTTTTTTTGTCATTGTGTGCCCAGAAACTGGCTCAGTGTCTCACACATAACATGGGCTCAAAAGTATTTTTTGGTTGGATAACAAATGAAGGCTCAGTGCCATCTCACTGTCTGTCAGATAGAATCTCAGCCACCCAGCTGCCATGCATGGGCCTTAGGGTCTGGCTGCAGCCGACCTGTCACGCCTCCTCCGCATCCCCCACATGGGAGGAACTACTCAGCCTTGCCGCCCGTGTTCCTTTCGTCCTGCTGGTCCTGCATCTCCAGCTCCCTCCTGTTGCCATTTTAATATGAAAACTGCACCCACTTTGACAAGACCAGTTCATGACACATTTTGGATTTGTCCCCAACCAGAAGTGACCTCTGCCTCCCTTGTTCTTCCACAGTACAGGGTGAGCCTCCCTAATGTGAAAATCCAAAATCTGAAGTGCCCCCAGATCAGAAACTTTCTGAGACCTGACAGGACGCCACGGGTGGACAATTCCACACCTGGGCTGATGTGCTGAGTCGCAGCCAAAACACAGATGCATAGAACACGGTTCATTTAACGTCCCTGAGGGAAAAAGAAAATCACCTTCGGGTTATGTCTGTGAGGTATATATGAAATGTAAATGAATTTCGTGTTTAGACCTGGGTCCTATCTCCAGGATACCTCATGATGTATATGCAATTATTCCAAAATTCAAGAAAATCTGAGCTCCAAAATACTTCTGGCCCCAAGCTTTTCGATTAAGGGATATTCAACCTGTATATTGCTTTATCTTCATTATGGCTCCTGTCCTATGCTAAGCAGTTCGAATGTAAGATGCCACAGAAGTGACTGTGCCCCATGGGCTCTGGTGTCATCCCCCACCCCCCTCGACTGACGAGTGCAGAACCTTGTTTGACAGGCATGCTGGATAAGCAGTGGGCTGTGATGGTGGGTGCTCTGCCCGTCGTGAGGCTGAGAGCACTGAACAGTCTGCAATACCTGAACCAAATGGAAGTAAATTAGAAGCAGCTTGAGTTGGGGGAAGAATCTTGAAGCCCGTGGCCAACCTTGAAAAGAGCCTTCATCAGAGTGTGAAGTGGCATCCAAGACAGGGAAAAGCCAGGGCCGGGTGCGGTGGCTCACACCTGTAATCCCAGCACTTTGGGAGGCCGAGGCGGGCATTTCACCTGAGGTCAGGAGTTCGAGACCAGCCTGGCCAACCTGGAGAAACCCCGTCTCTACTAAAAATACAAAAATTAGCTGGGTGTGGTGGCGGGTGCCTGTAATCTCAGCTACTTGGGAGGCTGAGGCAGGAGAATCACTTGAACCAGGGAGGTATAGGTTGCAGTGAGCCGAGATCACGCCATTGGACTCCAGCCTGGGTGACAAGAGTGAAATTCCACCTCAAAAAAAAAAAAAAAGAAAGAAAGAAAGGGGAAAGCTGGAGAGTTGAGGTTTGGGGACCTATTATAAACTTACCCACACAGTGATGGATGCTCCCCGTACAGTAGAAAAAATGTAGCACGGAAGCACGTCAGCTTAGCTGGCTGAGCAGATGTTGTGCTGAATGTGGATCTCAGACGGGAACAGAAAGGAAAAAGCCTCTGGTGTGGTCCTCAGAAAACAGCGCCTACCTCCAGTCTCTTGGGATTGGCCAGAGAAGAAACACCAGGGAGCATTTTGCTTGGGGATTCCTTGGTGTCTGTTTTGTCGCAGCTTCCCGCAAGAAAGAACCCTTTTCATCACTTGAGTAACCATTGCCCCCTCCCCACAAAGGAAAATAAACAGGAAAATTTCCCTCTGGGGTGGCTCTCGAGCATCAGCTGTAGCTGCTGTAGCAAAAGATCAAACCCAAATACTTGCACCTTGTGGTCATTGGCATCAAAGGCTGCAGGTTTTCTTTCCACCTAATTTTAATATGCTTGTGAGCCTTGGGAGGCTTAATTAAAACTGCAGGGGAGCCAAAGTAAGCACACAAAGGAACTGTTTTGATGCTTCAAAAACCCAAGCAAACAGAATCTGGATTATTCAATTAGGTATGCTTATGGGATTTGTCCTGGGTGTTTTGATTGCTCAAAGCCTGCTGGGGAAGTCAGTTATGAGGTTTAGACCTGAAAGGAACCATAGTTAATGCCCCCCAAATTTCACTTTTCATCTTCTTAGTTAGGCTTCCCATTACCAGTGCATTGTGGTGAGCTGTGCATGAACTTTTTTTTTTTTTTTTTGAGACGGAATCTCACTCTGTCACCCAGGCTGGGGTGCAGTGGCGTGATCTCGGCTCACTGCAACCTCCACCTCCCAGGTTCAAGTGATTCTCCCACCTCAGCCTCCCCAGTAGCTGGGAGTACAGGTGCATGCCACCACACCTCGCTAATTTTTGTATATTTTGGTAGGGACAGGGCTTTGCCATGTTGGCCAGGCTGGTCTCAAACTCCTGATCTCAGGTGATGCGTCCACCTTGGCCTCCCAAAGTAATCCCCAAAGGGATTACAGGCATGAGCCACTGCACCTGCCCTGTGTGTGGATTTTTACTCCAACTTCTGTTTCCTCAGCTGCTTCTTCTACAGATGCCAGATAACATGGCAGGGCCAGCCCAGTTTCCCATCTTAATTTTCTGCCTCGCTTGGCAGGGATGTTCTTGGATTCCCTTCCTATTTTCCCTGATGGTTTTGGCTATGCAGGATAGCCTGGCAGTTCTGAGCACAGGATCTGTAAGCTAGACCGCTTCTGTCTGCTTGGCCCCAGACATATCACCTAATCTCTTTATGCCTCTTAATACCATCTGCAAAATGAAATTCAAGATCACAGGGTTTCCTCTGTTAATTCAGTTTCTTTTTTTTCTTTTTAAATTCATGTTAAAGTGTTTAGCACAATGCCTGGCTCAGGATGAGTGTTGGGTAAATGACAGCAATGATCGTGATTACACTGGGATGTAGGTAGGTGCCTATCAGTCAGGTGTAGCCAGTGGATATGGGAAGACTGGGAGGGTGCACACCTAGGCCTTCCCAAGGGCATGGGAGTAGACCCAGCTTCAATGCTGCACTCAAGCCCAGTCTAAGGCAGCCTCAAAGGCCACGTGACAGATACACAAGCTGAAGTTGGTGGAGTGTCTGTCCACGGGACTGGCTTACCCAGAGTACATTTCAAGTGACAAGGACTCTTGCAGTGAGCTTGGCTGCAGCTAGTTTGTCATTACATCATGAAACTCTCCCTCTGAAAATGGAACTCAGAGTCCAATTCACAGAGGAATTTATTGCCAAGATCACAGCCACAGCAAGACCTGGAGGCAGGCAGCTCTGTCTCTTGGGGCTGAGTCAGTCTGGGCTGATGGTGAGTACCATGCAGGCCCCTCCTAGAATGTATACTTGTAGCTAACCAGCTCCAAATAAACTCATATGCAAAGGCCTAGGAGGAAAACTACCCAAGAGAAAAGGTTTACCTGATGCTAACTTAAGAATCCAAATGAAAACACTTAGTGTCAGTTGCTAACAGTTTATGAAGTGGTGTTACCTGTGCTGGGCCTTAACTTCTTTTCCAGATGTTTCTACCCCAACAAAGCAGCCTGTATAGGATTTCTAGTATGTACGGGTAGGCTGTGTAGAAAACAGCTTCCCTTTCATTGTCTCTAGTGAATCCATTAGGTAAGTGTCTGCCTGTGACAGAGCAGCCACTGAGAATACAGGGATGTAGAGAACGTGTACCTCACACTAGGAGGCTGTCAGTCTAGTGACGAAGTGAGTACACATAGGCATGGCATTGAGCTGATACAGATCACAAGGCACAGTGGCAGGAACACGCTCTGCAGGGTCTGCAGCCTTGATTCCAATGGTGGCTTTTACCTCCGGTCAGCAGTGTGACCTTAGGAAGATTATTTGACATTTCTGAACAAACCATCCTCATCTACCAAATGAAGGATAACGCTCTTGTGGTAAGGCCACCGTATGTATTAAATGAAGGGAAGGCCAGTGACCAACACAGTGCCTGACAAATGGTCATCATACAACAAATGGTGGCTATAGAACTGTTACCATCATAGAGGAACAAGGGAGGGAGCAGACCGTTCTACCTGGAGAAGCTCAGGCAGTGTTCTTTCAGCTGTGTCTTGAAGGAGGAAGAGGAATTCTAAAGGCCAGAACAGTGGTGGAGGGGCACTGCCAGCTGAGTGAAGACGGGAAAAGACAAAGAAAAAAAAGAACGTTGAGGATTTGAAGAAATTCATACAGTTTGGTGTGGCTGAAGTGCAGGCTGCTGGTGACTAAGGGCCAGGAGCTGGGTCCTGAATGAAGGGGCAAGACCAGGAGTGGACTCAGATACCATTCTGGAGAGTTCGATTTGCCAACTTTAGCAAGAATGTGCCAAAAATCCCAGCTACTGTTACTAAGTGCTAAGGATGCTACTAAGCTAAGCTATATATATATGTAAAACATTGGATGTCCAGCAAACACCCTACAAAGATGACACTCTGTTTTACAAATGAGTAAACTCAGGCTTATGGAAATTAAGTTACTTAATCATTAAACTCACCCTATTAAATTATGGTGGATTTGGGCAGCTGCCTCCCTGAAGGACATGTTGTCTCAGTTGATATTTTATGTAAATTCTGTTGTCTTGTTTTTCGGATTCATAATCACTCATTGTTTTTCTACCTTGGTACAGCAAGCAAATAAACTCTCTACCATTGTCAGACTTGAATGAGTTTAGTCAACTTCCCCTGCTGGGCAGTTGATTAGACAGAAGGAGAAGTGGCTCACTGTTATAGTGTAATTTTCTGATACAAAGATTCATTTTTACCTGGTGTCAGTCCATTTGCATTGCTGTAAAGGAATACCTGAGGCTGGGTAGTTTATAAAGAAAAGAGGTATTTTGGCTCACAGTTGTGCACTCTGAACAAGAAGCATGGTACCAGCATCTGCTCCTGGTGAGGGCCTCAGAAAGCTTCCAGTAATGGTTGAAGGCAAAGCGGGAGCTGGTATATCACATGCAAGAGAGAGAACAAGGGGTAGGGGAAGCGTCACACTCTTTTAAGCAACGAGATCTCATGCAAACTCCTTACCATGGAGAGGGCACCAAGCCATTAGTGAGGGATCTGCCCCCATGGTCCAAACACCTCCCATGAGGCCCCACCTTCAACGTGGGGGATCACATCTCAACATGAGATATGGTGGAGGCAAACATCCAAACTATATCACTCCCCAAATAAATCAAGCATTATATTAAAAACTGCACACTATATTTTAATTTTTCATGATAGATATTAGGCTTGAGTTGCAGGTAATATGAGACATTTGGTGGAGGTTAAGCCTAAGGATTTCATAAAATTTTGAATGTCACCATAAACAAGATTCAAACTAACTTTAGATGAATCATCCTCAGTCAAAAGATGGGAAAGTAGGTGTTAGCATCAGCCTTAGAAATGGGGTATGTCATACATCAAGTACCCAGAGTCCTATAATCTGAATTCCTGCTGTCAACTCCCACCCCTCAAAGTACCCAACTCACATTGATTTGGGATGAGTTCTAAACAGGTGTTTCCTCTATGTTGCAAATGGTTTGAACTGGAGCCTCACATACCTCTGGCATGTTCATCCAGACCCAGCTGATGCTCATGAGCGTGTTTGCTCGTCTGACGGCCAGTCCTTGCTGATTCCCACTTTGGTCAGCACTGGACACAGAACGGATGTTGGGGATTATAGGAAAGGATTCGGGAGGCCATGGGCCTGAGTGTCTGCGGAAGTCATTCATTGTGGAGACGCAGACAGGCCCTGCAGAATCTTCAGTGAGAAGTTCGATTAAATAAGCCTCAATGGGCCTGCGTATCAGGACGCAAAACAAATGTTTTCCAGGTATCCCTTAATTGAAAGAAAAATAATAAATCATCATCTTCAAGTCAGGCTGAATGAGGAAGGGAAATAATCCCAATCCCACAAGTTTTCATCTGACTTCTAATCTAGGAGTTCATTAGTGGGATCATGGCACGTAAGCATCCGAGTAGAATCCTCTGATTAATTCCACGAGGAATCATCGGAAGACAGTTTGCAGCGCAGAGGGAGGCTGACTGCCCCCGTGGGAAAACTCTTTTAAGGTTGGGCCCAATTTTCCCCAATACGACACAGGACTCTTTCTTCCTGGTCTGTTCTGGTTGTCCTGGAGTTTCTTTGTCAAGCTGCTCCACTGATGGTATTGTCTACACCTCAGCTCACTGTCCAAGACACTCTCAGAGGTCTGAGGCGTGGAACTCTGTGGGCTATGACAGGGTTTTACTTTTTGCTGAACCACCCACCTACAGCCCTCCGCTTATTGAAGCAGCAGAAAGCTCACCAGAGGTGGCTTCTTGTTTCCTTCAGTGTTTCCAAGTTACTCTGTAGACTTAGTGAACCTAAGCTTTGCACTCCTCATAGCTGTGTATGAGTCTTTTTCTGCGATAAGCATAGAAATGTTTCATCTCAGGAGAAAGCAAGTTGGTAATAAGGAAAACAAAGCAACTGACAATAGTTGATTAATATTTTTTAAAGAAAAGGGGATAAAGGACACATACAACTGTATGTCATTGACATTAAATGCCATACAAAAACTCAAGTAAAACTGTAAGGGAAAACAAAATGTACCCTTGTAGTAAATATTCTGTGAACCAAAATCTCAAGTGCAGTCATAGAAGTCATTCACTCAACTTGTGTGGCATTTTATTTTTTTTGCTTTGTCTTTCTATTCTTTCTTTCTTTTTTTTTTTTTTGAACAGCCCAAAGTAACTCCATTGGTTATGTTTTTGGAAAAATGAAAGAAAAGGCTAATTATTGTCCTTTGCTTTTCTTGCTCTGAAAACAGCTTCCATTCTCCACAATTAATGGAGAAATATAAGAAGACAGTTCTATATAAGCAAAAGAAATACCTCGGGGCCTTTAACAATTAAAAGGAACAAAGACAGGCGGGAGCGGTGGCTCACGCCTGTAATCCCAGCACTTTGGGAGGCTGAGGCTGGCGGATCACAAGGTCAGGAAATCAAGACCATCCTGGTTAACACGGTGAAACCCTGTCTCTACTAAAAATACAAAAAATTAGCCAGGCATGGTGGCAGGCGCCTGTAGTCCTAGCTACTTGGGAGGCTGAGGCAGGAGAATGGCATGAACCCGGGAGGCGGAGCTTGTAGTGAGCCGAGATGGCAACACTGCACTCCAGCCTGGGGGACAGAGCGAGACTCCGTCTCAAAAAAAAAAAAAAAAAAAAAAGAACAAAGACATAGGAAAGGAGGTCTAGATGATTTTTATGAAGAGTATATATCAAATATTATTTATATATTAATCCAGCTTTAAGATGGGAAAATGCTATAAATGTAGGAAGTTCTCCATAGAAGAATCAGTCAAAAGTATTCCTGTTTGCTCATGTCTAAGAATTCTGAAACTAGGGAAACTGTATTGAAAAGATAAATTGAAATATATTGGAACGGGAAATGTAGCTAAAGTGTTTCCATTAGGGTACAATGAGAAAAACTGGATCTGTTTTATGTAAATTTTCAACAGTGACCTGGTTAAAAAAAAAAAAAGTTGAAGTACATTAATTAAATTTACAGAGCCAGAAAAGGTGAAGACCCAGGAGGTTAAACATAGAAAATACAGATGGACTGAAGGAGATGAGAGGAAACGGACAGACTTTTACAGCATGATATTCAGCTTGGAAATATGTGGGAGAATACGACGGGGAATACCAGCCAAAAGTCAGATAGCTAGTTTAAAGAAAAAGTTAATAAAACGTTGAAGTCTGAAAAACTGTACAGACCAAAGCCAGGAAATTACAAAGTTATGGATCCCGCAGTAACTGTAAATTAACCCCATTGCACATATGTAGTATTTCACATTACTGTCTGTGGTGTTAACTTTCATGCCTAAACATGCATGTGTGTGTTTGTTTCACCTGAATTATGGTTGTAAAGGGAACAAAGGTGCTAACAGGACACGGAATGGATTGCCAGCTCCTTTCATGGGTCTCCCAGGAGCCTCTAGGCCCAAGCTGCTCATCCACCATGGAATAGAGCAAGCAGGGAGACATGCTTTGATTCAAAGAGTGTTCTCCAGAGGGGCTAGGAAGAGACACCTGTTTCTTGACAATTGTTAAGGAAGTCGTGAGTGTCGTGGGTAGATGGAAGTATGTCTGCAACATGTTCCAGAGACAATGCATTGGATTTCCATCATCCCTTCTCCTTTCCTTTTTTTTTTTTTTGAAATGAAGTCTCACTCTATCCCCCAGGCTGGAGTGCAAAAGCTTGATCTTGGCTCACTGCCTGCCTGCTCAACCTCTGCCTGCCTGGTTCAAGTGATTCTCTTGCCTCAGCCTCCCTAGTAGCTGGGATTGCAGGCACGCACCACCACGCCCGGCTAATTTTTGTATTTTTAGTAGAGATGGGGTTTTGCCATGTTGGCCAAGCTGGTCTTGAACTCCTGACCTCAGGTGATCCATCCGCCTTGGCCTCCCAAAGTGCTGGGATTATAGGCATGAGCCACCACGCCAGGCCTTCTCCTTTCCTTTGATTGCCTCATGGGAACTACTCTCTCTTTCACCACCGTGCTCCTTTTACCCCCATTTTTTGCCTCCATACCACAGTTTGTCTTCTACATACCCCTTTGTCTTGGAGGGCTCGTTCCAGGTGCTAAGAGGCAGTGCTTTCCTTTTAGAGCTTCCAATCTATGGATCTGGTTATTTGTTTGCCCATTTTGGTTGATTTTTGTAAACATTTTTTAGTCAACTTACATGGTGTGCTTTCCAACACATCTCTCACTTTCAGGCACAGGACCAGGACGGAGGAGTCCGCAGCCTCCCTGAATCATTGCTCAGGCCTCTCTTCTGGTTCATGTGTCTGCTTCTAGTGTCTTCCACCTTTTCTCATCACAGCAATGCGGTGGTTTGCCACTCTTCTTCCTGACTTTCGCCACATTGGGGATGTTTGTGCCAATGTGGAGACTCCTCTGTTACCATGTCTTCATACTCTTTTGACTTCCCTGGCTCCTGGGAGGTCCATGTCCACAATTCGTTCCCATCCCTTGGCAGGGCTGGCCCTCCACAACCTGGAATCTGTGTCACCCTCAAGATCTTAGCATCTGAGTCCCCGACTCACAGCCATCCCTGGTTCGGCTGCCTCCTGCCACCGTCCCCACTGAAACTGCTCTGAACTTTCACTGCCATTGCCAACCTCTCTGCCTTGCAGTTGACGTCCACTCCTACCAGTTCTCCCAGCCTTCGCCTTTCTTCTTCCAGTGGGGCTCCAAAACCACTTGTGTAGGTGGGACATTTCTTCTTGTCCTTAACTCCCCTGCCCTTCTTGGTTCTGGGTTTCTGCCCTGTCGTCCCCACCATCTGCTTGACTCCGTGCACTCAGGCTGCTCCACGTTTGGCGAAACGTGAAAGGATGTGGATCCTGCCCTCAGTCCTCGGGAGCGTGAAGGGCTGTGGATCCTGCCCTCAGTCCTCGAGTGGCGCTGGCAGGTGGGCTCTCCTTTGCTGACTTCCCGTGCCTGTCACAGCAGCTTCCAGGGGCTGGACTCCTCTGCTCTTCATGCCGAACTTGTCTCCGCCTTCTGCTCACCACAGAGAGTGAGGCCCCTTCCCGGCGGCTCTTCAGCGTCCTCCTCGCCACCCTGGAAGCCTCTTCCCAGAGTCCTCTGCTGATGCTGATGCCTCCCATCTCCGAGTTAAGACCTGGCCTTGGCCTTCAGAGCTGCCGCTTTCAACTCCACTCCTGAAGCTGTTCCTCTCCTCACCCCAGGGCCTCCCTGCATCACTTTCCCTCTTGAGGTTTTACATTTCAAGACTTTCTCCCTCCTGCCCGCTTCCTGCTGCCTTCCCGTCCTCTGGGCAGGCCCCACCGGCCTTTCCTCCACACTGACTCATGCATATTACCGCCCCTGGTTCCCCTCCCTCACTGTCCTCCCAGAATTTCCTTCACCTTCACAGCACAGGTCCCACTGACGAGGACTTCATGGAGGGCTGGCTGTTCTTCTTCCTCCACCTCCTAGCATAGCTGTCACCCAGGTTCTGGTCACAAGCCTTTGCCCACCGTGTGCTCCTTTCCTCTGTGATCACATGCATCTCCATGGGTTCACCCCTCAGCAGGTGCAGGTGGCCCCGCCCCACAGAGGACTAGCCTGGCCTCTGAGAGAGGCTGAGAGCTTGGGCTCTAGGGCCTTGTTGGATGCTGGCTCTGCCACGATCCTGGCCAAGCTCCGTGACCCATCGTGCCTGAGTGACCTCATCTGTGAGAGGAGAATCAACAGCAACGTGGGTTGTCAGGAGGGTGAGCTGAGCTGATTCACAGAGAGGGCTGGGCACGTGCCATGGTTTGCGGTAGCAGAGTCCACATGGCTCTTTCCTCACTGTCACAGCCGCCCTCCTCCGGCCACATGGATCCATCTTTGTGGAGCACTCCACACCCACAATTCCTCAGCCTTTCTCCAGATCGAGAACTTTCTGACTCCTCCAGGAAGGGAGATCCACGGAGCCTCAGAGCCGCTAGTTCCACCTCCCCCGAGTACTGCTCCTGCTTCCCCGGGGGACACTTCCCCCTCCCATCTGGCTCTTGCTTGACTTGTCCCCTCCACTACTTCAAGGGCCTCCTCCTATGCCTCCCAGATCCTGTCTGCCCTTCAGTTGCTCTCATAGCTGGTGCCTTGGTGACTGTTCCCTGTTTGAAATGATCCCATGGCTTTCTGTTGTGTCCTGAAGGAAATCTGAGCTCCTCAGTTCAGCAGCCCTCTTTCCTCACAGGCTTCCCTCCCCTCCGTGCATGCCCTAAACCCAAGCACACTGTTCTCCTGCAGGAAGCACCTCTGTAGGAGGCAGGGTGTCTGGCCGTCTTCTGGCTGCAGTGCTCTTCTTACCTGCGCTGAAATGGATCCTCAATGAACCCCACACAGGCATCTCTTCCAGAACCCGTGTGACTCTGCTCTGCCCTAGAAGTATCTCCTCACCCGTCCCATCCTGACCAATTGCTGCTCGAGGACAACAACTGTCCCTCTTGTTCCCCATACAGTCCTGGCAGCAGCACACACTGAATCCAACTGTGGTGACTTCATGCCTGTGTCCATTCTTTAAACCAGCATCTCAGGCCTCACACCAAGCACCAGGGCAGAGAGTGGAATGTATCAAAATTGTGGCAAATTTTGCACCAAGAGACAAAAGCCCAGGAATTAAATAAGTGGCCTATTCAAATATTAACATGCCATTTGCTTCATATCTTTTTGAAAATAAATAAAATGCTGACCACATTATATGAGTCTCCTTCGTTGTGGTCCCAGTCTCACTCCCCTTGAGATAGAAATGCTCTCGTTACTTTACTGTTGACTGTTTTCATGCATGTATTCTGTGTGCATAAACCTATAGAAAATATTAACAATACACAGTGCTAATCATGCAGGGTTTTGAAACTTTAAATAGGTTGTATTATATGTACTCTTCCTCAACACTGGGTTTTAAAAAAAACAACTGTTTTTGAAGTTTATCATAGTGATATAATTGTAGAACATTCCTTTTAATGCTGTTTTCCATTATATAAATTTGCCAAATTTTTTTTATTCTCCCATTGATAAACATTTGAGTTTCCTTTTTTTCCCTACAGTTGCCAGAAATGCTATAGTGAACACTCCTGAACATATCTATTTGTGGACATGAATGAATTTCCCAAGAGGGCATAATCTGGAATGGAATGCACATTGCAAATTTCTCAGTCTGTGGCTTTTAACTTTGTTTATGGTGTCTTTTAGTAGAAAAGTTTTCCATTGTTAATTTAGGCAAGCTTATGGATTTTCTTTTTTTTTTGAGATGAAGTCTCGCTCTTGTACCCTAGGCTGGAGTGCAGTGGCATGATCTTGGCTCACTGCCACATCTGCCTCCTGGGCTCAAGCGATTCTCCTGCCTCAGCCTCTCGAGTAGCTGGGATTACAGGTGCGTACCACCACACCCAGCTAATTTTTTGTGTTTTAAGTACAGATGGGGTTTCACCATGTTGGCCAGGCTGGTCTCGAATCCCTGTCCTCGGGTGATCCACGCACCTCGGCCTGCCGAAGTGCTGGGATTACAGGTGTGAGCCACCGTGCCCAGCCAATTTATCGATTTTCTTTCATGGTTTCTGCTGTTTGTATGTTCTCTAAAAACTAATCAAGGTCATAAAGATGTTCTCCTATGTTTTCTTCTAAAAATGTTGAATGCTTTTCACTGTGAGCTCTGTGCTCTACCTGGAAGTAACATCTGCCTGTGGTACAAAGTAGGTCCTGATGTTTTCCATTTGGACGAGTAGTATTGCCTTTTTGCCAGAACTCCCTCCCCTGTCCATGGACAGGGCATTAGCTAGATTTCAAGCATTGTCCAGTGAGGTTTTTCATGTCCCCGCTGAGAGTCTTGGGCATTGCACAGAAGGGACGGGTCTGAGCTGGAGCCCTTGTGCTGCTCTGTGTGCTCCATTAGAGGAACGAGAGCATGCGCCTCCAGGGTTTGAACCTAGGGAGCATCTGAGATGGTCCAGAGTGGGCCATCTGGAGAGGCATCCTCTCTCCAGAGATTGTCAGAACAATAATAATACCTCCAGGATAGTTCAGCCGTTGCAAGCTTGAAATCCCTGGAGAATTGCTATGCTGTCAACTGGAGGCTTCCTCTCCTCACTCAAATTACTTCCCTTTTATAAAAATGATTCTAGTCATGCACGATGTAACAACGTTTCAGTCAACAGCAGACCACACATATGACCAGGATGGTCCCCTAAGATGATAATGCCATATTTATACTGTACTTTTTATATGATCAGATGCACAGATACTTAGCATTGTGTTACAGTTGCCTACGAAATTCAGTACAGGAACATGCTGTACAGCTTGTAGTCTACAAGCAACGGGCTATAAAAGATAGCCTAGGTGTCTAGTGTGCAATCCCATCTAGGTTTGTGTCAGTACACTCCAGGATGCTCCCACAACAACGCACTCACCTAACTATGCATTTCCCAAAATGTATCTCTATTGTTAAGCAATATGCATCTGTATTTTGTAACCTGTCGATCTCTGCCTGTATGATTTGAAGACTAATGTTATTTTCGCTTCATAGATCCCAACTTTAGTCGGACTTGTACTACTAAGGAATAGTGAGGAACCATGAAATCCAATCAAACCTGGCTGCCTGTGTAGACTCCCAGCCTTCTATTCATGGATAAGCTGCATGTTGCTTATTAACTGAGCACCAAGACGTAGCAGCTTTGCTTTATTGTGTAATGATGCATGACTGCTTGCTCAGTTAGCACAACGGCTGTGTGCTGGAGGAATAGAGAAATCCTGTGGAAACAGTCCAGTTATTACATTTATCGTTTTAAACTGTTACATTTTAAGCAAAATAGAAAAAGACAAGGGTCAGAAATATAGTAAAAGAATTAATTTATGTATGGTAAAGTCAGACTAGGATTACTGGGCTAAAAATTGAAGCTGGACTATACAAATTTAAAGACTTGCAGTTGATTAAAATGAAAGTTGTTTAAATGCTAGCAAATCATGATATAGAAAATATTAGTAAATGATGAAGTATTCAGTAAAGCCATTGTCTGTTAGGCATATAGGCCTGTAAGAGCTGGGCGGGTGGCTCACGCCCATAATCCCAGCACTTTGGGAGGCTGAGGTGGGCGGATCACCTGAGGTCAGGAGTTTGAGACCAGCCAGGCCAACATGGTGAAACCCCGTCTCTACTAAAAATACAAAACATAGCCAGATGTGGTGGCATATGCCTGTAATCCCAGCTACTTGGGAAGCCGAGGCAGGAGAATCGCTTGAAGCCGGGAGGCAGAAGTTGCAGTGAGCCGAGACTGCACCACTGCACTCCAGCCCGGGCAACATTCGTCTCAAAAAAAAAGGAAAGAATACAGGCCTGCAGAAGGATTGCTTAAGCCCAGGAGTTCTGTAGTGTGTCATACCAGTAGGGTATCTGCACTAATTTGGCATCAATATGGTGACCTCCTGGGAGCAGGGGACCACCAGGTTGCCTAAGGAGTGATGAACAAGCCCAGGTCAGAAACAGATCGGGTCAAAACTACTGTGCTGATCAGTAGTGGACTCACAACTGTGAATAGCCACTGCCCTCCAGCCTGGGCAGCATAACGAGAGTGTATTTATTGCTAATAAAAAAATTATTTAAAAAATATGTATCTCTGACACCATGGGACAGGCACTGACTCTTGAATTGGAGAGACCTGGATTCAAATCCTGAGGTGGTCTCTTACTGTATGACCTTGGACTGTCCATTCAACTCCTGAGCTTTATTTCCTTTATCTGTAAAATGGGAATAATTAGTATCTCCCCTACAAGGGTTTTTGAAATAATGTATATAGGCATACCCAGGAAAGAAGGGTTTGATAGAAGAGAGGGGAGCCTGAAACCAAGACCTGCCTCTCACTTATGCCTGAGGCCAGTGTGTCATTGATGAAAACAGGAAATACTAGGGACGGGGTGGGAGGAAGTGAGGGTTGGTTTTAGGCAAAACATATACATATTTATGATTTGGGATAACCTTGTTGGAAGTCGGAATGATTGCAGGGTGTGCTGGTGAATCTGCCTGTGCCCCCAGCAGTGTGTATGTATGTGTGTGAATCGTTAGCCTGCAATGTGCACCTCATTCTGTCAAATGCGTGGCTGCTTATTGATGAGGTCTGGGGGAGTGTGCTTTCTTCATCTTTGTGTCTCTCAGAAGTAACCAAATAAGTTCTCAAAAACTGCTGGCAGAAGGAAGGCACGTTAATGGTGGATGTAACATTATTCATTTCATGCAAGAAAGAAATCAACATTAAAATTAGAAAGCATTGTTTTAATTTCTGAATTGGGTACCTGGAATGGACATTCTTCACAATTTTCACTGGGTTATCATGAAATCTTTATTAATTCAAGTCTTTTCTCCCCCAAGAACATTTTTCTATTAAAAAATAACAACCACCACCATGAACTTTGGTGTGGAGGGGCAGTGAAAAGAGTAATAGTGAGAGGGAGAGAGAGAGAAAGAAGAATCCCTGTGAGGGTGCAACAAGCTGCTGCTAAATTTCAGTTGCAGTTGTCAGAGTTAAAGAAAACATTGGAGAAAATGTCTCACCAAGGGGTCCCCGGATTTTTCTGCTCCGGGAAGGCTGCCTGAGGGATGGATCGCGGCCAGCTGGCAGGGGCTCAGACGCGTGGTACCGTGCTGCAGCCACTGAGCTCACTGGCTCCACCTAAGTCATTTTACAGTCAGAGCTGTTTCAAGATCAGCACAAGGCACTGTACAGATGTTTGGGGTCGGGGAGGAGTAGAATTTGTGGAAGGAAGAAGTATATGCTTAGTTTTAAAGGTTTCATTCTAGGACCTCTCAGGGTTCTGGTGAAATGGATCATGTGAGAGTGGGAGCACAGCTGACCAGGCTAGGCAGGACAGCCCTGTGAGGCAGTCTTGATTTTACAGAGGAGGAAAATGAGGCACGGAGAGGTTAATTAACCTTTTGAGTGTCGCAGTCTAAGGCTCAGAGGCACAGTTCCATCCCAGGTCCGTCTGAATCCCGAGTCCTCACTCCCGATTCACCACCTTACTCCACTGCTGAGACCATCCCTGTGAGTCCGGCCACTCAGTGAGTTAAGAAGGCCAATGGCCATGTCCCCACAGGGACATCTCTCTCCTCCTGAGAGTCTCTCTCATACATCTCAAATCTGAGATACAGATTGAGAAACACCCCAGGAAATCCACTGCATGGAAGGCAAAACAACCTTGAGCCACAGCAGTGACCACAAGCAAGACAAGCCTGGCTATGAGCACAGTCATGATGTAGTTCAAGGTTGGGGAATTCAAGGCCTCCATGTCCATCCCAACATCTTCAGCTCCTCCTCACGTCGCCAGTGGATGTCCTCTGCAAGCTGATATAAATTATTTTCAAACCCAGATATACATTCCTGACTTAATTCCACTCTCCTCAAACTCGCCCACGGAATGCCTCTAACAGAGGAGAGCGAGGGCACACCCTGGGAGGCCCGAGTATGTATCCTGTGGCATTACATCTCAAAAATGATATTTACTCAAAGATGCTAGTTTTAGGTAAAAATAAATTATTCAAATGTATTGTGAAAATGTTATTGGTTTTTTGTTTGTTTGTTTTGTTTTTTTGAGACAGAGTCTTACTCTGTTGCCCAGGCTGGAGGGCAGTGGCACGATCTTGGCTCACTGCAATCTCTGCCTCCTGGGTTGGAGCAATTCTCCTGCCTCAGCCTCCCGAGTAGCTGGGATTACAGCCATGCACCACCACGCCTGGCCAGTTTTTGTATTTTTAGTAGAGACGGGGTTTCGCCATGCTTGCCAGGCTGGTCTTGAACTTCTGACCTCAGGTGATCCACCCACCTCGGCCTCCTAGAGTGCTGGGATTACAGGCGTGAGCCACCGCCCCCGGCCATGTTATTGGTTTTAATATGAAACGATCTGTTTTCCAAATCTTTGGGTGAGATTGAAGATCCAGGAGGATATATCTTGTTGATCATATGGCTTGACGTAAGTACCCACGCAGTACTCTGATTTAGGATCCAGGGGTCTTCCAGGTCGAATTAGCATTTTCAGGGGTATTCTGAATGCCCAAAGGAGTGACTGACAGGGACTTTTCGGTAAAATGAAATATCTCATATTCAGGGTATGTTCGTGCATATACTCTTTCTGTTATGTGATTTCCATTGTCTACATCTTCATTAATTCTAAGTAGGAAAATAGAGGCTGGGGACCATGTCCTTCCTGGCATCACTCTTGTCAGGCCCTGTGGGTGACTGCTTGCTTTTAGCACTGGTGAGGCCCGCTGTGGGGTGGGAGAAGTCTTTACCGTCATCAGTGACAATGACTAGAGTCTTCAGTGTATGATTCCTGCCATCTGGGAGTCTCCATAAAAGCCTCAAGGCCAAGAGGGTCTCCAGGACTTCCAGCTCAGAAGTCCCCTTTCATTCAGTGATAAGGATAAGATAAAGATAAACATGTGGCCTGGGCAGTTTCACTCTGTGTGATGGAGGCAGCTTCACTCCTTCCCCATCCCTGTGGAAGCAGCTGAGGCTCTGGAGCACAACTTGGGCTGAGAATCGCCCTCTTCTTCCTGGGGCCGTGACTCAAGCAGACACCGTGGTCAGCCTTTTGATGTGCAGCTACGTGGACAACACTTTTCCTGAGCAATCATCCCCTCTTTTCTCATCTGTTTGGGCACAGAATTATTGGTGAACATCCTTCATCATCAAAGAGTGACATCTGAGTGCGTCTTCAGTGGTGTTCTCTGGAGATAAGAGCAGATAAGAGAACATCATGCTTGCCACTGCCTGATGAGGGGACGTTCACCTGCACCTATTAATTAAAATAGAAGACACCCAATGGGCATTGGGCACCAGGGGCTGATGTTTGTATTGGAGTATAAAAAAGAGACTTAGACTTAGCTTTCTCTTGGCACCAGCATCACTATTAACACTTACTGTCTGTCACCAATCAGCAACCTATTCCCAGTATAATCTGGGACTTCTATAGCCCAGCTCAACCCTTCCACCTCTCTGAGAGGTGGGGTAGCCCTTCTCCTGACAGCAGGAGCAGATCGTACTCCCTGGGACCCAGTTCCCCCTCAAAACTCATTCAGGAATCATCACACATCATCGCTGGCCACATCTAGGATGTCTGAATAAGAATTGTGGTTATAATCGATAGTGTAAAAAATCATTAGTTATAGGTAACATGTATGGCATTTACCATGTGCCAAGCACCTTTTATAGTACTTTACACTTAGTAATTCACTTAAGCCTCACAGTAGCCCTACAAGGTATATTTTCCTCATTTTACAGAGGACAAAACTGAGCCACAGTAGTTAAGTAACGAGTCAATGGCAGAGCTGGGATTGGAGCCCCGGCAGCCTGCTCATGCTTGCTATGGACTGAATGTGTCTTGCTTCAAATCCCAGAGTTGCAGCCCTAACCTCCAATGTGATGGCTGCATCATGGGGCCTTGAGCAGATAACTAGGGTTAGCTGTGGTCAGGAGGGTGGAGCTCTTGTGTTGGGATTAGTGCCCTTCTAAGGGACAGCAGAGAGCTTGATCACACTCTCTATTCATACACAAAAAGGAGCACATAGTGAGATGGGAGATCTCTGCAAGCCAGGAAGAGGTGCTTGCCAGAACCCAACCATGCTGGCTCCCTGATCACAGACTTCCAACCTCCAGGACTGCAAGCAGATACATATCTGTGGTTTAAGTCACCCAGTCTATGGTGTTTTGTTGTGGCAGCCCAAGGGGACGCAGATGATGCTTTTCAAGACTGTGCAGCCCCTCCTGGAAGCTTCACCTCCTTGGCCTTGCAAGAAACACTTGCTGGTCACTGTCTTTGGTCCTTTCAGAGGCCCTTCCTCAGCGGTGCCTCCACCAGGCTCCTGACTTCATCCCCCTCTGTGGGAGGAGAGGTGAGCAAAGTACCTTCTCCCTCTGCTGTGGGAAGCGTGAGTAACTCACAGATGGTGTCAGAGGGCGTGTGTTCAGGTAGTGCAGCCAGCAGTGAGTGAATGAAATGAAATGGTGTCCGTCTGTTCCAAGGCTGGGCTCTGCAGGGGCAGGAGAACAGCTTTAGTCTCTGCATCCCTGCACCTTCCACCTGCAGATGCCAGCGGGCCATTGCAGGTGGGAGGGGACCCATCTCAGGGCTCCTCATTCAGATGGTGACAAGGTGAGGTGGCTGTCCACCCTATCTTTATCAGTATCTGTCCTAAATACTGCGCGTTGACATTGACACTAATAGTCTGAATTATCAGGGATTTGGCAATCGTTAGGCATCCAATTTTTCTCTCCTGGACGGGCATACCTTTGCTATGTCAGCACAGTGCCTCTCTTGGCTTTCTATGTAACCACAGGAAGATTGCAATCTAGAAATAGTGATTGTTAAAATTGCCTATAAGTACACAATATAAACAATATGCCAGAGACACACAGGCCCCCAGCATAATTCCTGGAAGCTGCAGTCTCACTTCTGCCAGAGAAGAGCCCCAGCAAGGATTGAGGCTGGGCATCCAGGTGCCTCTGCAGCCCTTCCCGTGGCTCCAGCTGGACAATTGCCCCTGAGACACGGAAGATAGAGACTGCACGTGTGTCTTCAGTGAACGTTGCTTTATTTATGTTGTTGTTAAAAGTAAAAGAGAGTACAGACTGCCTTTTTTTTCTGAGACAGGGTCTCGCTCTGTCACCCAGGCTGGAGTGCAGTGGCAAGATCATAGTTCACTGCCGCCTCCGCCTCCCAGAATCAAGCAATTCTCCTGCCTCAGCCCCCCAGATAGCTGAGACTATAGGCACACACCACCACGCCTGGCTAATTTTTGTACTTTTAGTAGGGACAGGGTTTCACCATGTTGGCCAGGCTGATCTCGAACTCTTGACCTCAGGTGATCCACCTGCCTCTGCCTCCCAAAGTGCAGGGATTACAGGTGTGAGCCACCGCTCCCAGCCCAGACTGCTTATTTTTAAACCACACAGTACTCGTTTTAAACCTGTCCCATTTTTACCTTGGAAATAAGTCGCGTATCTCAGGGGCAATATACTGTTTCTCTGCCTGGTTTCCCACATCACGCCCTGTGGAGAATGGCCTAGGAACCACCTGTCTTTACATCCAGATAACAGCTTCGGGAAGATACAGCAGAGTAGGACAGGGGTCGTTCTGGGTGATGTAAAGTAGCTATTTGGTTAGACCAACATTTTGGTCTCTAAAATTGGGTCCTAAGGAGAAAAATAGGAAATTAAAATGATCACTACCTGAAAAAGAAAAATCAGCTAATAATTTGAGGGAGTCAAGGGCCTCACCTTTCTCTCAAATAAGTAGGCAAAGAACAGTAACAGCACTCCCCCTCCTTACACCCTGTTTGGGAAAATTGGGAAATGTCTTCTTCTCACTGCCTGCCTGTTTATTTAACAATGAACAAGAGTTTAAATGTTACCACCAATTCAAACCAAACACACCCCATTCTCTATGTCCTGAATGGAGAGGGAGTCTAGAGTTCTTGTTTGCTTCAGGGTTTCCTTTCTGGAGCTTTATTTATTTATTTTTTTATTTTGTTTAACTAGTCAAGGGCAAGGGCAGTAGTGAGAAGTGGGGAAAGAGAAGAAGGGGCAGTTGGATCTGTACCTGACTGTGAATAAACAGTGGAGGTAACTCGCTGCCTCCAGACCAGCCTCCTCTCTAGAGCTTGTAACCTTGGGCCATCCTGCAAATCAGTGGAGAGCAGTTGCTTCGGTCCTGAATAGCTCACAGGGTGGTGGGAAGGTTTGCCAGAGTTGTCCCACCTCATGCACACTCCCTTTCCCCCATGAGCCACTGGAGTGGAAACAGACACCATACCAAGCGCTGCTGAGGATGTGGAGCAACCGGAATGTGCCTGCACTTGCTTTATTCAGACAGCCACTTTGGAGATCTCTTTGGCTGTGTCTGATAAAGCTAATCACACTCTCCCTGTATGATAGAGCAACCCCACTCCCAGGTGTTGACCCAAAAGAACTGGAAACATATGTCCACACGCAAAAAAAGACTTGTAGAAGCTTGTAAATAGCAGCCTTATTCTTAATAATAGGCCCAAACTGGAAATAACCCAAACATCCATCAACAAGAGACCGGATAAACAAATTGTGATCTATTCGTGCAATGGAATATGATTCCAAAACTAAAAAGAATGAATTACAGGTATGTGCAACAGCATGGATCCATCTCAGAGACATCATGTTGAGTGAAAGAAGCCAGATTCAACAGAACTGTACTCTGTCATTTCATTCATATGAAGTTTGAGAACAGGCAAAACTTAGCTATAGTGATAGCAGGCAGGGCAGGAACTGCCTATTGAGGGTGGAGATTGAATGAAAAAGGCATGGGAGGGCTTTCTGGGTTAATGGAAATGTTCTATATTTTGTTTTGGGTGGTAGGTAGACAGGTGTAGACAGTTGTGTTAATTGCTGAAGATCTGTGCATTTTAGCATATTTAAATTATAACCCCCAGGAAGCATTGCCTCATCTTCCTGGGGGGTGTATATGCTTGTTAAGAGCATACTGGGGGTGCTTTTGAGAACCCCTTACCATGTTATTATGTTAATGAACCACCACTAATTTTTGTGGTTTCAAAATAGCAAGGTTCATTGATAAAACTCCCTTGTGCCTTGGTGACAAAAAACACTGATACCGCCCACTGTCAAAGTAAGTGTGTTTGTTATTTTTGTTTTTAATGACACTAAATTTGTAGGAATGATATTTTTAGGTGGTTGCTCAATCTCACCCGCCATCAGTTGCAGGTGACAGGGATGTTAATTAAGTTGGCAGATTTTTGTGCTAGAAGCTGTGGGTTTACATCTCCTTTGTGCAGGTGTCCTAGACATACCAGTGGCTTGTTATTTAAACATCGGGATCGGGTGTGTGGGTGGTTTTTAAGTTACAGTAGGGATGCAGGTGCTGTGGGATCGCTTCATTGTTTAACAATTCCTTTGCATTCACACAGGGCTTCTGAAATGAGTGCTAGTAGAATCATCTTCAGAGGATGTCCCAATATGTTGAACTGAGATGCCTTCCTGTTTGCTGTGGAATTAAGCTTAAAATTGACACCAAGTTCTAGGCATTTCGTACAGGGAGAGAGTGGGCATGAATGATTTCGGGAAATGAAGAACTAGATTTCAGCCTGGAATTTGCTTCCTCCCTCCTGTGGCAAATTAGCGTGGGCTCACTAAGCACTTCATCTGGCCATGGTATTTTCTTTTTCTTCTTTTTTTTTTTGCTCCCAGATAGGGTCACTCTGTCACCTAAACTGGAGTGCAGTGGCACAATCATAGCTCACTTCAACCTTGAACTCTTGAGCCCAAGCGATCCCCCCACCTTAGCCTCCCAAATTTCTGGGACTACAAGTGCACTACCACACCCAGCTATTTTTATTTTTTGTAGAAACAGGGTCTCACGATGTCCTGGCTGATCTCAAACTCCTGACCTCAAACCGTCCTTCACCTCAGCATCCCAAAGCGCTGGAATGACACGCATGAGCCACCACGCCTAGCCAGTTTTCTTTTCTGTTGCATTGCAGAGTTAGGGCCAATTTCATTCATCCTGCACTGATATTTGCCTTCCCAGCAGATGATGGGTGAGCTCAGTACACCTGCATCTCAGCCAAGCCTTTAGAGGGGAGCACAGCTCTTTATTATGTCAGCGCCACACAGCCACCCTGAGCAAATAGGTTTGGAATGTACATTGCCATCCTTCCTAAAAAGGTTCATAGTAAAAAGAGAAGGAGATTTACCTTTTGACATGCACGCTCATGAAAACCAAGGTTTTCAGACAGCCAAACCTCAAAAACAATACAAAGAAGCTCCCTTGACGTTTGAATGGAACGAAATTTTAGGAGGCAACATTGAGGGGCAAGGACGGCTGAGAAGAGAAGGTGGCAATGGCAACTGCAAGGATTCTTCCAAATCTGATTGTCCTGACAGGTTTTGTTTTATTTTGTTGTTGTGTTGTTGATGCTGGGTGGGGATGGATTGGAAAAATTGTCCCCTCCTGTGTTTCTTTTTGTCTTTTAACTTTACAAGTGCTCCTCATTTTCTTTTACTTACAATTTGAAGTTGGCACTGGTGTTTCTGGGCCAACCAGCATCTTGAAGACTCAACTCTCTGGCTGCAGGTGCTGTGGGGAAGGGGCAGACTTAAATTTTCTTCTGTAAAATGGGGACGGGGGGATTAAATAAGATGCTTTATGGGAAGTTCTGGCACAGAGTGATGCACGAAGAAATTTGAGCTTCCTTCTCCTCACAGGTGAACTGTTGCTGCTCCACCTTTATTACATCTTTTCAAATCCACACCACATTGGGGAACACAAACTGACCTTATGTAGCCCTGGTTACTCCAGCCTTTTAAAAAAAAAAAAAAAAAAAAAAAAACAAGGGAAATAGGCAAGACGGCCAAATAGGAACAGCTCCAGTCTGTAGCTCCCAGGGAGATCAAGGCAGACAGCGAGTGATTTCTGCATTTCCAGCTGAGGAACCTGGTTCATCTCACTGGGACTGGTTAGATAGTGGGCGCAGCCCACGGAGGGCAAGCCGAAGCAGGGTGGGGCGTTGCCTCACCCGGGAAGCACAGGGGATTGAGGAACTCCCTCCCCTAGCCGAGGGAAGCCGTGAGGGACTGTGCTGTAAGGAACCATGCATTCCGTCCCAGATACTATGCTTTTCCCATGGTCTTCGCAAACTGCAGACCAGGAGATTCCCTCCGGTGCCTACATCACCAGGGCCCTGGGTTTCAAGCACAAAACTGCATGGCTGTTTCGGCAGACACCGAGCTAGCTGCAGGAGTTTTTTTTTCATACCCCAGTGGCACCTGGAATGCCAGCAAGACAGAACTGTTCACTTCCCTGGAAAGGGGGCTGAAGCCAGGGAGCCAAGTAGTCCAGCTCAGTGGATCCTACCCCCACGGAGCCCAACAAGCTAAGATCCACTGGCTTGAAATTCTCGCTGACAGCACAGCTGTCTGAAGTTGACCTGGGACACTCGAGCTTGGTTAGGGGAGGTGCGTCCACCATTACTAAGGCTTGAGTAGGTGGTTTTCCCCTCACAGTGTAAACAAAGCCACCAGGAAGTTTGAACTGGGTGGAGCCCACTGCAGCTCTGCAAAGCCACAGTAGCCAGACTGCCTCTCTAGATTCCCCCTCTCTGGGCAGGGCATCTCTGAAAGAAAGGCAGCAGCCCCAGTCAGGGTCTTATAGATAAAACTCCCATCTCCCTGGGACAGAGCACCTGGGAGAAGGGGCAGCTGTGAGCACAGCTTCAGCAGACTTAAACGTTCCTGCCTGCCGGCTCTGAACAGAGCAGCGGACCTCCCAGCAGAGCACTAGAGCTCTGCTAAGGGACAGACTGCCTCCTCAAGTGGATTCCTGACCCCTATGCCTCCTGACTGGGAGACACCACCTCTCAACAGGGGTTGACAGACACCTCATACAAGAGAGCTCTGACTGGCATCTGGCGGGTGCCCCTCTGGGATGAAGCTTCTGGAGGAAGGAACAGGCAGCAATTCTTGCTGTTTTGCAGCCTCTGATGTTGATACCCAGACAAACACCTCCAGCAAACTCCAGCAGACCTGCAGCAGAGGGACCTGACTGTTAGAAGGAAAACTAACAAACAGAAAGGAATTTCATCAACATCAACAAAAAGGATGTCCACTCAAAAACCCCATCCAAAGGTCACCAACATCAAAGACCAAAGGTAGATAAATCCACAAAGATGAGGAAAAAACAGCACAAAAAGGCTGAAAATTTCAAAAACGAGAATGCCTCTTCTCCTCCAAAGGATCACAATTCCTCACCAGCAAGGGAACAAAATTGGATAGAGAATGAGTTTGACGAATGGACAGAAGTAGGTTTCAGAAGGTGGGTAATAACAAACTCCTCTGAGCTAAAGGAGCATGTTCTAACCCAATGCAAGGAAGCTAAGAACCTTGAAAAAAGGTTATAGGAATTGATAACTGGAATAACCAGTTTGGAGAACAACATAAAGCAGGAAAGATCCAAAATTGACACCCAAACATCACAATAAAAGATTACATTAAAAGATCTAGAGAAGCAAGAGCAAACAAATTCAAATACTAGGAGAAGACAAGAAATAAGTAAGATCAGAGCAGAACTGAAGGAAATGGAGACATGAAAAACCCTTCAAAAAAATCAGTTAATCCAGGAGCTGGTTTTTTGAAAAGATAAACAAAATAAATAGATTGCTAGCCAGACTATTAAAGAAGAAAAGAGAGAAGAATCAAATAGACACAATGAAAAATGATCAAGGGGATATCACCACTGATCCCACAGAAATACAAACTACCGTCAGAGAATACTATAAACACCTCTATGCAAATAAACTAGAAAATCTAGAAGCAATGGATAAATTCCTGGACACATACACCCTCCCAAGACTAAACCGGGAAGAAGTCAAATCCCTGAATAGGCCAATA
This sequence comes from Pan troglodytes, assembly GCF_028858775.2. Classification (NCBI taxonomy): domain Eukaryota; kingdom Metazoa; phylum Chordata; class Mammalia; order Primates; family Hominidae; genus Pan; species Pan troglodytes. The sequence goes on from NC_072412.2 coordinate 25,125,120, forward strand.
ACAAGTTCTGAAATTGAGGCAATAGTTAATAGCCTACCACCCAAAAAATGCCCAGGACCAGACGGATTCACAGCTGAATTCCACCAGAGGTACACAGAGGAGCTGGTACCATTCCTTCTGGAACTATTCCAAACAATAGAAAAAGAGGGACGCCTCCCTAAATCATTTTATGAGGCCAGCATCATCCTGATAGCAAAACCTGGCAGAGACACAACAAAACAAAAAATTTCAGGCCAATATCCCTGATGAACATCAGTGTGAAAATCCTCAGTAAAATACTGGCAAACCGAATCCAGCAGCACATCAAAAAACGTATCTATTACCATCAAGTCAGCTTCATCCCTGGATGCAAGGCTGGTTCAACATACGCAAATCAATGAACATAATCCATCACATAACTAGAACCAATGACAAAAACTACATGAGTATCTCACTAGATGCAGAAAAGGCCTTCAATAAAATTCAACACCTCTTCTTGCTAAAAACTCTCAATAAACTAGGTATTGATGGAACGTATCTCAATAAGAGCTATTTATGACAGTCCCACAGCCAATATCATACTGAATGGGCAAAAGCTGGAAGCATTCCCTTTGAAAACAGGCACAAGACAAGGATGCCCTCTCTCACCACTCCTATTCGACATAGTATTGGAAGTTCTGGCCAGGGCAATCAGGCAAGAGAAAGAAATAAAGGGTATTCAAATAGGAAGAGAAGAAGTCAAATCATCTCTGTTTGCACATGACATGATTGTATATTTAGAAAACCCCATCATCTCAGCCCAAAATCTCCTTAAGCTGATAAGCAACTTCAGCAAAGTCTCAGGATACAAAATCAATGTGCAAAAATCACAAGCATTCCTATACAGACAAACAGAGAACCAAATCATAAGCGAACTTCCATTCACAATTGCTACAAAGAGAATAAAATACCTGGGAATACAACTTACAAGGGACGTGAAGGACCTCTTCAAGAAGAACTACAAACCACTGCTCAAGGAAAAAAGAGAGGACACAAACAAATGGAAAAACATTCCATGCTCATGGATAGGAAGAATCAATATCATGAAAATGGCCATACTGCCAAAGTAATTTATAGATTCAATGCTATCCCCATCAAGCTACCATTGACTTTCTTCACAGAATTAGAAAAAACTACTTTAAATTTCATATGGAATCAAAAAAGAGCCCATATAGCCAAGACAATCCTAAGCAAAAAGAACAAAGCTGGAGGCATCACACTACCTGACTTCAAACTATACTACAAGGCTACAGTAACCAAAACAGCATGGTACTGATACCAAAACAGATGTGTAGACTGATGGAACAGAACAGAGGCCTCAGAAATAATTCCACACATCTACAACTTTCTGGTCTTTGACAAACCTGACAAAAGCAAGTAATGTGGAAAGGATTCCCTATTTAATAAATGGTGTTGGGAAAACTGGCTAGCCATATGCAGAAAACTGAAACTGGACCCCTTCCTCACACCTTATACAAAAAATTAACTTAAGATGGATTAAAGACTTAAACATAAGACCTAAAATCATAAAAACCCTAGAAGAAAACCTAGGCAATGCCATTCAAGCATAGACATGGGTAAAGACTTTATGACTAAAACACCAAAAGCAATGGCAACAAAAGCCAAAATTGACAAATGGATCTAATTAAACTAAAGAGCATCAGCAAAAGAAACTATCATCAGAGTGAACAGGCGACCTACAGAATGGGAGAAAATTTTTGCAATCTATCCATCTGACAAAGGACCAATATCCAGTATCTACAAGGAACTTAAACAAATTTACAAGGAAAAAACAACCCCATCAAAAAGTGGCTGAAGGATATGAGCAAACATTTCTCAAAAGAAGACATTTATGCAGCCAACAAACGTATGAAACAAAGTTTCTCATCATCACTGGTCATTAGAGAAATGCAAGTCAAAACCACCATGAGATACCATTTGACGCCAGTTAGAACTGTGATTATTAAAAAGTCAGGAAACAAAAGATGCTGGAGAGGATGTGGAGAAATAGGAATGCTTTTACACTGTTGGTGGGAGTGTAAATGAGTTCAGCCATTGTGAAAGACAGTACGGTGATTCCTCAGGGATCTAGAACCAGAAATACCATATGACCCAGCAATCCCATTCCTGGGTATATACCCAAAGGATTATAAATCATTCTACTGTAAAGACACATGTACACGCTTGTTTATTGCAGCACTATTCACAATAGCAAAGACTTGGAACCAACCCAAATGCCCATCAATGATAGACTGGATAAAGAAAATGTGGCACATATAAACCATGGAATACTATGCAGCCATAAAAAAGGATGAGTTCATGTCCTTTGCAGGGACATGGTTGAAGCTGGAAACCATCATTCTCAGGAATGATGGTTAGTTAGCAAACTAACACAGGAATAGAAAACCAAACACCGCATGTTCTCACTCATGAGTGAGAGTTGAACAATGAGAACACATGGACACAGGGAGGGGAACATCACACACCAGGACCTGTTGTGGGGTGGGGGGCTAGGGGAGGGATAGCATTAGGAGAAATACCTAATGTAGGTGATGGGTTGATGGGTGCAGCAAACCACCATGGCACGTGTATACCTATATAACAAACCTGCATATGTTCTGCACATGTATCCCAGAACTTAAGGTATAATTAAAAAAAAAAAAAGTAACCTTTTCTAGTTTGTCACCACATTCGTGGACAGCTGGTCCTGGGGCACTGGGGTGCATATGATTAGTGGCATGGCTGAAGCTAATGCATTCACAAATCCTGATCCGCAGGTGCATGGGTGTCCCTTGTTAATGCGCCTAGTCTGACCCAGGGCAGTGCTACACAGCTCATTGGCTTTACAGTCAGACAAACCTCCAATCCTGTGTCTGGCTCTCACCAGCTTGTGTCCTAATGAATCAATAATTCTACCCACCTGACGCTCACTTTCCTGTAATTTACTGCAGTGAGTTCCTAGGCATATGGCACGTAAGTGGTCAGTAGATCACCTTAGAAGGATTTCAGGCTCTGGATCTCAGTCCATCTGTGAAAATTAGGATGGTAGGAACCTTTCTGAGATACACCTTTAAAATTAGTTATGTGTGTCACATTCACAACTCCTAGTTTTGAAGACCAGCAACAGAACAATACTTTCAAGTCTTCATTATAACCTTTATTAATTTAGGACAGGCTTCATATTTTCAACAAGAGAATTCAAAGTTTATTTTCCTTTTTTCCCTCAGCAACTAAAGTTCTGAGTTTCATAATCTGTTTCTTATTGATACATAATATTTTACATATTTACAGGGTACATTTGAGTTACAATCTATTTTAAATGATACATTATGTAAAGTCACTGTGTTCTTAAATAAATACACATAGTGAATGATCCTGCATGTATCCCCACAAGTACAGCTTGAACAAGTCCATCTTCCAGGGGCCAAGCACCACCTCGGGCATCTGTAGCATGAGCAAAACCCAAGGTCCCCTCTGGAGACCCTGTTTACCCTGCAGGCAGGACAACAGGAGCTGGAAGGAACAGGCTGATCCAATCCCTTTCTTGTGGTTTTCTTGGTTGGGGAGAGAGAGTTGAGTTTTGCCAAAATACATGTGTTCTGTAGAAGAAACAGGAAATGGAGATACACAAAGAGATATGACAATACAAATCACCAGTTGGGCCACCCAGATCCTGGTTTCCATATACCGTTCCATGCATTGTTCCTGAGCATGTAAGCATGCCCACACTTGAAGGAGGCACTCTCGAGTCCATCGGGGCCTGGGACACCCCACTGTTTTTGAAGTCCTGGAATGTTTTTGTAAAGGTAAGGAAATACCAAACGAGACTACAAAAATGATGGTATCTATTGATATGTATTGACAAATGTGTAATAAAGATGTGTACGTGTGGGCGTACCTCATCTAGGGGTGACACCTTCAAGTTTAATTTCGAAGCTTGGGCCAGTGGTGCTTCCTTTCCCACAACCACCATGATAGATCCTCTATGAGATGTTATCACAGAACCCATGTTTCTCTGTGGCAGTAGAATACGACATCTCTGTCAACAAATATAATTCTACATTACTTTAATTGCTTGCATGGAAATCCGTTGTATGTAAGTGCCATGGTACATTTAATAGATCTTGTCCTGGGACATCTACTTCTGGTTTCTTTGATAGAATAGCACTCTTGTGAATATCATTGTACTTACTTCTTTGCATGTTTTCTTCCTTCCTTAGGATGAATTCTGAGAGATGTAATTGATGGGGCAAAATGTACTCACACATTTTTAAGGGTTGTAAACTTTTCGGTCAAAAGCTGGTACTCTTGGTTGTTTGAAAAGGAAAGCAAGTCCTCCCATTCCAGGGTTGGATTTCGACTCTTTTCCTGTAAACTTCACTGCTTTTTGGTTTAATTGTCATAAAATGCCAAGCACCACCAACAGGGCTATGGGAAGGGGCCCAGAGGCAGGAGGGCTGTGGTTAGGCATGGCTTTGGCCAGATGGGGAAGCTGGGTGCTTGGGATCAGGGTAAGCGGGTGGGGATGCTGTGAGTATAGACGCTGGGCAGGGAAGCCCTGCAGGGCAGAGGGAGCGGCAGGGCTGCAGTGCATTTGGCCGTCCAGCTGGAGCAGAGGATGGAAACCGAAGAGTGGGTTGACTCTTGGATGCCAGGCTTGAGTCAGGTGAATCCTGCCCTCATTTTACTGTACAAAGGGAGCTACTCCAGGCCTCCAGGAGTCTTAGACCCTCCCAGTCCCTGTGGGGGTCCCACAGGTGGTTAATTGTGCCTCAGGCCCTCTGCTCTCCCTCCCTCTGTAAGTCTCACTCTCCTTTGCAGTGAGCTCTAGCGAAACTTCTATTCCAGTAGGACCAAATGTTTGAGGCCTCCAGAAAAGAAATCCGGTGAACACAGAGGGTTTGTCACACTAACTTGAGTCCCTTTCTCAGGTGGCCCACCCTTATAGGCCAGCCTCCCAATTCCTAGCCAGCTCCAGGCTCCAGGCTTTTGCTCATTCAAAACCAAAATTGAAGGCATCTGCCCTACTCAGGCCCCCATCTCTGTTCAGAGTAAACTCCTCCCTCCCTCTGCTTTTGCCCTAAGTTCTCTTTTCAACTCACCTAACATCTAACTTGGCCCTGCAGCTCTGATCCCGAAAACCCTCTCTACCTGTTCCCTCCCAAGCTATCCCTGACCAGCATGCCAGGAACAAGGAAGTCTTGAAAGCTGCACTCCTTGCTGCTCTCCCCTGTCCTTCATCCTTCCACTTGGAATCTCTGTCCTTCTACCCATCTCTAGCTACTGAAATCCTGTTCATGTTTCCAGGCACATCTCATACTCTGTCATCTTTAAGAAGTCTTCCCAGAAACCCCATCGGATATATTCGTGATATATACCATATTCCACTGTGTAATGTAGATTGCACCAGAGGGTATTTAATCCCCTGAAGGCAAGGACTATAACCTATTCATCTTCCTTTCCTGGGTGGGGAGAACCACCATGCCTTGTACCAAGCAGCAATGACATGGGTCCTGGCTCCATGAATGAACGGGCATTGAGAGAAAAGGAGCTGATGATGAGTGAATGGAGGAGCCTAGTGAGGCAACGTTTACTCCTCAGTGAAGCAGTGTTGGTGACTCCAACAGCTCTCTTTAGGAAGGATTTAAGACAACATCCTGTTCGGAAGGGGCTTGAAGCACTTTATAAAAGAGAGACAAGGACACACGTCAAACTAGAAGAATGAAAGTGAGAAGAGAGAAGGCTGCAGAGAGGAGCAAGCCCCATCCGTCCCCCTGATGGTCCTGCCAGTGCATGGGTTACCTCTCATTGCATTTAGTGCGGTCTGTTGTTTTTGTATTGTGAAATATTATCCTTGATTACATTATGTTGCTCTGTTTTTGAAAGAGAAAGTATTCAAGCAAGTGTCACTTCTATTTCTTGCAGGCAACTATGGTCCTGAGCTCCGCACACTTCTGGTTGGGATTATTTCTGGTTCCTACTGCCTGTTTGATTGAAGATGTGGCATGGAGAGCGTAAGTTTAACAGTGAAGCGGGGACCCTAAGTCTGGCTCATCTGTTCCTGGAATTGTCTTTCTCATGAGTCCTGCTACAGGGTATGAGAATGACAGGAATTCGGAAGAAATGGGTCTCCTGCCACTTGCCAGAAATGAAAAAAAAATTTTTTTAGTTTAACTTGTGCTTCATCTTGATATGAAAATATAGACAACCATAACAATAGAATAATCAGCTGGGCATGGCAGCGCATAGCTCTAGTCTCAGCTACTTAGGAGGCCAAGGTGGGAAGATCACTCAAGCCCAGGTGTTTGAGGCTGTGGTGAGCTATGGTCGTGCCACTATATTCCAGCCTGGGCCAACAGAGCAAGACCCTGTCTTTAAATAAAAAGAAGCAAAAAGAAAAGAAAAAATACAGACACAAAGGAGCCCTGAGAGAAACTATGAAGATCAATAGGAATGTTGCCTTATAAGGCAGAGTTTCTGAGTACACACCCATTCCATCAAATTGAGAAAGTATAACTCAAAACTCATCTCTCTTTATATCATAAACTCAGTGCTAAGTGGTCACGGATATGGCCTGGCTTCACTTCCTATGCTTAGAGGGAAGCTATGTATAGGTAAGTCATTTAAAATTACAAGAATGAAGTACTCTTCATTTTTCCAAACAACTCATAGTAGGAATACTTTCAATAAAATTCTTCTAGAGGATTAGTTCACAGGTCTATGAGAAAACCAGTCACGAAGATGGCATTATCATGTAGGTTAAATAGGAAATCATTCATATTAAATTTTGCTTTTATGTTTTAACATATATTGTTTTCAAGATACCTTGTTACAATATAAAAGAAGCAACTAAGTTCCAAGGTCATGTAAATTTTAATTTTATCCATGAGCAAAAGGAGGGGCTGCTCCAAATAAAATATGACTGATTTTTGTTTTGGGTCAACCCAATTTCTCCTACAAATAGGTGCCAACTTCTCTGAAAATTGAGACTCCGAGCTCAGCTTTACTTTGGGCAAAACACAATTATTTTGGGGCTCTGAGATAGAGAAGTGAGACTTTAATCCAAACCTTCCAGGAAAAGACATCAGATTTCATTTTTAGCCCTCCGTTCCTCCAACACTCAGAATTTTTCTTGCCTGACAGTTATGGAAGTCTTTTGAAAAAGTCCTCATTTTGGCATTATCTTGACAACCGATGATACCTCATGCAAATCTAGATAGAGGGGGAAAGAATATTATAACATGGATTTTCTTTTTTTTCCTGTTCACTAAGTTTTTTAACTGTTAAAAAATTAAATAATTCTCATTTCTTAAATTCTTTGATTTACCATTACTTCCATTTTATTTGGTAAAACCATATTCTGCAAATAACAGAATCAGAATCCTCAGAAATGAAAAGATTACAGCCAGAAAAAAATATTTTCTTAATCTAATAGATGTACCACAAGAACATATTAGTTCTGGCCAGGCGCAGTGGCTCACACCTGTAATCCCAACACTTTGGGAGCCCGAGGTGGGTGGATCACAAGGTCAAGCAGTCAAGACCATCCTGGCCAACATTGAGAAACTCCGTCTCTACTAAAAATACAAAAATTAGCTGGGCGTGGTGGCGGGCACCTGTAGTCCCAGCTACTTGGGAGGCTGAGGCAGGAGAATCGCTTGAACCTGGGAGGCAGAGGTTGCAGTGAGCTGAGATCGTGCCACTGCACTCCAGCCTGGGTGACAGAGCGAGACTCCGTCTCAAAAAAAAAAAAAAAAAAAAAAAAAAGAAAAGAAAGAAAAGAAAAAGAAAAGAAAGAAAATATTAGTTCTGTTATTTGCTCTTTCAGCCAATAGGCCCAATTGTGACACAATCTAGTCCCTTGCTGAATTTGTTCAAAATCTTTGTTTTGCAAAGATAAGTCAGTTTTAGATAAATAGGCCACATCAGCTGGCCTTTTCTATTTATAGTGATTGAAAACTAGTAACATGATTATAAATTAGTTTATTTTAATTCAGCTATCTCAAATTAGTGTCATTAAAACAATTCTATTGAGACTGTATATTTGCAGAAGACTTTAGCAATAGTCTCTTTCTTCCATCTGAAAGAGAATGTTTATAGATTACAAAGTGTCTGTGCTTCTTTGTCCATTTTCTGGCTCTTTTCCAGTGCGTTCTGAGTAATCATTCCCTGTCATCACAAAGCAAATTATCTATTCCCTCAAACAGGACTTGTTTTTGGTTTCCCCTGGCACTATAAAATTAGCACCATTTACATTTTAACAAGGATAAATCAAATGACACTACTCCCAGCTTCACCACATGGAAAGAGTAAAAGTCACTTCCTTTCCAAGGAGCTTGCCAACTGGGTCAGAGCATAAACCCGGGCTCTGCAGTGGAGGTGCCCGCAGGGCAAGCAAGGAAGGCTAAGGGTCGTCACTCTGCAGCAGGAGCACTCGGCCACCCAGCACCTGGCACCACGGGCCCAGAACTCAGCTTTTCCCGGGAGCCAACAGCATCTCAGCTCTGGGCTGAGCCAGAAAGGCCCCTGCTGAATTCCAGAGGTGCTTTCTAAAATGGATTTTTGTCTTGTTTTATTTAGGGGAGCAGGGAAAATAGCGTATATTGGCTGTGAGCTGGAATATTTGTCCAAAGCACATATATGCTCAATTTGTAATATCTATTTAATATCTAAACTACCCTCACCCCTCTCCTCAAAAACAAGACATTTTTCAGTTTATTGGTGCATTTTCCCTTTGATCGTGAGGTCCATATTATGTCTCATATTATACTCCAAACCCGAAGTATTTGTTTTTGAGGCAAGTAAATTCGGAGGCTTCTCGCAAAAAGAGAAGGCCTATTGTGAATCAGTTACCTCTGAGAAGCTACAGTGCTTCACTGAGATTTCTCTTTCTGAACTGCAGCTTTCGAAAACGCTGTTGGCTTCTTCTTCCCATGCACTGAACAAAAATATTAATCCTGCTTGTCCCGAACCACCCATCCTTGGATTTGAGTTGTCAAGTATCTACTGAGGCACGATATCTGTGATGCACCTTGGGGTTCCCAGAAGGGGTGTGTAATTGAGAGTGGGCACAGGGGCAGCTGAAGACCCTACCCTGTGATGGCAGCATGTGGTGATGCTGGGAGAGCTTCCACAGGGGTGCTGCGGGCCTCTCATCTTGCCTTGGGCCCATCTTAAGGATGTTTTATTTTGTTCTGAACTTTGGTGGTTATCACTCTCTTTTGAAAGGGCTTTTAGACCAGGCACAGTGGCTCACACCTGTAATCCCAGCACTTTGGGAGGCCGAGGTGGGCGGATCACCTGGGGTCAGGAGTTCAAGATCAGCCCAGCCAACATGGTGAAACCGTGTCTCTACAAAAATACAAAAATTAGTTGGGCATGATGGCGAGTGCCTGTAATCCCAGCTACTCAGGAGGCTGAGGTGGGAGAACGGCTTGAACCCGGGAGGCGGAGTTTGCAGTGAGCCGAGATCGCGCCAGTTGCACTCCAGCCTGGGCGACAGAGTGAGACTCCATCTCAAAGAAAAAAAAGCTTTTAAATTCCAGATCAAGGCAGGCCTGCCTTTTCAAGTATATTTCTGTGAGCACTGAAGAAAGTGAGTTGCTCCATCTTTCTGCATTTTCCCCATTTCTTTGCCCAGTTTCTCGCTTCCATTTCAGGACCTGAGCTGTTAAGAGTAAGAAAAGAGAACCAGAATGAGGTAATTCAATCACTTTTTCCATGAAGTCTGTCAGCTTTCTGGATGAAGATCCATTATTAGACTATCTTAAGTCAGATTTGGCACGCCATAAAATGCCTGCGCTATTATCCTGCTAACCAAAATTTTCATATGGGACAAAACTAAGCTACCTTTTATTAAAATAATTGATTGATTATATGTGATACCTGGCTAATGAGTAATTTTGTTAGATGCATGAAGTTTAAATTGCCCAGAACTATTTTAATATCCCTGCGCTTATATTCATCCAAAATGTTTACTGATGACAGCATGCTTAGGTAAGCTGCCACATACCCACTTTCATCTAGGTGAAATTTGTTAGTATTGCTTTATAAAAATAATACAAGCTCAAGGCCACTGAACACAGAGGAACCCATTTGCTTTTATCTAGCTGTATCTCTTGTATTTTACTGTACATCAACAATACAGTCCCCGATTCCAGAATGACTTCATTTCCTTATTATAATCCCAGATAGGCAGTTAAATGGAAAGAAGAGGTAATGAGCAATTTCTATACACAAATGGGCCTTGATTTCTTTTAACTTTCTAACTAAACTAATTTCTTTTGCAGCACGTTATATTTACACTTCCATCCAGGTTTAGAATTATATGTTTCCTTTTGACTTGCTGTTCTTGCATACAAAAGAAGAGTCCAGGGAAAGAGTTTCAGAAAAAAAAAAAAAAAAAGGATGGAAAGTTCAAAATCCTTAAACAGTCTATTTCTTTTAAAAGTCTCTGAGAACCTGGAGACACCCTTAGGTATATCTGAAGACTCACAGACAACTCTCACACTCTTGAGTCAGTAGCCAGCACCCCAACTCTGTCCCTTCTGTGGTCATCCAGCCTCTCGATGTGGGGTTAGATGAAGCAAGCCCTGGACCACTGGGCAATAAGCCATTTACAGATAAGGGACTTACTCTGTCAAAGCTATGACTCAGAACACGCCAAACCCCAGCTCCTGGTAAGACCTAAGTGACATGCCAGTGGCTAATGCTTAACAACTGACTTTATAACCTATAAATATTAATTTTAGACCACTCACATGTAGCCTTTAGACAGGGGAGATTTTAGAATCAGTTTTTCTAATTCAGGCGTTATTAGATAAAGGTGCTTGGGAACAGGGTTTTAAATTGCCAGCCTCCCTTTACTCAGGTGCTGTTAAATGCATGCAGAAAGAGAAGTTGAATCATCCCCAGCATTGCAATTCAGTGTTTTCCAATAGCAACAAAGTTCCCAGGCTAGCTCACAGGGGCTAAACTAGTGGAAATAGTATCAAATTGCTGAGTAACTCTTGAATATGGGCACAGTTTCATCCCCTGAGAGCACGCACAATGCCTGGGAGCACTGACATGCTCAGACCATTGCCCTCTGAGGCCATGTTGTGATTGAGTAAAAACCAGCAGCTTCCACAGTGGGTTGGATTCTGACCTAAGCTGTAGGTTCCCAGTGGCCAACCTTCCTATTCCAGCCTCCCACTTAGGAACCCCCTTTCCTCCCAGCCTGGGAAATAACAATGGGGTCTGTTCTACCCCTGTGCAGGGGAAAGGGGAGAGGGAGAGAGAGGGAGGGTGATGGTGGAGAGAGGGATCCTGGAAGAACCAGCGATGCTGCTCATCCTTCAGGAGTAGCTAGGCTGTTCTAGGACCCATGCAAGCCCGTGGCTCAGGGCAGGTGGGGCAGGCACTCGGTGGCTTTGTTGTCAGTCTAACCCCAGAAGCCCAGGAGATAAAAGACCACTTTTGGGGCCCCACATGTTACATAATAATGAACAGGGTACATTTTAACATCGTTTTTGACTCTCCTTTCCAGCAAACTGTTAGATATTTGCTCATTTATTGTTTAAATTAAAATTCCACAGGCTCTGCTTTGAACTGCAGTATTTTATCAATCCTGAGTCTCAGGACACTGTTTGATGGAATTAAGTAAGGTATTATGTGTTAAAGCCTGTGTGGCTTTCCCTTGTTTACTTTGGGGGAAAGGATGACAGGGGCATATAAAGTGTCTCAGTGCTAATACTCCATTATAGATTAACTCGGAGTGTCGGGAGATGGCTCACATTATCTTAACAGGCTTTCTTTCCTTGAAGGTGGAGGGTGGGTGAGGTGGTACAGGATTCTGCAGGAAGAGCCCACATCTTCAGAATGTTCCCATGACACCGTTTTCATTTCTGGGCAAAGGTGCTCAGTTTTTGTTCTCATTCTGTCTTTGGGTCCTGGTACATAGCAGGATCCTCACATGTATTTATATTTAAATTAAACCGATGCAAAGCTTTTCAGTCTGGTATGTTACTAATTTATGAGCCTTTTCCCTTTACAGTTTTTTTCTCTTATATAACCTATATCTGGTTAAATGTCTTTTCACCTAGACTGTTTCCAACTAGTAGCTAGATTGTTTCCAACTGGTAGCTCACTTTTAGCTTAGTTTAGTTTCCATTTTACAAAGACTCTGAGATCGGCCAATTATTTGAGCATTGTGAGGTATTCATCTTAGTGTCCTCAGTAAAAGGGTAGAGGGAACTCTTCCTACCATTCAAGAAGAGTGAGCTGTCCAGGCTGCGGGTTATTTCATAAGTTGTATTAATGTCACTGAGGCCTGCGTGTGTGGACTCCAATGGTGAGTTGTTGCCAGAGGAAGATGGGAAACCTGCACTCTGGATTTGTGTTGACTCCACGTTTCAAGCCTCTGGTTTTGCATCCAGACCGTGCACTCTAGCATCCTAAGCCCCGTGGCTGCTGTGGCAGTGGCTCTTTTCACGCTAAAGAGGGAGGGAGGAAACTTGCTAACCCCTGGGCTCTCTGACTGCAGCTGGGGTCCTTGGACCAGGGAACCAGTGCCTGTTCACTAAGGTGAGGGTTTAAAGTGTCTTCTTGGTTTTCAGTTCCTGACAAGAAATGCTCTAGAGGCAGACCCTGGGTCTTCGTGAACCCCACCCAGTCTTTGAGTGACTGGGCTGCTCGGCCGACTTCTGGTTCTTTGCGGGGTGGGGGTGACTCTTGACATGCATGATCCGGGTCTGGTCTGCAGCACTCAGGATGCTTCCGGGCTGTGGAGATGGAACCTGGGTCATGCATGGAGACTGTGAAAGCTCCACCACTTCCCGAGCCTCGGCCTCCACCAAAGGGCATTTGGCTGTGGCCTGAGAGGGGAGCGGCCTGTCTTTCCCAGCTGTGTCAAGTCTCTATGCCATGTTCGTTTTGTCTTTTCCTCATAACACAGAGCCAAGCACACCTGCAAAAAGACATTGCTGGAGGAGGTGCAGGAGCTGGAAACCAAGTCTCGAGTCCTGGGAAAAGCGGTGCTGCGGGATAGCAATGGAAAGAGGTGGGGAACTCCGTTCCAGTCCGCACAGAACACAGGTTCTCCCGGCCCTTTTCCCTTATTCCTTCCTGTATTTCTTTTTCTCATCTTGGTTTTCGATGGGAGCACAGTATGCTCAGGCTTAAGAATTCTGGTTATTCTCAGATTTAAATCATACTCTCAGTGACTACATGAAACCTAAATCTCTGGAAGTCTCCAGGTAAGACTGGGGGTTTTATTGGGTTTAGAAGTGAGCAAAACAACTCATGTGCAGAAAATCGATGTTGTGGCAGTATTATCTTAAGGTGGAAGAGTCCAGAGTTAGCAGTATTACCACAGAGGAGTTAAAGCTAGGCCTTTGAATTTCAAACCCAAGTACTGTACCCAAGGATGAGTATCTACAGTGTGAAGGTTTGCATGTGAAATAATGCATGTTGTTATTCATGTAAACCTGTTACATTCCACTTCAGCATATCTAAATGGGGGAGTAGTTTTTAATGCTAACATTTTCTGCTGGGAGTGAAAGGAATCGTGTGAACTCCTGGAACAGACACTGCCGCTTGCTCTCCTTATTCCTCCTGAACATGAGCCTGCCCTTCCCCACAAGGAACAGCTGGGTCTGTGTGCAGTTTTTGTTTCATCACACAAGATGTTAAAATGTTGTTAGAGTGCACTCTGTTAAAATCTATGTACCATCAAGGGAAATTTCTTTGGGCCTGAGAACAATTTGCAGGGTACTAAAAAGCCATTGCTCTATTAAGGACATGGAATATCTATAATATTCTGAGTACAGCTCTCCTATAAATGCTTAGAAGGAAATCAGTAACCAACTGCTAATGAAACAAACATCAAGAAATCAAATACTTATAGAGGTCCCCACTTTATGTTTTGCTTTATATTGTGTTTATTTGTACCATCTTTTAAAGCAATGAAGACAAAGTAATTTTTTTGTTAAAGAAAGAGAATGCAAACATTTTGAGAGGCTTTCAAAATACAATTTCAAACAGATTTTAGAAAAGGGATGATGGCATAGAGTTGAAGTTGTGGTTTTGTATTTATTTATGAGTTATTTTTTAGTAAGTTTATTAAGCATTCATTTTATAGCAGCTATGCTAGTCACTGTAAAAAATCATCAGTCAACAAGACAAAAAGCACTGTCTTCCATAAGCTTAAGTTTGTGAATACATGGGGATGGAGGCTGATTTTACCGCAGATGTACATATAACCACTACCCGTGGTTGAGGCTTGTTCAGGGCTGTTCTATCTATCAGACAGCTGAGGCATAGGGCTCAGGACCTGTTAGAGTTTCAGGGACCTACCGTGCTCTTTGAGACCTGAAAAAAAACATATTCATAAGCTCCAAAAATTAGGGAGCAGGAAACACTGCATAATGAAATTAATAAATGTTTAAAACCCTATAAAATGCATATCACTCTTAACCGTTAAGTTTAGTAAGGACAATAAGTTTATTATACTTAGAAACAACTTACAGGCTCCCTTATATCTCAAGTATACACAATGCTTGCTGAGGGGGCATAAGTAATTTCTAAGTAAAATGAGAATTTCAGAGCAAAATTCTCAAACTCCTGTCAAACATTTTACAGGACAACATCACATATAATGTGGTGTGAGAATGTGCTTTAGCGTGTTTGTTCTGATGTGGGGAGGGGTCATCTGGCTTGAGCAATCAAGAAAGGCTTCATGTTGGAGATGGATGAACAACAGGCTTTTGAGGATGGGAGGGTCTTGAATGGACAGAACTGCTGAGAGTGTGATTTGGGCAGAGGGAGTGGCACATGCCAAGGCTCAGGTCCAACACTGTGTGCAGGGACCAACCACCCAGTTTGGAGGGCCACATGCATTTTGCAGAGATACAGGACCTGCGTTTGAATTCTGGCTTTGCAACCTACCGGTGAGGCCTTGTGCAGGATATTTCATATGATCAGATTGTCTCTTCATCTGTCATAGAAGAAGGCTAATATTTTCTTTGGGGGATTAGGGTTCGTGAAATATGTACAACGCAGCATATTGCCTGACCCATCTCAGGTGTGTAAAAGGTCAGCTGCTCATCTTCACTTTGGCAGGAGAGTCATGAGCTGTCGGCCTTGAATTGTATTGAAGGAAGTCGTGGGCTGTCAGCCTTGAAAGAGTGTGTGAGCCCATTTTTGCTTGTTGTTGATAAATGAATGTTATTTTTAAAATTCACTTATCCTGTTCAAAATTCATTTTTAAATGTTCAAATGGATATCAGAAAATAAGAGCTTAAATGCGGTTTCCTACCGTCTACATTTGAAAGTCGTATTTTCTGGTTCCTTGTAAATTTCACTTTTTAGTTCATATGATGGTGTGTGTGTGTGTGTTTCTGTGCACGTGTGCGCGCACACATGCACGGGTGGGCCTGCATACTCCCATTTGGTTGCACCATTTTCCTTTTCTTCTAGTCCCAGCATCTTGCTTCACTTTGGAATTCCTAGCCAGAACACAGTTTGGGGGCTCTGCCGCTCATCCTCCTCAGTGACCCCCTCCCATTTGTTTTTCTCACTCCTAATTACTCACAGATTTTCTGGGTGGTCCATCTGCAAACTGGATAATGGTGGCGTGCTGCTCTCTGCACAGAGTCTATGCTGTCCTGCTTGGCCTCCTAAGCTGCCTCACAATTGTTCTCTTACAACCTTTGTTTTCTTCTTTCACACCTGCTTAGATTCCTGAGGGGTGGAGGGTAGAGACTAAGAAGTCTGTCTTCAGCTCTGTCCTCCCTTCTAAAGATCTTATAGACCCCCACCTCTTTGAGGGGTCCTGAGTGTTTTTGTCTCTTCTCACCCCTCCCTGTTCCTTCTTTCCTACCCTTATCTGATCTTTCAGCTGATTTGTGTATCTCTCTAGCTGTTAACCACACAGGAAACTCTGTCAATATTTGCTGGCTGACTGACTGGCAATACCAAAGTCTAGTGAGGTGGTAGTGGGGAAAGGACGGTGACTTCAGTGCCAGATGAGCTGACACACTGGTGCCTGTGTGTCAGCTCGTGTGTCGGATGTGCACAAAGTGGCCACAGAGAGATGCTGACAGTCACCAGGCCTCCAGGGAGGGGGCAGTTTATCTCATTGCTTGAGAGTACAGCTAACATAGACTCACACATGGAGAGGCATTTGTGATGTAAGATTAGCAAATCTTACCCTTGCAAAGATGCACAGGCCAGGAGCCCATCCTCCCTGAAGCCCACTCCCTCTCCTGCCTTCCTGTGCCAGCCAAGCCAGGGCACCCCCAGGGGTCCTCAGCATCCCTAACCCCAGGGGCTTACTCAGCTCAGTCCTGACAGCATTGCTTAGGGCCCCTTAAAGGACATTCTGCCAGGTCATAAAACCCAGGTCCAAGTCACTGGCAAATATTCTAGCAGTTTTTCTTAGGAATGTAATCACAGGAAGTAGAACAAAAAAAATCTGTATGCATTAATCTTTTTAGAAAACCCTCTTGTACCAAATTTACAATTACAATTTTGAAATGGTAGCCAGGGATTCTAAGTTTCTCTCTGTGCCTTTTATTCATTCAATAAAATATTTTCATCTAACATTTTATTGAACTTGTCTAAGCCCCATACTTTTATACTATTTTGATAAAGTTAAATTTTCATGAACATGCTTCTGCACTTTCTCATTAGTGGATCTTGTCTTCCAAAATCAACCTGTGGAATTGATACTTTAATAAGCCTGTTCTCATGAAGAAGCAGATAATGAGAAAGGGTGAGATCAGGGAATTAGATATCCAGAAAGCACAGTGAAGAAAGTGCTTTAGGGAGTGAATAAAAATGTTTGTCTTGATTTTAGTTTGTTCTTCTTGAAGGAGTGTTTTTCACGATGTGGTGTTTGTGCGCCTTATAGACACTGGACACGTGTGACTGTTTGGGTTGATCAGAATACCTTTTCCCAAACTGTCTTCCCAGTAATCCCTACCCGGGGAAGCAGGAACCCCCCGCACCGCACATGAAATAGTCTACCCTGCATGTCGTTATTTTGAGTGTCTAAACAATGAGGAGCTAAATGGAAGAAAATTCTTTGTTTTTTAATGTCTTGGTAATATCTTTCCCTTCTTTATTCCTGAAGTGTAAGCCATGCAAATTTCTTTCCTGGTGAAAGAAAATCTATCTGTGGCCACTCACTTTTACAGATACAATATAAACCGATGACGGCGTGTAAGATGACAGACTTTTGTTCCTTAATTTTTTTTGGAATGAGATAAGTGGTTGCCCTGTAATATTTTAGGTACAATGGCAAGCAAGAAAAAAAAGGGGGAATATATTTGTTGAAAACATCTAGTTTTTGAGTTACGCATAGCCTGAATAAACAAGGAGAGCTTGTTCTATTTCTAGATCACCTTTCACTCTGTTCATCCCAGTTGGTGGGAGTGGGGTGGGGTGGGGTGAGCCCAGGGCTGATTTTCTCCATTGTCAAGGGTAAACAGACCCGGTTGCTGCCCCTGCCTTTGCCAGGAAGGCAGTGGATTATCTTCCCCTTAAGTGCTTTCCCTGGGTGTAGCTTACGCTGTGACTTTGGTGAAGGTAGCTGTGTGGCTGGTCTTAAACCTTCTGGCGAGCCGTCGCCTCGTCTCCCTTCGGTTTTGTGTTCTGTGAACATCTGTGCGTGGCCCTGTGACCCGGGGTAATCTGGACGGCCCATCACCGCCAGGGAATTCAGGAGGGAAACCTGACTCTTTCTTGCTCTGTGGCTT
This sequence comes from Pan troglodytes, assembly GCF_028858775.2. Classification (NCBI taxonomy): domain Eukaryota; kingdom Metazoa; phylum Chordata; class Mammalia; order Primates; family Hominidae; genus Pan; species Pan troglodytes. Next base: position 25,142,876 of record NC_072412.2, read on the forward strand.
CCATTTCATCCAGGCTGCCTCTAAACAGGCAGGGCCCTGGTCACAGCCTTGGACAGGTGGCCTGGGATCCTAATGGAGCTCTCTCTGCCGAAAAATAGGAACAGAGCCTGAACCACAGCAGCAAGATTTCAGACAAACCAAAGATTGTTCCTCCACTCCAGGCAGTGCTCTCGAGTGCTCTTTTGAAAACCAGTCGTATTAAAAAAATGAAACAACACAAACTCCCCAATGCATTCTGAGTGAGTACTCAACTCAAAAATACCTGTCATGCTTTGATCTTTAACGGAAATCCTTTGATCTTTAAAACAGTGTTGAAAAAGCTGTTTAGTATCATCACACCTCTAAGTCAAAATCAGTCCCACTGCCAGGCTGAGCGTGTCGCTGAGCCAGCCTGAGGCAGGAGGGATGCAGGCCCTTTGCACCGGACTCCAACAATGACTGTGTCACTTCAGGAAATCGGTTTTTTCACAGTACTGGCCGTTGGCAGTGCACGTGTGGTGCATCTCCCTTTTGCTTTCGTCCCACCTCTCCCACACTTTCCTCCTAAAATACCTATTATTGGCTTTTTTTCCAGCCAAAAGGATAGGAAATTAGGGCATCCTTTCAGCAAACCTCTCCAGGCCAGGTGGCAAGTGTCTGCTTCCAGCACCTGGTTGAGATTTATTTTCCTTCCAGCTGCATTTTTTTTCCTCAGCTCTGTCATGAAGCAGAGAAGCGAGTGCAGACGGCAGAGACAGATGGCCTGAGCTGGGCTCTAGCTTAGCTGTGTGGCCTTGGCTGGGTTATTAACTTCTCTGAACTTCAGTTTTCTCATCATACGTTCGCTTTGAGGTTTAAATAAATAATGCAGATTAAATCTATAGCCTATGTAGATGCTCAGGAAGCGTCCCCTAACTGAAAAGCTGCATAACAAGTACATTTCACTGGCCGTGTTTACCATCTAACATGTAAGCCTGGGGAAGATGTGAATGCAGCAGGCTCTCCGAGTTGCATCGTCGGGGTGTGCCCCCTAGTCTGAGGTAAAAGGGAGAAATCTAACAGAATCCCAGGGACATGGGAGTGGTGTGGACGAACGGCCGTAGTGAATGTTGGATGGGGGTGTGGTGGGGACTGTAGTGAGTTCTGAATCTTGGTGGTCTCCTCAAGACAGCCTTTGGATTACGGCTTCAAGGAGCTCCTCTTTGTGAAGAGGACAGTGTACACAGTCCAGGCTGTCCCTTCTGCCCCAGGATCTCTCACCAGCTTGCCCCTGTCCATCTGAGCCGCAGTCTGTCTGTAATGTCTATGCCGGTCCTTGCCACTCCTCCCCAGAACCAGCCCTTCCTTCAGAGTCTCCTGCTCCATCGGGATGAATTTTTCCCACACTGCAGACTCGCTCTCAGTGTCCACACTGTCCCCTCATGTCCTGCGCATCCCTGGGTGCCAGGTCTCGGCGTCTTCCCAGCATCTGCACAGTCATCCCCCCTGGTCCCTTGGGGTGGTGCCTGTCCCTCTTCACCCACCATCCCACAGCTGAAGACATCCTTTGTGAAGCGCAGCCTCATCATACCACCTTCTGCCCTCAGCCCACCACCTGCTGAGCCAGTACAGACCAGAGCCACAGCGATTTCTGCCTCTGCTTCTCTTCTCACATGTACGACCCTCAGCCTCCACCTCCCCTGTCCTCTCCACGCTGTGCCCTTCTGTGGTTGATGCTACCCTTGGCCCTTCTTGATTGACTGGTTTTATACGATGGTGTTGCACTGTGTCCCGAGCACTGGGCCACGCGTGGGCTACTCAGGGGCAGCAGGACAGGCCTTGTCCTGGGAACAAATGCCGTCCACCTCAGGACACACTCTCTGACGTCACCAACTTCCCTGCTGTGCTGATGGCAGCCTGGGCTTCCCTTAAAACACTAATTTTAAAAGTTTTATTTTCGGCCGGGTGCGGTGGCTCATGCCTGTAATCCCAGTGCTTTGGGAGGCCGAGGTGGGCGGGTCACGAGGTCAGGAGATCGAGACCATCCTGGCTAACACGGTGAAACCCCGTCTGTACTAAAAATACAAAAAAAAATTAGCCAGGCGTGGTGGTGGGCACCTGTAGTCCCAGCTACTCAGGAGGCTGAGGCAGGAGAATGGCGTGAACCCGGAAGGTGGAGCTTACAGTGAGCCGAGATCGTGCCACTGCACTCCAGCCTGGGGGACGGAGTGAGACTCCATCTCAAAAAAAAAAAAAAAAAAAAAAAAAGTTTTATTTTCATTATTCAAATATTCAAGCATACACAGTATTAGGGAGATGAGCACAATAAGCTCTTATGAAATCATTGCCCAGGTCCAATCATTATCAAGATTCGGCCAGAACTGCTTCATCTCACCCCCTTCTGCTCAGAGTCTTTCTTTCCTGAAACATAAAGCCAATCCCAGTCATCACGACAGTCCACCTATGCTTTAGGAGGCATCTCTAAATATTCCATGAGACTTTATAATATCTGTGATACACAGCATGCTTGTTTATGTTATTAAATGTAGAACTCCAGTCCCCATGATCACATCTAACAAGTTAATAATAATTCCTTGGTATCAGTCAAACACCCAGTCCATAAAAAGACTCTCTGGATGCCTCAGCCCTGCCTTTTAGGATTGACTGATTTGTGTTAGGATCTGGGCAAGGTTCACACATAGCATTTGGTTTCTGTGTTCCTCAAGTTCCTCTGAATCTGGAGAACTTTCTCTTGTTTTTCTGTTTTGTTTTGTTTTGTTTTTAAGATACAGAGTCCCATTATGTTGCCAAGGCTGGGCTTGAATTCCTGGGCTCACTCCATCTTCCTGCCTCAGCCTCCCAAGTAGCTGGGATTACAGGGATGTGCCGCCATGCCGAGACCTGTCTTCCTGGTTTTTAATGCCATGGACTTATTCATTATGCTCCACTTTATTTTTTTTTATCATAACACTGATCCCCACATGCAGCAAATGAAAGCTTCCTCATGTGCAGAAAAGGCGATGAGGCCTCAGAGAGATGGAGTCACGTCTGCTCAGTGTCACCCAACTGAAGAGAGGCAAACCTGCATCTTCTTACTTCAGGCCTCCTTCTACCGAGCCAAGATGTGGAGAGCCACCCAAATGCTTGCATTGGCAATTACATCTTTATTAGAGAGACTGGAAAGCCACAGAGCACCCAGAGAGACCAGGAGGGGTGCTTACCTTCTAGCATGGTCTGATGAAAAGGGTCACGGTCTGCTGTCTGGTGAAGCTGAGTGCAGAATTCAAGGAAGCTAGAGAATCGTAGTTGCATGTTGTTGTCTTTTAGATCCCTACATGTAGGAAGAACTTGGACCAAGCAGAGAAATCATACCCTCCCCCCAAGAAATGCTGAAGCCAAACCAGCGGACAAATTCAGAGCAAATAAAGGGAAAACAGTGTGTGAAAGCAGCTCATTTTGTTTGTTTGTTTGTTTGTTTTTTGAGACAGAATCTGGCTCTATCGCCCAGGCTGGAGTGCAGTGGTGCGACCTCAGCTCGCTGCAACCTCTGCCTCCCAGGTTCAAGCAATTCTCTGCCTCAGCCTCCTGAGTAGCTGGGATTACAGGCACCCGCCACCATGCCCAGCTAATTTTTGTATTTTTAGTAGAGACGGGGTTTCACCATCTTGGCCAGGCTGGTCTTGAACTCCTGACCTTGTGATCCATCCCCACCCCCACCCCCACCCCCACCCCCCTTCCCCGCCCTCGGCCTCCTAAAGTGCTAGGATTACAGGCATGAACCACCATGCCCAGCCGCAGCTCACATTTTGATATGGCTCAGGAAAGAGAAGCCTTGCTAAAGAAGCCAATTTCCACCCACAATCACCTTCGTGGAGCCTAGTATGGTCTATGAAAAAATTAATTGAATGCGTTTAATCTTGTAGAGCAAAGAACCTTGGGCAAAGCCTAATGCCGGCAAACATTTTAGTTGAGACAATGGGGAGAGTTCTTAGGAGAACAGCTGGAGAGCCAACGACGCTCCCAGGCAAGGCCAGTTAAAGCTCTCGCCTTGCTGACAAATACTGGCGACAGGTGAGGAAATGCATTAGTGGAACAAAGGGAGTGAATGTGGCAGGAAATTACCGAAAGGCTGCCCGCATGACCCAGCCGGGCTTCTGGTGACTGTTTGCATCCTGGGCACAGGAAGGAGAGGAGGAGGAAAATAAACTCTTCAGGAAGGAAAACACCTCATTAGCATTTAGTTAATGCCTAAGCTGCCTGTGTCAACTAAAAATAATTGATTCTCTGTTATTTTAGGAATGTTGAATTCCAAGAGCCTGTTGTTGTTGTTGTTGTTGTTATTGTTCTTATGGACCGATGTTTAATAATTAGAAAATTTTTAAATTAAACACCAGATGTCATTTATTATTAAGCATCTTGTTCACCTTTAAAACGGTGCTATAGCTGTATCAGAAATCTAATCAGGAGCTTAGCTACTTGCCCGGTGCTGTGATGAAGAAGTGCAGCATCTTTAGAAAATGCCTGGAGAGAAAATGGGAAGAAGTGTCCTCTTGATGGAGGAAGGTAAGTGTGGAGAGACCATCAGTGTTAGCAGTTTGCTAGTAACATGGCTTCAGGCTGTATTTCCAGGATGACTTGGGTACATTTCCTTTTTTGAATTATGACTTAAATTAGTTCCATGTCAACTTTCTCTATTTGCCAACAAGACTTTTTTTCAAGAAAGTTCCAAACAAAACTAGTGTGGACAGCTAGCTCACTGTATCCCTTTTTAAGTAGTGATGAAATATTTTAATCCTTTTTTGGGGAGGATAGTTTTATTTAACCCACTTGAGCAGCAATAGAAACATTTAAAGGTAGATTTGCCACAAAAAAAAATTGCCATTGTATAGGTCACATAATTTGAATAGTGATATTGTACATTCCAGGCGGGGATTAGTTCTTCAGGAGGTTCTGGGATCTCTTTGCTAATCGCTTTTCTCCTGCGTTATCAGTGAGTTGTTTGCTTTTCCCTTCGGCTTCCCGTTTTGCCTACCTCCAACTGTGACTGATCTCTGAGAGTAAGACATTCCAGCCTGAAAACAAACAGGCAGGTACACCCATCCTGAAATTGAGTTACAATTTAGATGTTATCTGGGAATAACCGGATTCTACTGTTCATTTCTCAATGAGCCTCTCCCTAAGTTCTTACAAAGGCGTAGAGAAGAAATGTAGACTCCCAGGCCCCCCAGCATTCAGGGTTAAAGTGACTCTGTAGTGCCTCTGAGAGAACTGCTGGATCCCTGGGACGTCCTGGACTGTTACAGGCAAAAAGAAGACTCAGGAGAGGCCGGGCGCGGTGGCTCACGCCGGTAATCCCAGCATTTTGGGAGGCTGAGGCGGACAGATCACGAGGTCAGGAATTGGAGACCATCCTGGCAAACACGTTAAAACCCGTCTCTACTAAAAATACAAAAAATTAGCCGGGCTTGGTGGCGGGCGCCTGTAGTCCCAGCTACTTGGGAGGCTGAGGCAGGAGAATGGTGTGAACCTGGGAGGCGGAGCTTGCAGTGAGCCGAGATCGCACCACTGCACTCCAGCCTGGGGGACAGAGCGAGACTCCGGCTCAAAAAAAAAAAAAAGCCTCAGGAGAAATGCTGGATGTTTTTTATTCGTATTTGATGGCTGCTTTTGCACACTACAGCACAGAGCATGTCCTCCCAGGCCCCTGACGTGGTCTCTGTTGTAAGGTACACTAGTTCTGTATCTATAGCCAGCACTTGGAAAGCCAGTCAAGGTCCAGTTAGGTCACGGGTGAATGACATCATTGGCCTTGTGGTTGAGAGGAACTTGGAGAATATGTAAAAGTTATCACCAAGAGATGGTCATTGTAGCAGGAATCACTGCATTTAGCAATAGATTTATTGGATTTTTGGAAACATTTCTCTATTAACAGGAGCAGAAAAAAAAAATTATTCTTGGGTTTAAAAAATCCTGGCATGAATCTCATGCTGGTATATCTAAGAGTAAATTCTTCTGTAGACCAGGACACGTGAATGACTGTCACAGAGCCTGGATTGTTAGTGATTCAGTGAGTCCCAGTTAAGTCTTCCTTTTCTAATAGGGCAGTGATAATATGATTATTCAGTGTTTATTCTCTTTCTCTGGCAATTAGGATTGGCTCAAGGCCCCTTAGGTGGTGGTAATTGGGACTTCACAGTTACTAATGAGTAAACATGTTGGCCTCATAGCAAATAGAACCAGTGATTGGCCTAATGTGGGGCGAGTCATTTATGTATCCACGCAACAGACATTTATTAAAAACGGAGGAAGTGCCAGGCCAGACTCCAGCCTAGAATAAGAGAGGGGCGTTAGAGCTCGCCTGGTAGTGGGCGACAGTGAGTGGTGGCTCCTGGGAGGAAAATGAACCAGAGGACATAACGGGGAGTGAATGGCTGTGCTGGAGCAGTCAGGGAAGCCTCCTAAGATGACACTGTCGGGGAAGAAAAAAGTCATGTCTTTCCTCATCCATTACAAGGCTCATGGCTGACACTCCTGTAACAACAGTCAGAGTAATCAGAGAAAAGCGTAACAGACTTATTTGTCAAAGTTTTTTGTGACATGGGAGCCTTCAGAAATGAAGATCCAAAGACCCAGGGAAAACCGTATGTATTTTTATGCCAATGAAGAACGGACAGTCATGCAAAAATGTGATTGAAAAAAAGGGGGTAATTTATCAAGCATGGGGAATTCAGCAAGACCTGTCTGTTGTGACTCTGGGCCTCTCTGTGCAGCCTTCCTTCCCGCTGGGTGTGGGGCAGGACCACTCTGGAACGCAGGTCTTATGGCCTCCTCTCAGGGAAGGAAGGTCAGTGAGCACCTTCATGACTGTGCTTCCCACTGAAAGGTAGGGAGGATCAGAGCAACCCTCTTGCTTCTGAGGCCTTCTCAGTCTCCTTCAGTTCACAGTGCTCAGGGTCATATTTTCTGAGCCATGACAACATTTAAACTGAGACCTAAACAAGCAGTCAACCAAGAGGAGATCTGGGGAAGGAACGTTCCAGGCACCAGAATTTGATAGGAAGGCCTGCAGGGGGAGTGGGAGGGAAGCTCGGTGTGACCAGTGCCTGGGAAATGCATGACGAAGTCATCTAAGACATCTAAGAGGCAGCAGGAGCCAGATCACACAGGCCTTTGTGAGCAGGGTCCTAGGGCATTGGATTGTAGCCACCAGGAAACATTTCCATGGGAGGAGTTTAAGCAAGGGACATACATGACACAAATTTTTAGAATGTGTGATTACCATACTACTTAAAAGCCATAGAATCCCATTCTCAAAGTTAAAAATTGAGTAAAATCTCTAGCCAGGCACGGTGGCATGCACCTGTATTCCCAGCTACTCAAGAGGCTGAGGCAGGAGGATCACCTGAGTCCAGGAGTTTGAGGCTGCAGTGAGCCGTGATTACAGGGTGTGAACAGACACTGCACTCCAGCCTGGGCAACATAGCAAGACCTGGTTTCTAAAAATAAAGAAAAAGTTAAGTAAAACCTCAATACTGTATATAAAAATACACAAAATATTTATTAGTATGAATTTATGATATGTGTTCAAATTAAGACATTTATTGTTCTAAAGTCAATTGGCGTTAGCAATGAGGTGATTTTTCAAAATGACAAAAATTAGAAGTGAGTGTTATGGAAGACAGTTTGCTTTATATCATCTCTATATCTAGTTTACTTTTGTTTTGTTTTGGGTTGTGTTGAGAAAAGCCTTGAGAGATAAAGATTAGTTGCCAAGTTTGTGTTTTCATAGTTTGCCTTGTGACCTCAGACTTTCTCATTTTTGTTCTTGATTATATTTAACTGTTGCTTAAGTATACAAGTCATATAAAGAAGGAACCAACAGTTTGTGTACACACTGTCTCTGAAATCAAAATAGCATCATGTGATAATTGATCTCTTGTTATGTGACTGACATAACATAACAGTCACATGTTCCACGCAGACAGGAACATGGATCAGGTAATGCACTTTGTGAGAATAGGCTAGTTGCCAGTATTATTTTATGTGAATGGACATGTAAGAATGCTTGTTTGAAAAATAGCAATATGTAATTACAATTACTAATTACTAATCAGTGACCCATTTGTAAGATCAAAAATAAGAACTCTTATTTAGTCTGAGATCCTGACAGAAGCAAGTTAACTTGAAAACATCTCTGGATTTCAATATATTAAGATTTTATATGTATTATATGAAACAATTCATATGTTCTTATACTAATTAAATATTTTTAAAAAATATTCAATGTATAAAAAATGCAATTTAAAAACGAGTGGCTGAAAGAATAGTAAACAGCACTGTAATCCTAAAAGCTTGTATTAACTTTACATTTCAATTTAGTCACAAAATCCAGATGGATACATTCCTGAAAAAATGTGAAGTCTTTAGTAAGAATAGACATTTTTGAGAGAGTAAGGCACATTTAATTATTTAATATTATACATTTAGTTTAGGAACATAAAATGAATAATTTAAAATTTAAATGATTTTAAAGGTATAATTTAAGAGTTGTACATGTGCTCACTGAATTTACTGATAAATACAACTTTTCATTACTAGTGGAATCAAAAATTTTTTGTTCTCCCATATCTATTTTTTTGGCCAGTTCATCAGAAATACTCAAAGATTTTAGATGGGAGAAATTTTAGATTCTTAAGCTATTTCTAGAATGATGGTGGTTTTGTTTCTCAAAGCATTGATCTGTTGCCCAGACCTTTTGCCCTTCTTGCTCTGTCTCACCTATTCAGAAAGCACTTGCTCTTTAAAAAAGAACTGAGGACAGGAACTGGCTGAATACACTTTTGTCATATGGAACTTTGGGCTTATTGTCTAAGCTATCATCTTTTCACCATCCTCACAAATCTGTTGAAAACTGAAGACTTGCCTGTGACAAATTCCTTTTGCATGTTCCCAATTTATGCACAGTGCTTTTCACATGACGCAGAAGATTGCAGACACGAAAGCACTCAAAAGCAAAGAGACACCGGGGCTGGGTGGGGCACAAGCTTGCTGCCATGTTGCCGGACAAATTGGTTGTATTCTGTGATCAAACATCTAAAGATATTCTGTACACTGGAGCATTTGAGACACAGTGACATTTCAAAGTGAAATCCAAGTGAGCTTTTTTATTTGATAACCCAGAGAAATGCAGTGGCCACACATTTCTGCTCCATTTTGGCCTCTGCTTCTTGGACCCATAAACTATGTGATTGCAATGCAGCCAGCTGGAGATAATATTTCTGCTGTGGCGTCAAGGTTTTTCACTTTAGTTTCTTTGGTATTTGGAAATGAAAATACACCTATGCCCTCAAAAACAATTTATTAATCTTTGTAACTGTACTGTTTTGCAAAAAATGTCTACAAAGTGCACCATTTGATTCCAGATAAATAAATTTCTTTATATGGATCTTCAGGCAATTCTTCCATTAGGCATAGCAGACATCCTCATCTATGTGCCTCAGATTCTCTGTTCTTTTTGTTCCATATAGGATGTCTTTTTCTTCTTCCTTTTTATGTAATATTCTCAAAGGATATAACCACATCATTCCATCAAGTTTACTTCATGGTTTGTGTCAATGCATTATTCTTGCATTTGCTTCTTTCTGGAACACAGCAGTTTATACCATGTGTAGGTTTCATGTTTTCTGACTTTTGTTCTTTCATAGCTCTGTTGGAGTGAGTCCAACTTATGACATCATTAGCAATGTTGTGTAGGCTCTGGGATGCACCTTCTGTGTGTCTGCTTTGATTTTCTGTGCTGCCTTCATGATAGTGTCCACAGAAAATAATTTTACATTCCTAAAACTGATAGATATTCAGCAACATTTTTCATTTACTTACACCATGAAGAACAACAACAAAAGAAAATGAAGTAACAAGTGAAAAATCAGATAATAGAGCTAGCAGTAAAGTCTGTAATTTGTTCTCCCAAAACTTTGTTCACCCAACTGAGAGCAGCACAGAACATAATGCACCTGGTTTTGTCTTCTACAAACCATTAACCATTGACATTCTAATCCTTAAAAAAAAAATTGCACATAATACCTGCTGAGCAAGTAGCATTATAAGTTTTTTAAAATGCCTGTGAGTAGGCATATCCTGTTGTAGAGAATTATGTTCTAAAAGTAGATTTCCTTTATAGAACCTTGGTGAGTTTTCTCCCTAATCTTCAGGGGTCAACTTGGATAAAACTAGGGCTTCTGAGAACTTTCCAGGCATGGTTCCTCTCTTGTAGTTGTGAACTTAAAGGTGTAAATATTGTCATCCTTTATAGAGATGTGAATCCAGGCAAAAGCATGTATTAAACTCTTGCGATTTGCCAGAGGTCAAGCTGAGCAGTGAAGAAACAGAGAGACAGTAAGGTAATGATGACAAATAGTAGACAGAGGATGGGAACACAATGTGAAAAACATTTTAATAAAGTGATGAGTGACATTCCAGAGTGCCCAAGGAAAATTAGAATTCCCAAGCAGGTAGTGAAGCAGGGGACGAGAATGACACAGCTGATATAAAAAGTTATCTGGAGCCTGGGTGCAGTGGCTCACACCTGTCATCCAAGCACTTTGGGAGGCTGAGGCAGGAGAAAGATTTGAGGCCAGGAGTTCAAGACCAGCCTAGGCAACATAACGAGACCCCCGTCACTACAAAAGTTTTTTAAAAAATTAGCCAGGTGTGGTGGTGCGTGCATGTGGTCCCAGCTACTTAAGAGGCTGAGGCATGGGGATCGTTTGAGCCCAGGAGTTCCAGGCTGCAGTGAGCTGCGATCGCACCACTGCACTCCAGCCTGGGTGACAGAGCAAGAAACCGTCTCAAAAAAAAAAAAAAGTTATCCAGGAATAATGAAAAGTTTGGTGTGATGGGGGCTGAGAGTCCAGAAAGGTGCTAAGAGGGTAGGTTGGAGCTGGGCCCAGTGGCTCATGCCTGTAATCCCAGCACTTTGGGAGATGAAGGCAGGTGGATCACTTGAGGTCAGGAGTTCGAGACCAGCCTGGCCAACATGGTGAAACCCCACCTCTACTAAAAATACAAAAATTAGCCAAGTGTGGTGGTGCACACCTGTAATCCCAGCTACTTGGGAGGCTAAGGCACGAGAATCGCTTGATCCCGGGAGGTAGAAGTTGCAGTAAGCCAAGATTGTGCCACTGTACTCCAGCCTTGCCGACAGAGTAAGACTTTGTCTCAAAAACAAAACAAAACAAAACAAAACAAAAAAAACGAAACAAAACAAAAAAACAAAGAGGTTAGGTTGGATAAGTAAGTGAAGGCCAAATCATAAGACCTGTGATGAAGTTGGGGCTATATTCTGTAAGCCACGAAGAGTCATCAAAAGCCTCACTTGTGAGAACTAGTTATTGAATGAGATCCTGTGAGTAGAGAATTTATCAAGATCTCGGCAGCATGACCATGCAGAAACAAACAGAAACAGGAATGTGTCACCAGGATTCCTCTCTCATGCAGGGCTGTGTTAGGACACACATACTTCATTTGAGATTGTTTGGAAAGTCACCTCTCACCCCCACTCTAGAACAACTTACATTAGAGAAACGTTTTCTTACAGTGGCCTCACACACACCCTTTTGAGGAGAAATGAAAAGCTGTAGTTTAACAACCGCCTTACACGTAAGAACGAAGGAACCAAATGTGCAAATTTAGAATGACATTGCATTGGGCTGACCATAAAGTATCCTCCATCCCCAGGGCACTGCTAATGAGGAGAACGTGGTTTGTCATACAAGACCTACTGGGTATCTGTTTATTTAGTAGAAATAGTGTATGCTGGTTACAAGAATGGAAAAGAGAATAGAACTAAAATTACTATTATCAACTACATCCAAAAAGCACACAAAAAAATAACCACTAGGTGTATATCTCAAGGTCAGAAGGCCAAAATTAAATAGCCAAGTTCTTTCCTTCTTCTTCATATCCTTTCAGTTCATTCTCTCTGCTGTCACCCCACGCATATATTCATGGTTCCTTAAAGTCTTTCCTTGGGCCAGTGGTTCTTAAAGAACTCTTATGTCAGTAGAAGATGCTTTCAGTTGCCAATACCAGAGACCTCACTTCAAACTGATCTTCAGGATTAGAGAAGCACCTAGCTTGTTTAATTTGAACGTCCCGCTGGGGGGCAGTCATGGTCGATCAATCCCCAGCCAGAATGTCATCAGAGACCCACCAGTCTCTTTCCATCTTTTCACTTTGCCCCCAGTGCTTTATACTGAGTCGGGCCCATGGCCCCTGTGGAAATAACAGGGAGGTGACCCAAAGTAATGGGGACTATGGGCATCCTTGTTCACCAGTGGAGAGGGTGTGTTTGCCCTTGACAACCAATTGACCGAAGTTACTGTTCGCCATGCCGGGACCACCCTGAGCCAATCCCTACAGTCCAGGAAATACCATGGTGGGTTGGTTTAGACTTGGATTACCACAACCTGTCCATGTAGGAAGATTGGGGTGGGGGTATCACTGTGACTATACATGCTCTTCAACAGCGAGGGAAGAAATGGATGTTGGAGAGAATATTCACATGTCTCCTTCAGGCCTCTGAGACTTTCATGAAAGCCACGTGCTATATCCCTGTGTGTTAATTTTGCATTCAGTTTTTGGAGGATTCACTAACCCACTGAGGACTGTCATTCTTTTTTTTTTCTCTTCAGCTTCATTGAGGTATAATTGACAAATAAAAATTGTATGTATTCAAGGTGTACAACAGATGGTTTGATATATTTATAGATTGGGAGATGATTGCCACAATCAAGCTAAATAACATATCCATCACTTCACAGTTACCCTTGTGTGTGTGGTGAGAACACTGAAGATCTACTCTCAGCACATTTCAAGTATACAATACATTATTATTAACTATAATCATCATGCTATACATTAGCTCTCCAGAACTTACTCATCTTAAAACTGAAAGGTTATACCTTTGGCTAACTTCTTACTATTTTTCTCACTTCTGGACCCCTGGTAACCACCCTTCTTCTCTTTGTTTCTGAGTTTGACTTTTTATGGATTTCACATACAAGTCAAATCATGCAATGTTTGTCTTTCTGTGCCTGGCTTATTTCACCTAATGTGAAGTCTTCCAGGTTCGTCCATGTTGTCACCAATGGCAAGATTTCCTGTTTTATGGCTGAATAGTATTCCATTGTGTATATGTACCACATTTTCTTTATTCATTCCTCCATTGATGGACACATAGGTTGATTCCATATCTTGGTTATTGTAAATAATGCTGCAGTGAACATGGCAATGCAGATGTCTCTTCAACATACTGATGTTGTCCCCTCTGGATGTATATACCCGGGATTGGGATTGCTGAGTCATATGATCATTCTCTATTTTTGAATTTTTTGAGGAACCTCCATACCGTTTTCCATAATGGCTACACCATTTTACATTTCCACCAATACTGTAAAGAATAAGGACCATTCTTTACCTTAGAAAAATAACATTGCTTCCCAGAGGCAGAAGTGCACCTTATTCCTAGATTTCAGCACTCTCCTGTACTGTTTATCCATTCAGGAGGAACTACAGTGATCAAACACTGGAGATAAATAGTGGTTTTAAGCTTTTATTTCATAATTTTTACAGATGATCTAGAGATAGGCCAAGTAATAATATGTAAATAATTAATTTTAAACATTCAGCTCATTCTTTTAAAAACTCATAGCCCAAATGTTTGTTGGTTGTTTTTTTTCCACTGGGAAAGGACGGGGAAATGTAGTTTCCCACTCCTGCACCCTGTATGTTGTTATATTTTACCATGTCTTTCATAGCAGCCTCCCATCATTGGTTGCCATAAATCTTTTCACTGACTGTGAGGTACCAAGAGTAAGGTAATTTAGCCAAATTAGTCAGGACAGCCTCACTTTGTGGAGCCCAGGTGAGGCTTTTCAATAAGAGCTGTTCTTCCAACTGGAAAATGCCAACAAGCAACAATGCAGCCAGTCATCTTATTTTGAAGTTTTAAAAGAAAGGGTTTGCCAGAAATACTGGGAAGGTTTAGCAGCTGTTCCACCTGGAAGATGGCAAGGTTCTTGACGTGTGAAGGACCATTTAGCATTGTCTGTCCATGTGCTGATCAGTTTTAAGTAAACCCTGCACTGAAGCAATGAAGAAAGACACTGGCAAAGTCAGCATGCTGTTGCCTCACTCCCCATCACCACTGTGAAGCCTCCTCTTTTAACATCAGGCCCAGAGAGGATCCAAGATGTTGCCAAGACCACCTGTAGCCATCAGCCACGCAGGGATGGGGTCATGTTTCTTAACCCACAGCAACACAGGTGATAGGCCTGGTTCTTGATCTGGACAGCCTTCGCATAACACCAGATAACTGAATGCAAATTTTCCTTTCCATTTACCTTAAATCTTAACAGTAACACAACTAACAATAAAAAAGGCACCATGGGATGTGTCCTGCTTGTTCCACAAAGAACTTTTTCCCGGGTGTGGCCTCCCTTGAAAAATGGCTGCACCCTTGGATTTCTTCGTGTGGCTGATTTCAGATCCATTACTTACATTCACCTTTGGCTAAAGGCTATGGAGTAGTTGATTTACTTTGGATGATGCAGGATTTTTCAAGAGAAGTTTTCATGTATGTAGCCCAGCTGCTTCGCCACAAGAAACAAAGTCGTAAGTATCTATACAGGATTACAGAAAATGAAATTTTAGCTCCAGCTACAAAGCGGCTCAGCCAGTTCATGGAGACTTGTCACAGGTTGGTGACTGAGACGGGTCCACCTGAAACACTTGCATGTCCAGGTCCAGCTGAGCATGCGTGCCAGCCTGAGCTGCTGGGGTCCCTGCCTGGTCCTGCAGCATCACGTGGCTCAGATGGCATCTTCGCTGTGAGTGCGAAGACGCTGGGCACCAGCACCTGCACAGGCAGATGGTGAAAGGCCCCAACTCTCTGTTAATGAGGATGGCAGCCATATGCTTTCTCATGCATCCAGCTCAGCCTCCAACCTACAATACCGTAATGATGACATGTGGGAAAGTCTAGGTCCCATGCCACATCCCAGTTAAAATGCATGCACTGGAAAGGGGAGGGGAACTCGGCTGCACACACATTACTTTTTTTCTATGGCCTTTTCTGCATCTACCCAGGACTTAATTGCTAATACTGCCTCCCTCCATGTGGGATGAAGTGGGAGAAGGATCACAGGAAAATACTTCCACCCGTTTGCTGTGGCAGGGCTAGACTCCAAAGTGCCCAGGACTGCTAATTCATTCACCCCTTCGTGACAGCTTATTTACCCACACCCCACCTTATTTCCAAAAGGACTCCAAGTAGCTCAAGAAAGGAATAAAGAGCTATAGTTAAAAAATAATTTCTCAAAGTCCTCTGCCTGTCTCCATGGGCTGGGCTGAACTTTGAGTGACTCACCCATGGTCTGAAGTCCAAGAAACAAATACCCTAGGCTGAGATCTGGAGATTGTTCTATTTGCAATTCTTATGGAGGGAGTTATTATATTCTCCACTGATTGGGCAGTGTGTTTTCCCAGAGAGACAGCATGAAGCAGGCACCTGCATCCACTTTATTCTTTTCCTCTTTGTGAGTCTTGCACGGGCCGTCAGCCTGTTTGTGAACTCTGGCAGGACATGGAGGTCAGCCTGTGCCAAGCACCTTGAACCCTCATTATCTTTAATTAGTGTTTAGGAGGTTAATCGGTGGTGAAGCTCATCTTTCTTTAATTACTTCAACAATTCAGTCAGGGGGTCCCTGCAGCCAGCTTTGAATTATTCTGTTTGTTTGGATGCTTATTTGAATTTGTAAAGTTGGATGTTTATTGTCCAGACCGAGACCCTGTGTGCATTGAAGAAAGTGTTAGGAAAAGAGGAGAGACCAGTATGGGGAAGGTTATTTTTATTGCAATTAATTTGCAGCTGAATGAGCCCAGAAAGTTTGCAGTTTTAAAAGTGCATCACAGTCATATCAGAGATATCAATGATTCAAACTGGATCCAAATCTTCCTAAGCTCCAATTAGCACATTTATTTTATTTTTCATACAAGGATGAGTTCACATTCAAATAATTAGTTGATTAAAACATATTATTAGGTCTCTACTCCATGTCTTGACATCTTAGGTGCTTTGTCCAGTCACATTTAATTTTCAGTGTTGTATATGATAAAGCTACCAACCTTGGGAAATTATATTCCAGCCCAAAGCCTTTCTTCAGAAACTCTCCTTAATGCCTGGCTGACATTTCCTTTTCTTTTTTTCTAGAACCTTATGCTCATTCTCCCCTCTATTTATTTTCAGTGACCACCAGACACTTTAAAGATGATCTATATTTACCTTTTTATAAGGATCCTTCCCACCCTCCATTTCTTTCCTTCCTCCTCACTTCCACCTACCTGTTCCTTCAACGCGGCCATTGTTCTCATGCTTCCCGGAAGGGTGAACTTTGGCTAAAGTCATGATTTCCACTCAACAGGACAGTAACTCTCAACCACATTGTGCCTCTGTCTGCAAAGTATCCACTGTTCTTTGGCAAAGTTAGGATGTAGCCTTGGTAATCCTTTGGCCCTGGAGATTGTGTTTTTAACAAAGCACCTCCCTTAGAGCGGGTTTTAGAAAGTCAGCAGGCCAGCGCCTCCCTTCCCCTTCCAGGAAGAAGCAGAATCTCAGACATGGTTTCAGGGAGGTGATCCCAGGAGCCTCTGGCAGGAGAAAGGCCTTGTGGCCTTGCCATTTCCATCTTTGTCTTTGCGTTTGTACGTTGGCCCAGCCTACATTGACTCTTTCATCGCTTCACTTCTTCAGTCCTTCAACAAATAGTTTTTGAGCATCCACTGTGCACCAGGCACAGTTTTGGGTGCCAAGCATGTAACTGTAAAAAAAAAAAAAAAAAAAAGCAAAATTCCTGCCCTTATAGAACTTACATTCTAATAAGGAACACAGACAGTACACACAAACTATGTCGTGAAAAGTGTGGCATGGAAAACCAAGCTAGATGTGGGTGCAGACAGTGATGAGGGGAGGGTTTCTGGGAAGCTGGTCTGGGAAGTCTGGTCTGAGTGAACTGAGGGAGAGAGACTTGTCCACGGGAAGAACATCCCAGGCCAAGGGAAAGCATATGCAAAGGCCCTGAGACGGGAAACCGGAGTGATCCAGGAACTTGCAAGGATGGCCGTGTGGCTGGGGCAAGGGGAGGGAGGGAAGCACAGTAGGAAATAGCATTGAGAGGAAGCCAGGGTCCTTGCGTTTATTGTATGATTCTGAGTAGGTAAGCAGCATGGTCCTGTTTGTGGATGTAGAATTTTAACAGAACTTTCTGCTTATAAAGCTGCATCTTTGTGATTAACTTAGTGCTTCACTGCTATAGTATGTTTTGTCCATTTCCCAAATGCCCCTATTTGTAAATGCACAGAGCCTAGACTATTCTTCACTTGCTTGGTGACACCCAGGCCTTTTCAACCCGTGGCACGGCATTTTGCTTGGGGCCTCTCCAGGTCAGCCAGGTGCCCTGCTAATTTATCTGTTCCTAGCAGCCCCGTGACTCCAACCTGACCTTTTCATAGGCTTGCCGACAGGACCACGGAGCTCAGCCTTGCAAGTCGTGGAATGAGGTAATGGTTTCCATATGTGCTGGGGCTGTCATTCAAATTCTTTGCCTGCTCAGCTAATGAGGTCAGAACGGCTCTGCCCAAGGTGGACAGCCTCTCCCTCGGGTAGTGCGCTTGCAGGAGATACAGGAGGAAGTCTCCCCACCCGCTTTAAAGGAAGCTTGGCAAGATAGCATTGCTTAGCACTGCTCACAAAAGGATAACTGCAGAAAAACATGAAATAAAAGGGAATAGAAGGGAAGAGACAGACTGACTTTTTTAATTTAAACTTTTTATTTGGAGATAATTGCGGCTTCATAGGCAGTTGTAAAAAATAATAGAAAGCTCGCATATACCCTTTACTCAGTTTCCTTAAATGGTAACATCTTACAAAACTGTAGTACAGTATCACAACCAGGAAACTGACACTGACACAGTCAACACAAAACATACCCATCACCACAAGGACCGCTTCCTCCCTACCCTTTCCACCCCGCCATTGTGCTTTTATAGGTACCCCTACTTTCTACTCATTCCTTAACTCCTGGCAACCATTAATCTGTTCTCCATTTCTATGATTTTGTCATTTCAAGAATGGCATATACATGGAATCATATAACGTGTAACTTTTTGTTAGTGACATTTTCTTTCAGCATAATTCTCTGGAGCTTCATACAGGTTGTTGCATGTGTCCATAGTTTCTTCCTGTTTACTGCTGAGTAATATTCCACCCAACGCATGTACCACGCATTGCTTAACCATTCATCCGTTGAAGGAGATCTGGATTTCCAGTTTTTGCTCTTATACATAAAACTCTTACAAACATTTGTTTACTGGCTTTTATGTCAATATTAGGTCTTAATTTTTCTGGGATAAATGTCCAGGAGTGCAATAGCTGGGTTTATAGTAGATGCATATTTAGTTTTACTTATAGGTTTTTTTTTTTTTTCAATAACAACCATGTATTTAGCTCATGATTCTGTGGGTTGACAGTTTGGGCTGCACATTAGTGGAGGGTTACCTGATTTGTGTGTGTGTGAGACGTAATTCAAACACATAAACTTCACCATTTTAAAGTGTATAATTCAGTGGTTTTTAGTATTTTCACAAGGTTGTGGTATGTTTGGTTTTTAAATAAACTGCCAAACTGTTTTTCGGAGTGGGCATACCATTTTACATTTTCATCATGATGCATGAGTGATCTAGTTTTTCTATATCCTTGCCAGCATTCAGTGCTGTCCTATTTTTTTTTTTAATTTTAGCCATAGGGATTGCTGTTTAGTGATCTCTCTTTGTGGTTTTAGTCTGTGTTTTCCTAATGGTTAATGATGTGAACATCTTTTCATGTGTTTATTTGCCAACTATAGTCTCTCTGGTGAAATGTCTTTTCATGGTCTTTTCTAATGGGATTCTTTGTTTTGTTTTATATTGAGTTTTGAGAGTTATTTTTATGTTCTAAGTGTTAGTTCTTTGTGAGACATATGGCTTACAAATATTTTCTCCCATTCTGTACCATGTTCTTTCAGCCTCCTAATAGGGTCTTTCATAGAAGAAAAGTTAATTTTAGTGAAGTCCAAATATCAATTTTTCTTTGTGAATTATGCTTTTGGTGTCAAGTCTAAGAGAACTCTGCTTAGCCCTAGATTTCAAAGATACTCTCCTATTTTTTTTTCCTAAAAGTTGTATAGTTTTATATTTTACTTTCAAGTATGTATGCTGAGTTAATTTTTGTGTAAGGTATGAGATTTAGATCAAAGTTCTTTTTTTCTGTGCATATATAGTTGCTCCAGCACCATTTGTCAAAAAGGCTTTCTTCCACTGAATTGCTTTTGCACCTTTGTCAAAAATCAGATGGGTATGTTTATGTGAGCCTGTTTCTGAGTTCTGTCTTCTAGTCTATTCATCTGTTTATTTCTTTATGAATGCCACACTGTCTTGATTATTGTAATTATATCATAAGTCTTGAAATCAGATACACTGATTTCTTCCATTTCATTCTTCTTTTCCAAAATTTTAACAATTGTTCTTTTACCTTTCCGTATATACTTTTTGGAATGGTCTCATCTGTAACGACAAAAAATGGTTGAGATTTTGACAGGAATTGCTTTAAATCTGTATATCAATTTGGAGAATTAACGTCTTTACTATGCTGTGTTTTCCAATCCATGAAAATGGTACGTCTCTCCATTTGTTTAGATTTTCTTTGATTTCTTTCATCAGCATTGTGTAGCTTTTAGCACACAAGTTTTGTAAATGTTTTGCTCTGTTTACGCCTCAGTATTTCATATATTTTTGAACAATCCCAAATTGCATTGTATTTTAAATTTTAGCATCTGTGTGTTCATTGATAATACATAGAAATACAACTGATTTTTGTATGTTGATCTTACATCATGTACTTTGATGAACTGACTTATTAGTACTAGGAGTTTTATATCTATACATAAATATATATATATACATATTTATGTGTGCATATATATGTATTTCTTGGGATTTTCCAGACAATTATGTCATCTGCAAATAGCTACAATTTTATTACTTCCTTTCTGGTCCGTGTATTTTTTATTTCCCTTTCTTGTGTTATTGCACTAGCTAGAACTTCTAGCACAGTGTTGAATAAAAGTGGTGAAAATGGTCATCCTTGCCTTGTTCCCAATATTTGGGAGAAAGCATTCAACTTTTTATCATAAAGTGTGGCGCTAGCTGCAGGTGTTTTTGTAGATGCTCTTTGTCAAGTTGGGGGAGTTCTTTTCTTAATTTGCTAAGAGATTTTTTGTTTGTTTTTAACTCATGAATGGGTGTTGAATTTTGTAAAATGCTTTATCTGCATGAACCAATATGATTGTGTTTTTTTTCTCTTTAGCCTGTTAACATGGTAGATTACATTGATTTCTGAATATTGAACCTTCCTTGTATCTCTGTAATCTCCGCTTGATTGTGTTGTGTAATTCTTGTTATATGTTGATGAATTGCACTTACTAATGTCAGGTTTTTTTGCATCTATGTTTGTAAGGTACATTGGACTGGGGCTTTCTTTTTTTATAATGTCTTTGTATGGACTGGTATAGTATAATAGTAGCTTCATAAATAAATTGGGAAGTGTCTTTTCCTTTTGTGTTTTCTGGAAGAGATTATGTAGAACTGGTGGTAAGTCTTCTTTAAACTTTCGGTAAAATTCTCCAGTGAGGCCATATAAATTCAATTTCCTTAATATTTAGAGAGCTATTAAAATTATTTCAAGTTGTGTGAATTTTGGTAGTCTTTGTTTTTCAAGGAATTGGTCCATTTCATCTGGTTTGTCAAACACATGTGTAGAATTGTTTCTGGTATCCTACAATTTCTTTTTGATATTTGCAAGGTTTGAGTAATATCTCACTTAATTCCTAATATTGGTAATGTGTGTCTTCTCTTTTTTTTTTTCTTTGTAAGTATTGCTAGAAATTTGTTAATTTTATTGTTCTTTTCAAATAAGAAGCTCAATAAAGAGCTTTTTTATTGTTTCTCTGTTTTTAACCTATCGGTTTTTATTCTTAATGATTTCCTTCCTTCTGCTTGCTTTGGGTTTATTTTGCTCTTCTTTTCTAGTTTCTTCATGTGAGAACTTGGAATTTTTAAATTTTTTTTAATATGTAGATTAACTGCTATGAATTTCCCTCACAGCACTGTTTTAACCATGTACCACAAATTGTAATGTATTTTCTTTTTCATTTAATTCAGTAATTATTTATTTGTCTTAAGGCTTTTTCTTTATCCTTTATTATTTGGAAGTGTGTTATTAATTTCCAAGTCTTTGAAGATTTTTCTGTTATCTTTTTTATTTATTTCTAGTTTGATTCCATTGTGTTTGTAGCATGTATTGTGTATAACTTTTAAGTGTGTTGAAGTTTGTTTTATGGCCCAGAATATTCTATTTCTTGTTATATATTCCATGTGCACATGGAAAGAATGTGCATTCTGTTGTTATTAGGTAGAATGTGGCATGAATATATCCTGTTGGTTGATGGCGTTTGGCAGTTCTTTAAATTTTATTGATGATTTTCCATTTGTACTATCCATTGTTGAATGAGGGATATTGAAAAATTCAACTATAATTGTGAATTTGTCTATTTCTTCTTTCAGTTCTATCAGTTTTAGCTTCACATATTTTGCAGCTCTGTTACTTGGTGCATAGACATTCAGGATTGCTATGTATTCTGAATGGATTGATCCTTTTGCCATTACATAATGTCCTTCATTTTCTCCAGTAAGTTACTTTGCTCTAAAGACCACTTTATCTAATATTAATATAGTTACTTAGGTTTTATTTTGATTAATGTTTGCATGATGTATCTTTTCCATCATTTTCTATCTGCCTATATCATTATATTTGAAGCTAGCTTCTAAAAGGCAGTATGTAATTGGCTCATGTTTTTAAATTCACCGTGTCATTCTGTATCTTTTAATTGGCATATTTATACCATTTATATTTAATTTATTGCTGATATGTTGGGGCATAAGTCTGCCATTTTACCTTTTTGAGCCATCACATCTAGCTCTACATACATTTAAAACCATATCAGACCATGTATAATTTTTGCTTTAACTCATCAAACATAATTTGGAGAAATCAAGAGCAAAAGAAAAGCTTCTTATATTTACTCATATTTTTGCTTACTATATTCTTTCTTTTTTATGTTCCAAGATTTCTTCTTTTATCATTTCCTTTTTGTTTATAGAACTTTCTTCTTCTTATTTTTTATTTTTTGAGATGGAGTCTTACTCTGTTGCCCAGGCTAGAGTGTGGCGGTATGATCTCGGCTCACTGCAACCTCTGCACTCTGGCGTTCAAGTGATTCTCCTGCCTCAGCCTCCTAAGTAGCTGGTATTACAGGTGTGCGCCACCATGCCTGGCTAATTTTTTTTTGAGACAGAGTCTCACTCTGTTGCCCAGGCTGGAATGCAGTGGCACAATCTCGGCTCACCACAACCTCTACCTCCCGAGTTCAAGCACTTCTTCTGCCTCAGCCTCCCGAGTAGCTGGGATTACAGGCACCTGCCAACACACCTGGCTAATTTTTGTATTTTTAGTAGAGACAAGGTTTCACCACATTAGCCAGGCTGGTCTCGAACTCCTGACCTCAGATGATCCTCCCACCTCGGCCTCCCAAAGTGCTGGGATTACAGGCTTGAGCCACCATGCCCAGCCCATCTTTGTATTTTTAGTAGAGACAGGGTTTCACCATGTTGGCCAGACTGTTCTTGAACTCCTGACCTCAAGTGATCCTCCTGCCTTGGCCTCCCAAAGTGCTGGGATTACAGGTGTGAGCCACCGTGCCCCACCTTACAGAATTTTCTTTAGCTATTCTTGTAAGATCGTTCTGGTGGTGACAAATTTTCTTAGTTTTTCTTCCATTCAAGAGATTTCTTTTTCATTCCTGAAAAATATTTTCACTGGGTTGACAGTTCTGTTCTTTCAGCACCTGAAAAATGCTGTGCCATTTGCTCTGGCCTCAGTGGTTTCTGATGAGAAATCCACTGTCAACCTATGTGGTTTTCCTCTATTGGTGTCATTTCTCTTTGGCTGCCTTTGGAATCTTTGTCGTTAGTTTTGGGCAGTGTAATTAAAATCTGTCTTGGTGTGGATTTCTTTGAGTTTATCCTCTTTAGAATTGCTCTGGAAGTTTATATTGTTCATCAAAATTGGGACATTTTCAGCCATTATTTCTGAGTGCTCTTTTAGCCCTGCCGTATTTCTCCTCTTTTTCTGAGACTCTGAAGACATGAATGTTAGATCTTCTATTATATTCTTATAGGCTCCCAGGGCTCTGTTAATTTTCATAGTCTGTTTTGTCTCTATTACTCAGACTGGGTAATTTCTACTGTTCTATTTTTCAGTTCACTAACGATTTCCTCTGTCCCCTGCATTCTGCTGTTGAGCCCATCCACTGAGGTTTTTATTTCAGTTGTTATATTTTTCCATTCTGAAATTTCATATTTGTTCTTTTAAGTCTTATATTTCTTGGCTGCGGCTTTCTATTTTTTTTTTCTTTTAAGTGTGTTCATAATTACTTATTGAAGCATTTTTACCATGGCTACTTTAAAATCTTTGTCAGACAATTCCACTGTTTCTGACATCTTGGTGTTAGCATCTATTGATCATTTTTATTTTTCTCCCTGTTTGAGATCTTCCTGGTTTATGGTAAAATAAGTGATTTTCAAATGAAACCTGGACATTTTGGCTACTATGCTATGGACTCTGGATTTCATGGCAGCCTGGCTCCTGCCAGGTAGAGGTAATCCAGATTCACTAATGGCCTCTGTTTATGTCTTCAGGGTAGGGATGGGAGCTCCTGCTCTCCAGGTGCAGGGGTCCTGATTCTCCATAAGACCTTTCTGACATCACCCAGTGAGGAGGGAAAAGGATGCCTTCACATTTCACTGGGTTGGGGATGGAAGTCTAGTCATCCGAAGCGATCTCTGCTGACATCCCAGGAGGGAGGGGTTCTTATTGGCTGGCAGGGATGAAAGTCCAGGATCCCTGCTTGGTCTTCTTTGTCACCTCCCCATAAGGGTGTTGGAGAGCCTCATAACAGTCTCCTAAGGGAAGAAGTCTAAGAGCACCACTAGGTCTTTGCTGGCATGGGTGGGGTGGGGAGGGGGCCACCCTTTTCTCTGGGGTATCTGGCTGCAGATGAGTAGTTCAGGCCTGAAAGTTTTCTGTCTTGCTAGGCTGCCCCTTTCCTGTTCCTTTGTCTGGAGAGAAAAGGCATTTGCTAGGTAGGCTTCTTTATTCATGCCTGTGGACATCCAGAATTGTCCCCTGCCTCTACTGGGAAAACCTTGTCTGGGACAGAGGAAATCAAGCACTGTGCTGCTATAAGCCTCTCTTCTCTCCAGTGCCCAGTTTTTATTATTAGAGGAAAGTTGGGTCCAGGGAGGACTGGAGGAAGCTGTTGTTTATTTTTGGAACGGAATTTGTATTAGGGTTAGTTAACCTTGAACCCTATGGTGTCTTCAGCCAGAATGTCCCCCAAACTGTTCCATGTAACCTGAATTCTTAAAAAATTACAATGTTTCATCTCTATAAATCCACAAACACTGCTCACAATATCTTCTGGAATTTGGAGTGAGCTTTCTCTCTGGAAGAGAATAGGGACAATGTCCATATTCTGGCATTTTAAAAGAATAATACAGAGGAATTTACCTTGGCCACTATTGGAAAACCTACTGTGTCCTGAGCTCAATGCTGGGCGTTATGGATAGACACAAGACAAATGGTGAAGGATTGAGTTGTGGAGACACAACATAAGAAGAGAGTCGCACCACAAATCAGTTAATACAAAGCACACATGCAATTTTACATATTGAACCGTGTCCTCTGTTTTCAGCCCAGGATAGGTACTGTGAAAAACATACAAAAAGTGTAAGACTTGGTTCCGGCTAAATGAGCCCTCTAGTTGAATACGCAGATGGTGTGCTGGTGTTTTCCAGGGATCGCTAGGCACAGTGCTGCTTCTCAGTCTACCAGCTCTCCATGGGTTTCTACAAGCTGAGTCCAAAGTTGCATCTCAGCTTTGACCTCTCTCTGGTCCCCTGTCTTCTGAACACCTCAGAGGCGCTCACAGGCCCCACATCTGAAACTGGATTCATTGCTGTTCCTGCTGAACCTTTTTCTCCTCCTGTGTTTGCATCTGGATGGTCAGCAAAGAGCCATCCATTGTTCAGGACCCAGCTTCAGTGCTGATTCTCTCTGCCCTGCTCCAAGTTCTTCACTCCTCCACGTCACCTCTCCTGAGCCTAGCACAATCTCTGTAAGGGCATCATCACCTTATAGCATGGTAAGTGTCTGCACGGCGAGGTCACCTTAAGGACTGTGAGTTCATGAGGGCAGAGGCTGTGTCTTGGGTAACTTTGTTTCCAGCATTGGGTCTCACACACAGTAGGTGCAGTACAAATGCTGAATTAATGGGAGGTCAAGAGGTCATGTTTTTAAAAAGAAGATGCATATGGATTGGCAGAAAGGGGAAAGGAGAATCATCTACTACCATCTAACAGAATGGGATTTCTGGAGGGCTCCTAGTTCCGTGGTATATAAAATAAATATAACTCTTATTGAAGTTTTAGGCTGGAAAACCGATTTTGTTTTTGTTTTATTCTTGTGATTTTCCTTCATTACATAAGTGTTTTTAACTAAGGTAAAGTTTTAGATAAAACAAAGGCCTAGGTAGGTCTGGAATACACTTGAGCCCTGAAGGTTTTCATTTCCTAATGATAATGAGTAAAATAAGTTGCCAATTGAGGCTAGGAAATATCATTCTCTAATAAAACAGGTTAGAATGTTAACAGCCTGGTGGATTGGTAGATGTTTGGCCTTCCCTGAAGGACAGGGAACTGGGGACCAGCTTTTTTTCTTGAGGGCCTGTCACATCTGTGTTTTGCAGACTGCCCAGCAGCTAATTTAAAAATAAGTTTCTAAAATTACCTACTTGTTTTTGGCTTTGTTGTAGTGTCAGCTGTGATTCCGATCAGTTGTAACTATTGACAAGATCTAAAATTCAGATTTGGAGTTATTTGCTGTGTACTCCACACTCCCGCTCTTTGGCAGTTATGCATGTGTGATTTTTGCAGGAATAGCTTTCTAACAGAAATGTGGACACAAGAGTTTATTTTTCTCCATCATAACTCAGCTCTCCACTTCTTCCTGAGACTGATCATTTTTCGAGGCAGGAGCATAACACCTTCTCTAGGATTTGTCAGCTTCTAAAAAGAGCCTTTTGTAAGGACTTGTATGAGCTTGGGTTTCACCATCATTACTGGGGAGGCACCAAGACTGCACATATCTCTGGGTGAAGTAATGTCTACACAACACCTTTCATAGCAATAGTTCCCAGCTAGCATACCTGCTTCTGCCAGTACAGAGCCAAAAAAAAAAAAAAAATTAAGTACTTTAATGCCAATACCCCCCACCATGGGAAAAATAAACTGTAAAAATGGCATCATTACCAACAGCTCATGTGATAGGAGGGAACTGACCTTGATTTGGGACCCAATCCACCTTTTTTTAATTCAGTTTTCTTTCTCAAAAAAATGTGATAAAATGCACATAGCATAACATTTACTATTTTATAGTTTGCCATACATGGCAGTTTGTAGAGTCACAGTGTTGTATAACCATTACCACTATCTAGTTCCAGAATATTTTCATCTCCCCAAAAGGGAACCCCATATGTGTGAAGCAGTCCTTCCCACTTCCTTTCCCCCACCTCCCTGCCCTACAGCCCCTGGCAAACACGAGCCTGTTTTCAGTCTTTACATATTTGCCTCTTTTGGACATTTCATATAATCATGTAATACACAGCCTTTGAGGTTGGGCTTCTTTCACTTAGCATAATATTTTCAGTCTTTATCCCTGAAGTATGTATCCCTGAAGTATGTATCTGTACCATATTTCTTTATATGGCTGAATAATTCTCCATTGTATGCATAGACCACATTTGCTTACACATTTGTCAGTTGGTGGACATTTGGGTTGTTTCTACTTTTGGCTTTTGTGAATAACGCAGCTATGGATATTGTACTGATATCTGTCTGAGTCCATTTTCCATTCATTTGGGTATATTCTTAGGAGTGGAATTGGTGGGTGATGAGATAATTCTGTGTCTAACTTACCAAGGAACAGTGGCTGCACCATTTTACATCTCACCAAGTAATGTGCAAGAGTTCCAGTTTCTCCATATCCTCTCCAACACTTATTTTCTGAGTTATTTTGGTTTTGGGGTTTTTTTAATAGCCACCCTAGTATGTGTGAAGTGCTATCTCATGGTAGTTTTGATTTGCATTTCCCTAATGACTAATGATACTGATTATCTTCATGTGCTTTTTGGCTATTGTGTATTTTCTTTGAATAAGGGTCTATTGAAGTCCTTTGCCCATTTTTTAATCAAGTTGTTTTTTTTTTTTGCTTTTGAGTTGTAGGTGTTCTTTATATATTCTGGATACTAGACCTTTATCCGATATGATTTGCAAATATTTTCTCCCATTTTGTAGTTATCTTTTCATTTCCTTGATAATGACCTTTGATGCACAAAAGTTTTTAATTTCCATGAAGTCCCATTTATCTGTCTTTTATTTTGTTACTTGCATTTGGCCATTGCCAAAGCCAAGGTCATAAAGATTTGCCCCTGTATTTTCCTCTAAGATTTATATTGTTCTAGCTCTTATATTTATGCTTTTTATTAATATTAATTAACAAACTGTAATTTATAAGCCTCTGGGTTACAAAGTTATGTTTTGATACAGCTATACAATGTGAAATGATTAAATCAAGCTAATTAACATTGTCATCACCTCACCAACTTATCATTTTTTGTGATGAGACATTTGAAATTTACTCTTAGTTATTCTGAAGTATATAACACATTATTATTGACTATAGTTACCCTGTTGTGCAATAGATCTTAAAACTTACTCCTTTTGATGAGTTCATGTCCTTCGTAGCAACATGGATGAAGCTGGAAACCATCATTCTGAGCAAACTATTGCAAGGACAGAAAACCAAACACCACATGTTCTCACTCATAGGTGGGAACTGAACAGTGAGAACACTTGGACACGGGGGGTGGGGGAACATCACACACCAGGGCCTGTCGTGGGGTGGGGGGATGGGGGAGGGATAGCATCAGGAAAAATACCTAATGTAAATGACAAGTTAATGGGTGCAGCAAACCAACACGGCACATGTATACATATGTAACAAACCTGCAGGCTGTGCACATGTACCCTAGAACTTAAAAAAAAAAAAAAACTTACTCCTTTTGTCTAATTGAAATTTTGTATCCTTTGACCAACAGCTCCTCATTCCCTCACTCCTCCACTCTCAACCCCAGCCTCTGGTAACCATCATTGTACTTTCTACTTCTATGAGTTCAACTTTTTAAGATTCCATATATAAATGAGATCATGCAGCACTTGTCTTACTGTGCCCGGCTTATTTCATTTAGCATAGTGTCCTCTTGGTTTATCCATGTTATAGCAAATGATAGGATGTCCTTTTTAAGGCTGAATAGTATTCCATTGTGTGTGTGTGTGTGTGTGTATACATATATATATATATATACCACAGTGTGTGTGTGTATATATATATATATACCACAGTTTCTTCATCCACTCATTCATTGATGGACACCTAGGTTGATTTCCTATCATGGCTATTATGAATAATGCTGGAGTGAACAAAGGAGTGCAGATATCCCTTCAGCATACTGATTTCCACTCCTTTGGATTATATACCCAGAAGTGAGATTGCTGGATCTTATGATAGTTCTATTTTTAATTTTTTGGAGGAACTCTCACTGTTTTCCATAGTAGCTATACTAATTTGTATTCCCATCGACAGTGTACAGGGGTTCCTTTTTCTCTGCATTCTCACCAATACTTGTTAGCTTTCTTTTTTTTTTTTTTTAATAATAGCCATTCTAACAGATGTGAGGTAATATCTCATTGTGATTTTAATTGGCCTTTCTCTGATGGTTAGTTGTTTGATCATTCATCATATACCTGTTGGTCATTTGTATATCTTCTTTTAAGAAATGTCTATTCAGGTCCTTTGTTCTTTTTTCTTAATTGAGTTATGCTTTCTTGATATTGTTTGAGTTCCTTGTGTATTTTGGATATTAACCTCTTATCAGATGTATAGCTTGCAAATATTTTCTCTCATTCTGTAGGTTGTCCCTTCACTCTGTTGATTGTTTCCTTTGCTGTGCAGAAGCTCTATTGTTTGATGTCATCCCATTTGTCTATTTTTGCTTTTGCTACCTGTGCTTTCAGAGTTATATTCAAAAAATTACTGTCCAGACCAGTGTCATAGACCTTTCCCCTATCTTCCTCCAGTAGTTTTAGTTTCAACTCATATATATAAGTCTTTAATTCATTTTGAGTTGTTTTTGTATATGGTGTGAGATAAGGGTCAAGTTTCATTCTTCTGCATGTGAATATCCAGTTTGCCAACACCATTTATTAAAGATGCTGCTTTTCTTCATTGTGTGTTATTAGCACCTTTGTTGAAAATCAGTTGACCATAAATGTATGTGTTTATTTCTGGCAGTCTAGCCTGTTCCATTGGTCAATGCATCTGTTTTTATGCCAGTACCATGCCATTTTATTTGCAATAGCTTTATAACATATTTTGAATACAGGGAGTGTGATGCCTTCAGCCTTTTTCTTAGTGCTCAAGATTGTTTTGGCTATTGAGGGTCTTTTGTGGTTCCATATAATCTTAAGGATTATTTTTTTCTCTTTCTGTGAAAAATGACATTGCCATTTTGATAGGGATTGCATTGAATCTGTAGATCACTTTGTGTAGTATGATTATTTTAACAATAGTGTTGTTTTACAGTTCGTGAGCACAGCATCCCATTTACTTGTATTTTCTTCAATTATTTCATCAGTGTTTTGTAGTTTTCTCTATATGTCTTTTACCCCTTGATTAAATTTACACTTAAGTATTTTGTGTTGTTGTTGTGCTTGTAAATGGAATTGCTTTCTTAATTTCATTTTTGGATAGTTCATTATTAATATATAAAAACACTACTCATTCCTGTATGTTGATCTTGATTCCTGCAACCTTACTAAATTTATCAGTTCTAAACAGTTTTTTGGTGGAGTCTTTAGGATTTTCTATACATAACATTATGTGTACCAACAAACAGAGATAATTTTGCTTTTTTCTTTCCTATCAGGATACCTTGTATTACCCTCTTGCCTAATGGCTCTGGCTGGGACTTTCAGTTCTATGTTGAAAAGAATTGGCAAGTGTGGGCATCCTTGTCTTGTTTCTAACCTTAGAGGAAAAGCTTTCAACTTCTCACCATTGAGTATGATGTTAGCTATGGGTTTGTCATATATCCTTTATTGTGTTGAGATATATTCCCTCTATAACTAATCTGTTGAGTTTTATCATGAAGAGGTGTTGAATGGCTTTTCTGCATCTATTGAGATGATCACATGGTTTTTATATTTCATTTTGTTAATGTAGTGTGTTTATATATTTGTGTATATTTAACCATCCTTGTATCCCAGGCACAAATCCCATATGACCATGGTGAATGATTCTTTCAATGTGTTGTTAAGTTCAGTTTGCTAATATTTTGTTGAGGATTTTTGCATATATAGTCATCAGGGATATTAGCCTGTAATTTTTTTTTCTTGTGATTCCTTGTCTGGCTTTGGTATCAGGGTAATGCTGACTTTGTAAAATGGGTTTGGAAGTATCCCTTCCACTTCAGTGTTTTGGAAAAGTTTGAGAATTGGTATTAGTTCTTTAAGTGTTTGGTAGAATTCAGAAGAGCAGCCATCAAGTCTTGGCCTTTTCTTTGATGGGAGATTTTTCACTAGAGATCCAATCTCCTTCCTTGTTATTGGTCAGTTGTGATAGGAGCTTATCATTTCTTCTAGATTATCCAATTTGTTGCCATATGATTGTTTGTAGTAATATCTAATGACACTTTATGTTTCTGTGGTATCTGTTATAGTGTCTCAACTTTCAATTCTCACTTTATTTGAGTCTCTCCTTTTTTTCCTAGTCAGTCTAGCTAGGAGTTTGTAGATTTTTATCTTTGGAAAAAAACAACTTTTAGTTTCACTGATATTTTTCCATTGTTTTTGTAGTCTCTGTTTCATTTATTTCTGCTCTGATCTTTTTTGTTTCCTTCCTTCTGCCAACTTTAGGCTTAGTTTGTTCTTCCTTTTGTAGTTCCTCAAAGTGTAACATTAGGTTGTTTATTTCTTCTCTTTTGATATAGACATTTATTTCTATAAGTTCCCTTCTTAAGATTGCTTTTGCTGCAACCCATAAGTTTAGATATGCTGTGTTTCCATTTTCATTTGTTTCAAATATATTTATATCTTTGATCCATTTTAAGTTAATTTTTGTATGTGGTGGGAAGGGCCCAATTCCATTGTTTGGCATGTAGAAATCCAGTTGTCCCAGCACCATTTGCTGGAGAGATTATTCTTTTATTATTGAATGGTCTTTACATCCAAGTCAAAAATTAAGTGACCATTGATGTATGGGTTTATTTCTGGACTCTCAATTATATTCTCTTGATTTGTAAGTCTATGTCAGTACCATGCTATTTTTATTACTGTAGTTTAGTAATAAGTTTTGAAATAGGTATGTGTGAGTTCTATGACTTTGTTCTTTTTTCAAGATTATTTTGGTTATTTTGGGTCCCTTATAATTCCATGTGAATCTTAAGATCAGCTTTTCTATCTTTGCAAACAAACAAACAAAAAAAACCATTGGGATTTTGATAGGAGTTACACTGAATCTGTAAAACACTTTGACTAGTATTGCTATCTTAACAGTATCATCTTTCAATCTATTTTTCAATTTATTTGGGATGTCTTTAATGTTTTCAGCAGTGTTTTATAGTTTTTTTATGTATAAGTGTGGCACCTCTTTGGTTAAAATTATTCCCGAGTATTTTATTCCTTTTGATTATAAATTGGATTGTTTTCTTAATTTTCTTATCAGATTGTACATTGCTATTATATTTGTATACTACTGATTTTTATTGGTTCACCTGGTATCCTGCAACTTTACTGAGTTTATTAACTCCCGTAATTTGAATGTGTGTGTTTGTGTATATTCTTCATCATATAAGATCATGTCATGTACAAATAGAGATACTTTTACTTCTTTCTTTCATATTTGGATGTATTTTATTTCTTTTTCTTGCCAAACTGCTTTGGTTAGAACTTCAGTAAGTTTGTTGAATAGAAGTGCTGAAAGTTGGCATCCTTGTCTTCTTCCTGAACATGGAAAGATGGCTTTCAGTCTTTTACCATTAAGTATGATGTTAGCTTTGGGTTTTTTTTAATTAATGCTCTTTTCATGATAAGGAATTTCCCTTATATCTTTAGCATTTTCCACAATAAAAATATCATGAAAGAGTACTGAATTTTGTCACGTGCTTTTTCTGCATCAATTGAAATGATCATGTGATATTTTTTCCTTCATTCTATTAATGCGGTATATTATATTGCTTGATTTTTATATGTTGAACCACCCTTGCATTCCAGGGATAAATCTCATTTGGTCATAGTATATAATTTTTAAAATATACTAAACTTAGTTTGCTAGTATTTTGTTAATTTAGTATTCATATACTGAATTTAGTTTGCTAGAATTTAGTATTTTAAAGAGATTCTCTCTTAAAAAAAAGGAAAACATAGATCTAAATTGTTTTTTCTGTGCCAATCTGTACTCCTCTTTTCTTCTCATTATTTCAGAATTAACCAAAGTAAATATTTTGTTGTGTTTCGTTCACCTTTTTTACTTTGTTTTTGTGAACAGATAGCTTCCAAACCATATATAGATGATATAATATTGTAAATGGTAAATGTTATCCTTTCTTACCCATTTCAATCTTGAGCTTTTCCAACATTATTGTTCATGAGAAGTTTTAGTTACAACTATTCACAATGGTCTCCTTTCCTCCAAAGAAGAGAAGGGTAAATTGGAAAAATAATGTTCCTTGACATTTCAACATTGGAGTGCATGGAGAAATCAGTGCTTCCTACACCTCCAGTAGAGTGTTTTTATAAGCTCTGGTTCCTGTTTTATGACCTCTAAAGCTTTGTCACGTATTTGCTGTTTTAAAAGTTTCAGAAAAGGCTGTTCCTAAGGATAGCAAGACTCTGCAAAGAATAGTTCTGTGATCTTGTTCTGTAGACATGGTGTTTTCCAGTAGTTGGTTCAGTGAAATAACAGATTATTTATAGAAACCAGGTAGAGTCAATATGATGGACTGAGCTAACTCAAAAAAGATCCTTCCAAACACACATACATGTTAGGTGAAATATAAACAAAGGCAGGCTCTCAAAACATAACTAAGCTCAAAAGAACGAGAAGTAAATCCAGATACCAAAAACAGAGGCATCAAAGCCAGCAGGGTTGGAGGAGGTGAAGCCAAGGAGGCTGCATGGGAGTATCAGACCATGCAAAGGGCTCAGAGGCAGAGGTTTCAGGGGTTAATGCAGGGAGAGAACAGCTTAGTCCCATGTGAGATATAACAAAACCCTATGCATAAAGTTGCAAATTTTGTAGGGATGCCATTTTAGTGAAACAGAAACTAGAAAAATTTTTCTCCTTAGATTGACAGAGAAGCAATGAGTCATCCTGTGTGCCCAGGGAAATAGATGAAAGAAAGAATTACCCACTAGAAACTGGAAGCCCATGCTTATATGAGAGGTCCAATTTCAGGCTTCCCAATGCTACATGCTAATATATTAATATACAAATTGATGTAACCCATAGGGCCCTAGCAGAGGCAAAAGAAAACTCATTCTGAAGAACTAGAGCACACACAGGAAATGAACCACAATGAAGTAGAGAGTCCTTCTGTACTAAGGATAGGAAAATTAGCTTCCCACTAGCTGGAATTGCAAGGAAAGTCTGAAAGATTCTATAAAATAGTGATGAAAGAAGATACAGATATCAAAAAGCAAGAGAAGGGTAGTATGTAAGAACAGGTGGATTTGGAAGAAAAATAAAACATATAGACATGAAAAGTCCAGTGATTTAAATTAAAACATATTAGAAAATTTTAAAGTAGTTTAGATAAAGCTGAAGGGAGAAGGGGAATGAAAAACATGGGAGAGATTGAGGGATGTGGAAGATAGAATGAGATCAATATGGAGATACTGTAGATAGAAGCTCCAGGAGAAGGTAAGAGAACGGAGGGGAGGCAGGAATCTCAGTGTTTTCTGTAAGTGAAGATCCACAAACATTCAAGCTGTTGTAGCTTTCCAGACCTGAGCAGCTGAACAGGATATAAAAACAAACCTATAACCAGTCATACTAAATATTGTCATGAAACTACAGCCCATCAAAGACAAAGGGAATTATTGTAAAAGCAACCAGAAGGAAAAGACAGATTCCCTGCAAAAAATGGCAAACTGAGTAGCCTTCAGTGCTGAAGACAAGAAGAGATGGAAAAATCAGAGTTGTGTGTTCTGAAGTGTTTGCATTATTGAAGAAGGGGGTTAAATTATTTTCTAACTTTTGACCTTGTCAAATATGAAGGCCAGAAATGTAAGGGTGACCACTGAAATAAATAATAAAGTATTCCTCTAAACCAAAAAATAAAAGCAAAAAACATGATAAACAGGAAGCATAAAATAAATGACACCATTTATACGTATTTTTAAATATAATTGGATATTAATTACCCATACATATCTATGAAGCAACAGTATGAAATATAGACTGGAAAGCTGTTTCTTTTTTATGGAAGGGAGAAGAATGGCGAGTATAAGGAATTTATATTTAAGACTTTATTATTTTATTAAAATCTGAAGTAATCGTAGTTAGGCCTGGTCCTGACATTTGCAGGACTTGGTATAAGAGTACCAGTGGCGACCTTGAACCACACATAAATATGTGAAAGTTACAAATCAAGCTAGCAAAGAATTCTGTCCCTTCATAGTGACACCTTCATAAAGCCTGGTGCGCTTCCTGATTCCTGGCTTATTTGAAGGCCTTAGCCAGAGCAAGGCAGCGTGGGAAAGAGCTCACTCCCTGCACACCCTCTCTATGCTTCAGAACCCCAGCTCTGCCCTGCACTGAGGGCATCTGCACACGTGTGGTGTGGTGAACATCCCAGCCCACACATCCAGGTTCTGTTCACATCCCCATGCAAAAAGCACCCCTTGGCCACCCCCACAGACCTGGGGTGTGCACATTGGCTATATGGTCTGCTTTTAGGGGGATGGAGCTCAGGATGGAGTCAAGTTAGCCTTGGATGGAGGCCTGGGTGGTCATTGAGCAGGGACTTCTAGGGTCCCAAATAACTGAGGTGGTGGATGGCAGGCCTGGGCCATGGGAGGGTGTACCTCCTTGGCTGCGGACCCCTCACAGTGGGTGGAGGAAGGGCTGCGGCACAGAGTGGGTCCCTCTGAAGCAAGAAGTCACATTTTTAAATAATATCTCATTATAGGCTGAGCACAGTGGCTCATGCCTGTAATCCCAGCACTTTCGGAGGCTGAGGTGGGCAGATCACCTGAGGTCAGGAGTTCATGACCAGTCTGGCCAACATGGCAAAACCCCATCTCTACTAAAAATACAAAAATTAGCCAGGCATGGTGGCAAGTGCCTGTAATCCCAGCTACTCAGGAGGCTGAGGCAGGAGAATCACTTGAACCTGGCAGGCGGAGGCTGCAGTGAGCCGAGATTGCGCCACTGCACTCCAGCCTGGGCAACAAGCAAGACTCTGTCTCAAAAACAAAAAGAAAAAAAATTAATTTTAAAAAAAGAAGACAGAGAAAAGCGTTCACCACTCTAGGCGGCATCTAGGCAGCGTCTGCCAGCACAGGGGCCCTGCCAGCGAAGCCCCATCTGACCTTTGTCAAGTTATTTGACACAGCTGAGTCTGTTTTCTCACCCGCCTGGTGAGAGGCCAACATGTATAATTTCAATGATCCCTCCCATTTCTGAGGATCTGTGACATTCTCATAAGCCCCATCATGAGGAGGAGCTTCCGGGATGGCCAGGGTGGTTCAGGAGGCATGTCCCTGTGGTCCAGGGGCATGGGGGCAGAGCCTAGTCCTGCATGGTCTCCAGCTTCTGAGAAAATAATGTGTCAGTTGCCCATTATGTCCCCATGTGGGGCCTGGCTGGTGAGGCTACCCTGGGGCCAGGCAGGGTGACGGGCCCCCTCTGCACACAGTGCCCTTTATTTTGTGCAGGAGTCATGGCCAGTGCTGGGCACGTGTTGGACAGGGAGGACAGGCCCTTCTTTATACCTGCCACATTCTGAAACCAGGCAGCACAGGGAGCTATGGACAGTCGGTGATGGCAGCTACACAGAGGGACAGGTGCCACGGGCTCACTCCTCCTGTGTTTGCACATCCATGCCTTCCAGGGCAATTGCTCAGCCAGACCCGGTGAGATTAATTTGGCCCATGGAAGAAAGAGGAGACGGGAGGGAGGACCAGTGTGAAAGGATGGAGAAAGTATTTTTCTTCCTCAGCCATGAGACGTTTTGCCAAGCTTAGCTAGCTGAGGCTCACCCTTAATTGGTAATGAATTAAACATTGTTATTTCAACCAAGGCACTCAGAAATGCCCTCTCCTGGAAATTCAAAATGAACTTCAGCTCAAAGAACTGTGAAGAAGAGCCAGGGAGCTAGGTGGGTCTGCAGTCATGGGAGGGGCCTCCTCAGGCTCCAGGCTCACTGATCGATCGGGGGCGGGGTACATGGGATTCAAGCACCTGCAGCTTCTTCTACAACTCCGTATCCCCTCACGTTCCCACAAACGTGAGGGGGGCTGTATTTGTCTGCCTGGGCTGCCACAATAAAGTGCCATAGGCTGTGTGGCTTAAACAGCAGAAATTGAGTTTGTCACAGTCTGGAGGCTGGAAGTCCATACTGGAGCTATCTACAGATTGGTTTCTCATGCGAGCACTCTCCTTGGCTCACAGGTGGCTGTGTGCTCTGTGGTCTTCCCTCCGTGTATGCCTGTGTCCTCATCTCCTCTTCTTATTAGGACAGCAGCCATGCTGGATTAGGGCCCACCCTGATGACCTCATTTCACCTTAATTACCACTTTAAAGGCCCTGTTTTGAAATACAGTCCCATTCTGAGGTACTAGGGGTAAGGACTTCAACATGTGAGTTTAGAGGGGACACCATTCAGCCCATAATCTATTATGCCTCTAGGTCACTGGCAAACTCCTGTAATGACAAGCGAAATGAGAGCCTGATAGTAAAAATCAAAGCACTTTGACCTGCCTGGGCAGTTTTCAAGCAGTCCCTTTGGGTTTATAGAAATAAACAGACTGGGCATGGTGGCTCACACCTGTAATCCTAGCACTTTGGGAGGCCGAGGCAGGAGGATCACTTGAAGCCAGGAGTTTGAGACCAGCTTGGGCAGCAAAGCAAGGCCCTGTCTCTGCAAAAAATGTTTAAAATTAGCCAGGTGTGGTGATGCACACCTGGAGTCCCAGCTACTCAGGAGGCTGAGGTGGGAGAATTGCTTGAGCCCAGGAGTTCGAGGCTGCAGTGAGCTATGATTGTGCCACTGCACTCCAGTCTGGACGACAGTGAGACTCCATCTTTTTAAAAAAATAAAATAGTATAGAAATAGCCAAGCTCCAGAACAGTTCCACATGTCTTCACAGCAGTGGCAACCTTGAAGGGAATAGGTTCAGGAAAGGCAGGGACTGCTCCTTAGCCGTCTGTTTTAGAAGAAAACTCGCCTTGATTTTCATTGGGGTTCAGAATAATCAAGTTCTGCAGAACGAAGCTGGGCTGTGGCTGGGGTCCTGAGGCCTCCGCGGGGCTCTCACCCCGTGCAGGCAGGGGGCTGCAGGCAGGAGTGAGGCGCGGAGACGTTTACCCGGAAACAGGCCTCTCCTTGCAGAAGTGTCCTGAAAAGCCCACGGTCCCGCGGGTATGGACCGGGCACATGCACACTTCAGCGAGGAGGAGGCGCTGGCTAAGGGAGGGACTGGAAACCGCGTTTTCCACAACAGGGAGCCAGCATTGAGGCGCCCAGATGGCATCTGCTGGAAATCACGGGCCGCTGGTGAAGCACCACGCCTTACCCGACGTGGGGAGGTGATCCCCCACCTCACCCCACCCCCTTCTGTCTCCTTGTGCAACCCGAGTGTTCAGGTGACAAGAGACTGACGCGCTTGCTTTAACCGCAGGCTGAACGAGCGCGACCGCCTGATCAAGAGGCTGGGCCGGAAGACGCCCCCGACGCTGTTCCGGGGCAGCTCCCTGCAGCAGGGCGTCCCGCGTGAGTACCGCGGGCGGGGGCTGATGGAGGAGTGGGTGTCGGTGGGGGGCGGGGGTTGATGAGGAGTTGGGGGAGCGGGCGCTGATGGGGGGCCGGGTGAGTGCTGACGGGGGGTGGGGGCGGGGCGTGCGTTTGGAAGTGGAACTGCAAAATGTGTATTTGGCCCCAGGAACGTGCAGCTTGAGTGTAGGCAATTCCCTGGGACCACAAAATCCGTAAACTTAAAATCCTGGTGTGGTTATGATCCTTCCGTCAGCCTCCCAAGAGGACTTTTTTAAGGTTGAAGCAGTATGACCTTTAAACTGTTGCCCCTAAAGATAGCAATATGAACTGTTTTGTGTAGTATTGCCATATTGATTGAAACAATGACCATCATTGGGGAAAAACATCATGCTTCTCCCAGGAAGGCTGCCCCACGTCTAAGCCTGGCGTCCCCCTGCCACCCCCGCCCCCACCTCCAGATTCCAGAGGAGAGTGGGAGGCTGTGAAACATCCCGTCTCCCCTGCCCCCGACTTTGGAGCTCAGGGGGAGCTCAGGGGCTTGTTTTTAGCAATCCAGTCATCCGATCCCAGCTGAGGCAGATCCAGGCCACCTTCCCCAGGGCCAAGGCCAACCCAGCCCTGCCTCTCTGTGTCCTGCGGCCTTCCCCAGCCCCCTCTCCACCCCCATCACGTGCACACGCCAGCTTTTCCTCCCATACCTACTCCCTGCCTCCCTTTCCCTTCCGGAGGAGTTTAGAGGGAAACGACTGGTAGAAAGAGATGAGTTGGGCCGGACGCGGTGGCTCACGCCTGTAATCCTAGGACTTTCGGAGGCTGAGGTGAGTGGATCACTTGAGGTCAGGGGTTGGAGACCAGCCTGACCAACATGGTGAAACCTCGTCTCTACTAAAAATACAAAATTAGCCGGGCGTGACGGCACATGCCTGTAATCCCAGCTACTTGGGAGGCTGAGGCAGGAGAATCACGTGAACCTAGGAAGCGGAGGTTGCGGCGAGCCGAGATCATACCATTGCACTCCAGCCTGGGCAACAAGAGCGAAACTCGGTCCAAAAAAAAAGAAAGAAAGAAAGAAAGAGACAGATTTATGAACGTGAAGAATCATTGTTCACACAGTACAGGCAGTGAAGGATCTGTGTTCTGTTGAGCTCTGCCTGTCAACAGGTATTTGCAGACTTTCTCAATGGAGAGAGAAGGAGGGAGACAGAATATCATTGCTTTTCAGTAATCTACCCCCTGTCCTCACTTTCCCATGTGGAATCGTATGGGAAGAAGGGGACTGACATGCTTCTGTCCTTTAATGCTCCACTGCCCTGGGAGGTGGGTAATGCCACCCCAAGGACACAAAGCAGAGGCTCAGGTCAGAAAGTGGCTGGCCCAGCATTGCTCAGTGGCATGCCATGAGGTCTGGATTGCAGCCTCAGACTCTGGCCCAAAAGAGAGGTAAGTCAAGAGGTTTGATGGGACAGGAGTGCTAACTGTAGGGCAGCCCTCTGGAGATGGGCTGCCTGGGTTCCTGTCCCTGCTCCCCTGCTTTTTCGTGACCTTGGGCATGTTACTTAATGTCTGCTTCTGCATCTGTAAAATTGGGTAATATGAGAACTTACTGGATGCCAGAGGTTCAGTGTAGGTCCTGCCACCCACAGCTGCGCAGAAAGCCAATCACTGAAACAACAATTATAGCCAAGGAAGAAGGCTTTATCTGGTGCTATAGCCAAGGAGGTGGCAGATTAGTCTCAAATCCATATCCTTGACTGACTAAAATTAGGGGTTTATATAGCAGGGAAGAAATGTTAACAATGTGTAAGAAAACAGGAATCAGTAGGGGTAAGGAAGCAATCAAGATGAATGAGGGGCTTAGCATCTCATTGTCTGGATGAGATCATTGGGTGAGTTTCAGATCTTTGCTACTTTTCGAGAGGCCTGTGGGTCCCTACCTAAGGAAGGAACTCAGATAAAACAAATACAAATGTCAAGCTTTAAGACCAGAAGGGTCATTTCTATGTTAAAAAAACAAAAAAAAACAAAAACAATACTGTCTATGGGACTATTGGGTTGGTTTCAATTAGGAGGATTAAATGAGATCATAAAGATAAAGTGTCTATATAGGCAATATAGGGTCCAATAAATGTTGGGTATTATTATTCTGCCATTAGCTGAATAATTTTGGGAAACTTAATTTCTCTAAATTTTTATTTTCTCCTATGGAGAAAAAAGAATTTTAATGATATACATCTTACACAGTCCTGTGAGTCTTCATGACAGCATGTGTAAAGCACCTTCTGTATGCCAGACACAGAGAAAACACATACAGGTTCCCAGAACTCTACAGGGTCTGTTCTGTTGAGCCGTGTTGCCTCTCTGATGAATGTTTCAAAATAACCATAGACAGAATATACACGATATATATGTTGTGATCAAAGACCGAATGAGAATTTTTATGGGCGCGTCATAAATGTCTTAAAGACAACTACTAAATGCTTTTCTTAAGTCAATATTTTGAAGGCCAAAAAAAAATCTACTGAATAAATATAAGAAATAAGAAGGCTTCTAAAATCACACCACATTTTTTAAACACTCAGTGACTAGTACCAGAACCTGATGGATAACTTAGGACGTTTCTGTCACTAACAGCCAGAGAAGATCGTCGGGTGGTCAGAGCTGGTCCTGGGGTGCAGGATGGGCATATAGCAGGTCTCAGCCTTTGATGTTCCGCCTGGGTCTGTCCAGGAAACTGGCAGGAAAAACTCTAATCTTGGTAGTATTTTAGTTCCTGTGAGCCACCAACATACAATATTTGTAATCAGCATTTCCTACACAGTCTGATTTCCTCTTTGTCCCCGTGGTCTTCTCATTTCTATGGCTATTAGGAATCTTTCCAGACAGGAAACTGCTATTTTCATTAAGATGCTATCAGAGCACAGATTCAAAGGAATGCTACTTAAGGGGAGTTTTATTCCAAAATAATGAAAAAAAAAAAGACATAATTTTATGGATTTCACCAAATGTTCTACCCGGAGAAGACAAAACAGCTAAGAAATCCGTCTTTCCTCCCACCTCCTTTCACCTACACGATTCTGTTCTCCATTCTGGCTGTGGCTATTTAAGAAAGCAGATGCTTTAGGAAGCCAGCCAGGGAAAGTTCAGTTAGTTGGGTCCATGAGAGCTCCCTCCAGGCCCCCATCAGGACTTTTCTGGCTGTTAGGACTTCCTGAAACATGAGTGAAAGTAGGGAGTGCAAAGAGCTGGAGGCTTCCTCTGAGCTCCCCGTTTGGATGCAAATGACAGTTAAAGGTTCATTAGGCAGAGCTGGGGAGCAGGTCTGTATCTTCATCCGGTGGGACAGAGGCTGGGCAGGCAGGACTGATTGAGGGGTGATGGTGTCTGGTTTTCCAGTAAAACTCCTCCCATGACAGCTCTAACTCCCACCAGGCCTGGTTTCTAAGAGGAAAATGTTTAATCTGAAATTTTATCTGAACATGGGAGGACTCCCTCTCCCAAGATAAACCTATCAGGCCATTCTCCTTTCACTCTTGAATTGTAGAGTCCACTTTCATTCTCGGTTAAAGTTAAGAAAGTCTTAGCGTACAACACGCTGGAAATGTGGTGGTAGGTGCAGCCAAAGGGAACTAGGGAGGATGGTGGGAGACATTTAGCACAGACCTCACGCTGCTCTACTTACCCTGGGAGGTTTACAACAGGAGGGGGAACTCTTCTCTGCCTGTCTCTTCAAAGGGAAACCTCGAAACCCTTCCCATCCCAGAGGGGCTAAATCATCCTGCTGCAATCCCGTGGGAGGCCCTTGTGGCCATGGCACTAATGCACACAGAAGAAGTGACAGAGTTATGAGCTGAAGAAACCCCCGGAGTTGGGTTTCCAGTAGACACAGGCATGTTATGGAAAACAAGATAAATAAAAGAAAAGGCTTTTGCACCTTCCATTTGAACAGGGAGTAGACTATTCCAAAGGCTAGGATACCTTTCCCGAAAGGACACTCCCTAATTTATTTTTATGTCTCCATGAGTTCCCTCCAACCAGGAGAAAAAAGCAGGCCAAAAGAGATATAATAGGTAGTTAATTG
The DNA here is from genome assembly GCF_028858775.2 of Pan troglodytes. Taxonomy (NCBI): domain Eukaryota; kingdom Metazoa; phylum Chordata; class Mammalia; order Primates; family Hominidae; genus Pan; species Pan troglodytes. Next base: position 25,185,293 of record NC_072412.2, read on the forward strand.
TTCTTTTTGGATGGACTGTTGACACCGACCCTTTCTTTTCTGACGCGGATGCAGAGGCCTCCGTGTTGGTGCAGTGTGAACTAGCACTGACAGAGGGAGAGAATCCTGCAGCCTGGGTGTGACGGGCCATGAACATGTCCTGGAGCCCATAGAGAGGACTGGAGGTTGAGAGAACTTGGGCCTTGCCTGGTCCAGGCCTTTTAATTTACAGAAAAGTACATCAAGACCCAGGGAGCTTAAAGAGCCCAAAGTCACATGGACAAGTAGCAGCAAGCAAGGACTAGAACCACCCTTTGTTTCCTGGCCACCACCCCGACCCCATGCTGCAGCCACTTGGGGCCACCAGAATCTAAGATGAAAACAAGCGAGTGGAGAAAGACATCTTCAGGGTGGAGAGCTCAGTAGTCCTCAGCTTGCCACCGGAAGAGTTTATAAAGAGTATGTCCCATTCTTTGGGGTGACTGTTCTTTACTCAGAACCACTTCTGTAGGACTGAGGAGCAGCCCCCGGGAGTGGTGCAGCAGCTGTGGAGCCAGTGACGACCCTGCCATTGCAGCTGCTGTTCTGCCAGGCCCCCTCGGGAAGACTTCAGATGTGGACTAGAAACGTTCCTTGTTAAAGAACTGGAGAATGGAAATTGTCCAAGTTGACCACAGTACATAGCCTTGTTACTGGAGCAGACGAGGCAGTGTTATTTGCTAGATTTTGCTTTGAAACATCCCAAGGAAAGGCGTCTCCTCTTGGACTGCAGTAAAAATGCTTCATAAAGGGCAGCTTGTACAGGATTGGGGATGAGAGTGTGTGTGCCACACGGTGCCAGAGGGAGGCAGGAGGCCGGGGCAGCACCTCCAAAGCTGGGCAACGGAGGTTTCCTTGTCCCTGCTGCTAATCTCTGATTAAGCAACTTGGTGAAAATCCAAAAGCTCTTAGGAGAACAGGAGTGGTGGCATTTGCTCTTCGGTGCTTGGAAGCAGATCATGTGAAAACTCTAAAGCCCTGAGAATCAAAGCACAGCCACCTACCTGGTCAGGAAGTTCAAGTGCACTAGGTGTGGGCCCAAGGCTGGCACAAGCATATCCGCCCCCAAGGGAGCTCCCCTCCAGGCTGATGCTGCCTTCAGGCTCAGACACCCACCTGCTCCTGTACCCAGCTGTCTGAGGGCTCACAATGGTCTGGGAGCTGCTTCACTGTGGCTACCATGTGGTGGGAATTTTTGGTTTGTAGGTTTTGTTTTGCTAGAAATGGAGGTGAGCAAGTAGACAAAAGCCCCCTGTGGAAGATTCCTCTCTGTTCTGTTCTCTTCTGTTCTGTTCACCCTGGCTCAGCTTGTATCACCTTCTCTCCCGCCCACTGTCTCTTCCTCCCGTGGCCTCACTGGTCTGGGCCCTCCTCCCTGCTGCTCAGCCCATGTCCTCAGTCAAGTCTCAGGCCACCTCTGCAGACAAGCCCTTGCCTCCCCCGATAACCCCCCTGAGCCTTTGGGATTCTCAGGCAGTGGCCAGAAGGCATGCTCTCTGGAAGAGCCGGGAAGCCAGCCCAGGACCGGGACTCTCAGTTATGGGAACACACAGAGTAAGAAAACAGCCTGAGTGTCTTCTTTTAAAGTCTCCTCCTCTTCTCCATCCCACGAGGGCTCTTCTGTCTTGTTACTGTATGTCTTGATACTCTAGAAATTTCCTTTTTAAGCCAGATGCCTCAGGAAATTAACAGGCAGTCCAGGAACTGATTCATGGGCACCCTTTTTGACTTCTTTTCTCCTTCTAAAGAGTATGACAGTGAACTCACAGCTCCCCTGATAAGTTGTACGCATGCATGGATGGAATTCAAGATTGTCAGGTTTTTTTATTGTGTTGTCTTTTGGCCAGAATGTCTAATTGAGCTGTGGGACTTTTCCAGACCCCTGACACAGAAGGGTTAGCCAATGGAGAGCAGGCTTTATAAATGTCTTTCTGTGGGAAGGGCCAGTTGGAAGAAAAGCCCCACTCTGGGCTTGTGAACACTAAAGCTGTTTCTCAGCTCTAGAGTGTGGACCCTGGGTTTGCTTCCCAGCTCTGCCACTCACGAGGTCTGTGACCTTGGGCAGGTCACAAAAATCTCTGTGCCTCAGTTTTCTCATCTGTGAAGTGGGAGGAGTATAATCCCCTATCTCATAGGGTTTCTGGGAGGATTAAATGAGCTTTATTTTATAGCACAGTGTCTTAGACACATGGCATTTAATGAGTCTTGGCTATTATTTATTTTATTAATAGTATATGAACTGATTGTGTAAGAACAGTCTTTGTGTGGCCACAGGTCCAATCAATCACTAAATTCCTTTTGAGTTTATTGTGTAATCTTTTTCTTTACATGGAAACAACCCTACTTTGATTACTTATTACCAGTCCAGATCAGTCTGATTTAAAAACAGGGCTGGGTGTGGTGGCTCAGGCCTGTAATCCCAGCACTTTGGGAGGCCAAGGTGGACAGATTGCTTAAGGTCAGGAGTTTGAGACCAGCCTGGCCAACATGGTGAAACCCCGTCTCTACTAAAAATACAAAAAAAAAAATAGCTGGGCGTGGTGGTGCATGCCTGTAGCCCTAGCTACTCAAGAGGCTGAAGCAGGAGAATTGCTTGAACCCTGGAGGCGGAAGTTGCAGTGAGCTGGGATCACGCCACTGCACTCCAGCCTAGGCGGCAGAGCAAGACTCTGTCTCAAATAAACAAACAGGAAGGCTCCAGGCATCACGTGCATTTTGCCAGCTTGCACTATTAGTGTTGTGTGTGTGTTTCCCTGGCATGTTTACAGCTTCATAAATTAGCCGGCTGTCCTACAGCATCAGGCAGACAGGAGTGTTTTTTCTTAATTGGCAGTGGGAAAGTGGAGTCGGGGACCAGTGACCCACTGTGTGTGATTCCCACACTGAGCTCAGCCGCAGCCTCCTAGAAATAGGAAACCTACCCTCAGAGCCTTTCCCTTCCCGGCATCAGCAACTAGAACCATGGGACCCCGGTTAGCCTGCACATGGCCACAGGTTTCTTCATCTCAAGCCTCCACCTATCCAAGGCTAAGGAGGCCAGATGTCGCACTCACCCGCACACTGCCAAAAAAAGCAGCTTATTTTAAACCTAGTGTGCTCCCCCAATTCTCCTGTTAACCAGTTTCTCCTGTGTGCTTCACTTTCAGATGGGTATGCTTTTTCTCAAGAAGAACACGGAGCTGTGAGTCAGGAAGAAGTCATCCGTGCTTATGACACCACCAAAAAGAAATCCAGGAAGAAATAAGACATGAATTTTCCTGACTGATCTTGGGAAAGAGATTCAGTTTGTTGCACCCAGTGTTAACACATCTTTGTCAGAAAAGACTGGCGTCAGCAGCCAAAACACCAGGAAACACATTTCTGTGGCCTTAGCCAAGCAGTTTGTTAGTTACATATTCCCTCGCAAACCTGGAGTGCAGACCGCAGGGGAAGCTATCTTTGCCCTCCCAACTCGTCTGCAGTGCTTAGCCTAACTTTTGTTTATGTCGTTATGAAGCATTCAACTGTGCTCTGTGAGGTGTGAAATTAAAAACATTATGTTTCACCAATATTTAAACATCAGTACTAGTTGTCCTGGGAGAAAGGGAAAGGAGTTTTATGTTGCGTGAGAGGCCCATCCTGTGTAATTGGAGCAGGACACACTTGCTTCCTGTTGAGTTAACTCACAGGTTAAGTCCAACGGGCCACATGCAGACTTCACTGTAGGCAGGTTGCTCTCCTGCTTTGATTCCTGTTTTGTGTGTAAAATTGGCATAAACTTCTTGATTGCAGTGAAATCACAAAATTCTATATCGGGGTGGTCAACCTGAGAACATTTATTTGAACCTCTTAGCCACATTTCCAGCAGGGCAAACCAACTGATGCCCTGGCAGAGTCTTCCGCACCCTCTCCAGGTGCACTCGGCCCAGTCCTGCCGCCGTGTCCAGGCGCCCCTCACCCCCACACCTGCTGCATGGCTGGCCACACCACTCAGTGCATGGCGGCTGATGGGCAGCCAACCCAAACCCGCGCCTTTCCTTGTTCCACTGCAGACTCAGATACAGATGCGAAAAATTCTTTCTTCCACCGCCCTTCTCGTTCTGTAAAGAAAGAAAAGAAACATAGCCTTTCTGCATATATTCTAAACGTCTCTCTGCCTCTGTCTGACATGGGGCCACCCCACAGGTCAGAGTGGTGGTAGAACCCCTTCAGGACTCCCAGCCGTGGTCAGGCTCTGAATACTCCCTTCCCAACATCCAGACTGCTGGGCCTTTGGCATCCACTTACATTAGAACCCATGCTTGTTTCAGAGCACATTTTGGACTTTCACTGTTGGGAAATGAATGAATTTATAACATGCCTGCACAGCGAAGGAACACACCTGTCGCTCTTAGCTCTAGAGTCAGAGGATGAGTAAACCCAGATGCAAGAGTATAGGACATTGAGTGGGGAGAACAAGATGACCACAGAAGTCCTCAGAAGGAGAAGGAAGGACACGGAGACACTGAGAGGAGGACACAGAGGAATCGCCACCAGATCGTTGCAGTAGAAACTCTGAAATAAGCCTTGAGACCCAGACAATTGTCATGATCAGCCCAGCGTGTATGAGAGTTTAAACAAGACCTTCACACACAGTTCTAATTGAAAAGAATTCCAAACATTTCAGGGAAACACCTTTTTAAAAAATATACTGACATGGTTTCCTTTCTGTATCCCATCAGTGTTAGACACAGGTACCTATCAGAATATGGCATATCCTGAATTATCTAAGACAAGGAAGTGAAGAACGGAATCACTGACTTTCCCAACTGCAGAGTCCCACACTTAAATCTCAACAGAACCTAGATGTCTTCAGGCATGAATGTGAGCACCTGGAGCCCTTACTAAACAACCTGCCTGGAGCCCTGTTCTCTGCTCTGGTTGCCAAACCAGATTTTTGGATGGCCTAAATACTTGTGGGCAACTGTTAACTGGTGAAAAATGGGAGTTGAGAGCATGTTTTGGATTTTCACTGTGGGGAAATGAATGAATTTATCACATGACTGTGCAGCGAAGGAGCACACCTGTCACTCTTAGCTCTAGAGTCAGAGGATGAGTCAACCCTGTAGGGATTGACTCATCCTAATTGTGCTAAGTTAGGAAATAACACTTTAGTGCACTTTGCTTCCTAACCCTTTTTTGTCAGAAATCTACAACTTACTGGGCATGGAAATAATAATTTAAAATATGATTTGCATTGATTAAGAAAACTCATCCTCACTTATGAGGTGACCAGGATGCAGAGAGGGCCTGAGGGGCAGCAGAACAATGCAATTCACAGGTGAGGCTCCAAAAAGGGCCATTTCTTTCTCCCCAAGGTGCACAGAACATTTTTAAATATCAGAGTACCCAGCAAGACGGAAGGACTGTCATGCAGGAACTATAACACAAAATGTGCCTATGACTAACACGACAAACCAAGGTGTATGGTTTCTTTGCACACCCAGAAAGGTGATGGCCAAAATACAGAGGAGAAACGAAAACTGGAATTGAATGTGCATTAGGCATCTTAACTATTCATAGTTTGTTTCATTTGGGAACTAAGCCTATTTGGAAAGAGTGGATTAGAAATTGAATTATTTGTCAAACAGTTAGCTGTGTCTTGAACTTGAAGCCTTCCAAATCAGAATTATGTATTTAAGTGTGTGTTTGTGTTTGTTTAGGGTTTTTGTTTCTTACATTAGAGTTCATATTTTCTGGGATTTAAGGATACAGGTGTATTTTCCTATTCTCTTGAGAAGTAGACTAAACAATCTTTGCAATGATGACAGATGCACACAGAAGAAAACATTAGAAGAGATGCCTTTCTATCCTCTCGTGTGGTTGAGCATTCTTACAGCCGAATGACTAAATTGGGTTTCTAGGAGGAGCAGCTGTCACTGCGTGTGATGTATAATATTTAACCAGGGCCAACTCAGGGGCTGTGTCATTTGTCCTATCTTTAAATTGAGTTCAGAGTGTCACACACAACCCTTCCCCTGGGGCAGGGTGGACTGGACTAAGTTGCATACGCTGGCTGTCAGCTCAGCAAAAATGCCACATGGGGCTTGTCACTCTGCCAGACACTCACTGACTCACGGGCTGGCAGGTCACGCTCGGTTAGCGCTCCAGGGCCTGACTCTGGATTGAGCTAAACTGGCAGAATCCACTCAGGCTAACCCTTGGTCTACTGCTGTACACAGACAGCCCAGTCCTGTGTTAAGTCTCTCTTCTCCTGGATGACCCTGCAAAAGGAAGAGACCAGTTATACTGTGGGCTTAGTTCTGGGTTTCCACTGCACACTGATACATGCCAGCAAGGGTAGCTGTGGAAAACACGTATCAGGAGAGCAGAGTAGTCTGGATTAATACTCTGTGCTGATCAGAACGGGCTCGGTCATAATTTAGGAGTGGAGCTGATGTGTCTGTCCTGCCTCAATGCAGAATATTCCAGGCTTCTTGACCAGGGTTATGTTCACCCATCTCCCAACACACACATGCACACATGAAAACAAAAACATGGTAACTCTTTCGGTTTGGCACACCATGCAAAACATGCTTTGGAGCGAGGAGTGCTGTTTCTTTTAACACTTGTAGAGGAATATCCTGAGAAGTGAACCTGGGCTTTGGGAGAGCTCAGCTGAGAATTCTGTTGACATTTTCTTTCCCTTGACAAGGCTTCAGGTTTGTCTCACTATAGGGAGCTGGCTGTGAAAATCAGTAATAACTTGTCAAGAAGCAGTGAAAAATGGGGGGAAAAGAGTCTAGGTAACTAATGTCTTATAATGCATATGTATGTAAATATTACAGGCTTTAAGGTTGAATTTTTTAAAAAGAAAGTTATAGTCTATAATTTCCATTTGTTATAATAATGACCTTTAATCTTGTCATTTGGAACCATAAAGCATTTTTATCAGGTACCTCTGTTCCAAGGGATTTATGTCTTAGACCATAGCTGAATTGAATGTTTGCAAAACACTGCTATAGGATAAGGTGGTCTTTAGTTTTGAACGTGTGAAAGGACTGCACACTTTTCAACCAGGGTTTGAGTTACTGCCCAGGGTCATCGTCTCAAAGTAATTCAAGGAGTGATTTAACTTCAGCGTTTGAAATGTAGTCTTCATCTCCTGGGATCCATAAAAAAATGTGAACAGGGAAATGGTGGCTAAGCAGAGCCTGAAATAATAACTTGGCAAAGAAATGAGTTTATCAGGTCGAGTCAAAACATGGCATCCCCTGTTACACTCAAGAAATGCTTTCTTCATGTAAATGTTTATACGGGCATATATAATCACAATGGGAACAGTTAAAACCCCCTCCCTTCAAAAAAAGAAAATCTATATCAGTTGGGTTTGTTTTTGGTTCTTCATTGGCTCAAGGCAGTTAACTGTCTCAGTATAGCCTTGGGGGAGATTTAACCTCATTCTAGTCATTTTTCCATCCTGAAGGCCAAGAAGGACTATTAGAAGGGTTTTTGAGGGGTTTCGGAGGTGAGGGCCCAAGACCCCCATAATGACATCATTAGGTATTCTTGAAAGGTGTTAACAGACCAGCACGCTCGATGTGTTGTACCCTTCATTTATTTTTTTTTCTCAGCATCCCAAGTTGTCCATCAGTACATTCCCCTTCACCTTACCTGATCTTCATTTAATGCCCAGTCTGTAACTAATGTTCTGTTTAAAGCTCTCTTAATTTGTTGGCTATGAGTGATTTGTGAATCTGGGATGTAACCCTGAGTGAGGAGAAAAGGGCATTGAGCCAGCATAAATCTTAATGGGCAGAAGCCACAAACAAATGGGAGCAGAAAAGAAGGGCGAGCTCCCCCGCGCCGCACCCCGTGTATAATCCAGTGTTAACCTCTGAGGAACACCTCGGCTCTCCCAACTGAGGAGAGACAAAAGAGGGATTCTTTTTACACCCAGGCTGGCGCATTTTCAAGTGACAATCTTGGGCTCTAGTTGCCTTTGAGATATCCACTCTGCTCTTTCTCCCAGGCCTCAGACCAAGAAAAACATGCTCTCAAGATTAGCCCATAGGCAGTTCTTGTGACCTGGCTGAAGAAAGAAAGGAGACCTGTTTGTTTTAAAAGTCGGGCGCAAAGTGTCAGGTGGCTTTGATTTATGACAGAAAGAGGAAGAAGAAAGTTGGAGTAATAGCACTATCCAAATAACCCTGCCCAGGAAACTTGGGGGTCAAGAGAGCTTATCAAGAGCCTTTTATAGGTAAGCTCTTCCGTGTGAAAGAGAAAAGGCCGGAAAGAGGGAGACAGCCCAGAGAGCAGGCTGCGAACTCACTTCCAATGGGATTGGAGTCTGTTCTATTCTTAAGAGATAGCCTGATATGTGGTTTATAGGTGAATCAATAAACACCAACAACAACAAAAAAAAAAAAGAAAGAAAGAAAAGAAAAAAAGGAAACCAGCCCTGTCATGGAGTTTCTCTTCTTCCCTACACAGTAAAGACTTTTGGGTTTTCATGGATAAAATCAATGTCAGTACTGAAACTCCTCCTCTCCCCTCCCGCCCCACTCTCCCCTGTTGCCCGAGATGGCCAAGTTCAGGCCCGTGCAATGCCGCTTCCCTCTGAGCCTCCCTCTCAAGGGCCACGCAGGCAGCTGCAGCAGGGCCAGCTGCAGGATGGGGCTGCCGGTCACTGAATTGTTGTTCAAATGCATCATCTTTGTGGCGTCTTTCTCATGCGAGCAAAGCCATGTGCTCTCCTGTCTGCTGTCACATCTGTGCCTGGATTGCTTAAATATTGTTTGCGATGGGGAGGTTTTAATCTGGTGATGCAGAGGGAAGCAGGGCTGTGGGGGCACGTTTAATTGGCTCCCAGCAGAGTGGGGAGCACTTCTATGGTGTGTGGGGTTTTTTGTTGCCTCCCTCTAGAAGTGTTACCGTTTTCACGTCCTATTAATGTCCTCTGGTTGTTAAATTACAGCAGCACATTATAGTGCACTGGGTTCCCTCCTGGAGTGAATACAAATGAAGGGCATCTACTTGTATTTTTAGAAGTTTTGGGAGAATTTAGTGATTTGTGGCTTTGATCAATCCTGTTGACTGGTGTATGTCTGCGCAAACCTGTTTCAAATAAATCTTTTGTTAAAGTAAGTGATTGGACTGTTTTATTTTGGAATTTTCTTTTCCACTAATCAGCATTTACTGCCACAGGGACTGCGGCCTCTAACACAGGGGTTTGTCAGCATGTGCAGGCTCAAGGACACATACACTGCCTGGAGAGCCGAGGCCCAGGCAACAGTGTTCACTGGCAAGAGCGCAGGAGAGTCTGAGTTCCAGATGAACACATGTTCCTTGCTCTGAGGCAAGGCCCCATTTTCTAGAAGAGAGTCCAGGGGACCACACAGAGTTTGGATTCAGTCACTCAAGGGAAAGAATGGTGCTTACAAGACCTCCTTCCTCCATTATTTCCCTCCCTCTAGTTCATCTCATTTGGCTACAAACTGAGAAGGAGGCAGCTCAAATTCAACTGGAAAGCAGGAAGTCATGACATTGTTACTTTAAAAAGAGGAAAGACACCCCTGCCCTTTCTCTCTAGGTACAAGGACTTGCATTTAGGTAAGCACCCATTGCCTCCAGGTTCTCTGTGATGCCTCAGCCAAGGCAGCCTCCTCGCACCTGGGGTAAGGTGGGAGGAAGCTTGGGGGGCCCAGATGTTGGCCCCTTGCCTGGCTTTGTTTGGGTAGCTCTCTACTTCCCCAGCAGGGTGTGACCTGGGGATGAAAGACAGCCTGTTAGATGACAGTTCTCTGTAGAGGCTTGAGCCTGGATCCCAAAAGACTTCTTCATTGCGCTCTGAATTTATTGCAATTTTCCATAGCGGACTTTGATTCCTCCCAGATGGTCCCGTTCCTATCAGACCTGGATTTGACCAGCCCAGGCCAGTCCTGACCTCAGTGACTGTGTCCCAGGCATGGCAAGGACACGTGAGGCCTCACTTGCAGGCAGAGAGTTCTACAGTTTAGAGCTCACCAGGGAAGGGCTTTCATCTCCTGCTCTACATTGGCCAGGCCTTTTCTTCCCCAATGGTGAGAAAATAAAAATGATTTAATACAATCAACAGCGAAGTGTTAAATTCCAACCTTTGCCATTTCTTGTTCATATCTTTACAAAATCTGCCTTTGCCGCTGCAATGGTTTTCTTGAAATGTCATTCTTCACTGATGCTCAGCAGAATAAACTCGAACCATTGAGAGGCTCTTATTAGCTGAAAACAGTGTGCAGACCCTAACCTCTCTGCCTAAAGCAGTGTTCTTTGTAATGATGTCCTCCGGAAAAGTCTCAGGATACTTTGAAAAATCATTCAGCTTCTGCTACTATTTTCAAAATGTTTATTATGGAAGAGACATATGTAATGTGAGGGGTTAAAGTGTATAGCAAACTTGTCCAACCTGCAGCCCAGGACAGCTTTGAATGCAGTCCAACACAAATTCATAAACTTTGTTAAAATATTACGAAATTTTTTTTTGACACGGAGTTTCACTCTTGTCGCCGAGGCCGGAGTGCAGTGGCATGATCTTGGCTCACTGCAACCTCTGCCTCTAGGGTTCAAGTGATTCTCCTGCCTCAGCCTCCCGAGTAGCTGGGATTACAGGCGCCCGCCACAACACCTGGCTAATTTTTTGTATTTTAGTAAAGACAGGATTTCACCATGTTGGCCGGGCTGGTCTTGAACTCCTGGCCTCAAGTAATCCAACCACCTCAGCCTCCCAGAGTGCTGGGATTATAGGCACAAGCCACCACACCTGGCCAGTGTTACTGTATTTGATGTGTAGCCCACGACAGTTCTTCCAGTGTGGCCCAGGGAAGCCAGAAGATCAGACACCCCTGGGTGTATGGCAGAGCAACAGGGCATGTGACGTGGGGCTCCTCTGCTTCTGATATCTTCCACCTCATTCTGTCCCACACGTGAGTCTTTTGAGGGAACGCTCCAGCTCTGGTTGGAATGCCAAGGAGTTAATGTCAACTGGGGCTATAGATGAGGCTCTGGGACTTGATTACCAGAGGGGGACAAAAATAAAACCCTTCCACCTACTAAAGCTACAAGCACCAAACACATCCAGTCCAGCTCAAAAGCATTAAGCTTTCATTTATTAAAAGTAGGCCATGCACGTAAATAAGATGATTTAAAATTCTTGAGGGTTGGTCTCAAAGCTCCATCTTCAATCTTCAGCTATTTGTCCCTCTCTACAATGAACTGTTGTTGACTTAAGATTCCAGAGCAATGGATATTTGAAGAAAGGGTGCGCAGGTGATCGCTAAAGCAACAGCGTTGGCCTGAACCTTGGATTTGAATTGTCTGCCCCAGGAGTTTCTATATCACTGTCACTAGATAGTTGTCAAAATTTAATGCTACAGGTACTCTCTCCTCTACTCTAAAAAAATGGGTTTTGATTTGAAATATTCTAAATTGCTGAGAAACGCTTCCTGAATTTCCCCCCAATTTGTTGTTGTTGTTGTTGTTGAGATGGAGTCTCACTCTGTCACCCAGGCTGGAGTGCAGTGGAGCCATCTCTGCTCACTGCAGCCTCTGCCTCTTGAGTTCAAGTGATTCTCCTGCCTCAGCCTCCTGAGTAGCTGTGACTACAGGCACCACCACTGCGCCCAGCTAATTTTTGTATATTTAGTAGAGACAGGGTTTCACCATGTTGGCCAGGCTGGTCTCTAACTTCTGACATCGTGATCTGCCCGCCTTGGCCTCCCAAACTGCTGGGATTATAGGCATGAGCCACCGCACCCGACCTTCCCCCAACTTTTAAAACTGTGGTGTATGATTAAAAGCTCTTATGCCTGGCAGGGCGCAGTGGCTCACACCTGTAATCCCAGCACTTTGGGAGGTCAAGGCAGGCAGATCACAAGGTCAGGAGTTTGAGACCAGCCTGGCCAATATGGTGAAACCCCGTCTCTACTAAAAATACAAAAATAAGCCTGGTGTGGTGGCACATACTTGTAGTCCCAGCTACTCAGGAGGCTGAGGCAGAAGAATCACTTGAACCCAGGAGGTGGAGGTTGCAGTGAGCTGAGATTGCGCCACTGCACTGCAGCCTGAGCGACAGAGTAAGACTCCATCTCAAAAAAAAAAAAAAAGAAAAGGATGGGGGGGAGGCTCTTATGCCAACCTAACACATCTTGCCCTGTAGCTAGGAGGCCAGATGGTTGTTGCTTGTCGTTGTTGCTTCCCGAGTGGCCTTGAATGGAGGGTATGACTAGCTGTTAGGAGCTGAAATAGAACAGCCCACTAGCCACAAACAAAGCTGTTAAGCTCACTTTTTTTCCCTTCCCAGTGTCCTTAAGAGGAGCTGCCTGCAAATTACTCACAAAGATGGCTGCAGGAAAAGCCCTTGAATTTGTTTCAGTATTACATATAAATTGCATGTGGTTGCAGAGAATGAGATTGAGAGGCCCTTATTCAAGAAACTGGCTCCAAGCAATGTTTTTAATACTTTAGCTGGAAAATGTCTTCATTCAATCCCACTTCCCGATTTATATGATGAAAAACCCCCCTGTAATGCACAGCAGAGAGCTAAGGGGTGCTCCACAGAAGCACCTGTCCTTGTGAGTGAGGGAAAACTATTCAGACAGACAGGATGCTTTTGCATTTGTGTGCATGAGTACATACATGCCTACGTACCTAATAGTTCTATGGGAAAAAATGAAGTAAACAACTGTACAGAAATGCAAAAGAAAAAAAATTCACTTTTAACTTTGCGAATTTGGCAAAGCAGCTCCGACAGTGCCACGGAAGGTATGTAAGGGCTTAACCCAAGTCTTGTTTTAGGAGACAAGAGATAACCCATTTTCTGGAAACTGTGTGTGCTAAAGGGAAAATTCTTTGGGCCCTTTCGGTCCCAGCTGAACAGCCAGCTGGATGTTTGTCTGAGAACCAGGGGGCTTTCTTCTAAAATTGCTGAGGTTCCTGTTCCCAAGGAGAGGCCTCAACTGGTGGGCAGAGGCAGGGGAGCACGGGGCCTTGCAGTTAGCGCATGGGAGGCCGGACTTGCTAGCGATCTGGAATCTCACCATCCGAGGGAGCTTCAGCTTTGGGGCCTCTGCCATGCTCTTACGTGCTGCTCTTGTGAATACAAGCTGACTTCCAGACACTGGAGAGGTAGTGGCCAACCAACCAAAGTCCCTTTCCTCATGGAGCTTACATTCTAGTGGGAGAGACAAGGTTACATTCTAGTGGGAGTAAAGGAAAATGTAATGTGATATCATGTCCTACAGTGTAGGTGGTAATGTAAGCACAGGGCTAGATTCTGTGGCTCCCAGTGGATAGTTTAGTCTTAACAAATGCCATCATCTTTTTCTTTTCAAAAGAACCTCTTAAAACTCTGACTTGACTTGTACCTGTTGGCCACACACATAAGTGCCTGACAGGGAGAGCAGTATAGTATGTCCTCTGTTCTTTCCCACCTAATGGCAATCTCTCTGCTCACCAAAGAGAACATCTGCCTCAGCCAGATCCCAGGGTCTATTAATGTCTCAAGCTTATCCTCCTCACTTAAACTCTGCTGCTGACTCTTCCTTCTCCTCCCTCATGGCTTAAATCCTTCCTACCCTTGGAGGCTTTGTTCTCATCAACCTCCTCCATGAACCCGTCTCAAACAACTGTGCTCCCTTCTCTCCTGACTGATAGCTTTTCCTGCAGTATCTGGGCACCCAGTCTTGTAGTTTTTTCTATTATGCATCTTACATGTGTCAGCCTTATATCTCCAAGAAGATTATAAACTTTCCCACAAGGACCTGTTTCCACAAGTACATGATGTCGTTTGTGTAGCAAGATGAACATTGGACTTGGAATTGGAATGCTTGTGTTCAAGTATTTATTTGCCCAGTTATTAGCCTCATGACCTTAAAGAAATCATTTCACTTCTCTGCACTTCATTTTCCTCACCTACAGGACTGGGACGCTACCTTCCTACCTCCTCACGTGATATAAACAGGGCTGACCTGCTGCATCTACACTGCCTGGTACTATTACTGTTTGATCAATAGCCATTTCTCCTGTCAGTTAAGTAGTTGGGGCACCCACCACTACCTCTGGACCTTCCCACAGTCCAGCAATGAAGAGGTAATGCTGGCCATGGGGGCCTCCTTACCATATAACACTCTTACTCTAGGTCCTGTTGCTGTCCACACAGGAAGCTAGTCCCTGAGACAAGTACTGCCAGGGAGGGCTGCAGCGAGGAGAATGGGAGATGAGTCTCAAATCCATTTCCTCTATAACTGAAATGGAGGAAATTAGCAAGGAGGAAATATAACTACGTGTGGGGAAACAGGAATTAGGGAGAGGTAAGGAAGGGGAGCTGGTCAGCAGGTGGTCTTAGGCAATCATGACAGTGAGCGGTCTCGCATCTCATTGTCCAGATGCAGTGATCCGATAAATTTCAGTTCCTTGCTCCTGTCTGGGAGAACTGATGGTCAGTTTCCTGAGAAAGGAACTCAGATACGACAAATATAAGTTTCTTAGATGCTAAGACTTAGGGGATCCATTTCTATGTTTATTCAAAAGAACCATAAACTTCGTTCTGTGGAGAAATTAGGCCAGTTTTAGCATGATGGTCCTTGTCCATTATGACTGATCAGTGCCTACTGCCCTCCAGATTGAAAAGTGCTTTTTTTTGAGACAGAATTTTGCTCTTGTTGCCCTGGCTGGAGTGCAATGATGCAATCTCAGCTCACTACAACCTCCACCTCCCAGGTTCAAGCGATTCTCCTGCCTCATCCTCCCAAGTAGCTGGGATTACAGGCGCCAACCACCACACGTGGCTAATTTTTATTAGAAATGGGGTTTCGCCATGTTGGCCAGGCTGGTCTCGAACTCCTGAGCTCAGGTGATCCACCCACCTTGGCCTCCCAAAGTGCTGGGATTACAGGCTTGACCCACTGCACCCAGCCTGAAAAGTGTTTTTATAATAACATCCCTGGTTGTGCCATGTCCGGAGTTTGTTTGTTCCAGCGGGTTTGTGATCTCGCTGACTTCAAGAATGAAGCTGCGGACCTTCGCGGTGAGTGTTACAGCCCTTAAAGATGGCACGGACCCAAAGAGTGAGCAGTAGCAAGGTTTATTGTGAAGTGCAAAAGAACAAAGCTTCCACAGCATAGTAGGGGACCCGAGCGGGTTGCCGCTGCTGGCTGGGGCAGCCAGCTTTTATTCCCTTATTGGCCCCTTCCATGTTCCATTTCTGTCCTATCAGAGTGCCCTTTTTTCAATTTTCCTTGCGATTGGCTACTTTTAGGATCCTGCTGATTGGTGCATTTTATAATCCTCTTGCTAGCTACAGAGTGTTGATTGGTGCATTTTTACAATCCTCTTGTAAGACAGAAAAGTTCTCCAAGTCCTCACTTGACCCAGGAAGTCCAGCTGGCTCCAACTCTCAGTGAGACTCTCCATTCACTCCTCTCATGACTATGCCATTTCATAACTATTCCAGGCACTCTGCTCTATGCTAATGATACAGAGAAATAAGGCACCCAAAGACCTCTGCCCAGGAGGGGAGACAGACATGTAAATATACAGGGTACAGCCAAAAAGTTATCTATTGTTAGGCAACAAACCACCTCAGCACTTAGTGGCTTAAAATAACAACAGGTTCTTTTAAAAATTGAATAGCTGGGTATAATGGCAGGCAACTGTAGTCCTAGCTACTCAGGAGGCTGAGACAGGAAGGTCGCTCTAATCTGGGAGTTCAAGACCAGGCTGGGCAACATGGTGAGACCCCCCCATCTCAAAAAAAAAAAAAAAAAAAAACCAACCAACAAAATTAAACATAAAATTATCACATGATCCAGCAGTCACACTTCTGGGTATATACCCAAAAGAATTAAAACCAGGATCTTAAAGAGATATTTGTACACCCACACACAGCAGCAGTCTTCACAATGGCCAGATGAAAACAACCCAAATGCACATCGATGCATGAATGGGTAAACAAAGTGTGGTCTGTAGAGACAATGGAATATTAGCCTCTCAAAGGAATGAAATTCTGACACTTGCTACAACAAGTGTATGAATAAACCTTGGATGAACCTTGAAGACATTATGCTAAGTGAAATAAACAAGACACAAAAAGAGAAATATTATACGTTTCCACCTATACGAGATGCCTAGAGTAGTCAAATTCATAGAGATAGAAAGTAGAATGGGGCTTGGGGGAGGGAGAATTGGAAGTTCGTGTGTAACCGGTACAGTTTCAGTTTGGGAAGCTGAAAGAGTGCTGGAGGTGGTGGTGGCGGTGGTTGCCCAGCGCTGTGAAGGTTCTTCAGTGGACTGAACTGTCTGTCCACTTCAAAATGGTTAAAATTTTGTTATGCACGTTACCACAATTTTTACAAAATCAAACTTTTTTTTTTCTAATCTGCAATTTGGAGAGTGCCCAGCAGGAATGACCTATCTCTGATCCATGAGGTTTGGGAGCTCAATTGGGATGATTGAAATGGCTGGGGCTGTGCTGTGAGCTGAATGTTCTGTCCCTCCACCCGGATTCATATGTTAAAACCCTAACCCTCAAGATGATATTAGGAGGTGGGGCCTTTGGGAGGTGATTAGGGTGACGCCCTTGTGATGGGATTAGTGCCCTGAGAAGAAGAGAGTAGCCAGCCATCTACAAACCAGCCATCTACAAGCCAGCCATCTACAAACCAGGAAGAGGGTTCTCACAAACCCCAACCACGCTGGCACTCTGATCTCAGACTTCCAGCCTTTAAAACTGTGAGAAAGAAATGCTTGCTATTTAAGGTCCCCAGTCTGTAGAACTCTGTTATAGTAGCTGGAGCAGACCAAAGTAGGCTGTCTGGGCATCTCCATCTCTTTCTGACATCTCAGGGCCTCTCCCCGTGGCCTCCCCATGTGGTTTCTCCACTATGATAGCCTCAGAATAGTCAGACTTCTTAGGCAGCAGCTCAGGGCTCCAAGACTGAATGTCCCAGGAGCCAGGAAATAGAAGCTGCCAGGCTCCAAGGCCTGGACCAGGAGACAGGCTTAGCATCCCTTCGTGAAATTCTTTTTGTACAGAGCCACAGTACGCACCCAGGTTCAAGGGGAGGGGCTTGCACTCCCACTTCGCCATGGAAGGAGTTTGAAACAATCTGTGGTCATTTATGTTGTACCAAAATGTGATAAGTGAAGTGCATTCAAGGTACCAAGACAGTATGGAGACATGATAACTCTGGGGATTCAGAGAGACTAATAGGGTAAAGGAGAAGATTGCCTCTAGGATGAGTTCATTCATGTGAAAAGATCTTGTAAAGTTAAACCATAAAATGTTCCACTGATGCATTATCAATGATGGCTACAGTAAATATTAAGACAAGGTTTTACAGCTGTTTCCCAATCAATAAGATGTAAGATGTAATAAAACATACACCTGACCTGCACTCCCATTAAATTCATGAAAGACACTCTGTGCTACTGATCTGGCAGTGCCTGCAGCAGGCCCGCCAAACAGAAATATGTGCATACTTCAGGAACTGAGCAGCCTGTGGGTGATGTCCAACTAGAGCCTCTCACTCTGAATTCCTCTCTCTAGCAAATCAAGGCCACAAGCAGGCATTGAACACTATATGCCATGTACTGCAAGGTGAACTGTGGTCATACCAACATAGCCAATTCATTTTCTGTTAATCATAGAGATGCATACGGGCTCAAAGGCCATCTGTCAAGCACAGTTCTTCTTAATAACCACATTGCGAAAATGTCACTGAATCAAATTAGGCTCTTTAATGTTTCTTTCTTTTTTCTTTTTCTTTTTCTTTTTTTTTTTTTTTTTTTTTTTTGAGATGGAGTTTCGCTCTTTTTGCCCAGGCTGGAGTGCGCTGGAGTGATCTCGGCTCACTGCAACCTCTGCCTCCCAGGTTCAAGCAATTCTCTTGTCTCAGCCTCCCACTTGCAGCTCAGCTCAGCACCTGCAGCTGGGATTACAGGTGCACACCACCACGCCCAGCTAATTTTTGTATTTTCAGTAGAGACGGGGTTTCACCACATTGGTCAGGCTGGTCTCGAACTCCTGACCTCAGGTGATCCATCCACCTCGGCCCCCCAAAGTGTTGGGATTACAGGCGTGAGCCACTGCACCCAGCCTCTTTTATGTTTCAATAAATGGTTGTTGGATGAATACTGATCCTTAGACAAAAAGAAGTCTTTCTGTTCCAATGCGCCTTTCATTAGATACAAAGTTTCTTAAAACTAAAACTAATATAGAAATATTACCCTGGTCAAAAAATGAAAATTCATTAAGAATAAAAGCTAGAAAAAATCCACTCTGGGTCATGCTTAGCTTTACAACTTACTAGTGAAAGAAATTGTTTTAGGATAGCTCTGGTGATTTTAAACCTTTGCCATCCTCACTTGGTTCTGTTAGACCAAATGTTTGTTGCTAAACTGCAACTAAAATCTAGAAAGAAGCAGCAAGTATCATCTGCACAAACAAAAGGTCCTGGAACAAAGGAAAAGGGACTAATGTTCCTATTCTATCTCAGGCATTGTGAACTCACTGGCTACTTAAAAATTTTTGTAATCAAAGAAAAGCCCGTAGCTAGTCCATATAACACCTAGTTATATAGTCCATATAATGCTTAGTTTAAATAAATATGGTATTGTCTCAGCCTAAGGCTATCTCTTAACTTCCTTTTGAAATACTTAAAATCTTTATGTACACATTTTTTTTACCTCTACAAATACTAATTTAAAATGTGTGGATGCTTTTCAAGTTACAATGTGGCTACATCCTGATAAACCAACAGCAAGTTGAAAATGCTAGAAATTGAAAATGCATTTAATACACCTAAACTATGGAACACCTTAAATGTGCTCAGAGCATTTACATTAGCCTGAAATTTGGAAAAACCATTTAGCACAGAACCTATTTTATAATAAAGTGTCAAAATCTCATGTAATTTATTGATTACTATATGAAAATGAAAAACAGAATGGTCGTATGGGTTCTTGAAGTGCAGTTTCCACTAAGTATGTATTGCTTTGACACCATTGCAAAGTTGAAAAATAAGTCAAACCATCGTAAGTCAAGGACTCTCTTACTGTGTGCAGGCATTGTTCTAGCAAGGACGGTTTTACTGTGTGCAGGCATTGTACTAGGTGCTGAGGAGCCCTCTATAGATGAAGAAATCTTGGTTTCTACCTTCAGGAACTCACCATCTAAGGGGACATGTACACATTTAGATGCGGTGCCAGGCAGAATGAAATCAGAATACAGCAAGTGCTACGGAAATGAGGAATAAAGAGGAACTAACTATACCAAGTGTATGTGAGAGGAGCGGACAGCAGGACAATCTTCCACCCATTGCTACTGCTTTTTGTTCCTGTCGCCTGATTTCTAAGGACTGTGGGATAACATGAAAACAGAGGAACTATAAAAGGACCCAGGCCGGGTGTGGTGGCTCACGCCTGTAATCCCAGCACTTTGGGAGGCCGAGGTGGGTGGATCGCTTGAGGTCAGGAGTTCGAGACCAGCCTGGCCAACATGGCAAAACTCTGTCTCTACTAAAAATACAAAATTAGCCAGATGTGGTGGTGCATGCTTGTAATCCCAGCTACTTGGGAGGCTGAGGCAGGAGAATCACTTGGACCAGGAGGCGGAGGTTGCAGTTAGCCAAGATCATGCCATTGAACGCCAGCCTAGGCAACAAAAGCGACGCTCCATCTAAAAAAAAAAAAAAAAAAAGGATCGAATTAGAATGTGGCTGGGTGAGGTTTTAAAGATGGTTTAAAATTTAACCAAGGAAACCCCACCACTTACCTAAAACCAGAGCTGTTGCCTGCAAAAGCAATACCATGTTAGGAGAAAGCTATGGTGGTAGGCACTGTTGTATTGTCTCAATCCATACAACTTCCCTGTGAGTAGTCACTTCCCTGTGACTGTGAATTCCATTTCAACCAGCCAAAGCTCAGAGAGGTCTCCTGATTGTCACACACTTGTCAGAGGTGAAATAGGGACCTAAATCTAACTCTCATGTCCTCCAGCACCTGTGCTTCAGCTCAACAGAGTGACTTCTAGGCTAGGCACAGCGGCTCACACCTGTAATACCAGCACTTTGGGAGGCTGAGGCCAAAGGATTACTTGAGCCCAGGAATTTGAGACCAGCCTGAGCAGTATAGGGAAGCTCCGTCTCTATAAAAAAAAAAAAAAAATGTAATTAGCTAGGTGTGGTGGCAGTCCACTGAGTAGCCTGCAGTCCCAGCTACTCAGGAGGTTTAGGTGGGAGGATCGCTTGAGCCCAAGAGTTCAAAGCTGCAGTGAGCCATGCTCATTCCACTGCATTCAAGCCCAGGCAACAAAGTTGAGATCCTGTCTCAGAAAACAAAAAACAATGTCCATCCACAAACAGGCCCTGAAAAAGATGCCTGCAAAATTCTCAGCAATACAACTGCCCAGGGAATGCTATTAAACTCAGTTTTAATAGAGTATCCAATTTTTATTTTTGCATTAAAATGAGATGTATGAATATTTTAAGTATCACTGACTTTATAAATGCTTATAATAAGTAGATTAATACAATTGCAATACTCACATCAGAAAGATGAGGAATGTCATAAGAACTACTCATATCGCAAGGCATAGTCTCTCCTTGAGGTGTGCCAGTTACTGACTTCCAACCTGATCCTTCCCTACATACGAGGCTCTGCCATGCAGGAGCCTGGACTCTGCAAAGCTGGTGTGCTAGGTTCTGCCAATAGGGGGCAGTAGAGGTAGACTGCAAGCCTGAAGGAGAGAGAGGGGCTGGCTTTCCCTCTGTCCTGCTAGTGTCTTCTGTAGTCTCAGCCTTCACCCTGGCAGCAGCTGGTACCAGTCTCCAGAGTTTTCTCTGCACTGTCAGAACCAGCCTCACTGTGTCCCCGTGGGGCACCAGGACCAGCTGCCCTCTGGCATGGCAGGGCCTCTCCTTCAAGCTTTTATATTCCAATACCCTCAATTTCTTCCTTTGTGCCCTCAGCCCTAGGAGTGTTAACAGCTTCTGCCATTCACTATTTCTGTTCATCTCAGCATTGCCTCTTTCTATTTCAGTTCTCCAACATCTGTTTAACCAATTCCTCATACAAATTTTCTCTGTTAAAATAATTGGTATGACTGTGGCCATATCTACACAAGCAAATTCACATATATCCTGTGACACAGCCAACTCCACCCCTGGGAGTCCGCGGAGAGAACTGAGTGCTGATGTTATGATTTTATTCTATTTTATTATTAATATTATTATTATTTGAGATGGAATTTCACTCTTTTTGCCCAGGCTGGAATGCAGTGGTGTGATCTTGGCTCACTGCAACCTCTGCCTCCCAGGTTCAAGCAATTCTCCTGTCTCAGCCTCCCAAGTTGCTGGGATTATAGGTGCATGCCACCACGCCCAGCTAATTTTTGTATTTTCAGTAGAGACGGGGTTTCACCATGTTGGCTAGGCTGGTCTTGAACTTATGACCTCAGGTGATCCATCCACCTTGGTCTCCCAAAATGCTAGGATTACAGGTGTAAGCCACTGCGCCCAGGCTGATGTTTAAATGTTTTTAACTGTTCCTGCCAGCATTCTTCCTAAGATAGCATAAAACTGAAAAGAACCCAAATGTTAATCAATAGTAGAGTGGATGTAAAAATTATGGTACAGTCACAGAATGGAATACTAGACAGCAATGGAAAGGAACAACAACAAGCCAGACACTAAAGAGTACTTATGGTGTGATTCCATTTATATGATGTTCAAAGCCAGGCGGAGCTCATCCATGGAGATGGGGATCAGAGGAGCATTTGTCTTTGAAGGGGGCTATTAACCGGATTTTTTCTGTCTCTTGATCTGGGTGATGGCTTACTGAGCTATACATTTAAGATTTGTGTACTTCACTGTGTGTAGGTTATAAAGAATTCAGTAGAAAATTAAAATAGGTCAACATGGGTAGATCACCTGAGGTCAGGAGTTCAAGACCAGCCTGGCCAACATGGCGAAACCCCGTCTCTACTAAAAATACAAAAATTACCTGGGTGTGGAGGTGAGCGCCTGTAATCCCATCTACTCTGGAGGCCGAGTTTGCAGTGAACCGAGATTGTGCCATTACACTCTAGCCTGGGTGCCAGAGCGAGACTCAGCCTCAAAAAAAATAAGAAGAAGAAAAATAAAATAAAATAGACCCGGCTCAGTGGTTCATGCCTATAATCCCAGCACTCTGAGAGGCCACGGCCAGCTGATTGCTTGAGCCCAGGAGTTCAAGAGCAGCCTAGGCAATGTTGAAAGACTCTGTCTCTACAAAAAATAAAATAATTAGCCAGGTGTGGTGGTGACCCTGTAGCTACTTAGGAGACTGAGGCAGGAGGATTGCTTGAGCCTGGGAGGTCGAGGCTGCAGTGAGCCATGATCGCACCACTACACTCCCGCCTGGGGGAGAGCGAGACCCTATCTCAAAATAAATAAATAGATAATAAATAATTGTAAAATAAAATGATTCGGTCTATATTCCTGACTGAACCTTGATCGGTTCGGAGAGATGCCAAGAGGCAGGCTAGAAAGGCTCACGGGGAGGAGCCAAGCCCAGCAGAGATAGAAGAATGAGATGTCCTGTGACTACAAAGCAACAGTGCAGAGAAGTAAGACAAGACCACTTAGGGCATTCCAAAGCGTAGTATTGACTCAAGGGACACAGAAAGTCAACTCTGTACAAGTCGCTTAGTCAATCTAAAAATACAATAAATTTAGGCCTTCCTTGGTAAAAATACTATTGATTTGTTACTGGAACCAAAATAAGAAAACTATCTTAAACTGGTTCTAAGGATCTATATCTATTTGACATATTTTGTCAATATAAATGTATATATTTTTCTATATTGGAAAGATTTAAAATGTCTGGAAAGAAGTTAAATTATATGC
Organism: Pan troglodytes; assembly: GCF_028858775.2. Taxonomy (NCBI): domain Eukaryota; kingdom Metazoa; phylum Chordata; class Mammalia; order Primates; family Hominidae; genus Pan; species Pan troglodytes. Next base: position 25,208,188 of record NC_072412.2, read on the forward strand.
TTATTACAAAAATCTATTGGATACCACTAGCACGGTGCAATATTATATGCTTCTGTCCCCACACCAATCCCCTTTTAAAGAGAACGCTCCAAGGTTCAGAGACATAAAGTGCACACCAAAGGCCACAGCACAATTGGTAGAACTAGGTTCTAACTCAGGTCCATCCCATTCCAGAGGAGGTTTGATAGAATCAACTACAGCTGAGACAAGCAGCGCTGAGCACTGTAAACTCCTCTTTTAAAAATCAGCCAAGAATTGAGAACACAGTCTTGGATAAGATAGCCTCATATAATAAGTTCTTTCTGTTTCAAATTTTCCTATGATCCTTCTGTACACATGTGTATACAGACATGTGGCAATTTTATATACATGTTACGGATGGCAATCAGTCTTCTCCAGCTGTGAAGTCTGCTGAGTAAATAATGTATTGTGTAACCTATGATTTTTCTAAATGGAAAGACCTACATTTCAAGATGGTTAAAATTAAGATGCAAGTTGTCATGCTTAAAATTCATCTTAAGGCTACCATTATCAACTTTTTTTTTACTCTTTCATTATTTCTAATTTAGAAGTTTTAAAAAGCATTAATTTTAAACTTCTTGTATTTGATTTGCATCTAGGACCTTCAATTCTCAGTATAAATGGTGAAGATATTATGAAGATTTAACTGGGAATGGCAAAATGATCCTCACAGCCAAATCTCCATTCAAAGCTGTAATTTTATCTCCAAGTTATTCTGTCATGGTGACGCGGGGTTATAGTTGATATCCAAAAATACCTAACATCTTTGACAAGAGTAACTGAGTGTTTTCCTAGGGTTTTATTTTTCCATTTTTCACTGATAAATGATTCTATACAGGAAAAAAAAAAAAAAAAGAGAGAGCAAAGGAGAGAAAATGCAAATTAGTGCCCTAAAAAACATATCTATCTAGTACACTGCAGTGATTTTCAAGGAGAAGGGTTAGTAATTTCCTTTTTCTTTTTTTTTCTTTTTTTCTTTTTTTTGAGACAGAGTCTCGCTCTGTTGCCCAGGCTGGAGTGCACTGGCACAATCTTGGCTCACTGCAACCTCCACCACCCGGGTCCAAGCGATTCTCTTGTCTCAGCCTCCCGAGTAGCTGGGATTACAGGCGCCCGCCACCATGCCCAGCTAATTTTTGTATTTTTAGTAGAGTTGTGGTTTCACCATGTTGGCCAGGCTGGTCTTGAACTCCTGACCTCAGGTGATCCACCCACCTCGGTCTCCCAAAGTGCTGGGATTACAGGCGTGAGCCACCACGCTCGGCCACAGTTAGTAATTTCTAATTCTTTGTCATCTCTCCCTTAATCTCTGATAGGCACTTGAATCACAATAACATTAGTGTTTTCAATTAGGAAAACATTACGGAAGGCAAAGAAATATTTGATATAGGTATTTTTGAATGAATGGGCTGAATGAAAATAGCTGATCTCCAGCTCTGAGACAGACAGACAGACAGAGAGAGAGAGAGAGAGAAACATGTCCTCAAAGCTTTACCATCTAAGCAAGTAGAATAGAAGGAGGATTAAGGTTGGGTGATGAGGAAGGGTGTTCTCTTTTGTATGCATGCTTCATTCCTCATTGCAATATTTCAGCTGCCCCCTTTTAAACATAAAAGATGCACAAAACTTGAGCACAAAAGGTGTGGCTTCCTTAGTGGCCAGGCCCAGACCCAGACCCAGGTCTTTCCCGTCCCTTCTCTGGCAGGCCGCAGGGAGTCGACATACTTTCTGGTGAGTTTAAAGCCTCGGTACTCCCCATCCCATGCCTTGAGATTGCTCTGTTTGAGAGCAGTGCCACTGTAAGATCATGCAGCTTCCTCAGAGGGTTTGATTGTTCTCTTAACAGGCAAGAGAAATAAGCAAAATGGGAAGTGACCACATTTTTTAAAATCCTAGAAAATTCTTTGAGCCATTACTGCTGATGCATTATTTACTTAGCAGTAACTCAGTCCAGTAGGGCTGGCAAGTGCCTGGGATGCTTATTTTCTATCCTGACGACTGACAGGGTCAGTCTGGTCTCTCTGTCTGCCCAGCATCACCTCTCTCCCCAGATTCCCACGAGCTCCCCCCAACTTCTATGAGTGGAAGTCAGCCCCAGACATGGGTGAAGTGCACACTGCATATTTTCATGAGACCCTTCTGATTGACTGGAGGAAGGCCAGGCTAAGTGAATGAGAAGTCTCCATTCTGAAATACACTAAAAAGAAACAAACTTACTCCCTTTAAGCATTTAGGAAGCTCAAGCAACTAAAAGCAAGCTTGCTGTTTATTAATTTCAACTGCTGACCCACTTGAAAAAATCATTGAGAATATGTATGGTAGGGAACTTGCACTTTTAGCAAAAGACCACTGTGAGTTTGCAGGAAACAGAGACAAAGCCCCTGAGAGAAAAAAGGACTAGTCTTGACCGTTACTACAAGGTAAGGGCCAAACGGAAGAGAATGTGTTTTATTCTAAACTCTTCATGATCTCAACTTTTAGCACCATTCAAACTTTCTCTCTGGGATTCAGTCCATTTCTGAACATTGGCCCTGACTTTCATCACCAACTTTGTTCTAACCTTCATGGTTTCTTCAGGCAAGGCTTCTGAAAGGAACTTAAATCCTCATTTGTCATTTTGGGAGGCCAAGGCAGGAGGATCCCTAGAGCCCAGGAGTTCAAGGCTGTGGTGAGCTATGATGGTACCACTGCACTTTAGCCTGGGTGACACAATGAGACCCTGTCTCAAAAAAAACAAAACAAAACAAAAATCAGCATTTATAACAAAACAAGGAGAAAATATGGGTTACAGAGCTCGTGAAATAAAACTGTGCAATCTTAAAAGAATGAGCTCAAGGTCAATTTAATAGATGAAATATTTCATTAGTCAAGCTTATGAGAATGTAATCAGAAATGGAAGGCAACATGAAAATGAGTGTTGCAGAGGAAATACGTGAAACCAAAACACACTTTTCTTAATGGTATTTTTGCCCTTTGGATGTTGATCTTATTGCTAAATCTTAACTTCTCCAGTGGCAGCAGAAATGACAGATGCATAGTTTTCACGCTCTTCATAGACACGAGCTAATTTTTTCTTCTTTGCAGTCAGAGTCTGCTTCCCTGTCCTATAAGCAGGATATGGAATCCCCTAGAACTATCATAAACCGACACTAGAGGTCTAGATACAGCAGAAAATGTACAGCAGCAAACTATTTTTCTATCTGCAAATGACAGAATTTGGAATATTTCTACAAGGTGCAAATTACCCTTTATAGGTTCTGATTTATATTTCATGATAAGGAAGGTGTCCTTAAACCAGGTAGTTGAACATGTTTGCTTTGTCAGCTAAATTTTTCCAGCTCTTACCAAAACTGAAAAGATCTGAGGTTGCTTCTAATAATGTTATACTTTTGGAAAACCAAGTAGCAGTCACTAAATGAAAAATTCATTCATTAAGGTGTATTTTTGTTTGCTTTAATCATGGTATTTAATTACCACATAGAAGAACTATACAATCTCATGCTAAGAAAAGCAAGCATTTTCCATCCCTCTGTTTAAAAAAGAGTGCCAAAAATGTCCACAGAGGTGACTCCTGCATAGGGGAAAGGAGGATTAGATGAGGGACTGACAAACTATAGCCTGCCAGGGAAATCTTGCTCACTGCCTGCCTTTGTACAGCACTGGAGCTTACAATTACATTTTGAAATGTTTTCGGGAAAAAATTGAAGATTATTTTGTGACATGTCAAAATCATGCGAAATTTGAATTTCAGTGCATATAAAGAAGGTTTTGGCCAGGCGTGGTGGGTGGCTCATGCCTATAATCCCAGCACTTTGGGAGGCCGAGGCGGGCGATTCACGAGGTCAGGAGATCGAGACCATCCTAGCTAACGCGGTGAAACCCCGTCTCTACTAAAAATACAAAAAATTAGCCGGGTGTGGTGGCAGGTGCCTGTGGTCCCAGCTACTCAGGAGGCTGTGAGGCAGGAGAATGGCGTGAACCCGGGAGGCGGAGCTTGCAGTGAGCCGAGATCGCACGACTGCATTCCAGCCTGGACGACAGAGTGAGACTCCGTCTCAAAAAAAAAAAGGTCTTATGAGCATACAGACTTGCTCATTTGTTTATGTGTATCTATGTATGGCTGCTTTTGTGCTGCTACTGCAGAGCTGAATGGCTGCTAGATACCATATGGCTGGCAAAACCTGAAATATTTACTCTCAGGATCTTTTTTTCTTATTTTTTTGGAGACAGGTCTTCACTCTGTCACCCAGGCTGGAATGTAGTAGTGAAATCATAGCTCACTGCTGCCTCCAACTCCTGAGCTTGCAAGTGAACCTCATGCCTCAACCTCCCAAATCACTGATACTACCAAGTACGCCACCACGCCCAGCTAATTTTTATTTATTTTTTCTTTTTTTGTAGAGATGGGGTCTCGCTATGTTGCCCAGGCTTGACTGGAACTCCTGGTCTCCAGCGATCTTCCCGCCTTGGCCTCCCAAATTGCTGCCATTACAGGGGTGAGCCACTGAGCCCAGCCAGTTTCTGGATTTTTACTGAAAAAAAAAGCTTGCCAATCTTTAGGCTGGGTGACATCTGAGATCCCTTTAAATTCCAAAGTTCTAGGAATTCCACTTCCAGAGGTAAGCAGGAATCCGCCATCAAAGACAATACAGGGAACACCCATTAGCCTCATAATATAATGATTCCAAAAGAACTGTTTCTTCTGTGTTGTCAACATGTCAACCTGTAAAATAATACTCACTGACTCACAGAACATTCACGTAAGTTTCCCAGATATTACTTTGAAAAGTTGGCTCTTGGTTCTAGAAAGCAATATTCATAATTTTTAGAAATTTTATTCTATTAACAGGGTTGACTAGACCATCTGAAAAATTACCAAGTACGATGAAAATGAAAAAAGAAACCCAACTCTGCTAGGAATTCACATCATAAAATATTTATTAATAAGTAAAATGATTTTCCCCTGCCTTTGGTTATTAAAAAATGAATATCTTTGATGATACCAATTGCCAAAAATGGTTTTACATTATTCAGTCATGAAACAGAATAGAAAGATGATCGATAGATATCTATAGATATAAATGTGTAGAAGACCATACCATACAACAATTTGTTTAATTACAAAATACTGGTTGTGCTAGCAGTTGGAAATGTACTTGCACATCCTTAAAGTTATCTTTTTTTACATAAGTAAAGAACACACAAATAAATTCACTTGAATTTGATAATTTGGAACATTGGCAATGAATACAGTGCCTGTTGAGGCCTGAAAGAGAGAGGAAATCAAGAACAGTGTGGGAGAAGAAAGGCAATCCTTCGTTGAAAAGCTTTTCTCTTAACAGTCCCTAGTGCCTGAAAAATAAGCCATTTTGATAACAAGAGTATAAAAAGCCTTATGATCTGCAAAGTAAATCATATCTGGTTTAAATCTCATCCCAAGTCTCAGGTTATGGCTGAGGAGCTATACTAAGTATCTTTGTAACACATTTCTTTGAATTTTTATAACTAAGACAAGAAAATGTTTTATCAGATCTAGGCAGAAATACTGATCTTCATTTACAAGTATAGTAATTACTTGCACTCAGGACTATATAGACATGGGGCTCTGAAAACCAAACAGAAGGAAACGCCAAACCATAACCACAAGGCAAAATTAAAAGTAACTCAGAGAAGCAGCGGGTGATAGTTTATGATTTCAATATAAAAAAGAATGCATTACCTTTCAGATGTCACCTTAAAGCCAGAAAATTAAGATACAATCAAGAAGGGGATGAATGGTTTTATGACTATACCACCTACTACTTCAAGATTAAAATCATCCCAGAGTTCTGAAATGTCTTCATTAGTTAAGTAACTATATACAATTTATTTCAGTCTCTTTTTAATGTAGAAAATCACTTTGTAATAAGATCTCTACGTAAGGTAAAAAAGCACAAAATAGGCCCCCAAAAGCACAAAAATAGACAAAATATATATATCTTTTTACAGTGAAATTAAGGTGTGCCTGTGGAATACTGAGACTGATGACTGATCTCACACAGTTCAAACAGGTTTCCTTTTAGAATAGTCCTGTTATTTGCGTCTTCCCCTTAACCTTGGATGCATTAGAAAAAAAAAAAAGGCTCAGGCTGGGCGCGGTGGCTCACGCCTGTGATCCCAGCACTTTGGGAGGCTGAGGCAGGCAGATTGCTTGAGGTCAGGAGAGTGAGACCAGCCTAGCCAACATGGTGAAACTCCATCTCTACAAAAAATACAAAAAATTAGCCATGGGGGCAGGCACCTGTAATCCCAGCCACTTGGGAGGCTGAGGCAGGAGTGTTGCCTGAATCCGGGAGGCTGAAGTTGCAGTGAGCCGAGATCGCACCACTGCACTCCAGCCTGGGCAACAGAGCAAGACCCTGTCTGATTAAAAAAAAAAAAAAAAAAAAAAAGTCCCAGGTAAAAGGGAGATAACAGGCATTTTGATCTTGTGCAGTCAACAACAAAAAAGAAATAATAATAACAACATAATAAAAATCCTTAATTTATCAGTTTATAAAATTCTTTCGCCAACCATATCTCAAGGGCACTTTGGACTCAAGCATTTGTTATACACCCATCAGCAACATCACAGTCATCTCCAGCTGAGGCCGGTTTTCCATCATAAATCAATGATACCCTGGATGAAACATATCCAGAAATGCTAATTCGGAGATGTTTTCATACAGTCTGGGGGCAAATGAAGCCATCCAAAGGAATCGTGCCATAAATACCACCGACATGTGCGGACTTCCACCTCGAGAATCCACCCCTGCCTTCGTCTCCCTTCAGTAAAGGAACCCACCAGTGACTCTCAGTTATACAGTCACCGCTGGGTACATCTTTTGTTCACTGTTGGTGTGAGGGAAGGGGGACTGAATCTGCCTGTAGCCAGGCTGCAGGCCATCCATGAAAGGTGGCACAGCTGTCATGGGCACAGAGTCATGCTGCACCGTGTACCCCACGTATGGGGGATGCAGATACTGCCCTTGATGTGGCACAATCTGGGTGGCCTGCTGACAGTTCAGCACAGAGAAATTCGTGGGCATGTTGACATACACGTTGTTCATGGTCCCTTCCGGCAAGCAACAGTTGGTCTGTGACCTTGTTGGGGGCGCCCGGGCCCCTGAGTTGGCGCTGGAGCTGGAACTGGCAGCTGTGCTGGACTGGCGTGAGGACGACCCCCGGGAGGTGCTGGCACTGGGGATCATGGGGATGGTCTCCATCAAGCGGTTACCCCCTGGGGCTCGGCTCTGCTGGGGATCCTGCTTAGGCCGGAGACATCTGCAGCAACAGGCTGCCACCAGGGACCCCAAGATGATAAAGGCGACAAACACAGAGCCAACAATGAGGAATGGCACGTAGATGGGCACTGAAGCAAAGGACAGAAACACAACGTTATGATCTACTCTAGGAACACAGTACCAATCGCCAACTGGCAATGGCAATCAATGAATGAATAAGCAACACTGATACCCACAGCTGAAGGACCTACACTGGGCTAATTTGTTCACATATTAGGAGTCCATAAGATGCACCATTCTTTATCAAGTGCTTAGAAAGGTCCTAAGACCCTACAGGCATGGCAGGACAGCCCCTAGAAGCAAACTGTTAATATTTAGTTCAACTTGTCAACTGCAAGACTGACTGAGCCAGATATCCGATTTAGCAAAAGTATGGGTTTATAGGTTAAGACGGTTATGGTTCTAAACTTCCTACCATAATCAAACTGTCCAAACTTAAGTCTGCCCGACCATATTGTTGTAGGATCTTCATAGTAATAATGACTTCAACTTATTTAAAAGTCTTTTTTCCCCCAGAAAGTTATTTAAGTTCCTTGCAAATTTCTTTTTACCATTCTTTAGCAAGTTCTTTTTTCATAAGCAGTTAAGTCAAAAATTTAGGCCAGACTCTAAGTCACTACCATTTCCAAAAGGCAGATGCACAAGAGGTAAGGCACAAAAGGGTCAAGGAGGGGTTTAAAAAAGACCCTCTTCACTCTTCTCTAGCAAAAGCCAGGGTCCTTGGGTGGCATTGGGTCCAGGTGATGGGGTCTGTGTGGAGGTGGAGGGAAGTTATTCCAGGCATTGGGCCATCCTGAAACAATGTCCAAGAGCAAACATCAGGAGCAACAAGACGTGTTCCAGGAAGAAGAGTCACCCACAGCAAGCCAAGAAGGCAAGAGTGCACAGGGAAAGCCCTCAGAGCATAAAGCAACGGCCATCACACTTCACCCGGGAAGCTGATTTTAAAATAGAAAACCATAAAAAGTAAAAATAAAAACCTTTTGATAAAACCACTAGCAAACTCCATTTTAAAATTAGTTTCTGGTGGGGCACGGTGGCTCACGCCTGTAATCTGCACACTTTGGGAGGCCAAGGTGGGTGGATCACCTGAGGTCAGGAGTTCAAGACCAGCCTGGCCAACATGGTGAAACCCTGTCTCTACTAAAACCACAAAATTTAGCTGGGTGTGGTGACGTGCACCTATAATCCCAGCTACTCTGGAGGCTGAGGCAGGAGAATCGCTTGAACCCAGGAGGCAGAAGTTGCAGTAAGCCGAGATTGTGCCACTGTACTCCAGCCTGGGCAACAGATTGAGATTCCATCTCAAATAAATAAATAAATAAAATTAGTTTCTTAAAAAAATCTTTTAGGAGCCATAGAGATGGCACTACAAGGCTTTAGAAACTAGACGCAGGTTGATAGGGACAGAATCAGATGGGAGGTGCCTGCAGAATGCCTCTGAGCCACTTTTGTGGAATTCTACCCTATGTTACCAAGAGCCTGCATTTTCTGATGTGTTCTTGCCCCATCCTCCTGGCTATATTTTTGGGAAATACACAAGCATAGGGGTGGATTGGGTCTTACTGGTCTTGGCAAAGCATAATGCCACCCCAGAGTCGGATGGGGCAGCATTTTAGGAAGGAGCCCACACCTTTGAGGTCAGCTCTATGAATACCCTTTCATCATCCAGTAGAGCAGCCGGGCTTTCTAATTATGCTCCTTTTCACTGTTCTGGTATTGCTGGAGTCAGTGTTTTTAAAGTATAATACCAGTTGGAATTATGGAGAAATAATGCCCTGTAAGTAAAACAATACTTTATAGGTATTTAACCAAAGGCTGACTGTGGAATATTTCCTGGAGTTTCAATGCTGAACAGAGCAATTTCTATATATAGCGCCCCTTTAGCAGGTAGAAACATTTGCTACAGTGTCTGCAGCACAGCTGGCGCCCAGCAGTAGAACTGTTCTAATTACACTATCACTTCAGGCTAACTATGGATCACTGGAGAAGTGGATGCAGGCTTTTTCCTTGGCGTGTTATAAATATTTCATTCTCTAAATTAAGACACCAGCCCTAAATATGTTATCAAAAAATAAATTAATAGTAGTAAAGCAGGAAAAAAAAATGTACCCCAATCATAGCAGAAACTAGCTGAAACCAGCCTCAGTCCACATAATGAGTTTTGGGGAGAAATAAGTGTTCTCTTTCCAGGATTTTTAATTGGAAATGTAAATAACTACACAGGGATAAGGAATGTAACGCTACTATAAGCCCCCCGGCAGGCTTAATTAGGCATGTTGCCCTTCACTGCAGAAGAAAAGTGAAAGAAATACAATTTTTAGGAAAAAAACGTTTAAAAGTAGCATGAAGAAGGCATCCATGCACAACACAGGGCGTCATGAGAAGTCTCGTCCTGAGAAGTCCCGACTAATCTAAAGCCATCCCAACTTTTTGGAGACCATTAATGAGCCCAATTTAGCAGACATCTCACTGTAGCAGTTCGGGGTCTGGCTCCCTTCTCTGGGCTTTCTTCCATGGCCACACAGTCTGCGAGACTGAGCTTGCGTTTTAAGACTGCGCTGGTTCTGGAATTACGCTCTCTTCAGATTCAAGACAGCAGAACAATAGGAGTAGCATGCTAATAAAATGCTTGACTGCGAAAGGGAACGGCACTGAAAAGAGCTGTCTCTCACGAGGTCCTGGGAGGCAGCTCTATAAACACAAACTACGCTGTGCCAAAGCTCAGGCAGCCCGAACCCAGGCTCAGGGTGCTAGCGAAAAGCCTCCCAGGTAAACACAACGGGCCCACAAAAAGGAGGAGCCGCCCCCTCGGGGACACGTTTGCCATTTTACCTCTACACCTCCCCTCCCCCGAACTAAATAACACACACACACACACACACACACACACACACACACACACACGGAGTGACTGGTGTAGACACCCCAGGGAGGCATTCCGGAAGGTTTCTGAAGAGTGAAGTGCAACCTACCAAATTCTTTCACGGGTTTACTTTCCAACTCTGGCTTTGGCAATTTGAAAGAAAAAAAAAAATCAAAGCCACAAAGAGCAAGGCTGGGCACTGCTCCGATGTTACACCTACTAAGTCTGACGTGGTAAGGAAAATAGTCCAGAAGCCCCACAGGCGGGCCGCTGCAGGGGAGAGGGGCCGCCGCAGGGGAGAGGGGCCGCCGCGTGGAGAAGATGGGAATCCGCGGCGTCTGACACGGGGCAGCAGCCCCGGGAAAGCCCTGAGAAGCTGCCTTCCTTTCGGGGAGCCTTCAGGGGAGCACCCCTGCCAGGCCCTCACGGGCGGGGGCGCACCCTCGCCATCTCCTTGGGTACCCCTAAGACATGAAGCCCTATGGAGACAGGAGACGCCAGAGGGGCCCGGAGGACCCTGGTCAGAAGGAATATGGGGGCTGTCTGTGGCCCACACTGCCTTAGGAGTGTGATTTTGTTCGGAAAATTAACTCTAAGCCACCCTTTGGCTGACAGATGGAGAAACTGAGGCCCGTGAGGGTGAATTAGGGACCCACACCGACCAAATAATAAGCCAGAAGGCAGACTCCGCCTCCTGATCCTAGGCCCTTTCCTGAATCTCCCCCCTTCAAACTCCCAGGTCCCTGACGTCCAGGCAACACCAACCGTCCTCCCTTTCGCGCTGGGCGCAGGCCGCCCTACCTGCCGAGCCGTCGGGGCCGTCTTTGTCCGCCCGGCCAGGCTCGCCAGCGCCCTGCTGGCGGTCGTTGTCGCAGCCGCCCTGGTCCAGGCGCGCCTCGGCGCTGGAGCAGCAGTAGCGCAACGCGCAGCTGCCGCAGCAGATGGTGGCGTCGCCGCCGTCGAAGCGCTCGGGACACTGGAAGCCGATGCGCCAGACGCCCTGCGCGTCCAGCCAGCCGTGGCAGTACTCGCCGCTGGCCCTCGCCCCCGCCGCCAGCAGCGCAGCCAGCAGCAGCTGCAGGAGCGAAGCGGCGTTCCGGGATGAGGAGACGGACGAGCGGCGAGCGCCCCACATGGCACCACCCTGGGCGCGGACGGCGCGTCTCCAGAGAGCGCAGGACGGTCTCCGAGAAGTCGTGGCCCCGGCGACCCCCGGGCCTCGTCACTGACTGTCCCGCGGCGCTTTCCGCGCGGGCCACTCCCCTCTGCCGCGACGCCCAGGAGGCGACCACACCGGGCCCTAGGTCCAGGAGCTCCTAAGCCATCCCCGTCCTCAGCCGGTGGCCCGGTCCCCTTAGGGACTGCCTTATGAGTTGCACTCGCTGATGGAAATCTCGGGATGCAGTCAGAAGGCCCCCGGGGCTGTCGTCCGGAAGCCCCTGGAGGTTTCACTGGCAACCGGACCCTCCCTGAGCATCCCCGAAGGGATGCTCACTCGAGCCGGATGACCGCTGGGCGCGCCGCCGCGGACCTGGAGCCAGGGCTCTGCGCAGGGTTTAAGCCTCAGGGTCCCGCGCGCGAATCGGGGCCCGTCTCCCCTCCTTTATTCCCTCCTCGGGCGGGTAGAAGGGGCGAAGGCAGGCAGTGCACGCAAGGCTCTGGGCAGCAAGTGACACAGCCGGCCGCGCTCAGCCTCCTCTGCCCCGAACTTGGTCCGCATGGCTCCGGCCGGGCCGCCCGGGCAGCCCACGGGGGTGCAGCCCCGACGCTCCACTCTGCGGGGCCGACGGCCAATCTTCCCAGCACGTCGCCGAGGGAGCGCTCCTGACCCCGGGAACGTCCAGGACGCAGGCGAGGGTCCTGCGCGCCCCCAGCCGCAGTCCCGGGAGCCTGCCCAGCTGGCGGCGGCCGCGGCTGCTGCTGGGCGCGGATCCAGGCGGGCGGCTCGCCCCGGTTCCCCTTCTCCGCCTCCCCGGCTGCAGCGCGGTCCCACAGGAGCCCGGCAGCCTCCGGCCGGCTCTCCCTCTCCCGGTCGCTGCCTCGCCCTCGGGAGGTGTGCGCACCGATGGAAGCCTCCCACGGAAGTTTCGTTCCTCTGGGCTACGGGAGAAGCCGAGCGCAGCAGCCGCCCACAGCCTCGCCTTGCCCGGCGCCAGACCAGCTCCGACTCCGCTCGCTGCCGCGCTGAGCCGCGGTCTTATAGAGGCCGGCGGCTCCCCGGCGCGCATGCGCGCTGCGCGGCTCTCCCCCCCCACCCCCCCCCCCCCGCAACCTCAGGGACGCCCGCGGGCGCCGGGCAGCCCCTCACTTTCCTACCCCGGGCAAGGAGAAAGGTGTGGCCAAGGGCGGGGTCTGCCTGCTGGAATAGGCGCGGGAGGAAACCCAACCTAAGCAATCCAGGCCTCGCTAACACAAATAACAATAATAATGGAAGAAACTCAACTTGCTTTGTGAAGATCTTTGGCATTCAACATTCGGTTCGATTCTGCAAACTTCTCAAGGGATTATGATTACTTTCCACTCTGCAGATCATAAAATCGCCACTCAGATGAACTCTCTCGGCTTCCAGCAGCTGATGTCCTGGCCACGGTTGGTCCCAGGCCCTGTGCAGGAAGAGCACCGATGTTTGTGGCAGGGTTCACACGCCTAGGGCTGTGTCTGGTGGACTGGAGGCCTCCACCACAAGGTGGAACGGAGAGTGCTCAGCAAAGATGTCACACATTCGGCCACGGTGTGGATGATCTGTGTCCCTTTTTCTTTCTATATCTGGGTGTGGTGATTTATCGGATTCCAGCAGGAAAGTGCCTCCGTCCAACATGTGGCCTTAGTGGTTTAGACAGCTGCAGTCAGGAAGAAAACAAGGTTCAGACAGACCAGAAATTCAGCTTTGATGAAGGAGAAATTAATAGCTTCTCTCTTGCAGAAGCTGGAACAACAGGTGCTGATGTTATTAAAGCAGCAGTGCTTATTTTTAAAGGAACGAATGCCCCTTCCCACACCGTCTGGGAGTCAGCAGACCTGAATTCTAGACCCAGCCCTACTAGCAGGGAATCACTGCGTTTTTCTGGTCTCAGTTTCTTCATCTATAAAGTGGAGCATAGGATGTGACGATCACTAAGGTCCCTTCCAAGTCCATGACTTCAGAACACAGGCAGTTTTATTCACAGCAAAGACACTCAGGTTCAAGCAGCCATTGGATGCTTGTGTATGCCTGGTTAATGTGAAGATTCAGACATTGTTGATTATTCTTCCACTTGCCCCAACAATGTCAAATCCAAGAAAAAAAAACCCTACCCTATGTCCCCGCTCCCCAACACACACCTTATTCTTTTCACTAAACCTCTCTCCAAGCATTGCACTTTGTTTTCTTGCAGTTTTTTGGTTGTGTATCGTTTTAAGCTACACAAAATTATATACTTTAAATGCACTATTCACCAAATGTCTTAAGCTAGTAAGCTAAAAAAAATTTCAATGTCAAGAAATCATTCATTCAAGAAATACACGCCATGCACTTACAGTGTACTGTGTTCTGTGCTGGGTACTGGGACTCATCAAGAAGCCAGACAGCATGGCCATTTCCTTCAAATAGGGCCTAAAGTCTCCAGGGTAAAACACAGAAATCAGACAAAAAGACAAAGAACTGAATAAGCAAAGAGAATGCAAGTATGATCAAAGCTCTTACCCACAATGAGAACAGCATCAATTTAAGCACATAATCTAGGTTAGGGTGGGGAAGGAGGTCAGAAAAATCATCAAAGGAGTAACACTTAAAAAGAGACCAGAAGAAGCCAAGGGAAGATTGAGTTTTTCAGAATGAGTCATTTTCTTAGAAGACACCATTAGCCAACATTTATTGAGAGCTTACTATGTGCTAGGCACCACGCTAAGAATTTCATGTGCATGCTTTCATTTAATCCTCACATCAGCCCTATAAATACGACAGTATTACTATCCTCATTTTACTGGTGAGGATACTTGCTCAATCCCTAAAGATAGAGAGTGTCGGTTTGCCTGGACTGCACCCAATTCTTCCTGACTCCAAACCCCACTCACCACACTGCTGATCACCACAGCCTCCACTACAGAAAGCCCAGGATTGATTAACTGGGAGTCCTGTACAGATCATGAGATGCTCCTATGGCAGCACGAGTTGATTTGGGTAGTGTTCAGAGGATGAATACTTTCAATTTTGCCATTTGGAAAAACAATGCGAGAGAATTGTACTTATTGTTCTATTTAGAATTGTATTATTTCAGACAGTACCTATGCCTATAACCTCCTTCCAGGATCCAATTATCCTACTCACCAAAACAACCACAATTTGTCAGAGTTTATTTATGAAGAAAAAAAATTGTTTAACATTTCATATTGGAATTGATTTGGTGACTGGATAGTGCCACCTTTAAAACACAATGTTTTTGCCAAATAGTCTACAATTTAATCTATAATTGGTGAACTTAGAAGTATGGCACTCTGAGCAAATTCGTCTTTTTTTTTTTTTTTATTACTGTGTTTCTTTTCTTCCTTAAAAGTTAAGGAGAGGCCCTTTCATAGTTACTTTACGTAGTGGTTGACTGTCTTCAATGCTGAAAGGTCCTTTATGTCACTTTGTCTCTCTTGTATTATCGTTTCTTTGTGTATCTGGAATGTTGAACTGAAATTTTATAAAATAACTTGCCAAGTATTTAGTGAGGTTCTGCATGGGAGGTGCCACTGGGAGATATTAAAATAGTCTTGTTCCTTCCATAGGAAATAAAAAGAAATTCCCTCATTGGTCTTAACAGACAACCAAAACTATTTCACTCGTTTCTTCTGAGAAGCTATAACTAGTAATTACAACATATAGGTAGTAGTAATCATAATTTATGATAATCAAAACGAAATGTTAGGCAGTCTGCCAAAATATATTGAAAAACATATGAAAGAGTGCAGCCCTCTTTTTAAAAAAGTTGAATTCTATAGTCACTAACTGAAAAAGTATATTTTCAAGTTATTTTGCCTTTCAGTATGTGCCTGTGCATATATATATAAATATATATATGAATAAAATCCAATTGATTTAAAAGCAAACTTCTGACATATCTTCACTAGTACAAATAGCAAGTCATATAACTAAAGAAATGATTACTTACAACTTTACTAACTGGAGTTGATACAAATCAGATGGAGGTAATAATATTTCATTTGGCTGGCAGTTCTAAAAGCTGCACGATCTACAGTGTTTTTCTGCAAGTTTCAGCAAGAGCAGAAGGTTCTTACCATCTGCACACCCATCAGCAGTCTGTTTAGGGAGAATGGCTTTCACTGGGTTCATTCATTTTTTTTTCTCCTCTTCTCTCATAAATAGAGATAGTACTGAAAATTGGCATTTGGTTTACCAAAAGTTCTTTTAAGTTAGAGTGTTTTTGTGAAAACCCAAACAAATATATTAATTTACATTTATTTTAATTTTGTCTTCTGTTTACCTAAACTTATGTTCAAAAATGTTCATAAATTTATGAAAAAAATTATTCTTGCTTTAAAATTTTTAATTTTTCACCCTCCTTATTTTTATTGTAATTGACATACTGACTTCCAGAAAAGTAATTTCCATATTTTCAATTATATTTCTTCCCATTTGTCATTATAAACTATTGACATAGTTCTCTCTCATCCCCCCTCCTTACTCCATTGTTTTACTGAACCCCCTTTAATTTTGATTTTGATGTTTACTATGGATATATTTTCATTTTGGAGATATGGAGTTTCACGGAGGGCTTATTTCACTAATGCCTTCCTATCTAAAAGAATGGCATAAACAAAAGCAAAATGTGCGAAGACTTGCAAATCATATATACGAAAAGAGTCTAATATCCAGAATATAAGAGAACTCTTACAACCCAGAACAAAAAGACAACCCAACCAAAAAACTGGCTTGAATAAACATTTCTCCAAATAAGATCTACAAAAGGCCAACAAGCACATGAAAACACCTTCAACATCATTAGACATTAGAGAAATGCAAATCAAAAGCACAAGATACCACTTGACTTTCACTAGGATGACAATAATAGTAATGATAATGATAATGGGAAATAATGTTGGTAAGGTTGTGGGGAAATCAGATCCCTTGAATGCTGTCATTGATGGGAATGTAGAATGGTTCAGCCACTGTGCAAAACAGCTTGACAGTTCCTCAAAAAGTCAGACATAGAATAATCATATGACCCTGCAGGTCCACTCCTAGGTAACCCCAAAGAGATAAAAACATATGTAGATACAAAAACTTCTATATAAATGTTCATAGCAGCGCACTTACAATAGCCAAAGGGTGGAAACAACTAAAATATCTGCTAACTAATGAATGGATATGCAACATGTGTTATATTCATACAATTGGAATATTATTTGGACATAAAAAGAAATGAAGTATGAATACATGCTACAACACAGACGAACTTTGAAAACATTGGGCAAGTGAAAGAAACCAGACGCAAAAGGCACATATTGTATGAGCTCATTTATATAAAATGTCCAGAACAGGCAAATCCATAGAGACAGAAAGTAGATCAGAGCTGGGCCTGGTGGCTCACACCTGTCATCCTAACACTTTGTAGGAGTTGAGGCAGGTGGATCGCTTCAGCCCAGGAATTTAAGACTGGTCTGGGTAACATAGTGAGACCCTGTCTCTACAAATTTTTTCTTTCAAAGTAGATCAGAGCCTGTCAGGGGCTGGGAGGAAGGAAGAAGGGGAAGTGACTGCTTAATGGGTACAGGGTTTCCTTTTGGGGTGAAAATGTTCTGGAACCAGACAGTGGTGATGGTTGCACACATTACAAATATAATAAATGTCACTAATGGTATTTTCATGTTGTGTGTATTTCACCATAATAAAAAAGAATCTAGAACAAATAAATAAATAAAAATCTGTAGCTGTGAAAGTAGTTATCTGCCCATGATGTCACCTGAAGGTTCTGAAGCAGGTGCACCAATTTTGAGAGGATCTATTCTTTTAACAGTGAATGGCCCAGAAAGAGAATCATTGAGGAAGTCTGAAACACAGCCAGATACCTCTGAGCATAATTCCAAGTCCCTAAGCTAAATGTTGCAAACCTTGTTACGGACTGAACTGTATCTCCCCAAAATTCACATGTTAAAGCCCCTAATCCCCAAAGTGACTTTACTAGGAAATAGTGCCTCTAAAGAGGTAATTAAGGTTAAATCAGTGGGGTCCTAATCCAAAAGGACTGGTGTCTTTATGAGAAGAAGAGACACCAGCCATGTGCTGGCACAGAGCAAAGGAGGTGGCCTCACACCGTGAGAAGGCAGCTGTCTGAAAGCCAAGGAGAGAGGTCTCAGGAGAAACCCAAACTTGCAGGCAACTTGATCTTAAACTTCCAGCCTCCAGAACTGTGAGAAATAAATGTCGTCTGTTCAAGCGCCAGTCTGTGGCATTTATTATGGCAGCCCAAGTTGACCAATAGACCCTCCCTCCCCTTTCTCCTCTCCACTAACATCAGGAATGCCATGAGATGCAAGCATGAGGTCTTCCTTCACCA
Organism: Pan troglodytes; assembly: GCF_028858775.2. NCBI lineage: Eukaryota > Metazoa > Chordata > Mammalia > Primates > Hominidae > Pan > Pan troglodytes. Next base: position 25,225,935 of record NC_072412.2, read on the forward strand.
TGGTCCTCAAATATAAGGCAGCTTGGGCCTTAGCTCTATCTATGGATCATACAGGGATGACTTGAAGTGACAGGAGCTATGTATGCCCTAGAAACAGTTTGAGAAAACTAGATCTCAGTCTAGAATAAGAGACAGTAAATTTGTGCTGATGTGAAATGGTTGAAGAATGGAGTGAGGCCAACTGGCTGCTAAGATTTGAATATTGTACATATCCAGGTTCAATTTCCTCCAGAACATTTTATTCTGGTCCCTATGGAATTATGATTTCTTTTATTCCCTTGACTTTTCTTCTAGACGATCAACTCCTTGAAGGCGGAAACTAAACCTTGGTCATTGTTTTTTGCTGCTGTTGTTTGTTTGTTTGTTTTGAGACAAGATCTCACTGTCACACAGGCTGGAGTGCAGTGGTGCAATCACGGTTCACTGCAGTCTCGACCTTCTGGGCTCAAAAGATCCTCCTGCCTCAGCCTCAGCTGGGTCTACGTGTGCTACCATGCTTGGCTAATTTTTTATTTTTGTGGGGATGGGGGTCTTGCTATGTTGCCCAGGCTGCTCTTGAACTCCTAGGCTCAAGCAATCCTCCCATCTTGACCTCCCAAAGTGGTGGAATCACAGATGTGAGTCACTACACCCAGCCCTTGCTTATCTCTGAGTCCTCTGAGTGCTGGACATACAGTAGGCTCAGTTTATCCATTCAATAAATATTTATTAAGTGTGTACTATATGCCAGGCACAAAAATCCTCAGTATTGACTTATTAGTTTCAAGGAATTTGAAATCAATGAAATTACCTAAATGTGAAAAACATTCTGAGTACGGTACAGCAGCTCAGATATAGGCTATCTGATAAGACTAGGGGAAAAAAAAATAACCGATGCTTGGTTGCACCCAGTGGCTCACGCCTGTAATCCCAGCATTTTGGGAGGCCAAGGCGGGGGGATCACTTGAGCTCAGGAACCAGCCTGGCCAATATGGTGAAACCCTGTCTCTACTAAAGATACAAAAACTAGCCAGGTGTGGTGGTGCACACCTGTAATCCTAGCTACTAGGGAGGCTGAGGGATGAGAATCACCTGAACCCAGGAGGTGGATGTTGCAGTGAACTGAAATTGTGCCACTGCACTCCAGCCTGGACGACAGAGCTAGATTCCATCTCAAAAATAAATAAATAAAAATAACTGATGCTTGGGAATAAATCCTTGGAGAGTGGTTTCAGAAGGAAGGTGATTACTAGTACATAGCCTCCCATGGTCCTGCCCCCACAGATTTGAGGCTTAAAATAAGAGTTTTGCAATGAAAGAAGATGCAAAAAAGGAACAAGTTGTTTCCTCTCCATTACCATGTGAAAGAAAAATGTAAGCTATCCACAGATGGATGGTAGGACGTGGCAGCTACGTGCTGTCATTAGCGGTCTTCACTTTGGTTGTAGCTGCTTCATGTTCAGTATTGGTGGACAGTGGCAGTACCAGTGCCTTCAGCAGACACTAGCTGTATCTCCCAGACTTCTGCTCTCAGAATAGAAGGCATGGCTGAGAGCTAGAGGAGGGACGAGGAAACTGTGCCCACTTCCTGCTTACCAGGAATATGAGTTCGAGAAGCACCTGGAGACACTTTTCAGGGATTCCCACAGTGGAGAAACATTTCTGAGTGGGATGGAGCAAGAGGAGGTAGAGAAATGTTTTGTATGAAATTATATTGTTTTACATTCAGGCTGAGAAACTAGATTGCTTGAATATAATTTCACATTTTTAATTAAAATAATTCAGAAGGCATTTTTGGATTATAGTTTCCTTGAGATTTCTCATTATTAAAATCATTGTTTTTATATGATCAGGTCATAGGGAAAAAAGTCCCATTGATCCTGGGTGTTTAGATTGGTATAAATAAGGAACTCCCTTTATCAAAGCTGCCTTAGCAGCCTCCTGGTAAAAACATAAAAAGATAAAAGAATCATTGTGCTGCTTATTTTAACAGAAGCAGAATTACTGCCTTCACAGCACAGCCTCACAGTGCTCGTAATTATCCCTGTCCAAATACGTTAACTTTTTCAAACCAAGCCCTCCCTCGTTCTATGGTTTCAACCTCATTTTTGTACCTTTTGGATTAGTAAGAGATTTTCTTTGGCTTTTGGAAGAAGTCAACCTCTCAGGAAACAATTGAATTAAACTTCATGTTTGTTTAAAGAGTCCTTGAATAGTACCCCACCTCTGCCTTTCCTCAAAATGTCTCCGATGAAAGAATAAACAGAGAATGTTCTGCATTGTGTGGTATCCAAAAGGGTAGGAAAATGTTTAACAAGTTCCATATTCTGAAAATGTTATCGTCCCAGTAACACCTTAAGACTCGTTAAGTATTTCAGACCATTTCGCAGCTTTACAGCATTCAGTACACTTCTGGCTTCATATTGTTGATTCTTATGTAAGAGTTATGGGGAGAGTCTCCAACTAACTAACCTTCATTACCGAATTAGAAGGAAGGGGTTTTTTTTGTTTGTTTTTTAATGTTTTTACATTAGAAAATGTACTTGAACAGGTGAAGTTCAATCAGCTAATAGCCACTATTTATTGAGCATCTGGTATGTACCAGGCATTGTGCTAAATTTTTTGACATCATTATAGTGTCTCGTCTAATAAATACATTAGTAAGTAAGGTTAAAAAAAAAAAGGTTTCGCTTCATCCGTTTTTCTAAAATTTCCTAAAAAGAAATTTCCAGCCTATGCACAATGTTATCCAAGTATTTTAACACGAAGCCTTTTCCAGTTTTTGTTTTCAATGAACTGTTTTCTAATGTTACACAAATGAGATGCAATGTCTTATGAGAAAAAAATCCACAAAGCACTGGCATTCTTAATTTCTATTACTAATTTCCTTTTTGGTGCACAGCGGTTTGGTTTTATTAGGTGTACATATTTTTAGTTACTTTATTCCTGGAAGTAGAACAATTTATTTTGGAGACATGAGGCCCAGAAGAAAATATTAGAAAAATGCAAAGCAGAAAGTATAGAAAAGTTTAAGACGATTATTATTATGCACAAAGAAAGCAAAGGGGGAAGTTGCTCCAGAACTATCTTCAACAACTTGAAGGAATATTTTAGGAGGGCCCTGGGTACAGAGAAGACAGACGAGAGGAAGCGGAGTTGAATTACAGAAAAGTGATATTTAAAGAACACTCTCCAACCAGCATAGATGCAGAAGCAGTCATGCAGATGACTCGAGAGGTCAGGAGATCTCCCAAACCCTCTGTTTCTTAAAGACTCGTGAAATCACCTTTAGCTTTAGAAGGAGAGGGGGAGTCTTAGGATATTACTATGCCAGTGGAGAGGGCCAGCACTGGTTAAAATCCTGGAGACCTCTTACTAGGATTTCTTTCTACCTTACTATACAGTGAAACATTTTTAGGCTTGTCATAAAGAAAACAGCAAACATGGTTGATATTTCTTCTTTTGACATGGGTCAAGCTTCCTGACTTCCTCAAACAAATAAAAAGATGATGATGATGATGATGATTTGAGACAGAGTCTGGCTCTGTCACCCAGGCTGGAGTGCAGTGGTGAGGTCTCGGCTCACTGCAACCTCTGCCTCCCAGATTCAAGCAATTCTGCCTCAGCCCTCCGAGTAGCTGGGATTACAGGCATGTGCCACCACACCTGGCTAATTTTTGTATTTTTAGTAGAGACGGGGTTTCACCGTGTTGGCCAGGTTAGTCTCGAGCTCCTGACCTCAGGTGATCCACTTGCCTCCGCCTCCCAAAGTGCTGGGATTACAGGCGTAAGCCACCACATCCAGCCTAAAAAGATTTTTAAACAAGACAAAATTGTTACTGCTATTAAATGTATCTGGTAACTGATTCCAATAGTATTGCAATTAATGCTTTGGAACAATAAGCATTTTTAGTGCTTTTGAGAGTGTGAAGAAAGGGAGAGTGGAGAGTGACTTGCCGCAGGGCTGCTGCCTGGAGACCCAGTGATCTGTGGGAGTAACACAGTTCCGACTTCTGCACTCTGGAAAGCAGGAGTCAGTTTCAGATGTAGGCAATTTACATTTATAGACCAGGTCAAGCAAATTGGACAGTTTAAGTGAGCACTGAATGAATGGGAACATAAATATGTTGGGGCCTATAAATGGTCATATTTATGGAGTGCAGTAAAATCCGTATCTCTCCCCACTTGGAGAAATCTCGCCAACTGGATTGAAAGCAGTGGTCATGATACTGAGTGCTGAAACCACAGGAAAGGCAAACTCTGCTCTTGATATTGAACTTCCAACGTCTGTTGTACTATTTCAGATGCACTTGAATATTCACTATCCCATGGTAGAGAATGGGTAATAGGTGCTAAGAAACGTCAAAAACAACAAAACACAAATAAACAAAGAAACAAAACGCCCCAAACCAAAAGGAAACCACTTCCTTTTGAACTCATTCATAAATCTCCAAAATCTATACCAGACTGCCAAACTCAGCCTAATTTTTGAGAAAATATACTCCATATGTCATTTGATAGGAAGAGAAAGATTAAGCCAACTCCAAGTAATAAAAAATGGGTAACCAGTCCCACGGCACAGCACTCACTGCTGTTTTATTCATTACGGTGGGTCCTGTTTGGTAGTCTTAGAAGCGAAACTGAAGATTGGAGCTTGGTTTACTTTACAATCCAAGTGTTGGAATAGATTTAGCCTTCCAATTACAGGAAGCACAGTCCTCCAGTTGTTGAACTCTAGCGTGAGCTAGCATTGTGGTGTCTGAGTCATGAGTAGGGAGCAAGTTCACTAAGCCAGAAGTCTTTCTAAAAGATGACTAGAGAAATCCAAAAGCAGATCGTCTCCGCCTGTTTGTGTGTCATGGTAAGAAAACACTACCTCCCTACGGAAATATTCTGACATTGTTGCTTTGTCTCCAACTCACTGGAGATTCCAAGATTCCAAGAATAAAGAAAAGTTGGGATTCTGATCATTGATGTGTACCTAATTTTCACACTCCCTTAATTAATTTCGCCATGAGCTATTGATCTTAGCAAACTTCAACATTGATTGTTTTCCCCCCACAAAGAAGTAGGTTAAGGGCAGTTTAAGTGCTCTAGTTTTTACTGAGTGATAAAATCATGCTATGCCTAATTGACTAAAATGAATTAGAAACTCTGTTTTTTGTTTTTTTTTACTTTTTATATGCAAGTAATTTCAAAATAGAGAAAAAAGTTGCAAAAATTAAGAATAGTATGAAAGAACCACTGATTGTTAAGATTCTGGGTGATCCGTTTTATGTCCACATGGTGACTCATAAAATTGAATTAACCCTGTCCTTCTGATTTGGGTCTATCTGTCATATAGACTTGTAGACAAAAGCACCATCGTTACTGGTTTTACGTTGTTTGGTATGACAGAACCCAAACCATTCTCTTGCACTGGTCATTGATTTTTCCCTGTTTTCAACAAATTATTAAATCTAAATCCTATGCTTAGTGAAATACTATTTGGGCAGCCCACTGCTAGCAGCTTGGCTAACTTCACACATATTATGAGGCTGAACTTTGGGCCTAAGTGCTAAACTAAATACAATTCTAGGTCTTTCCATTCAGAGAAAAATACTTGAACACCGTAACGGGCCTAAGATTTCCTGGCTTTGGCTCTTGCACTCCATCTTCTGGCCAAAAGTTGGTCTTGAGATGTTTAAACTGAATACACCCATTGTTACAATCAGTTACATAACATAGAGCCGTTGGAGCATTAGAGTGATTTCAGCAAAAGAAATGCATGAATGTTATAACCATGAAAATGTACTACCTCCACAGAAAAAAGCAATTTACAGGATCAGAAGCAAGATGACTACAAAGCGAAAATGACGTCCTGTGCTTTCCTGGAATGCCGATCTGTGATGCCCACATCAGGAGTATGCAGGCCAAGGTTTTATGGCCAGGTGACACAGGCAGAGAAGAAAGAGGTGGGGGGAACACTGGGGGATGGGTGGGGGTGGGGTTAGGCACAGGGAACCATGGTCTGATTATTGCGATTTTACTTTACATTTTAGGTAACTTTTCTCCAAGACACCAGCTCTGAGATCTACGCTCCTTGAAGACAAGAACTGAGTTCAGTTCATCTTCGTATCATCCACAGACCACACAGTTTCTTGTTGAATGAGTGAATTAAGAATGAGCCACTAATGTATTCACTTTTTTTAAAAAAATGTGCAGCCATGCTATGTAAACTAATCTGACACATAAATATTAAATTTAGAAATGTATCTAGAAATACATCTATGTAGTCACATTTTTCTATTTGCTCCTGAGATGGAACCTATTTGTGGAAACAAATGATCTATTTAGAGTTCTAATTATTCCAGACCTGGAGGGGGCTATAATGAGTACATAGTTTACATCCAAAATTAACAGTTATCTTTTTGGTTTTTAAAAATCATCATAAACAATTCTACAGATCCTATCTATAGATTCCATATACTTTGGCCTCTTCTGGGTTTAACAATATTTGCAACATACTCTTAAAAGAGGTGAAATAATTGTCATGATGCCATGGTAATGACTGTCTCAACAGTGAGAAACATGAAGGTTTTGGATAACTGAAGCAACAAGGCATGGAGACAGGTTTCTACACAACATCAAGTTTAAATCTCCCAGGGACTAGGATCCTTTTTGCATAGATATTCCCTGTCCTTAACCTCATCTATACTTTGACTCAAGAAGCTTTGCTGATAAGTTTCACTGAGGGTTAAAATACAATGCAGGGCCAGGCATGGGGCTCACACCTGTAATCCCAGTGCTTTGGGAGGTGGGCTCTTGATCTCAGGAGTTTGAGGCCAGCCTGGACAACATGGTGAAACCCCATCTCTACTAAAAATACAAAAATTAGCTGGGTATGGTGGCTTATGCCTGTAATCCTAGCTACTTGGGAGGCTGAGGCAGGAGAGTCACTTGAACCTGGGAGGCAGAGGTTGCTGTGAGTGGAGATCATGCCACTGGACTCCAGCCTGGGCAACAGAGCGAGACTCCATCTCAAAAAAAGAAAAAAAAAATACAGTGCAGTGTTATAACTAATTCTGACCAAAGGGAAAAATAGTGAAAGAGAAGACCTGCCATTTATCAAAGACCTACTGTGCGCCCAATATTCTCTACATACATTGCTCATTTCATCTAAGCACCATTTGGGGTCATAGAGACACCCAGAGCTCAGCTTTGGCCTCGTGTTCAGCTGAAATCCTGTTGTCTGCCTTTGCTTCCTCTCTAGAAGCCTGCTTTATGTCACCCCTGAACTTGCATCAGATCAATGGTCATCTACTCGCATAGGTTACCATTGTATCTAATCATTATAAGAACATCAGTGATACAAAGATGGTGTGACATTTTAATTTGTTGTTAATATTATAATACAGTTTTCACTTTTAAATATAGATAAACATTCAACATGAAACTTGGAGTGAAAAACCTCCTGTAAGTGTTTAGAGATTGGAATTCTATCGGTCAAAGTATGAATTCAGACTTCTTCTTCTTCTTCTTCTTCTTCTTCTTCTTCTTCTTCTTCTTCTTCTTCTTCTTATTCTTCTTCTTATTATTATTATTATTTTGAGACGGAGTCTCACCCTGTCGCCCAGGCTGGAGTGCGTTGGTGTGATCTCAGCTCACTGCAACCTCCGCCTCCCGGGTTCAAGCCATTGTCCTGCCTCAGCCTCCCGAGGAGCTGGAATTACAGGTGCCCACCACCACGCCCGGCTAATTTTTTGTATTTTTAGCAGAGATGAGATTTCGCCATGTTGGCCAGGCTGATCTTGAGCTCCCGACCTCAGGTGATGCACCTGCCTCGGCCTCCCAAAGTGCTGTGATTACAGGCTTGAGCCACCGCGCCTGGACAATACAGTGTTCACTTTTAAATATAGGTGAACATTCTACATGAAACTTGGAATGAAAAACCTCCTTTAAGTGTTTAGAGATTGGAATTCTATCAGTCCAAGTATGAATTCATACTTTTTTTTTTTTGAGGCGGACTCTTGCTCTGTCGCCCGGGCTGGAGTGCAGTGGCACGATCTCAGCTCACTGCAAGCTCCACCTCCTGAGTTCACGCCATTCTCCTGCCTCAGCCTTCCGAGTAGCTGGGACTACCGGCACCCGCCACCACGCCCGGCTAATTTTTTGTATTTTTAGTGGAGACAGGATTTCACCGTATTAGCCAGGATGGTCTCCATCTCCTGACCTCCTGATCTGCCCGCCTGGGCTTCCCAAAGTGCTGGGATTACAGGCGTGAGCTACCGCGCCCGGCCGAATTCATACTTCTTATTGCAAGACTGTGGTGAGCGCAAAAGTCATTAATCTTATGTAAAAGAATGCATGTTTTAGGATACATATTCTTTTTTGGGTCCACAAACATACATAGAAATTTAGATGATAATACATGGCAGAATAAAAAAGATTAATAGGCCGGGTATGGTGGCTCACGCCTGTAATCCCAGCACTTTGGGAGGTGAAGACAGGAGGATCGCTTGAAGCCAGGAGTTCGAGACCAGCCTGGGCAACATAGTAAGACCGCTGTCTCTACAAAAAAAATAATGTAGCTAGGTGTGGTGGTATGAGCCTGTAGTTGTAGCTACTAGGGGAGCTGAAGAAGGAGGATCACTTGAGTTTAGGAGGTTGAGGCTTCAGTGAGCTGTGATTGCACCACCACACTCCAGCCTCTGTGACAATGTGAGGTTCTGTCTCAAAAAAGAAAAAATCACAAGGAGGAAAAACTCCCAAATCATTCTACGACAAGGTATGTTATACATCATCTTTGATTCAGATATAATAAAGACTAAAGGGAGAAACATAGAATATTTATATTAAAATGAGCCACTCAAACATCTTGTTTCTCCAACAATCACAGGTGAAAGTGGGCTTTATTTATATGTTCATTAGGCAGCTGACAGAGAAGAAATCTTACTGACAGTGAAGAAATTATTGTATCTTCCCCGTCATGTCAAACTTATAACATTTAACTGATACAACTTTAATGATAAAAACATGTTAATGTGGCAGGTTGAATGCAAGAATGGCTCGAATTCTCTACCCCTGCACATATTCAGACTCTTGAAATGTGACTTTGGAGCCCCTCCCCCCGAGAAGTGGAGTCTATTTCCCCACACTTAGAATCTGGGCAGCTTTGTGATTTACTTTACCTAACAGAATGCAGCAGAAGTGACCGTTCTGAATTCAGTTCTCAGGAGGCCTTGCAAGCTTCCATTCCCACCCTTAGAACCCTCTCATGTCATGAGGGCAAGCGCAGCTCTCTACTGGAAGATGAGAGACCGCGTAGAGCAGAGACATGTGGCAGGCAGCCCTCCACCCACCTGGCAAGTGGCTGCAGCCACAGGAGCTGAGTCAGCCCGGCTGAGACCCTACAGGTCTGGCCCAGGTCAGTAGAATCACCCAACTGACCTACAGAGTGGTGAAGAATAGATGTTTATTATTAAATACAACTGAAGTTTTATGGTTACTGGTTACATAGCATTGTTATGACAAAAATAATGATATAGTTACTGATTACTTTTTTTTTTTGAGATGGAATTTCACTCTTGTTGCCCAGGCTGGAGTGCAATGGCGTGGTTTCGGCTCACTGCAACCTCTGCCTTCCAGGTTCAAGTGATTCTTCTGCCTCAGCCTCCCAAGTAGCTGGGATTACAGGTGCCCGACACCACACCTGGCTAATTTTTGTATTTTTAGTAGAGACTGGGTTTTACCGTGTTGGTCAGGCTAGTCTCGAGCTCCTGACCTTAGGTGGCCCACCAGTCTTGGCCTCTCAAAGTGCTGGGATTACAGGTGTGAGCCACCATGCCCAGCCAAGTATTACATTTTAATAAGAATATCAGGTTTATCCTTTTATTCCAGAAATCCATGTTATGATGGTAATATCTGGCTTTGTCCTCAGTAACTTTTACACTTAGCCATTTAGAATTCAGCCAAAGTATGGATTTGGTGCATCTCTAAGAGGTAATAATTGTTATTTTCAACTTAAAAATAATTTTTTAAAATCACACGTACAACCGAGGCTCATGAGGGTTTCTCAGACCCAAGTTCTAGTCTATCTCACTCCAGAGCTGTGTTCTTAACCACTAAGGTACATCCTTCTGAGGCAGCTCACACCTGTAATCCAAGCACTTTAAGAGGCTGAAAAGGGAGGATCACTTGAACCCAGGAGTTCAAGACCAGCCTGGGCAACATAGTGAGGCCTGGTCTCTACAGAAAATTTAAAAATTAGCCAGGCAGGGTGTTGCATACTTGTAGTCCCAGCTACTCAGGAGGCTAAGGTGGGAGGATCACTTGAGCCCAGGAGTTTGAGGTTGCAGTGAGCTGTGATCACGCTATGCACTTCAGCCTGGATGACAGAGCAAGATGCTATCTTTAAACAAACAAACAAAACAACCCCAGCTACATCAGGAATGAGCTCTAGCAAGAATGGAGAAGTCATTCTATGGCATGATAGATGATTTATTCTGGGTAGAAAATGAAGAAAGCTGCTTCCATTTGAAAACTGATACCTGTGTACACTATCAAAAATAACTTGGGCCAGGCGCGGTGGTTCATGCCTGTAATCCTATCACTTTGGGAGGCCAAAGTGGGTGGATCACTTGATGTGAGGAGTTTGAGACCAGCGTGGCCAACATGGTAAAACCCCGTCTCTACTAAAAATACAAAAATCAGCTGGGTGTGGTGGCTCACACCTGTAATCCCAGCTACCCAGGAGTCTGAGGCAGGAGAATCACTTGAACCTGGGAAGCAGAGGTTGCAGTGAGCCAAGATCATGCCACTGTACTCCAGCCTGGGCAACAGAGTGAGACTCCATCTCAAAAAAATAGTATTAATTTGATGATTTTCTGGGAAAAGGGTCTGATAGCAGAAGTATTATAATCCCATCACGTACTGGCACACAGACACTCAATAAAACCTTATTGAATTGATGAAACATGTTTCAGTGAAAAATATTTTGCAGCTTAAAGAAAAATCTCTTACTTTTTCTTTGAGACAGACTTGCTCTGTCACCCTGAGTGGAGTGCAGTGGCACAATCATGGCTCACTGCAACCTTGAACTCCTAAATTCAAGTGATTTTCCCACCTGAGCCTCCCAAGTAGCTGGGACTACAGGTGTGAGCCACCACACCCAGCTGATATTTATTTATTTATTTATTTATTTATTTATTTATTTATTTTGTAGAGACAGGATCTTGTTATGTTGCCCAGGTTGATCTGGAACTCCTGGGCTCAAGTGATTCTCCCTTGGCCTTCCGAAGTGCTGGGATTACAGGCATGAGCCACTGTGCCCGGCCTCTTAAAGTTATGATTTTACAGTACAGTCCTTTCTGTTACTCTCCTGATGTAGTTACTCTAAAATTAGAGCAATAATGTGACCACATGGGTCTAAGTGTGCACCCTCCTCAGATTGAACTAAACTGCCATTTGAGGGGAAGTTGTTGGGGAATCAAGCAGTGTGTTTGTAAGATTGGCACAAAGGAAGCCAAGTAGCCTGTGAGTAAAGACGCCAGTGATAGAAAGCAAACGGATGAGGTAGATAAGATCAGTGGCTCCCAAGGTCATTTTAGGACCAGCAACATCAGCATCACCTGGGAACCTGTTAAAGGCAGATTCTCGGGCCTCACTCTGGCCTGCGGAATCAGAACTTGAGTCAGGCTCAGCTATCTGGGCTCTAACACACAGATTTTTGTTTTTTGTTTTTTTGAGACACAGTCTTGCTCTGTTACCCAGGATGGAGCGCAGTGACGTGATCTTGGCTCACTGCAGCCTCCACCTCCTGGGCTCAAGTGATCTTCCCGCCTCAGCCTCCTGAGTAGCTAGGACTACAGGGGCACGCCTCCATGCCCAGCTAATTTTTGTATTTTTTGTAGAGACGAGGTATCGCCGTGTTGCCCAGGCTGGTCTTGAACCCCTGAGCTCAAGTGATCTGCCCACTTTTGCCTTTCAAAGTGCTGGGATTATAGGCATGAGCCGCCACGTCCAGCCTCTAACATACCCTCTCTGATTCTGATCCTGCTGAAGCCTGAGCACCACCAGGCGAGAGAACAGTGTCATTCCAAAGGAGGGTTTCCTTCTTCCTATGCTTTAACTTTGTGTCTTACTCTCAGTCCAGAAAGGTGGAACCAGGTAGCTCTTACCTTCCTAGTTCTCTGCTCCCAGAAGTTCCTGCAGAAGTTGGAATTTCCTTGTTCTGTGGCTCAGTTTGTTAAAAATGAAAGTGTGTGGGAGAAAAAGGTTAGGAGAAGGTAGCTAGTGATTGCCCGTGGCCTGCCCGTGGCCGTGGCCTCCTGCCACCACCTCACTTTCCTCTGGTTTCCGGGGCGGGTCAGCAGCCTCCCCTCTCCTTCAGCGGAATCCTCTGGCTGCTCTGAGGAGGTCGAAGCACCTTGTATGTCATGTGAAAAATATTTCCAAGCAAAGTGCTTTGCCTCCAGCTGCAAAATTGATTAGTGGCTTAAAATCCCCAAAGAGTGTCTACCATCAGCTGGAGTTGCTATTTTAAACCTGGACAAAAAAGAGTGTGTGAGAGGGGAAGGGATTGTGTATTATGTACAGGAAAAAAAAAAAAAACAGTTTTAAAATATTCTTTTCCTCCGAATTGGGAAATGGCACACACAGGGGAAGAAATGTATGAGGAAATGCAATATTATTTTACTTCCTATATTAGAATTTTGTGGTCCAATAGCCTAAAATTTAGTTAATTGTAATAAAACTCCTTCTGAAATTGGAATCAAGAAATTTAGCTTTTGGGGATTTAAGGGATTGTGGAATTAGATGAAAAAGAAGCTGAAATGCAGACTCTGGGGAAGGTGCGTTCCTTGTTGACCGCTTGCCTGGGTGAACTGTCTGATTACATTCAGAAACGCTCCATGCAATACTGCATGGAAATCAAAAGTGCCTTTTACCACAGACACGGCAGATTCCAATTATTCCTCAGATCGGGATTTTTTTCCCCTCCAAGTTCATTGTTCTCCATAAAAATGAGTTTCAAATGTCCAGTTAAAACCTGCCAATCATTCACTGCCTGAGGACACTAAGCCTGCAGAAAAGTTTGTCCATGGATCATCCCATTAATGTTGCCATAACTTGTATTTTTTATAGATACCTAATATACATATTTATGGGGTATGTGTGATGTTTTGATATATACATACAATGTGTAGAGCAAATCAGGGCAATTGGGGTATCCATCACCTCAAACATTTATCATTTCTTTGTTTTTTGTTTGTTTGTTTTTTGAGATGGAGTCTCGCTCTCTCACCCAGGCTGGAGTGCAGTGGTGTTATCTGGGCCCACCGCAACCTCTGCCTCCCGGGTTCAAGCGATTCTCCTACTTCAGCCTCCCAAGTAGCTGAGACTACAGGCACTTGCCACCATGCCTAGCTAATTTTTGTGTTTTTAGTGGAGACGGGGTTTCACCATGTTGGCCAGGCTGGTCTCGAACTCCTGACCTTGTGATCTGCCGCTTCAGCCTCCCACAGTGCTGGGATTACAGGCATGAGCCACCACACCTGGCCTACTCATCATTTATTTGTGTTGAGAACATTCCAAATCTTCTCTTCTAGCTATTTTGAAATACACAATATTGATAACTATAGTCATCCTACTGTACTAACAAACACTAGACCTTATTTCCTCTAACTGTATGTTTGAACCCATTAACCAACTACGCTTCATCCCTCCTCTCCCCCTACCCTTCCCAGCCCCTGGTAACCATCACTCTAACTTCACAGCTCTATGAGATCAATGTTTTTAGCTCCCCAATATGAGTGAGAACATGCAATATTTGTCTGTGCCTGGCTTATTTCACTTCACACAATGACCTCCAGCTCCATTCACATTGCTGCAAATGACATGATTTCCTTCTTTTTATGGTTGACTAGTATTCCACTATGTATATATCTCAGATTTTCTTTATCTATTCATTCATTGATGGATACTTACATTGGTTCCACATTTTGGCTGTGGTGAATAGGACTGCGATAAACATGGGAGTGCAGATATCTTGATAAACTTATTGCTTTTGGGGGGTATATATGCTTAGAAGTAGGATTGCTGGATCAAATTAGCCATAATTTTATTTACTCTGCAAACATTTATTGAGCACTTACTAGGTGGTAAACTAACACAGAATATAAAAGTAAGAAGATACTTAACCTATAGGAAGGAAACAAATGTGATAAAGAATGAATTAAATAAGACGTAGTGAGTGCTTTGGTGAATCTTGTTCAACCTGGGCATAGAGGAGGGGGCAGTGAAGAAACCCCCCCTGAAGAGGAGACTCCCAAGCTAGGTGAAGAAGAGGGAGAGGGGGTTTAAAGCAAGAGGAGGGGACTCTGCAAAGACAGATCAGTCTGAAAATCCAAAGGACTGAGAAGTCCTCCTGACTGGCAGGCCACACCTGGAGAGCGGCTGCAGAATGGAGCTGGGAAGAGCATTCAGCTGTTGCTAACATCGTCTGCCAAGGTCAAACTCTAGAAGATAACTCTATTGGGAGTTTGCAGATGGCCTGGATAGGTTGGATGGAGGGCAGACAGACCAGACAGAGACTACAGGAGAAGCAAACTGAATATTTTCATTTGTCTCCAATTAGTTACATCATAAACTCTCATCTTCCCAAACCACAGCTGACACTTCCCCAACCAAAATAGGCCAGAATTCCTGCAGGATAAAATTCACTGTTATAAGATCAGTGACTATTTGCAAAATGGAACAAACAAATCAACAAAAGACTTCTTTTGAAATTTCCAATATTATTAAAGGAAAAACAGAAATAATGTTTTAAGTTGTTACGTGTGTTTAAAAAATGTTAAAAAGGTTAAAAATGTTATACGTTATATGTGTTTTTAAAATGTTGAATGCTACTGAAGCACCTTTTCAACGCATCCTAATATTCTGAAGTAGAAGGATGCTCGGCCACTGTTTTGGGAGCAAGTTATGAGGAACAGAAAACTACTAGTCTTTTGGCCCAGATGTTTTATTACCGGCTAATGCATAGATTCTTACACAGTGCAGGGGGAAAAAATCAAGGTTTGTGATAGAAAAATACATAAAATTGAAAAAAACAAACAGATGTCATGGGTGGAAAAGCTGCAAGGATCGCATTGGAAGCAAGTGTGCGCTGCCTTCACAAGCTCGGGGACAGGGCTGAGAACGGGAGAAATGTCTCTCATGCCCCCTGCTGTCTACTGGCCTGACCTGCAGCATCCAGAGATTTTTCAATCATTTTAGAGAAAATCCTGTCGATTTTTCCTTTAACCCAGAACAATTTACATCACAGTGAATTTTAATTCATCATCCTTATTTACGAAAGCTTCCTCCTCCTTTTTTATTATTATAACAATAAATATTTAAGCGCGGTAGGCAGAGGCCTGGTGCTTGCTGATGGCTGTGTGCATGGAATTCACTCTGGCTGCAATGTGGGGCTAATTAAGGATGCCAAGAGGAGCTCGAGGACGTGATGAGGTGCCTGCTACCCGTGAATAAACGCGGGAGATCTTCTGAAATAATTACTGAGAGGACAGGGACCAAGGCTGCGTGTGTATACACTGCAGTAGAGTGTGGGAAAGAGAAGACCAGTGCTGAGTAGAGACCATAGCCAAACAGGAAAACCGTGAGGACAGGAGGAGAACCAGAGGTGGGCACTTGGCGGGAAGCCCTTGTGTACACTGGACCATGGGAGGAAGAAGAACCTGACTACACCCGGAATTCAGCGTTGCTCCATCTAGTTTAGATGTAAGACACACAGTAGAGTAAGCACCTCTCAGTAAACAAACGAGAGGCCATTAAGAAAAGAAATCCCATTTTAGAGAAGCAATAGAATAATGTGGTCAAACTAGTGAAGAAAATGGTTTACCTATATCTGCTCTTCCAGTTGTACTAGCAGCTTCTAAAATTTGATGTTCAAAATTCTTTTTTTTCTTTTTCTTTTTTTTTTTGCGACGGAGTCTCGCTCTGTAGCCCAGGCTGGAGTGCAGTGGTGCGAGCTCGGTGCACTGCAAGCTCCGCCTCCCGAGTTCACGCCATTCTCCTGCCTCAGCCTCCTGAGTAGCTGGGGCTACAGGCGCCCATCACTACGCCCGGCTATTTTTGTTTTTGTTTTTTGTATTTTTAGTAGAGACGGGGTTTCACCGTGTTAGCAAGGATACTCTCGATCTCCTGACCTCGTGATCCGCCCGCCTCAGCCTCCCAAAGTGCTAGGATTACAGGCATGAGCCACTGTGCCCGGCCTAAGATTCTTTTAGATCTAAGAACATGAAAAAACTTAAAACCCACACCACAGACTTTGAGGAACTATGTTTCCCGCATGTGGTTTTGGTGGGAAGAGGAAATAGAACCACCACAACTCAATGAATCTATTTATTCACCTGTTCCTTGGAAGCCCAATCTCCTCCACCTCCTTAGCCTTGAGACCAAGCCCCCAGCACCGTGCCCGCTGCACATGAGATCTCAGTAAATGTTTGTTTATAGGATTTGAAGTGACCAAGGTAAAATGATGCAAGGAGGTCTCACAGACCCAGAACAACGACCACTATTGTATCATGAAATACTCCACAACTCATTTGTCAGTAGGTTGGATATTTTTGTGAAGCAACTTCTCATGTGCTGATATTTACCCACCCTTCTATATTTCCTCAAGAGTATCTTATTGTCAGTCTGCACTGACTCCCTCTTCCCCTCAATGAAAAAGTATTCCTGGGCCGGGCGCAGTTGCTCACGATTGTAATCCTAGCACTTTGAGAGGCTGAAGTGGGTAGATCACCTGAAGTCAGGAGTTCAAGACCAGCCTGGTCAACATAGTGAAGCCTCATCTCTACTAAAAATACAAAAATTAGCCGGGTATGGTGCTGCACGCCTGTAGTCCCAGCTACTCAGGAGGCTGAGGCAGGAGAATCTCTTGAACCTGGGAGGCAGAGGTTGCAGTGAGCTGAGATTGCACTACTGCACTTCAGCCTGGGGGAAGAGTGAAACTCCATCTAAAAAAAAAAAAAAAGAATAAATAAATAAATATTATTTCCATCAGAAAGCCACCTGTTCATTCTTTCCTACATTGAATTATTATAATCACAAAGGCAGTGCTTTTCAGAGCACAATTAGTGTGGCTGCTCAAAAACATCATAAGGCATAACAGCTAACAAAACTTACCTTACTAATAAAATTGCAAGATAATTCAATTGTATTCAAAGGAAACAGAAACACTTTTTATTGACTAACACCCCTGGTTTGACTTAAGTGAATCCAAAGCAGTGGGAAGAATGGAAGAAGTGGGAAGAATGGAAGCAGGTTTTAGTCCACAGCTTCCCGTGCTTCATGCTTTCACGGTCCAGGGATAATATTTTCAAAACACAGTGTCTCTGCCCTTTTGAGATGCAGCAGATGAACACGACAGTCACGCCTTACTTTTTCCCAAGAATTAAAAGAATGTGAACTATGCCTGGTAAAACAATCTTCGGCTATACCCACTGAATGAACCCAGGAACACGGTGTGTCATCGGGAGGGGGCAGCACACTCCCCCTGGCTACGTCCAGAAGCTGGTTTCCCTTTGAGTTGGCTGAAGAACATCCCAAGTCCTCACTCTGCCCTAAAAAACCCAGAGTTACCAGCGTGGGCGGCCGTGAACTGCAACCGGGTGACTTCCCAAAAATCAAGGCTGACTCCTCACACAAATTTCAGGACCACCCTGGACCTTAAAACAAACAAACAAACAAAAACCAGATAGCGAGTTCTCTTTTCTGGGACCTGGAGTGGTCCTGGCTCCCACCCGCATAGAAAAGATGATTCCTTGGTTTGAAAACGCCAAGAGGCTTTAGGGGCAGGTGGCTTTCTTGGTTCTGCAGAAGTAAAATCCTTGAGAAGTGACTTATCCAGGGGTATCTTAATTTTTGTTTTTATTTTTCTAAGTATTAGATGTGGCTGGTCTTTCTGGGCGTAGTTCCATAAATGTCATCTTTAGGGTAACTTGACAAATCCTGACTTGGGCAGGGGCGGTGCACACACCTACAGTCCCAGCTACTCAGTAAGCAGGAGGCTGAGGCAGAATATTTCTTAAGCGTGGGGTTTGAAACAGCCTGGGCAACATAATGACACCTCATCTGAGATTAATTAATTAAAAAAAATACTGACGTGAGGGGTAAAAAGCCACATTCAGGAAAAGCCTGATCTTGTAGTTGGTGTGTAATCACGTATTTCCTAGTGAAGATGCATTTTATTCTGCCTAAGCTGGGGATCAGCAGTGGACCACGTGCAGAAGTCAGCAGAGTGGAGGAAACACCCGAAGCCGCACGTGGCCAGTGGCTGGCCTGTATTGAGAGGAAAATGACGGACCATGGGTTTCATCTAGTGTCCTTGGTTTTCTTGGGAAAACCAAAGAGCAAACAGAAAGTGTGAGCAAATAGCTTTGAGAAATGTAGGCAGGCAAGAGACTGCAGACACATTACCTTTAGAAAGTTCCATCCCAAGAGGGAGCCTTAAAAAATAAAAGTCTTCCTGAGCAGAAAAGACACTTTAGCAGGGAGTTTTGGAGCAGGAAGTTTTCCCAAATGATTTACCTAGGGTGGTCCATAGTTGGGTTAGTTTTTGTTAGTTTTTGTTAGTTTTAGGAAATCTTTTCTCAAGGAGCCTTCTGGCTGGGGACAGGGAATTTTTCTGGGAATTGACAAGACTCTGTAAAAACAAATTATGTATCTATTCCCTGACCTGACTGTAACCTATATGAGCTCAGGCAACAGGTTTTTGTTTCCTGCTGTCACCCCAGGGCCCAGCAAAATGTGTGGCAGAGTGACTGCACAGGAAATATTTATTACAATACACATGCAGATTAAAGTATTGACGAATCATATCATACACCTGACATGACTGAAAATTGCTCAAGTGAGCCACATGTCAGCTGAAGGCACTCTATGTGCTGACATTAAATTCACATTAACTGGCCAGGCACAGTGGCTCACCTCACACCTGTAATCCCAGCACTTTGGGAGGCTGAGGTGGGCAGATCACTTGAGCTCAGGAGTTCAAGACCAGCTTGGCCAGCATGATGAACACCCCCAAAAAATTGCCAAGTGTGGTGGCCGGCGCCTGTAGTCCCAGCTACTTGGGAGGCTGGAGAATCACTTGAACCTGGGAGGCAGAGGCTGCAGTGAGCCAAGATCTTGCCACTGCACTCCACCCTGGGCCACAGAGCAAAACTCCGTCTCAAAAAATATATATATATATTAATTCAACCGCCTCCCATTCTCCCACTCCCCACACATCCTGCTGGGAGCTCAGCCCTTTTAGATATTTCAGTGAGTTGCTGTTGGTGACCCTGCAGACATTCCCTTATCACTCAGAGTCATTCTGTATGTGCTGAACCCAGAATAGAACCCAGGCATTTTCCCCAGATTTCCCAAACGCTATTAAGGTGGCAGTGTGTTTTAGACATTAACTGAAGACTTGGGGGTTAATACTGGGGTTGTGTTATCATACAAATAGCAAGTATCCTAAGACCCCTGGAGATTCAGGCCTTGGTTTCCTTCTCTTCTTTCTCTCAACTCTCCTGAGCCAGCTCATGCAGCCTCCCGTAGACCAATGTCTGAGAGCTCTGCCTGCAGCCCCTTCTCTGCGCTCTCCATCTGTGCGCTCAGCTGCTCCCCTTACATCTCCATGTGGATGTTGCACAGGCTCCTCAGTCTTACTTACTTGACAAAACCTGGAACAGTAGAAAGGAAGCTCCTGCTGCAACGTGCTCAGACCCCAGCAGGCTGCTGCACTGCATGATGTTGCGATAGGACAAGGATTTTACTAAGCAGTGATGAGGGCGACTCTCTTTTCAACGTATTCTGTCATTTCTTGGCTTCTGCTTGGTTCACTTCATATACGTCGTTTCACAGCATTTCCCAAGCATATTTCTCTACTGCCAAGCTATTCTTCTCTGAACTTACAGAGGGGTGATAATGTTGGTTAGGTTTCTTGTCTTTGTTAATACATAAACAAAAGTCACATACTGGAGGAGCTGCCAATAATGATCATGGCCACTAGTGCATGGGACACCTTCTCCTTAAGCTGCAGATAATTCTTGTGCTGGGTACACTGGCATGGTGGGCCCTTGAGGGTTCTGTATTCTCTTCCAGGCTTTCCCTCTCTATTTTTGTCATGCAATTTTATGATGCTGTGTACACATTTCAAGTGCGTCTTAGGCACCTTTTGAGAGTGTTACCAACTCCTGCCCCTTTCTCTAAGAGAGGAAACTACTCTGCCACTGACAGCCATTTATCACGTGATCTAGAGTTCTCCAGAAGTGTTTAAACATGTGATGTGAACTAGAGTAACTACGTATTATCCGGTTCATATTACCAATGGCTTATGTGTTCATGTTAGAATTAGGTCTTGGGTAAAAACTAGAAATAAATTGTAAAAACGCACTGCTCAGATGTTTTTTATAGCGCCAGTGTAGATCAACCTGTGATCTTTCAAAATATGAACTGACTTAAATAACTGCCTAACATTGATAGGGTGAAATTACTTCTCCCTCAAAGTTTAGGTGGTTTTCTGTTTGTACGTTTGCTTTTTGCATGCTCTAATATTTAAGGTTTATGAGGGCAAAAGTTTTAAAGGTTTGAAA
Source organism: Pan troglodytes (assembly GCF_028858775.2). Classification (NCBI taxonomy): domain Eukaryota; kingdom Metazoa; phylum Chordata; class Mammalia; order Primates; family Hominidae; genus Pan; species Pan troglodytes. Next base: position 25,246,535 of record NC_072412.2, read on the forward strand.
ATGATAAATGCCAGTATTTCAAATATGGTAATCTGGTACTATTTTTAAAGTAATTTATGTTAGGTAAATTGGGATGACTTCAGCTGCAATGAACAGAAGCCCCTGACTTAAGTGGCTTAAATAATAAGACAACTTATTATTAAGGGTGGCCCAATTGCTGATTGAGACACCCACTCAAATATATCACTGCAGGGACCCAGTTTTTCCCCACCACTCTGTTTCACCATTCTGAGCGCTGGCCTTGCCTCCACCCAGGCTGGCTCCTTTTGTGCTCACGTGATTGCTGCAGCGGCTCCAGGTATCACATCTAGGTACAGAAACATCCAGAAGCAGAAAGAGGCCACCGCTCCTGGTCTCCTTCTTCATAGGAAAACAATCTCTCCTATAAGCTTTTCTGCAGGACTCCCCTCTAATCTCATTGGCCAGAATGAAGTCACATGCCCACTTCTAAGTTAATCACAGATGCAGAAAGAGAACCGTCATAATTGGCTTAAACCAAAAAAGGGACTTACTTTGAGTTGACTAATGTGAAGAAAGTATGGCTACCTGAACCGTCTTTCTGTTAACAAGCAAGTAGAGAAGAATTGTTGGTAGTGAACCAACAATGCTTGCCATGTTACAGAAATATATTAAATATACAGTAATATATTAAATATATTACTGTAATGTAATATGTTAAAAACAGTAATATATTAAATATACTGTAATGTAATGTGTTACAATACAGTTATATATATATGTAACCATGTATGTCATGAAATAAGCATTGCAACACTGATGGAATATATTAAATAATTTTTAAATAATGTTTGTTTTCCTTCATTTTATCTGATTAATAATTTCCTGAGCTTCAAGTTTAAGTGCTTTAAAATTTATTGTTGGCTGGGTGCAGTGGCTCATGCCTGTAATCCCAGCACTGTGGGAGGCCGAGGTGGGTGGATCATTTGAGGTCAGGAATTTGTGACCGACTTGGACAACATGGTGAAACCCCGTCTCTACTAAAAATACAAAAATTAGCCTGGCATGGTAGCGTGCGCCTATAATCCTAGCTACTCCGGAGGCTGAGACAGGAGAATCATTTGAACCCAGGAGGCAGAGGTTGCAGTGAGCTGAGATCCTGCCAGGCTGGTCTGGAACTCCTGACCTCAGGTGATCCACCTGCCTCAGCCTTTCAAAATGCTGGGATTACAGGCCCGAGCCATGGCGCCCAGCAGAAAACAATCTTATCATTAAGATACTTCAATTTGGGATTATACAAGGATGTGCTTAAAGGATATTCAAAGTAGTATTGCTTTGGTAAAGATCTTCACTGTAAACAAGCTGAGTGCCCAAGACATGGGGTTGGGTTAATAAATTGTGATATATCCATACTGTGAAATAGTATGTACGACCTTTTCTTCTGAATTACACCCACGTGCTTATTGTTTTCATTTACATAATTAGGAAAAGCAGGTAGAGATTCCCACGTTAAACTACTTACCTTAGGATCAACATAACAATAGCCGTGAGCCTACCTAGAAAAGTAAGGTGAGGTCAGTTTGTGAAAGACCTTGAACACCATCTGGAAGAGACTTACTTAGCATTTCTGGGGAAGAGAGGAGGACATGATACATTTACTACCATCGTTGAAATGCAGCAAAGGGAGGTATAGGTAAACATGTCTTTTAACTACATCAGACTGTGTCAACAGGGCAGATGAGGAGAATGCATGTAGGGTAGACCAATGACAGTCTCTACCACACCCAGATCTGAGGAAGAGTGTGACATTGGTCACAAGTGTGAGAAAAGTAAATCAAAATTTAGGTCTACAAGTGATAGTTATTTTTATTAGGATATTTTGCTGTGTAACAATTTATTCCAAATATTAGACTTAAAAGCTCCAAATATTTCTTATCTCACAGATTCTCTGGGGAAGGAATCCAACTGTGTGCTAGCCGGGCCCTCTGAATCAGGGTGTCTCACAGACTGGGATCAAGGTGGGAGTTGGCCAGGGCTGCAGTCCCATCTGCAGGCTCAGCGGGAGCAGGGTCTGGCTCCAAGCTCACTCAAGTGGTTGCCATCAGGATTCATTTCCTCACAAGCCCTTGGTCTAAGGGCCTTAGTTCCTTGCTGGCAGTTGGCTGGAGGACTCCCTCCATTTCTTTCCATGTGATCTTTTTCATGCAGTAGCTCATGACATAGCATCTGCCCTTAATCACAGCAGGCAAGTGAGAGAGCCAGAAAGATGGCAAGATGGAATCCTGGGTCTTTTTATAACTTCATCTCACAAGTGACATCCCATCCCTTTGGTCCTGTTCTGTTCATTAGGAGCAAGTTGTTAGATGCAGCCTGCACTCAGGGAATGAGATTACACAGGGGTACGAATCCCAGGAAGCGGGGTCATGGTGTGCCATCTTAGAAGCTACTTACCACAATGTCAGTCACAAATTGTGCTATTTCTAGGATGAGTGGTTCCATCTCCTTACAGAGTTCAGAGGGAGTTGCCCAAGAGTAAGGACAGTTTGGGCTCATCTTTCCTAATGCATTCACTTCTGCCTGCTTGAGTTATGTAATTCTTTTGAAAACATACAGACACACACACACATAGCACACTTTCTTGTCTCAATATTGATAATTGTATTGTTTTTAACTTTTCTCTGTTACCTTCCTAACTTTAAATTATTTTTAAACCTCTATTTTTGTTTCATCAACTTTACTCTTGCCCCTCGCTATATAAAATGAAATCTTACTTACTTTCCTCCTTCTGTACCTCCTCTCCTATTAACTTTATCTTTAGTTTCCAAGGCTGTCAATGTTTTTATTATGAGTCTCATGTGCTTTCTCATGAGTTGAATCCACATATTGATAATCAATGAATGATATTTACATGATTTTTATCGTATGTGTTCCCTGCAGAGCAAACTAGTATCTGAAAATTACATTGTCTTGTCTACAGTTTCCTATGTTCAATTTTATCGAGTTTTGTCTTCCTTAGTCAACTACAGTAGACTTGGGGAACAAATGTATCATCTCTCTCTCTTTCTCCCCCCTCTCTCCATACCGTGAATATCATAAAACTTTTTATTTTCTGCTAATTCAGAACACAATTTTCTACTCCAGTTTTTGGGGTTTTCCTGTCATTTCTAACTGAATGAAATTTATGCCTTTTTCACATCTTTAACGTATTCCCAAGTCTCAATCATGTTACCTACTGTAGGTCATCTTCTTCATTCTTTAAGACATTATTTTCAGAACATTAAGACCTTCTGTTCAATCTGGATCATTTTCTGTGGAAAAGCCAAAGTTGTATGTTCACCAAACTGCTTAAGTTTTTCCTTGGCACACACAAAGATTGCCTCTCCCAGATCATTTAGGCGATGTCATGTGATTAATTTTGGCCAGTGGAATGCAATCAGATGCAACGCCCACCACTCTCACCTCTAGTCTATGAGAAATCTCCCACACACAATCTCCACTATCACCCCTTTCATAACAGTCTTGGGGTGATGATGTTGATCAACATCAACATCTGTGTAGATGACCGCGTTGATGATGGTGGCATCACAGTATAGAAGACATCTCTATATTTGAGAAACCACTTGGTGAAAAGCCACCCAGGATCATGTATTTTAGACTGTGTGGGTAAAAGTGAATGTTATGGTTTTGGGAAGTTTTTGGATTCAGCAGTTAGCGAATTCTGATTAGTTCAGAAATTAGTGCTGCACATAGTGCCACAAACTCTCACATGCAGCACTGGCTCAGTGGTCAAGTGGTGAGCAGCAAGAAAATTGATATCAGACTATAAAAAAAAAAAGGTCCATGTTATGCATGTCTGACAAAAGTGTCACCCGCAATAACTTTGCAAACATCACTTGCTCAATGACCGGTGGATCTAGAATACCATTGTTAGTGACTCTATTTAGTAAGTGATTGCAAGAAAAAGAAGAGCTCAGGGAGAATTGGCTGATTTGCAAGCAAAAAGGCAAGAGAAGAGAGAATCCAAAGATTCTAAGTCTTAAAGGACTGAAAATACTAACTTCAAGTGGTGAGAAATGGGATTTAAAAGGATTTGATGGAATGGCTTAGTGAGATGTCTTGGTTGTATGGCATGATTGAGCCTTGTGGCCAAGATCAGATTAACAGTGTGGTTTTCCCACTTAAACAGATAACTTCAGGTTAGCTGTCATTAAGAGAGGCATGTCCAGCACTTCGGGAGGCTGAAGTGGGTGGATCACTTGAGGTCAGGAGTTCAAGACCAACCTAGCCAACATGGTGAAACCCCATCTCTACTAAAAATACAAAAAATTAGCTGAGTGTGATGGCACGTGCCTGTAATTCCAGCTACTTGAGAGGCTGAGGCAGGAGAATCACTTGAACTCAGAAGGTGGAGGTTGCAGCGAGCTGAAATCGCACCAGTGCACTCCAGCCTGGGCTACGGGAGTGAAACTCTGTCAGAAAAAAAAAGGAAGAAGAAGAGAGTCATGAGGGCTAGAATGAAAAAAACTGAAGCCAACTTGAGAACTATGTCTAGGATGAAAAAATTGGGGTGTTTTTCAAAAACTTGAAGTAAAAGAGAAATTGCAAAATAAAATGTGAAGAATTTTTAGTTTGTGCAGCATTCTGAGAAGTAGCATGAAAGGGGCCTAAGGAAAATAAGAAAGCTGGGTTAGAAACAAGATATGAGAGAGAAAGTGGGCTGAGTTTGCTGTTAGAAGGCTGGAACACAGGCAGAGAGCTAAATGGAAGCTTCTGTTGGCAGGAAAAGCCAAAGGACTTATAACAAAAAAAAGTACCATTCTATTTTATTTTTATTTATTTACTTATTTATTTTGAGATAGGATCTCACTTTATTGTCCAGGCTGGAGTGCAATGGTGCAATCACAGCTCACTGTGGCCTTGATCTCCCAGGCTCAAGCGATCCTCCTACCTCAGCCTTCCCAGTAGCTGGGACTACAGGTGAACACCACCATGCCTGGCTAATTTTTGAATTTTTTGTAGAGATGGGGTTTCACTACGTTGCCCAGGCTCTTCTCGAACTCCTGAGCCCAAGCAATCCTTCTGACTCAGCCTCCCAAAAGTGCTAGGATTACAGGCATGAGCCACTGTGCCTGGCCTCTATTTTAAATGTCTTGTGTTTGCTGGGTTTACACCACACAGCCAGGTGTGGTGGCACACATTTGTAGTGCCAGCTACTCAGGAGGCTGAGGTGGGAGGATCGATCACTTGAGCCTGGGAGGCTACAGTGAGCTGTGATCACACCATTGCACTCCAGCCTGGGCAACAGATCAAGACCTTGTCTCAGAAAAAGAAAAAAAGGTGGTGTTCCCAGTTTAGGTTGAGGGAGAATAGAGAAAAGAAAATAGCTGTAAAAGATGAGATGAAAAAGAAATCAATGATTTGATTAAGGTAGGAAATTGGAGCCAAGATGAATAGGAGAAACAGAATATCTAAGAATCCTGAAAATAAGTGCAGAAAGAGGCTGGATTTCCCATGGTATTTTGGCTGTGGGTTCTAACACTTTTTATCAAATATCAGAGGAGGAAATGATCTGAGCAGCTGGAGGAGATAGGAACACCCAGGATCACAGCTGGGAGCAGCGAGGATAAGGAAATGCAGCACAGCCCTTTGTTCCTGCAACACTCTCAGGTCCAAGCGTAAAATACACTCATGGCCAAGGCCACAGATGTGCAGACCTCCAGTGAGCAGAAGAAGTTGCTGTATGAGGGGCTTTCCACTTGGGAGGAATCGCAGACGCTGGGCATCACACAGACCCTGCTGCACGTGTCCAGGACAGGTTCAGAAGGGCAGGACCAGGAAAAATGGCATCTGGGGTGGCTTCACTGTCTGGTTTCATGTGGGGGTTATATTCCAGTTGTTTGTCTTTAATGAGAAACATCACAAATCTTTAAATATAAATGACATGTACAAAAGGGGAAAGACTAATTTTTCTAAGAAGATTTGGGTATAGTTTTACTTAAAGGCAAACAAACAAACAAAAATAGGGATTGAGTTGACTTTTCAAGGTCCTTTCTGGGTCTAAGTTTCTGATTCTATTCTAGAGACATAAACTGGTTGGGGTGTGATTCGTCTTATTTTCAATTTGAAAATCCAGTAAATTGTGCTGTCCATGATGGACCAATTATAAACACTCAAATAACTGGAAACTCCTTAATGCTGATCTTTTATTCAATATGTTTTGACTAAAATAATCAGCTATTTTTCAAAAGTGATTTGCAGAAATAGAAAATGGACTGACAATTAATTAATTAATTAATTAAATTATTTATTTTGAGACAGAGTCTCGCTCTGCCGCCCAGGCTGGAGTGCAGTGGCGTGATCTCGGCTCACTGCAATCTCCGCCTCCTGGGTTCACGCCATTCTCCTGCCTCAGCCTCCCGAGTAGCTGGGACTACAGGTGCCCACCACCACGCTCGGCTAATTTTTTGTATTTTTAGTAGAGACAGGGTTTCACCATGTTAGCCAGGATGGTCTCGATCTCCTGAACTCGTGAACCGCCCGCCTCAGCCTCCCAAAGTGCTGGGATTACAGGCATGAGCCATCGCGCCCGGCCTGGACTGACAATTAAACAAAGCTGCTATTAATATAAAAATAACACAAGTCAAGATGGTGAACATGATAGTTGAGCATTCCTTAGAATGACCACTACTTAAAATACCATTTGACACGATGTCATGCAATGTACGGTGGGTGGAGAGCAAATACTCCACTCCCAAAAACAATTTTTTTTCCATTAAAAATAACCCATCTGGGTACACTGCACTCTTTCTTGGCTGTTCTTTAGATCAACTTGTGACAATTTACACTGAGGTCCTAGAATGGAAGCATCATTTATGTCTCTCAGAATAGTTTTCAATAGCAGAAAATATTACAGTCTACAGATGTTTTGGTGGCTGGCAAAAGTTTCAACTTGAACTTCAAAAGGGAATTGCAGGTCAGAACAAACACCTAATATTGAAATGCCCATTCTCAAGCATCTTAGCAATGTGACAAATCATATTTGACATGTAGGAAATATGAACAGTAGAAAACATTGCTTGAATTTTCATCATCCCAAGATAATCATTGTTAACATTTCAGGACATAGGATTCTGGTCTTGTCTGATGTACATAGGTACCACACACAAGAAACAGAATCATACAACACATGCTATTTTGAAGCCCGTTTTCTTCTCCCATTTTATAAAATCTGAACATTTTCTCACGCTGATAAATCCTTTTATAGCAAGATTTTAAATGGCTTTTGGATATTTAAAAAGATGTATATAACATAAAATATTTAACCAGTGACCTACTATAGGACATTTAGATCTTTCTCCAATTTTTGCTTCTTTATAGTATTTTCAACTGAACCTTCTTGTACTTAGATCTTTACCTGCAATTTTGATTATATGCTTAAAGTAAACTTCTAAAATCAAACTGTGTTCGGGTAAAAGGGAGGCACATTTATGAAACTTTTGGCACACTTTGACATTTTGCCCAACAGAGAATGAGAGGGTTTAGTTTACCATACTCTCATAAATGCTGGCTTTATTTGTCAACCATTTCCAGTAAGGCAAAATGTGGTGGCTCGCTGTATTTTTCACTAATTTTACTACTGATTACAAGTGAATTTTCTAATTTTTAAAGGTCACTTGTATTCCCCTGTATCTGTAAATTGTTTATTCTCTTTGCCTTCTTTTAAAAAAATCTACTGAGGTATTGCTTTTTCTAATTATTCATCATAGCTATCATAAATCCTTTACCCAACTTTTAACTTGTATTTTAACTTAATCTGTGGTCTCCCAGAAATTTGTTTTTATTTTGAATAAATAGGAAACAGAACCCCGTCAAAAAAGAAAACTAAATCAGTGAAATAATGTGTAGGAAAAATCTGCAGAAAATCAGCTTCTAGATTATCTTTGAGCCAAATGACTTTGTGCAATTCCATCACAGTGAGAACTGGATCTCACCCTAACAGGTGGCTATAAATTCCTGAAAATAAGAAAGGAAAAAAGGAAATGTGGTAAGGAGTATAAAAAGTCTGATTTATGGATTTATCTTGTTCAGAATCAAGTTCAGGAACTAGCTTAGCATTTCAAAAAGAATTGAATTTTGGCTCATTCTTCAAATGAGTTAGATTCACAAGTGAAATAAAATATTCACAATGTTAAAGTTATTTTAAATGTTGGATTTAAGATCTTTGTTACAATTTGCTTTCTCCTGCAAATATCCTCATATATGGGTCCAGAATATGGATACAAACATACACCTTGATTTGTGGTGACTATAAATACATTTATTGTAATTTTGCTGTGAGACTACTGAAGATTTTCCTAAACGATCAGCACTTTGCTGAACCTAACTGGCATTGAAATTTTAGCATTAAAACCAACCAAAGGAACAAACTCTCTCTTTCCTAGGATAGGGTGAAAAGGAGGTAAAATTTCTTTAGTCTTACTCATCAGTTTCATTTCTTTACTTTCCTTTAGTCTCTTTTCAAATCCAGTACCTCTGATGAGCTAAAATTTATTTTCCTTGGTAAGTACAAATATTATTATAATCATGGGTCCTTCCTTCCTCCTTAAAAATTTCTCCTAGAAATTTTTATAGCATCAGCTGTTACCTTTAGGCCTATCATCCCTTTCAAATTGATTTTTCATATGGTGTGAGGTAGAGGTTGAAGTTAAATTTTAAAAACATATATGTATTATTCCAGCATGGTTATTCAGTTATTTCAGCATGGTTTGTTGAAAAAAGATGATCATGTCTTGAATTAAGTTACCTCTGATCTTTTGTAAAATATCAATTGACCATATACATGTATGCTTTCTATTCCATTCCATTAATATACATGTTTTACCATACACACTATCTTGAGTACTATACCTGGCCTTATAATAAATCTTAGAATTAGAAAATATATGTTCTCCAAATTTAACCTTTTTCCCCCCGAATTATTTTGGCTATTCTTGGTCTTTGATATCTCAATAAGTTTTAGATCCACCCATCAAATTCTACCAAAAAAAAAAAAAAAAGCCTGCTAAGGTGTTGTTTAGAATTACTTTGAATCTGAAGATAAATTTGGAAAGAACTGGTATCCTATCAATTTTTAGTCAGAATTACTCAATTCATGAATATGACATGTATCTTCATTTATTTAGATCATCCTTAATGTCTCTCAGCAATGTTTTGAAATGTTCAGTGTTCGTTAATATTTTGTTAAATTTATCACTAAGTATAAATCCTATTATAAATGGTATTGTTATTTATTATTTTAATTAAGACTGTGTTGATTAGGATTGTGGAGAACTGACATCTTAACAATAATGAGTCTTCCAATCCATGGTATATCTCTCCATTTATTAAGTCTTCCTAATTCTTTTGAACAATGTTTATAATTTTTTAGTTCACATATCTTGCAGATACATATATATTTTAGACTTATTCTTACTTCCTATCTTTTTGTACTATTGCAAATGTTATCTTAAATTTCATTTTCCAATAATTGCTAGGACGTAGAAATGCAAACGTTTTTGCATTTGATTTTTTATATGGATCTCATAGCTTCAGATTTTCTGAATTAACTTAATAATTCTAGTAGGTTTTTAAAAATGTAACAGCTTTAATGAGATGTAATTCACATATCACAAAATTTACCCTTCTAAAGTATACATTTCAATGCATTTTAATTGGTTAGAACTGTGTAACTATCACCACTCTCTAAATTTAGGACATTTTCATCATCTTTAAAAGAAACACTAAATCTGTTAGCAGTGTCACCTCATCATTCCCCAACCCTTCCCCCTCCAGACTCCAGCAACCACAAATCTACCTTATGTCTCTGTGGATTTGCCTATTCCAGATATTTCATATAAGTGGAATCATAAAAGATGTGGCTTTTTCTGTCTGGCTTCTTTCACTTACCCTGACATTTTCAAAGTTAATCCATGTTGTGGCATATATCAATATTGCATTCTTTTTTTGGTCTAGTAGCTTTTTGTAAGACACTTTAGGAGTTTATCAATAAACTAAAATTATCTGAAAATAAAAAGTTTTATTTCCTCTTCAATCTGTATTTTTTTTCCTCTTATGGCACTTGCTAGAACGTTCAAAACAATGTTGGTTAGAAGTTGTGAGAGCAGACATTTTTGTTTTGTTGCTGATCTTGAGGGAAAAAAATTCTGTTTTTCCCTATTTAACGTTAGCTGTGGGATTTTTATAGATGCCCTTAATTAGTTTTTTATTTTTTTGAGACAGAGTCTCACTCTTTCGCCCAGGCTAGAGTGCAGTGGTGCAAGCTCCACCTCCCAGGTTCAAGTGATTCTCCTGCCACAGCCTCCCGAGTTGCTGGGGCTACAGGTGCATGCCACCACACCTGGCTAATTTTTTGTATTTTTAGTAGAGACGGGGTTTCACCATGTTAGCCAGGATGGTCTCCACCTCCTGACCTTGTGATCTGCCTGCCTCGGCCTCCCAAAGTGCTGGGATTACAGGTGTGAGCCACTGCTCCCAGCCAATGCCCTTAATTAGTTTGAGAAGTTTCTTTCTTTTGCCTGTTTGCTGAGAGTTTTTGCCATTAATAGTTGTTGAATTTTGTCAAATGCCTTTTCTGCATTTGTAGAGATGATTATACAGTTTTTCTCCTTCACTCTGTTAAAATGGTCAATTACACTGATAAATTTTCAAATGCTAAACCAATTTTCCTTCCTGGATTGAATTACAATTGGTTATTATGTGTTATCCCTTTTATATATTTTTGAATTCAATATGTAAATATTTTATTAAGAATGTTTGTATTTATGATCATGAAGAATATTAGTATATAGTTTTATTTTCTTGCAATGTCTTTGTGTGGTTTTGGTATCAGGTAAACATTATCCTCATAAAATAAGTTGGGAGGTGTTCCTTTCTATTTTTTGGAAGGATTTGTATGGAACTGATATTGTTTCTCTCTAAAATATTTGAACTATTCATCAACAAAACTATTTGGATCTGGAGTTTTCTTTAAGGGAAGTTTTCAAACTAAAAATTCATTTTCTTTAATAGATAAAAGACTATTTGGATTTTTAATTTTTTTATGTGTGAGTTTTGGTAACGTTTCACTTGCAGAATTTGTCCTTTTCATCCAGATTTCAAATTTACCAGAATAATATTGTTCATAATATTCCTTTATTATCATTGTAAAGTTTGTAATATCTCTGTGGATGTCCCCCTTTTTATTCCTGATATTGATCATTAGTGTCTTATCTCTTTTCTTGATTAATCAATCTAGTTGAGGCTTATCAATTTAATTGATGCTTTCAAGGATCACTTTTTTAGTTTCTTTTATTTTTTTCAATTGGTTTCCCATTTTTATTTAATTAAATTAAATGTTCCATTTTTTATTTAAATTTAAATTTAAATTTAATTTGCTCTTCTTCTTCTTCTAGAAAACTTAGTTCATTGTTTTGGGTTTTTCTCCTTTTCTAATATAACATTTAAAGCTATACGTTTCCTTCTAAGCACTACCTTGCAGCATCCTACAAAATTTTGATATGTTATCTTTTTACTACCATTCAGTTAAGAATATTAAGTATTTTTTCTCTTTATTTTTTATTTAAGTCATAAGTTCGTTATATTTGTGTTTTTTAAGTTCCAAATATCTAGGGGTTTTTGAGCCAGCTTGTTACCTTTAAACTGTAGTTGTTAATTTAATTTTATTATGGTCAGAGAATATAGTCTATATGATTTCAAGCTTTTAAATTTATCAAACCTATATTTTACATTGATGAATGCTCCATATGGACTTGAAAAAAATGTGTATCCTGTTGTTGGTGTGAGTAATGCATTATAAATATTAATTCAATTAACTTAGTCAATAGTATTGTTGTTCAAATCCTCTATGCACTTACTGATTTTCTACTTGTTCTATCAATTACTAAGAGAGGAATTTTGAAGCTTCCAACTATAATTGTGAATTTCTCTGTTTCTCCTTTAAGTTCTATAATTTTTTTACTTTATGTGTTTTGAAGGCTTGTAATTGTGTGCATATACTCTTAGGATTGTTATATATTATTGATTAAAATGGTCCTTTTATCATTATAAAATGTACCTTGTTATCTCTAGTAATATTAGTTAACCTGAACTCTACTTTTTCTGATATTGCTATCTCTAGTAATATTAGTTGACCTGAACTCTACTTTTTCTGATATTAATATAGGCAACCCACCTTTAGTGTTTTCATAAATTATCTGCTTTTCCATCATTTTAAAATTAACTACATATTTAAATATTTTTAATGTGGTAAAAATCACATGGCATTAAATTTACCATTTAGCCATATTTAAGTGTACATTTCATTACTGTTAAGTATATTTACTTGGTTGTGCAATAGATTGCTAAAACTTTTAAATCTTATGTATTTATATTTAAAGTTTATTTCTTGTCACTACCACGTACTTGCATCTTGCTTTTTTTCAGTCTGTCTCTGACTTTTGAGTATTTAAGCCATTTACATTTAGTGTACTTATCAGTATAGCTGGGTTTAAATCTACCAGGTTTCTATTTATGTATTTATATTTTGAGACAGAGCCTCTCTCTGTGTCACCCATGCTGCAGTGCAGTGGTGAGATTTTGGCTCCCTGCAACCTCTGCCTCCCAGGTTCAAGTGATTCTCTTGCCTCAGCCTCCCGCGTAGCTGAGATTATAGGTGTGCTTCACGATGGTCAGCTAGTTTTTGTACTTTTAGTAGACACAGTGTTTCACCATATTGGCCAGGCTGGTCTTGAACTCCTGGCATCAAGTGATTAGCCAGCCTCAGCTTCCCAAAGTGCTGGGATTACATGCATGAGCCACTGTGCCTGGACAACTTTCTATTTATTTTTAATTTGTTCATTTTCTGTCTTTTTCTCTTTTCCTGCCTTCTTTTTAATTATTTTGTGGTATTGCATTTTGTCTCATCTACAGGTTTATTAGGCAGAAAGGTTTTATTGGTTGATCTAAGATTTACAGTGTATATCTTTAATTTATAACAGCTTACTTTTAAATAATATACCATATAATGTAAAGTGTAAAGACTGTATGATGGTATACTTTCATTTTCTCTCTCCCTTCCTTCATGCTATTGTTAATATATATTTTCACTTCCAGATGTTATAAACTTCACAACACATTTTTGTTTTGCTTTAAATATAAATAAGATATTTATTCAAATGAGAACATAAGATTATTTTATATTTGTACTAGAATTACTATTTCTGGAGTTCTTTATTCCTTTGTGTAGATCAGATTATCCATCTCTTATGCTCCTTCTGCCTCAACAATTTCCTTTACCATTTCTTTAATTCAGATTCATTAATGATAAAATCTCTATGTTCATCTGAAAATATCTTTTCTTTCCCCTTCATTCTGGAGAACATTTTTACTAGCTACACAATTTAGGATGACCATTATTTTTCTTTCAGCAAATTGCCTTTTGGCTTTTCTGAGAAGTCAAGGTCGTCCTCTATTTGGTTTCCCTTTGATAACTTTATAACATGTTTTTCACTTTTAGCTGATTTCAATATTTTTGTTTTTATTCTTGAAATTCAGCCAATTGATTATGTTGTATTTTGAGGGTGTGTGTGCTTTGTGTGTGTGTGCGTGCACACCTGTGCATGTGTGTGTGTGTTTAGCCTGCTTTCAGTTGGTTGTGCTTCTTGGATCTTGATGTTTGGAAAATGTGCTGCCTTTATTTATTCAACCACTTTTTCTGTTCCTTTCTCTATTTACAACTCCAAAGCAACTTATAATGCATGTAAGACTGCTTGACATTGTCTCATAGGTAACTGAGGCTGTCTTCATTTTTTTGTTCAACCTTCTTTCTCTTTGTGCTTCAGTTTGGATAGTTTCCATTACTATGTCTTCTTTTTATTTTTCATTCTGCAGTGTCTAATTTAATCTACTGCTAAGCTTATTCAGTGAAGTGTTCAGCTTATGCATTGTACGATTAAGCTCCAGAAGTTTTATTTGGTTCTTTTACTATGGTTTCTATTTCTCTCCCTATCATACTATCCTTAAGACCTTAAACATGTTTTCAATAGCTGTTTTAAAGTTCTCACATGCTAATTCCATCATCCCTGTCATTTCTCGGTCTGTTTCCATTGACTTACTTTTATCCTGATTATGGATCATAGTTTCCTGTTCTGAACAGCATTTTGGACTGGATATTGGACATTGTGATTGTTACATTCTTAAGTGTCTCGATTTTGTTTTCCATTACTTTTTGTTTTGTTTTGGTTTTTCGCAGGCAGTTATATTAGTTATGGAGCCTCTTGATGCTTTAGAGGCTTGTTTTTTTAAGATTTAAGGTAAGCTTTGTTAAAATAAGATAAAAAGTCTGGAATAGTTCTTGCTTTAGTGCTAGGAGTTCAAGATGAGCCTGGCCAACATGGTGAAACTCTGTCGTTACTAAAAATGCAAAAATTAGCTGGGTGTGGTGGCATGTGCCTGTAATCCCAGCTACTCAGGAGTCTGAGGCAGGAGAATCACTTGAAGCTGGGAAGTGGAAGTTGCAGAGAGTTGAGATCGCACCACTGCACTCCGCCTGGGTGACAGAGTGAGACTCTGTCTCAAAAAAAAAATTAGTATAATGTTTTCAAGGTTAATCATGTTGGAGCATGTATCAGTACTTCCGTCCTTTTTATGGCTGACTAATATTCCATTGTGTGGATATACAACGTATCGATAATCCATTCATGGATAACTTTTTGAAAATTTAATTGGGTTTTACTTCCAATATTTTCCTTTTTGCCGTATCTTCTTTCAAACTGGTATCAGGATTTTTGTTTCATTTCCTCAGAGGTGTCATTTTTGGCAAGACAGAAAATAGAAGTAGCCTTCAAGATTTCTGGTCTTTGTTTCTAAGAATCCACTACATAGAATAGGGTCTGAAAAACGGGGTTTGTCCCTGGACTAGAGGAGAGAGTTGAAAGTCATCTCTTTGTTCCTGGGAAAAGCCCCAGGAAGATAATGTGCTCTAGGAGTGGCATATGGGGGTTTTCCTGGGGATTGGAGACATGGGTATGGGGGTTTCCAACCTCTCCAAAGGTTCCAGCTCCCCACACCTGGCACAGAAGCCTCGTCGAGCTGCCAGACCAAAAAGGACCATGTGTCTTCCTGGTGACTGTGTGGGCAGATGACAGAAGAATGAAGTGTTTCAATGCTTTGCACTGCGTAAGACCCTGGAAAGTTGGTACTTCTCGAGGCAGAGCCGCAAGAATGATTGAGGTCAAATTTCCTACTAGTCTTGTTGGATGGGAAAATCAGAATGGAAATTAAACTGACTTATAGAAAATAATGAGATATATTCATTCTTGTACACCTGACTTTAAGGCCTGAGATGATACTATGTGAGTTCATTGAAATAAAGAATATGGTAGGAATTTCATACAAACAAAAGGTGATTCAAAGTGACAGAACATCCTGCTTAGAAGAATGTTTTCTGTGCTGCCTTTTGCCTTTAATTTGTGAGTTTTCTTCATGACCTCTTTCCTATTAGGCAAGATAGCTTTATTATGCAACATGACATCTTTTATCATGCTTCGCAAAACAACTTGTACCAAAGTTTAAATTTTGGTGAAACATAATGCTCTTAATTTTATACTTTAGGCTGAGCTGATGAACAAATCATTTTACAGACAAAGAAAAAGAAATACATTTGGTAACACATTGAAGACAAATTTTAAAAAAGCAAATCGGGGTCCCCCGTTATTTATACCCAAGAATCTTGAATGTTTGGGAGTGCCAGTGCATTCTACCAGTCTCAGTGAAGGGCATGAGGACACACTACAGTAATCAGAATCTTAGTCTTAGGTGAATTAGGAAAAGCAACTCTTCTTGCATTTATTTTCAGTAGTGTTGTAAGAACAAACTAGTTCTTCCTGCGTAGCCACACATGCTTCTGTTTGAGAAAATGCATACCCACCTGGAAGAGCAAAGTACAGGGAAATATGTTAGGAGCACTAACACCCAGTGAACATTCTGGTGACAGAGATGGAGACTCCAGCTGGACTGAATATGTTGGATACATCAGCTAGGAAAGCAACTTGGGCAGGGAAAATGGCAGATATGATGAGGGTGTGGTAATGGAGTGGTCTGCAAACCCAGCCATATTAGAACTACTTAGGGATACAATTAAATATATCCATTTCTGGGTCCACAGTTGCTTTGTGGGGAGCTGGATGTCAGTGTGTGCTTTTAAAAGCTCTCTCAAGGATCCTAAGGTACATGATGTCCTACATAGAAAACTGCTATCCTACAGATGTAGCCTGGCCAGGGCTATGTCAGTCTTGCTGTTTTGACCATCTTGGGCGCTTGCTGAGACTGTGAGGGGGCAACTGCTCCTGTCTGTGTGGCCGAGCAGTGGCCCCATGGGCCCCTGGCTTCCTTTTCTCATCAGCATTGGAGAGGAGCAGCTCTGGAGATGTCTTGAAACTAACACTTGTAATTGGAACCCAGAAAAGTAATTTACAAAGCTGAAAATTTGCTGGGGGATGACGCACAATATTAAATTTGGTAAAGAATCCATCATGCTGGAAACATTCCTGTCTTAAAACCTGAATGATTTAAATAGGTTTTCAAAGTGGTTTATGCATGTTTAAATAAATAATAAGACATTCCCAGAGGCATCAATTCATTGATAAGCACAGTGCCCTCTGGAGGAGCAATCTTATAATCATTTCTGAAAGTAGTTCAGGCACTCAGTGTAACTCACTACAGAGAGCTAGCAAGTGTTCCTGTCCTCTAACTCTTGATCTTGATAAGTTGAACAATAGAGTGGCCACCCTTTAATAATACATTCTCATTAAAACACAACACATCAAGCTAGACAAACACTATTTCCACCCACATGTATCTAAGGTTTATAGCTTGGCTCATTAATGACAATGGATTTACTAGTAAGCAGTTAATGCTCTTTGAAAGAAGAAAAATAAATTATACGTGGAACTTGTATCCACATGTTATCTACCAAATTATTAATTAAATGAAATGCTTTTGTGTGGAAGGAAGGCTGAGTGGTCCTCAACCTTATCTGTACATTAGAATCCCCTGAGGATTTAGAAAAACTCGGAGTAACCTGCCCAAGCAACTCCTCACCTCTGAATGAGCACCAGGAATTCACCTGGTGATGGCCGGGCCCCAGCTCGAGTTTCTGAGTTAGTGAGTTGGAGGGTGGCCCAACAACGGGCATTTCTAACAACTTCCCAGGTGATGCATCTGTCAGAGCTGTTCGAACCAGAGCGACTCCATCTTGAATAGGGGCTGGGAAAATAGGGCTGAGACCTACTGGGCTGCATTCCCAGGAGGTTAGGCATTCTAAGTGACGGGATGAGATAGAAGGTCGGCACAGGACACAGGTCATAAAGACCTTGCTGACAAAACAGGTTGCAGTAAAGAAGTCGCTAAAACCCACCAAAACCAAGATGTCAACGAAAGTGGTCTCTGGTTGTTCTCACTGCTCATTATACGCTAATCGTAATGCACTAGCATGCTACAAGACACTCCCATCAGCACCAGGACAGTTTATAGATGCCATGGCAACGTCAGGAAGTCGCCCTATGTGATCTAAAAGGGGAGGAACCCTCAGTTCCAGGAATTGCCCACCCCTTTCCAAGAAAACTCATGAATAATCCACCCCTTGTTTAGCATATAAACAAGAAATAACTATAAGTATCCTTAGTTGAGTAGCCCAAGCTGCTGCTCTGCCTATGGAGTAGTCATTCTTTATTCCTTACTTGCTTTCACTTTATGAATTCGCCTCTAATTCCTTCTTGCACGAGAGCCAAGAACCCTCTCTTGGGGCCTGGATTGGGACCCCTTTCAGGTAACACATTTGCTGCTGCCTAGGACCGTGCATGGAGAGCCACTGTTTTAGGTCACGGTCATCACAGTCTCTGGATGGACGCTGGTATCAGTATTTCCCAACCCTTTGGGATTTCCTCCCTTCCCTCTTCCTTCTCTTCCTCCTTCCTTCCCACTTCAGGAACATTTCACTTAGAATCTCAAGGTGGAAATTTAGAGTTTTATAAAAGCACTCAGGTGTTTCTTGGAATAGCCATGGATGAATGACCAATGGTTCGGAGGCAGCACAAAGGAGGAGGAAGGAATGCCCTTGGGGAGAGGGGATTTCCTGGGGGAGAGGGGATGGCACACTTCCTGGGTGTGGCAGGAAACCCATGAGGAAGGTGCCCTGAGCTCCCCGTGTAAGGAGGGGCCCACGCTAAGTCAGCTATGCAAACAATCACAGTGGGAAAAGGCCTCTCCCTATATTTAATTTAATTTAGCTAATTAATTAATTACTTTTTTTTTTAAGACAGAGTCTTGCTCTGTTGCCCAGGCTGGAGTGCAGTGGTGCAGTCTGGGCTCACTGCAACCTCCGCCTCCCAGGTTCAAGAGATTCTTCTGCCTGAGCCTCCCGAGTAGCTGGGATTACAGGCGCCTGCCATCACACCCAGCTAATTTTTGTATTTTTAGTAGAGACAGGGTTTCACCATGTTGGTCAGGCTGGTCTCGAACTCCTGACCTAAAGTGATCCACCCACGTCGGCCTCTCAAAGTGGTGGGACTACAGGCATGAGCCACTCGCCAGGCCCCCTTCTATTTTATTTTTAATGTTCTAATCATAAAAACATTTAGGACTATAAAAATGAGCAGATAAAAAATATTCCCACTCCCTCTTAATGGAAGATGTGTTCACATTTTTAAAAGTCTCTTCCCCAAAGGAAGAAACCAAAGTTCTCTTTTTGCCAGGCCCATTGCCCTGCTTTTCATTCTTGACCTAATACCTGCAGGGAGCAGGATGGTCGGATTTGGCCTGGAGGGAATGTTTCTCCTCCTTGCGCACCAAGACGCATGCGCACAGCGGGCTTTCCGGAGCTCATAGTTTCCACTGCATCACCCCATCCAAGGCTCTAGGCGATGTTTTGGAATTTGTCAACTTTTATACATTAGTGAAATATGACGATTTCTTTCTCATTCTAAGTAAATATTTGCTTTTGAACCTAATTTTGCATTTGTAGTTTTGTATTATTTTCCTAAAGAGGGTCCCCCAACTGTATAAAGTTTTGGCCTCACAAAACCTGGTTCTGACGTTTATTCAGAGGCAATATATATCATTTGGAAAACTGAGCTGTTTTTCCTTTTCACAGTCTCCCAGGGAAGAAGAGTGAGAGCTGAAGTTAAGTGGGAGAACAGAAATCCAGGCCACCAGCCTCCATGGCACTTGATGAGGATGCAGACCTGCTCCCAGCTCTGCCTACTGAACCTTTAACTGCCGTTTGCATCCAAACAGGGAGCTCAGAGGAAGCCTCCAGCTCTTTGCATTCCCCACTTTCATTCATCTTTCAGGAAGTCCTAACAGACACAGAGTCCTGATGGGGGCCTGGAGGGAGCCCTCCATGGACCCAACAACTGTAAACTTTTCCCTGGCTGGCTTCCTAACGAATCTGCTTCCTCAATACTCAGCCACAGCCAAGAATATGAGAAAGAACCGGCATCTTGAAATTAACAGAGAATTTTCCCCTTTTGTTTCTTATCTGAATTGCTTAGAGTGCTTTACAAATGAAAGTCAATATCGTGGTATACAACAGAAACACATACAGGATCTAAAAAGCTACAAACTGGCTGAGGGTCTTCCTCTCCAGAAATGAGGAAGAATGTGAGGAGAAAAACACCTTAGAACTTTGATTCAACAAAATGTCTAACCATCCAATAGTATTTCCTATTTTAATATTAAAAAATAGTAAGTCATGAAAATAACTTCTTCCTACAAAATGAATAACTTTAAAAAAGTAATTGAAATATATTTTTTCTATTTCTCATATCCATTCAATGCTATTCTGAGGTCATTCACACTTTCCATATTACATTGGTTTTAGGATGTTATGATTCTTTCAGAAAGCACTTATTCCTCTATTTGAATCCAGATACATAAGGCCTTTTACACTTCACACTGCCTATAATGATGCCAACAGCAGGAAATCCCAAAAGAGTAGAGACACTGGAGCTTAGAGGTGATAACTAACTTATCTAATGCCCCGTAGCTGGTTAATCGGCAGAACTGGGATGCCCATCTATCTGATTTTCATGTCTCTGCTTTGGAACTGAACAATATAACACTTTGGAGTGAGGCAGAGTGAAGTTCTAGTCTGGGCTCCACCAGTTAGTAGCTATATAATTGAACGCAAGTGACTTAACCTTGCTAGGCCACCATTTCCTTCTCTGTAAATGGGGATCCATTCAGTTATTCTTTCATTCAACCAGTATCTATTCACTATCTCCACATGGTGTCCCTAAAGATTTAGTGCAATAAAGGAGCTCAAATGCTTAACAGAGGACCAAGCTCACAGTATGTCCTCAATAAGTATCAATTCCATTTTGCCCATATTTATAGTTTACGTTGGAGAGATGGAAGAAGGAATGGGTATCTGTTCATACGTATAATTCAGCATGGAGTGTTAACTAATAAATTAGTTCACTCATCCAACAAACTTTTTGTTGAGTGCATACTATATACTGGGCATTCTTCTATGTGCTTGAAATGAATCAATGAAGAAAACAAAAAATGCTGTCACGGAGCTTACAGTCTAGCAATGAAGACAGATAATAAGCAAGGGCATAATAAAAAGCTAATCATGTAGTAGCCAAGAGCATAATAAAGAGCTACAAAGGAAAGAAAACATAAACTGGAGATAGAGGGTGGGAGTTGTGTAGAGCAGCGAGGGTGGGCTACACTGAAAAGGTGATATTTGGGCAAAGACATCAAGGAAGTGAAGAGGTGAGCCAAACCAGATATGAGAGATTAGCAATCTAGGCAGAGGGTAGATCCAGTACGAAGGCTCTAGCATTCCTGGTACATTACGAGAAAAGCAGAGGCTGGAATGGAATGAGGGAAGAACAAGAAGAGTGGGAAATCACACCAGGGAGGTGATGGAGCCCAGATCAAGCAAGTCCTTGCTGGTCATTGTAAGGACTTTGACTTTACTTTGAGTGTGATGGATAGCCACTGGATAGCAGAGTTTTGAGCCAAAAACTGATCTGCTTGCTCTGATGTATTATAAATGGATTACTTTGGCTGCTGCATGGAGCTGGGGTGGAAGCAAGAAGACTTGTTAGGAGGCTGTTGTGGTAGTGCAGACAGAGATGATGGTGGTTCAGACCACAGTGAAGTGAGCAAGAAGCAGTCGGGGTCTGAATACAATGTAATGGCAGAGCCAATGCAGTGGCCTAATGTGTGACTCAAGGATTTTGGCCTGAGCCAAACTGAACTGGAAATATGGAGTTGTCATCAACTGAGAGGGCCAAGGCTGTGGATGGTGCAGGCTTGGTGGAAAGGAAAAGCTAGAGTTTGGTTTTGGATATGTGAAGTCTAAAATATCTAGTAGACAACCAAATGGGGATGCTAAATGTGTAGTTAGATGTTTGAATTTGGGATTTGAGAGGGAGGTGTGGGTAGGCTGCACATATACATTTGGGGATTATCAACATAGGGTTGATATTTAAAACCATGAGACTAGATGAGATTATCAGTGGAGTATAGACAGAGAAAAGAAAAAAAATTCGAATGGATCCGTGGGACATTCAAATATTAAGAGATTGGGGAGAAAAGGAGGAAGTCAGTCAAAATTTTAGAAGAGTGACCTGTGAGATAGGAGGAAACTCAGAATGTGGTACCCTGGAAACCAGGTAAAGAAATGTCCCAAGGGGGAGGAAGCCATTTACAATGCCACCTGCTGCTGGTACATCAACTGGGATGAGGAGCAAGAAGGGACCAGTAGCTTTTAGCAACATGAAGGTCATGGGTGACCGACATCAATTGAATGGTGACAGTGAAAGCCTGAATGTAGTGGATTTAAGAGAGGATGGGAGAAGAGGAACTGGAGGCAGTGGGCACAGATGCTTTTATCAAGAACTCCTACTGCAAGGGAGTGTAATGACATGAAGTGAAATCTAATGGATAACATGTGGTCAAGAGAAAGTTCCACTTTTTAGGACATCCTGTTGTGTGTGCTGGTGTGAATGATCCTGCAGAGAGTGGAAAATGGATGATGTAGGGAATAGGAGAGAATTGCTGGAGTGGTGTTCTTCAGTAAGCAAGAGTGGATGGATTCGATGGTGCAAATCAGATGGGCTTTAGACAGGTGTGAACAGCAAAGTTGTGGGAAGGCAGAACATGTGGGTGGGTATTGCTGGAAGGAGAGGTGTGGTGAGAGCACAGGGGAGGTCATTTCTTGTTCCACTTTCTCAGGGAAGTAGAAATCAAGGTCACAGTTGGGAATGAGGATGGGAGAGATGTAACCTAAATCCCTAAGATATGTGCTCTGCCTGATGTGTTCCTGTCCTGGTTCATTTTTCACCTTTTGTTACCGTGCAGCTGTTTCTTCCTAAATGTCTCTAGGGAGTTGGGAAAAGTGAAGTACTGGGCATAGGGTAGGCTGCAAGAGGAGTGTGTGTATGTGTTTCCGCTTGTGTGCAACAGAGACATAGTGATCCACCCAAAGAGGCCTAAATCTCAGTAATACAAAAGAAAAATCAACAATAAGATAACTTAGAATTTTAAAATTCTACAGCTTTCAATGAACACCTTGGTCACAAAAAAGAGGAGGAGCAAGGAGTTCTCATTTCCAACAAATACCAGGTGTTCCTTTATTGTTACTACCTTTTTGTTTGACTTTTCTCTTTCCCAGTACAGTATTCAGCATTCATATTACCTAACTCAGCTCACATAGGGCCTCTGTGCCTTCCATTGAGGCACTTTTTAGATGCTTATTAAAGGTGGGGGAATGGGGAAAATGAAATAACCTTAAAAAGTTTTCATGCCTAACTGGGCTATATTAACTCTATACCAAAAAAGTATATGCAAATTTTTTTTGGTAAAAATTATTTGGAGTCAAACACCACTTTTACCTTTAAAATGGCATATTGGGAATCTGTTAAAGAATCTTGAAAACATCAGGATTTTACATTTAAAAGTTTTATGATTTAGGGATGAGAGACCAGGAATGACCTTCTTCCAAATTGCACTTACTTTAGGACAAGTACACAAATTTCTCAAATCTAATTGAGCTCTCCTTCTCAATGAGAACTACCTTACTTAAATAAAAAAGATAATAATTCAGGTAGTTTTCATTTATTTTTTATATTTGTGTAAAATACACATAACAACATTTTCCATCTTAACTATTTTTAAGTGTACAGTTCACTGGCATTAACTACATTCACATTGTGTGAAACCATCCCCACCATCCATGTCTGGAGTGCTTTTCATCTTTTCATCTTGCAGACCAATCTCTTCATTCCTCTCTCCTCCCAATCCCTGGCAACCGCCCATCTACTTTCTGTCTCTGTGAATTTGACTACCATAGCTTTCTCCCATACATGGAATCATGCATATTTGTCCTTTTGTGTCTTGCTTATTTCACGTAGTGTGATATTCTCCAGTAGAATGACCTTTTAATTACTGATTCTTCTCACAAGTAGATGGGGTTTCAATGTCATAGGCCACTTTACAGTGCATTACTTACGTGGGACATTTAGACCAAGAGAGCTGTTCATGAGGACATTGTTGGAGGGTGACTTAGGTGATTGGGGAGTTATTCTCTTCACCCTGGGAATAAATCAATCAGCCTGGCTTTAGTTCTTTGGAACAGATCTCAAAAGAGTTTATTGGAAAAAATCAAGTTGCAAAGTGAAAGTAAAAAACTGTACTCACATTTTGGAAAATGTTCATGTATTTAAAATAAGATAGGCTGGGTGCGGTGGCTCACACCTGTAATCCCAATACTTTGGGAGTCTGAGGCAGGTGGATCACTTGAGGTCAAGAGTTTGAGACCAAACTGGCCAACATGATGAAACCCTGTCTCTACTAAAAATACAAAAATTAGCTGGGCGTGGTGGCACAAGCCTATAATCCCAGCTACTAAGGAGGCTGAGACATGAGAATCGCTTGAATCTAGGGGGCAGAGGTTGCAATGAGCCCAGATTGCACCACTGCACTCCAGCATGGGTGACAGAACAAGACTCCATCTCAAACAAAACAAAAATATTCCCGGGGAAGATGGTCAAACAGGAGCAACTCTGGTCTGCAGCTCCCAGGGAGACCAATGCAGAAGGTGGCTGATTTCTGCATTTCCAACTGAGATACCTGGCTCATCTCACTGGGACTGGAAAGAGAGTGGGTGCAGTCCATGGAGGGCAAGCAGAAGCAGGATGGGGCATTGTCTCACCCAGGAAGTGCAAGGGGTCGGGGAACTCCCTCCCCTAGCCAAGGGAAGCCTTGAAGGACCGTGCCATGAGAAACCGTGCATTCCAGCCCAGATACTATGCTTTTCCCATGGTCTTCGCAACCCACAGACCAAGAGATTCCCTTGGGTGCCTATGCCACCAGGGCCCTGGGTTTCAAGCACAAAACTGAGCAGCTGTTTGGGTAGACACCGAGCTAGCTGCAGGAGTTTTTTGTTGTTTTTTTTTCATACCCCAGTGGCACCTGGAACGCCAGTGAGACAGAACCATTCACTCTCCTGGAAAGGGGGCTGAAGCCAGGGAGCCAAGTGGTCTAGCTCAGCAGATCCCACCCCCACGGAGCCCAGCAAGCTAAGATCCACTGGCTTGAAATTCTCACTGCCAGCACAGCAGTCTGAAATCGATCTGGAATGTTTGGTTGGGGGAGGGGCATCCACCATTACTGAGGCTTGAGTAGGCAGTGTAATCAGTGTACACGAAGCCCTCGGGAAGTTCAAACTGGGTGGAGCCCGCTTCAGTGCCACAAAGCCACAGTAGCCAGATTGCCTCTCTAGATTCCTCCTCTTTGGGCAGGGCATCTCTGAAAGAAAGGCAGTAGCCCCAGTCGGGGGCTTATAGGTAAACTCCCATCTTCCTGGGACAGAGCACCTGGGGAAGGGGCGGCTATGGGCACAGCTTCAGCAGACTTAAAAAATTCCTGCCTGCTGGCTCTGAAGAGAGCAGTGGATCTCCCAGCACAGTGTTCAAGCTCTGCTAAGGGACAGACTGCCTCCTTAAGTGGGTCCCTGACCCCCGAGCCTCCTGACAGAGAGACACCTCCCAGCAGGAATTGACAGGAATCATACAGGAGAGCTCCAGATGGCATCTGGCAGGTATTCCTCTGGGACAAAGCTTCCAGAGGAAGGAAGAGGCAGCAATCCTTGCTGTTCTGCTAGAGACACCCAGGCAAACAGGGTCTGGAGTGGACCCCCAGCAAACTCCAACAGACCTGCAGAAGAGGGGCCTGACTGTTAGAAGGAAAACTAACACACTGAAAGCAATAGTATCAATATCAAAAAAAAGGATGACCAAACAAAAACTCCATCTGAAGGTCACCAACAGAAGACCAAAGGTAGATAAATCCACGAAGATAAGGAAAAACCAGTGAAAAAAGGCTGAAAATGCCAAAAACCAGAATGCCTCTTCTCCTCCAAAGGATCACAATTCCTCGCCAGCAAGAGAACAAAACTGGATGGAGAATGAGTTTGACAAATTGACGGAAGTAGGCTTCAGAAGGTGGGTAATAAGAAACTCCTCTGAGCTAAAGGAGCATGTTCTAACCCAAGGCAAGGAAGCTAAGAACCTTGATAAAAGGTTAGAGGAATTGATAACTAGAATAACCAATTTACAAAAGAACATAAATGACCTGATGGAGCTGAAAAACACAGCACGAGAACTTCGTGAAGCATACACAAGTATCCGTAGCCGAATCAATCAAGCAGAAGAAAGGATATCAGAGACTAAAGATCAACTTAATGAAATAAAGCATGAAGACAAGATTAGAGAAAAAAGAGTGAAAAGGAAGGAACAATGCCTCCAAGAAATATGGGACTATGTGAAAAGACCAAACCGATGTTTGATTGTTGTACCTGATGAGTGACGGGGAAAACGGAAACAAGTTGGAAAACATTCTTCAGGATATTATCCAGGAGAACTTCCCCAACCTAGCAAGACAGGACAACATTCAAATTCAGGAAATACAGAGAACACCACAAAGATACTCCTCGAGAAGAGCAACCCCAAGACACATAATCATCAGATTCACCAAGGTTGAAATGAAGGAAAAAATGTTAAGGGCAGCCAGAAAGGTCGGGTCGGCAGCCACAAAGGGAAGTCCATCAGACTAACAGTGGATCTCTCTGCAGAAACCCTACAAGCCAGAAGAGCGTAGGGGCCAATATTCAACATTCTTAAAGAAAAGAATTTTTAACCCAGAATTTCTTATCCAGTCAAACTAAGCTTCATAAGTGAAGGATAAATAAAATCCTTGACGGACAAGCAAATGCTGAGAGATTTTGTCACCACCAGGCCTGCCTTACAAGAGCTCCTGAAGGAAGCACTAAATATGGAAAGGAAAAACTGGTACCAGCCACTGCAAAAACATACCAAATTGTAAAGACCATCGATACTACGAAGAAATGCATTAACTAATGGGCAAAATAACCAGCTAGCATCATAATGACAGGATCAAATTCACACATAGTAATATTAACCTTAAATGTAAATGGGCTAAATGCCCCAATACAAAGACACAGACTGGCAAATTGAATAGAGTCAAGACCCATCGGTGTGCTGTATTCAGGAGACCCATCTCATGTGCAAAGACACACATAAGCTCAAAATAAAGGGATTGAGGAATATTTACCAAGCAAATGGAAAGCAAAAAAAAAAAAAAAAAAAAAAAAAGCAGGGGTTGCAATCCTAGTCTCTGATAAAACAGACTTTAAACCAACAAAGATCAAAAGAGACAAAGAAGAGCATTATATAATGGTAAAGGGATCAATTCAACAAGAAGAGCTAACTATCCTAAACATATATGCACCCAATACAGGAGCAGCCAAATTCATAAAGCAAGTTCTTAGAGACCTACAAAGAGACTTAGACTCCTACACAGTAATAGTTGGAGACTTTAACACCCCACTGTCAATATTAGACAGATCAATGAGACAGACAATTAATAAGGATATTTAGGACTTGAACTCAGCTCTGGACCAAGTGGACCTAATAGACATCTACAGAACTCTCCACCCGAAGTCAACAGAATATACATTCTTCTCAGCACCACATTGCACTTATTCTAAAATTGACCACATAATTGGAAGTAAAACACTCCTCAGCAAATGCAAAAGAATGGAAATCATAACAAACAGTCTCTCCGACCACAGTGCAGTCAAATTAGAACTCAGGGTTAAGAAACTCACTCAAAACCATGTTGGCCAGGCTGGTCTCGAACTCCTTACCTCAGGTGATCTGCCCGCCTCAGCCTCCCAAAGTGCTAGAATTACTGGTGTGAGCCACCATGCCCAGCCAGCATGTTTTTTAATTGCTGTTCTTCACTTATTTTTCTTCACCACATCCCCTAAACTTGGCTTCTATTATAAATCCCCACATCTTTCTACTACTACTGTTTCTCGGTTAGTATCCTTTTCTTCCATGGAAATTTACTAGCACAACTATATGTAATATATATTATAGTATTGTATATATAATACATGATTATTATAAATAACAATCATATGGCAACAGCAGATAAACAACATTATTATATATTATACACATATATACATTACACACATATGATTATCATATATATGTATATATGTATATGTATATATATAATATATATCATACATTATATATCATAATAGAATCACTTTAAAAAACTAATGAGGAAAGAAGAAAGCTGCCCTGACCTCTGTGTATTTTTAAGTCCTCACAACATTTCTATCGAGTAGGCTTCCTGTCCCTATTTTGCTGTACAGAGATGTTAAATAAACTGCTTGCTTGGTAGATCCCAGAGAGTTTTTAATGTATAGTTCTGCCTCAAAGTCCTCTGGATTTTTTTCTTCTGGTTACTACTGTAGACAGAATTTAAGCTCATTTCTATTATTCCTGATTTAGCAGTCCAAATAGGCTTGAAGATCTCTCCTCTCTACCTTAATCCCACACTCTTGTCAAAGCAAACTGCCCGAGACAGTGCTTCTTTCTCATCATGTGACTTCCCTACTCTCAACCACGGATGGCTCTGTATGTCCTATAGAGATATTTCAAGAGACTTCTATAAATAAACTTCAAATCCCCACGACTTCTTAGCTCCTCCTCAAATCCCACACCCCTACGTCTTACACAATCAGAGATTCAATCACACCAGGACATCCTTTACTCCCCAAATAGCCTATGTTCTCCTCTGTGATCACTGCCTCCATATCCTCTTCCTAAGGTATGTGTGCTGCTCCCAACTCCCATATCTACCTGTTAAAATCCTACCTGTCCTTCCACAAAGATACAACCTTCTCCACAAAGCCTTCCAAAAACTCTTCAATCAGAAATAACCTCTTCTATGTTTACCGAGAACGTAATATGCTCATCTGCTTAGATCTGTCTAGTACAATTTTTTTTTTTCGCAGATAACTGTGACTTCAAATGGACTGTGAGCTCCTCTGGGCCAGGGCAATGCATTCATCTTCATACAAATCTCCACTCCTTAGCACAGTTCTTAATACAAGGTAAATACTTACATGTGCTATGAAATGATTAGTAAAAAGAACAACTTCTTCAATAGCAAGAATGTCTCCCTTAATAGCAAGAACTTCTCCCAGTGAAAAGTTTTATACACAACTTTCAAATATGGTGGAACACAGAGGTACCCAGGTAAATAAAAGATATATTAAATTCTAAACTGCATTAGAATTGCTAATCTTAAACTTAGTAATTTAACATTCTCTTTTGAAAGTAAATCTACAAAGTGACTTAAATAGATACCATGCCTTCTCCTTTTTCCTAACGTGCTTTAGAAAAAGACTTAAAGGAGTGAAAACTAGAAGTAAAAAGTTAGATAATTACATGATTACACCTAAGTGGCCAGTTGGCAAATGAATAAAAATATTACAAATTTAAGAATGAAAAGATCTTCTGTTCTTTAATATGTGGTAATATGTTCTTTACTTTAATATGTGGTAACGGTACAGCAAGTAAAAATGGAATAAATACACCCACAAAGTGGTGATGTAAGCCAAGAGCAGTGGCTCATACCTATAATCCCAGCACTTTGGGAGGCTGAGGTGAGAGCATCACTTGAGGACAGAGTTTGAGAAGATGGTGATCTCTTTAAAACACAAATCGGAGAACACTGCCCTGCTTAAAACCCTCTACTGATTTTTTTGACATGCTTGGAGAAATATCAAATTCCTTACCCTAGACTACAAAGACCCTGCACATCCTGCTATGAGCACTACCAAGCCCAGCTCCTGCTCTGCCTGCCCCTGCCCCTTCATTCCGGTTCTACTACACTGGTGCCAAGGCCTTTGTCTCACAGTGTCTTGGCTCTTGCTGTTGCCTGTGCTTGCAATGATCTTCCTCCGTATCTTCTCATGGCTGCCTCCTTCCATCCTTCAATTACTCGCTCAAATCCCACCTCCTCAGAAAGGCTTCCATGACCACCCAACTAAAGGCAAATCTCCACCACCAACAGCACCACAGCCTGTCTCTGCTGGATCATACTGTTTAATTTTCTTTATAACACTCATCATGACCTGAAATTATCTGGGTTTGTTGTTGTTGTTGCTGTTTGTTAGTTTTTTGAGATGGAGTTTCACTCTTGTTGCCCAGGCTGGAGTGCAATGGCACGATCTTGGCTCACTGCAACCTCTGCCTCCCAGGTTCAGGCAATTCTCCTGCCTCAGCCTCCTGAGTAGCTGAGATTACAGGCACACACCACCACGCCTGGCTAATTTTTTATATTTTTAGTAGAGATGGGGTTTCATCATGTTGGTCAGGCTGGTCTCGAACTCCTGACCTCAAGTGATCCACACGCCTCAGCCTCCCAAAGGGCTGGGATTACAGGCGTGAGCCACTGCACCCAGCCGACCTGAAATTATCTGTTTACTTGCTTGTTTAGTATCTGCCTCCTTCCACTAGACCGTAAGCCCTGCATACAGGCAGTGGTCATGGCCACTGTGGTTCTAGAAAAGTGGCTGACATGTGGAAGGTGCTCGAAACTATTTGTAGCAGCATAAACTGCATTTTAACCCACGAGGACGAAGATATATTTTTTGCATTCTCTAGCTTATCTTTCACTTCTGGAAGCACAGATTAGTTGAAAGCATCAGGGGATTCGGAATCAGATAGACTTGGATCAAAATCCCAATTCTGCCACTTATTTTCCCAGTGATGTTGGCAGGGTCACTTAAATGGAGCTATAGCTACAAATTTTTCAATGTGATGGAAAACCAAATGGATGAACCAACTCTAAGGTCTGTCTGCCTTAGAGGACTGCTTTGCACATGTAAGTGCACTGATTTGGCTCTCAGCCATGAGCTCTTTCCTGGACTCATGCTCTTTCAACAAAAAGAATTTTATTTCTCCTCAGGAATAATGTTGCTTAAGAAAAGAATGTTCAACAGGCAACCTACAGAATGGGAGAAAGTTTTTACAATCTACCCATCTGACAAAGGTCTAACATCCAGAATCTACAAAGAACTTAAACAAATTTACAAGAAAAAAACCAAACAACCCCATCAAAAAGTGGGTGAAGGACATGAACAGACACTTCTGAAAAGAAGACATTTATGCAGCCAACAGACACATGAAAAAATGCTCATCATCACTGGCCATTAGAGAAATGCAAATCAAAACCACAATGAGATACCATCTCACACCAGTTAGAATGGTGATCATTAAAAAGTCAGGAAACAACAGGTGCTGGAGAGGATGTGGAGAAATAGGAACACTTACACTGTTGGTTGGACTGTAAACTAGTTCAACCTTTGTGGAAGACAGTGTGGCAATTCCTCAAGGATCTAGAACTAGAAATACCATTTGACCCAGCCATCCCATTACTGGGTATATACCCAAAGGATTATAAATCATGCTGCTATAGAGATACATGCACACATATGTTTATTGTGGCACTATTCATGATAGCCAAGACTTGGAACCAACCCAAATGTCCATCAATGATAGACTGGATTAAGAAAATGTGGCACATATACACCATGGAATACTATGCAGCCATAAAAAAGGATGAGTTCATGTCTTTTGTAGGGACATGGATGAAGCTGGAAACCATCATTCTCAGCAAACTATCGCAAGGCCAGAAAACCAAACACCACACGTTCTCACTCATAGGTGGGAATTGAACAATGAGAACACTTGGACACAGGTTGGGGAACATCACACACCAGGGCCTGTCACGGGGTGGGGAAAGGGGGGAGGGATAGCATTAGGAGGTATACCTAATGTAAATGACGAGTTACTGGGTGCAGCACACCAACATGGCACATGTATACATATGTAACTAACCTGCACGTTGTGTACATGTACCCTAGAACTTAAAGTATAATTTAAAAAAAGAACATTCAAACTTAAAGTTCAAGAAGTAAGACATTCACAGAAATAATTCCTGAAGAAGAGAAAAAACAGGTCCTTTCATTAGTAGGAAGAGGAAAATTCAAACACAAGCATCAGAAAACGGTGCTCCAATTAAAATAATGGTAATAATAAATAAATACAGTGAGTGTTACATATGTGTTTACAATGTGCCAGGTATTGTTGTTTATCTCCACAATAATCCTTGAGGTCAATACCACTGTTATTCTCGTATTACTTTTTTCTTTTCCTTTTTTTAGAGATAGGGTCTCACTCTGTTGCCCAGGCTGGAGTGTAGTGATGCAATCATAGCTCACTGCGGCCCCGACCTCCTGGGCTTAAGTGATCATCCTGCCTCAGCCTCCCGAGTAGCTGTGACTATAGGCATGCATCACTATGCCTGGCTAATGTTTAATTTTTTTGTAGAGTGCTATGTTTCCCAGGCTGGTCTAGAACTCCTGGGCTCAAGTGATCCTCCCACCTCAGCCTCCCAAAGTGCTGGAATTAAAGGTGTGAGCATTGTTCCCATCAAGAAACCAATGCACAGAGAGGTTCAGTAACTAGGAAAGTCATGAGCTAGTCAGTAACAGAATCACAACAGTGACCACAGACAATGCTTGTCCCTCACTCAATCTCCCATGCTCTTTCCACCCTCGGCACGCTTCCTCTCCACATGGATTTGTGCTTGTGTGTCTTCTCCCTCTTCCTCCTTCCTCCTCTAGCACTGGCCCCAGTCAATAGCCACAATGTAGCATATTCTGCCACCAAGATGGCAGCTCTGCTAGGCTGCCCATGAGCAGTGTGCCAGCAAGACTGGCTAAAAGAGATGGGAGAACTATCTAGGCATCTTCAACCTCCCTAGGAGCCCCCTCAGCCGTGCCTACTTAAAGCACAGTCTTCCTCTGCTCCCATCTGACTTAGGAGAGTCCAAGCGAAAGCTCCTGTCCTCCAAGGATGGCCCAAGTGTGTACAGTCTTCATCCTGAAGAACACCCAAGC
This sequence comes from Pan troglodytes, assembly GCF_028858775.2. Taxonomy (NCBI): domain Eukaryota; kingdom Metazoa; phylum Chordata; class Mammalia; order Primates; family Hominidae; genus Pan; species Pan troglodytes. The sequence continues at coordinate 25,278,894 of NC_072412.2, forward strand.
TAGAGAGTGCTTCCCAATGGGAAATAAAGGATCAGCAGTTGCTTTAAGTGCTTGCAAAGCTGTTAGAAGACTACTCAAGGCAATGTAGCTCTTTCAATGGCACCTAGTTATGAGCACACATTGTAATAACAGAGAATGATTGATTTAGTAGTAACAGTCAAAATCCAAGGAAGGGGAAAGCTACATGAAACATTAAAGTATATTTTCTTGTAATAAAGGTTGTAGAAAAAGATTTCCTAGACAGGGGGATGTTGGTAACAACTTTTCCCAGGTCTTAAAAGCTTTTTTTTTTTTAAGTCATTAAGAAAAGATGGTTTTTTAAAAAAATCATCCAGCTTTGGGAAGAATGATCTAGTTTGTCGTTTCCTTTCCAAATGTTTCAGATTCAACATTAGAAATGTTCCGATGGTTCCAGAGATAGGACTGCATGAGTCTTGAGGAAAGGCCAATAAAAATAACACCACCATCAATATCCTCCCAGCGTACTCTGGGGAGTCAGGCCACGGCTGCTAGAGGCACAGGCCTGCTGAAGTATGAGAAGAGAGGAGGATGTAGGTGGACATTATTTCCTTCACAAAGAACAAAATGAATTAATTCACTATTTTAAAGAGACGGTTTTTGGTTTATCTGTGAAAATAATTTCCAACATCCATCCTTTCGTCAAATATTTATTGAGCACTTACTGGAAACCAGCCCCCACAGGAGGTGATGGATGCCCTCGGGAGCTTACAGTCTAGTTTGTGGGACAGTCATTAAGTAATAACAGATTCAGAATCACCACCCTGACTTTGACAAGTGCTGTAAAGGAGAGACCCACATGAACTTATCAAAGGGAGTTTGGCCCAGGAGGCCTGAAGAACGGAGAACTAAGCTGAGATGTCAAGGTAGAGGCTAACTAGAATTTCATGATTCCGCATTGCACTTTTCATTTATGTTCCCAAATCTCAATCTGTACAGTCACAGAAACAGCCCTGAGGGAAACATGAACTTAATAAAAAGGTAGCCTACCTAGAGAAGTCCAGGACATTATGATTTTCAAAAGTGGGCCATGCACAATGGCTCACGCCTGTAATCCTAACACTTTGGGAGGCTGAGGCGGGTGGATCACCCGAGGTCAGGGGTTCAAGACAAGCCTGGCCAACATGGGGAAACCCTGTCTCTACTAAAAATACAAAAATTAGTTGGGCTTGGTGGCGCATGCCTGTAATTCCCAGCTACTTGGGAGGCTGAGGCAGGAAAATCGCTTGATCCTAGGAGGCGGAGGTTGCAGTGAGCCAAAACCACACCACTACACTCCAACATGGGCAACAGAGTGAGACTCCGTCTCAAAAGAAAAAAAAAAGATTTTCAAAAGTGTATTTTTCTCCCATCTATAGGAAGATAAGACAACATATTCTCACCTAAGGAAAAAAGTATTCATCTTGCAACATGGTCCTCCAAATACACATGTTTTCAAAATATAAATTTTCTTGCAAGTCTGATGGGATGATGTCTCCCTCCCCTGGTAAGAGCAGTGTTTGCAACCTGGGCAATATTGAGAGCACAAATGATTCTAACAGCGCTAATTTGGACAGCACTGATTTAGGACAGAAGTACCTCCCTTTCCAACCTAAAATCAGCACTATCAGAAACATTTCAAAGATATTGTCAGGTGTCAGGGGTACATGCAGTAAGTGAGACAATCAGCAGACAGCAATGGGAGAACAAACCAATCTTTGTGTTACATTGCACAGATCAAATGAAATCCTTACTGCTTAGTTTGAAGAGGTAACTATGGAAAGATGTGGCATACTATCTATAAAATTTTACAGCAAAGATGCGTTCTTTTCTAATTTTTTCCAGTTTCAGCCTCTTGATTTCCTTTAGGCAAGATCAATTTATCTCTGAATCTGCCAGCTCCCAGCAACTCTAATATGGCACTGGGCACTGTAGGATTTTAAATAATTTGAGAGTCATCCATATGCCAGATACTATGGATATAAAGACGAATTAATCAGTCACTTATACCAAAGACTCAATGTCTAGTAACATCCTTAACAATTGCATTATTACTAGGAAAAGAATCCGTGTGTTGGCCACCATGTTTCCATTGCTTCAACTTTTTTCCTCATAGTATCAAAAGCTTGTGGTGAAAAGTTATCAAGACAGAACAAGGAAATAGTCAGCATAATAACTTAACTCACCTAAAATAGTTTGAACCGTATTAATTCTTCACTGGAAAAATAGGGTATATATTTCTTTCTTTCTTTTTTTTTTTTTTCTTGTTGCCCAGGCTGGAGTGCAGTGGTACAATCTCAGCTCACTGCAACCTCCACCTCCCAGGTTTAAGTGATTCTCCTGCCTCAGCCTCCCGAGTAGCTGGGATTACAGGCACCTGCCACCACGACCAGCTAATTTTTGTATTTTTACCAGAGACAGGGTTTCACCATGTTGGCCAGGCTGGTCTCGAACTCCCGACCTCAGTTGATTCGCCTACCTCTGCCTCCCAAAGTGTTGGGATTACAGGTGTGAGCCACTGTGCCTGGCTTAAAACAGAGTATATTTCTTGAAGCTCTGAGGATTCTAACTCTTTGGAATAGCTTACTTTAATTGTGCACCTTCTATGTGTCAGGCACTAATTTTAATTACTTTACATAGATTAACTTGTCTTATCCTCATAAGGACCCTATGACGTGCTTGATGATAAAACTGGGGAAAATATAGAGAAGTTAAGGAATGTTCCCAAGAATGATGGCTGGGCAGGTGTGGAGCCAGGTTGAAACCCCAGGCACTGTGACTCCAGGGCTCCTGTTCTGAACCACTGTACCCTTTCCGCTCTCTGGAAAGGCAGGTAAGTGTAATGCATTGAAAAGCATTCGGGGTGCTGCTCACAGCGTCTATGGTGACAGAGTATGGTGTTCTGGTAGTGAAAACAAAGCCAAGTTTTTTTGCTCCTTTCGCTAAAGCTGCTTCATTGTCAGTAAAAAGTTTATATTAGTAGAAATTGAGCAAATATAATCACACTGAATTGAATTTAAAACAGATTTCCAGTCTCCAGCACTAATACTGTGTCCATTTTTTAAACTTGGCTTTTTTTTTGATCCAAATGCACTTATCTGTCCGTCTAGGGACCAGCTTGTGTTCACAAAAGAGGAAATTTGGTTAAAAAGGGCCTCTTTCAGTGGGGCTGAGATGAATTTACCAGGCTGAGGGTGAAATACTTCCTTACTGTTCATAATGATGTTGTTTCTTCTCAAAGCCATTCATAGTAACTCCATAAAATGTTGCAAGGCCTTAACTTTACCTCTGTTTTGTTACTGATGATAACCAAACGCACTGCTGAGCCCCAAATTCTGAGCACCCTCACAGCCTCTTTATGGCAGTCTTTGGGGGTGAACCATGAGTGCTATAAGAACTCCAGGGAAGGAGAAAAGCAGAAGCAATTGAGGTGATCGGTGATAGCACCTACCTCTTCTGAGGCCTCATCACCAGCCAGGCACAAAGAGCTATGCACACTTAACATCTACCTGGGGGAGGAAGCCTGATGGATTATATTATTTCCATCTCTCTTGGGAATAACAGAGTGGCACACAGATAACAGGATAAGAAATTCTGTTATATAGTCTTTTGTGGGCTATACAAAAAAGAAAGGCACAAAATTAGTGAGTGTCTTTCAACATCAATAACACAAGAGGTATATATGGTCTAAAATTTGCACCAACTGTGTTTTGACCTCAGGTACACACAAAGTCAGGCGCCAGCGAAAAACCATATCATGCATTCAAAACGTACTGTGGGGTGGCTACCGAGGCCAGGATGGTATAGGAGGCTGGAGAGACCTCAGAAAACAAGCTGATCCTGCCTTCTTGAAGCTTTATTCTCATTGGAGAGACAGAATTTCCCCAAACTGAAGAAAACAAATAGGGACTGTGATAGAGAAAAGAAGGGCGTATTGCATTGTATTGTATTGTATTGTATTGTATTGTATTGTATTGTATTGTATTGTATTGTATTGTATTGTATTGTGTTTTTGAGATGGAGTCTAGCTCTGTTGCCCAGCCTGGAGTGTAATAGTGTGATCTCGGCTCACTACAACCTTCACCTCCCATGTTCAAGTGATTCTCCTGTCTCAGCCTCCTGAGTAGCTAAGATTGCAAGTGCCCATGACCATGCCCAGCAATTTTTGCATTTTTAGTAGAGATGAGGTTTTACCATGTTGGCCAGGGTGGTCTTGAACTCCTGACCTCAAGTAATCTGCCTGTCTTGGCCTCCCAAAGTGCTGGGATTACAGGCATGAGCCACTGTGCCCAGCCTTCTTGTTTTTTAACAGGAAAAAAGTATTTAATACTTTAACAAAATGCAAAGTAAAATATCCAAGTTACAAAGTATAAATTCCTTTGGTTCAGTCATCACACCACTATTTTTACCTTCCACATAGCTATAGACATCACACCCTCAAAGTGATGTCAGACTGTCCCCCTTTGTACTGAAAGATGTCATGCCAAAGCCATCACATACTCCACCGTTCAGTGAAATTGCTGGCAACTTACACGGAATAGAGCTGTGAGGTAGGAAAAGGGGTAAATGGTTGGTCTGAAAAAAAGGGGAAGACTCTCCACACACAGAGCAAGTCAGCAGGAGGGAGATCTCTGCTGGGTCACCACGCCATGAACCATACACCTTCCATGCTACATGAGGCTGAGTTCTTGGTACAATTGCCCATAAATACAGACGATCAAGTGAACCTGAGCACCCCCAGGGAAAACAGAAGAAAAATACAGAGAGGCAGAGGAGAGAAAGAATGGCAGCCAGAGGCAGATCACAGAATACCAGGGAACGTCTAGTCCAAACCCTGTTTTACAGATGGGAAAAATGAGACCTAGAGTAGAAGGTCTTGCCCAAAAGACACAGTTTATGGCAGTATTAGAATTCCATGCTGCCTTTTAACATGAGCAAGGAGAAAAAAAAAATGGACAAGAAATGGGTAGACTTGCTAAGGCAGGGGCGGACCCAGGCATCTCATTCCACTTCTGCTGTTTTTTTGGAAGACTGCCCGTGAGGTCTTAAGGGCTTTCTGTGTGCTTCCTTGATTCTCAAGAATCAGCAGTCATCAAGGTTTCTTCAAGGTTCCTGTGGCTCTGGACACAGGGATCCAAAGAAACAGAGACCCAGGCCACCTAATCAGGACAGAAGATAATGGCCCCTAATCTGCTCCCAAACAAGACCTGAAACAGTGACAACAAGGTCAGAATAGAAATTCAGCCACCCCTCAGTCAAACACCATCACCTAAATGGGGGCTGCAGGAAGAGTCGCGGAGCTGGAAATCTGCAATACTTGAATGAATAAGTGAATGAATGAATACACGGAGATGACCAATGCATGTTTGGTTCCGTGAAAGGTATTGATTCTGTTCACTATCTGTGCTGTGGGCACTTTTGGGGTCTACGTTGTATTTGTCCACTCTGCTGGGATTGTGGGTTTATCATATTGTGCCCCGGCAAACAAACTGAAAGAAGTGAGTGCAGATTTAAATAATAAAATGTGTCTGATTGGTAGAGATTAAGGGGAAAAAGTGGAAAGCCATTTTGTTTTTTGAGATGGAGTCTTGCTGTGTCACCCAGGCTGGAGTGCAGTGGTGCATTCTTGGCTCACTGCAAGCTCTGCCTCCTGGGTTCACACCATTCTCCTGCGTCAGCCTCTGGAGTAGCTGGGACTACAGGCGCCCGCCACCACACCTAGCTAATTTTTTGTATTTTTAGTAGAGACGGGGTTTCACCATGTTGGCCAGGATGGTCTCGATCTCCTGACCTCGTGATCTGCCCGCCTTGGCCTCCCTAAGTGCTGGGATTACAAGGCGTGAGCCACCGCGCCTGGCCGGAAAGCCATTCTTAAACCAGCTTCTTTTTTTTCTCCTCTCAGTTTTATAAGAACAGTATACCAGATCCTGGAGCAATGAAGACAGAATGGCTGAATCTCCAAACATCTCAAAACATGCATTTGAGGTGAATCAGGTAGCCTCACCCACTGCCCCTTCCCCTCCCAACAGTCATTTCTTTGACAGGGAGGCAGTAGTAGACTGTGACAGTGAGATCTCACTGCACTTCTCAAGGATGGCCTCAGCGGAGAGTTTAGGCAGCCCTGTTCCAGAGAGCGCTCATCCCCCAGGCTGTTCATGGACGTGGGGGGCAGCAGAGGGTCCTCCTCATCTTGACTCAGTCCAGGAATCAGGGAGTTACTTGCCCTGTCCAATTCCTTGTCCACCTGCTCCCTGGACACACCCACCGTCTCAGGCTGTCCTAAAGGGATCTGGAGTCAAAATATGCTGACAGGGCTTCCTGGAGCAGAGGCAGAAATTTCTTTCAAGATATCTGGGTGTTGCCTTGAAGATGGGCTTGGAGGTTAGAGAGGTGCTTAGGTCAGGGGTCAGCTTCAGGGACGGAGAGTGGGAGCGTTCCAGGACTCCACAGACCATTGTTCAGAGCACCATGTGGAGACAAAATAGCCAACCACCGCACTGGCTCGTTGTGAGTGTTGAAAAAGATAGTCATGGCAATCAGGACATCATAGCTGCGAGCCTGGTAGAAAGCATGGGGATCTGCAAGGAGGTCAGACCTCAGCAGTAAGGCTTCCAAATCCATATAGATTGCACGAATGGCCACCTTGATGCCTTGTCTATAAAAGGTCTTCTGGTCCTTTCTCAGCATCTGCTCAGTACTCAGTCCTGATACCTTGAACTTTGCCTTTTGTAGGGAATCAAAGATATCATTTCTCTTGGGTAGATCTGGGAAGAGGACCTCTAGCTTCTCCACATATTTGCTGTCTTTAAGGGTTGCCTTTCCAATTTTAAGGTCCATGTTGACACAATCCAGGATGATGGTTCTTAGGTAAGATATGATGGTCGACAAGGATAAGGGTGAGTTAGCCAGCCTGGTGCAATGCATGGAGGTCAATCTCATGCCAAAAATCCAAGATAGTCTCTGGAATATGAACCTTCTGAAGAAGGAAGATGATGCCACCTTGCAGAGGTAGCTCAGAATGTTCTATATTTAAAACTGGCACAAAGACTTCCTTCTGTCTCAGTTCTCTTTACCAGGTAAAAAGCAGGGCAAGGGCCGAAGTGGGCAGATCACGAGATCAGGAGATCGAGACCACGGTGAAACCCCGTCTCTACTAAAAATACAAAAAATTAGCCGGGCACAGTGGCGGGTGCCTGTAGTCCCAGCTACTCAGGAGGCTGAGGCAGGAGAATGGTGTGAACACAGGAGGCGGAGCTTGCAGTGAGCTGAGATCACGCCACTGCACTCCAGCCTGGGTGACAGAGCGAGACTCTGTCTCAAAAAAAAAAAAAAAAAAAAGCAGGGCAAGAGCAGACACCATGAAGTCCAAATCACAGGCTTCATTTCCCAGCACAACATGTAGAGGTCGGGACTTGTGCAGGGTAGCTCGACAGGCCTGCAGGTAGTCCTCCACGGTGAAGCCCAAAGTTTGCCATCACCCTAGTCAAGGAACTCAGGTGCTAGAGAAGGACATATTTTAGATAGATGGTCAGGGAACAATGCTGGAGGAGATGACATTTAAAATTAATATCGAAACAAAAAGGTTAGTTAGCTGTATAGCTGATGGTGACAGTAGCACATAGCTGACAAAGGGAATAGTACGCCCAAAGGCTCCGAGTCAGGAAACAGCTTGGTGTGTTTGTGGAGCTTCCAGGCAAGTGTGCCTTTAGCATCTTGAGCAAGGGGAACAATGACAGAATGAGGTTGGAGAGTAGACCATGGTAATGAGTTCAGATTTTATGTTAAGTGTGGTGCCAGTCCTCAGGAGGTTTCTAAGCAAAGGACGGACATGTATAAATGTATGCTTTAAAAGGTCGCTTTAGTTTTTGAGAAGATCAAGATTCCAGATCAAGTAGATCAATGTCTTAAAATAGATAAGTGAAGATATTGGTAGCATGCAATAGAACCAAATAGTTTAAAAGCAAATAAACAGTCTTAACAGAGACTGCTACATAGTAAAAGTTCTTGTATAATGTTTAAATTCACTCATGCTCATAAGTTCAGTGCTTAGCTCATAATATCAGTACAAAATCCCTTGCTTATTATATGAACATCAAAAAATTTCAAGACCCTCTCCCTCTTCCTGGGTTCAGAACATGATACCTTTTAGGAAGCCATATAGATATTTTGAAGTTATGTAGCACCACTGTGTCAACTTAGAATGAAAATAACAGGCTTACATGGCCATTCTCAAAGTTCTCCAATAACTTGGGGTCGTTAAATTCACAGGATGCTGGGATGGAAGAAGGTGTCTGACTATGAGGAAAAATAGAAAAGATTAACAAAAAGTTCCCGGTGGTGCCAGTCAATATTCAAAAGGATCTGAAATACACACACAGCCCATCTTCTGTTTTTAGGAGGATCACAAAGAGTCTACAGAACTATAATAATACTTACAGTTCTGTCCAATGATACATCCTCCCAGCCCTCAAAGCTGCAAAATGGCATCCGAAGATGCCTAAACCTGTGTTGAGAACTGTACGGTTATAGGGAATTTGAGCCAGAGTGGCTACGAAAGCAATAAATTCATGGTTAGATTCTAGGCTGTCTGACTACCGCACGGGGAAGATCTGTCCAGAGGAGCTTCCGGAAACTGCCGTTTGAGATCTGAACAAGAGAGAGCTCTGGTATTATATGTCAATACTCTGGTACTGATAAAAGTTGGTTGCAGGAAAAGGGATCACGGGAAAAGTAGAAAAGAATAGGACTTCTGCCCGAATAACTTCTAAGAGGAAATGAGGGAGGAAATGTAATTGTTTCAAACTCTACATATAAAACTCCTTGGGAATTCTAACATGTATCAAAGCAGATGTAAATCATATTTTTAAAATAACTACAAGTTTGCATTTTAAGCTTTACATTTCAGTCTCATTCAGATACAGCTATAGCTTTAGAAATTCAGTTAAGTCTTGGAGTAAATAAAAACTAATTAATTTTAAGAAAAAAAATGAGAATTTCTGGCCAGGCGCGGTGGCTCACGCCTGTAATCCCAACACCTTGGGAGGACAAGGCAGGCAGATCATGAGGTCCAGAGATCGAGACCATTATGGCTAACACGGTGAAACCCTGTCTCTACTAAAATTACAAAAAATTAGCCGGGCATGGTGGTGCGCGTCCGTAGTCCCAGCTACTCGGGAGGCTGAGGCAGGAGAATCGCTTGAACCCAGGAGGCGGAGGTTGCAGTGAGCCGAGATTGTGCCACTGCACTCCAGCCTGGGTGACAGAGAGAGACTCCACCCCTGCCCCAAAAAGAGAATTTCTAACAGAGTATGGCAATAAAAACACTTTCCTGTAAATTACACCTGCAATGATACACTTCTTATATGTCATAATATTGCAAGTGAGGCTTCCCGTTTTATTAGAAAATTGATACTGTACCTACACAAAATAAAAATGAACACAATAAACCACATGAATTTAAAACAAAATTTAGAGGGCAAGACAACAAAATGAAGTTCTTCCTCCTTTTTCTTTCTTTTTCCCTCTGTCTCTCAGGCCAGAGTTCAGTGGCTTGATCTCGGCTCACTGCAAGCCCCGCCTCCCCGGTTCAAGCAATTCTCCTGCCTCAGTCTCCCAAGTATCTGGGATTACAAGTGCCTGCCACAACACCCAGCTAACTTTTGTATTTTTAATAAAGACAGAGTTTCACCATGTTGGCCAAGCTGGTCTCAAACTCCTGATTATTTACGCTTTTTTTTTTAGGAGGACATACTCTTCTCTCTTTTTCTTTTTTTGTGTTTTGACAGAGTCTCACCCTGTCACCCAGGTTGGAGTGCAGTGGTACAATCATAGCTCACTGCAGCCTTGACCCCCGGGCTCACGTGATCCTCGCGCCTCAGCCTCCTGAGTAGCTGGGACTTTATACACGCCAAGGCAGGAGGATTGCTAGAATTCAGGAGTTCAAGACCAGGCTGGGCAACATAGCAAGACCTCATCTCTACTAGAAATAAAAAAAAATTAAACAGGTGTGGTGGTGTATGCCTGTAGTCCCAGCTGCTTGGGAGGCTGAAGTGGGAGGATTGCTTGAACCTGGGGAGGTTGAGGCTGCAGTGAGCTTGCCTGACAGAGTGAGACCCTGTCTTTAAAAAAAAGAAAAAAAAAAACAGTTGATATTGGGAAAGTGAAAAAAGATCTACTATTGAAAAAGGCAAATGAGTCTTCTATATTGTGGAATATGATGAACTAACAATGTGAACAACCCTTATGACAAAAAGAAGCATAATGCAGGATAAAGAAAAAAAGCTCATATTTTAAAATACATCCCAAAGTTGTTCCAGAAGTAAGCAATCCTCCGAGGTCAAACTCAGACCTGTAGAAGGTAGGTGGAAATTCAAATTCAAACCACGAAAGGAAGGTGAGTATCAAAGTGAGCTCTAAGAGTGCTCTAAGAAAAAGTGCCCTGGAATCCTAAGGTTTTTATCTTGAAGGTTGCACAGGGGCTAGAAGTACATGGCTGCCCCAGGTGGAGAGTGTCATGGAACACCCCTCCATAAATCTGATCAAGAGGTATACCACCTAAAAACAAGCATTAAAGAGAAGTAAACTGCTCAGCAGAATGGGATGGCACACACATTTGCCTGATTGAACCCTGAGACTGGATGGAAGAAAAATATATTTTTCTAGAGAATGTCAATGCAAGCTGGCCTCTCCAGGAACTTGTGGCCAAATTCACATGACCCATGGATTCAAACCTTCTCAAGTAGAGGATTTAAATTAATGTAGTCTCAAGTGATTGGCAGAAGTAAATGCAAATCTTTCTGCAGAGATGCAACTTCAACCCAGACCTTCAAGAATTCTTACCAAAAAAAACTTCCAAGGATCATGGGGTCATAGTTAAAAGAAGGCACCCTAAGTGAAAACCAGCAGATACAAGAGAAAAAGAATCAGATCCACAAATAATTTGGATAGACTGAGAATATGAAATAAATAGGTTTTGTGTGGTTTTTAAAAACAGTTTAAAAACATGAACAAGGAACAAGAAAATAAAAATAAACTGTATATTTTTAAAATATACTTCTAGAAAGTTAAAATTATAATGGTTGAAAAACATAAAACTTGCTGGGCATGGTGGCTCACTCCTGTAATCCCAGCACTTTGGGAGGCCTAGGGTGGGTGGACCACTTGAGGTCAGGAGTTCGAGACCAGCCTGGCCAACATGGGGAAACCCCATCTCTACTAAAGAATACAAAAATTAGCCGGGTTTGGTGGTGCGCACCTAGCTACTCAGGAGGCTGAGCCAGGAGAATCACTTGAACTCAGGAGGCAGAGGTTGCTGTGAGCCGAGATCGCACGACTGCACTCTAGCTTGGGTGACAGAGCAAAACCATATATATGTATAACTTAAAACTTCTCTGAAAGATTAAACCACAGAGTCAAATGAAGAGACAATTAGAAAGCAGAAAGAGGCCAGGCTCAGTGGCTCACGCCTGTAATCCCAGCACTTTGGACAGCTGAGGAGGGCGGATTACTTGAGGTCAGGAGTTCGAGACCAGGCTGGCCAACATGGTGAAACCCTGTCTCTACTAAAAATACAAAAATTAGCTGGGCGTGGTAGCACACACCTGTAATCCCAGCTTCTTAGGAGTCTGAGGCAGGAGAATCGCTTGAACCCAGAAGGCGGAGGTTGCAGTGAGCCGAGATCATGCCACACTGCACTTGACCCTGGCCAACAGAGTGAGACTCTGTCTCCAAAAAAAAAAAAAAAAAAAAAACAGAAAGATAAATGGGAAGAAATTATTCAGTGCAGAGAGATAATGAGATAGGAGATATGACTGGAGGGTAAGAGGCCAGAAGGCAGAGATAAAAGGGCCAACATACATCTAGTTGGAAATCCAAAGGGAAAAAAAATGGAGGCTGGAGATGGGTCAATATTTAAACATAGATCGGAGTTTTCCAAAGTTGCTGAAAGTCATTGATCCTCATATTCTGGGAGCCCAGTGAATCCGGATAGGATAAATAAAAAGTTACGCAGCAGTGAAACCATAGTGGTCTAAAGAGAAAAATTTCAAAGCAGAAAGCAAAGACCAACCACATGCCCAGCTATCAATGCTAGACTGATGAGTAGCTTCTCAAAACCATCAATGGTATAAGATGATGGAATAGTTTCAAGATTCTGGGAAAAAGTAACAATATTTCAAGTAGGGAGAAGTAAGGACATTTTCAGACATGTGAAATTTGAGAGATTTGTCCACCAACCCCTCTCTAAAGGAAACGTTAAACACATCATTTAGGTCATCATTGAGGCAGGAGTTCATTTAGGTGACATATGTGCAAACTCAGATGAAAGTTCTGAGTTATGAGAATTAAAGGTGAGCAAGGACATTGATAAGTATGTGGATAAATCTAAATAAGCACTGCTGCATAAAATAATGATGACAATAGTAGTCTTATTGGCAGGGTTAAAAGATTTTAAAATCAAAATACTAGACAAAAGTAGCATATAACTGCAAGAGACAAACAGTGTTAAAGTATTTTTATTATTGGTAAAATATACATAAGATAATATTTACCATTTTAACCATTTTTACATGTCATTAAGTACATTCACATTGTTGTGCAGTCATCACCACCATCATCTCCAGAACTTTTTCATCATCCCAAGCGAAACTCCATATCTGTTGAACAATCACTTCCTGTTCTCCTCTTTTCCCCATCCTGGAAACCACTATTCTACTGTCTGTCTCTATGAATATGAGAATTCCAGGTATTTCAGATAGGTGGAATCATACAATAATTGTCCTTTTGTGTCTGGCATATTTCACCTAGCATAAGGCCTCAAGGTTCATCTATGTTGTAGCATCCATCAGAATTTCACTCCTTTTTAAAACTGGGTATGTTTCATTGTATAGATAGACCATACTTTGTTTATCCATTCATCCACTGATAGTCATTAGAGATTTTTCTACCGTTTTGCTACTGTAAATAATGATTTTGTGAACATTGGTATACAAGACCTCTTTGAGGTTCTGCTTTTAGCTTTTTTGTGTATATACCTAAATGTGGAATTACTGGATCATATGGTAATTCTATATTTATTTTGTTGAGGAACCACTCTATTATTTTCCATAGCAGCTACACCATATATATATATATTTTTTTTTTGCTTTAAAAAAATAGCCATCCTAATGGGTATGAGGTAATGGCTCATTGTGATTCTGATTTGCATTTTCCTAATGATTAATGATGCTGAGAAGCTTTTCACGTACTCCTTGGACATTTGTATATCTTCTTGGAAAAAATGTCTACTCAAATCCTTTGCCGAGTTTTGAACTGGGTTTTTTTTCTGTAGGGTTGTAGTTATTCATATATGCTGGATGTTAAACTCCCTTTCGTCTTGCTGTTTCAAATGTCATTGATTTCTGATCTTTGTGTTTTACCTACATAAACAATATAATTTATTTTCAAAGCTTGAATCCCAAAGGTAACTTTTATTAATAATATATTGAATCACTTACCTAAAGAGGCTAGGGTCACTTGACTAGGCAGCGTGAATGAAGTGATCCTTTTCCAACTGTCAATAGAAACCATACATTCTAAAGGATTAGCAAATAATCAGATTTTTATGAGCAGAAAAAGTACTGGAGATTTGGGCCAGGCACGGCCTGTAATCCCAGCACTTTGGGAGACCAAGGTGGGCGGATCATTTGAGGTCAGTAGTTCGAGACCAGCCTTGCCAACATGGCAAAACCCTGTCTCTACTAAAAATACAAAAATTAACCAAGAGTGGTGGTGCACACCTGTAATTCCAGCTACTTGGGAGGCTGAGAGAGGAGAATCATTTGAACTTGGGAGGCTGAGGTTGCAGTGAGCTGAAATTGCGCCACTGCACTCCGGCCTGGGTGACAGGGTAAGACGCTGTTTCAAAAAAAAAAGAAAAAAAAAGTGTACTGGAGATTTGATTATTCCACCCTCCGTCATCTTTAGTTCTCCAAGGTCAAAAGGCTGCTGTTGTAATTCTCTGAACAGACATTTCCAGGAGTCAAAATCCTTTTTAAATAAATACTTACTGAAAATTCATTATTCAAATGATGCTATACAAGGTAACTAGAAATTAGAAAGTATATCTACCAATTACTGGTTATAATGACTAGCATTAATTAAGTTGGTACTATACACTAGACACTGTGTTGAATGCCTTGCATATACAGTATTTTATTCAATCCTCATAGCAACCTCATGACATAGATTCTATTGTCATGCCCATTTTAGAGATTAGAGATCAAGACCAGGGAAGTTACATGAGAGGCCCAAGATGACACTGCTGATGAATAGTAAAGCCAGGAATCATACCCAGGAAATTTAACTCAAAACTCTGCCTTTTACCACAATTTATATATTGTCCCCGATTCATTGAAAAATAGAAAATTGCAATCCAGTAAAACATATTAAGAACAAAAAGTGGCTAGAAAAAAATAATTAAATGTCTTTCTTTTTCTAGGTACTGTACAAGCGTGGGAGTTTTTAAAAATGTAATTTACACCTATAAAGACGTGATTGTAATTTAAAAGGGAAATTAAACAAAGCTATTGTGCTGACTGTCCATTGGTAACCTGACTTTGCTCCCATCTCTTTCTATTGTCCTGCAGGGACTGGCCGGGGTGGTGTGCATTTCTCCTGATCTCTCATCAGCCTGATTCCAAGTCAGGTTCTGCCTTTCAGAGGAATGTTCAGTAAAAAAGTAGAAGCTTTATTATTGTTCTTCTGGCAGTGGTGAGCAGACTGTTGAGTTTGGCAGATGTAAAACTTTGTAGCAGCCTCTGAAATTTCTAGCAGTCTTGGGATGATTGCTGTGGGTCATCTGCCCCAGGGAGGCAGGGCAAGGGGGCTCCTGCCAGCAGGTTCCTGACTCTGAAAGCTCATTGCGACCTGAGAGCTGAAAATAACCTTCACTATCTTCCCCTCCAGCTCTTCCATTCTTTCATAAGTACACAATAACCTATATTAGATCTGTTCTTCTTGAACCTAACACTGTATTATCAGCTACCCCATGAGGCAATATTATTATCCATGATACAGTATTGTCAATTACCCATGATGCAGTATTACCCATGATGCAGCATTACCAATATTTTGAACAAAGTATGATTTAAATTCCCCTCTGGCTCCATGTATGTCCATTAAAGCTATACTCTGTGGCTTTGGCATTTTAATTTGCACAAGTTCTCCCTAGAGGCTTCTTTAAAGCTCCTATCACATTGTCCAGTCCCTAAAGGAGCCCTCATCTGCCCAAGTTCTTCATTGAGATTGAATGTTCTGGCCATGGCATAGACATTATTGATTTTATAATGCATATCTTCATCCTGCAAGAAATGAAAAAGTCTTTCACGCTGCCACTGAGCTCTCTATGTGACTGACATTTAGAAAGACTTCACAATGGAGAATGTAGAATCCTTGGATTAAAGATAGAGTGTATCTTTAGTTTCTCACATATTAGCAGAATCAAATCAGGAGAGGCAGTGCCATGTAGAAATAAATTTTGATGTGTTGGTGATGTGAAGTTGGAAAACTTGGCTTGCAAAGCCCTGGCTCTGCCTCAGACAAGCTGTGGCCCTTAAGAAAGTTAATTAACATCTCTGTGCCTCAGCTACTACATCTATAAAATGGAAGCAACAATACAGATCTCACAGCTCTCTTGGGAAAGAGAATGCATTTGAAAGCACCTGCTTCATGTTGTGGCTGTTAAAATAATATTCCTCTTCAAATGTTGGCAAGTCAATGGTATATCGAGAGGATATTTTTAATATGTGACATTTAGCAATAATTTAATGTTTTAAAAAAATGTTTTTTTGAGACTGAGTCTCGCTGTGTTGCTCAGGTTGGAGTGCAGTGGTGCCATCTTGGCTCACTGAAACCTCTGCCTCTCAGGTTCAAGTGATCCTTGTGCCTCAGCCTCCCAAGTAGCCGGGATTACAGGAGTGCGCCACCACACGCGACTAATTTTTGTATTTTTACTAGAGACCAGGTTTCACCATGTTGCCCAAGCTGGTCTCCAACTCCTGGGCTCAAGCAATCCACCTGCCTCAGCCACCCAAAGTGCTGGGATTACAGCCATGAACCACCGCGCCTGGCCCAAAAATAATTTTTAAATATAACTAAATTTTGCAACCCCATGTTCACACTAGAAAATTAGTTCAGTCCCAACTTATTAAGTATTTATGACAGTCAATACCCAGTTGTCCCCTAAGAAATCTTTTCTTGAATGTGAAGTAATTCGGGAATGATTATGTGTCTGTCATTCTTGCCAAGATTTGTAAGTCTACTGGACTCTCCTCCCCTTCTTTATTGACTGTTTTCAATCTTAATGGATTAACTATCTCTCTACATTTACTGCTAAACCACTGTCTCTTAAACCTTTATCAGTTAAAACAAATATATTAAAAAATGGCGTCCTCAAGATGAACACAAAGAGGACAAGCAGCGCTGAGCCACGTTGACAGCAATGCTTGGCTTAGACTAGTTCCATCATGAGGACAGTTACATTGACTCTTAAAAGGAACACAAAAGCTATGCCTTAAGAAATAATTTTTTTAATTTTCTGATTTTAATACTCACTCAGTTTATAAACTGGGCCTGAATATATTTCCATAGTGACCAGCATAGGGATGAGGTTCTGGTACAAAATGATAGACCAGGCATGGTTGCTCACGCCTGTAATCCCAGCACTTTAGGAGGCTGAGATGGTTGGATCACCTGAGGTCAGGAGATCTTGACCAGCCTGGTCAACATGGTGAAAACCCGTCTAAGTGAATGAGCAGGGTATTCTAATTCTAGCTGGAAATAACAGTAGGTGTGAAGTCAAAGAGACCCGAAGCAGCGTTGGGGAAATGAAACATGTATATGTATGTATACATATAATGATTTTTTTTTTTTGAGACAGAGTCTTGCTCTGTCACCCAGGCTGGAGTGCAGTGGTGCAATCTCAGCTCAGTGCAACCTCCGCCTCTGGGATTCAAGCGATTCTCCTGCCTCAGCCTCCCGAGTAGCTGGGACTACAGGTGCCCGCCACCACGCCTGGCTAATTTTTTGTATTTTCAGTAGAGACAGGGTTTCGCCATGTTGGCCAGGCTGGTCTTGAACTCCTGACCTCAGGTGATCCACCGGCCTCGGCCTCCCAGAGTGCTGGAATTACAGGCGTGAGCCACCACGCCTGGCCTAAAACACAGTATATTTCTTGAAGCTCTGAGGATTCTAACTCTTTGGGATGACAAAACAAATGCAAAGCAAATACGAAGTGATGTGGTCCTGAGCTGGCCATAGTTCCGCAAGAGCATGCACCCAGTTCCTCAGTCACACGGGGCCCAGCTTTCTTTGAGGAGTCTCTCACCACTCCATGCCTCCTTCTGCCCTCTACACAGCAGTCACACTGAGCTGCACTTGCCAAATGGCCTTTGGACATGGGCAATATTCTTGGCCTAGAGCTCTCCTATGAGGCTCCCCTTCATTCTTCCCTCCCAACTCCTTTTAATTTCCATCTGTTCTCATCCTTAAGGTTTCAGTTTGTGTGTTACTTCCTCATGGAAGCCTCAGTGTTAGGTTGGAAGGGGCTCCAATGTGGACACGTGGCATCCTATACTTTCCCTTCTTCATTTACTGTCAGTATGCTATTACTTTGACTGTCTTCCTCCATACATTATAAATACCTCGGGGGCAGGAAACATCCTGTTTCTCACTGTACCCCAAGGTCTCAGCACAACGTCTTGCATTATATGCTAACTGTGGAAGGAACAGCGAAAGCCAAGTTTTAGAAAATGGAAAAAATGGGTAGATTTGCTGTCAATTTACTTTTCATTAATAATAAACATTCAGGAAATTCCTAGTCCAAAACAAGACTTAGTTGAGATTCTCTTCAGATGAAAAAACAAAAAACAACAAAAAAAAAACAACACACACAAAAACAAGATGTCCTGAGGGGTGATCAAAAGAAAGATAGCAATAGAGAGATATGGTACATGTGAGTGAGTGAGAAGTTGGGTAGAGCTTCTTTTTTTTTTTTTTTGAGACGGAGTCTCGCTCTGTCGCCCAGGCTGGAGTGCAGTGGCGCGATCTCAGCTCACTGCAAGCTCCGCCTCCCTGGTTCACACCATTCTCCTGCCTCAGCCTCCCGAGTAGCTGGGACTACAGGCGCCCACCACCAAGCCTGGCTAATTTTTTTTTTTTTTTTTTTTTTTAGTAGAGACGGGGTTTCACCGTGTTAGCCAGGATGGTCTGATCTCCTGACCTCAGGTGATCCACCCACCTCGGCCTCCCAAAGTGCTGAGATTAACAGGCGTGAGCTGCCACGCCCGGCCAAAGTTGGGTAGAACTCCTAATGTCAATTTTGGCAAAAAAAAAAAAAAAATTCTTAACCATAACTAGGGGCCATATATAGAGTAAAATCAATCAATGCAGATGTAATGTAAAACAAGCATTATTCATATGAAAACTTTTTTGATAAATGAAAGCAAAGCAACACACATTGTTTACAAAAAATCATTCATTTCGGACTATGTAAAATATACTCAACTTATGTAAACAAGGAAAACCTAAGTTAAAACAAAATTTCCCCCAGCCCCTGAAGACACAGGATAATTGTGCTTTAGGCAATAAATGTCTGGTAAGAAATAATTTTAAAAGTCAGAAGAAATATCTAAAACTAGAGATGAGATACGAACCTCTCTGAAAATTTCAGGGTAATAAACACAAATTAGCCTTCTAAATTTAAGAGATATATACTAAACTCCCTCACTTCATAAAAGCAGAAGGAAAAGTCCAGTAGCAGTACTATTTATCATCACAGATAATTTTACCTGCATGAGTTTCGTTTCAAATCCAGTCTAAACAGCTACACCAATGATCCACTGAGTATTTCCAAGCTGTGTACCTCTAAACAAGACCTGATCAGGCCCAACTGGAACAGGGCTAAAAATGCAAAAATATCATTTATAAAGTACCAAAGAAATTTTCTCTTTTCACTATGTAAAAAAGCCCAGGTTTTACCTTACATATATTTCCTATTGTCAAGTTCAATTTTTTGAGCAAATGACAAAACAAAGAATGTTTTTTCATAAAAAGCACCTATTCCTAAAAGAGTCTGGAAAAATGTTTTGTTTTAGTATCCATTTCTCACCATTCCAAACAAATGTCAATCAAAAATTTTAGAGAAAAAAACCATCTCTTATACCTAGGGTAACTATAAAATTTATTTGTCAGAGAAGATGACGTGGACAAATAGAAACCTGTGTGCCAATTTAGCAATCTTTAGAAAGGATTACATGTGGTAATTCAGACCTAGCTCAGTCGGCCATGTTTTCTTGGCCTCCACCCCTCCAGCACTGGATTGACTTGCTATGTAAAAGATGGGCTGGGAGTGGTGGCTCATGCCTGTAATCCTAGCACTTTAGGACATCGAGGAGGGCGGATCATCTGAGGTCAGGAGTTCGAGACCAGCCTGGCCAACATATGGTGAAACCCCGTCTCTACTAAAAATACAAAAATTAGCCGGGCATGCTGGTGGAAGCCTGTAATCCCAGCTACTCGGGAAGGTGAGGCAGGAGAATTGGTTGAACCCGGGAGGTGGAGATTGCAGTGAGCCAAGATGGTGCCACTGCACTCCAGCCTGGGGGACAGAGAGAGACTCCATCTAAAAAAAAAAAAAAAAAAAGATCCTCCTAAGAAACTTGTAGTGGAAAATGTGGAAGTGTGGAGCAAACTCCTCTATCATCATCAAACCTTTCAACACCTTGTTCTTCCCACTGATTTACTCCAAGGATCGTAGATATTTACAGGTAGGTATACTGATTAAGAAACTGCCATACACTTTCCAGCCATCTTTAAGAATGCTTTTTTAAAATTACATAAATGCTTATTACATTACAATAAATTATAATTCCATAGATGCTTCAGGGTATTTCAAAGCCAAGTACAATATGAACAAGTACAATGTTTTAAAATGTAATCAGTTGACAAAACAAATGCTGTCATATTCTATGTTCCATAAAAGAAAAAAAATTGTTTGTGAAGAGAAAGATAATACCTTTTACCTCTTAGGCTCCAGGTTCCAGCGAAGCTATTGAAATGAAGATGAGGGGCTTCACAGTCTATTTTTCCAGATAGACTTAACAACTGGTTTTCTGGCAGCACTTCAGCTTGTATCTGGCAAAGCCTATAAAATAAAACCAAAGAGAGAAAAATAAAAGTAGAAGTTTAATGTACTATGTTTAAACTTCCACATCTTTAGTAATTAATAAAAGATTATGATAGTATCTAAAAATGTATTGCACTCACTAGATAATAAAATAATGCACATCACACTTTAACATAAACCTTGTTAGAAGATGTTGCCATCCCAGCATTTTGCAAATAACTTTAATAAAAAGAAAAGAGGTAGAAACATTAAGTTTTCATCACCTGTACTGAAAGTATTGTTTTTGAAAGTGTAATCACCATGACCGTATAACATTTGATACATTTATGTATGTAGCTGATGATTTTGAAATATCGATCACACTTTGAGTAGCAAGGATTTAGAACAGTGGTTCCAAACTTTTTGCAGGCATCAGATTCACCAAAAGGTCTTGTTAAAATACAGATTCCTGGGATCCACCCACAGGGTTTTTTCTTTGGTGGTTCTGCGGTGGGGGTGCCAGAATTTGCATTTCTAACAGTTCCCACAAGATGATGCTGTTGCTGAGCCAGAGACCAGACTTTGAAAACCACTGATCTAGAGAATGCCTTATTCCAATAAAATAAGATGATGTCAGCTTTACAGACAGAGAAGAGGCAGATTATCTTCAAGAGAATAAGAATAAAATTGTCCAAAGTCTTTTTCACAGAATACAAGATACAGGAAGACAGTGGATTTTTAAGTATTGAAATAAAAGACCTCTAGATTGATGGGTTTTTATGAAAATTTTTCTGTTATTCAAATTACCTTTCCCCTATAGGTAAAGTGTCATTTTTCTCTCACTGCTGTCAACATTTTCTGAAATTTATTTTCATAAGTTTGACTATTATATGTGCTGGTATGGATTTGTTTGGATTTATCTCTTTTGGTTGGCTCGGCTTGTTGAATCTACAGTTTGTGTTTTTTGGCAAATTGGGGAAGTTTTCAGCCAAATTTTTCTGGCCTGTTCTCTCTCTTCTCCTTCCAGGACTCTGGTGACATGAAGGTTAGCTGTTTGGTTATGTTCCCAAAGGTCCTTGAAACCTGATCACGTTTGTCAGTCTGTTTCCTCTCTATTGTTCAAATTGGTTTATTTCTATTGTTTTGTCTTTCAGTCCACTGATTCTTTCTTCTGTCCCTTCCTGTTTGCTGTTAAGCCTATCCCTAGAGGTTTTTACATTTCAGTTTTGTATATTTAATTTCTAAAATTTCTAGCTGGATGTTTCTTGTACTTTCTATTTCTTTGCTGGGATTTTCTGTTTATTTTGCTGAGTTTTTATTTTTCCATTTGTTTCAGGCATGTTTGTGATTGCTCCCTGAAGAAATCATATGATGGATGCTTTAAAATCTCTCGGATAATTCTAAGATTTTCTTGATGTTGACATCAATTGATTGTATTTTTTCATTCAGTTTAAGATCTTCCTGGTTTTTGATATATATGACAAAGATTTTCAATTGAAACCTAGATGTTTTGGTTATTAGGTTATGAGACTCTGGATATCATTTAAACTTTCTGTTTTATCTGGTTTCCTCTGACACACCTCCAACAGGGGAAAGGAGGTATTGCGTCATTACTGCAAGATGGGGGATAAAGTACAAGTTGCACACTTGACCTCTGTTGACAGCCAAGGAGGAGCTCCTTGTTACAGCTGGGAAAGGGTGAGAGTTCTGACCCTCCCGTAGACCTTTCCTGATACTTTCCTGGCATGAAGGAATTGGAATGCCTTCTGCCATCCACATCGTCTTCACTGACACTATGAAAAGAGGGAAGGACTTCATTACTGCCTGGCAGAAATGAAAGTCCTGGCTTCCTACCTGGCCTCCTCTGACACTACCCTTACAGGGGATTTGGGGTACTTCACTACTGTCTGGGAGTTGAGGCTCCCTACTTGACCTTTGCCGGCATGGGTGAGCGTGAGGCCACATTTTTACTATGGTGTCAACATTTTGTCTTGTTAAGTTGCTCCTTTCCTGGTCTTTTGACTGGAGAGAACAGGCTTTGGTTGGGTTTTTTTTGTTTGTTTTTTGTTTTTTTTTGGTTTTTTGAGTTTTTTTGTCAGTGTCCATTGATCTTTCTGGGTTTCTGGCTTCTTCTGTCGAAGCCCCAGATGTATGAGATAAATGGAAAACTCAGGGAACTCACCACCATGTTGTTCTATGGGTTCCAAGAACACTAGCCCAGTCTGCTTTCTTCTCCCAAACTTTCAGAGTCTTCGTAGGTTTTTTCTTTATATAATGCCCAAAGTTGTTTGTTGTTCTTAGCAGGAAAAATGGGGAAAAGTATATCTACTCCATCTTCCCAGAAATCAAACTCTGTAGTTGCATTTTTAAAAATCTGGAAGTTACCACCAAACTATTAAAATAATTACCATTGGGAATAAAGGTGAAATCTGGAAATGGAGAGGGTTAAATAGACTACATATATTTCTGTATTAGTTATATTATTTTTAAAAAGATGATGTATTACTTTAACAAGTTCTCATTTTTCCATTTTTGATTAAGTTAAAGTTTACAAAAAAAATTGGTAAACAAACATGTGAATAGACAAATGTAAAATCAGAGGCTTTTTTACTAAGAAAACTAATAAGGCAGGGGATGAATTATCTTAAAGAGCAATATGTTTTTCCCATTAACAAAAAGTTAATTGGAAAACCATCTCCTTGCATTTGTGATCATAAGTTTTTCTGAAATTCAAATGGTAGTTTTAAAAGCAGTGGTATATAAGATCTCTTACAGTTCATTTGCAACCACCCCTTGCAATCTAGCCATGATCTTGAGCAATGGCAGTAATTTTAACATCAGAGAACTAATAGCTTCAAAACAATATGTATAAGGGTTCATTATCCTTTATTATCTGAATTTTATAGCACACACTTTTTATAGCAATAATAGCAGTCACCTGGCTTCCCTTTATTATAATAATAATAATGTACCATTTTAATATCTGGTGAGGATAAATTACATCCACTCAATAGTGCTGAGATAATTTTTTTGTGAAAACACAGCTGGCATTTGACAAAACTTGACATTGTGGGCCCAGATGTAAAATTAGGATAAGAAACAGTGTCTTTATCTGCCATATCTTTAGATCTGTCTCTCTATCCAGATTAGCTGTTGCTATATAACACATCAATTGAGGTTGACTAGAAAAATAAAATAAATGATATTGAATTACTATCTCTTCATCAAATTATTTTCCTAATAATGGTAAATATGAAATGTGACTCCTAAGGTTTGGATGTTTTGTCCCCTCCAAATCTCACGTAGGACTGTGACCACCAATGTTGGTGGTAGGCCTAGGAGGTGGTGTTTGCATCATGGGGGTGGATCCCTCAAGAATGTCTTGGTGCTGTCCTTATAGTGATGAGTGAGTTTTCACTCTATAATTTCGTTGCAAGATCTGGTTGTTTAAAGGAGACTGGCACCTCCTCCCTCTCTCTCTTGCTTCCTCTCTCACCATGTGATATGCTGGCTCTCCTTGGCCTTCCACTGTGATCATAAGTTTCCAGGGGCCTTCACCAGAAGCAGCTGCTGGCACTATGTTTCATGTACAGTCTGGAGAATCATGAGCCAAATAAACCTCTTTTCTTTATAAATTACCTAGCCTCAGGTATTTCTTTACAGCAATGCAAACAGACTAATACAGTGACCTACATCAATAATTGTTCCTCAAAATTAAAAGGACTACAAACAACCACTTCACCAGGAGATGTTTGCAGTCTGATTGGACCAGCCTAAAATTCATCTTGCAGAGCAGCTCAGTAGAAAAGCATCTACCCTTATAGTCCTGTGTGATTACTCTTTAACCCCAAGAAGAGAAATTGCTGAGGATGAACAGATGTTATATAGATCAGAATAGTCAAATCTAAAATTATGTTATTTTCTAAAATGGGTCCATTATAATTTCCAAAGGCCCAAGCTCTATGGCCTTTAGAATGAGAGTACATCTTCCAGAACAAGTGTGAATAGAGCAGACAAAACTACACTTGAGGCTTCTCTGCTTCCATTTAACCTCAACAGTTAGGGGATCAAGGCACTGAATTAACTAACATTTACCTTGCCAGATTTTATTCCATGTCAAATGACAACACATTTATGAAAATGAGTAATTTTGGAGGAAAAGCCACAAAGAATAACACAAATTGTTCACAAAAGTTTATTGGATCTTAAACTCTGACTTCTGTCTTTTGGCTGTGTCTTATTCACTGAAATATCAGGTTTAAAGTAAAACAATCTGTATTAATTTAACTGGTTGAGACATATACCCCCCAAAAATGACTAATATGTAATCTAATATCAAAAATATGGCCTCACTGGGGAGGCCAGTGATATGATAAAGGATCTCCAAAATCCCTTTCCTCTATAAAAAACACAATGAGAAAACTGGCAAAAGTCACCAGAATCAACTTTTTCAAAGCCGTGAAAATGAACCAAAAGCTTAAAGCAACCCAGGGAGCTTTTATTCAAGAAAAACGGATGAATCTTGGTAAGAGCTGTGAGCTTTGCGATGTTTTAACTTGCTCTATTTCCATCCCCTGCTTTCTAGCTCAGTGGTAACTTTGAAAAATAACAACTCACATTCTCATTACTGAGGAAGCTAAACAAAGCTAGAGCTCCTTCGAAGATCCTCATTCCCAAAGATCCATTACTGGATCTATTTGATGGTTCTCTAGAAGACTTTCCCCTGAAAGCTTGTTTTTATTTAACCTCACTAAAGCTTACCCAGTGCTCAAAGCCTCTTCCTGGTGCAGGAGGGTGAAATTTGTTGAAAATGTCTACAGAAAAGTGCATTAATATTGCAGCTGCCTGAGGTGATGGATAGTAATTGGGGTAAATAATAGACTAACTAAAAAGCTTTTTTTAAAAGAGAATTAGAATGAGCAGCAACAAAAACAAATCCTGAAGAGAAGAAAGGTGATTTACAGAATTGCCCATTATATTACTTAAAATGTTCACTTTTCTACAAAAAAAATTATGAGACATGAAAAGATACAAGTAAGTATCTTGCATCTTTCCCATTCACTGAGATTAAAGCAATCAATAGAAATTGTCTCAAAGTCTAGACTTTGGGCTTATTAGACAGAACTTTTTATCAGTTATGTTGAGTATCTTCAAAGAGCTAGAAGGAATTATGTTGAAAGAAATAATATATAAGAATATGTCTCACTAAATTGAGAATATCAATAAAGAGATAGAAATTATAAAAAAAAACAAAACAAAACAAATAGAAACTCTGGGGTTGAAAAGCCCAATAACTGAAATGAGAAATTCACTAGAGAGGCTCAAGAGAAGATTTTAGCAGACAGGAGAAAGACTCAGCAAACTTGGAGATAGATCTACTGAAATAACCCAGTGTGTGAAACAGCGTGCATAAAAAATTAAGAAAAACAAACAGTCTTAGAGACCTATGAGACAAAATCAAGCATACCAACATAAGCATAATGAAAATCCTAGAGGAAAGGAGGAAGATACATGAAGAAGAACATTTAAAGAAATAATGGCCAAAAGCTACCCCAAATGTGATGGAAAGCATTAATCTACACACCCAAGAAGCTCAACAAAATAGGACTCCAAGTGGTATATACTCAAAGAGATGCATACCTAAACAAATTGTAATCAAACTATTGAAAGGCAAAGCCAAGAGAATCTTGAAAGCAAGAAAGAAGCTACTAATCACATCTAAGGTACACTAAAAAATATTAACAGCTAATTTCTCAGCAGAAACTTTGGCATAGAGAAGACACTAGGATGACATATCCGAAGTACTGGAAGGAAAAAATTGTCAACCAATAATTTTATATCGAGTAAAGTTGTCCTTCAAAAATGAGGGATTAGTTATGACATTCCCAAATAAACAAAAACTGAGAGACGTTGTCACTAATAGACTTGCGCTACAATAAACACTAAAGGGGGTTCTTCAGCCTGAAATGAAAGGTTACTAAACTGTATATGAATCCACATGAAGAAAATAAGAATATTCATTAAGACAACTCTATAGGTAAATGGAAAAGACATTTATATATATATTTTTTCTTTGTAACTCCTTGTTTTCTCCTCTCTAATTTGAAAGTCAAATGCATAAAGCAATAATTATAAATCAGTGTTCATGGGCAGATGATGAATAAAGATGTAATTTGTGATAATAATAGCAAAAAGAGGGAAAAGGGGGTGAAGCTATTTTGGAGCAGGTTTTATATACTATGGAAATTAAATGGGTATTAATTCAAATGAGATTGTTATAAATTAAGATTAAGATGCTAATAGTAATCCCCAAGCCAAACACTAAGAAAATAACTAAAAAATATGTAGTAAAAGAAATAACAAGGAATGAAAATGATACTAGAATATATCTATTTAGCATAAAAGAAGGCAGGTGTGTTTCTGGATTCTCCACTGTCTTCCATTGGCCTCATTTTTCTAATCTTGTGCCAAACTGTGCTTTTTAAACCACCGTAAATTAAATAGTATCACTTCACATCTGGTCAGACGGGTATCCTCAAATTATTCTTCTTTTTTGTAAGCGCCTTGATTATTCTTAGCTATTTGCTCTTCCAAATACAATTATATTAACCATGTTTTTTAACTTTCTGTATCTTATATGTTTTGACATCTTAAAATTCTTTGCTGTCCAGAGAGAGATTGTCTTTCCCAGGGCTAGCCAATGCTTAGAGATAGCAAAGGACTCTGATGGGGGCTCACCCTTTATATGCAAACTGAACCCCCAACCACTCCATTTCTCCAACTCTCACACACCAAGCCAATATTTCCCTACCCTAAATCATCCCAGAGTCAGGGACCAGGCAACTAGAGACCACCGCCATAGCCCAGAGCTCACTGGAATTATTCCGACTGACCATTCCTAAGCTGTTTCCTCTGCCCTGCCTTGCCTTTTTTATGGAAACCCCAATAAATGCTCTGGCCCAGGCTTTTCCCCTCCTTCTTGCTTCTACCTCCTGACCAAACCTGATGTTTTCCCTGTGGCCCTGTGTGGCATGCCCTCTCTCTCAGAATATTGTTATAAATTCTTTTTTCAGTAGCATTGACCACCCTGTGTCACCACTCAGTCATCTCCGTAAATTAAAATCCCACGGATACAAATGGGACAATACTTTACAGTCAGCTTGTCAATATCCACCAAAACCTGTTTAACACTTCGGTTGGAATTGCAATAAACCTCAAGTCAGTTTGAAGGAAATTGACATCTTTATAATATTGACTCTTCCTGTCCAAGGAAATGGTATATTTCTGCATATGTTTAGTCCTTCCTTGCTGTCTTTTAATAAAGTTTTATTATATTCTTTATGAAGGACTTGCAAATATTTCCTTGCATATGTTTACTCTTAAGTCCTTTATAATTTTTGTTGCTATTTTAAGATGTATCTTACTTTTTTCTTTTCTTTTCATTTTTTTCAGAGACTGGGTCTCACTGTGTCCCCCAGGGTGATCATAGCTCACTGTAATCTTGAACTCTTGGGCTGAAGCAATCCTTCCACCTCAGCCTCCTGAGTACCTGGGATTACAGGCATGAGCCTGTAATGAACCTGACCTTATTTCACTTTTTGACTGATACGTAACTGTTGGCATATAAAATGTAACTGACTTTGCAAAATATGTCTACAAACTTGCTAATCTCTTTTGTTAATACTTTCCAATTACTTATAAATATTTTGGGGATGGGGATTAATATAGATAATCTATAATTAATGAATATTAACTTTATACAAATGAGAATTTCATTTCATTTTCTATTGCTTATATGCTATTTTTTCCTTTAATCAGGTGTTAAAACAAAAACTTCAGCTGAACTTAATTGAAAGGAGTTTAATTGAGCAATGAATGATTCGTGAATTGGATGGCCTCCAAAATCACAGCAGACTCAGAGAGACTCCAGCGCAGCCATGTGGTGAAAGATTTATGAACAGCCAAAGGAAAGTGAGGTACAAAAAATGGAAGTGAGTGATCATCTCATTAGACACAGAAAAAGTGTTCAGTAAAATCCAACATCCCTTCATGATAAAAGCATCAACAAACTAGGAATCAAAGGAACATACCTCAAATAATATGAACCATCTATGACAAACCCACAGCCAACATCGTACTCAATGGGCATTCCCTTTAGGAATTGGAACAGACAAGGATACCTAGTCTTACCACTCCTATTCAACATAGTACTGGAAGTCATAGCCAGACCAATCAGGCAAGACAAAGAAATAAAAGGCACACAAATAGGAAAAGAGGAAGTCAAATTATCTCTCATCATTGATGATATGATTCTATACCTAGAAAACCCTAAAGACTAACAAAAAGCTCCTAGACCTGATAAACGAATTTGATAAAGTTTCAGGATACAAAATCAGTGTATGAAAATCAACAGCATCTGCATAGAACAATAATGTTCAAACTGAGAGCTAAATGAAGAATGCAATCCCATTTACAGTAGCTGTACACACACAAAAATACCTAGAAATACATCTAAGGAGGTGAAAGATCTCTACAAGGAGAACTAGAAAACACTGCTGAAAGAAATCACAGTTGACACAAACAAATGGGAAAATATTTCATGATCATGGATTGGAAGAATCAACATCATTGAAATGTCCATACTACCCAAATTGATCTACAGATTCAATGCCATTTCTATCAAAATGCCAACATCGTTTTTCACGGAATTAGAAAAAACTATTCTAAAATTCATATGGAATCAAAGAAGAGCGTGAATAGCTGAAGCAATCCTAAGCAAAAAGAACAAAGTCAAGGCAGGCGGATCACAAGGTCAGGAGTTCAAGACCAGCCTGGCCAACAGTGATACCCCATCTCTACTAAAAATACAAAAATTAGCTGGGTGTGGTGGTGCATATCTTTAATCCTAGCTACTCAGGAGGCTGAGGCAGGAGAATCGCTTGAACCTGGGAGGCGGAGATTGCAGTGAGCAGAGGTTGTGCCACTGCACTCCAGCCTGGGCAACAGAGCAAGACTCTGTCAAAAAAAAAAAATGCAGCCAGAGGCAACAGATTACCCAATTGCAAACTGTACTACAAGGCTACAGTAACCAAAACAGTGTGGTACTGGTACAAAAGGAGACACATAGACCAATGGAACATAATAGAGAACCCAGAAATAAAGCAGCATATCGACAACCAATTGATAGTTGACAAAGTCAACAAAAACAAACAATGGGGAAAGAACTCTCTATCCAGTAAGTGGTTTTGGGAAAACTGGCTAACCATATGCAGAAGAATAAAATTGGACTCCTACCTCTCACCATATACAAAAATTAATTGAAGGTAGATTAAAGACTTAAATGAAAAACCTGAAACTATAAAAATTCTAAAAGAAAACCTAGGACATACCTTTCTGGACATTGGCCTTGGAAAAGAATTTATGACCAAAGAATTTATTCTTTGGTCAAAAACGAAAATTGACAAATGGCACCTAATTAAACTAAAGAGCTTCTGCACAGCAAAAGAAACTATCAAAAGAGTAAACAGACAACCTTCATGATGGGATAAAATATTCACAAATTATGTATCTGACAAAGGACCAATATCCAGAATCTATAAGGAACTTAAATAAATCAACAAGAAAATAACCCAAATAACCCCATTAAAACGTGGGCTAAGAACATGAACAGACACTTCTCAAAAGAAGACACAGAAGCAGTCACCAAACATAAAAAATACTCAACATCACTAATGATCAGAGAAATACAAATCAAAACCACAATAAGATAGAATCTCACAACAGTCAGAATGGCTATTATTAAAAAGTCAAAAAACAACAGATGTTGGTGAGCCTGCAGAGAAAAGGGAACACACTTATACACTGTTGGTGGGAATGCAAACTTGTTCAACCACTGTGGAAATATTTATGGAGATTTATCAAAGAACTAAAAATAAAACTACCATTCAACCCAGCAATTCCATTACTACCCCCAAAAACATGAATCATTCTACCAAAAAGACACATGTACTCTTATGTTCATCACAGCACTATTCACAATAGCAAAAACATGGAGTCAACCTAGGTGTCCATCAGTGGTGGACTGGATAAAGAAAATGTGGTACATATATACCATGGAATACTATGCAGCCATAAAAAGAATGAAATCATGTCCTTTGCAGCAATATAGATGCAGCTAGAGGCCATTATCCTAAGCAAATTAATGCAGAAACAGAAAACCTAATATCACATGTTCTATCTTATAAGTGAGAACTAAATCTTGGGTACACACAGACACAAGATGGGAACGATAGACATGGGGGACTCCAAGAGGAGGGAGGGATGGATGGGGGAAAGTGCTAAAAACATTCCAACTGGGTACTGTGTTCACTACCTGGGTGATGGGATCAATAGAACCCCAAGCCTCAGCATCATGCAATATAGACTCATCACAAACCTGCACATGTAGCCCCTGAATCTAAAATTAAAATTAAAATCACAATCAGCACAGCTTATGTTACATGATAAGGGAATAAAAGAAAGAAGAAAACAATACACACGCACACATACACACACAAACATATTCATAACAAAGTAAAGAGGAAATACTCATGATAGGTACAGTCCTCATTTCTGTAACTTGTCGTGTGGTCATAGCTGGTATTTGTAACTACCCTCTTCCATAACCCATTCTGTATTTGCTTTGCCTTCAGCAAGCACTTCAACTAGTTGTGGTTCTCTTTCTGGTAGACTGACCCAAAGCTTTATTCTTAAAGGATCTGGGACATTAATAATTCTGCCTGAATTAGGGTTTTGTACTTTCTCACTGATCTTAATCATATATCATGGTAATACTAAGAGATGCCTTAAGGGATTGCCTGTATTCTAGACTTTTCCTTACCTACACTGTGAAGGAATAGTCCAATTTCCCCTTAGTAGTCAGGATCAATCACCCCATCCACCAAAGTAACTGTCTTGTTTGCCTGTTGATTCAAAAGCAAGAGGAGCCCAAAGTGGCCATATGGCAGCCTAGACTCCCAATTCAGTAGTGGAATCATTGTTATGCCTCCGGATGGAAGCATTCTTCTCTTTAAAACTAAGACCTCAGAGCATAAGGTTGTAGGAACAGGAAGCAAAACTTTTGCTAGTGACTCACTAGGGGTAATAGCAAGTGATACTAGTACTACCTTCATTTCCACCACTTGGTTCATGGACCTGTGAATCCTGGCTAGGGGAGAAACAGCACCATATATTGGAAGCTGATTCAGAGAATGTACATCCTCCTGAAGACCTTGTCCCAGCCCTGTAAGGTATTGCCACCAATCTGGCGCTGTAACTGAGTCTTCAAAAGCCCATTTTACCATTCTATCAAGCCAGGTCCTTCAGGGTGGTGGTGAACATGGTAAGACTAGTGAATTCCATGAGCATGGGCCCATTGCCACACTTCATTCACTGTGAAGTAAGTTCCTTGGTTAGAATCAATGTTGTATGGAATACTATGACAGTGGATAAGGCATTCTGTGAGTCCACAGATGGTAGTTTTGGCAGAAGCATTGTTTACAGAGAAGGCAAAGCCATGTCCAGAATGTCTATTCCAGTAAGAACAAAATGCTGCCCCTTCCATAATGGAAGCAGTCTAATGTAATCGACCTGCCACTAAGTAGATTGCAGATCACCATGAGGAATCCTATTATATCAGGGGCTCAGTGCTGGTCTCTGCTGCTGGCAGATTGGGCACTCAGTGAGGGCCAATGTTCCACTCTCCATGTCAACCATGGACAGTGGAAGTCCCTGTTGCTGAACCCATGCATAACCTCCGTCCCTGCCACCATGGCCACTTTGTTTATGGGCTCAATGGGCAGCAATAAGCGTGGCTGGGAAAAAAAAAGGAAGACTGATATCTATGCAATGGGTCATCCTATCTACCAGATTATTAAAGTTCTCCTTTGCTGAGGTCACCCCTTGGTAAGCATTCACATGGAAATATCTTCATTTTTTTTCCCACTATTTCAGAGAGGTCTACCCACATACCTCTTCCCCAAATTTCCCTGTCACCAATTTTCCAATCATATTTCTTCCTAGTCCCCAGCCATCCAGCCAAAACATTGGCTATAGTCCATGAGTCAGTATATAATTGCACATGTGACCATTTCTCCTTCCAAGCAATGTAAACAACCAGGTGCACTCCTTAAAGTTTTGCCTATTAGGATAAGTTCCAATGACCACTGTCCTTCAAGGATGCCCCAGAAAGGGGATGTAGTGCTGCAGCTGCCCACATTCAGGTATTGTCTGCATATTGTGCAGAACTATCCGTAAACTGTCTTCTCTTCTTCTCTGTCAACTGATCATAGGGATCTCCCGTAAGGCCAGAAGTACAGAATGAGCAAGAAGGCAGTGTAGCAAGAGTGGGGACCATGGGCATTTGGGCCACTTCTTCATGTAATTTCTTTGTGCTTCAGGGCCTGCTTGGCCCAATTGTGTATATACCACTTCCATTTGGCAATGGAGTGCTATTGTGCATGCCCAATTTTATGGCTTGGTGGGTCCAGTCAGCATAATGTCTTCAACACCATTGATCAGTGTGATATTTAGTGGAAGGAAAAGGTAATCAAGATTCCTGTGAACCAAATTGTGACATAGAGTTGATATACTCCTGAAGTAGAACAGTGAAAGTGTTACTGCTGGCCTTGCCGGTTAAAAGTGAACTGCTTGGCTGGTCTTTGCCAACAGGAATGAAGAAAAAAGGATTTGCCAGATCAATAGCTGCATACCAGAAACTGAGGGAGTGTTAATTTGCTCAAGTGATAAAATCACATCTGGTGCAACAGCTGAAATTGGAGTCACCACCTAGTTAAGCTATGATAAGCTGCTGTTTTACGCTCAGGTGATGGGAATGTGGTGGGAATCACCACTTCTGCAACTTTCAAGTCCTTGATGGGTGATCTGGTTTGGCTCTGTGTCCCCACCCAAATCTCATGTTGAATTGCAATTCCCAGTGTTGGAGGAGGGGCCTGGTGGGAGGTGACTGAATCATGGGGGTGGACTTCCCCCTTGCTGTTCTTGTGATAGAGTTCTCCTGAGATCTGCTTGTTTAAAAGTGCATAGCACCTCCCCTTCCTTCTTCTCTCTTTTCCTCCTACTCCTGCCATGTAAGACGTGCTGGCTTCCCCATCACCTTCCACCATGATTGTAAGTTTCCTGAGGCCTCCCCAGAAGCAGAAACCTGTACAGCTTGCAGAACCATGAGCTAATTAAAACTCTTTTATTTATAGATTATCCAGTCTCAGGTATGTCTTTATACCAGTGTGAGAACAAACTAATACAATGGGGCACTGATCTCTGAAATCACTGCAGGATTGCAGGATTGCTTTTGGTTTACTATTTTCCTAGGTAGAAGCAGTTCTAGTGGCTTCCACTTGGCCTTTCCCACCACAATGGACCTCACTCTACAGGTCAGGGAACCAATGTGAGGATTTTTCCAGCTGCTTGTGTATTCCAGAACTGGGGAAATAACCACAGGATGGGTTTGGAGACCCATTGGGCCAACTGTGAGACAGACCTAGACAAAAACTCCATTGATCACCTGACCTCTGTAAACCCCTACTCTAACTGGTAGACCACAGTGACATTTTGGTCATCTGGAATCAGTGTCCATTCAGAGATAGTGTCCAAAAGTCCCCAGGAAGGTCTCATTATTTCCTTTGCCCCAGTGCACAGTTATTCTGATTAAAAGGCTATAGATCCCTTTGGGGAAGGCTGGGAGAAGTGTTAACAGTATGAATTTTTGGCAGTATACTGGGTCCTTTCTCAAGGGGACTCAGCAACACAGGTTTGGAAGTCTGGAACAACACAGTCTGGAAGTCAGACTATTCTATTTGTTGCATTGACACTGCTGTTCATTATGGTAACCACATCTACCTTGCCTTTGGTGGTTGGGTGCTGCCACTTGGCGCTGGCTGCCATGGGATCAAATTATTCCCATTGCATTTAGGTTTCCAATTAAGTGGTCATAGTTCCCACTGTAAGGTCTGGCCTACAGAGAAGAGTGATCCCAGAACTCTTTAAGGATGCCACAGCTACTCACAATTTTATTTCTCACAGTCATGGTGAAAGGTATGTTTTCTGGACCACCCTAGGGTGAGTGAATAGATCTTAAATGACAGATACACTCTAGCATCAAATCACCCTAAGCCTTAGAATCCTGCCTTCTGTATTAAACCAAAGCAACTCTGACGCTTCTACCTCATTCTCTATGGACCACCTTTTCATCTATGTTTCAGCCAACCAACCCCAGTAGCTAGAACCCTTTATGACTCCCAAGATTCTGCAAAATTAAATGCACAATGTCTGCTTAATGGACCTGATATGGTTTGGCTCCGTGTCCCCACCCAAATCTCATGTCGAATTGTAATTCCCAGTGTTGGAGGAGAGGCTTGATGGTAGGTGACTGAATCATGGGGGCAGACATCCCCCTTGCTGTTCTCATGATAGAGCTCTCATGAGATCTGGTTGTTTGAAATGCACCATGATTATAAATTTCCTAAAGTCTTACCAGCCATGCTTCTTGTACAGCCTGCAAAACTGTGAGCTAATTAAACCTCTTTTCTTCATAAATAACCCAGTCTCAGATATGTCTTTATACCAATGTGAGAATGGACTAATACAGGGCCCATATCAATCAATTCAGCCTGATTCAACTTTATGTTTCTCCTATTATTACCCCACACTCTTAATACCCATTCCCACACATGTTCCCCAGGTTTCTACCTGTGCATATTAGAAAATTCAAGTATTTCTTTTGAAGTGTAGTGCATGCCCTCATTGGTACACACTGTACTTTACCTTTAGGGTCCCGATGGGACTTAAGTCTGGTTATAAGTCTAAAAACAAAGAGAGGTGATGGGGACGATTCATGAGGAGAATGAGCATTGTCTTGCAAGGCAACTCTCTCAGAGGAGGCTATTAAAGTTCCTTCAGGAATGTTAGGTTAGTATTTTCAGATTCAGGTGGGAAGGCAGATACCACTGTATGTGGAGGAGCCGATACTAATGGAGGAAGGAGGCTTATACCACTGGGTGTGAAGAGGCTGCTTCTATGAGGTAGGGGTGGAGGGTAGACAGGCTGCTTTCACTGACAAAGAAGACCCATCAAAATTTAGGAGTCAATGTCCTCAGCTTCATCAGGGTCTTCCCACACATCCTCATCCCAACTTTTAGGATCTCATTCTTTCCCAATCCATGTTCTCATTTAAGAGTAGAACTCCCTGTGAAGCTGGGAGTTCAATTTGTGTTATTCTTCAGCCAATTGTAGGATAAGATTCTGGGTCTTATTTTCAGCAATCTCAGCTCTGTGGCTACAGGACACAAGAGTCTCCTTCAGGACACACAAGAAAGCTTTCAGGTCATTTATGTGGCACTTTAGCTGGGAATTCAAATCCCTGAGTTATTTCCCTTCTTTCTCCACTTTGTCCCGTGACATTAGGACAACATGTCAACCTCATCACACTCATCAGTTTGACAAAAATGTTTAAGAGTGATATACAGTGTATTAGTCCATTTTCACACTGCTATAAAGAACTGCCTGAGACTGGGTAATTTATAAAGGAAAGAAGTTTAATTGACTCACAGTTCCACCTGGCTGGGAGGCCTCAGGAAACTTACAACCACGACATAAGGTGAAGGGGAAACAAGCACCTTCTTCACAAGGGGGCAGGAAAGAGAACGAGCAAGAGAGCACGGAAGCACCACACTTTAAAACCATCAGCTCTCCTGAGAACTCACTCACTATCATGAGAACAGCATGGGGGAAACTGCCCCCATGATCCAATCACCTCCTACCAGGTCCCTTCTTTAACACATGGGGATTACAATGTGAGATGAGATTTGGGTGGGGACACAGATGCAAACCATGCCACACAGGTACCCAGCTCCTTGCTTCTTATAAGTGATTGATTACAATCATCTAATTGTGATAATTTGCATATTTCTATTGCCAGATCACACCATGAACTATCAGTGCTCTCTTTCCTACTGGGAAGAAAGTCATTCGCATTTTTAAATCTAATCATATTATGGAACACATTCCAGAAACCCCAGAATCAGTCAAAATAACCCATTCTCAAAATTCTGTTCCTGTAGAACCACTCTTGGTACCAAAATCTGTATTAGTCTGTGTTCTCCAGAGAAATAGAAACAATAGTATAAATCTCTTTATATATATATATGAGAGAGAGAGATGTGTAAATATATAAAATATATATAATAAATATATATTTTAGATATATTATAAGGAATTGGCCCATGTGGTTACAGAAGCTGGCAAATCCCCAGATCTGTAGGGTGAGTTAACAAGCTGGAAACTCAAGAAAGCTAATGATGCAATTCCAGTCCAAAGGCCAGCGGATCCAGGGAAAACCAATGCTTCTGTTACAGTTCAAAAGCAAGAAAAAGCCAATGTCCCAGTTTGAAGGCCAGCATGCAGGAGGAATTCTCTCTTGCTCAGGGAATGGCCAGATGGCCAGCTTTTTTGATCTATTCAGGCCTGTAATTGATTGGATGAAATCCACGCACATTACGGAGTACAGTCTTCTTTATTCAGTCTACCTATTTAAATGTTAATCTCATCCAAAATAGCCTCACAGAAATGCCTAGAATAATGTATGACCAAATATTTGAGTACCCTGTGGCCCACTCAAGTTGACATGCAAAATTAATCATCACATTTACCTTTTGTGTTTTTTAACTATTTTGTCTGCCATATGTGGTTTCTGTTATGGGGGAAAAATTCATTACATCAAAAGTTCAATCTGAATAATTCAATTTGTAATACAAGACGTACTAGGTTTAAGAAACAATAGAGGCAGCCGGCCAGGTGTGGTGGCTCACGCCTGTAATCCCAACATTTTGGGAGGCCGAGGCAGGCAGATCACGAGGTCAGGAGATCGAGACCATCCTGGCTAACACAGTGAAACCCCATCTCTACTAAAAATACAAAAAATTAGCTGGGCGTGGTGGCAGGCGCCTGTAGTCCCAGCTACTTGGGAGGCTCAGGCAGGAGAATAGCGTGAACCCGGGAGGCGGAGCTTGCAATGAGCCGAAATTGCGCCACTGCACTCCAGCCTGGGCAACAGGGTGAGACTCCGTCTAAAAAAAAAAAAAAGAAAGAAAAAAAGAATAGAGGCAGCCAACTTAATTGTAAAGTCCTCTTTGGCTATAATTGATTTTAGTTTCATTTTGCCCTTATGTGACTCCCTTGCTGAGATGTGGCCAATAGGAGGGAGTAGAGCAAAGTGGTGAAGTGTGTGGACTCTGGAGCCAGCAGGCCTTGGTTGACATCCTCACTAATGCAACCTCATCAGCCATTAGCTTGTCTGTGCCTCAATTTAAATGAGCATAAACACACATACACAGTGTATATATAATGTGTATATATATACACATTATATATACACACACACAGAGAGAGAGAGAGTATAGTGTGTCTGGTACATAGTAAGTATTATACACTTGAAGTGTTAGCATATTACATGTTATTTGTGTTTAACCATATTTTGTTAAACGCACAATGAGCAATTCCGGATTTTGCCCCAACTTAACCTAAAGCTTCTGATCAAGTTTTAATGATTCTTTCATATTATAAACGGATCGAAAGGACAACACCGATTTTAGTGATGTCATGTCTTTACAGGATGGGTTGAAGCTTGTGAATAACGATAGCTAGCGATTTTACAAAATGATCATTAAGACTGTGGGTGTGGAGGAAGGAGACTCTACCAGAGTGACCTAAGCCATAGGAGATAGGGTCAGAGCAAACAGAAAACATGACTAAATACCTCCCTGTACCTGGGACAAGGCTAAAGGTGAAATGAAGATGCAGCACGATTTGTGTGTGCATCCCTTTCAGCCGCTTAAGACTTTGACCTACAGTTGGATTAGAACCCCAAAGATACTATCATAGTTCTTATGACAGCTAGTAAGTCCTGTTAGTCTCTCAGATATATAAGCCAGAGTATATAACTTAAAATTTAAAACCTCAAAACTTTAATTCACTCTTCACAACAACTATAGACTTAAAGGAATTACACCAGCTTTAATCAACTGCTTGAAAAAAAATCAACAATAATACTTTTATGTACAAGGCTGTACTTTTGAGAACATTTCATTATTTAACAGTAAACTTACTTAATCTTCTATAACCTCTTCAATGCCTGAAATCATAAGAAAAATCATCAAAGGTAAGAGAGTTATATATCTTCCTGTTGGGGACATACCTGGAATTTACTTCAAAACAATCAGAGTTACACTATTAATTTTATGATCAATTCTTGTTATATTTTGCTCAAAATCACAGTATTATTACACTCAAAGTCACACTACTAGTGACATGGCTCAGGGCATGAAGACAATAGACATGTTAAATAAAAAGGGGAAGGAAAGTCTTAGCATATTAAAACTATCCCTTGAGTGTGACACTATCACGTGATAGAAAAGTCACCAGTGCAACTACTTAACAACACCTCAGTCATACATTGCCTTCCTTGTAGGATACTTTTATTACATCTTGAAAGGATATTTCAAAATCTAAATCTTAATCTGAAATAGCATCTTTTCAAAACAGTTAAATCCAGATGGTCTGATATCTTTTTTTTTTTTTTTATGAGACAGAATTTCATTCTGTTGCCCAGGCTGGAGTGCAGTGGTGCTATCTCAGCTCACTGGAACCTCCACCTCCCAGGTTCAAGTGGTTCTCCCGCCTCAGCTTCCTGAGTAGCTGGGATTACAGGTGCATGCCACCACGCCCAGCTAATTTTTGTATTTTCAGTAGAGACAGGGTTTTTCCATGTTGGCCAGGCTGGTCTCAAACTCCTGACCTCAGGTGATCCACCTGCCTCAGCCTCCCAAAGTGCTGGGATTATAGGCGCGAGCCACCGCGCCCGGCCCAGATGGTCTGATATCCTGATATCTTAACTGAACCTTTTCTCCTTTTTTTCTTTTTTTCTTTTTTTTTGGCAGAGGAGACATTTTTTGGAGACCCAAGGGAATAATGTGTCCTAGGTAAGAATTAGTTGTGGCTAGTGCTCTAGGGCTACCTACTGTTTAGAATATGAGAAATAAAGTTCCCAATAGTTATTATAACAATGTTAAAGGGAATCTGAGGACTAGAAGAAAAAAGGGGGGAAATTTTAGGATCGCTTACGCGCTCAATGAACTGCCTTTGAAACATCTCTTGTATGTCTCCCTCTTCTCCATTTCTCTGGGGTGCAGCTCCAAGCTGGTCCCTCTACCCGTGGACCCCTTCCTGTCTTTTCCTCACGCAAGGCACCAGAGCTGTTCATGTCAGTGAGCTGCTCACAACTGCCACTGTCTTCTCACTGTCTCCAGGATGAAGTCCAACCTTCTGCGGGTAACACACCAACCTCTTTTATAACCTGGCCTCAGCTAACACCTTGAGCTGCTTTTCCACTCTATCCTATGTTACCCAAACAAAATTTTTACTGTTTCTGGAACACTTCATATACTAGAGAAAAATTTAATATTTTATATTTGTAACTTATTTATTTTTGAATATGTAACACATTCAACACGTTTCACAATTCAAAATATATGAAAGGATTCAGTGTGAAAGTTCTACGTTTCCCTGTCCCCTTGGTTCCTAGTTCGCTCCAAAAAGGCGCCCAATGTTTCCAGTTTCCACGCGTTTGCTCACGCTGCGCGCTGTGCCCAGAGGTCTTCCTTGGTCCATCGGATTACGTTTCTCCTTCTGTAATGTTTGGCTTAAATGTCACCTCTTTTCAGTAGCTTTTTCTAAACCACCCACCCCCAAGCCAGAAGCAGGCTGTGTTCCTTCAGCACTTTATCAATACTCTGTCTTATAAAATCTTGTATGTTACACTCTGAGCTTTCCAGGGGCAGGCAGCATGTCTAATCATTCATCCTTAAATATTTAATTCCATGAACAGATTTTGACACATGCTATGTGTCCTCTACACATGTTTACTGAATCGAATTCTCCCATTTAAGGTCAATTCAACAAGTTTATCAAATTCTTATCTCAAAGCTTAGTAGCTTCTAAGATGTTGTTTCCATTCTCAATGATTTTAAACTTCCTGGGAGAAACAAAACTAGTTATAATATGTTACATAGATCATTGTTACAGACATTAGAGAAGGGAGAAGTCAGCATGGACTATAGCATTTGGTGAAGTTTGGAGGAGGATGGTTTAGGGCTTTTAAAAGATTAAAGATGTGGCCAGGTGCGGTGGCTCACACCTGTAATCCCAGCACTTTGGGAGGCCGAGGCAGGCGGATCATGAGGTCAGGAGTTCGAGACCAGCCTGACCAACATGGCAAAACCCTGTCTCTACAAAAAATACAAAAATGTGCCAGGTGTGGTGGCACTCGCCTGTAGTCCCGGCTACTTATGAGGCTGAGGCAGGAGAATTGCTTGAACCCAGGAGGTGGAGGTTGCAGTGAGCTAAGATCTTTCCACTGCACTCCAGCCCAGGCAACAGAGCAAGACTCTGTCTCAAGAAAAGAAAAAAAAAAAAGAAAAGACTAAAGATGTAAGATATTTTATTTTATTTTATGTATTTTTTTCCAAGATGGAGTCTTGCTCTGTCGCCCAGGCTGGAGTGCAGTGGAGTAATCTCGGCTCACTATAACCTCCCTTCTCCGGGTTTAAGTGATTTTCCTGCCTCAGCCTCCAGAGTAGCTGAGATTACAGGCATGCACCACCACGTCCGGCTAATTTTTGTATTTTTAGTAGAGACGGGGTTTCACCATGTTGGCTAGGCTGGTCTTGAATTCTTGACCCCGTGATCCACCCACCTCGGCCTCCCAAAGTTCTGGGATTCAGGCATGAGCCACTGCACCCAGTCAAGATATTTTAAAAGAATAGGTAGGATATAGATAGATTAATACCTTCTAGGTTTAGGATATAGGAAGAAAATTGAATAAATGGGAGGAGACGTATCTGGTTAAATTGCAGGGTTCATAACAGAAATAAGGTTGAACAAACAGGAATAAACCAGATTATGGAAAGCCTTGAATTTAACTCGTTTTGAAAAGATGCTATTTAAACTACTATTCGGACTTCCTTTAAATTTTTTATTTCAAAATATAGTAAAATTATCCTATTTTGGAGGTGCCATAAATGACCGAAATTGCTCCAATAATATGTCATTAAAGATCTCGATCAGGATGAACTGCGGGCCAGAGCATCTATTGCGCATCCGCGTATTTTTCAGCCCCAAAATGGAATTTCAGTGTCTCACTGAATGACTTAAATACTGTAAGAAAAGAATTCTCTTCTTAGAGTATTTAAATTTATTCTCTACATTGAATTTAATTTGAAACTCTAGTTTCAGCTAAATGAAATTCTTACGAGTGTTTCCTTAAACTCTTTAAGAATCCTAATCTAATAACGTGTTCAAAAACATTACCTGCAATATAGTAATGAACAAGAAGAAAGCACTGGCAGCTTTGGTAAACTGCAGGTACAAAAATCGAGGGAGAAATGACCACACACTGTACTTGGCTGTGCTGTAGGTGAAAAGAAGTACAATTTTCCATTGATATTCGGAACTCTAAAACAACTAGTAGAAAACAGGAAAAGTTAGTTATAATTCAAAAGTGGATTATAAGTAAAACATAGTTATAAAACACTGGTCCTTTTCTAGAGCTATTTTGTCTTTTTTTGAAAGTACTGACTGTTATCTGAAAGCAATCTCAGAATAAAAGAATAGTCTTCCCCATTTCAGGAACTAAGTAGTATGTGTAGAGTTAACATGGAAAACCAGAGATCAAAGTCATGATATCTAAACACATCCAAAGGGGAAGATGACAAAGAATACCATCTTTTATTTCACTAATGATTGAGACCATTTGTTCATTTATTCACTCTGCAAATATTTATTGAGTAGCTGCCACATACTGGTATTTATCTAGGTGCTTGAGATACATCAGAGAAAACACAAAGATACCTGCCTATCTGATAGAGCCATATAAACAATAATCAATAAACATGATAAGTTAGGTGTACATATATGTTAAGGCAATAAGCAAGACTTATTCCACATTTTCTGTTAGCTTGTAATACTTATGACAAAACTCCCGGCTGGGCGTTGTGGCTCACACCTATAATCCTAGCACTTTGGGAGGCTGAAGTGGGTGGATCACTTGAGGTCAGGAGCTTGAGACCAGCCTGGCCAACATGGCAAAACCCCGTCTCTACTAAAAATAAAAAAATTAGCCGGGTGTGGTGGCGCACACCTGTAATCCAAGTTACTCAGGAGGCTGAGGCAGGAGAATCGCTTGAACCCAGGAGGCAGAAGTTGCAGTGGGCCAAGATCACACCACTTCACTCCAGCCTGGGCAAAAGAGCCAGATTCTGCCTGAAAAAAAAAC
Organism: Pan troglodytes; assembly: GCF_028858775.2. Classification (NCBI taxonomy): domain Eukaryota; kingdom Metazoa; phylum Chordata; class Mammalia; order Primates; family Hominidae; genus Pan; species Pan troglodytes. The sequence goes on from NC_072412.2 coordinate 25,321,412, forward strand.
AAAAAACAAAAAAAAACTCCTAATCAACCTCTGTCTTATAGTTTCAGAAGTAACAAGAGACATCAATTCTTCTCCCTTCTCTCTCTCATAGGTATTTTATTATTAAAAGATATTTTAAATCTGGGAGGCTGAGGCAGGAGGCTTGTTTGACCCCAGGAGTTGAAGGCTGCAGTAAGCTACGATCATGCCACTGCACCCCAGCCTGGGTGGCAAAGCAAAGCTCTGTCTCTAAAATAAACAACAAACAAATCCTAAATCTATCTGCATCTACATGACTAGATCATGTCACAGACAGAGAAAACCCCCATGGTATGTTTCTTTTTTTCTAATAATTCTACTTTGTGTAACAAGTTTCTGGTTTAAAAATCAGAAAGACTAAAATCAAAACTGCATGCATCCCAAATTATCCCAGTGAAGTGGGGTGGAGGATGGGGCAATAATATAGAACAGGGTTCAGGATGAATTCTACAACATCATATGGGTTAGGTATGGGTATAGACAGCAAACAGGCTTTACTGGGGGAAATTATGAGCGTCATCAAGGGAAGGCCCATGTCCCTGATTCTGCCTCTGAAAGGCAAGCCAGAGCCTGCACCGCTGCTGGACGGGCAATAGGTCTGAAGGGATCCCATCCAACTGTTGCTCCCATTCTGGTAGGAAAAGGGTGAGAACAACCTTGTCAGTAGGGGAATAGACAGAAAGCCAGGCCCCAAGAGTCATGGCTCAGGCGTCATCTGTTTCCATGGGTTGTATGGAAAAGCCAGCTGCCCAGCCGTAGGCACCTTGAAGAGCGGGCTTTGGGTGCAGCTCTTTCAGTTTAAGGGGCGGACAGGGCAGAAGGAGTCTTAAACAAGCCACAGGTCCTGGTTAGACAACCCAGAGTGAGCTTCCTGGGTCACTCTTAGATAATTCTGCTCATTGGATTGCAGAAAACAAAGAGAACAGCATGAAAGCCGCTTTTAAAAGAGAGAGAAAACATAGTAACAGAACTGTGGCCAAATATACATTATATATAGTAAATATAAGTGGCAGAAAATGTAGAATGGATCAAAACACAAAACCTAACTTAAAAGAAATATTCCTACAAAATGTCTCAGAATAGTTCCAGATAAATGGCTATCCAAATGTAGAGGAGGCAAATTAGAAAAAGAAAGAAATAAAATCAAGTAGTAAGAGTTTTCAATATTAACACTGGACAACATTGAATTCAAACTAAAAAATATTAGGGAGAAAAAGAGGATCACCTTGTAAAGATTAAGGGGACGATCCACAAATGAAGACACAAGTGCTATAAGCCATTACGCATCAGTTAATACATTGGTTACATAAGGTTTAAAAGTGGAGGAAACAGAAGGAAATGACAGACACAAAATGGTGGAGAATACTGACATTATTCTCTCAGTCTTTGCCCAAATAAAAGGATATTTAAAATTTGGGTATTATAGTTAAAATACCACATATGTATTTGTCAAGAGAGCTGTGTGCATATTATTGTGTGTTATCAAACCCTGTACCCTTAATAGAGAAGAATAAACATTCTTTCAAACATGGAAAACTTACAACAATCAACCAAATTTTAAAAAACAAATTTTCAAATAACAGAAATAACTCAATCTATGTTTCTCTGACCACAATGCAATAAAGCTGGAACTAAATAACTGAAATAAAAACAAAAATAAAATAAAAACTACTTAGAAAGTATCAGATTCTCTCATTTTTTAGGAACTTAGATAAAATAAGAAATCAGAACTGCCAGGTACTACAGTTCCAGTGTAAGAAAAGACAAATCAGTAGACCCTCATTACCTACACTGAATTACACTAAAGTAACAGATGGGAGTTTATATAACATGGGGAGAGCATTACAAATTAGTTGGGGGTGAAATGACTAGTCAACCAATTAGAAAATAAATTAAGCTGGGTCTCTACCTTATTCTTTACACCAAAATAAGTTCCATCCAGAGAAAAGATTTAAAGTTAAAACAAAACAGGATGCCTAGGGTTGGGGTGTTGAGGGAAGTTGCAGTACTGGGGAAACGGGGAATGACTGCTAGTGGGTATGGGTATAGCGTTTCTTGTTGGGGTAATGAAAATGTTCTAAAATTGGTTGTGGTGTTGGTTGCACAACTGTGACTATACTAAAAACCATCAAACTGTACACTTTAAATTGGGCGAATTAAATGATATGTAAATTTTATCCCAATAAAGCTGTTATAAACAAATTAATAAATTTTAAAAATTTTAAAAAATGAAACTAGAAATATTACAAGAAAATGTGGATAATTATTATATAATCTTGGACTAGAGAAGTCCATTTTAAACTTTGCAGAGAAACCAGAGAACACAATGGCAATGGGTGTAATTTGACTTCCTTGAAAAAATAGAAAAGTTCTGTTAAGAAAGAAACATGAATAACAACTGGGAAAAAAAGATTTGTAGCGCATTTGAAAAAGGTGTTATTATCTCTAGTATACAAAAAGTCTTTAAAAATTATTAATAAAATATAGCACAGTATGAAAATAGAACTAAGGCACAAACAAGTAATTATTTTTAAAAGGGGCAAAAAAAGGCAAACAAGTCATCCTCAGTAACAATCAAAGAAGTGAAAACAAACAGATATTTTTCACTTTGCAGGTTGACAAAGATTAAAAGGATTGACCAATTCCAGCATCAGTGAGGACATGAAGAAATGTGAATCCTCAAGCTGGCAGCATAATCTTTCTGGAAGATTATTTGACACTTGTATAAAAGTATAAACAGAGTGTGCCCTTTGGTCTAGAAACTTTACTCTGGTTAATTTATTGTAGTTGCCCACAGAATAAGAGGTAGCATAAAGAGAAAAAGAGATGGATGGATGGATGGATGGATGGATGGATGGATGGATGGATAGATGGATGGATGGATGGATGGATGGATGGATGGATGGATGGATAGATGGATGGATGGATGGATGGATGGATAGATGGATGGCTAGCTAGCTAGAAGATAGATAGATAGATAGATAGATAGATAGATAGATAGATAGATAGATAGAAGAATAAGTCGTTGGATGGATAAATAGATGAATAGATGGACGGATAGATAGAAAGACAAATGGATGAATAGATGAAACATGAATGGATGGATGGATGGATAGACAGAGACTCCAGGACTCCAGGAAGGTAGGAGAGAGGAGCCAGGGAAGCTACAGTAACCTCAGCAAACATTAGAGTACTTTCTCTCTGCAACACCTCCATAAGATGATGACACAGTTTCGATGGTTTGAGGTCTCTGCGTCTGCGTTCAAATTTCAAGTTCCAAGGAGAGGGGATCCAAATGGCTCACCTTGGGTCAGACGTCTATTCCTCAGGAATGATCAACTATGAGCAGCACGTGTGTATATATGTGTATGCTGGACGATTGAATTGCCCATTCATCCCCTGGAAGATCGTTGTCAGCATTCACACTTCCAGGAATTTACCATAACAAGATAGATAAATATAAAGTAAATTTAAATGTATGTAAAAAGCTATTTATCATAGCGTTAGGGTATCTGTGAAAGTTGGTCTATTTATAAATATCTACTAGTAAAAAATGGTTAAGAAAAGTATGATAATTATTCAATTGACTATCATATAGTCACTGAAAATGACTATGCAGATTTATATTGATTTACATGACATTGCTGAGTGATAAAAACAGGTTTTAGAACAATATTTGCAATAGAACCCCATTACATAAAATTGTATATCTATGTCTCAGTAGGTGAATGTCTGTGTTTGGGTGTGTGTGTGTGTGTATTGAATTTTTAACAAATACTTAAAGTGGTTATTTCTATACAGTAGAATTTTAGGCAATAATTACTTTTGTGTTTGCCTTTTTTGTTTGTTTCAAGTTTTTTTCCCCATTATTCTGAAGGCCCAATAGCTGAATTCCTATATGAACTTCTCTTCTACCATCTCTAACTTGTGCATAATTTATGATCTGGAACCTTAAGTAACAAAGTCAATAATATGAACAGGGTTTGTTATTTACATTTATTATTAATATTTGAACATTAGCTTTCAGATATTAGTATTCTTTTTATGCTAAAACATGATCAGCTAATAGAAGTATAAATATACTACAATAATTAATTATTGTGAAAGCTGTAAATTTTAACAAAAAAATTGCTAAGAACTTTCAAATGTATAAATATGAAAACAGTTTAATATTTAGTATAAACATTGTGAGTTTTAGATACATAAAATTCAGGGACATTATATTGCCTTTGAGCCAAAATGTTCACAATATTTTAAATAGAAATATGTCATAGAAGATAGAAATTAGATTATTTCATCAATTGTAGTAGTTATAGGATTATTTGGTATATCAGTATTTTTAGTGTTAATATTAAAAATTTATTGCTGGGTGCGGTGGCTCACGCCTGTAATCCCAGCACTTTGGGAGGCTGAGGCACGTGAATCACAAGGTCAGGAGATTGAGACCATCCTGGATAACACGGTGAAACGCCGTCTCTACTAAAAAATACAAAAAATTAACCGGGCGTGGTGGTGGGCACCTGTAGTCCCAGCTACTCGGGAGGCTGAGGCAGGAGAATGGCGTGAACCCAGGAGGTGGAGCTTGCAGTGAGCAGAGATCATGCTACTGCACTCCAGCCTGGGTGACAGTGTGAAACTCCATCTCAAAAAAAAAAATTATTAAGTATAATAAACATTATGAGTTTTTAATTATTAATTCCATTTAGGCTAAGTATCTGAAAAATATCCTGCCTAGGGAATTCCTCAAATTTGAAGAGAATAAATTAAAAACAGAAATAACAAATTTTCCAACTCAAACTCCAAAATTTGGTAAAGCAACACTCATGACACCCAGAAAATCCAAATACAATAACGAATATAAGGAGTATATGAAAGGAAGAAAGCATTAAAGAAAAGTTAAGGACTCAAAACACATTGTTTTTACTAACCATGCTTCAACATACAAGAATACTTAAAGAAGTCAATTCCTTATATTTTTAGATTTGTAGAGGCTAAAATTTTAAACAAAATCTTGTCAAAATGATTTCTATGATATAAACTATTGATCATTTCTACTCACTGAAAATTAAGAATTTTTGTCTGAATTACAAATCTTAGAAACAATGCCCCTCTAGAAAAAAAATTGCCTTAAATTCTTTTTTCCTGAAATATATTGAGCTGTGCATGAAAAGTAAGTGATAATATTAAACATGTCAATTAAAGAGAATCTACTTAGTATCAAAAATGTGCAGTTCGATAAACACAGACCCAACCTAGAAGCTGTTGATTTTGAGGGACTTCCCATACTATAATGTCAAACTTTTTAACTTAACCTCACTACTTTTGACTTGGCTACTAGCTTTTATAACAGCATCATCATAATTTTACAATTTTATAAGATTATTAAAAGTTCTCTATTTTCTTCTACTACCTATTTTTTTTATTTAAGAGATAGAGTCTCACTGTGTTGCCCCAGCTGGACTTGAACTCCTGGGCTCAAGCGATTCTCCCACCTCAGCCCCCCAAGTAGCTGGGACTACAGGCTTATGCCACTGCATCCAGCCTATCTTCTTCTTCTTTTTTTTTTTTTTTTGAACATTTGTCAACAATTCATGTAAACACTATTTTGCACATGCTGTGAGGTAGGACCCTAATATTATTCTATAAATTGTGCTGAGACAGTTGGATGATGTATTAGATGGCTAGGGTTGCCCTAACAAAATACTACAGACTAGGTGGCTTAAACAACTGAAACCTGTTTTCCTACATTTGTGGAGGCTGGACATTTGAGATCAAGGTGTTGGCAGAGCCGATTCCTTCTGAAGCTTCTCTCCTGGACTTAAAATGGCCTCCTTCTTGCTTTGTCCTCATGTGGCCTTCCCTCTGGGCATGCATGCTCCTGGTGTCTCTCTGGATGTCCTCAGATCCTCTTCTTATAAGGCCACCAGTCAGAATGGATCGGGGCTGACTTTAATGGACTCATTTTAATTTAATTACCCCTTGGAAGACCCTATGTCCAAAAACAGCCACATTGTGAGGTACTGGGGGTTAGGGCTTCAACATTTGCATTTTGGGGAACAAAAATTCAGATGGCCATGAAAAGAAAAAAAAGTTATCCTCAGCTCTCTGATTTGAAATGTCATTTTATTAATTTTAAATCTCATAATAAAAGTGAATCTATTTGTGTTTTCTCCATTTTGTCCCACGGACCTGTTTGACCATTTGTGCCTCAATACCATGCTAGTTGAATTGCTGCAACTTTTTGATATGTTCTGATACCTGGATTAGCAAATCCAGTCTGTATTCTTTTAAAATATTTTAAAAAATATGCTCATTTAATCTTCCAGATATACTTTGCCTTCAACCTGTTAAAATTCCCATAATAAAAAGTCCTACTGTGATTCTGAATAAAATTTTATGAACTGTATGAATGGTTTGGGTAAAGTTGACCTTCACACTGTTGACTTTTTCCTTTCAAGAATATGAAGTCTCTTCATTTATTTAGGTCCCCTTTATGTCCTTCAGTAAAATGTTTTTGTTTTATTTATGAAAATATTACACATATTGCTTTTTCCCCTAGGGTACTACATGACCTTTGTTACTATTGCAAATAGAATATTTTTATTATGTTTACTTGTTGGTTGTTGTTAGTATACGGCAAAACTATTTTTCTGTGTTGACTTTATACCTAACTAACTTACTGAATTATCTTATTGGTTCTAACACCTTTTATGTTTGAGCAGTCTGTGTTTTCTCTGCAATTTTAGAACTTAATTATAAAGGCGTGTCCTGGAATTCCTCAGCTGTTTTTGTCAGGTTCACCTCAACGCACTCTTCCCCCTTTGCCCTGCCTAGCAGAAAATCCCCTTGTGTCTTCTCTTTCGCTTTCTGTTCCACTCAAAATCACCTCCAATTAGCTTCCAGGGAATCCAATGTCATGTTGTCAGTTGACCCAAGTCAACCCCCAGATTTCTATTACTTTCATATACTGAGCAATTTAAACCTTTTGTCTAAACATTACCTATCTAGGCTATATGTATTATTTATATTTTTTATCTTCTGTATATTATGATGTTTTCACATCTTAAAAACTCTTCTGACTGGGGAGAGACTGCCTGTCCACGGCTAGCCAATTCTTAGAGACGGCAAAGGACTCAGCCAGAGCATGCCTTTGATATAAAAACTAACCAACGCAGAGCCACACCTCCTCTATCTGGCTTGTGCACCCCAGGAAGGGGTGCCTTCATCATCCCAGAGCCAGGTACCAGGCCACTAAAGACCATCCCTCTAGCTTAGAACCCACCGGAATCATTCAAACTAGCCAGTCCTAAACTGGTCACCATGCCCTGCCCTGCTTTTCCTAGGGAAATTGCAGTAAAGACTATAGCCTAAACTCTCCCTTTGTTTCTGTCTTCTGCCTCCTAAGGAAAACCTGGTACTTCCCCTGTGACCCTGTATGGCATGTGCTGACCTGTCTGTAAGACACATGAGTACAATAAACTCTGTCTCCCAGTGCCTCTCCTGTGTCTCCTTTTTTGCTGCACCTGACTGATCATCTCATGGAAGAACACAGAACATTGTACCAGGGCAGAACTACTGTCAAAATGAAACATTCATTAAGGCTTTTCCTCAATGGATGAGAATACTATTTCCTATGAGTAAATCTGCTTCTCTCCCAAGCCCGCAAGTCCCAACTATTTTTAATTTGTCTTAGAATTCTACTATTTTGGCAAAACCAAACATTAGTATGAGATATTAACAAAATAGGATTAAAAACCATTGAAGTTATGATATAATTTAGCTAATATACTTTTAGAATGAAGAGCTATTTCAAGACTTGTCAAAGACAGCATGACAGTTTATGGTTGACACCTGACTGTAATATTTATAACATCTCTGTAGCACATTGATTCCAACAGAAAGAAATATTTATTGATCAACTAATTTTTAAATATTTGTTTTATTGTGGAAACTTTCAAATGTATACAAAGATGGAGAGACTAGATAATGAAATCCCACACTTATCTCTGAGTTTCAACAATTACCAACTTGTGGTCGGGCGTGGTGGCTCATGCCTGTAATCCCAGCACTTTGGGAGGCTGAGGCGGGTGGATCACGAGGTCAGGAGATCGAGACCATCCTGGTTAACACGGTGAAACCCCGTCTCTACTAAAAATACAAAAAATTAGCCGGGCGCGGTGGCGGGTGCCTGTAGTCCCAGCTACTCGGGAGGTTGAGGCAGGAGAATGGCGTGAACCCGGGAGGCGGAGCTTGCAGTGAGTCGAGATCGCGCCACTGCACTCCAGCCTGGGCGACAGAGCGAGACTCCGTCTCAAAAACAAACAAACAAACAAAAAAAACAAAAAAAAAACCAACTTGTGGCCAGTTTTGTTTCGTCCATACTCCTCCCTTTCCCACCAGACTTCTGCATTATTTTGAAGTAAATCTCATGCATCATGTAATTTCATCTGTCAATACTTCAGAATAAATTAGATGGATAATTTTAAATCTAGCTTTTCATATATATCTGTATAAGCTATACGTACCCTACCTGTAAGTATTTACATCTAAGAATGAAGATATAGGTAAATTCTTTAAATAAATTTTAAAAAGAAAGAGCACACACTAACTCTGTCCAGGGACCTGGGTTCGCCTCGCTAACTCTGGAACCTGGGTTGCATTCCTTCACCTCTCAACACCTCCGCTTCTTCATGTTTCTTCTGTTCTAGGTAATCGGAGATCCCTCCTGCATCTAAATCTCCCTGATCGTACCTAAAATTTATTGTTATACTTAAGAATCTACTAATATCTGTAACTAGAGGCTCTGGGTACTAACATGGAAAGAAAATGGATTCTGAGATCAAAGAGGCTTAGGTTTTATTCTGACCCTGCCGCTTAACAGCCAGGTAACCAAGGGCAAATTATATGCTATTTTCTGCCTCTGTTTCATCTCCTGAAAAATGAGTTTCAAATATTTTTCACAGGTTAGGAAAAGTAGTATGAAAAGAGCTATAGTAGCTGTCACAAAAATAGGATACCCAAAATAATTCACTGGAAAAAATACTAAAAATTCGATTTGTATGTTTTAATCGAAAAGAAAATAAATTAAGCCTAATGGAGATTGAATATACAGGTTGACAGTGGGGCCCTCACTTGTTCTATCAGCTAATTAAGTATGGGTTTCTTTTTATTTATCATCCCTGGGACTTATTACAGTCCCTGAATTTTAAGAGTCACATTTTCCATTTGTTCTGGAAAAATTTTGGCCATTATTTCTTTGAAAACTGTCTTATTCTCTCACTTCGAAACTATATGATTTGATATAGGCTACAGCCACCAACCCTGTAATTTGTGTTTCTGAAGCACTTCTTCATATTTTCCAATTCTTCATCTTTCTATGTTGTGTCAGGAGTATTTTCTCATATCTACTTTATAGTATATTAAGTCTGCCTTTGATCATGTGTCTCCATTGTCCCCTTTTTTAACCCTAACCCCTGAGACTTTTTAATATAGTATCGTATTTTGATTTCTAAGACTTATTTGTTCCTTTTCCAAATCTACTAAGGTCTTTAAAAATAGTCTTTTTTTCTTTATTCATACATTCAATATCGTCTTTTATTCCTTTAAACATGTTATACTATCATGTTCAGTATAAACCACTGTTATTTTGTGTACCTGATAATTCTGCTACCTAAAAATCTCTAAAGAATCTGGTTCTGCTTGCTTTTCTTTACTTATTTGTTTCATTCCTTTTACTGCCTCTCATGAATGAGATCTTGCTTTCCCACGTATTACTGTTTATTTAGTTCATGTCTGCTTAAACAATCTTCTCCTGAATGACTTTGGGTGCTGTTAAAGACATTCAGTTTTATAACAGAAGCAGAGCATAAAAGTTCAAAAAATTTGCAGCCTGATGATGCAGTAGAAAAGAAAATGCCATTTTCGGAGGAGAAATTCAAGCCAGCTGCAGAAATTTGCATAAGTGACAATGAGCCGAATGTTAATCCCCAAGACAATGGGGAAAATGTCTCCAGGACATGTCAGAGGTCTTCACAGCTGCCCCTCCCATCATAAGCCTGGAGGCCTAGGAGAAAAAAGTGGTTTCATGAGCCAGGTCCATGGTTCCTATGCTGTGTGCAGCCTAGGGACTTGGTGCCCTGCATTCCAGCTGCCCCAGCCATGGCTGAAAGGGGCCAACATAGAACTTGGGACATGGCTTCAGAAGGTGCAAACCTCAAGCCTTGGCAGCTTCCACATGGTGTTGAGCCTGCCAGTGCACAGAAGTCAAGAATTGAGGTTTGGGAACCTCCATCTAGATTTCGGAGAATGTATGGAAATGCCTGGATGTCCAGGCAGAAGTTTGCTGTAGGGGCGAGGCTCTCATGGAGAACCTCTGCGAGGGCAGCAAGGAAGAGAAATGTGGGGTTGGAGCCTGCATAGGGAGTCTCTACTGGGGCACTGCCTAGTGGAGCTGTGAGAAGAGGGCCACCATCCTCCAGACCCCACAACTGTAGATCCACTGACACCTTGCACTGTGCACCTGGAAAAGCCACAGACACTCAATGCCAACCCATGAAAGCAGCTAGGAGGGAGGCTGTACCCTGCAAAGCCACTGGAGCAGAGCTGCCCAAGACCATGGGAACCCACCTCTTGCATCAGCTTGACCTGTATGTGAAACATGGAGTCAAAGGAAGCAGTTTTGGAGCTTTAAGATTTGACTGCCCTGCTGGATTTTGGACTTGCATGGGGCCTGTAGCCCCTTTGTTTTGGTCTATTTCTCCCATTTGGAATGGCTGTATTTACCCAATGCCTATACTCCCATTGTTTCTAGGAAGTAACTTACTTGCTTTTGATTTTACTGGCTCATAGGCAGGAGGGACTTGCCTTGTCTCAGATGAGACTTTGGACTGTGGGCTTTTGAGTTAATGCTGAAATGAGCTAAGACTTTTGGGGACTGAAGGCATGATTGGTTTTGAAATGTGAGGACATGAGATTTGGGAGGGACCAGGAGTGGAATGTTATGGTTTGGCTGTGTCCCCACCTGAATCTCATCTTGAATTCCCACATGTTGTGGGAGGGACCCGGTGAGAGGTAATTGAATCACAGGGGCAGGCCTTTCCTGTGCTGTTCTAGTGATAGTGAATAAGTCTCACGAGATCTGATGGTTTTATAAAGGGGAGTTTCCCTGCACAATCTCTCTTCTCTTGTCTGCTGCCATGTGAGATGTGCCTTTTACCTTCCGCCATGATTGTGGGGCCTCCCCAGCCACATGGAACTGTAAGTCCAATAAACCTCTTTCTTTTGTAAATTGCTCAGTCTCTGGTATGTCTTTATTAGCAGTGTAAAAATGAACTAATACAGAAGTCCTGACTAGAGCAATCAGGCAAGAGAAAGAAATAAAGAGCATCCACAGAGGAAGAGAGGAAGTCAAATTATCCCTGTTTGCAGACAACGTGATTCTATATCTTGAAAACCCCATAGTCTCAGCCCAAAAGTTCCTTCAGCTGATAAACAATTTCAGCAAAGTTTCAGGATACAAAATCAATATACAAAAATTCCTAGCATTCCTATACACCAACAACAGCCAAGCTGAGAGGCAAATCAGGAATGCAAATCTCATTCACACTTGCCACAAAAAGAATAAAATACCTAGGAATACAGCTAACTCGGGAGGTGAAAGGTCTCTACAATGACACTTTGGGAGGCTGAGGTGGGTGGATCTCTTGAGGTCAGGAGTTCAAGACCAACCTGGCCAACAAGGTGAAACCCCGTCTCTACCAAAAATACAAAAGGTAGCCAGCAGGCATGGTGGTGCGTGCCTGTAATCCCAGATACTCAGGAGGCTGAGGCATGAGAACCACTTGAAACCAGGAGGCAGAGGTTGCAGTGAGCTGAGATCACACCACTGCACTCCAGCCTGGGCGAAAGAGTGAGTGAGACTGTGTCTCAAAAACATCACTATCACTATCACTTGTAAGGCCTCCCAAGCCATGTGGAACTTAAGTCAATTAAACCTCTTTCCTTTATAAATTACCCAGTCTTGGGTATGTCTTTATTAGCATTGTGAGAACATGCTAACGCAATGGGTTAAAGACTTACATGCAAAACTCAAAACTATAAAAACCCTGGAAGACAAACTAGGCGATACCATTCTGGACATAGGAACTGGCAAAGATTTCATGATGAAGATGCCAAAAGCAATTGCAACAAAAGCAAAAATTGACTAATGGGATCTAATTAAACTTGAGAGTTTCTGCACAGCAAAGGAACCTATCTAGAGTAAACAGACAATCTACAGAATAGGAGAAAATTTTTGCAAGCTATGCATCTGACAAAAGTCTAATATCCAGCATCTATAAGGAACTTAAACAAATTTACAAGAAAAAACAAACAACCCCATTAAAAAGTGGTCAAAGGACATGAATAGATGATTTTCAAAAGAGGGCATACATGTGGCTAAAAAGCATATGAAAAAAACTCAATATCACTGATAATTAGAGAAATGCAAATCAAAACCATAACGAGATACCATCTTAAATCAGTCACAATGGTTATTATTAAAAAGTCAAAAAATAGCAGATGTTGGCAAGGTTGCAGAGAAAAAGGAATGCTTATACATTGTTGGTGGGAGTATAAATTAGTTCAACCATTGTGAAAAGCAGTATGTTGATTCCTTAAAGAGCTAAAAAAGAACTACTATTTGACCCAGTGATCCCATTACTGGATATACCCAAAGGAATATAAATTGTTCTACCATAAAGACACATGCACACATACGCTCATTGCAGCACTATTCATAATAGCAAAGACATGGAATCAACCTAAATGCCCGTCACTGGTGGACTGGATAAAGAAAATGTACATACACACCATGGGATACTATGCAGCCATAAAAAAGAATAAGATCATGTCCTTTGCAGGAACATGGATGGAACTGAAGGCCATTATCCTTAGCAAACTAACACAGGAACAGATAATCAGATACCACATGTTCTCACCCACAAGTGGGAGCTAAATGATGAGAACACATGGACACAAAGAGGAAAACAACAGACACTGGGGCCTACCTTAGGGTGGAGGGTGGGAGGAGGGAGAGGAAGAGAAAAAAATAATTATTATGTACTACACTTAGTACTTAGGTGATGAAATAATCTGTACAATCAATCCCCATGACAAGAGTTTCCCTATATAACAAACCTGCACATGTACCTATGAACCTAAAATAAAAGTTTGAAAAAGAGAAAGAAAGCACTTTCCCTCATATTTATAGGTGTTGCTAAAGAGAGTTCTCTATCTCAGTGGACTGCATGGTAATAGCTATGAACAGGAATAAGTGAGAGCAGAGCCCACTCAGGCAGACAGGCCCTTCTGCGTGAGATAAAAACACATCCTATTCTTGATAGTGCACATGAAAATTTAAAGTTCCTCAAAGGCTTGAGAAAACCACTGTAGCCTGATTCACAAGAATTGGTCCATATGAAGTGTCGTTTTTGGGCAGGGGTAGGACCATGTCTTCTTCCTCCTTTTCTCCTCCCAACTACATATGCTTTTCTTATCTGATGAAGTTTTGCAGAAAATGTTCTTACAGGGGTTGTTTACGTAAATGGTGTGGCCTTTTGGCTCTTTTAAGCCCTGCATAGTTCATAGCCAGCTCATCCTCTCCTTCACTTTCTGAATGCCCAAGGACAAATGAGTAGATCCTGCTGCAAGAAGGCACAGAGCATTACACAGAAATGCAAACAAAGGCAGACTCTGGCCAGGCATAGTGGCTCACGCCTATAATCCTAGCACTTTAGGAAATTGAGGCAGGAGGATTGCTCGATTGGAGACTGGCCTAGGCAACAAAGCAAGACCCTATCTCTACAAAAAATTTAAAATTAGCCAAGCACGGTGGCCGCACAGCTGTAGTCCCAGCTACTTGGAAGGCTGAGGTGGGAGAATTGCTTGAGCCTGGGAAGTCAAGGCTGCAATGAGCCATGATCATGCCACTGCGCTCCAGACTGGGTGATAGAGTGAGTCCTTGTCTGAAAACCAAAACCAAAACCAAAAAAGCTCCCAGAAAGACACGTTCACAGATGTCAGCTGTGTTGGGCACCCTGGGAAAAGGCTGCACTCCCAGCCACAAGCTCCTCTCCTGCCCACCTTCTCCCTCAGGGATCTGTCACCCTGGCCAGGTGATGGGGGCTGGTTGCATAGAAAGGGTTCCCTGCCAGCTCATGCACCCCATCCCCTCCCTGCTCCACAGACTCTAGGTGGGCATCCAGGCTCAGGGAGCCGTGGAGACTAGGATGAGAAAGAAGCCAGGCTTGGCTCAAAAAAAGGAGAGAGTGTATGGGAGGGAGAAGGGCAAGGAGTAGGGAAAGACGAAAGGGGAGGAGGGCAAGGGGAGATCCACCTGAGAGCGTCTTGGCTGAAGAACATTAACTCCCTGACCAGAGAGGAGCTCCCTGACCAAGGCAGCCATTAAGGTCCCCTCAGCTTGGCTAAACTGTAAATGGGTTTCTTCCAGACTACAGGCCCCTGAACTACCTTTTTTTGTGTCCTACAGTAAATTTACTTTAGAAAACTTGTAATCGTACATTTTTCCTCTATCTTCTTTGAAATATATATAAATCTTCTTAAGAGTCTCTTGCCGGCCTTAAGACCCAGGAAATGTCTTTCTGAAGGAACTAGGGCATCTCTTATAAATGTAACCACCAAAGAAGACAGCACCCCATCTCAGTTTCTTTGAGAGGGTAGGAGTCTGACTTTAGTGGATGCCTTACTCCAAATTCTAAAATTACCTCCTGTCATGAAGATAGGAGAGAGTTTACTTTTCCTTTTGGTAAAGCCAATTAGCAAACACAGATAGGCTACAGTCTCCCTATGCCCACCTGACTCTTAAAAACTCTCCAGTCCTTTGTTTCAGTGAAGCTGAGTTCACACTCTCTCCTATTATAATAGTTTTGTTTAAAAAGTCTTCCTTGCCTGTTTAATTCCGTCCAGTGCAATTTACACTTTGACATCTCCTAACCTAAAAACAAATGGGATTTTTCTTTTTTTACAAAAAGATTAAAGTGAGTTTTGTTTGTTTTTGATGACAAATAGAGGTCAGGCTGGGAAGGGATTTGCCCTGTATGCCCTCAACACTAAGGGAGTATGTTTATACCAGAGTCCATTAAGTAAGTGATTTACTTAAATACAAAAATAAGGCTTTAGATAATGGTGGGCCATCTGATTGGGATCAAACTTCCTGTTGAAACACCTTAAAATGCTGGATTTTACAAAAAAAAAAAAGCTTTGAAGAGTCAAGATACTAACCATTATCAAGCCAAAATTTAATCAAAAGCAAAATCCAGATTTAATAGGTGAAGAATTCAAAAGCACTTTGTTACCGAAGAATTTCCCCTGACTCGTTAACGGTCCTATAGTCCAAGATCAGTATAAATGTTCAAATCCTTGGGCGAAGGAATTTTCCTGCCATCATTTCTATGTTTTGTGCAGCTATTTCTCTTTACGCATTTTACTAACTATCCATGCGTGAAGGTGGAGGAACAAAAGACGGGTAACAGTTAGCTAAGCAGCTGCTGCTGAAAATAAATAAAGCCCAGATCATCTTAGTGTGATCTTGAAAATTATCTCATGAAGTCAGCTGACCTCTTGCTCCCAGAGGGAAAGTTGCTGGTAACCAAATGTTCCCAGTTGAAAGGTCTAAACCTAAGCTAATATCCTAGCTCACACACTAAGTACCTCCCTAGACACTTCTTGGTAAAGTTATTAGATTTTTTAAATAATAAAAAATTGTATGATTCTTAATCACAAACCAACTGAATTCACTTACAAAGGTTGGAGAAAGGGAATATTGGAGCCACACTTGTAAGTAGTGTGGGAAAATTGTATATTCACATGCAAAAGAATACAGTTTGATCCTTACCTTACATCATCTACAAAAAATAACTCATAACAAATCAAAGACCTAAACCTAAAAGCAAAGACTATCAAAGTATTGGAAGACACAGGGGAAAATCTTCATGACGTTGGGTTTGGCAATGATTTCTTGCATATGACACCAAAAGCACAGGCAACAAGAGAAAACAGATACACAGGACTTCATCAAAATTAAAAACTTTGGTGCATCAAGGATTCTATCAAGAAAATGGGAAGACAACAGAATGGGAGAAAATATTTGCAAATTATGTATCTGATAAGAGCTTAATTTCTGTAATATATTAAAATCTCCTACAGCTAAACAATCCAATTCAAAAATGGGGAAACGACTTGAATAGACATTTCTCAAAAGCATATATACAAATAAATGGTCAATGAGCACATGAAAAGATCCTAAACATCAGTAGTCATTAGGGAAGTGCAAATCAAAACCACAGTAAAATAACACTTCACACCTATTAAGGTGGCTATTATAAAAATAATAATAACAGAAAATAGCAAGTGTTCGTTAAGATATGGAGAAATTGAAAGCATTGTGCATTGGTGGGAACGTAAAATAGTGCAGCTTCTGTGTAAAACAATATGGTCATTCCTCAAAAAGTTAGACATAGAATTATCATGTCATCCATCAATTTCACTTCTAGGTATATAGCCAAAAGAATTAAAAGCAGGGATTCAAACAGGTACTTGCACACAAGTGTTCATAGCAGCATTATCCACAGTAGCCAAGAGTTAGAAGCAATCTGAATGTCCATCAGCAGATGAATGGATGAAATGTGGTACAAAAATACAACGAGATATGATTCAGTCTTAAAAAGGAATGAAATTCCTACACATGCTACAACATGGATGAAACTTCAAGACGTTATGCTTGGTGAAATAAGCCAGACACAAAAGGAGAAATTTTATATGTTTATATGATTCCACTTATATGGAGTACTTAGACTAGTCAAATTCATAGAGACAGAAAAAGTAGAATAATAGAAGTTATCGGGGCTAGGGGAAGGGGGTAAAGAAGAATTACTGTTTAATGGGTGCAAAGTTTCTGTTTGGGGTGATGAAATGCTTTTTGAAATAGCGGTGATAAGTAATAGTTGCATAACTTTGTGAATGACACTTAATGCCACTAAATAGTATATTTAAAAATGATTAAAATGGGAAATTTTATGTAATGTCTTTTACCACAATAAGATATATAACTGATATTATAAAATGTTAAAATTAAACAGTGACTAGGGACAGAAAAATACACCAAGGGAAAGTGAGCATATATAATCTACATACGCAGCCTGGTAAGTGATGAATGCCATGGCAGGTCGTTGGGAAAAGAATGAACCATTCCGTAACCGATGCTGGAACAGCTGGTTAGCACTATGGAAAAAATACAGATCTCCATCTTCCACTACTCACAAAAATACATCCCAGATAGGCTAAAGGTCTAAATAGGAAAAGCAAAACTTTAAAAATTCAAAAGAAAACATTGGTGACATCTTTACATCAGGATAAAGGAACAATTTCTTCAAAAATGGTGAAAAAACACAAACCATGAAGGAAAATACTAATTAATCTGACTTCATTAAAACTTCTGTGCATTAAAACAGCAAGATAAATTTTAAAAGCAAGCCACATACTTCTAGAATATATCTTTTTTTTTTTTTTTTGAGATGGAATCTCGCTCTGTCGCCCAGGCTGGAGTGCAGTGGCGCGATCTGGGCCCACGGCAAGCTCTGCCTGCCGGGTTCACGCCATTGTCCTGCCTCAGCCTCCCGAGTAGCTGGCACTACAGGTGCCCGCCACCATGCCCGGCTAATTTTCTGTATTTTTAGTACAGATAAGGTTTCACTATGTTAGCCAGGATGGTCTCGATCTCCTGACCTCGTGATCTGCCCACCTCGGCCTCCCAAAGTGCTGGGATTACAGGCATGAGCCACCGCACCCGGCCTAGAATATATCTTTACTGTATATAATGTATATAATGTGAAAATAGAGAAAGGTTTTCTACCCAGACTATGTAAAAAACTCCTAGAAATTACTAAAAAAAAAATAGAAACATGAGCAAAATATATGAACAAAAGATATGAATGGTAATTTAGAGAAGGAAAAAAGCCAGGTGGATCATAATTATATGAGAACATGCACAAACTCAGTGAAGCTCAAACTAAAAATTAAAGATGAGGACAATGCCAAAGATTGGCAAGACCACGGTGAGGTAGAAACCGGCAGAGTACACATAAGAGTATAAACGGATACAACCATTGTAGAGAGAGCAAGTTTAGGCTGTGCATGCCCCACAGTTCAGTACCTCCACTGTAAGCTATAGCTTTAAAAAACTCATACATGTATGCAAGAAGTTACGAACCAAGATATGCATTTCAGCTGTGCTTGTAACAGTGAAGAAGTGGGAAAACCTAAATATTCATCAATAGAGAAACAGTTAAATAAAACCCACATAAATCATATAGTGAAATACTGTAGAGACATTAAAAGGAGTGACTATCAATAAATAGATAGAAAGACAGATCAATAGATCTCAAAAACCTAAGAGTAATGTGAAAATGATAGACATATGTACTCTATTGAGTCATTTTTGTAAATGTTTAAAAAGCCCTACAATTTCATATTTTGCTTATGGATAGATAGATATAAATAAAATTTCAGGCCTAAAAAACAGATGAAAATCATGCACAACACATTCATATTAGTACTTGCAGGGGTTGGGGGCAGAAGGAAGGAGCTGGACATAATAAAGGTGATTTTTGCTTTGCTTTATCTCCAGTGATTTATTTCTTTGGAAAAAAAAAAAAAGCATTTGGGAGGCCAAGGCAGGCAGATCACAAGGTCAGGAGATCGAGACCATCCTGGCCAACATGGCAAAACCCCGGCTCTACTAAAAATACAGAAATTAGCTGGATGTGGTGGTGTATGCCTGTAATCCTAGCTACTCGGGAGGCTGAGGCAGGAGAATCACTTGAACTGGAGAGTCAGAGTTTGCAGTGAGCCGGGATGGCGCCACTGTGCTCCAGCCTGGCAACAGAGAGAGACTCCGTCTCAAGAAAAAAAAAAAAAAAAAAAAAAAAAAAAAAAAAAAAAAAAAAAAAGAAAGCAAAGAGAAAATCCTGAAAGCAAATATAACAAAACGTTAAAAGTTGTTTATTCTTAATGGTGAAAATATGAGTGTTTGTTGAATTCCATGTACACACATAGGCTCACTGGCATCCACCAAACAGTGACAGTCCCAACTACTAGAACACTTTTAAGCAGCAGGTAAATTACATATGAACTTCCTATCTCAATTTATTGTTTCTCTGGCCATTTAGGACTCAGGCCATTGATTTCATCCTCTCGGTGCCTGTCTCACAGGATTTCGAGGGCAAGAGTCTGGAATGAAAGAGGAGGACTGGCTAAGCAAGCCAGGACTTTTAGAATATGCTGGAGTTCGGTTATTGTAACTGTAGTGGGGCAGCTGCAATACTTAAAGGGACAGCAAGCTGAAATAGGCAGGGCACGGTGGCTCACACCTGTAATCCTAGCACTTTGGGAGGCCAAGGCGGGCGGGTCACCTGAGGTCAGGAGTTCGAGACCAGCCTGGCCAACATGGTGCAACCCCATCTCTACTAAAAATACAAAAAAAAAATTAGCTGGGCGTGGAGGCAGGTGCCTGTAATCCCAGCTACTCAGAGGCCCAGAGGCTAAGGCAGGAGAATCACTTGAATCCAGGAGGCGGAGACTCAAAAAAAAAAACAAACCCCAAAATATTGAAACAAAGTTACTCACCCCCTTAGGCTGGGGAGACCACTTTTGACTAGAAAACTATCTTTTAAGGCTAATATCCTGAATGTTGCCACTCGGCACAAACGGTCCCAAGCCCAGATTGCAGCCCCTGGAGTGAGAGGACCTCCCCAGCCCGCCTTGTAAAATCCTGGCAGTTGAGGGCTCCGCGCTGTCCCTCCCCTCCACACCGCGCTTCTGGGACAGGCTGCCAGGCTTGCCGTCCCTACACTCACTCACTCACCAGTCAGAGTGGATTGGGGCCCACTCTAACGGCCTCGGTTGAACTTAATCACCTCTTTAAAGGCCCTATTTCCAGAGTCACTGGGGGTTAGTGGTTCACTGTATGAATTTGGAAGGGGACACAATCAGGTGCCTCTTGATGCCTCAGCAGTTGAGGAGTTCACTATTAACCAAGATGCTCCCCATTGGCGTCCGGTGCCTTTTTATTTTCTTGAGACAGAGTCTCGCTCTGTCACCCAGGCTGGAGTGCAATGGCGTGATCTCGGCTCACTGCAACCTCCACCTCCCAGGTTCAAGCAATTCTCCTGCCTCAGCCCCCCGAGTAGCTGGGACTACAGGTGCACGCCACCATGCCTGGCTAATTTTTGTAGTTTTAGTAGAGACGGGGTTTGGCCATGTTGGCCAGGCTGGTCTCAAACTCCTGGCCTCATGTGATCTGCCTGCCTCGGGCTCCCAAAGTGCTGGGATTACAGGCGTGAGCCACTGCACCCAGCCTCAGGTGATTTTTGAGAAGATACCTGACGCGAAGAGTAAGCTTTCCTCTCCAGCCCCCATGACCCCAGGCACACTCACCATCTCCTTGTCTCCTCTCAGATGACCTACTGGGTACCTGCAGGATAGCCTTAGTGCTCACCCGATTGCACTTCCTAAGGTAAAGCTTGTCCTACCTGTCTTTGGCGCCCTGGTTACCATCGCAGTTCCCCAAACACTAAGCAATTGATTGCAGAGGCACTGTGGTGCAGGCCAAGAGCTGCCTGAAAGTGATGAAAACCTGGGAGTGGGGGAAAACCAGGACAGGGATCCAAGAGGGAGTGAGAGAGTAACAGGAAATAATCCACCTTCCCCTCAGCTTCCTAGTGACCTCCTCCTACGCAAGTGTGCACTTCCAAGTCATAGCAAGATGCAAGACAATTTCCGATTTGAAAATGCACACGGAAAACAACAGAAATGCCTGATTTTTTTATGATTCTTTCACATTTATTTGGAATTCATAATTCTTAAAATGTAGTGTCAGTATGTTTGACCAAAAAAACAAGCAGGGGGTGGAGGAGATTGGAACACAGCACTCTCACATTCCAGGGAAAGCCAGGAGTGAACTTGCTCTGGTGCTACCTCAGGACACAGAGTTGTCCACATCAACTCTTTTTTTTTTTTTTTTTTTTTTTTGAGACGGAGTCTCGCTCTGTCGCCCAGGCTGGAGTGCAGTGGCGCGATCTCGGCTCACTGCAAGCTCCGCCTCCCGGGTTCACGCCATTCTCCTGCCTCAGCCTCCCGAGTAGCTGGGACCACAGGCGCCCGCCACCACGCCCGGCTAATTTTTTGTATTTTCAGTAGAGACGGGGTTTCACCGTGTTAGCCAGGATGGTCTCGATCTCCTGACCTCGTGATCCTCCCGCCTCGGCCTCCCAAAGTACATCAACTCTTTACAAGTAAATCTTGTAGAAAGCTCTAAGAGGAGTTAAATCTGCTAAATAGGCCATGGTGGTTGTCTAAGGCGTGAGGCCTGATGTGAACTAATGAAGGGGAATGAAGGAGGACAGAGGGGTTGGCTGGTAAACTCTCTGAACTGAAATTCGCCCTTCCTAGTCAAGACTGGCCATTGTTATGTCAGGGAATTTGTCTTCAGTCTTCTCTAACTGTACTTTTCCTTTTGCTTTAAGCATACTCTTCCCAGTCTCTTCTCTTTTTTTTTAGAGAGAGAGACAGGGTCTTGCTCTGTCACCCAGGCTGGAGTGCAATGGCACAATCATAGCTCACTGTATCCTTGAACTCCTGAGCTCAAGCGATGCTCCCACCTCGACCTCCCAAAGTCATTGGATTACAGGCATGAGCCACTCCACCCAGCCCCCAGTCTCGTCTTTAAAGACTTTTTGGGGGATTGAATTGTGTCCTTCAAAAAGATATGTTGACATCCTGACCCCTAGTACCTGTGAATGTGACTTTATTTGAAAATAGGGTCTCTGCCAATGTATTCAAGTTGAGATCTTTAGGGTTGGCCCTAATCTAATAAGAATGGTGTCCTTAAAAGAAGAGGAAAATGCAGGCTGGGCACAGTGGCTCACGCCTGTCATCCCAGCACTTTGGGAGGCCGAGGCAGGTGGATCACCTGAGGTCAGGAGTTCAAGACCAGCCTGGGCAGCATGGTGAAACCCGTGAATCTACTAAAAATACAAAAATTAGCCAAGTGTGATGGCACATGCCTGTAATTCCAGCTACTCAGGAGGCTGAGGCAGGAGAATCACTTGAACCCAGGAGGCAGTGGTTGCAGTGAGCCGAGGTGGCGCGATTGCACTCCAGCCTGGGAGACAGAGTGAGACTCGGTCTCAAAAAAACAAACTAACAAACAAACAAAAGAATATGCCAAGTGAAGACAGAGACACAAAGTGGAGAATGCCAAATGATGACAGCAACAGATATTAGACTGATGGGTCTACAAGCCAAGAAGGAAAGATCGGCAGGGACCACCAGAGCTAGGAAAAGGCAAGGTAGGTTTCTGTCCAGAGTCTCAGAGGGAGAATGAACCTCTGACACCTTAATCTTGAACTTCTAGTTTCAGACCTGTGAGAGAACACATCTATGATGGTTTAAGCCAGCAGTTTGTGGCAGCCCTAGGAAAGTAAGAGAAAGACAAACCTCCTGGAAGCAGTGTCTATACCAGCGACTCTACTTCATCGACTCCCATTCACTCCTCAACTCAGTAGAAACTGGCTGCCACAACTCCATAGAGACCACTTTGCCAAGGTCACCAATATCCTGGTTGTCAACAGATCTAGTGGATTCTTCATAGACTCTCTCGTTACCTCCTGGCAGCATCCTCTTCCTCTGCCCTTCTCTAACATGTCACTGTCCATCAGTCAGAGTTCTGTCTTGGTTCCTTTCTCTTCTAATGTTAAGCACTCAGTGGGAGAGCCTATCTATAATTCAACACACAGGTGATAACCATAACCATGAGAGTGGCCCTGACAGTATATGCCCAAAACCCAACTCACCCAAATCTCCTCCACCTTACATCTACTGTATCTCAAGAAATGGCTTCGCAACCTATCCTCTTGCTCTAGCCAGAAACCTAAGTACCACCCTTCAGCTTACCCTCTTACCCTCCACATCCAATTGATAAATGATTTCCTCCTAAATATTTTCCTATCTACTATCTCTGCCAAAAGGCTATGGCAAGCCACTAGCCTGCATTTCTCAGCTGCATTGTTGCAAGATCCTCCCAGCTGTAGCTATGCCCTATTCCACCACATTATTTCTTTCTAAAACATAAATATGATGTGTCACTCTGCTTGAAAACACTACTGTCGACTGGGTGCAGTGGCTCACGCCTGTAATTCCTGCACTTTGGGAAGTAGAGGCAGACAGATGGCTTGAGGTCAGGAGTTTGAGACTAGCCTGGCCTCCATGGTGAAACCCTGTCTCTACTAAAAATACAAAAAAATTAGCCAGGCATGGTGGCAGGTGCCTGTAATCCCAGCTACTCAGGAGGCTGAGGTGGGAGAATCGCTTGAACCTGGGAGGCAGAGGTTGCAGTGAGACAAGATCACACCACTGCACTCCAGCCTGGCAACAGAGAGAGACTCCACCTCAAAAAATAAAATTAAATAAAATCCCTTAATTGAGTAGCTAATATGCAACAGAAATTAGTTTCTCACAGTTCTGAAGGCTAAGAAACCCATCAAGATCCCAGCAGTGTCTTGGGAGGGCTTACTTTCTTGTTCAGAGATGGTGCCTTCTCACTGTGTCCTCATGTGGTGAAACGGGAGAGGGGTCTCTCTGGGACCTCTTTTATGAGGGCATTAGTCCCATTCATGAGGGCTCTATCCCCATGACCTAAACACCTCCCAAAGGCCCCACCTCCTAATACCATCATCTGGGGGATTAGCATTTCAACATGTGAATGTGGGCGGGGGGTGGGGGAGGGCACCCAAAAACATTCAGACCATTCAGACCATTTTCTTTTCTTCCCCCTAGGCGGACCAGGTGTCTGCCTGGTCCGTGTGTGTGTGTGTGTGTGTGGCAAGAAAGCTTAAGATCTATCCTCAGCAGATTTCAACTATATAATATCGTATTGTTAACTACAGTCATCAGATGTATATTAGATCTCCAGAATTTATTCATTTGCATAACCCAAACTTGGACCCCTTGACCAACATCTCCCCATTTTCCCCTCCCCTGAGCACCTGGCAGCCAGCATTCTACTGTCTGCTTCTATGAGTTTTGACTATTTTAGATCCCACATATAAGTGAGATCATGCAGTGTTTGTTTTTCTGTGTCTGACTTATTTCACTTAGTACAATGTCCTCCAGGTTCATCCATGTTGTCGCGAAGGACAAGCTTACCTTCTTTGTTAAGACTAAATAATATTTCATTGTATATATTGTTAAGCAGAAATGCTGTGCACTGGTGTTAATTCCTAGGAGAAGAACACCGTGCACCAGTTACCAATCCCAGAGGAGGACTCTAAACACCTTGCCGGTTTCTGCTAAGGTTCCTAGTCTGGCAGGAGGTTTTGCACAAACCCAGCTGCCAGAGTTCTGTAAGCGTTCTTGACTCTGGCAGGGGCTCAGAGCAGATCTAGCTGCCATAGCAGTCATACCTCTACAATTTGCATTCTTAGATCTAGTCGACGAGACAGACACTCGCATAACAAGTCAGGCAAAGAAAATGTATTACCCACAGATAGACAGCAAGAATCAACAGAAGCCTAGAATCCATGGCAAGCCAGTCTCCCAAGGATCAGGAGAGCTGCATGGAGTGAATGGAGTCTCATCTGCCTGTACCTCACTTCACACTGTAGCTGAGAGACCCCAAAAGCACTCCACTCTGGGTTCTGTATCCCAGGGGCATTTGGGATCACTGAGTACAAGCATTGCAGGACCTCCTGTTCTGGGAGGGACAAGGACAAAGCCCAGGCTATTCTGAACAGTTCCTTCTTATCTCACGGCTCTGCGTTCTCAGCACATTCTATTCTTATGAGAACTGTAAGTGGGAAGGAGAAGTGTTATGTCTGCCAAGACCATTCAGGGTCCTGTCCTCCTGCAATGCATTCCCCCAAACCAGGTACCCCCTTAGCAAGGCCAGTCCACCTCACACACCCAGCGACCTCCTTGGATCCGGAGGCAGAGGTTTGTCTCTTAAGATAGATTTATAGATGTAGCACCTTGACTGACACGATCTCAGGATAACATCATTGAACTTTCACCAGAATACACTTCACTAGGCCCAGGAGGACGACTACCACAAGCAGGACATCCAGGCTGGCCTGAAGCAGAGTCTAGTCCAGGATCCCAGCAGTCAAGGCAAGAAGTTGCTAAAGAATCAAAGAAGGATCCTCAGGTGGCTCCACTGTCTGCAGCCAGTGACCCTGCTTCTGGGCCTCTTCCGCTTATGTCCCTATAAGCCTGAGGTGTTTATCCAGGTACAGCAAGAGCCATTGGCAGTAACCCAAATGCCACCCTGTTCTGCCCCCAGATAATCAAGGGCTATATCCAGTTATCCATCGCCATCTTGGCTAGTGAGCTCAGTGACCCTGTTGGCCCCAAATAGCTCCAGCTGTAGTGTGAGCTATCTCTACCACAATCAAAGACAAGTCATGTACTATTTTTTTTTCCAGAGCATGTACACCTATGCTGGGTATGAGGACATGGTCAGCAGAGTGGAACCAGCTGTCTGTTTGTCTTCCTACTAGGGTGTCTCAAGCAACCCTGCAACATGTCAA
The DNA here is from genome assembly GCF_028858775.2 of Pan troglodytes. Classification (NCBI taxonomy): domain Eukaryota; kingdom Metazoa; phylum Chordata; class Mammalia; order Primates; family Hominidae; genus Pan; species Pan troglodytes. The sequence continues at coordinate 25,347,067 of NC_072412.2, forward strand.
GAGTGTGGGGCCTTTCCAGTTTAGAGGGTCACCTTTCACAAACAGTTGAAAACCCAAAATTCCCAAACAGCAGGCCCCATTTGAGGGTGACAGGTACTCTGCAGCCCAGTAGACCCCTCAAAGGAACATATAACCCAGGGAACCACATGTCACTCTGGTCAGAGAGCAGTTGATATAAAAGTCTCTGATCCCATTGTACACAGCCTGTGACTGGTTTAGCCATGAGTTAAGTAGCAGGATAAAGTTGCAGAATCTGTGGACCTTGCTATACCATTGCTGATGTTTAAAGTCTGTCTCTGACTTTATGTCCGTATTCCAGACAACCCACATTTAAGGTGTCTTTCCCCGATTAGAACCATTGATGGCTATTGGGACGTCCATCAGATTGGCAATAGGCCACACGTGGACTATTGGCATTTGGGAGGAAATGCTCCAAATATCCGGGTGGCAGATCCTGCAAAGCGTCCAGTCACCACCTGCTGCCACTGCCGTGCCAATATTCACCAATGTGTTGTCAGTCCAAAGCCCACTGGGTATTCTAAAGGAACCAGAAGGGGAGAGGCTAGTTTCCCCAACCCTTGCCTGCTTCCTGCACTTCCTATAGTTGGAGATGTTCTTGTCTATCACTTGGGGTGCTGGCTGTCCAGGTATTGTAACCCAGTCTGTTTGTCCAGTCCTGAGGTTACTACCTCTGCAGCTCCTGCTGCCCTGCTTCTTAACCTAGACCTTCCTCCATCAGCCTTCCAGTCTAGGAAGGGGGGTCACATCCTGTACTTGACAAGGCACTGGACTAGATCCAGGTACTCCTTGGTTCCATTCCCCGCCCCTGTGCACCCAGGAAAAGCAGCACCAGGGAAAGCATGGCTTCCAGATTAGAGTCGGGGGGCTCTGCCTGGGGTACTATAATGGCCTGAACTGCAGAGCACCCCCAGGATGTGCACTCTAAAGGGAGAAAGGCAAAAGAATGGTTGGGAACACCAAGATTGGGATGCCATAGGCAGGCAGAGGCCGATCAAGCGTCTGTCTTGTCCTTTAAGAATCTAGTCACTCAGTTGCCATTCTCCTGACCAAATGCCTAGGCTGTTGGCAACAGCCTGTGAAACCGTGAAAATGTAGCAAGAGGTGATGTCAGGGGTGGCCTGCACAGCCATAACCACTGCACATAGTGTAACCCATTGGGTGGAAATGTCCATGTCCAGTCTCAGTCAAAAGATGGTCAACCCAGTGGACTCTGCCTGCATTCAGTTTCAGAGCTGTCAGTAAACCAAGCTATACCATTGGTAGGTATGTCTCTGTATCTTGGACCCCTGCCCACAGAAGGAGGGGAGGTCAAGACCAAGGGGATTCCTCTTGGCATCAAGCAGTGGTTAGAGTGATGCTAGGGGTTAGAGTGATGCAGATAAAATGCTCCAATGCTTTTCTATGCAACCATCTTCAGTTTTTGTGCTCCAGTGGGATGCTACAGGTTCTTAATTATACTCTGGAGCACTCTCAGAGCTATTTTCATTGGTAGATAAATTGCCGTTTTTGCAGGACAAGAGCTGGTGCCTCCTCATCCACAATCTTGCTGAAGTCATTTCTCTTCAATTCTCAATCACATCTTTTGAGTTGTTTTTATTTCTTGACCCAGGATCTAATCAAGGATCAAACAGCTAGCCTTCTTTAATCTGGAACAAACAGTTCCTCCATATTTTTAAAAAAAGCTTCATGACATTGACCTTTTTTAAGGCTTATTTTATAAAACTCTTCTGATAATTTAATTGAAAACACGTATCTCCAGAAGTTTTCAAAAATGCTTTAAGCAGGTGTGGAGAGAGGACACACAAAATACTTTCATGATTAACAAATTATCACACTTACAATAAAACATTATTACATAAAGCAAATAGCATGGATTGAAATGTGGTGTTTCACGATCATTCTCATGTCTATTTTTATTCTTATTTCTAGACATTTTTGAAGAGTTCAGACCCATCGATTTAAAGAATGTCCCTTATTTAGGTTTGTCTCTTTGCTTCCTCAAATTAAATTTTGATTAAACATTTTTGGCAAAAATGTTACATAGGACAGAATGCCCTCCTCAATGAATCACATCAGGGGTTATAAAATATCAGTGTGTCATTTTATTGATGATAAATTGATCATCTAATTAAAATAGTGTTTTCCAAATTTCTTCATTGTAAATGGTATTTTTCCATTTGTAATTAATAAAGAATCTGTGGCTGGGCATGCGGGCTTATGCCTGTAATCCCAGCACTTTGGGAGACAGAGGTGGGCCAATTGCTTCAGCCCAGGAGTTCAAGACCAGCCTGAGCAACAGAGAGAAACCACATCGCTACAAAAAATTAGCTGGGCATGGTGGCACACACCTGTAGTCCCAGCTACTCAGGAGGCTAAGGTAGGAGGATTGCTTGAGCCTGGGAGATCAAGGCCACAATGAGCCATGATCATGCCACTGCAGGCCAATTTGGGTAACAGAGTGAGACCCTGTCTCAAGAAAAAAAAGAAAATCTATTATTTTCAGAAATTCTGATTACCATACACAACTTGGTATTCCACAGAACCTATTAACAGATTTGAAAAAAGAATTTCTTTGGTGACCTTGAGTAGCCAAATGGCTGGGAACATTGAGTTAGCATGCGGGCTTTGAGGTAAGAATTCTGGGAGATTTGTACCCTTTGGATACTGTGGCTGGATTTTATGCTGCTGCATAATTTTCTTTCCTGACATTTGTTTTTGAGCCAAGTACAGCCTTTCCCCCAGTTTAGCCTCTGCTGAAAGGCACTTTAAAATGTGTTTGAACACTGAACTATTCAAGTCAAAAAGACATGCTGCTTTTGCTCTAAAAGTATTTGAGGCTTAAAAATCAGCAAAACTACAATAGTATCATTCAGTTTGTTTTCAAATGGGAAAAACTTGTAAAACTTGACACACAAGAACAGATTCACTAATTTTTTTCCCTTTATAGAGTATTGACCATGACATTACAGAGAAATACAATAAATTGTGAAGGAAGCCTCACAATTTAGAAGCGCCAATGTGAGGAGCTCAAAATCAATGAGACATGTAAAGCAATTCTGCTTTTTCTTCCTTCCTTTCTTTCCCCACTCTGCCTAGACACTTTGGGCATCTGTGTATATTTGCTGGTAGGTGTTTTATTTGTGAGATAGGATGGGGATCAGGACTCTTATTCACTTATGATCATTTGCCTCCCTGCGTATATCCATAGTAGATTGTGAGCAACTTGAAGGTAGGAGCAGCTTAAACAGATTCTGAAACATATTACTTTTTGCAGAAGTGAAACTGAGAAGGTAAAATGGCATGTTAGTCATGCAGTAAAAAATAGTTTTGGACTAATACAGAATAGCAACTGAATTATTTATATATACAATTCGCAGCTTAGCAAACAATTTCATGGTTGACTGCATTCTGTGCTATACTTTTCACTCATATTCTCACAGAAAGTATAGATTACTTTGCTGGAAAATTCATAAAAAATCCACAATATAGTCCTCAAATTATTTATATATATTTTTATATATATAAAATATGTTTTTTATAATTATTTATATATTATATGTAATATATACAATATTTTTTATAATTATTTACATATATACATACTGGTGGAGCTGCCCTCCACCAGCAGATAAATAAAATATATATATATATATATATATATATATTTTTTTTTTTTTTTTTTTTGAGACAGAGTCTCGCTCTGTTGCCCAGGCTGGAGTGCAGTGACACGATCTCGGCTCACTGCAAGCTCCGTCTCCCAGGTTCACGCCATTCTCCTGCCTCAGCCTCCCGAGTAGCTGGGGCCACAGGTGCCCGCCACCACGCCCGGCTAATGTTTTGTATTTTTAGCAGAGACGGGGTTCCACCCTGTTAGCCAGGATGGTCTCGATCTCCTGACCTCGTGATCCGCCCGTCTCGGCCTCCCAAAGTGCTGGGATTACGGGCGTGAGCCACCGCGCCCGGCCTCCTCAAATTATATTTTAATCAGTCTCCCTCAGTTTAGCCTCTGCATAAAGGCACTTTAAAAGTCTTCGAACACTGAACTCTCAAGTGAAAAAGACATGTTGTTTTATAAAAATCTGTTTTATGCTTTTTGCTCTAAAAGTCTCTAAGGCTTAAAAATCAGCAGGGCATATTCTGCTATCAAAACTACAACAGTATAATTTAGTTGTCTTCAAAGTAAAAAGATTTGTAAGACTTGACATATGAGAACAGATTATCTAATTGTTTCTCCTTTACTGAGTATTGGCCATGATGTTACAGAGACGAACATTCAGTTTTGAGTCACTTCTACTCGCAGATGTTTCAACGTTTCCTGGTCCATAATGACTGCACAATACGAGTATCTCTGCCTTTTAAAGCTGTTCTGGCTTAAAACAATGCCTCACCTTACATTTTCTATGAGTGAAAATAACGTAGACTGAATGCTAAGCGTACACACTGTGCAGGCCACAAAGGATAAATCTGTGGACTCCTGCAGAAGGCAGGCGATCCAAAGCAAATGTCCTTAGCTGCCCTCCACCAGTAGAGGGCAGCCCTCTCCCTACAAACTGTCTACTTAGTGAGCTCCAAAGTGCGCTGCAGGAAATTATTTTAGAACTTGTAGGTATTGTTATCATTTTATTGATTGATTGACTATTGAGACAGGATTTCACTCTGCCACCCAAGCTGTAGTGAAGTCGCACAAACACGGTTCATTGCAGCCTCAACTTCCCAGGATCCAGCCATTCTCCCACCTCAGCCTCCCAAGCAGCTGGAACAACAGGCACACACCACCATGCCCGGCTAATATTTTTAAATTATTTTTTGTACAGATGGGATCTCACTATGCTGCCCACGCTGGTCTCGAACTAATGGGCTCAAGCTATCTGACCGCCTTGGCCTCCAAAAGTGCTGGAGTTACAGGCATGAGCCATCATCCCCGACCAAGGTATTATTTTTATTTTAGCTTTTTAAAATTTCTATTTGGTGTGCTCTTTGTAATAATACATAAATATATATATGAGCATGCATTACATTTTTATAACTTATAAATAAATATATATACATATACATTTGAAGTGCATTTTTTTAAAAAAAAGTTGTTACTTGGCCGGGCACAGTGGCTCACGCCTGTAATCCCAGCACTTTGGGAGGCCGAGGTGGGCGGATCACGAGGTCAAGAGATCGAGACCATCCTGGCCAACATGGTGAAACCCCGTCTCTACTAAAAATACAAAAAATTAGCCTGGCGTGGTGGCAGGCGCCTGTTATCACAGCTACTTGGGAGGCTGAGGCAGGAGAATCGCTTGAACCCGGGAGGCGGAGGTTGCAGTGAGCCGAGATCGTGCCACTGCACTCCAGCCTGGGCAAAAAGAGCGAAACTCTGTCTCAAAAGAAGTTGTTACTTAAAGTAATGCATTGTCAACAGAAGTGTAGAGGCCATGATTCTAAACTTGTGTTCTCTACGCCTAACTACGAACCTTGTGCCTTTCCAAAACCAAAGGTCACACTTCTGGAAAGTTCCTTCCTCCCTCACATTCAATATCTATTTAGAGAACACACACTATGTCCTAGCTTCTGCTAGGTTCTGAAAATACAGTAAGAGGCAAAAGAGCCATAGCCCCTCCCACCCCGTGCCCTTATGAAACTTGCAGTCTACATAAACATAGATATTAAACAAACATAAAATGTATGTTTTAACCCTAAAATGCGATAGGGAAGCCAGTCAAACGATTTACTCGGGAGTAAGAATTCAGGTCATTCACCAAGGCGCCCATGTCAAAGCTTCATCACCCGCCTCGCGGCCCTAAAACGTGTCAGAGTCATGATATACACAATGCAGAGGAAAAGTTCAAAAACAGATCTTAAAAAGAGAAGTGAAAGCAAGCGATCAAAACATTTCTGGAAATCTGACACATCTGGAGTGCCGTGTGGAGACGCCAGGGCGCGTGGAGCTTTGAGCAGTTAAAAACCCAGACCGGGAGGCCAGTGCTTGTGCAAGACCGCGTTTCTCTGCAAGGCTGTCCCGCGGCAGGAACGCGCTCGTTGGGCCTCAGAGCAAGAGCGGGACGCGCCGGGGGGCGTCTGCGTGGCACGTGGGCCCCGCAGCCTGTCGCGCCACCGACTGGCAGTCAGCGGAGACGCTTCGGAGCAGGTCTGTTAGGGCGCGCGCACGTACACGCGCACACCGCCAGCGCGGACCCTGACGGGGCCGAGCCTCGGAATTGGGCCTCCTCGGCCGCCGTCGTCTTCTCAGCTCTCACGGGGCCTGCAGCGGCGCTATACCTTCGGCCGCGGGTAGCGCGTTCCTTCGCTATGCTGACCGTCGATCCCGGGGGCGCTTGAGCGCCGGCTCCGGGGAAGGCAGGGAAGCGTCAGGGACCTTTCTTCTTCTTCTTTTTTTTTTTTTCTTTTTTTGAGACGGAGTCTCGGTCTGTCGCCCAGGCTGGAGTGTAGTGGCGCGATCTCGGCTCACTGCAAGCTCCGCCTCCCGGGTTCACGCCATTCTCCTGCCTCAGCCTCCCGAGTAGCTGGGACTACAGGCGCCCACCACCACGCCCGGATAATTTTGTGTATTTTTAGTAGAGACGGGGTTTCACCGTGTTAGCCAGGATGGTCTCGATCTCCTGACTTCGTAATCCACCCGCCTCGGCCTCCCAAAGTGCTGAGATTACAGGCGTGAGCCACCGCGCCCGGCAAGCGTCAGGGACCTTTCTAGAGCCTTGCTTGGCCTGAGGTCCGGGGCTGGGGCTGTCCCCGCGTCCTGTTTCTGCCATCAGTGGGGCCACAGGCCTGAAGACGGCTTATACCGCCACCTTGGGCGCCTCTGCTCCTGGCTGCGACGTGGGGCGTCCTAGCCTTCGGACTGGGAACCTGATAGGAGACGAATAGAAAGGGGGAAAGCCCTGGAAAATTAAGCCGGCACAAGAAGGGGGAAACGTTTGGAGGTCAGGCAAGGCTGATGGCCTTGGGGATCGCGGAGCAGGAGGCTTAGAGGGATGTCCAGTGTGAGAATGTCAGCCCATGAGCTCTGGTGTGCAAGAAAAATGCCTCTTTTCTGGATTTCAGGTGAATTTCTGACTCCTCTGGGCTACATACGACCCCACCCTTCCCTGGCCCCATCTGGTGAACTGGTTAAAAAAGAAAAATTACCCTAGTTCTTCCTGCGGTCCCCTCCCCAGGGATTAGGCCAAGTTCTGGAAGCTTATTGGGTGACTTAGTGGGTATGTTAATGGTTAAGTAACATACCCAAGGTCTTATTGCCAATCAGTGGCAAAGTCAGGATTCAAACGCAGATCTCTTGGACTCCAGAGGCTGGAGTTTATTAAATGTTTAGCCCCAGCTCTATTTGATTTTGGGGGTTTTTTAAGACAGTCTCTATCTGTTGCCCAGGATGGAGTGCAGTGGTGCAATCATAGCTCACTGCAGCCTTGAACTCTTGGGCTCAAGCAGTCCTCCTGCCTCAGCCTCCCAACTAGCTGGGACTACAGGCGTGTGCCACCACACCTGGTTCCTAGCTCTATTTGAGACCACAGTGGCCTGAAGTGTAAAGCACACTGGACACTAGGTGTCAAAAAATAGAACTAGAAGTCAACAAGTGATCTAAAACAAGATTCTGTAGGTGTCTGGACATCAGTTTCATCATCTGGGTGAAATGGACTTGAACCCGTTAATATCCAAGGTCCCTTCAGCCCTAATAGTCTAGGAATTCTAGAGAGTGTAACTGCTCATTTGCAGGCTGCCATCCAGACCATCACAACTGTCTTGTGGCTCATGGAGACTTTCAGATTGATGCAGTGGCTCCAAGGCGAAGTGACCTCAATTGCTGATGCAAAACTAGATTCTATAAGCGTAAACTGGTGGTTCACAAGGACAGGTGAGAAGTGCTGATGGTGGCAAGGGAGGCAATTATAACAATATCCCTCCCCTTCTACCCCATCCTCCACTCCACTTGTGACAGACATAGACAAGGACTTAATTGTGGCACAGAGGAAGGGCAACTGACTCTTGAGACCAGTGAATCTGTAGTCAAAACGCACTGATCACTGTTGAATAACTACTGGAATTATCAAGAGTCTGGCTGAATTTACATTTTACTTTCCAAAACAAATATAACCAAAAATTCCAGTCACTGCATAAGCCAGAAGCAGGTGACACACAGAAGTGAAGACTGAGGGGAGCTTAGGTGAAAGCTGCAGCTATTCTCTCCCTTTTAGTGGGGGCTTTAGTTGGACAAGTCAAAAGAGAATTCTTTTTTTTTTTTTTTTTTTTTTTGAGATGAAGTCTCACTCTGTTACCAGGCTGGAGTGGCATGATCTCAGCTCACTGCAACCTCCGCCTCCTCGGTTCAAGCACTTATCCTGCCTCAGCCTCACAAGTAGCTGGGACTACAGGAACATGCCACCATGCCCGGTTAATTTTTGTATTTTTAGTAGAGATGAGGTTTCAACATGTTGGCCAGAATGGTCTCAATCTCTTGACCTCGTGATCTGCCCACCTTGGCCTCCCAAAGTGATGGGATTACAAGCATGAGCCACTGCGCCCAGCCCAGAACAGATTTCTGAAGAGGTTGTATGCAAACTGATTATTGTAGACTCAAAGGCTTACACTCCCATGAAGTAAGAGGGAGCTTTCTTAAATGTAAGATAGAATCAAAATATTCCTAGTAGCCAGGCATGGTGGCTCACGCCTGTAATCCCAGCACTTTGGGAGGCCGAGGCAGGTGGATCACCTGAGGTCAGGAGTTTGAGACCAGCCTGGCCAACATGGTGAAACTATGTCTCTACTAAAATACAAAAATTAGCTGGGTGTGGTGGCAGGCATCTGTAGTCCCAGCTACTGGGAAGGCTAAGGCAGGAGAATCGCTTGAACCCGGGAGGCAGAGGTTGCAGTGAGCCAAGGTCATGCCACTGCACTGCAGCCTGGGCGACAGAGCCAGAATCCATCTCAAAAAAAAAAAGCTTCCTATTGTAATATATCGTTGGATGAAAATATGCCGCCTTGCCTCAATTACTCTAAATCAAATAAAAGGCTTAGTGTGAGTTGGAATAAACCTATCAATGGCTTTTTTTGTTTATGTGTATCTGTGTTCATACGAAATTTCATATTTCATGCCAAGTAGGAAATGGAAAACTCCTAAAACTTTCAGAAGGGAAACTATTCTCATTTAAAGGCAGTTTGCCCCAATCTTAAGGAAACTCTGCCTGTTTTTGCTTCAGGCTTCCTTTTACAGAATCCAGAGGGGTAGAAAGTGATTTAGCTTCATCCTCAGCACATTGGGTGATGAAACTTCAGACTGAGTTTGAGACAGGTAGCATTCATCCACTCTCATTTTTAAGCTCCGTGGAGATAGAGACTTCACAGTCTGCTTAATAAACCACTTCCATGTTTGTTTGTTTATTTACACTGTCTGCTCAATTTTGCTGTAACCACTTGTGTGTTTAATAACCCTTACTCTTGGAATTGTTTTCCTGACTCTAATCCAATCACTCCTCTGACAGTTTAGCATTTTGGATTCTTAGATCTGGAAAATATGGAAAATAGACTTAAAGATCACTGTATTCATTTTCCACAAATTTGATGGATTAAAACACACAGATTAGTTTTCTTACAGTTCCGTGCATTAGAAATCCAACACAGGTCTCAGGGGGCTAAAATCAAGGTGTTGGCAGGACTGTGACCCTTAATGGAGGGTGCAGAGGTAAATCTTTTCCTTGCCCTTTCTACCCTTTAGAAACCGATCGAATGTGGTTTGTGGCCCTCTTCCTCCGTCTTCAAAGCCAGCAGTGTTGCATCTCTGACCATTCTTCACATTTTCCTCTGACTCAACTCAGCAGGGAAAGGTTCTCTGAGGACACGTGAATAGATTGGGCCCGCCCTGATAATCCAGGATCATCTCCCTATTTTAAGACTTTTAATTTAATCACATCTACAAGATCTTTTTCCATATAAGGCAACATATTTATAGATTCTAGACATTAGGATGTAAACATCTTCAGAGGGTGAGGTGGGGGCATTGTTTTTCTACCTATCATAGTTATCTCTTCCAACTCACTTCTCAAAGCTGGACTCCCTCCTATGTGACTTCTGACAGATGCTTACCTAACTCAGTACTTCCACTGATGTGGAGGTTGCTGATTCATGAAGCTGCCAAGGAGAATGTTGGCCAACCCTAAATGTGAGGAATTCTTCTGTTCAGTTACAATTCACATACATGGGTTCTTACCTTAAGCACAGGAGAAAACCTCATCTTGTATCCCCATAACACACCCACCACATGAAATTTTTAAAATATTTCAAGACAGCAAATGTTCTATTCATCAATTGAACATTTGAACACCTATGATATGTGGGTGCTATTCTAGGCTCCAGCAATAAAATGATTAATCAGCCAGACAAGGTTTACTACTGTTAATGTGACCTAATTCATCATTGTTTGCCACCTCTCTTCCTCAAAGGATGCAATGGCCAGTGGATTCATGGGTTCATCATCATCAATATCAACATTGTGATCTTTTGGTCATTTAGCATGAAACAAAAATCTATAAATCCAAAGATGCTGAGTCATATGAAATGTCGGAATAGAGTGACCATCCATAAATTAGTTCTGAGAATACAGAATCATCATCCAGCTCCAGTGTTCAGTAGGCCAAGTCTCATTAAAGGATGCCATAAAATGAGAACATTAAACACTAATAAATAGGTGATATTCCATGGAACAGCCTTTCCATTTAGAAAAAAAGACATTTTAAGTTGGAGGGCAGGAGTGGTTTAATAGATTGTTCAATACACAATGTTGAGATAATTGGCCATCTGTTTAGAAGGAAAAAAATGGCTAAGGCACATTCTTATCTCCAACCATTCATAAAAGTTAATTCCAGATGGATTAAATATATCTAAATGCATTCATTCATTCAACAAATAGTTATTAAGCCACTATCCTGTTCAAGTTGCTGTGGATAAAAAAATCACACAAAAATCTCCTTTCTTGTGGAGCCTACATTCTAGTGCAGAGTGGCGGTCAATTAATAAATAAGCAGCTTATTTATTTGATATGGTTTGGCTCTATGTCCCCAAATCTCATCTCAAATTGTAATCCCCACATGTCAAGGGAGGGGACCTGGTGGGAGGTGATTGGATCATGGGGGCAGTTTCCCTCATGCTGTTTTCATGATAGTGAATGAGTTCTCACAAGATCTGATGGTTTAAAAGTGCTTGGCAGTTCTCACTCTCTTTCTCCCGCTGCCTTGTGAAGAAGGCGCTTGCTTCCCTGTCACTTTCCACCATGACTGTTGAGTTTCCTGAGGCCTCCCCCGCCATGCAGAACTCAAGTCAATTAAACCTCTTTATAAATCACTCAGTCTCAGGTAGTTATTTATAGAAGTGTAAAAATGGACTAATACAGTTGGTGATATGTGTTATGGAGGAATAAAAGCAGGGAAGAGAAGTAGGGAACAGGAGTTTGCAATTTCATGCAGATTATTTAGGGAAAGCATTGCTATAAAGATGACACTTGAGTAAAGACTTAAATGAGGTGAAGAAGTTGGCCATGCAGTAATGGAGGGAGGATTTTCTAGGCAGAGGTAATGTGTAATAAAGGGCCCTATAATGGGAGCATGTTTTTTGAGAAATATTTAGCCTAAATGGCTGAAGTTAAGTGAGCAGAGGAACAATCATAGGAAACAAGATCAGAGAGATAGCTGGGGACGAGATCATGTAGAAGTTTGATAGTCATTTTAAGAATTTTGGCTTTTTCAAGTAAGATAGGAAGTTGCATTATATGATTTACATTTTAATGGAATCACTCTTATTTTTATATTGAAAATGGGCAAAGGCAGAAGCAGGGAGACCAGTTAGGAGGCCACCGCAATAATCCAGTGGAAAGAGAACAATGGCTAGGAACAGAGTGGTAGTAGTGATGGTGGTTAGAAGTAGTTGTTTCTGAATATATTGAAGGCAAAGCCAATAGAATTTGCTTATGGATTGGTTGTGTAGGCAAAAGAAAAAGAGGAGTCAAGGATGATGTGGCTGGAGAGTCTAAGATGGCCCCCAATTATCCCTGCCATCTGGTATTCATGCCCTTGTGTAATAGTCTTCCCTTGAGGGTAGGCTGGACCCAGTGGCCTGCTTCTAATTAGAATAATATTACAAAGGTGGTGGGATATCACTTTCATGATTAGATTATGTGATATTTTTACATCTGTCATACTAGCAGACTCTATTGCCTTCTTAGTTTGCATGCTTTGATGAAACAGGCTGCCATTTTGGAAAGGCCCATGTGGCAAGGAACTTAGGGTGGCCACTGGCCAACAACCAGCTAGGAACAGAGGCCCTCAATCCAACAGCCCTCAAGGAGCTGAATCCTGCCAAAAACAGGTGAGCTCTGAAGTAGGTCTTTCTCAGTAGAGCCTTCAGATGAGACCCCAGCCTTGGCTGATATCTTGTTTTCAGCCTTATGAGAGACCCTGAAACAGAGAACCTAGCTAAGACATGCTCAGACTCCTGACGCACAGAAACTGTAACATAATAAACGTGGTATATTGTAAGCTGCTAAGTTTGCAGTAATTTGTTACACAGCAATAGATAACTAATAAAAAGGCATCTTTTTGGCCTGAGTGACTGGTATGGATTTACCATTTACTGAAATGGGGAAAACTGGGTTAGGGGAACCAGTTTGAGCTGTGGCGAGATCAAGAGATCAGGCAGACATACTAAGTTTGGGTGCCTATTATACACCCAAGATAAGATACCGGTAAGCAGTTGGATATACAAGTTTTGCATTTGGGGGATATGTCTATGGATATAACTTTGGGAGGAATCAGCTTATAAAAGGTTTCTAAAGCCATGAAAGTTAATGAAATAATTAAGGCAGTTAGTGTACAAGAACAGAGCCTGGAAAAATTCATCATTAAGAGGTTAAAAAAAAAAAAGAGGAGCCAGGAGATTGAGAAGAGGTCAGTAATAAGGAAGGAAAGCCGGGAGACTGGTATCTTGGAAGCTACGGAAAGAGGATGAGGGAGTTAGCAACTGAAATCATGATGGTAGGTCAATTAAGATGAGGACTGATAATTAGCCAAAGGATTTAGAAACCTGGTAGACATTGGTGACTTTGATAAGAAAAACTTAAGTAGACTGGTGGGGTCTAAAGCCTGACTGGAATGTGTTCTAGCAAGACCTGGGGGAGAGAGAAGTTGGAAATATGGAATGTAGACAACTCTTCCAAGGAGTTTTGCAGTGAAGGAAAGTGGAGAGAGGGTATGGTAGTTGGAAGGGTAAGTGAAATCAAGAGAGAGTTTTTAAAATACCCTTGCATATTGAAGGAATGATCCAGTACAAGAATAAAAACTGTTGATGCAGGAGACAGTAGATATTTGTCAAAGCAGTTTTGCTGGATGGTTGAAGAATGGCTGATTGAACAAATGGAAGGGTTGATCTTAATTTGAAGCACAGACAATATGTGAGAAAAGAGCATGCATGGGCAGAGAAGCAGGTGAGTGGTAGATGTAGTAGCACAAGCTTGTAGATGTTCTCGTGTAATTATTTCTATTTTCTTAGTGAAATAGAGAGTAGATTATTATCTAGAATAAGAACGGAACAGAAAGTAATGGAATTTTAAATAATAAGATATAAAATAGTTACCTAGGATGACGGCACAAATGCACTAAGGAAATACAATATTACTGCTGGGAAGCAATAAGATTCCACATGAGATTGGTAATAATGAATTTAAATGAGACTAGTCGATATAGATGAGAACGGTCAATATACACAGATGGGTATTTTTCTCAAGCCATATTCAGGTGCTAGAAAGTGTGAGCATCAAATTAAATTTTAACAGTGGTTATGGTTTAGCCAAGTGAGTACAAAAAAGCAGGGGAGAGGCAAGAGAGTTGAGGGTTTAAGCAAGAGACTGGTAAGAAAGATTAACAAATACAAGGATAATATCTAACTCAGGTCCACTGTAGCCATTCTATCCCATCAAAAGGGAGGAGAAGAAAAACTGAAGAACACTTGTGAAGTTTACAGTCCAGAGGCATAGGCTCGCTAAAAGACTAATACCTAATAATAGGACAATGTAATGCTTCACCTCACCCTATACCTTATCATCACATCACTAAAGGCCCGTTTACTGCAGTTCCTTTTTACCCAGTTCATCATGTCCAGGTATCAAGAAAAAATTGCAAGACCTACTAAAATATTTGAAGATATAATGGCTGTATTAGTCAGGGTTCTCTAGAGGGACAGAACTAACAGGATACATATATATATATATATATATATATATATATGAGTTTATTAAGTATTAACTCACATGATCACAAGGTCCCACAATAATAGGCCATCTGCAAGCTCAGGAGCAAGGGGAGCCAGTCCAAGTCCCAAAACTGAAGAACTTGGAGTCTGATGTTCAAGGGCAGGAAGGGTCCAGCACTGGAGAAAGATGTAGCCTGGGAGGCTAGGCCAGTCTTGTCTTTTCACGTTTTTCTCCCTGCTTTATAGGCTAGCGGTGCTGGCAGCTGATTAGAAGGTGCCCACCCAGATTAAGGGTGGGTCTGCCTTTCCCAGCCCGTGGACTCAAATGTTAATCTCCTTTGGCGATACCCTCACAGATGCACCTAGGATCAATGCTTTGCATCCTTCAATCCAATCAAGATGACACTCAGTATTAACCATCACAATGGCCAAAAAACAGTATTTGAAGACAGAGCTGGCTTAAACCCAGATATAGCAGAAATACTAGAAGAAATATCATCAGTCTGGGGATTTAAAACAACTATGATTAATGGATAAAGTAGACAGCATGGAAGAACAGATGGGCAATGTAAGCAGGGATGGAAATCCTAAGAATCAAAATGAAATGCTAGAGATCAAAAATACTAACACAAATCAAGGCTGCCTTTGGGGGGCTTATTAGTAGACTGGACGCAGCTAAGGAAAGAATTCTGAGTTTTAGGGTATCTTAACAGAAACCAAAGCTGAAAAGCAAAGAGGACAAAGACAAAAAAACCCAGAATATTCAAGGACTATGAGACAATTATGAAGGTGTAACACACATATAATAGGAATTCCAGAAGAAGAAAAAGAGAAAGGAAAGAAAAGAAATATTTGAAACAATAAAGACTAGGATTATCCCCAAATTAATGTCAGATACCAAACCACAGCTCCTGGAATCTCAGAGAACACCAAGCAGGATAAATGCCAAACACAAACAAATTACACCTGGGCATATCATTTTCAAACTACAGAAAATCAAAGACAAATTAAAAATCCTGAAAGAAGTCAAAAGGCTAAGTAACTTGCCTAAGATAACACAATTAGTAAATGGCAGTTATAATTCGAAACAAGTATATCTGTCTCCAGAGCTAGTGGTCCTAACCCCTATATCATCATGGGGTGATAAGCCTCAACACCTCCCTTCTTACACACCCACACCCACACACACATACATACAATTTTACACAAGACTGCATATTTTGGTAACGTCTCTCAAAATGACCTTATTATTCATTTGACCCTGATTTTCAACCAGACATTATACATGATTTATTCATCAGCATCGTAATGAGATAAACCCAAGGTCTAATGGAAAAATTTCAAACAGACTGACATACATATAGTAGGAGACCCAAAAGAAAAACAGAAATAGACTGAGGTGTAAAAAACACTTGAAGATAAAATGGCCAAAATTTTCTAAAATTTTATCAAAACTTACAGATCCCAAAGGTTTACTAAATCACAAACAAAATACATTCAAATAAAACTATAGCTTGGGACATCACAGTCAAGCTGTAGAAAACTGAAGATAAAATCTCTTATAAACAACAAGAGAAAAAAGTTATCACAAACATACACTGCTTCTCATCACAAACAATGGAGGCCAGAAGTCAAAAGTATAAAATCATTAAAATGCTGAAAGGGAAAAAAAAACTGTCAACCCAGAATGCTATATCCAACAACAACAAAAACTCTTTCAAAAATGAGGAAGAAATAAAACATTTTCAGGCCGGGTGTGGTGGCTCATGCCTGTAATCCCAGCACTTTGGGAGGCCGAGGTGGGTGGATCATCTGAGGTTAGGAGTTTCTGACCAGCCTGGCCAACATGGTGAAACCGAGTCTCTACTAAAAATACAAAAAATTAGCCAGTAATCCCAACTACTTGGGAGGCTGAAGCAGGAGAATTGCTTGAACCTGGGAGACGGAGGTTGCCGTGAGCAGAGACCATGCCACTGCCCTCTAGCCTGGGTGACAGAGTGAGACGCTGTCTCCAAAAAATAAATAAATAAATAAATAAATAAATAAATAAATAAAACATTTTCAGATAACAAAAAGCTGGGAGAATCTGCCACTAGTAGTTCTGCACTACACTGTCCTTTAAGCTGAAGGGAAAGTATACCAGATAGAGATGCAAATCTGTAGAAAAGAAAGCAAGCCACCAGAAATGTTAAGTAGGTAGGTAAATATACAAGGCTGCATCCCTCTTCCTGTAATTTCCTTAAATGAAAACTGATTGTGAAAACAAAAACTAGCATTATAAGGTGAGTCTATAATGTAGGTATAGAAATCAAAGATATGATAACACAAATGATGAATGGGAGAATGGAATTATATTGCTTTGAAGTTTTTATATATATGAAGTGAGAAGTTTGAAATGGAAAGTTAAATATGGGAAGTGGGAAATGGGACATGGGAAGAGTGATAAGTTAAGGATGCTGAGAACTGCAGAAACTCTCAGCATGAATGACTACATCCAAACCCCTGCACTAAGAGATTTGGCCAAACTCTAACATGACTTCTGGCAGGCAAAGGCCCCATGCTCCTGGGATGATCCAGCACACTCTTGAGATCCTGCCTAGAAAAACTCAAGGCTGCCAAAGAATTTACCATTTGTTCCAGCCAACACCTGGGGAAAGGTCCCTGACCTCCCTTTCCTAGAGTATTTACCTTAAAAAGCTTACAACTACAAATCTTTTCTCTGCCCATTTGGGATATACATGTATCTCCTACAACTCAGGAGTGTCTTTCCCAAGGACCTAAAAACCATTCCTTTGAAATGTAATCATTAGAAAGCATAGGGCCTCTATCTCTCAGTCTCTGTGGGAAGGTAGAAGTCTAACTTTATAAATGGCAGTAAACACAGATGGCCTAATTATATTTACATTGGCCAACCCTTGTACCCATTTTTTGAAATTTTGTCACTTTCCTGACACTGCTCAAGCCCTCTACTTGCTCTCCCTCCCTACTCCTTCTCATGGGTCTTTTAAAACACCCAGTTACCTGTGTAGGAATCAGAATGGAACTCAGCTCTTTTCTCTACTGCAATAGTTACTGAATAAGATCCGTTTTCACCTGTTTAATTAATGTCCAACTTTATCTCTGAAAATACATTAGGCCGGGCGCAGTGGCTCACACCTGTAATCCCAGCACTTCGGGAGGCCGAGGTGGGCAGATCATAAGGTCGGGAGACTGAGACCATCCTGGCTAACACGGTGAAACCCCGTCGGTTCTCTGATCATATGGGAATTGAATTCAAAATCAATAACAATAAGGTTTTCAGGAAGCCCCCGTAACATCTTGGAAGTAAAACAAATCCTAAATAATTTGTAGGTGAAAGAAGAAATCATAAGATAATTAGAAAATGTTTTGAATTGAATAAAATTAAAAATATAAAATATCAAAATTTGTGGATGTGTATATATACATACATACACACATATGTATATATGTGAGAATATGTATGTGTGTGTAGTACGAAAGTATATGTGTGTGTATGTATATATATACATATATACACACATATATACACATATATACATATATATATACACATATATATATATATGAGAGAGAAATATTCATTTTAAGGAATTGGCCCATATGATTGTGAAGTTTGGTATAGCCAAAATTTGCAGTGTAGGCCAGCAGGATAGAGACCCAGGAAAGAATTACAGTTGTAGTTCAAGGGCAGTCTGCTGGCAAAATTCCTTCTTGCTCAGAAGAGGTCAGTGTTGGTTCTACCATCAACTGATTGGATGAGGCCTGCCCACATTATGGAAAGGAATCTGCTTTACTCAAAATCCACTGATTGAAATGCTAATCTCATCCAAAAAACACCTTCCCAGAAACATCCAGAATAATATCTGACCAAATAGCTGGGCACTATGGCCCAGCCAAGTTGTCATATAAACTAATCATCACAGCATCTATGAAAACCCTAGAGCTAACATACTTAATAGTGAAAGACTGAATGCTTTCCACTAACAGCAGAAACAAGGCAATGATGTCCATTCTCACCACTTCTACTTAACACTGTAATGAAGGTCCTAGATAGCGTTAAAAAGTTAAAAAAAAAAAGCATATATATTGAAAAGGAAAAAGCAAAAGTATCTTGATTTGCATATGACATTCAGTACCTAAAATATAATAAGAAATACTTTTAAAAGCTATTAAGTAAATTTAGCAAGGTCAGAGAATATAAGCTCAAAATACAAAAATCAATTGTACAGGTATAGGTAAATAATAAATGGTTGGAAATTGAAAGTGTGAAAAAATAACATTTACAATAACTTCAGACAACTTGAAATGCTTAGGCATAAATTTAACAAGATGTACAAAACACACTTAAAAATACAAATCACTGCTTAGAGAAATTTAAAAAGACCTAAATAAATGGAGATATATACCTATTGATAGGTTAGAAGATTCAATATTGTTAAGATATCAGTTCACCAAAGTGAGCTATAGATTCAGTGCAATCCCACTCAAAATCCCAATGTTTCTTTTACATAGACATTAACAAGCTGAGTTTTAAATGTATATGAAAATGCAAAGGACCTAGGGCAGTCAAAATAGTGTAGAATGACATAAGAATGACAATAGGACAGACTAGGAAGCCTAGAAATAGACCCACACATATATGTTCAACTAATTTTCACTGAAGAAATTCAGTGAAGAGGATAGTCTTTTAACATATGCTGCTGGTACAAATGGATATCCATATGCAGACAAACAAAATTTACCTGGATTCTTGCCTCTTGCCACACTAAAAATGATCTCAAAATGGATCATAGATATAAATGTAAAAGCTAAAAAACTAAATGAAAACAACAACAACAACAATAAAAACTGAAGAAAGTCTTTGTGATTTTTGGGATAGCCGAAGATTCTTAGGTACCACACAAAAAGCAAGGACCAAAAAAGAAAAACATTGATAATCTGGACTTCATCAAGATTAAAAACTATTTTTTCTTCAAAGATACTATTAAGAAAATAAAAATTCAGAGACTGAGAGGATAAAACATATATCTACAGACATATATTTGTATATGTATGTAGATATAAATTACAGTTGAATAATACTCCTAATACATAAAGAATTCTTGCAACTCAATAGTAATACAATAAACCAATGGAGTAAAATGGGCAAGGACACCTATAGAGAGAGAGACAGATGAAGATACATTAAAAAATAAGTACAGAAAAAGATAACTCTTATGGGTTAAATGTTTGTGTGTCTCCAAAATTCATATGTTGAAATCCTAACCCACAATGTGATAGTATTAGGAAGTGGGGCCTTTGGGAGTTTATTAGGCCATGAAGGTGGAGCCCCCATGAATTTGGGATTAATGGCCTTGTAAAAGAGATCCCAGAGAGCTCTCACCCCTTCCACCCTGTGGAAGAAGCCACTTATGAAGAAGCCAGAAGCGTATGAAGACAGCCATCTATGAACCAGAAAGTAAGCCCTCACCAGACACCAAATAAGCCCATGCCTTAATCTTGCACTTCCCGACCTCCAGAACTGTAAGAAATAAATATTTGCTGTTTGTAAGATACCCAGTCTATGGTATTCTGTTATAGCAGCCTAAACAGACCAAGGCAATACCTGACATCATCAATCATTATGGACATTCAAATTAAAACCATAACATTTCATATCCATACAAATAGCTAAAATCAAAAAGCCTGACAATATTGATTGCTAGGGAGAATGTAGAACAATTGGAATTCTCATCCCAGGCTTGGCTTCACAGGTGCTATGCTCAGATGAGCCCCACACTTGGTTTAATATTCTGCTGTGACTGTTTGAAATTCTTTTTTTTTTTTTTTTGAGGCGGAGTTTTGCTCTTGTTGTCCAGTCTGGAGTGCAATGGCACAATCTAGGCTCACTGCAACCTCCACCTCCCAGGTTCAAGCAATTCTCCTGCCTCAGCCGTGTAGCTGGGATTACAGGTGCCCACCACCACACCAGCTAATTTTTTGTATTTTTAGTAGAGACAAATTTCACCATGTTGGCGAGGCTGGTCTTGAACTCTTGACCTCAAGTGATCCACCTGCCTTGGCCTCCCAAAGTGCTGGGATTACAGGCGTGAGCCACCATGCCTGGCCTCAAATTCTTAATAGTTTTCTTTGAACTAGTGTTTTGTAAGCAAAGTCCAATAGGGCAATGGAGGATAGTGTGAGCAGAGGAGATACTCACAATATGTGTGCTGTTTCTTGCTGCCCCATTCAGATACAGTGTTTGCAGTGACCTGTGAGCATGAATTCTGATGGGCATAATGCATGGGAGTTCAGCAAGACTCAAAGTAAGTAAAAAGTAATCATGTTATTTTTCAAAAAATTAAAAATAGAATTACCATAGGATTCAGCAATTCTGTTTCTGGGTATATGCCCAAATAATTAAAAGCAGAGACTCTGGCATTGCATAACATAAAGATGAAACAGCAGTAAAATTCATGCTGATAATTAATAACATGAATAGCAAATAAAAAACACCATGACAAGTCAAGACTGCAGAAGAAAAAAGCTTTATATTTCCCATTATTTTAACAATGGACCCCACATTTTATTTTGCACTGAGTCCAGCAAATTATGTAGCCAACTGTCTTATACATCACTAGTAGGAACCTAAAATGGTCCAACCATTTTGGAAAACAGTTTGGTGATTTCTTGTTAAGCTAGCAACACACTTAATACATGACCCATGGGAGCCAGAAGCTGTTTGAACTAATTTGGTTACATTTATACACTAGTGAAGACTATGAAACAGATTTGATGATTGGCAGCCCCACAAAAACCAGGTGGAATGGAGGAGGGGTAATTCTTTCAAATGAATGGAGTAAAGGAAGCTGAGCAAGCAACAACAACGGAGGCAGAAGATAAATGGTGGGGGATGTTGGGGGAGGGGAGGAAGGAGGTAAGAAAGGTGAGAATATTCCATTTGCAGATGGCAGAGCTCAAATTTAAGATTCCTGCCAGCCTCAATAAAGCACTTGTTTGATTCATTTCTACATTAGGACACTATCTAGAGGAATGGCTTATTTAAGCAAAGAACTGCTTGTCAATTCCTGAGACAACTGAGCATGGATTAAATGTACACAACTGCATATGGGACTCTGATCCTGGGAGTATAAAATTATTAATGATTTTGCTCAAGAGTAGCATAATTAAGAGGCAGACATGGGCTCAGATTCCTAAAATAATAACTTATGGTTAAACGAGGCCCATTACATGCCATTATGTTACAACCCAAAAGTTTGGTTTCATCCTTTGAGAGCCAGTTGACTGATACTCAGTGTCCCAGCTGTGGATCTGCTTGGAAGCTGCAAGGACTAACTCCTTATTCATTATGGGGACCACAAAGAGAGGCTACTTATGAAGGTGTGTGGTTCTAGACCCCAGGATAATGGAAGAAAGAGAGGTTTGTGCCACTAGGCCCTTATTCTGAGAGCGGAGCCCTATCCTATCCATTTTGGCAGTCTGGCCAAAATGAAGCTAACAGCGGTAAACTTGGAGAACCGAGGCCTGTTTCAGGTGCTGCAGTGGCCTCTCAGATGACTTGGGCAAATGATCCATCTCTCTGTATTTCTGTTTCTTCCAGAATAAGCACAAGTAATTCTCAACAACCTACTCTTGAGTTGGTTTGAATATCAGATGAGACAATGAGCATGGAATCTCTTCAGATAAAATGAAATGTGATACAAAATTAAGATGATGTGCCAGTTATTATTCTTAGCGTTTCCAAGGGGGTGCTGCCACCCTCCCCTTCCCTTTCAGATTATTGGCAATAGGAGAGGATCAAATTAAGATCATAATTAGATGATTTGAGAAATTCACATTACTCTTTAAAATACTGAAGAATTCATTAAACAAAGATCAAAAAGTTTTGTGGCTATGCCAGGTTCCTGAAATCCTAAGAACCACTATGAATCCAGAAGAAGCATTAACTGTTAAAGCTCAGAGAGGAAATATTTTAGCAATGACACAAGGCAGCTTCTTATCTCTTGCTTCACAGCATCACTAAAAATAAATTTTAAAAAATACAAAACAAAATGAAAATAAAACTTTTAACTGATCCCCAGAAGAAAAGACTCTTCAGAAATGCTGACAGACAGAGGGTCAATGATCAAGAATAAAAATAGTATGGTACATTTAGAAAGGAAAAACAAACACCCATATCATATGGGCAGTTACTTACTGTGAACAAACCATGAACAAAAGTACCTCAAGGCTTAGGCAAATGGGCCACAAACTGGATATGAGTCAGCAACAAAAGTCCTTTTATTAATTAAGCTCAAGACTGGATACAATGTTAATAATATTTTATGCTGATGTTTATGAAGCCCTTACCACATGCCAAGGACTTTTAGTGTATACCTGTATTATCTTACTTAACCCCACTAGGTAAGTGTGATTGTTATTTATATTTTACAAATGGAAAAACAGACGACCAGAAAATTAAGGTACTTGCATAAGGCCTCCAAACCATTATGTGGCAATTTGGGCTATGAGCTGACATCTGTCACCAAAGTCTGTGTACCTAATCCCTGTTGTAAATTACCTCTCGAGAGCATCCTGTTCATACAGAGTGCAGATTGGGGTTCTCGGCTTTGACAAAGAGGCTTGGCAGACCTTAAGAGGATTCAGAGGAGAGCAGTGGAGAAGGGTTATTTAACCTGGAGAAGGGAAAACTAAGAGGTGATCCCTAGCAGTGTTAGCTTCTCTGATGGCAATTGGGATCAAGAAATAGACAATAGATTGCAGGTGGTTTGGGAGAGCAAAGGAGGATTCGGGCTAAGCCAGAACCAAATTGTGATTGTTTCTAAATGTGCTAAGGATGTTAAATATTTGTGGTAGTCATGGAGGCGCACCACTTAAGAGAACCTGCTGTGAGAAGCACGACTGACTGAGAGCCTCCAGTTGTCACACCTTTGGGTGTGACACAGTGCTCAGGCCCAGGCCATGCTTCCCCCAGGCTGCTCCTAGCAGTGACTACGCATAAAGGCAGTATTAGAACTGGGTCATTTCTGTCCAGTGGTGGCTCCTCTATGATCCTGGAGAACTCTCTTGGAACTACAATGCAGGCTGGGCGCAGTGGCTCACGCCTGTAATCCCAGCACTTTGGGAGGCCCAGGCGGGAAGATCACGGGCTCAGGAGATCGAGACCATCCTGGCTAACACAGTGAAACCCCATCTCTACTAAAAATACAAAAAAATTAGCCGGGCATGGAGGCAGGTGCCTGTAGTCCTAGCTACTGAGGCAGGAGAATGGCGTGAACCTGCGAGGCGGAGCTTGCAGTGAGCCCAGATCGCGCCACTGCACTCCAGCCTGGGCGACAGAGCTAGACTCGGTCTCAAACAAACAAACAAACAAACAAAAACTGCAGTGCAGTCTGAGGCTTTTCCTGCTCCAGCCTCCTTCCTTCCCTTTCTTCTCTGGAAGGTGTCAGACCCACAATGCAGCCTGGAGTTTCTCCTCACCTACTCCCGCTCCCTCCGCCTTTATCGTCAACAAGTGTTTCCCCAATAAATTTCCTGTATGTATAATCCTGTCTTGGTGTTCACTTCTCGGAGACCCAAACTGACAAAATATTGAGTGTGTAGAAAAGAGAAATAAGGCCGGGCGCAATGGCTCAGGCCTGTAATTCCAGCACTTTGGAAGGCCGAGGCGGGTGGATCAACTGAGGTCAGGAGTTCGAGACCAGACTGACCAACATGGTGAAACCCCCATCTTTACTAAAAATACAAAAAATTAGCTGGGCATGGTGGCGGGCGCCTGTAATCCCAGCTACTCAGGAGGCTGAGGCAGGAGAATCTCTTGAAACTGGGAGGTGGAGACTGCAGTGAGCCGAGATTGCACCACTGCACTTTAGCCTGGGCAACAGAGCGAGACTCCACCTCAAAAAAAAAAAAAAAGAAAGAAAGAAAAAGAAAAAAGAAAAGGGAAACAATAACTCCTTTGGTCTTTAAAAGCAGGCTTGGCAATTAACTGAGAACTTTTAAGTGCAGGTTCTCGAGAGCCCAAAAAGGATGTGTTTAGAAGACGTCCATCTTCTCCTAGGCCTGAGATTCTATAAGTCTGTACTCATCACCTAAATATAACACATTAAATGTTCCTAGTTTATTTCCATGTAAGAAGGGCCTAAGAAATATGACTATTCATCTAATTAAAAATGAGAAATGCCTGGCATGGTATTCATCTAATTGAGAGGTATTCAATTCTAATTGAAGTAGTTATTCTAATTGAAAATGAGAAATGCCTGACATGGCATCTTCACTGAATCTGCCGCTCTCTCTGATCTGAAACCTGCTTGACTCTCACAGATGCTATTAAAATTATTGCAAGGTGAACAGAGACCATACTCTGCAGACCATAAGCTGCAGAGCTGAAGCCTGGGCCCTCCAAAGCGGCTTGGCAAGTGCACTCAGAGTCCCTGGAGCAACATGATAAATTGGCCCAAACTTCCCCAAAGTCCTACCAAGCCAGATAGACCATGGCTCATCATTTTGTCCTGAATAGGTTAGAAGAGGTATTTCTCTGTATTGAGCTTCAGTTATTAGCCTTATAACACCAACAATTAGACATCTTCTGACAATAAGTACATGGAGTCAGAACTTTACAAAAGTCTTTGTAGTTAATAAAGACATTAAAAAATACAAGACTATTTTGCCTTGTTTCTAACCAGCCACATGACCTTGAATAAATTATTTAAGCTCTCCAGATAACCTAAGAAATTCTGAGAGTTGAGGCTCAATGTTATAAAATCACTGAAGTTGTAATCCTCACCCTGTTAAGGGGTCATTGTTTCTCAATAGGACTGGACTAGTTCAGAAAATGCCTTTCCATGGAATATATATCCATTTTCCTCAGGTGGGTGTGGTAATTGTTCCTCTCTCAGCATACTCCGTGGTCAAGATAGTGAAACCTTGCTTTTCACCTGAACAAACTGTTTAAAGAGTTTCATGTAATATATTGAACAGGAAGGTGTTTACTAACATCAGTTGCCAAGACACAAACAACTCTACTATCAACCACACAGGATAAACCCTCTTTAAGATTAAACCTAAATCCTTTCTCTTTGTTAAGAAATAAAATAAAAAGGCCGGGTACAGTGGCTTACGCCTGTAATCCCAGCACTTTCAGAGGCCAAGGCAGGAGGATCGCTTGAGTCCAGGAGTTCGAGACCAGCCTGTCACATGTCGAAACCCTGTCTCTACAAAAAATACAAAATTTAGCTGAGTGTGGTGGCACATGCCTGTAATCCCAGCTACTCAGGAGGTGAGGTGAGAGGATCACCTGAGCCCAGGAGGTTGAGGCTACAGTGAGCTGTGATCATGTGCCACTGTACTCCAGCCTGAGAGACAGAGTAACCCTGTCTCAAAAAATTTTTTAAAAATCTGAACACAGTTCAGCATTGAGCTTAATGCAGCATTAAAGTGTGAAGGGTTAACCTGCTCTACCATGCTTCAGTCCTGATTTGCTCTGCCCACAGTCAGAATAGCCACAGCCTGCCAGCCAGACCTTTGACTGGGGAACCCTTCCCATCTGCCTCCCTCCCACCACCCTCCCCCCGCCCCCCGTCCCTGCTGGTTGGGGGAGGGGAGCCAGCAGACGAAGTAGATGGATGCAGTGAGAGACAAGACAAAGAGCACACAGCCCAAGCCACCATCTGCCTGGCAGGGTGGCACGAGACAGAGTTTGGGACCCTGGTGTAGCCACTGTGGTTAAGCAGACAGTGTCTGCAGCAGGCTGTCGAATTTGAAATTTGAGAAAGGCAGGCTTCACAGAGTGTCAAACACTTGGGTTCAAGGTAAACTTGAACTGTTGAAGAACTCTTGCTCTGTTTTGTTTGTTAACTTTCAGGACCATTGGATTTTTCTGCTTTTGGCTGCACTTGAATAGTATTTCAGAAACATTGTGGGTTATATGGGTTATATACATTTTCGTGGACTGGCCTGGGAGCCTTTCCTCTCTTGCCTCAAACCACAAACATCTGATATTATTTCTATGGGAAATGTGTTTGAGTTTCAAAGAAAATCTTACAAACAAGCTTTTAATGTAGAAGCTATTTGTAAGCCAGGCTGTAACTATATACTGAAACTTCTATGCATTTGCTTATTACATATATATTGAGGGACCTACTATGTACCAGGTATCATGCTAGGTGCTGAGGATAACCAAGGGGTTCACAGTCCTTTGAAGAAGCACATAGATGGGGAACTGAGCAGGTCCACATTATGACTCTCATGGGCCCTCGACACTTTTCCCTTCATGGGCCCCTTCCTCCTTAAAAAAAAAAAATTAAAAATTTTATTTTACAATTGTGTTGGTATAAATACAATCCAGGTTGGATTATATTCTCTCTTGGTATGTGACTGGTTTTAAAAGAAATTAAAACATTTTCATGGGACCTTGAAAGTATCCTAGACCCTCAGTAGGCATTGGGCCTACTGAGCCTAATGGATAGGTTGGCCCTGGAGAGGAGGAGGGCAAGATGAGGACTTGCAGGAGTGACACCTGAGGTGACAGTTAAAGGACAAGCAGGAATTAACCAGAGAGGCCAGAGGGGAAAGGCCATTTTAGGAAGAGAGAACAGCATGGGCAAAAAAAAAAAAAGTATGAAAGGCAAGATGAGATACCCTGCGAGGGATCCTAAATGGTAAAAATGAGATTGGAAAAGATAGGCAGAGGCCAAAATATGAAGAATCTTGTGTGCTATTCTAAGAACAGTAGGAAATTAACAGGGACAGCTGAGGAGTGACAAGTCGAAATGAGGCTTGTAGAAAAATTACACTGGAATAATTGGAAACAGAATATGAGACTACTTGAGAGATGATGGCAAGAATCTATGTGAGAAATAGTGACAACCCTAAGACAATAAAAATGAAAATAACAAGTATTCCAAAGGATGCAGGTTGATTCATTGGGTAGGAGGAATGAGGAAGAAGTCTGGGTTCCTATTTGTTCCCTTCTTAGCCCTCAAACACACACCACCTCAAAGCAGCCGGCCATCTCAGATATGGGAAACTGCTGGTCTCACTTTTTGGCCTCATCTCCAAGCCCTCCTATTCTGACAACATCCTAAACTGAGTTCTCAACCTATAAGGCTTATCAGTGTCTTGGTCACAGTTTCATATGTGACCCTTGACTACACCAGTGCCGTGAATATGGGGCACTCCTGCTACCCATTCTGGCCCCTTGGACCCATGCCAGCTAAGGCAGTCCCACCTGGCCCCCACATGGATGCAGAGCAGACTTTTCTGCCTTGCTTGAACTGGTGCATGGTAGAGGCATTGGCTGTGCTAGGAAAAAGATGACGAGAAGCCGTTGTGGGGAAGATGATCACTTCCAGTCCAAATATGCTGAATTTGAGGTTCCAAAGGGACAACCTAGTAGACATTAACTAAGGCAATCACAAATGTGGTCCTAGAATTCAGGAGAATGTGCTGGAATGGAGAGGAAGATTTAGGTGTGTGCAGAAAAGAATTTACATGGTAGGCCTCAGGCTGGCCCTAGAAAGGCTTGTTTGCAAGGCTGGCTCTTAGCTGGCAGCCTGGAACTGGATTGGGGGAATACTCTATTCCCTGAGAAGGGTGGACCACTGTGCCTAAACTGTTTGTGCAA
This sequence comes from Pan troglodytes, assembly GCF_028858775.2. Classification (NCBI taxonomy): domain Eukaryota; kingdom Metazoa; phylum Chordata; class Mammalia; order Primates; family Hominidae; genus Pan; species Pan troglodytes. The sequence continues at coordinate 25,374,968 of NC_072412.2, forward strand.
ACAATATAGTTTACGCTGAACACTTGCTTTCCTCCTGGGAGTCTGGAATTTTGGTATGTGCTAGGCAGAGGGTGCCTGTATGACCAGCCCCCAGTAAAACTTTGGGCACTGAGTCTGTCACGAGCTTTTCTGGTAGACAACACTTCTCTCATGTAGCCACAGTTTGATGCTGGAGGAATTAAGTATGTCTTGTGTAACTGCTGGAACAGGACTCTTGGAAGCTTACCTGGATTTCTCTAGACTTTGTCCCATGCACCTTTCTCCTCTGCTGACTGTGCTAATATCTTTTCCCTGTAATAAATCTTAGCTGTGAACATAACTCTATGCAGATTCCTATGAGATCTTTTAGTGAATCACTAAATTTGGATGTGGTCTTGGAGACCCCCAACACAGAGATTTATCAGGAACACCTAGTCATTCAGTGTTGGGAATAAAACCTAAGTGGACCCCTCCCAAGTTACATGGTTGCAATGGACTGGTCACATAATCTGATCCCAATTGGTTGGAGTAAAGAAGGTCATGCTGCTCGATCCTACAGACAAAAATGAAGATGCCTTCTATCGTACAATGCACTGGTCTGAAATGCAATGAAAGGACAAGGGTGACATTCAAGGGAAGATTAAAGAAAGACTCCTAACTATTCCAGAGGCAAACTCTATGTGGCTAAGAGTTAGAGTCATAGAAAGATCCTCTTGACAAAATGCTAAAAAAGAACAAACCAACAAAAGACCTAAAGATTGTGAGGACCATGGCTATTCCTTTAGCAAATTGAGAACAAGACAAGATTTCTGGCATTGGATACAAGATCCTAAATACAATTGTTAAGAAACTAGTTACAGTTTTAAGGAAAGTGTATTGTCAAAAAGTCCCTAGCCTGCTGTATAGAGACCTGTGACTGTCCGGCATTATGGTAGACCCTGAACCAAGCCCCAACATTGAAGTGCCAAGATCAAAGCCATTCACCAGCATCTCCTCAAACACCTGCCTGCCATCACCACCACAAGCACCAGTAGGAAATCCTCCCTTGGTGCCTTTTCTGAAGGTGGTTCCAACAATTTATTCTACATCCAGAGAAGTGAGGCAACAAAGAGAATGCTCATGAGACCCATTGTTTCTATCATTCATCCTGCTAAGCTTGCTCAGCGAGATATGCTATTATATAATCTGTACCAGTAATCAATGTATGGCACTTCTTTCCCTGTTTTTGTTTGATTTTTATTCCATTTCACTGTATCGGGTAGGCAGGAGAAGCTACTTTTATCATTTATCCCATAATCTGCAGAATGGTGAGAAATCACAAACCTGATCAGATCCAAGCTAATGGAGGAATTGACACTACCTAGAAAACCTGAACTCAGAGGGGCTAAATTGTGTCACTTCACAGTACAGAAGCTGTATGTGATTTTGGATTGTTACCCACTGGGGAGAAGGTGAGCACATTTGGAATTGCACAGCACATTTGGAATTGCACAGAAGGTGGCTGGATTAGGATTAAGTAGGAGCATTTTTACAATTAAATGTGTGAGAAGATGTGAGATATATATATATACTGGGCAGCCAAGAAGTTACTCCATCTTCAAATGAGACATTAACACAATAGAGGAAAAATATGTCTGAAAGTCATTATTTTCCAGAAGAAATGTGAAGTTATTTTTAAAAAGGAATAAAAAATATATAGGGGCCAACTCAGAGTCTTCAGAGATTTAATACTCAAACAAAACTTGCTGAAATGATGGATCTCCAATGATCAAAAGGGCAAATATATTCAGGGACTAACACACTCATACTCACTGAAAATAACTCGCAATCTGTCTCTAGAGACTAAAGAAAAAATCACCACTGGCAGCCATCATCATCTTTTGAAACGTGGGATGATGTTCTCAACGATAGATGAATCTGGCTTCCTGGGAAATCATCTCCTAATACAGATATGCCAGCTCTCTGATTTCCAGTGTTGCACAGGACTGAATGAGAGACCCCAAGTGAGCCACCTACTACTGCAAAGTGAATTAACACCCTGGCTTTCATGTAAAGTGCTGTTTCTAGTTTCTCCTCCCCTGACCACAGATTATTCCAATGGAGAGATGCAGGAAGATTAAAAGTTCATTAGATGTTCTTGTCTGGGAGTAATATACATGAAAATGCCTCAGACTGAGCTTGTCAACTCTGGCCCTTAATGCAGCATCTTCAGATGCCTCATTCATCTCTTTCCTGGATTCATCTTTATAATACAGATTCTGTTATATCTTTTAGGGGCAACCCTTCTCCTCCATTCATGAGACAGAAGGATGTATTTGCCTATGGAAATTAGGGTAATCAGACATATGATAGAACAAAGTTGTAAAATTAGAAAAATATCTTTAGGAGGAATTAAATTAGACTGAAAACTTCGCAAGGCATTTCTACTTCTCCAGAATGCAGCATAGCAGGAAAAGCAGGAGCTTTGGAGGCAAATAGCCATGTGATTGACTCCCTAAACTCTGCCAATTACTAAGTTAGGTAGCAAAAATACTTCAAGGAGAGCTTCAGAGGTTTAAATTATGAATTCATGTTAAATATTGAAAGGAAAATAACCTCGTAAGAGTGATAATTAAGTAAGGGTCATAATGCTGGCTGAAACTAAAAAAATCTAGGAAAGGAGAAAACAGGGTAAAAGGCTGTAACTATGTGAGAGGGCGGCTGGAAGCTGGCAATCTAGAAATAGAAGTTTGCCAGACAGCCACACTATAAAGAACAAGCTCTACGGACCTGACATGGAACATAATATTCAAATGAAGGATTTCTAACTATTTGTTCTTCTCTATATTGGAACCACAAAGGGTATAATCATTGCTAAATAGAAGCTATAAATAGATTAATGGGCCTTTGTATTTGTCATCAGCCTTGTTTATTGGGAAATGAATGAAAATATTAAAGAATATCCTTTTTTATTCCCAACTGGGTTATCAATTTATGAAATTCATTAAGCTGTACTGCTGCCTTCAGGGAATTTTCCATACAAAACACAATCTACTTCTGTTTCAAATGCCTATATGGGATTTCTTTCCATGCTAGTAACATTATCATGTCTTGCAAAGGACTAAGTCAAAGAATCAATATGCCTTTATTTTTTCTGTATCCTTACTTTTTTCATTCCCCTCTTCCTTTGTCCTCCTAATTTTCCTATTGCATCAGGCCCAGGGAGGTAGAACTTCCCGAGGAATATCCCATATAAGAAATAAACGGGCCAGGCATGGTGGCTCATGCCTATAATCCCAGCACTTTGGGAGGCCAAGGTGGGCAGATCATGAGGTGAGGAGTTCCAGACCAGCCTGGCCAACATGGTGAAACCCTGTCTCTACTAAAAATACAGAAAATTCGCCGGGCGTGGTGGTGCATGTCTGTAATCCCTGCTACTCCGGAGGCTGAGGCAGGAGAATTGCTTGAACCTGTGAGGCAGAGGTTGCAGTGAGCCGAGATAGTGCCACTGCACTCAGGCCTGGGCAACAGAGTGAGACTCTGTCTCAATAAAAATAAAAATAAAAATGCTGGATTTAGTCTCTCCTCATACTGGGGGCAAATTTTAACACTAAAATAAGTGAGATGTATGAATTAAGCTATGTTCAAGATGTTTAAATTGGCATACCTTGTAACTAATTTGTGCTACCTCTCCCTCCTCCACCTAGGTGATTCTCTCTTCCACCTCTTCATACTGAACTAGAGACCAAACAACGTCTTTTTTTAAAAACCAACATTTTTACACCCTTCTCTTTCCTTTCAGTTTCATTGCCACCATTCTAGGGTAGATAAGTGATGACAACTGGTAATAAAAATAATGATGTCTTTTATCACAATAGTTCTCTTATTGGTTTCTTTGCTTCCCATCTCTCTCCATTCCATTGTGTTCTATATGCTGTAGTAGACCCATCCTCCTGGGCCATGAAAAATGATCCTACCCTATGCCACTAAAATCAAGAGACATCTAACATCTCTATAAGGTAAGATAAAAAGTCCTTAGTTTGCTATGAAAAGCCTTCAAATCTGATTGAAATCAACCTTCCCAGTCTTAGATCCTCAAACTGACCTACATAAATAATTTACTCCAAACAAAGTCACAACTTTTATGAAAACCTTTTACTCCATGCGTTAAATGCACTCCTTAACATTCCTGGGCATGCATCTAACCTAATGAATTGAACATAGTCACCAGTCAGAAAGGAAAATTAAATGTGGAGATATTTCTAAATCTCACAGAATCTGGCCTAAGTACTGTTCTTGTGATTTTGCCCAAACAGTATCACCCCAAGAAAATCCTGTCATATATTAATAAGCAAATATGAAAGTAAGAATAATAATTCACTTTATCAATTGATTTTCAGTTTCTAAGAGCAAATATGTCTTTTCCATGAAGCCAGGGACTTTTGTCTGTCGTCTGGGAAATACTCTATCCCATAACACTGCCTGGCATCTAGTATGAAATATTAGTGGGGGGTGAATAAACCACAGTGAAACAACAGAAAAACATAGTTCACATACAGTCTTTGTTTTAATGTTTATTGGTAGAAACAGATCTTCAATGTGTACTTTGTGTTTATATAAACTCTACATTCTCTTAAAGGTTTTCGTTTTGTTTTCACTGGAGATTTTTAGCCTCCAAGTGAACTTAACATATTGCCTATGCATCTGATTCTTTATAGACTTTTAGATTTTAAAACTAAATTTGAGAAACCATGCATACTGTATACCTTATTTAATAATCCAAAGAATTGTTTGCACTTTCAAAAAAGTTACAAAAAGGCTGAACACAAGTTAAATAACCTATATGATGTAAATTTTCCATTTCTGAATACTTTTTCAGTATTATATATTGCTTGCTGTCTAATAAGTTAGATTGTCAGAGACGCTTCAGTAAATTATCTCTACTTTAAAATTATATCTGAATCCCCTTTCTCTGAGATGAACTTGCCAATATTAAACATTGTGCCATATGCAGTATTAGCCCAAAAGCTTAAATAAGAACCAAACTTGTAGACTGAATATTTTAACCTTAAAATTATATACCTATATATACACCTATGGTATGCTGCATATTAAATTTAACATTTCAAGTAACATATATATAGCAAACATTCAGCCAAATACTCTTTCATGAAAAGATACTGTCCTTAAAATAAAAAGTTAATGAAAAGCTTATTTAGACACAAATGTCTAGATATAAGTACTAAGCCTATGAAACTTGAAGCTAAAGTCTGCTGTACTATTAAGAAAAAGAAGATTGATTCTTAACCTACTGAATTGTGCAGATACAAAAGTGCTTAGCATGACAAAATTACCAAAATAAAAACATTTTAGAGGTTATTTGGTTCTAGCAATATTAACTATTCTGTATTTCTGGATAATTTAACATTTGTATTTTAAATTTTATATAAATTTCTTTTTAACAAGTTTAAAAAAGCACACAAAAAATAGTTCAAACTATATATAATCTGTTATTTTTCATCCTGGTTAGCTAATCACAAATAACTCAGCAAAACAATGCTTGAACATTCAGTTCTACTAAAAAACAGTATTTGAGTAGATCCCATCACCTTACCCATTGTTTGCTATGTTGGACCCTAAAACAGGCTGCCGACAGATCGGACAAGTGCAATTCTCTGAGAGCCATCGGTCAATACAATGAATGTGAAATTCATGCATGCAAGGTAATTGCCTGAGCTTGTTTCCAGTTACATAGTCACTAATACAAACACTACAGATTTTACCTAGTTCACTATCAATACTGTTATGCTCATAGTGCCGGGTGGAAAGATTGTCAATCTGCTCTTTGGTTAAACCACGTATTCGATCATCATCATCACTTTCATTTAGTAAAAAAAAGTGAGCAAGGCGAAGAATGGGTAGTGTTCCAGTTTCAACTAAATTGTTTGGATTTCGCAACTGCCTGCCACCCCTACTGTCACTGTTTCGAGTATGAGGCTGGGTGGTCTCGTTTTCACCATGCATTTCAGTGCTGTCTCCTTGGGCCTGCCTGTCTTGAGAGGAACCTTCCCTGTGCTGGCTCCTGTTGTTATCTGTACCTAAGTTACTCAGTTCTGAGTGCATGTCTGGTAAATGCTGGCCATTTCTCTGAAGTTCTGACTCAGAATCGGCCTCCATTAGAGAACTCAGTTCTCCAAACCCAGTCATGATCTGCCTTAAAATTGACCGAAGAGCCACTGATGATGGCTCAACAAGCTCATTCTCAGAAATCCTACGAAGAGGAACTGTTATGGTACTAACATAGGTTCGAATACCTGACCGCTCTAAACGAGAAATGGTTCGGCGAAAGCCCCCACTATTGCTTTCAATAGTGACTGTATTTTCTGCTAGCCCTACTCTGGATCGAGTTCTATTTGCAATACTATCCCGATCTCTATTTTCTCCAGGACGGATCCTTCTCACTTGAAGGTCCAGTGTGATTGTTGGATGTCGTCGTACAGCAGTTGAGGATCTGCTGGATTCTTCTCCTTCTTCTACTGTTATTCTTGACACAAGCCTTGAATTAGAGAATGGGGTATATGCAGTACCTCTGCGTTCTCGTTCTCTATCTTGCTCTAAAAAGACTCGAGTTCTACCTCTCCTCCTAACAGATCTTCTAGTGGTTTGCTGTACTGGTCTACTTTCCCTTTGGGAATTATGATAAACAGTGCCACTCTGTCTCTGAATTGGTGAACGGCTTCGACTATTGGAAGTAGATCGTAATCTTATTGGCTCTAATCTTTGATTTGTATTCCTCACTGTAACATTACTTCTAGCCCCATTTTCCCAAACATGTGCTGCTCCAAACCGTTGCCCCTCCCTTTGCCTGAGTTCACTACCACCTGATTGGTTTGTGTGACTACTGAAATTAGTGCGTGAAGCGTTAGCTCGAGGAATGCCAGCTGCTCCCCCAATTCCATTTCTTAACCTTCCCAATGTTGAGAAAGATCCTTCAGCTGGGTTTTGCCCCCTTGAAGCAAGCCTAGTCCTTGGAATGTTGGAACTACTACCATTGAAATTCACTGAGGTTTGGCTTCTTGTTCGCCTAGCCACAGGACTAGTTGACCTTTGTTGCCTATTTGCAGTATGATCTCTGTTACTATCTGAAAGTGGAATGTCTGTATAATCTTCTCCATGAATTTCAAATCCTCTATTTTCATGATTTACGTGGATTTCCAAACTAAACCGAAACTCTCCATTGTTCGGGTTTGTTCGACTCACAGCTCTCCAAGTTTGGTTCCCATTTTGTCCACTTCGAGTTGCATTTCCTGTGCGCCGAAAGGTGTTCAACCATTCTAGAAGAGAATCTTCATGTGAACTTTCTCTAGGGACTTCTGAGTCTAGAAAGCAAAGCAAATCAACTTAAGATCAATTCCTAAGACACACCTTACAGCTTTATTGAAAACTTGTAAGAAAAACAAAGTTTGTAATAAATTAAAGAACATCTGTGGATTTTAATGAATGAAAGATGGCAAAAAGACAACTTTCTAAAAGAAAAGTATGTCTACTATAAGCATATTATAAAAATTAAATTACTATTTACATAGTTACAAAGCTTTAAATACTATTTATGCAACGCTATGGAGAAATCCTCATTCTTACTTTCTATCTGCCCATTACTAGCAAAATACTAAGGCAAATGAGAAACATATCCACTACCAAAAGTTTTCATTTAAATTGCTTTATCAATATAGTAATATCAATAAAATACAAAGACAAACTTTATGTAAAATTTGTCCTGTATTTGTGGAATCTTTCTGGAAAAGCCAACTCAGTCATTTTTGCAACTAGGTATTTCTGTAATCTTAGAAATTTTTCCTATTTCTCAGGTGCTGCCAAAAATGTACACATCAAGAAATGTGAGTTTCTGAATATAACATTAAAACCACATTACTGTATTTGTCTTTGTGTGAAGCTGAGAAACCAGGCAAGTTACTTAAGGTCTCTACGGCTGATCCTTGTCTATAAACTGGAGATAATAATAGAATCAATCTCATAGGGTTATCCTGAGGATAAAATAAGACGCTATATATAACATAATTAGCATAATATCTGGCACATAAAAAGCCACCCCATAAATGTTAGCTGTTATACATAATAAAATACATTTTCTATTCATTTAGAACGTAAGCTCCAGGAAAACAAAGATTTTTGTAGTTTTAGTCACTGTTACATCTCCAGCCTCTACAGCAGTATCTAGTATAAATCAGACTTTCAATTAATATTGCTCAATTAATCAATTTAGAAATGTGTTACCCATAAACTTCTTTGACTAAGATACTGCCACTGTGCCAAGCTTAAATTTTCCATTTATAACCAGTAGACATTATATAAAGTACAAAACTTAATAAAAAGCATCAACACATTAACTACACAAACTTCAACTTCAAAGTTTGTTCTACTCAAAAATAGCTATTATAGGCCGGGCGCGGTGGCTCACACCTGTAATCCCAGCACTTTGGGAGGCCAAGGCAGGCAGATCATGAAGTCAGGAGTTCGAGACCAGCCTGACTGACATGGTAAAAACCCGTCTCTCCTAAAAATACAAAGAAATTAGCCAGGCATGGTGGCGTGCGCCTGTAATCCCAGCTACTCAGGAGGCTGAGGCAGGAGAATTGCTTGAACCCGGGAGGCAGAGGTTGCAGTGAGCCAAGATTGTGCCACTGTACTACAGCCTGGGTGACAGAGCAGGACTCTGTCTCAAAAAATAAATAAATAAATAAATAAATAAAATAGCTATTATATGACATCATTCTGATTTCATTTCATTCCTGCAATCTCTCTCGTAAGACTTTTTTAAATGCTGAAGTTGAAGCTATTAATCAGCTGTTGATGCCAATAAAATAAACAGCAACTGAGCCATATTCCAGAGATGATGAGCTATTTTATATTTGATGAGTACATTTTCCACTGAAACATATTCAAAAGATCAGTATTAATTATTGCATCTATATAGTACAACTTACATATCTAAACACAAATAATAAAATGTGTTAATGTCCACTTCCCATTTGTTTGGAAAAAGAATGAGTAAAAGGCAGGTGAACATGAATTATTTTAAATGCTACTTCCTTCTTTGATTAACATTTGATTAAGTGTAGTGATGATGGTGCATGTGAAAGAGTTTGCCAAGTACCTACTCAAAGCTACCCTACTCTTCTTCCATTGTAAAAGCATCGGAAATTGGCTCGTGGACAGCCTGGCAGTTAGGTGTGACCATGAGACTAAGTTCTCATGAATGGAATGGGAGAGTAAGCGATACATCCTACTCTCAGGCTAGTGCGTGGACCTCCTTCCTACCAGCTAGAACCTAGATATGGTTGCGACTTACCTTGATCATACAAATGGTAGCCTGGAGCAGTGATGCCCCATAAATCTTTCTGAAGTAATGAGTATGTTCTGTATTTGTGCTGTCCAATACAGAAGCCACTAGCCAAATGTGACTATTAAGCACCTGAATGTGGCTAGTATGAATGAGCTAAATTTTAAATTTTATTTGATTTTAATTAATTTCCATTTAAATAGTCACATGTGGCTAGCAGCTACTGTACTGAACAGCACAGTTGTAGAATCATTCTGTTAGCTGAGTGGGTTCCAAGAGGATTTCCTTCCCTGGACTGTTAACATAAGTAAGAAACTTCTAGCTTATTGAGCCATTGCATTTTGGGGTTTTTACATAGACTTCATGGTAACTAATACAATGATTTTGATATAATATGTGAAACTATTAATAAATACCTCTGAGGAGGGAAGTAGAACTGGTTAAGAGGAACACAAAAGTGGCTTTTCCTTTTAACTCTACATACTTCATTTAGTTTGAAGTTCTTTTACAGTACTTTCCTTATAAGAACTTTTTATATGTAAACCATCAAACAGAACAAAGAAACAAAAACAGGTTTCCTAACTCAGTCTTTCTACACGGTTCTGTATATAAATTTTTAGAAGCTAAGTAATATCACTTTAGAAAAAGTAATGTGTACATTCCAAGATTAAAAAGAAGCATGCTGGGAATTAACTTAATTGTATATTATTACATAAAGCTCTCTGAAGGCAATCTGTGTGTTTAAGACATCTTTGCATTCATTCCTCTGTCCTATACTGCTTAACCATACTGCTTTACTACTCATATATATATTATCTGAATGAGTATCACATTAAAACTGGAAAAAATTGAAGACAAACATACTATACAAGGTCTAAGAATTTCATTTCTGCAAGTGCTCCAATCAAGCCTGTTCCTTATGGAAAGGACTCCATAGTACCTCTGTAATAGGTTCCATCTCTCAAGTCAGGCTGAGATGCTAGTTGTTCCTTGACGCCATCTAACCGCTGTTGCAGTTCTTCTGATGTTATTTCTCCTAAAACAATGAAAAACTGCTCATTTAAGAATTCTGAATTAAGTTTTATGAGACCTCATGAAGGGTAAGACTAATCTTTAGTAACCTATAGAAGACAAATGTCTTATTACTTTCATATGTTCTGTAAATTGAAGACAGTTAAAAATATTCAACTGGTACAAATGTGCATCAATTCGGTTGTGCTTCATTTATTAATCTTTTATTAAAAATTATTAAAATAAGATTTAATTTGAATAGTTGGTAAAGTGCTGCCAGTTGATACACTTAGGAATCTATAAGCTGTAACTGTGGATTTTTGTCAGTTAAAAAGAAATTAAGGGAGCATTTATAGAGAAAACTTCAAATATTTACTTGAATTTTATCCCAAATACTTCATTATATGGGTCATCAATATACAAACACACAATATATAAACATACAAATTTCCATTAGTTCATTTGTAAAAACTTTATGGAACACATTGGGCTTTGGGGGGAGCTATTAATTCAGCTGAATAGATAAATTATAATACCCCAAATGAGTTCAAATTGGGTTTTAAGTCATATTTTATTTGTATAAAAATTACAAATAGGACCATATATGTAAATACTTAACACCATTATGTACATTAACCTGTTTCTTAGTTTGGCATTTGTATAATAGTGCTCCATGTCCCCTATTTTCACCTTATAAAATACAGAAGCCAGTGATTTTCTACTTTATTATACTAAAAAGTTCTTAAACTCACAAAAACAATATACTATATTTTCATAAAGAGAAGCAGGGAAAAAGAATACCAATTCTCCTTATCTTGAAATCCTTCCATCTAAATGAGGAAAAAAGGGTGTTTCCTCTTTTACCCATCTCTTACCAGGGGTGCCTAAAAGATTATGGTCTCTCATAAGCCGATAATCTTCATCATTGAGTTCATTAATAAACTGATAATAGGCCTCTTCTCTGTGGAGACGCTCTTGCTGCCATCTTCTCTCATTTTCATGATGATTATGGTCTTGAGGTAAGGTTTCTTCACTGCCACCATCTGATCTCGATCTAGACTGATTCATCCTGAGATTCCTGGCTTTCTGTTCAAACAATATAAACAGCATTCAAGGTGTTAAGTCATGGACCACATTTGGCTTTGTATTTTTAACTTGCAGTTTTTCTTAATTTTTAAATGTTGTCCCCTACCCAAATACTGTATTTGCCAAATCTTGCAGTGAGAAGCTTACATATAAAATGAAAAACAGCTTCTAGGAAATACAACACAATTGGCACTTACTTCTTTGCCTAAAGCCATTAAGTCAGACTGGATTTGGGTTTACCACACAATGCTCATGCCTGAATACCATAGTGATTATCTCATTTTTGACCATGTTGACGATCTGGAAAAGTTGATCCAGAAGTCCTCATTTATGTTTCAGTATCTGGGTACTTCACATTAATTACAAATTTTAGGCTTGAATTATGCACATTCTTCACTTAATGAGCAAAGGGATACTGGGATGATATAATGTACATTTGTTTTCAGTAAGGTATTCTTTCCAAAATAAGGCTCATGAATGTAATATTATCCCCCACTGTACTTTGTTGAGGTGAAAATCATTTAGCCTAATTAATATCTACTGAACAGACTGGAAGGTGGTCTCTTATTAAAGCTTACCAGGAAGACTTTGAAACCCAACAGGAAACAAGATATCATGTACGGCTCAAGGATTGTGAAAGTGCATCAGAGCACTTTGTATCACCCCATATCAAACCTCATCCTTAAGCCTGGAATGGTTAGTCCCAGGAGTTTCAGAATGCCAGTGAAACTTCCTGACTTTGCCTAAGAAACCACTATTTTTGGATTATATTTAAGTGTCACTCCTGAGAAGCTCACTTTTAAATTACATGGAAATCAAGAGAGAAAGATGTTTGTTTCATAAATATTTTAGAATTTCTTAAATACATCTATTCAGTAAGTCACACTAAAGCAATGGTTCTCAAACTCACTTAAGGGTATTTTTAAAAATCTAGATGCCCAAATCTCATCCCCAATCCTTGATTAGAGTTTTCCAGGGTAGGACCAGGTCTGCTGTTAAGAGCTAATTTGGGTGTTCCGCAGATGAAATAAACTCTTCCTCGACAATTTCTGGCATGTCACTAAAGGGTATGAGTAATACAGCACCTGACTCAGTAGAGGCTGGAGGCTCAAATGGCTAGGCTACCAGTGAAGCAACTGTGCAACTCTGCCTCTTGAAATACACTAGGTATTTAATAAGCAAGCTGCTTTAAATATAAGGTGAAATTAGCCCACAAGTCTAAAATACTGTTGGAGTAAGCAACTATTCAATTTCACCTGTAACACTAAATTACAAATTCAAGGATTTTTTTCACTGTGGTTATTTTATTATGTCATTTTGAACAAATGACCTAGTAACATTATCCACTCAAATATGAACTAACACTACTAAAAACTCAAGATTTCTATCTTCAGATTAAGACCATAATTAGCAAAGAGCATATTTCGTAGGTACAGCAATAATAGGATTTTTGTAATAAATAATTTTACAAGTTGAAGCCTATCATAAAATCAAGTTACCCTAATATTATTTAAAACTTGAGCTTCTCCTTAAAGGTAATTTTCTTATACAATTAATCACAATGAAAACAAAGCGAATACCTTATTTTCCTTTCAACACGCTTTTAACATATGCCATGGTATCCATCCTTCAATTGTTTGTGCCTTTTTTGAGAGCTGCCCATCTGAAGCAATAAAAGAGAGTTGAATAATTCAATAAACTGTTTCTTTAAAGGCCAGGAACGGGTGGTAGTCTCCCCACTCTGCTGCAAAGCCAAAGCAAATTCTCCAGTGGATTTTGTTAGACACATCTAGAAAATTAGATCCCCATACAATTAGGTCACGAAAACCTCCCGCAAGGCCCCTACCTTCCGCAACAAACTTAGGCCTTTCGTCCTACACTGTCACTGTTCCTGGGTTTACGCCTCCTCTCTCAAAGGCCTTCCTTCCTATCCCGTTCCCATTCGGACGTTACCAGGGTTAGGCGTCTCCGGCTTACTTCTAAACCTTGACTTTCTTGCCACCCCCGCCCTCCGTCCCGCTACTGGTTTCTTTCCCGGCCGTTGCGACGGAAGCTCGCGCCGGGGGGCGATCCCCACTACGATAAATAAAGTGGGCTCAAGAGGCCCAACCAACCTCTTCCCAACCGAGCCTCAATTAACGCTTCCCTTAGAGACCTAGATCCTCACAAGGAAGCAGGTGATAGACGGTGCATCCCAACCAATCACCAGCCAGCGGAGCGCAAAAAGAAGGCAGTTAACCAATCGGAGAAGAGATGGGTGGCTCGAAGGATGGCCTGCTTTCCCCGGCGTCTCCAGGAAGTAGTGGTGGGACCCAGATCTTTCCCTCGAGCCCACCTCTCCAGGTCTTGGGCCTTCGCCCTCCTCTCCGGAAAACGTGTGCTGTGGGCGGCCGTTCTCTCGGGTGCTGGAGGCTGTGGTTGGGAGGCGGGATAGGCTTGCCGCCGCGCCTCCACAGCCCGCTGTGCCCTCGAATTGGCCACTGAGGAGAGAAGCCGGAAGCCCGTGCTGCAGCGTGGGGTCGTCCAGCTGGAGGGGATACTCGGGAGGAAGAACGGCAGATCCCAGCCCTTCTTTCCCGACAGCCACGCCGCCCACTTGGCGGAGGGGAGTCGCTCCGCAGCCGGCCCGGAGCTCGCCCGTGCGACTGAAAACTGCGTCCGTCGGGAGCTAGGGTGCTTGGCGTCCCGCGTTCCGCCCTCTTGCGCCGCCCTTACAGTGCCTCCTCCTCGAGGCCAAATGCCCGGCCGCTCAGCGCTCGTGGCAGCCGCGTAGTCGCAGAGACACAGTCTGCTTTCCAGGCTTGGGAAGTCCCAGCACTTAACTCTGCGCCTCGGTGTCGCTTGTTTGCCAGCCAGACTATAAAGTGCACCCAACGGTGTATGCGTCTCTTTACTTCCGGGTGTAACGTACTACCCAGCCAGGCCCTTTCCCTTGCTGTGCGTTGGAACCTGGAAATTACAAACCCTAATAAATTCTGAAGTCTGTCTGTCTATCTATCTCTATTTGAGACAAGGTCTCATCCTGTCGCCCAGGCTGGAGCGATCGTAGCTCACTGCAGCCTCCAGCGATCCTCCCTCCTCATCCCAGTAGCTGGAACTACAGGCGCTTGCCACTAATTTCACATTTTTTCTTTTGTAGAGACGGGGGTCTCGCTATGTTGCCCAGGCTGGTTTCGTACTCGGCCTCAAGCAATCCTCTCACCTCAGCAAAATGGGATTACAGGCATGAGGCACCGCACCCCACTATATTTTGTGTTTTTTCACCTTCCTGCTAGGAAAGCAGTTTGAAACTCCCAACATTCCTCTCTCTGATTTTATTTCTGAGATGTGAGGCTTACTAAACTTACCTCACCATTAGTTAAGATGCTGAGTAGGTCTCTGTCTAACCTGGTATAGTCCCCTTTCCTGACATCCCTACCATCTGATGACTTCACTGGAGAGTGCTCACAATGCCGTTACTTGTTATTCTTCCGTTTGTTCTTTCATTTCTGCATTAACTTTTGAGGAACTACCATATCCCCATTATTATGCTGGGCACCTGGATAACACGCTACATGCAGTCCTTAGCATCAATGAGCTACCAGTGTAGTAAGGATCTATGGACAAGTGTTTAAAATAAGCATATGGATATGGATACTAAAATGGAAATATATAAAACAGCCTAGAAAGCCCTTCCAGATCTTTCTGCTGCTTACATTTACAGGCTGTTGTCTTGGCACTCCGAAACTGCTTGAAGTTCCGCCACAAGATATGGGAACTCCTAAGCAACCCCCAACTCCACTTTTACCTAATTTCCTCTGTCTCCCAAAACTCAGCTCAGTTCTCATCTTTAAGGAATTTTTCCTAATACCTCTGAAGTAACACCCTTACCTCACCCTCCAGCCCGATATTTACACATAAAACTAAGCAAATGTCCCTTTTGGGGGCTCCCATACTCCCTCTATATATAACCCTATTTTAGCATGTATTCATGTATTTAACAAATACTGAGTGTGACTATGTATTAGGTGCTGGTGATGACAGCCGTGAATCAGACAGTCATGTCCTCATAGAATGAAGTCCTTGCCCTCTTTTCCCATGGAAAAAGAGCCATTGAGCAAATACTTAAAATGATTTTCTGTTTTTAGGTCTTTACTACCTAGAGTCTGAACTCCTTGAGTGTGATCAAATGGTCTAGTTCATTTTTGTAATCCCAGAACTTAGCACAGCACTTGGCAGAACATTCTCCTCAGCCTACTGCATAGATGAGCAGAGAAAAGTGCAATCTTTTGGCAAACGGGATTAATGCACATAGTACAACGACTTCAGATATTGTGAACACACATCATAGAAAATAACAAGTAGAAATCATTTTTAATATCTGTGAATTTTGGAGAGTGCAATCAAATGCAATAATCCAAGTGCAAATACTTTTTGCATGTTGAGTGGAAAAGACATGTGTCTCTTCCTATTTTTCCTATTTCCTATTATATACCCTAAGAATAAAAAAAAACTATTATAAAAATGTCTAAATAAAAATCCAATCAAGTGATTTACCAGGTAGGAAGCTGCAGGTTTTTGTGAGTAGAGAGTCAGGTAATGTATGTAACTTGAATCCAACACCTTGCTTCAGTTTTTGTAGTCCAAGACAAAATGACTACAAAGAGGGGCTTAGATACAACAGCTGGAACAGACAGATGAATCATTCTGGATATCTACTCCAGGTCTCAGAACCTGCCAAGGTCTCTGGTCTGATTAATTTCTGTTTATTGGATTGGTACCTGGCCTTTGTAATGTGTATGCCTCATGTAACTCCTGGACTTTTTACAATTAGGAATACAAAGGTGTAAAATAATTAAAACCATAACATTAAAAGGATTCTCTGTATATCTGGTAAATTATGTACTTGTCATGTTTAAAAGATTTTGGCTTCATAAAACGACAGCCTTAATTACAATTTAAAACAAAATGGAGCACTCGATTTCAAGTTTTAAGTTTAAGTTGAAATCTTACTAAGTTTATGGATGGCATCAGAGCAGCAAAGAGAAATATAGGCTCCCCATATTGTTTTATTATTAGTTTAAAAATTATTATATACGATTTAAAGATGAAATTACATGTAACATTTGAAGTACTTGTGAATGAGATAAAATATTAAATTTATAAATACAGTTTAAAATGTTGGTTTGAAGATAATTAAATATGTATATGAATGAGATTGAAAGTTAGTGAAGGGCTAATTCCAAATGACTGTTAAGATTTACTATACTTGACCAGGCACAGCTGCTCACACCTGTAATCCCAGCACTTTGGGAGGCCAAGGCGGGCAGATCACGAGGTCAAGAGATTGAGACCATCCTGGCCAACACGGTGAAACCCCATCTCTACTAAAAATACAAAAATTAGCTGGGCGTGGTGGCGCACACCTGTAGTCCCAGCTACTTGGGAGGCTGAGGCAGGAGAATCGCTTGAACTTGGGAGGTGGAGGTTGCAGTGAGCTGAGATCGTGCCACTGCACTCCAGCCTGGTAACAGAGCGAGACTCCATCTCAAAAAAAAACAAAAACAGAAAGATTTACTATGCTTACCACTAGAATAATAAGAGCTGTAAACCAAACGTAAAAACCTAAGTTGTAACTAGGACATTGAATTTGGAACTAATAAGTTGAATATTAACTGTTTAAGACAAAGATTTTTTAAATAATATGTTCTTTATTTCCTTATAGCTCTTTTAACAGCCTTATTGAGATATAATTCACATACCATAAAATTTGCCCATTTAAGGTATATAATCCAGTGGTTTTTAGTATAATCAGACTTGCGCAGCATTCACCACAATCTAATTGTAAAACATGTTCATCTCCCCAAAGGAAACCCTATACCTATTAACAATTACTCTCATTCCTACTCCACCCTATTCCCAGCCCCTGGCAATTACTAATGTACTTTCTGTCTCTGGATTTGCCTATTCTGAGCATTTCAAACAAATGGTATTCTACGTCATGTGGTCTTTTGTGTCTGGTTTCTTTCACTTAGCATAATGTTTTCAAGGGTCATCATGTTGTAGCATGTCTCAGTATTTCATTCCTCAAGAGAAACTTCGGAATAGTCCTTTTCTGCATATAAAAACAACCCTCAAGGATACTCCTGATAACCAGGGTCTTAATTAGGCCAGAGATGGTCTTGGATCAGGTTATCTAGAAACGAAACCTGAGACAAGGATTGTTATTGAAGTGTTTTATTAGGACGGTGCACTCTGGAGAAGGGGATAGAGGAAACAGGATTGGCCAGGAGGACAAGGAAACAAGAATGAGCCTCCACTGATCCCGTGAAATTCACCACCAAGTGGCCTTGTTGGCCAGCTCTTTGTACGTACATGCCTGTCCCTCATTGGGTGAGATCTTCAGGGGCAGGATTGCAGCAGAACCTCATGCGTGAGGTGGCTCCTGTTTTAGCCAAGGGAAATTCTCTAGAGAAGAAGGCAGCTGAAATTGTTATCCAACACTCCCAGCAGCTGGAGTACAGATGCATGAGCTTATAGAGTGGATTTGGGCAGGAAACAAAAAACGTTCACTATGGTCCACGCTTTGTATTGCTGAGATCTTTTGCTTCTCATGTGAAATTTCTCCATCTGAGCAGTTTCTAATCCCAATTTCTGGGAAATTTTTAAAAGACAAGGGTATTGGGACAAACTACAGCCCCTGTTGCCGCAGCTGGTTCCAAGGCCATAACTGATACTTATTATCTCCCTCCTGCACTACCCTTTCTAGATTCCCCTCCACCTCAGCTAGCACTTCTGCTGGTGCAGGTGGCTTGACTGATGGATTGAACCAGGCACTCATCCCTGAGGGGTTTCAGACCCTGATTATCATGCTTTTACCAGGCTATGGTGGCTGTACTTATTCATTTACAGTTACAACTAGGCACAGGAATACCAAGAAATGCCCCCATTGGATCTCCTGAGTACCCAGTGCATTCCTCTCTGGTCTAATTATGTAGCAGCAGCCTCCACCTTGTTCTGATGGTTTGCTTGCAGGTCTTCCAACATT
Organism: Pan troglodytes; assembly: GCF_028858775.2. Taxonomy (NCBI): domain Eukaryota; kingdom Metazoa; phylum Chordata; class Mammalia; order Primates; family Hominidae; genus Pan; species Pan troglodytes. The sequence goes on from NC_072412.2 coordinate 25,393,411, forward strand.
AAGAGCCCACAGTGATCAGAGAGCAGCCATAGCTTTCAGTTTAGTGGGACTCTTACTGTGTCGTATGATGAAAGCATCCCACCTCTGAGTATAGGACCTGATTATCCCTTGATCACTGGATCCATGTATTCTATCTACTGTGGACACAGCACCATATACCAGCCATTGGTTTAAGGTGTATATTTTTATTATCCTGAAGGATAATGCTCCAACCTCACAAGGGGTTATTTCCAAGGTGGAATTTCAGCTATGCCTTCCATAGGCCATTGCTCCACTCTATCAATTTGATAGCTTCCAAGTGGTATGGTATGTGGTATGACCAGTGGATCCTCTGGTCAGGTGCCCAACACTGTATCTTCTTGCTGGAAAGTGAGACCCTTGGTCTGAGGCAGTGTTATGTGAGATCCTGTGTCAGACTGTCTGACATTCTGTAAGTCCTTCAGTAGTGGTACTGGCTGAAGCACTGCAGGCAGGAAAAGCAAACCTGTACTGGGAATTTATGTCAAACCCAGTCATGATGAAATGGGACTCTTTCCAGGCTGGAAGGACCCAGTGTAATCAACTTGCCACCCGGTAGCTGTTTGGCATTCTTGAGCACTCAGTGTTGGTCTCTGCTGCAAACAGGTCAGACATTCGATAGCAGAAGTAGTTTTATCAGCTTTGGAGAGAGTCCAAGCTGTTGGGCCCATGCATAGCCTCCACCTCTGCTACATGGCTACTCCCTCTATGGGCCCCTTGTGCGAGAACTGGGGTGGCCACAGACAGAGGCTGCCTGGTATCTGCTGGCCTAGACATCTTGTCTACACAGTTGGTTGATGCCTCTTCTGCAGTGGAAACTTTCTAATGGGCATTATGTACTAAAAGGTCCTTACACTATGTGCCCCTTCCCATAAGTGTATTTTCCTGCCTATTCTCCAGCCTTTCCCAATCTTCCTTCTTCCAGGCCCTTGACCAACAAGCGAAGCTAACATTTGTCATTGTCCATAAGTATATGGGCAACATACTTCTATGTCCAAAGTCGATGACTAAATGCACTGCTTGAAGCTCTGCCAAATGTTATGCTTTCCCTTTCATCTCTTTCAGAACCACCCCTGAGTGGGGCAGCAGTGCTGCAGCAGGTATTTCCAGCTTGCATCCACACCCAGCTGACCATCTAAGATCCAAGCTTGGATTTTTTTCTTTTGTTGTCAACTGTTCATGGGGAACTCCCCTGCGGCCATAGCTATGAGTTTAGGGAGAGGCGTTGGTACAACAGTAGCAGGTGACATGGGGGTCTCAGCCACCTATTTGTGCAGCTCACTCATGCTCTCTGGATTTGCTTGGATCTAATTGCAGACCTACTGGATTCCTTACAGGGGATTGCTGCTGCACCCAGCTGACCTTATGACACAGAGAGTCTGACAGAATCCAACTTATGATCACTCTGTGTCTCATGGTCACTTAGTGTCCCATGGTCAGATGCTCCATTTCTACCAGGGCCCAGTATCATGACAGAGCTGTTTTTCAAATGGAGTATAGTTCTCTGCAGCAGATGGCATGGCCTTGCTCCAGGATCCTGGGGTCTGTGCTGTGACTCGCCTATTGGGGCTTGCCAGAAGTACCACGTGGCATCTTTCTTTACAACAGACACCTCTAGTACCATGGGATCTGCTGGCTCACAGAGTCCAAGTGACAGGTCTGCTTGTACCAAAGAATGTACCTACTATACAGCCCTTTTATCACCCTGAGCTTCACTAACAGCTAGCAGATTTCCAAGTCACCTGATAAATATATTGCCAAGTACAGTGAATATGCTGCCTTCAAAACCCAGAGGCCTACCAAGTATTCTGCTTTTCTTCTTGGTGGTAGGAATTCAGGCTACAAGAACTTGTCTTGTACTTTGGAGGGGATGTTCCAGCTTACCCCAGACCACTGGATCTTTAAAAACTTCACTGATGAGGCAGGCCTCTGAATCTTGTTAGCCTCTATCCTCTACCTTGTAGAGAACATATTTCTTCCCCCCCCCCCCCATTTAAATCATTCTTTTTATTTGAGTCAATATGTCCAAAAAATTTTTTAACATTCAATTATCATGAAGAAATACTAAGGAGATACTTTGCACCCTTTTTTGGGACTAAGCCTCTGAAGTCCGTGTGTCTACAACACTCATGAAACATGACAAGGACCTGCTGCTTCTCAAGCGCCCAACACCACACATGGCCACCACGGTACATGGCTGGGTTCAGTGTCCGGCTGCCCTGCGGAAAGGCTGGGGCCTCTGGCCCAAAGCTTGTGACCCCTCATCTTTTCCACTGTGGTGCCTCTGGCCAGGCTTTACCCTACCCAGGGAACGACTCTACCCCACCTCTGTGAGCCCAGTGCTATCTGTCCAGACCCAGGGCCAAGGGCCCCCTCCTAGGGCCCTTCCCTGAGACTCATGGGAAACAGCCCAGCCCCCCTCAAAGCAGGGGGACAGGAGGAGTTGCTATGTACCCACGGGCGCCCATCCCTCCGGAAGCTCTCAGGGAGGCGGCCAGCAGGGATTCACCCTCCCCTCCCCACCAGCACCTAGCAGGAGGCCACATGTCCAGCAGTCACATGTTTCAAGGGTCTTGGAGGAAGGCCCAGGCTCCCTGGGGTTGGGCGGAGGCAGAGGAGGTATCTGGGTTGGACTACATGTTGATTTTGGTCCGAGACACATAGTTGCCGACGGTGCCTTGCCCCTGCATGGGGACCCCCTGCGAGGTGGGTCCTGTGTGGCTGTAGCCGGGCCCTGTGATGCTCATGGAGGTTGTGGGCAGCCTGCTCTGCTGCATGGACACGTGGCTCAGATCTGGCCCTGCATGAGGGAGGAGGGCAACAGGCTTGTGCTGATGGCGCCACTCAGGCTGCCCTGAAAGTGCAGGGATCTGACGCCCAGGTTCATGTTCTGCCTGAGCTGAGCAGGGAGCAGGGACTGCATGTGGAGAACATATTTCTTACCAAGGCATATGGAGTACTTGCCATTTCTTGCTTCTAATATCTAATTAACATGGTGTCATAAATATTGGAGACCAGTGCGATGTTCTGCAGGATGCCCAGGTTGTCCAAGTCCCTTTGGACTATATTATATGACAGAAAGCAGGATAATTAACATTGCCCTGGCAAATGAATATCACGTCCATACCATGTGGATAAAAACTGCTTCTGATCTTTCTTCCTGGTGGATATAGAAAAGAACACATTTACAGATGGATAGCGATTAGGATAGTGCAAAAGTAAAAGTAATGGCAAAAACTGCAATTACTTTTGCACCAGCCTAATACATACATGTACCAAGGCTGTAGTAATATGTTCTAGTAAAGATACCAGATCTTACAAACCAGCTGCAATGGGGCCAATATTTGGCTAAGTTCTTGGTAGTCCACTGTCGTACACTGTGATCTAACCAGTGTTTCTGAGGTCAGACTGGCTAATTAAATAGGGTTATGACAAAGAGCACCATCTCTGCATTCTTGAAGTCTTTGAGGATGGCGCTTATGTCTGCCATTCTCCGGGCCTGCAATACTCTTCTTGGTGGGAGAGGGTCTGTCTCAAGGATTACTATTGGAGTTCCTACTAAAATAGCTCTAGTTCCACAGCTCAAGGAACCAATGTGAGGATTCTGCCGAGTGCTAGGTATTTCCATTCTCCGTGAAGGAACCAGAGAAATAGCCACTGGTGGAATCCACAGACTCAGTGAATCTGTTTTAGATGGACCTGGGCCAGACCTTCAGTTATCACCTGACTCTCAGTTAGTCTTTCCTCATGATAATGCAGCCTCTCTTTCAGTCAATTGGTTCCGAGTCTGAGAAATGGCTCAGGTCTGGAAACTGGACAAGAGATCATGACTTTCCACTGGGGTGCCTGACCTCAGCCTCCTGCTAACCTATTATTAATTGCAGGTTATCTTCTATTTATATGCCTTTAGCACTATTTTTTTCTGTTGCACTATTCTCCTACCCATCTTTCTTGTTCCTAGGAACACTATATTCGATTAGTCCTCTCCATAGGCCCCCAAAGGTTAGTCCCCCGGCTGACATCCTGACCTGGCTGCCCATTACAGTAATTAAGTGGTTTTAATGGTTAAGTGCTTCTGATGGCTAAGTGGTGTCACCTGGCCTCTGCTATTCTGGAACGCTCTAATCTCCTTTGCTACCAGGAAGTCTAGCTCTGTAACAGCAATGCTGATCATCAGCCTCAGCTGCAGAGGGCAGCTTCGCAATGATGCCAGTATCCCTTTCACCACTGAGTTTCTTCCTCCATTAGTTTCCTTGGAACCTCCCGAGGAAAGTAATCACTGGTAGACTTCCTGGTGTAGACGGTAGAACTGTTTCAGCACGCCCACTTCCCTGAGCCTTTTGACCTCTTCCTCCACAGCCTGCCATGGCAGTTCTGGCCTCTCCACTTCATTTAACGTAGGCCGCTTTTCCCCCAAGCTTCCAAGAGTCATCCAGCAGCATAACAGAACCATCCCTGAGGCAATTTCCAGGGAATTATTATTATTATTATTATCATTATTATTTACCCTCATGTTCTCTGTGATGGTAACTTTCCAGGGAATGAAATCCTGTCTTGTGGGCCCCATACCCCATACAAATTCTCCCTTCCCCTGCTTGATATCCTATGCCCCTTGGTCCAGCACCTCGTAGTCCCCTCCCAGGCATTCTCCCTCTTTTGCTGGTGTACATTATCCATGTCCAGTAACACTTTGGCTTGTAGCCCCTTTCCACTCAGCACAGCAAGCATTACCCCAATTGAGTCATGATGAAGCGTGACCCCAGTTTTGGTCTGGTGTCCAAAAGTGAAAGTGGAAGGAGGGAAAACATTGTCATATAAGGGTCCGTTTCATTCGAAACTTCTGCATAGCAAGGAAAGGAGGGCATTCTCTTTTAGCAATGGGAGCGGATCACTTCTGCAGGCACATTGGTTTGGTGGACTCTGGGGGTCAAATGCTGCATCTATCTACCCAGCAATGAGATATAGCCTTATTGCACAGTTCAGAGTCCCACCCTACCCTTGCAGGGCTCTGCCTTTAATGAAGGAGATCTGCTTTGACTGAACATTAAGCCTTCACTGTAGTTCTTTGTTACAGAAAAATGTTGGGCTGTCCTGCAGCTGCAGGTGATGAGAGTCTCTTGCAATGCTGTCTAGCAGGCCCTCTGTCTCTCACACTGCACTTTTCATTCATGATTAGCTGACCTGAGCCTGTCATTTCCTCTCTTAAGCACATAATCGGTGACCAGCAGCAGCCATCCAATTCTACGGTCCCTTCAATTACTATTTTCCAATATCTCCACAATGCCAGGGACATAGCACCAGCCACTGCATTCCCTTTCACCCACATCATATTCCAGCCCACCACAGGTGAAAGGCAGCCTGTGCAGGTAGGCTGGGAACTGATGATACTCCACCAAGGTCCTAATGATCCATTGTCTAGTAGATGATCCAACTCCAGAAGTCCATCCTGCTTCCTGGAACTCCTCTGGCACTAACTATCTTAGTTGGGACTATCTGGAAACAGGGCCTGAGTCAGTGATTTATGATGAAGTACTCTTCAGGAGAGACTTTTCAGTAGGGAGGGAGGAAGAACAGGGAAGGGGAAAGAGCTGAACAAGAATTTGCCAAAGACTAGCCTGAGCTTAGGCCTTGTATTTGGAAAAACCTACCCAATCTCCCTTCGCCTGGCTAACTCTTTTAGGAGTCATAGCTCTTATAGCTCCTTTTGGACAAGATTCACTGACCTCATCGGCCTCGGCTAGGTTTTCTGTCTATGTGATCTTACAGTAACCTGCAGTAACCTGTGTCTTTCATTTATTAGATGGTATTATAATTTCCTTTCTACTTTCTACTGGTTTAAGGAAAGGAATTTTCCAAAATACATACAGTACTCCCCTCTCTAAGGATCTCAGTATGCCTTACGATGAGGGGAGGGATAGGAAAGGATACATATGTACCCACACATACATACACAAATATACACTTTTAACTTCCCGGGTGATTATATTTGCAGCCCTACCCTAAACCTTTTAATATTTACTAGCCCAGTGGTTTTCAATGTTGGCTACATATTAGGATCCTCTAAGGAGCTGTTAAAACTACTGATGCATGGGCCTGATTCCCAAAACATGCAGAGTTGATTGGTCAGGTATGGGGCCTGGGCATCAGTGATTTTTACATTTTTATTTATTTTTTGAAATGGGGTTTTGCTTTTGTTGCCCAGGCTGGGGTGCAATGGTGTGATCTTGGCTCACTGCAACCTCCACCTCCCAGGTTCAAGCGATTCTCCTGCCTCAGCCTCCCAAGTAGCTGGGATTACAGGCGCCTGCCACCATACCCGGTTAATTTTTGTATTTTTAGTAGAGATGGGGTTTCATCATGTCGCCCAGGCTGGTCTCAAACTCTTGACCTCAGGTGATCCACCCACCTTGGCCTCTCAAAGTGCTGGGATTACAGGCATAAGCCACTGTGCCCGGCCATCAGTGACTTTTTTTTAAAAAAAGCTCCCAGATTATTCTAATATGCAGTTGAGATTGAGAACCACTGGGTAAGACTATGATGTCCATGGTGGTAGATTTTTTGTCCTACTCCTCTAGATATTTCCAGGGCCTGCCTCAGTATTTGTAGTAGGCAGATAATAAATATGGAATAAATGAATAAGTGATTGCAAAAGGTAGAGAGATAAGTGCATTTTTCCCTCATGATGTCATAAGCTGACATTTAATATTAAGTCATATTTATAAATACAATTGACCTGAGCTAATTTTTCACTTTAGTGATCACAAACATCCCTGGGAGTATGACCCACAGGGAACACTCCCGTGGTCTCAAATAGCTTCAGGTAAGATCCCAGACACTCCTCAACTTTCCTGGCTTTCAGCTTTCAAAAGTAATTATCTCTGCCTTGTGTACATTAAATGGAGGTCAAAAGTTACCAAACTAGGAGCCGTGCAGTGTGGCTCATGCCTGTAATCCCAGCACTTTGGGAGGCCGAGGTGGGCGCATCACCTGAGGCTAGGAGTTCAAGACCAGCCTGGCCAACATGGTGAAACCCTGTCTCTACTAAAAATACAAAAAAATAGCCATAGCCAGGCATGGTTGTGGGTGCCTGTAATCCCAGCTACTTGGGAAACTAAGGCAGGAGAATTGCTTGAACTCGGTAGGCAGAGGTTGCAGTGAGCTGAGATTGTGCCACTGCACTCCAGCCTGGGCGACAAAAACGAAACTCCGCCTCAAAAAAAAAAAAAAAAAAAGTTACCAAACCAGGACTAGGAGCAGTGGCTCACAGCTGTAATCCCAGTACTTTGGGAGGCCGAGGCGAGAGGATTACTTCAGCCCAGAAGTTCAAGACCAGCCTGGGCAACATAGTGAGACCCCATCTCTATTTATTTAAAAAAAAAAAAGTTACCAAACTAGTTTTAGCTTCTCTTTTGGTGCACAAGCCCTGCAGAGCTGGCCGTGCTACCTCCCGAGGCAGTGTGGGGCCACAGTGCAGAACTTCTGTGGTGTCCCCACCTGTATGTGGAAGAGCACATGGTCCAGCTTGGTCTTCTTCAGGTTCCCACAGGATCCATCCAGATGCGCAAAGTAGGTGGAGAAATGTCGGAGAGCAGACCTATTAGATAAAACATCTAATTAATTAAATACACATTCTCAATTAGGTGCCAACCACTTCTGAGTCCTCTACCATCTGTAGAGCTAGTCCTAATAGAAAATCTTTGAGATAATGCAATCCCAGCAATATTTGATCTTTTTTTTGAGACAGAGTGTTGCTCTGTCACTGAGGCTGGAATGCAGTGGCATGATCTTGGCTTACTGCAACCTCCACCTCCTGGGTTCAAGCGATTCTCCTGCCTCAGCCTCCTGAATAGCTTGGATTACAGGAGCATGCCACCAGGCCCAGCTAATTTTTGTATTTTTAGTAGAGACAGGGTCAGGCTGGTCTCGAACTCCTGACCTCATGGTCCACCTGCCTCAGCCTCCCAAAGTGCTGGGATAACAGGCATGAGCCACTGTGCCTGGCCCAGTATTTGATCTTACCACTCATTTGAACAATCCACATAGTAGACACAGAAAATGAATAAAAGAATTGAGGAAAGATGAAATTAGAACACTGAAACGGAAAAAAGTTGATGAAACTTCTGAACAGGAATGAAAACATAAAGAAACCAACAACAGCAGAGTTCAGAACCCCAGGGCAGAAGAAGCCAGCCAAGGGAAGGATGTGGACATTTTGCCTCTAACCCCTAAAGAGAAAGAAAATAAAGAACACCTAAAATCTCCATTTGAAATGTTGATTTTGTTGGAAAAACAAAATATACCTCTGGATAGATGTGAGACTGATGAAATGCCAGAAGGTCTCTTTACTCCCGGTAACATCGAAGTACTGCTGGAGTACGGATAAATTCTGGTGAAGAGGATTTTGTTTGTTTGTTTATTTGAGACGGAGTCTCGCTCTGTTGCCCAGGCTGGAGTGCAATGGCCCGATCTCGGCTCACTGCAAGCTCCGCCTCCCGGGTTCACGCCATTCTCCTGCCTCAGCCTCCCGAGTAGCTGGGACTACAGGCACCCGCCACCACGCCCGACTAATTTTGTTTTCGTATTTTTAGTAGAGACGGGGTTTCACCATGTTAGCCAGGATGGTCTCGATCTCTTGACCTCATGATCTGCCCGCCTCGGCCTCCCAAAGTGCTGGGATTACAGGCGTGAGCCACAGTGCCTGGCCAAGGTGAAGAGGTCTTGAGAAAGTGTTTTGAGACGACAGCCACGAGCACTTTTTTTTCTGAAATACAACCGAATCAGATGCTAGAGTCTGTGAGATTCTAGAGGCTGCTAGAGATCTGTGGGAGCTGCATTTGGGAAGAAACCCTCAGGGCCTTGAGAGACTCACACTTCTTTTCCATTATCACTGACATAGCCGGGGAAGATCACCTACAGTGTTGGTGAGGTTTGTTGATGAATCTCATGACCTGGGAGTGGAATCTGTGGGCTTCCCACCTGATGAGGCAGATGCAGAAATTTTGGCTGCGAAATTTCACACTGAAAGTTACAAGTGGGCACTAAATATGGAATATTGTTATGGGCAGATTTACGTTATGTCTGGTGGATTTTCTTCTAAAATGGAAGTTGTTTGCTTCTAGACTTTTGAAGAAAACCCCTCAAGCTATCTACATACTCTGCTCTTCCTGTGCCTTAAGTATGTGGTTGGCAAAATCAGTGCCTGTTATGGGAGCAATTGAGGAACAAATGCTATAACTTTTCCTATAGCAATTGTTATAGGAAAAGTTGAGGAAGTTTGTTCTTTTTTCCATTGTTGGCTGCAACTGCTTTTAGAATTTGGCAATGTAATTTCTGTTCTTTTTCAGAACAGTGAAGAAAAGGGTAAAGGACTGAAGGAAATTTGCCATTCTCAGTGGACAGGCAGGCATGATGCTTTTGAATTGTAGTGGACCCCCTGTAAGCACTTGTTTTAGATGGTATAAATAGTGACCCAAATACTAGATGGAATAACTGTATAGCTGGCCAAGCATTTGTACTCTGTAGTATAGTAGCAGATTTTGATTTCACTGTTATCATTATTGTTCTTTAAAGTCTCCTATCTTTTACAAGAGCCTCTGGGGAAAATTTCTGGGGGCAAACCTCTGATTTCTTCTTTGCAGCTAACAGCTTGACTGCTGTACTGCCTGCACTCAATGAAATGATGGAAAATATTGAAGTTCATCATGAGTTTTGGTTTGAGGAAGCCACAAATTTGGCAACCAAACTTGATATTCAAATGAAACTCCCTGGGAAATTCCACAGAGCTCAGCAAGGCAACTTGGAATCTCAACTAACCTCAGGGTTACTGTAAAGAAACCCCAAGTGCTCCAACAGTGCAACACGTTCTTCAGGAGCTGAAAGGTATATTCTCAGAACAGCACCTCAGAGCTCTTAAATGCATATCTCTGGTACCATCAGTCATGGGATAACTCAAACTCAATATGTCAGAGGAACACCATGTACAGAAGTGACTTACTGGATCCCGACATGCTCTCAGCTGAGCTTCATTGTTGCAGAGTCAAATGGAAACACAGAGCAAAAGGTATAAAGCTTCCATCCCCATTTATGAAGCCCTCAATCTGCCTGACATCAGGCAGATGTGTAGGCATTGATGTGTATACATCGATGAAGGTCTCATGTATTCTTCCTGTGGTGAAGGTTGAGAATGAGTGCTATAAAAATGGACAAAAGCATTTCAAAGTGTATTTGATGAACACGTTGACTGACTAAAGATCGAGTAACTTGGCTTTGCATAACATAAATTTTGATATAAAACATGATCTGGATTTAATGGTAAACACATAAATCAACTCTATACAACTAAGTCAGAGCTTCCTACAGATAATTCAGAAACTAGTTAAAATACCCAAGAGACTTTAAAAATAGGGCTTCTCTTATAGCTGATATTTGAAAGAAAAGCTGTAAGGTGTATGTAGGCCACTTAATCACTGAGTATCTTTGTCTATAGGCCTCCCATTGAATACTTTAGCCATTGATAATCTGCCAATTTGAAAGGGCCCTGTTTGAACTCTCCTGTTTTGGGGACCTATCTGTTCTTCCAGAAAGTGACACCGAAGTTGCCAGGTTTCACTATACATGAGCTCTGCTAGTAGCATTCTTGAATTGTTTTAATTGTCATTTTAGACATAGTATTTATTATCACCATGGATCCAATTGTCGAGTATTGAGCTATCAATTCTTCCAAGAAATAAATGTTGAAGAGGTGTGGGAGGAAGGAATAAATTTTATAAAATGTTACAATGAAGCTCATGATTGATCTGTGACTAGTAGGAATTTTAAGTGTATAGCTAAAAATCCATAATGGACAGTAAAGGGAACTACCAGACAGAGAAACGTGTGAGTTTGCCAAACAAGAATTTCAGTGTAGATTTTGTTTTTACCAAATGAACTTAAAGGAACAAGTTATAGTGAAAGTTTGAATGGAAGAGCCCACCATTGTTGTTCCACGTTTGGTTGCAGCTGTCTGCATTCCTTTGTTGAGGCTACATCTTCATAAGCTTTTTATCAGGTGCATGTTCAACACTTCTGTTTCATGGTCAAGACAGAATCAGAGGCCATAGATACTGACAACTGATGTGTCTGTTTTCTTCTGTCTTTTTCAATGAGTATATCTACAGCCTTGTCTTGATTTTTTTTTTTTTTTTTTTGAGTGATAGGGCCTTGGTCTACTACCCAGGCTGGAGCGCAGTGGCGTGATCGAGGCTTACTGCATCCTTGACCTTGTGGGCTCAAGTGACCCTCCCTCCACAGCCTTCCAAGTAGCTGAGATAACACGCATATGCTGCCATGTCTGGATAATTTTTTTTTTTTTTTTGTAGAGACGAGGTCTCACTATGTTGCCCAGGATGATCTCAAACTCCTGGGGTCAAGCAATCCTTCTGCCTCAGCCTCCCAAAGTGTTGGGAGTATAGTCATGAGCCACCATGCCCAGCCCTCATCTTGGTTTATAAGCAAAACCTGAAAAATCTACAAAAAATAAGTATATGGTGGTTTGCCTAGAAATAATGCAGAAAATATTGCTATTATTTTCAGTGAAGAAAGTCAATATTGTATTGTTTATTTCACTGTAAATAAAATACAAATTTTCTCTTTAAAAAAGTTACCAAATTTTGCTTAGACTTATAAAACACAGCCCTGGCAAAAGAGTTTAAGATTAAAGCATATCCATTTTACTAAAAGAGACATTAGAACAGGGATGTACAATTTTGTATGAAGGTCAATGTTAGTGAAAACAGAATAAACATTTATAAGGACCCATCATGTTCCAGACAGCATACCAGCTGTTGCATAACAGCCAGTGAGGCACAGTATACAAAAGGAAGTCAGCAAGTATCATGGGATAGTCATCTATCTAATGGAGTAGGCATCGAGCAAAAGGCAGGTGGGAATAGGAATACCTCCTGTGCAAGTAGTGCACATGTGCCTTGTTAAACCATCTTTTAAAATATGAAAGATAGGCCAGGCACACTGGCTCACACCTGTAATCCCAGCACTTTGGGAGGCCGAGGCGGGAGGATCACTTGAGGTCAGGAGTTTGAGACCACCCTGGCCAACATGGTGAAACCCTGTCTCTACTAAAAATACAAAAATTAGCCAGGTATGGTGGCACGTGCCTGTAGTCCCAGCTACTTGAGAGGCTGAGGGAGGAGAATCGCTTGAACCCGAGAGGTGGAAGTTGCAGTGAGCCAAGACTGCCACTGCACTCCAGTCTGGGTGACACAGCAAGTCTCCATCTCAAAAAACAACAAAACAAAACAAAAAAAGAACGCCAGGCGCGGTGGCTCATGCCTGTAATCCCAGCACTTTGTAAGGCCAAGGCGAATGGATCACATGATGTCAGGAGTTTGAGACCACCCTAGCCAACATGGTGAAACCCTGTCTCTACTAAAAATACAAAAATTAGCCAGGTATGGTGGCGTGTGCCTGTCGTCCCAGCAACTTGGGAGGCTGAGGCAGGAGAATCACTTGAACCCAGGAGGTGGAGGTTGCAGTGAGCTGAGATTGTGGCACTACACTCCAGGCTTGGTGACAGAGCAAGATCCTATCTTAAAAAAAAAATTAAATATGAAACATAACATATCTAGAAGAGATGCAACTGAACTGGCTGGGAATGGGGAGAATAGGTGCAAGAACATAAAGCTGGAGGCACAAGTTTGGCATGTGTGAGAATAAAGAGAAAAAGAACAAAAAATGAGGCATGAAGCATAGTTCAGAAAGCTCAGTTTGTAACTGGCATTCATCTGTGTCATTTTTTATCAATGCTTATTGTTTATTTCAAGAGAAGTCACGGATTTCAAAGGCATTAGACTAGACTGGCCAAAACTCTTCCAGGGAAGAATTATTATCATTATTATTAGATACAATTTGCTGAATGTCTACTATATGCCAGGCCCTGCACTGAACCCTTTAAATACAATCTCTCTAACCTGTACAACAATCCTACAATCTTGGCAATATTCCTAGTTAACAAATATGAAAACTAAAGCCAAGTGAGGTTATATATCTTGCACAGGATCCCACAAATTATAAATGGAAAAGCTGCTGCATTACTAAATTTCTGAGAGGGAGACAGATGATTTGAATAATAAAGATATTTTGATCTACTTTTCTTCCCCTCCCTTTGAGTCACTATATATATATAAGTAGATCAGACGACTGTAAAATTCAAACATAAAATTTAAGAAGATGTATGAGTTTATAATGTTATTAAAGTAATGGTATTATGTAAACATTCTCAGTTTATAAATAGTACATTTTGTAAATTCATTCCAAAATGCATTGTTTGTAATTTAGAATGCCTGTTCTAGAGACAAAGCAAGCGTGGTAGTTTCCAGGCTAGCCTAAATACGGGCATTTAATATGTACTAGATCTAAGTTTTATTTTGTTTTGAGACAGAGTCTTGCTCTGTCGCCCAGGCTGGAGTGCAGTGGCACGATCTCGGCTCACTGCAACCTCCACCTCCCGGGCTCAAGTGATTCTCCTGCCTCAGCCCCCCGAGTAGCAGGGATTACAGGCACGTGCCACCACATCTGGCTAATTTTTGTATTTTTAGTAGAGACAGAGTTTCACCATGTTGGCCAGGCTGGTCTCAAACTCCTGACCTCAAGTGATCTGCCTGCCTCGGCCTCCCAAAGTTCTGGGATTACAGGCATGAGCCACCACGCCCAGCCTAGATCTAAATTATTAATTGTCCAAATATAGGTTTTACTTCCTGGGATCAGGGGTACATACTATTAAGAAACTATTAAAGGAGGAGTGAGGAAGAAGGAGGAAAGTAGAAGAAGAGAAGATTTTCTGGCGGTAAACTAGAAATGAAGTTTCTAAACTACAAACTGTCATGTTTCAAAAGTTTGTAAATTGTTTGTTGAAACTCAAAAGTTATTTTGTCAAAAAAAGTACACATGGTGGTTCAGTTTCTAACCAGCCTATAAAGCTTATTAAAGTGGTCATTTGATTGACATTTATTAATTTTTTATTTGATTTGAGCTTCTACTGTCCTTGTTTTTCCTTTTCCTTTTTTCAGCTGTTCTTTTATTATCTGTGTGACCTTCAGCAAATTACTTAACCTCTATAAGCCTCAGTTTCCCCATGTGTAAAATGATGATAACTGTAGTACCTATTGAATTCTGAGGATTAAATTAGTTGATGCCTTGCACATAGAAAATATTCAATAAATAATAGCCACTATTACTATTACTCTTATTATATTACCATCATCTGTCTTAGGTTGGCTACCTGCCACCACTCCCCCTATAGGCAGAACCTTCAACAATAATTTATGTAAAAATGATTTATTTAGGAAGTGTTCCCCAGGAAAACCAGTAAGGTAGTGGGGAATGGAACTGAGAAGGAAATGAGCCTAAATGAGGTATAATCTAAACTGACTCAAACCCAGAGGCGACACAGGAGACAGTGCAGGTCACCCCAGTTGTGTCCCAACCAGGGGCCAGGAGATCTGGGGTACTCATAGTCATTAAGTTAAGGTGGGAGTGGCTTAATTCCCAAACACTTCAGATTTGTCTGTAAAAAGTGGAGTCCAGGTTGGGCGCAGTGGCTCAAGCCTGAAATCCCAGCACTTTGGGAGGCCAAGGTGGGTGGATGACTTGAGATCAGGAGTTTGAAACCAGCCTGGCAAACATGGTGAAACCCTATCTCTACTAAAAATACAAAAATTAGCCAGGTGTGGTGGTGCACACCTGTAGTCCCAGCTACTCAGGAGGCTGAGTCATGAGAATCGATTAAACCCAGGAAGTGGAGGTTGCAGTGAACCGAGATGGCACCACTGCACTTCAGCCTGGGCCACCGAGCGAGACTCTGTCTCAAAAAAAAAGTAGAGTCTGTTCCAGTTGCCTCAGGGCAGCCCCGTTAAGAAACAAGGAAATTTGGCCAGGGGTGGTGGCTCATGCCTGTAATCCCAGCACTTTGGGAGGCTGAGGTGGGTGGATCATGAGGTCAAGAGATCAAGACCATCCTGGCCAACTTAGTGAAATCCTGTCTGTACTAAAAACACAAAAATTAGCTGGGCTTGGTAGCACATGCCTGTAATCCTAGGAGGCCGAGGCAGGAGAAACTCTTGAACCCGGGAGGTGGAGGTTGCAATGAGCAGAGATCATGCCACTACACTCCAGCCTGGAGACAGAACGAGACTCCGTCTCAAAAAAAAAAAAAAAAAAACAAAGAGAGAAATAAGGAAATTTAAGAGGCCAGGTCACAGCACTGAATGGGCATCTGCTATATCATCATCACCGTCATTGTCATCATTATCATCATCACCTCCTGTAAAACACACAAATGGCACATAGTGTGAAAGGCATTGTGTTAGGTTCTAGGGATTTTTTAAAAGTTGTAAAATATCGTCCCTTTCCTTCTACACCTTCAAATCCTTTTGAAGAGTCAGGAAGAACACACAAAAGTAAAATAAGTATATGCTAAGAGCCAAATAAATGTGAACAAGGTATATGCTATGGGAACTAATTGGCACTGGGTGGTAAAGAAAGATCCCATAGTACTCTTTGAGTTGGATCTATGAGTTTGGGTCACTATATGACACTTTGAGTTGAGATCTGTGACCTATCCTTTCGGTCACTTTGAGTTGGATCTCAAAGAATGGGTAGGGGTTAGACAAACAAAGAAGAAAAGAGTAATATTAATGGGGAAAGCAGTGAATGCTATAGGGAGAATTAATAAACTTCTAATGTAGTGCTTCTCAGCTCTGAATTCATGTTAAAATCACCAAGAGCCTTTACAAATCCCAGTGCCCACCTGTAACCAGTTCAATTACATCAGGATTGCTGTTTTCAGATCTTATAAAGCCTCTAATCCATTTCAAGTTAATTTTTGTATGTGGTATAAAACACAAGTCCGACTTCACTCTTTTGCCTGTGGATTTCCAGTTTTCCCAACACCATTTATCAAAGAGATTTTTCTTTCTTCATTGTGTATTCTTCGCACCTTTGTCAAAGATTAGTTGACCATGTATGTGTAAGCTTATTTCTGGGATTCCTATTCTGTTTCATTGACTTATGTATATGGTTTTATGCCAATACCATACTGTTTTGATTACCATAGCTTTGCAATATAGTTTGAAATCAGAGACTTTGATGCCTTTAGCTTTATTTTTCTTTGTTAAGATTGCTTTGGCTATCTGGCATCTTTTGTGGTTCCATATAAATTTTAGGATAAAAAGTATTTCTGTGAAAAATGCCATTGGAATTGTGATAGGAATTCCATTGAATCTGTAGATTGCTTTGGGTAGTGGGGACCCTTTACTGATATTAATTCTTCCAATCCATGGACATGGATATCTTTCCATTTATTTGTGTCTTCAGTTTCTTCCATCAGTGTTATAGTTTTTAGGGTATAGATCTTTCATCTCCTTCCTTAAATTTATTCTTAAGTATTTTATTCTTTTTGATGTTATTGTAATTTGGAATTGTTTTTCTTGATGCCTTTTTTGGATAGTTCATCATTACTATATAGAAACACAACTGACTTTTGTATGTTGGTTTTGGCGATGGAACGAGACTCCATCTCAAAAAAAAAAAAAAAAACAAAGATGAACAAGTTCTGAGGATCTAAGGTACACCATGGGTGGTGACGGATGCATTAATTAATTTGACCATGATAATCATTATACAACATACACATATATGAAATAATCATGTTACATACCTTGAATATATATAATCTTTGTCAATTAAATATATTAAAATTTTAAGAATGGGGGAAAAGGGATTGCTGGGGGGATTCCCTAGGTAATTCCCAGGGACAACCAAGGTTGAGAACCACTGTTTCATTGGATAGGAAGCAGCCTATGAGAAACTGTTCAGCAGCTATATTGGAAATATAGAAGAGCTCAGATTGTGGAAACCTTAGCTACGTGGAACTAACTAATCTAATTCTAACATTTCTACTGAAATTATAAAACTCCTAGAAGAAAATATAGGAAAAAAAATCTCCTTGACATTGGTTTTGTCAGTAATTTTTTGGCTATGCCCCAAAAGCACAGTTAACAAGGGCAAAAAAAGACAGATGAAATTTTATCAAACCAAAAAGCTTCTGCCCAGCAAAGGAAACAATCAACAAAATGAAAAAGCAACCTATAGAATGGAAGAAAATATTTGCAGGCCATATATCTGATAAGGGCTTAATATCCAAAATATATGAGGAATTCATACAACCCAAAAGCACAAAAACAATCGGATTAAAAGATGGGCACAGGACCTGAATAGACATTTTCCTAAAGAAGACATACAAATGGCCAAGAAGTATGTGAAAAGATGCTCAACATCACTAATTCTCAGGGAAAGGCAAACTCACACTAGGAGATACTGCATCACACCTGTTAGGATAGCTATTATCAAAAAGATAAGAGATGACAAGTGCTGTCAAGGGTGTACAGAAAAAGGAATCCTTGAACACCGTTGGTGGGAATGTAAATTGGTAAAGCTATTATGGAAAACAGTATGGCAGTTCCTCAAAAAATTAAAAATAGAACTACCATATGATCCATCTATCCCATTTCTGGGCATATACCCAAAGGAAATGAAATCGGTATCTCAAGGAGATATCTGTACTCCATGTTTATTGCATGATTATTCACAATAGCCAAGATAATGAAGATAACCTAAATGTCCATCAACGGATGAATGGATAAAGAAAAAGTGATGTGTGTATGTAAAAGTGGTGTGTATACACACACACACAGAGGAATATTATTCAGCTATGAAAAAGAAGGGAAGGCTTGGTGTGGTAGCTCATGCCTGTAATCTCAGCACTTTGGGAGGCTGAGGCAGGCAGATCACCTGAGGTCAGGAGTTTGAGACCCGCCTGGCCAACATGGTGAAACTCTGTCTCTACCAAAAATACAAAAATTAGCTGGGTGTGGTGGTGGGCACCTGTAATCCCAGCTACTCGGGAGGCTGAGGCAGGAGAATCACTTGAACCCTGGAGGCAGAAGTTGCAGTGAGCCGAGATCGCACCACTGCACTCCAGCTTGGGTGACAAGAGCGAAACTCCCTCTCAAAAAAAAAAAAAAAAAGGAAAGAAAGAAAAAGAAGGAAATTCTGCCATTTGCAACAACATGGATGGAACTGGAGGCTATTATGTTAAGGGAAATAAGCCAAGAATCAAAAGACAATTACTGTATGATCTCATATTTATGTATAATCTAAAATAGTCCAATTCATAGAAACAGAGTAGAATGGTGGCTGTCAGGGGTTGGGGGTGTGAGGGAAATGGGGAGATCTTGGTCAAAGGATACAAACTTTCAGTTATAAGATGAACAAGTTCTGGCTGGGCACAGTGGCTCATGCCTGTAATACCAGCATTTTGGGAGGCTGAGGCGGGCGGATCACATGAGGTCAGGAGTTTGAGACCAGCCTGACCAGAGATGGTGAGACCCCGTCTCTGCTAAAAATACAAAAATTAGCCAGGCGTGGTGGTGCGCACCTGTAATACCAGCTACTCCGGAGGCTGAGGCAGGAGAATCGCTTGAACCCAGGAGGCGGAGATTGCAGTGAGCAGAGATCACGCCACTGCCCTCCAGCCTGGGCGACGGAGCGAGACTCCATCTCAAAAAAAAAAAAAGATGAACAAGTTCTGAGGATCTAAGGTACACCATGGGTGGTGATGGATGCATTAATTAATTTGACCATGATAATCATTATACAGCGTATACAAATGTGAAATAATCATGTTACATGCCTTGAATATATATAATCTTTGTCAGTTAAATATGTTAAAATTTTGCTGGGCGCGGTGGCTCACGCCTGTAATTCCAGCACTTTGGGAGGCTGAGGCGGGTGGATCACAAGCTCAGGAGATCGAGACCATTCTGGCTAACACGGTGAAACCTCGTCTCTACTAAAAATTACAAAAAATTAGCCGGGCGTGGTGGCAGGCCCCTGTAGTCCCAGCTACTCGGGAGGCTGAGGCAGGAGAATGGCGTGAACCCGGGAGGCGGAGCTTGCAGTGAGCCAAGATCGCGCCACTGCACTCCAGCCTGGGCGACAGAGGGAGACTCCGTCTCCAGAAAATAAATAAATAAATAAATAAATAAATAAATAAATAAATAAATAAATAAAATAAAAATAAAAATTTAAGAATGGGGGAAAAGGGATTGCTGGGGGGATTCCCTAAGTAATTCCAATGGACAACCATTGGGTTCTCCAAAGGTTGAGAACCAGTTTCATTGAATAGGAAGCAGCCTATGAGAAACTGTTCTGCAGCTATACTGGAAATATAGAAGAGCTCAGACTGTGGGAAACTTAGCTACGTGGAGCTAACTAATTTAATTCTAGTATTTCTATTGTAAGCTGCCTTAAAGTATTTTCATAAGCCAGGCTAAAGTAAATACGGGACCTGAAATATTAGATGAAGGAGTTTAAATTAAGCTGTAGGCAATGGAAAATCACGTAGGGTCTTTAAAGATTTTTAAGCAGAGGAATGATGTAAATAGAACATTAAGAAATTTAAACAGGATGTAGGCTTTCAGGGCAGGAAGGATGATATCTGATGGAACCTGACCTTGGGTGGTGGAGGCGGGGCAGGGAAAAGGCTGCTAAGGGAGAAAGAGTCCCGGAGGTTCTGGGCATGGGGTTGCGTGGAAACAAATAGCCCTGGGTATCAAATATCAGGTGGTTGCAGAGGTGACCTAGCCATGTTTATGTGTGATAGAAAAAGCTATGTGGCTCACAGGAGAGATACATGTTTGTGCCGGAACCAGCCAGAAAAGACTTGGCTTTCCTGGCAATTGGGCCTGAGTAACACTGTCCAGCTAAATGGAGGGTGAAACATACTGAAACAAGAAGTCAGAGTAATATATTAAGCCTTGAAAAACTGAACACAAAACTAAACTGTGTTCCTATAGATTAGTTGCTACACTCTTGTGTAGCAAAATATTATTTTGAACTGAAAAATATAAAGTGATATGCTTATTTCTAAAAAGGTGTCCACTAGTGAAAAAAATGACAAAATTACAGTACTAAATATCATTTTAAAGAGGTAACTTCTCCTTAATACTTACAGAACGTGAGGATGGAATTCACCAACAACAAATTTGAGAGATTTCAGTCAGGGATGCCCTTAACAGTCAAAGTAATAGGAATCTACTAGTCAAGAAAAGGAGAAATCATTTTAAACCTATCACTCACACTATTACTTCAGCTGTCTTAGTATGTATTTGATGAAAGTGTATTGCTACCAATCTTAAGGAAGCAAGGAATGAGGTTATGTTTTTTTTTAAATTATCTTGCAAAACGGTAAAAATTTTCAAGCTAGTATTACAAGGTAAAATGGGAAATCCTGTCCCCATTTCATTCCCTACTCAACTTCAATGTCATGGTGGTCTGTCATTTTAACTACTCTCCTGCCAGTGATCCTAACCTCCCTCGCCTGATTTTCTTTTCATCATATCCAGCTGGCAAGGTCCCAACCCTGGATGAATCCAACATCTGTCTTTGCCCAGCCTCCACCTGAGCTGTTGAGTACTAGTGATGAAAATCACACAACAAGGCAAATGGATATTGATACAAATGCATGGCTGCACCTGCAAATGGGCCCCATACATTGGCTAGAAGTCCTCTGATGATATCCTGCCAGCTATCTCTCCCATTCTGCTCAAGCACTATTTAAAACCTGCGGTCTTTTCAGATATGCAATCACTGCTTTCTCTCTTTCCACTCCTTCCCCTGCTTCACAGCAGATGAGTTTTTCTTCTACTTTACAGGGAAAAGCAAAGCCATTTGAAAAGCAACTGCTTCAACATTTACCAGATCTACAGATTTATATGCATCCATGCTTGGGAGAGAGAGAAAAACATGGCCACAATATTTTGCACTTCTTACTATCAAGAAGTGGAGTCTATTTGCCCATTCCTTGAATCTGGGCTGGTCTTGTGACTTGCTTTAACCAAGATGTGGTGGAAGTGATATGTGAGTTCCAGAGCACAGAACTCAAGAGACCTTATGGCTTTTATCTTTACCATTTTAAAGCATGTCAGTACCAGATAAGAAAGTTTGAGCTTGACTACTGAATGAGGAAAAACCACGTGCAGAGAGAGGCCCAGCTGAGAGCCAGAACCAAGGCCACAGACGTGCATATGAGGTCATCTTAGACCCTCCAGCCCCAGTCTAGCAACTGCTTACAGCCATGTGAGTAACGTCAGATGAGACCAGCAGAAACACTTGGCTGAGTCCAGCCAACCTACTGAATCATGAGAAATAATAAATTGTTGTTGTTTTATGTCACTGTCTTTGGGAGTTGTTTGTAGGGCAGAAATAGATATGTGATAAGGATTGCTATCCTTTTCTTCTTCCTGCTTGTTAACCGTGGAAGAGATGTGTCTCTTCCTGATGAAGAGCAATGCTTTCACCTATGCCCTGGGACCATTCCCTCTCCCTATTTTAGAGATACAGAACTATTGTTTTCAGTATCTTCTTGCAAGTGGTTCCATTTAATCAGCAGTGAAATACCTCCAGTCTCTCTTGACTAATGTTTCCTTCTACTTCATGTTCACCTCCTGTGACAATCTCCTTTTTGATAAGGAACTATATACAGCAAGTCCTATCTTTCATCTCCATTGTACAGCTAATATCGTCATTCCGAAGAATAACTGCTAACTTAGAACATATACCATGTATTAATACCAGGCACAATTCTAAATACTTTACATACATTGCTATTAACTCTCTTAACCCTTCCAACAACCTTATGAGGTAGTTACTATTATTCCACTTTTACAGATGAGGAAGGAAACTGAGACACAAATAAAGCAGCTTGCCTTGTTAGTTAGGGGCAGGTTTGAGTGCAGAGGCCAGATTGCTGAGGCAGTTCTTGCAACCATTCTGCTATAAATGACCTACATGTCTGGTTCCATTTCGTTACTTCAAACTCACTCTTCAATCCAATGCAGATTGGCTTCGACCCCTGCTTCACTGCCGCAACTACTGTTGTTAGTGTCCAAAATCATTTATGTATCAATGAATCATGCATTCTCAGTGGGACAATATCGCTTACTAAGGGGCAAAATCTGATTCTGAAGGGCTCAAAAAAAAAAAGATACTAAAATGGTGTGTGGTCCTCCAATGTGCTACAGTACACAAACAGATACACTATATCCATAAAATTAACATTTCATGGGGGTAGACAGAAAAAAAAATCTAAACATGATCCTTAGCGGGGAAACCATTTTAAAACAGGTTGAGAAACTATGATACGTTTAACACTATGATCTTTATCTTGCTTGACTTCTTGGCAGCATTCAGTGCTATTGCCCATCCCTCCTTTTCAAAACATGTTCTTCCCTTGGCTTTTGTGATTTCATATTTCCTGATTTTCAAATAACCCTCTGGCCTCCTCTCCTATACTCAACCTTTGAATGTTGGAGGTCTTCAGGGACTTGTTCTTTCTCACTGTAACATATTTACTTTGTAGGCAATCTAACCAACTGTTATGGTTGGTGATTTCCAAATTCTTATCTCCAGCCCTGCTCTTTGCTTTGAGCTTCAGACTCCCACATCCACCTGCCCACCAGATACGTTCACTTAGATTTCTGAGGCATCGCATGTTCGACATGTCCAAAATGGAACTTACTTTTTTCACCTAAACTTGTTACTCTCAGTCTTCCCCATCTCAGTAAGTGGCAACATCCTCAGGAGTCATCTTAATTACTTCTTTTTCTTTACTTCCCATCCAACTGATCAGCAAGTTCCATAAATCTCTGTCTCCATATCTATCTATCTATTATCTATATATCTATCATCTATCTATCTGTCTCCCTCCCTCCCTATCCATTCATCCATCCATCCATTTACCCATCTATCATTCATCCATCCATCCACACATCTATCCATCCATCCATTCATCCATCTATCATCTATTTACCCATCTATATATCCGTTATCCATCTGTTCATTCATCTATTCACCCATCTATCTATCCATTCATTCATCTAACTATTCATCTATCTATCTATCTATCTATCTATCTATCTATCTATCTATCTATCTGTCTAATCTGTCTACCTATCTATCTGTCCATCCATCCATCCATTCCTCTATCTTCTATCCATCAATTCACTCATCTATCTATCCATTCATTTATCTATCTATCTATCTATCTCACCATCCATCCATCCATCCATCTTGCCTCCTACAATTAATTCTTCACATAGCACCAGGATATTCTTTTTAAAGCATAAATCACATCTGGTCACTCCCCTCCTTATAACCTTCTGAAAGGTTGCCTGAAAATAAAACCCAAACGCCTTACTATGGTCAAAAAGGCCACATATAATCTGGTCCCTGTCTACCTCTCTGTCTTCACCTCACACAATTTCCCCTCTTACTCATTATATTCTTGTCATCTTTCTGTTCCTTCATTCCCAGCTTTGCCTTTTGCACTTGCTGTCTGTTTAGTCTGCCTGGACTACTCTGCTCCCTCATCCACAGCAGATTTTGTTTCTCAACATTCAGGTCTCTGCTTAAGCGTTGTCTCCTTAGAGAAACCTTGACCATCTACCAATCTAAAGGAATTTCCTCCTGGTCTCACTTTCTATCACATTGTCCTGTTTTATTTCCTTTATAATACTTAGGGCATTCTTCCTCCTGTGAGCTCCCTAACCCCATCTCCCTCATGCCCCCTAATAAAGGAGCTCTCATATTCTCACATGGTCCTGTCCCTGTGGCTACACTTAGTTGGCCTAGGACGGGCCTGACTCAGCCATACCAGAGCCCTTCTTGGGATTTTTAGAACCAGAATTGAGAAACAGTCAATTCTTCGCTAATGAAAGCCATTGTCTGACGTAAAATTCAGCAACTATTGGTGGTCATGTTTCCCGTTGTGTGGAGGAAATGAGTCCACAAAGGCAAATGACACCCACATGGTGAAGGGGAGAAGAGTAAGATATTTTTGAAAGTATTTTTTATATTCTTGTTATTTCTAAGGTCTAAATTATATTCTGGATGCTTGCAGAGTTAGTAAGGAAACTTTCTGCATCTATAGTTTCTTTGAAATTTTTTTAAAAATCAGGCCAGAAAGACAGAGTGAAAAAAATGAAATATTAAAAAAAGGCTCTTGGATTGATTAATCTAACTTGTTCTTCCTTGTGTCGAACACTGTGCTCGCATGTAGATGGTTAATATGTGCGGGATGAACGTGCCACCTGTAGAATGAGAGGTTACATGCTTTCCACTGAAAGCATGCCTTAATACTGAGTGAGAAAGTGGAAGTCAAAGTTGTAGAGACTGCAGTGATTAACTATGAGAAGAGCTACTTGGGCTTTTACATTAATATATCATGAAGCACTCAGTCCTTTTGCAACTATAAAAAGCCCTTTTTAGAGGCAAGACTGAGGCAAGATACTAAATGTTTTACAATGACTGTCCTCCACCTTTACTATTATTAATGTCCATTTCAACATTTATTGAAATCAATCCAATGAAACACATTCTAATGAAATATAATTACGCAAACAATATGTGCTTGGAACTGTAGGGGATATAGAGATGATTAAGGCAGGAACTCAGTCACTAAATTTATTAAGGGGCAGATTTTTTTAATCGCATAAAATAAATGATTAAAATACAAGGTAGCTATAATGAGTTACAAATAAAGTGCAGTGGTGCCAGGGCTGGGGTAGAGGTTCATGATAAAGAAAGGTCATATCTAGTTGCAAGAACTGGGAAAGACTTCATGACCAAATTAAGCACTTGGGGGATGGGTAGGACTGTAAAGGTCAGAGATGGTATGAGGAAGCATCTTAGCCCTTAAGAACCTTAAGAACACACAAAAGGAGACACTTAAAACTAAATATTAGATGCTGCTGTTCCTAGCATTAGCCATGCTCTCCTATAAGGGGCCCTTAGTGGCTATCTCTTTCTCAGCTCCCCATCCTGATACCATTTTACAGGGTCAGCTTACCTCCTACCACCATATTCCTCCAACCTAGCGTCTAGGCCTCTAACTCTCACCCTGGCTTCAAAGAGAAAAGCAGATCTTGCTCTTCCCTAGTCCAAGGTTAGCTTCTTTTCCTGCCCCAGGAAAAGACTGACAGTCAGGACTGACATTCAGGATACTCAGTTGACAGTGAGGACACTCAATTCCTTCAGGGAGAGTTCACCTTCACCCAGAGTGAAGCCAGCCAAAACAGTGTATAAAAGTACATTTTTAAAAGTCTGAGGCCAGGTATGTGGCTCATGCCTGTAATCCCAGCACTTTGGGAGGTTGAGACAGGAGGATCACTTGAACCCAGGAGTTAAAGACCAGCCTGGGCAACAGAGCGAGACTCCATCTCTCAAAAAAAAAAAAAAAAAAAAAAAAACTTAGCTGGGTGTAGTGGCACACGCTTGTAGTCCCAGCTACTCAGGAGGCTGGGGAGGAGAATTGTTTGAGCCCAGGAGTTCAAGGTTGTAGTAAGCCGTGATCGCATCACTGCACTCCAGCCTGGGTGACATAGCCAGACCCTGTCTCAAAATAAAAACACAAAAAGACAAACAAAAAAGGTCTGAGACCTTCAGCGTTCCAGAATAGCGTGTATAATTGGTACAGGAGGTGGGGAAGGGGGACCCGATACAGTGTAGGGGCAAGCTGAGTCCCATGCCTCTTCACAACTTTTCCTCCAGTGTGGTAGTTTGATTTCTCAAGATCCATGAGTAAATACGTGCACAAAAGACACATCCCTCAAAAAATACAAAATACATTGTCTAAGGAAGAATCTTTTAAATCCATATTCAGAAAATGATGTAATTCTTTAAGGATGCAAATGAGCAGTTCTGCTAGAGAGTTACCCAATTTTCATCACTGAATGGAAACAAATAATATGCCATTAATGAAAGCTTACATTTGTTTTGTGCTTTGCACTTTGCAAAGAAAAAATTCTAGGCTCCAAGAACACATTAGTAAATGACAATGCAGGATTCAAACCCAGTATACTAAAATACTCAATACTTATATAGTATGCTAGGTAAAAACAATTTAATTTTACACAGTGGTGAAGTCACTAATTTTCTCCAAGGAAAACTATATAAGAGAAAGCCCTTTGGAGGCTTTTTCACAAGATGATATCATCATCATCATCATTGGTATATGGATCTTTTTGAGATAAACATGTTTATTCATTCATTAATTTAACAAGTGTTTACTGTGCATCATTATCAAGGCATGACACTAGGTTTTACAGAAGATGCAAATATGACTTCCTATAACAACTTAGGATCTAGCAAGGTAGAGGAAATAAAAGATGAAAGGAATTTGATAAATACCACAGGAAAGGTGGAAAAAAAAAGTGTTAAAAAGTTCACATTAAAACTGCAAAGTTTATATTCCCTTTGGGAAGTGGGGAGCTTTAGTGGAAATGGTAACAATTGGAAAACCAAAAATTAAAAATAGACAAGGGGGGTAAGATAAAATGATAGATTAGTATCAAGATACCAGGACTCCTGAAGCAGGACATATTGCTACCTTAAAATTATTAACAAACTAGTTCCCATGGATTTAGATCCTTTCTGTAATCATAGCTAGAAACTGGTGTTCTTATAGGTAGTATCGCAGAAGGCTGTACTGTACTCAATACTTCCTGTATATGGATAGGAAAGGTTTGGATGGTCATCTGTCACAAGAGTAACAATGTTTAGGAGTAGCTTGGACACTGGTCATTGATTCACTTTTATTGGTGCTTGTAATGTCAGTATGTTGACATCATTGTGCAGCCCTTATCAGATTGTGAACACCAAGAGTACCCCAACTGCTGGCCCGCGAGCTGTTTACAAATATCATACCGGCTTTTATCGATGATAGTGGCCTTTACAATCTGGAGTTCAGAGTGGCACAAAATGTGTTTCTAATGCAAACGACTCTCCTTCCCACGTGCACCTCTTTGATCAAGTTTGTGGCTGAAATCAGACTCTAGTTAGATCGCTGTAAAAATAAAAATAAATTTTCCCCAAGTGATTGAAACGAATTTCACCCTAGACTACGAGTCCCATCATGCAACGCTCCCATATTCCCACCGTGTGGGGCGGAGTCGTAGAAGGGGCGGCAGCGGCGGCGGCCTGTGCATTCTGGGTATTGTAGTCTGGGGCCCGGCCACCGCTGGGGCTGGTTCCACGTGGTGCATTTGGCGGCAGCTTTGGGCAGTGGCTCCCCTGCTCCCTCCACACGGTCCTCAGGGTGCCAGCGCCAGCAGGGGCGGCCAGCCACCGCGGGAGCGGGCTAGAGTGTGGCCCGGAGGCAGCCCGAGGCTTCGCGACGTTTTTGCGACAGCCGCGGCCGTGTTCCGCGAGTGCCCTCCCTCCTCCTCTCTTTGAGGAGGTACCGGCTGTTGTGCGGCTCTGCCTTTCTGTTTGAGTGTATGGGAGAGTGAGTGAGTGAGTGAGTGTGAGCGTGTGTGTGAGAGCGTGAGACGTGAGTGCGCGTGTGAGAGGACGAGAGCCCGCCTGGCCGCCCCGCAGCTCCCGCCGCAGCAGGAGCAGAACGCGCGGCCGGAGAGCGCAGCGGAGCCGGCGCCCAGGGAGCCCGCGGGGACAAGGGCAGAGACACCGCTCCCCACCCCCAGCCCTCGTCCCTCGGCTCTCCTTCGCCGGGGGATCCTCCCCGTTCCTCCACCCCCGGCCGGCCTCTGCCCCGCCGTCCCCCTGGATGTCCCTGGCGCTTTCGCGGGGCCTCCTCCTGCTCTTGCCGCATCAGTCGGGCTGGTGCTGCGGCCGGCGGGCGTAGAGCGGGCGGGTTCCCGGGGGCTGCGGCTGCCCGTGCTTCCCCGGTCCCCACCCCTGCCCCCCGGCCCCCCGACCCAGCTCTCCGGCCTCAGAGGCTGTGACAATGGACTATGACTTTAAAGTGAAGCTGAGCAGCGAGCGGGAGCGGGTCGAGGACCTGTTTGAATACGAGGGCTGCAAAGTTGGCCGAGGCACTTATGGTCACGTCTACAAAGCCAAGAGGAAAGATGGGTGAGTGTGTGTGTCTGGGCCGGTGTCCGCGCTGGGCGGCGCTCCCGCAGGCCGAGGCAGGTAGCCCGGAGGGAGAGCGGGCCGCCGGGGTGCCGGGCTCTGACTTCCTCGACGCCGGCCTCTGGCTCCGCCAGCCAGGTTTGGGGAGGAAGTGGTGTACGAGGGATCCAAACCCACGAGAAATCCTGCGTGCCGCGTCTGTGTTCTGCTCTGGTGGTAAGAGGCAAGATGAGCCTCTGCACCGTGGGCTGTATACTTTTCAAGGATTTCAAAGCTGATTCATGAAAAAATTCGTTCTAAAACGCCGGGTTAAATGTTTTTTGTTTTTTTTTTTCCTTGGTCGATTTATTATGGTAACCTTCTGGGGATTTCCTAACCCGCCTCTGGAGTGTCATCCATCGGTCTAGAAGGAAGGCTGTGATCCTTTCCCCCACCAGTTTGTGATCGATTTTTTATCAAATTTGTATTTTATTTGAGGAAAGGAAGGCAGCGAGTGAATGTGGTTCTGGAGAGAGTTCCCCATAGTGATCATCTGCAACATAAATGTTGCAATTGCTATTTAGATATTATTAGCTGTGAATTTTTACATAGAACAATGGGGGTTTGGTGCAGGGTGGGTGGTGGGGAACAAGGCAAGTGACATAGGGACTATCTCGTTCAGGCGGTTTCCCCCAAATTTAGCGGCTGGCAGTGAACTTTAAATAATCCCTTTGCTTTAAATATTCTTCCCTAGTAACAACTTAATTAAACCTATGACTGGTAATGCTTCCAATTTAGTTTCTTAACAGGCAAGTGAATTGTTCATTTTTTCTCTTTGTCAGTAGATGAATGTCTTGTAATATTGACAAAAGAGAAGGCAATTCTTAGTTGGGGGGAAAATATATTTTATTAACTCCATGTTTTCTTGTAAAATGGATGTTGTCTCTGTTGCCTTTGACAGAATAGAAAATTATTGAAAAGTCAAAGCTTATTATATAATCCTTGGATTTTATTAGAAACGAAGTAGCTTTACTTGAGCATCCCAGTTTAGTCACCTGCTCTATGATGTTTAATCACTTAAAATTTCCAATTAGGTAGGAGAGTATGTTCAGACTACATTAGCACGAAAAAAAAATTCATAAAGCTGAAGTTCCCTACTGTGGGGGAGGGGGGCGCATATTTACAAATACTTTAGTATTCTGGATGTTGGAAAGGAAAGTGTATATTTATTGGACATTTTTCTTAGATTTACTGAAGTGTCTTTCTAAAAGTATTTACAATGGACTCTACGAGGAAGATAGGAGTTCTAATTAATTTGGAATGTGTATTTTAGTGCTTTTATGCAACAGTAAAGTGGAACAGATCGGCAGAAGGTAGGGATTTGGATTTGAAAACTTGATATTCTGGGCGCCGCACGTATTTAAAAGTACTTTTTAGCGGAATAGATAGTCTGGTGACACTGGAGAAATCAGCGTCTGGAGATATTGCTGACTCTGTTGTTGTCTAATTAGACTTATTGTTGAAGTTTTACTCTGTAATGACGTATATTTTTAAAATTATGTTTGTTAACTTACCATACAATATTTCTCAAAAGCTTTAAACCATCTCCCCTTCCCCCAGTATTATGTAATTTTGGGCATATTCATAAAATCCCCAATCCCATGAGATTAGACATTACAGTACATTTGACCAAACTGACATGTTATATAAAATTCTAGCGCCTTTGCATTATTTTTAATCTGTGTGAGAGAACCCGGTTCTGTTTTCATAAATTACCAATTTAAGCTAATAAAATATGCATATTTGTTTTAACGTTGTACATTTTATTAGAAAACTAATACTGTGTATTGGCAGGAGGTACTTAAGCACATTTTATATCTCTATGGTCAGGTTTTAATTTAGGCCGTTAAGAATAATTTGAAAGAATAATTTCAATATCTTTGAATTTAAAGATAGTTGAAGGTATAATGTATGGACATTCTTAGTCATCTGTGACAGCTGAAAAGTAACATTGCATTTTGGAAAAAAGAACTTATTATTTGTAATCCTTGGAGTTTGTTTTCCATCAGTCTTTAATGATTCTCTTTATGTGATGAACTTCTATTTTTAGTGGATCAAATGTCAAGAGAGTTTTAAAATTACTATCTTTTAGAGATAGTTTTAGAGAGTTTTAAAATTACAGGGATTTTTTTCGGTTTGACTTCTCTTTTGTAACCTCACTCTGGTAAAATATCGCATAGTATTTATGAGGTTCTTTTGATCTTATGTCAGTGAAATGTAATTTAATGCATTTTAGTCCTGGTAAAATAAAATTTGTGGCTGTTTAATCTTTCATAATAAGATGATGATCAAATAATTTGTTTCTAGTATTGATTTACTTTCAAATTACATTACATATTCTGCAGCTGAGATTTGTTCTCTAGGCACTCAGACGGTAACACCTTTAAGGAGAACCTGAGATTTTCTATAAAAGGAAGTAACGCAAATAAGCTTGGTTTAGACATATTTGACTATTGAAATGAATGTATGTAAACGTTGTATCCTTTCAGTTGCCCAGTGAGCATAGAACATGAATAATTGGTAAAATAATTTAGACCAGAGAAGTTAGCTGCTTAAATTATTAAGTTTTAGGAAATAAAATAGCTTCAAAGATTCATTTCTTTGACTTACTTGAGGCATGATTGCATAGTAGGGAAAAGGGACCTTTTATAACTTTGTTAATTTCACATTATAATAGAGTTTAAAGAAATGCACAATAAATCTTGGGATTAATTTGTTCTCACTCGTGTCGCCATAAATGAGATAGTGTCCTTTGTGTCTGAACACTTAAATGGTACTCAGTGGGAAGCAGGGGGGTTCATTTTCTTTCTGAGTTGATTGTATCTCCTCTTTGCAGAGTTTAGGCAACCAAACTAATTTTGTTTTAAAGAGTAAGAAAGCGTTAGAAGACAGAAAACAATTTGTGTTTTTAAATTCTAGACTTCAATATTTGCACTGAATGTTTGGATAATTTAAAATATCAATTTGGGATAAGAGGTTTTTCTTCAAAAAAGAAAAACAAAAGGCATTTTCTTAGTAGGGTTTTTAATCTGTTATAATCTATGTTCCAAAGAATAGATAATTATGAGTGAGGAATGAGTGTGTGTTTGTGTGTGTGTGTGTGTGAGAGAGAGAGAGAGAGAGACAGATACTGCCAACTTTCTTTGGGGCACATTTGTTGAGAGCCCAGAGATTAGTAAGTAGGCAGTGATAATGGCAATAATAGCTAAATTACTGAGTAATTAAGTTTCAGGTCCTGGGCAAAGCACTTTACATTCATCATCTAGTTAGTCCTCACAAGAAGTATATCAAGTCAATTCTGTTATTTTTCAGTTTTCCAGTTGAGGAAACTGAGGCTTAGAAAGGTTAAGCAAATTTACCCATGAGTACACAGCTAATTAAATGTCAGCTAAGATTAGAGGATTAGGTGCAGGTTTTTCACTCCAGAGCCCATGCTCTTAACCATTATGCTTCCTATAATTAATATATTGAATAAGTAAAAAAATAGTTGTGGAGTTTGATTTCTAGTGGGTTATTCAAAAACATAAATACCTTGTAGAACTATTAATATTTGCTTCAATAAACTGGTGTACTTTCTGGGTATATTGCTGAAGCACCCTTTTTTTCAAGTGCTATAAAACTGTTTATGTAGATATATGGGTGTGTCTGTACGTATATACACAAACATACTTGTGTATCTAGAGGGGTGTGTGTGTGTGTGTGTGTGTGTAGGACTAAACTCTAATGAAAGCCACGTGGAAGCACTTCATCTAGTGGAAAGAACTCTAGATGAGCGATCCTGGAAACCTGAATTTGAATTCAGACTGTGCTTCTGATAGCAGTATGACCTTGGGCAAGTCATTTGCCCTTATAGCTCTTAGTAGGGGGGTTTCAGCATATAATTTGTAGGGTCTTTTCTAGTATTATGATTTGAGGAAGTAAAAATTATGAACATAAAATGTAATATTTTTTGCAAGATTAGGCAAACAACCACTAAAAAATTTTACTTTAGATGATGGTGCATTTCCATATTTTTTAGTCTCATGCTTTAACATTGATTCTCATCAACTGCCAAAAAGCTTGGTAACTCCCAAAGACCTATCAGTTACTTAACCCAACATGTCTTACGCTACCTTGCCATTCCTCTGTATTTATCTCTTAAGATATTGAGGATTTATGGACTAGTGCCTGTTCCCACTCCCTTGAACCATTCAGTTGGTGGGCAGCACAAAGGAACTCTTCTGATTCAACCTGCATTGAAGCATCCCATTACCTTTTTCCCCTTCTGAATATGGCGGAATGCTGTATCTAAGTTCATTTTGATTTAAATATTTCTTTAGATGTCAGAAATGCCAAATACAATATGTAATTTCTATCACTGGAATAGTGATGTATACAATAAAGAGTATTCCTTATAACCTTCTAAAAATGTGACAGAAGGGGACAGTTAGTCCGCTGTGTCTGCAGGTCCTGCATCTGTAGATTCAAGCAACTGTGGTTCAAAAATTTTCGAGGGGGTAGGGGGGAAGGATAGTTGCATCTCTACTGAGCATGTACAGATTTTTTTTCTTGTCATTATTTCCTTAAAAAATAGAGTATAACAACTGTTTACAAAGCATTTACATTTTATTAGGTATTATAAGTAATCTAGAGATGATTTAAAGTGTGTGGGAGGATATGCGTAGGTTATATGCAAATAGGACACCATTTTATATTAGAAACTTGAGCATCTGTGGATTTTGGGGGACGGTCCTGGAACGCACCCCTTGTGGATACTGAGGGATGACTGTATTTGCTGTGTACTTCTTATTTCCATGTGGTTGAAGTTACCTACCTTAGATATCAGTGCATTCAGATCCGCTATTTAGGCCACGTTGAGATTTCATGCTTAAATTTCATTTTTTTAGTAGCAATACTGGAAAATCAATTCATTTGGGATTTGTTCATGTGAGTTATTACTTTTACTGTGTCTTTGAACATTTGAAGAAGTCAATTACTCATTCATTCAACAAGTATTTATTGGACCCTTCTATGTGCCAAGCACTGTCCAAGGTATTGGGAATGCAAAGACGAATGAAGTATTCCATTATTTGGGGAGATAACTACTGGGGAAACAAACATGTAAATGTTGCAATTCAATAAGCACTATAATAATTAATGCAAGGTATATGGCAACACAGAGAAGGAAGTCCCCAACTGGTTAAGGTTTTTAGGAAAAGCTTCAAAGTTTACAGTATTTGATTTGGATCAGAGAAGACAGGGAAGGTCTCATCAGAAAAGACATTCCAACAGGAATAGGACAAAGGGATTTTTTTTTAAATTGTATTTTCTGCAGACCCCAGCAAATTTTGTGGGTTTTAATTTTTCCTTGCCATGCCTTTCTTTTCCCCTTGTTTTCCCTGGCCAGCATTTTCTGAGTTCTTGCTGTACGTGTAGTAGTATATATATGCACTACAAATGTTCCATTGTACCCGTTGGACATGGTGAGGTACTCATTATTTAACAGTGGAGATAAATTTATCAGCGTTTGCACCGAACACCATAATTGTGTGTGTGTCAGTTTTCAATCATGAGAACATTGGCCATTCAAGAAAAGCAGCCTCTGAAATCCAGGGGTCTGATTTAAGACTCTCTCATGTGTAAAACTGCCATGGCAGAACTCTGTTTTGCCTGGGGCTCTGGTTGGCAAATGATTCTGCTTTGGCCTCACCTCCATGAGGAGTAAGGAGTCAGAATTTCGTATGCTGCTGAGGTGATGGATGGTAACAAATTGGAAGGGGAAAGAAGTTCTTTTGCTACTTAGAGTTTAGGAAGTAATGGAATTTCTCTTGTTGGGGCTCTGATGTGTGGAAAGATGAAAGGTAGGGACAGGGCTTCTGGCATGCTGAATTTCAGCTAGGAAAACAGAAATAATGAAAAATTATAATTATTATAGGCCATTTGCAAACGTAACTACCTTGACAATTAATTCTCTGGGCAAATGTGTTCTAATTCTGATTTATAAACATTTGAAATGTGATTCATTTGTTAGATGGGAACTATGTATGGCAAATCAGTGTTGATAAATAAATTTGATTCCCTGTGACTGGTGTTAATCTTTCTTGTAGTGCCTTTCACTATTGAATCCAATCCTCATTGTCTCTTGACTCTTTTTCTGTTCTTAGCTGCTGCTAGAAAATAAAACTCTTACTATCCTTTCCTCCTTCAGAACACTTTGTGAATTTTTTCCTTCACACCAGATTACGTAGCCTTGGTCATGTTACTTAGAAATTATCTTTTCTCTTTAGCAATCTTTTATCACCTCAAGGCAGCTCTTGATGTCACTAAAAGGTGGCTTTTACCTGTTGTTTTGACCTTAGTACTTAAAGACTGTTGGTATCATGATTCTGAATGAATATTCTTTAATATAGTTATTGTCAAAGTCCCAAAACCAGTCCTTGCTGTAGTAAGCTGCCTTTACTGATGGAGTTACGTTATGTTCTTCAGATGTATTGTAGCAGAAAAAATGCTGAGAGCTCCTTTTTAAAAATTGAGATATAAGTCACATACCATAAAATTCACCCTTTTAAAAGTATGTGATCAGTATAGTGGTTTTTAGTAGATCGACGAGGCTGTGCAACCACCATCACTGTCTAATCCTAGGACATTTTCATGACCCCAAAAAGAAACCCATTAAGCAGTCAGTCCCATTCCCCTCTCTCCCCAGCCGTTGACAAGCACTAATCTACTTTCTGTCTCAGTGGATTTGCCTGTTCTGGACATTTCATATAAATGGACTAATTCAACATGTGGCCTTTTGTGTTTGTGTTTCTTTATTTAATGTAATGTTTTCAAGGTTCATCCATGTAGTACATGTATCAGTAAGTACTTCATACCTTTCTATGGCTGGATCATATTGCATTGTATAGATATACCACATTTTGTTTATATATTCATCAATTGGGCATTTGGGTTGTTTCCACTTTTTGGCTAAAATGAATAATGCTTCGATAAGCTATTATGTGTGACTTGTTAGGTGGACGTATGTTTTCAGTATATACCTGGGAGTGGAATTTCTGGATCATATCCAAAGCAGCTGAGAACCAATTTTGAGTGACTTTACATTGACTTTGGTTTAGGACCAAGTTCTTTGTTCTTTGTGTACAAGACCTGACTAGTCTATTTTATTCCAGGACAGTGCTCACACCATAATCTATTGCAGTAATTCTGAAACAGAGATTCATACAGCTGCTCTCCTCCATCAACTTAGACCACTCTGACCTTTTCCTCAGGCAGCACCTTGTGCTGGAATTTTTTTTTTCTCAGGCAGCACCTTGTGCTGGAAATGTTTTTTTCTCAGTTGAAATGTACTGACAGCCTCAGAAAAAAATCCTAACTACGTATCTTAACATACAACTCCAATGAGTCCCACTTTACCCGTCACCCTGCAAAACATAGTCATTCACTGATATATTATGTAACTACTTCAGTGTATATGTGGTTAATGCTTATGTGTCCTTTGGGTCTTTCAGGTGAATGTTTATGGGTTAAAATTATAGATTTCCTTTAGGGCAATGATTGTGTTCTCCCCAGCTCTTGGCATATTGCCAAATTTTGACAGGTATTTTGTACTTTTGTGTATGTGTGTGTGTATATCTGAAATTCATGTTTGAAAATCTTTTTTCTAAACTTGCTAACATTAAAAGCTTGAGGCATATTACGGGAAGAGTAGAAAAGTAATACCTGTGAAAATACCAGGAGAAGCAAAATTTGATGGGTTTCCTATGTTTTTACCCAGAATGGCACTGAACAATACCAAAATCAATCCAAAGGCAAGAGCAAGCTTGGTAGTTGGCTGAATCGAAATGGAAGGCCAAGGTATTTGAAAATTGAGCCACTAGAAATAATATTTTTTTCAAATATACTTTGAAAATGAACCCTTTAAAATGTGGATCAAATCTGTATTTCTAAAATTAAGGAGAACGTAATTAGTTTCTGAATCACAGTTGGCATTTAATTTTGCCTAAAATCACTGGTCTGTATAGCATGATCATTTTATTTGAAATTTACCTTTTGTTACATGAGTAAAAAATTATTTAGACTAACTTCTATTCAAGGTAACTCAGTTACTCATCTCACTAGACAAGTTCTTTAAAGTCTATAACTTTATTGTAATCCATGAATTCTAACAAATAATCATCCTACAGAGAGGAATTTTTACATCATGATGAAGGGCCTACTCTGGGTGTTTCTAGACATTTGAATCTATAGGTTGTTTAGAGGACTAAAGGGATTGAATAAAAAGAAAACTTGTCAAGTCGTGCTAATGTAGTTTATATTAAACAAGTCATATTTTTGAGGAAAGAAGGAGTAGGTTTTTTTTGTTTTTTGGTTTTTTTTTTTTGAGACGGAGTCTCGCTCTGTTGCCCAGGCTGGAGTGCAATGGCGCGATCTCCACTCACTGCTAGCTCCGCTTCCCGGGTTCACGCCATTCTCCTGCCTCAGCCTCCCGAGTAGCTGGGACTACAGGCGCCCACCACCACACCCGGCTAATTGTATTTTTAGTAGAGACAGGGTTTCACCGTGTTAGCCAAGATGGTCTCGATCTCCTGACCTCATGATCCTCCTGCCTCAGCCTCCCAAGTGCTGGGATTACAGGCGTGAGCCACCGCGCCCGGCCGGGAGTAGGTATTACCTTTTTTTTTGAGCCAGAGTTTTGCTCTTGTTGCCCACGCTAGGGTGCGATGGCACGATCTTGGCTCACTGTAACCTCCGCCTCCTTGGTTCAAGAGATTCTCCTGCCTCAGCCTGCCGAGTAGCTGAGATTACAGGCATGTGCCACCAGCCCGCCAGATTTTGTATTTTTAGTAGAGACGGGGTTTCACCATGTTGGTCAGGCTGGCCACAAACTTCTGACCTTAGGGATCCGCCTGCCTCGGCCTCCCAAATTGCTGGGATTACAGGCGTGAGCCACCGCACCCGGCTAAAAGACTCCCTTTTTTTTTTTTTCGAGACGGAGTCTCGCTATGTCACCCAGCCTGGAGTGCAGTGGCACGATCTCGGCTCACTGCTAGCTCCGTCTCCTGGGTTCACGCCATTCTCCTGCCTCAGCCTCCCGAGTAGCTGGGACTACCGGCGCCCGCCACTACGCCCGGCTAATTTTTTTGTACTTTTAGTAGAGACGGAGTTTCATCGTGTTAGCCAGGATGGTCTTGATCTCCTGACCTCGTGATCCGCCCACCTGGGCCTCCCAAAGTGCTGGGATTACTGGCGTGAGCCACTGCTCCCAGCCAAGACTCCCTGTAAGTAAATGAGTCTCCTAATGTTTTATTATGTGACTTTCTTTGCAAAAATTAAGTTTATACCTAATTTCCAAGAAAATGTCAGACAGAAAGCAAGACATACTTGTAATTTATTTTTTAATGCTGACTTAATGTTGATTTTTTAAAGTGTAAAATTAAATTATTTACATATTTGGCATCTCATTATGGTTTGCCTTTAGCTACCCTTCTTTTTTTTCTTAAAATTAATTAATTAATTAATTTTATTGAGACAGGGTCTCACTCTGTTCCCTGGGCTGGAGTGCTGTGGTGCAATCATGGCTCACTTCAGCCTTGAATTCCTGGGCTCAACTGATCCTCCCACCTTAGCCTCCCAAGTGGGTGGGACTAGCACATCACCCCTCCCAGTAGCTGCAGTTCTTTTTGTAAATTTGTGTGCTTATAATTTATTTGGTAACTATTTACTGAATGTCTCTTATATGATTGGTTCTTGTACAAATTTATGGGGCACACGAGAAGTTTTCTTAGATGTATATATGCATAGTGGTGAAGTCAGGGTACTTAGGAAGTTCATCACCAGACTGCAGTGCATTTTTGTTTAGTACTCCTACTCTACTATCAAACATTGAATTTATTTCTATTACGTTAATCTATATCTGCACCCTTTAACTCACTTCTCCTCCTCTCCTCTCTCCCCACTCACCCTTCCTAGTCCCCTTTATCTATTTTTCACTGTCTACATCCTTGTGTTCATTTTTTTGTAGCTCCCATGTATGAATGAGAACATATGATATTTGTCTTTTTGTGCCTGGCTTATTTCACTTAACATAAGGATCTCAAGTTCCATTCACGTTGCTGCAAATGATATGATTTCCTTCTTTTTTGTGGCTGAATAGTATTCCATTGTGAATATATGCCACATTTTCTTTATCCATTAATCTGCTGATGGACACTTAGATTGATGCCATACCTTTGCTGTTGTAAATAGTGTTGCCATAAACATGCGAGTGTAGGTATCCCCTTGATATACTGATTTCTTTTCCTTGGGGTAGAGATACGCAGTATCTCTTTGATTGCTGGATTGAATGGTAATTCTATTTTTAGTTTTTTGAGAAATCTTCGTACTGTTTTTTATAGTGGCTGTACTAGTTTACATTCCCACCAACTATGCTAGGTTCTGTGCCAGATGTAGGTGATTCAGCAGTGAACAGCCCATGGTCTAATAACTCTTTAGGGAACTTACAGACTTTTGAGGGGCATAGGCAGGTAAACAATTGTAATATAGTAGGATAAGGGCTGCAGTAGGGAAAATTGTAGGTTGCCATGGAAGTACCTAATCTGCCCTTGGGGAGCTCAAGTATATTTCACTTGTGACTTGAAAGATAATTAGAA
Organism: Pan troglodytes; assembly: GCF_028858775.2. Lineage (NCBI taxonomy): Eukaryota > Metazoa > Chordata > Mammalia > Primates > Hominidae > Pan > Pan troglodytes. The sequence goes on from NC_072412.2 coordinate 25,432,083, forward strand.
ATTGTGAATGGGCAATAAATAAGAGTTAGTGGGGGCTTGAGGAGTTATAGTGCAGATGAGAGAGGTAATATCACTCGTGGCTCCAGAATTACTTTATAAGGAAGACGGTGCTGTCTAGATGAAGAGGCAGTGCAGTAATGTGTAGTAAGCAAGTTGCAACTGAAATTGTTTATTTGAGGTAATTTTGGGAGCTTGTGTATTATGGGGGGAAGCTATCCTTTGCAGCTGCCACTGAGTAGCATGCACAAAGACATGAAGGAAAGATGGTATGTACGGTGAGACAATTGAAAGAATTTCCGTGCCAGATCTTGGAGGGGTGGAGGGAGAGGTATAAATAATCAAATTGGGGAAGTAAGCAGATTGTTGTAAATCAAGTCATGGACTTTGTACTTTCTTCCGAAGTCAGTGGGAACCATGCTTAGGGTTTTAAGCAGATAGTAATAAGTTCCGATTTCTCATTTAAAAAGATTGCTTGGTAACACGATCAGAATGGCCATAGGAAGCTGTGGTTAGGAGAATGTAATAGTAATCCAGGTGAGAGATGCTAGTGACTCGAATTAGGGAAGTGAGAGAGGGGATGAGGAGGGAGAATTGATAGGACTTGTTGATTTATTGGATATGATAGATGAACAAGTGAGAACCAAGGATGATGCCCAGGTTTCTGGCTTGGGCAGCTGGATATTGCCATTCACATAGCCAAAACAGAAAGAGGAGCAAGCTTGAGGTGGAAGATGATGATTGAGCTTTGATATGTTGACTTTCAGGTACCTGTTAAACATCTGAGAAGAAATGTGCATTAGGCAGATATGTAAATGTAATGTTCAAGAGAGGAGTCTGGCTAGAGTTAGACTATGTACTTAAAGTACTTAAAGTGGTAGCTTTGAGTGGTGATGAAATTGCCTAGGGAGAGTGTATAGAGCAAGACAAGGGCCTTGTATAAAGTGCGAAGAAAGAGATGTCTACCTAGGAGGCCAAAAATTGAGTCCAGAAAGGAGAAAACCCAAGGTTGCCATATTGTATAACAGGAATCGTGGAGTGTACAGCTTATTGGCTGTACAGGGCAGCTTGGAGAAATACTAGGACCTTGTAGGTAGAATAACAGCCAGGAAGACTCTTTCCAGGAGTCAGAGATAGGAAGTGTCACATGTGGCTCAGAGGGCAAGGGAGATAAAGAAGTGTCTGGGTTAAATAAAATAAACGAAATAAAACTTCAGCTAAAGATTTTTGGATACCAAAGCTTAAGTCATAACACACTTTGTAGGTTTTATTCAGCGTTTTTGGTACTTTGATGGTTAGCCTTATTCAGAGCAAAGCAATGAAAAGCATCACTGCCATTCCTGGTTCTCTGCTGGCTGTGTTACTGAAGTGAAACCTGTAGATGCCATTTATTTATTTTTTACTCCATGCTATTCAGGATATTTCTCATTTTTTAATAAAAAGAAAATGGCTTTTTCTTTTTCTGATTATAAAAATAATGACTCTTCATTGTGATGAATTCAAATAGTCCAGAAATGTATTCTTAAAACCCTAACTCTACAATTAGGAGACAATTAATATTTTCCTTGTCTTTCCAGATGACTTTGAATATATGTATACATTAATAACATCTATGATCTTACATTTTTTCATTCAAAAATATTATGCATCTTTCCATGTTGGTAAACGTAGCTCTAAATCAGCATTTTTAATTATTGCTGAGTATCAGATGATACGTATGCATATATTAATAAATATGTAGTCAACCAGTTTTTTAGGGATAGATGTTGAAGTAATCTCCAAATTACAGCCATTGCAGTTAGCAAGGGATGTCAGTAAATATGCGTGCAGTTCTCCAGTGTCATATGAAGTCCTTGAAGTAGAATTTCAGGTCAAAGGTCATATACTTTCAACAACTATATTTCATTATGAAATAAGATGGGACTATGAAATTAATATAGTCTCATGATAAAACATTTAAATTGTACATAAGAGTACCCAGGAAAATCTAAGTCCCCCTTTTACCTCAGATTGAGCTTCCACTTTTTAGGGATAATTATTACCAGTGGCTCCTTGTGTATCTGCGTATAGAAGCAAATATATGTATGGGTAGACTTCAAAATTTACTTTAGTACTTTATTCTTTTTGAGCAGATAATGCATGACCGTGGAAAAAAATTTAAATATGTGTTATTCTGTGCTTTGCTTTTTTCAGTTCATATGTTTTGGAGATCTATATCAGCACCTGTAACTCAATTCATTTTATCAGTTCATCGTTTTGTTTTATGTGTATAATATACTGGTCCAGTGCAAGGACATTTAGGTTGTTTTCATTGAAACAGAACTGCAATAAATGTCCTTTGCATCTGTCTTTGTATACAACATGCTGTCAGATGGAGGTAGAACTTCCCAGGCTCCCAAAGTTCTCCATGGAGACATTTGCCGTGGATGATACACTGGCAGAAAGTGAGGTTTCCATCAAGCAAGAGAAGCTTCCTTTGCTAAATCCACAGGGAGTTTTATCCCTCCTGGCTTCCTTCAATGGTTCTAGAAACTCTGATCACCATGCTCAAGTACAAGTAACTGGTAACAACCCTAGCACATCACTGCAAGCAGGTCAGTTTCCTAGGAATATCTCTTCCCAGGCCTGGGCCAGACTCTTTTGAGGTCTAATCTTTGTCCTCTAAAAATGTTGCACCAATTACACTCACATCAAAACTCCAAAAACAAAACTTTTTGGAAAGAAGAAATGGGAGTAAATATAGTAATGACATGTTTGAATCATGGGGTTAAATACATTGTAAAGTCAGAATTGTTGAGATTATTTTTTTGAAAGTTTTGCTCCCCCCTCCCCCAACACACACACACACACACACACACACACACACACACACACACACACACACAGTCCTGTGTATGTTATTTTATTTTGAGACAAGGTCTTGTTCTGTCACCCAGGCTGGAGTGCAGTAGTGCAGTCATGGCTCACTGCAGCCTTGAACTCTTGGGCTTAACCCATTCTCCCACCTCAGCCTCCTGAATGGCTGGGATTACAGGCATGTGTCACCACATCTGGCTAATTATTGTATTTTTTGTAGAGATGTAGTTTCACCATGTTGCCCAGGCTGGTCTAGAACTCCTGAGCTCAAGTGTTCCTCCTGCCTCAGCCTCCTGAGTAGCTAGGACTACAGGCACAGGCTATAGGACTATGCCACCATACTTAGCTAATCCTGTGTATTTTAGGTTACTGGTGGGGATTAAAAAAAACTCGAGAGCCATATAGGTATTTAAAATTACAGTTATTTCATTATTTTTACATCTTATTTTATGTTTACGTTCATCAGATTTCTCTATTCCAACTTGATAATGTTGCTACAATTTGTGACAAATGATTGATGCTCTTGGTATTCTACCTCCATGCAGTTTATTTAGCACTGACCTGTAGTTCTCTTACTCTTGCTTAGATCATCTTTCTTTCCATTTCTTGTTGGTTGGCCTTGGTCATCCTCTCATTTCCTACCCAGCACTGACATTCCTACTCCTGATTTTTTTCCTTTCTCCTCACTTTTTGGCTTGCTTTTTCTGTTTCATACTGATGTTGGCTTTGACATTGTTTATTGTTGCCTTTCTCAGTTGCGTTCACTTATGGACTTGCCTCCATAGAATGAGAGGCTGGAGCCCTTTCTGTTGCCAGTAGAATTGCTTAACTTCATGTTTAACAGAAGTACTCATTCATGTTAGGTAAGCAGCCAGGTGATTGTAAGACAGCTCTGATGTATTTTGTTAATTCTGAAGAAACTTTTAAGTACTGCTAAACATAATTCTTGATAGTGTGGATACAATGACTGCTTAATAGACTTTGGAAAGTACTCCTTATAGATAGGAAGCTGAAATACACATATATTTTTATCTTTTTATCTAAAAACCTATTTTAGTACAAATGAGTCCAGCTGTGCTTGAGAATTTAAACCAGATATCCTGGAGCTGAAAGTCGATATTGTCAGTGTTTTAGCCAAGACTAGCTGACCTCTGCAGATCCCCTTTAAGTTTGTGGCATAAGCTAAATTCGGAAGTAAGTAAAAAACTTAAGGAAATCGATCAAAGTAGCACATACCTCTCTTACTTGATCTATTTCTCTTTAGATTGTTTTTTTTTTTTTATGGGATCATTCTATTCTAAAAGGTGATTCAGTCTGATGTTCCTAAGTACATGAAAATTTCAATGCAAGCAAAAAATACTGAGTACATGTCACTTTAAAACAATCTTGCTTTGACTTTGATCATGTAGTGTCTTTTCTGTATTTCTATTGCACTTTGAGTAACTGGACTCACTGAATTTAAAATGTGCTTGGTGGTTTTCAAATGAGAATGTAGTGCAATTAGGTTTTTTTCTTAGTAAAATTCTGTACTATATTCTTGAAAAGTTTTGGAATAGAAGATAGCATTTGCTACTAGTTACTTATTATTTATTTATTTTTTAGAGCAGGAGAACTTGATAGTTAAGTGTTTAAGAAGTAATTTTGATTTAGTTGCAGTGTACAAAGTAGGGATATTAAATCCCAATTGTCTTCATGGAAAAATATTAGTAATACCTTCCAAAAAGTTATATACATTTGTGGTTCATAAAGTTTTTTTTAATATGGCTTTATTGAGATATAATTCATATACCATACAGTTCACCTATTTAAAATATACAGTTTAGCTAGGTGTGGTGGCTCACTCTTGTAATCCCAGCACTTTGGGAGGCCGAGGCAGGTAGATCACCTGAGGTCAGGAGTTTGAGACCAGCCTAATCAACATGTGAAACCCTATCTCTACTAAAAATACGAAAATTAGCTGGGTGTGGTGGTGGTTGCCTGTAATCCTAGCTACTCAAGAGGCTGAGGCAGGAGAATCATTTGAACCCAGGAGGTGGAGGTTGCAGTGAGCCAAGATCACGCCATTGCACTCCAGCCTGGGCAACAAGAGCGAAACTCTGTCTCAAAAAAAAAAAAAAAAAATACACACACACACACATACACAGTTTAGTGCTTTTTGATATATTCACAGGGTTGTGCAGCTATTACCGCAATCTGATTTTAGAATATTTTTGGTCCCTCTAAAAGAAACCCCGTACCCATTAGCAATCGCTCCTTGTTTCCTCTAATCCTCAGTCCTAGACATCCAGGAATCTCCTTTCTGTCCCTGCATTTGCCTGTTTTGGACATTTCATATAAATGACAAAATCATACAATATGTGCTCTTTTGTGACTGACTTCCTTCACTTAATGAAACGTTTTCAAGGCTCATCCATGTTGTAGCATGTATCACATTTTGTTCATTCATGGGCTGGTGAATATTTGGGTTCTTTCTACTTTTTGGTTGTTATGAATAATGCTGCTATGAACATGGGTATACAACTATCTGAGTCTCTGCTTTCAATTCCTAGGTATTCGTTATAACCAAGAGTGGAATTACCGGCTCATGTTTAACTTTTTGAGTAGCCTCCAAACTGTTTTCCACAGCTGCTACACCATTTTGCGTTCCCACCAGCAGTGCACCAGGGTTGCAATTTCTCCATGTTCTTGCCAACACTTGTTTTCTGCCTTTTTGATAATAGGCATCCTTAAGGGTATTAAATGGTATCTTATCGTGGTTTTGATTTGTATTTCCCTAATAACTAATGATGTTGAGTATCTTTTTATGTGCTTATTGACCATTTATGTATCTTTGTGGGAAAATATATTCAAATGCTTTGCTTTTTAAAATTAGGTTGTCTTTTTAGTAGTGAGTTGTAGGAGTTCTTTGTATATTCTGGATACTGAACCCTTATCAGATATGTGATTTGCAAATACAGTTGTGTGTTGCTTAATGACAGGGATAATTTCTGAGAAATGCAGCATTAGGCAAGTTTATGATTGTGTGAACATCATAGAGCATACTCAGACACCTAGATGGTATAGCCTACAACACACCTAGGCTATATGGTGTAGCCTGTTGCTTAGTCTACAAGCCTGTACAGTATGTTATTGTATTGACTATTATAGGCACTTGTAACACAGTGGTTAGTATTTGTGTATCTAAACACATTTTAATATAGAAAAGGTATAGTAAAAATATGGCATAAAAGGTAAAAAATGAGCTGGGTACAGTGACTCATGGTTGCAATTCCAGCATTTTGGGAGTCTGAGGTGGGAGGACTGCTTGAGGACATAGGAGTTTGAGACCAGCCTGGGCAGTATAGTTGATACCCCATCTTTACAAAAAAGTTAAAAAATTAACTGGGCTTGGTGGTATTTGCCTGTAGTCCCAGCTACTCAGGAGACCGAGGCGGTAGGATTGCTTGAGTCCAGGAGCTTGAGGCGGTGGTGAGCTGTAATTGTGCCACTGTAGAGGGCCTGGGGGACAGAGTGAGACCCTGTCTTTTTTTTTTTTTTTTTTTTTTTTTTAAGAGAGAGGCATAAAAAATGGTATACCTGTGTAGGGTACTTACCATGAATGGAACTTACAGGTCTAGAAGTTGCTCTGGGTGAGTCAGTGGTAAGTGCATGTGAAGGCCTAGGACATTGCTTTACACCACTGTAGACTTTATAAACACTGTACACTTAGGCTACCCTAAATTTATTTAAATTTTTTTCTTCAATAATAAATTAACCTTAGCCTCCTGTAATTGAGTACTTTAAACTTTTCAGTTTTTTAAAACTTTCTGATTTTTGTATAATAACTTAGATTAAAACACAAACATCGTATAGGTGTATAAAAACATTTTCTTTATATCCTTATTCTGTAAGCTTTTTTCTATTTTTAAAAGTTTTTGGCTGGGCGTAGTGGGTCACACCTGTAATCCCAACACTTCGGGAGGCTTGAGATGGGAGGATTGCTTGAGGCAGGAGTTCAAGACCAAACTCTTTTTTTTTTTTTTTTTAAAGAAAAAAAAAAAAAAGTTTTTATTTTTTGCTTTTTAAACGTGTTTGTTATGTTAGCCTAGGCCTACACAGGGTCAGGATCATCAGTATCACTGTCTTCCACTTCCACATCTTGTCCCACTGGAAGGTCTGCGGGGTAGTGCAGACATGGAGCTGTCATCTCCTATGATGATAATGCCTTGATGTGGAATACCTCCTGAAGGACCTGCCTGAGGCTGTTTTACAGTTAATTTTAAAAAGAATAAGTCAAACTGGAGTACACTCTTTACTTTTTATTGACCTCTTGGGGATGAAGAAAGAAGTACACTCTTAATGATAAAAACCATAGTATAGCATATACATACACCAGTAACATGGTCATTTATTATCAAGTATTATGTAGTGTACATAACGGTATGTGCTATACATGACGGGCAGTGCAGTAGGTTTCTTCACACCAGCATCACCACAAACGTGCCTGTAATGCTTTGCACTATGAAGTTACAATGGCTACAGTGTCACTAGGTGAGAAGAATTTTTCAGCTCTATTTTAATCTTATGGGACAACCTCCCTATGTGCTGTTGTCTTCAAGTGAAACATCATTACATGGTGCATGACTGTATTTGGCTTGTCTTTTTACTTTCTTGTTGGTATTGTTTGTAGCACAAAAGTTTTTAATTTTGGTGTAGTCCAGTGTATCTATTTTTGCTTTTGTGGCTGTGTTTTTGATATTATATGTTAAAGAAACATTGCTTAACCCAAGGCCACAAAAACTTCCATGTTTTTTCCTAAGAGTTTTATAGTTGTAACTCCTAGATTTAGGTCTCTAAGGGGTTGAACTTCTTTCTTTTGGTGATGGATATACAGTTGTCCCAGCCTCTGAATTGTTTGGGCATACTTTGTTAAAAATCAGTTGGCCATTAATATAGGATATTTTTCTGGTCTCTCAATATGTATGTCCTTAAGCTGGTACTACACTGTCTTCATTGCTGTAGCTTTGTAGTTAGTTTTGAAACTTGGAAGTATACTTTCTTTTTTGCCAAGATTGTTTTGACTTTTTTGTAGTTCATGAAGTTTAAACACTACATCTGGTATTATTTTTCACTTTTCTAATAGATTATAATGTTGGATATGTTAGAAATGTATGTCTAGTTCCAGGTAATTAAAGTTTTCTGGGTAGCTGATTCACTTTTTATTCACTAAATCTTTATTTTAATCACTGTGGATGAAAGTCATTTATTTGGTATTATATAATAAAAATTATACATACACATATATGATATACTTGGAACACAGTTTAACTTTTTCTATGCAGTTCAGACTAACTATTGTAAAACATTAGCCATCATATGTTATTTCCAGGTGCTTTAAAAAAAAATATGTATATAGTGCTATTGGCTTTTGTACTAAATAGCTAGGTCTTCGGAGTTCATCTACCTATGGTGTTTTCCTTTATTCTTCTCCTTATTGTCAGCTGTTACTTAAAAAAAAAGTTTTATACTTTTAAATTACAGAATAACTATCAATTGTAGAAAATACAAGTAAAGTCTAAGAAGAAAATAAAATTTACCCTAATTTGGCCACACAGACTTTTTTAAGGCATGTTTTAAAATTAGATTATATTGTGCACATTGTTTTGAAACCTGCATAGACTGTGTATATTCCATGTCACTAATCATCTTTCTAAATCTTTCTGTTGTTTTAATGTCTGTATTTGTTGTATTATATGATTGTACTTTAAAAAACATTTAGCATAGTTTCACTTTTTCATTACATTTAAAATTTTGTTGCTGCATCTTTGTAGACACTCATGATTTTATCCTTAGGAAAGATTTTTAGAAGTGGGTTTGCTGGATCCATTTTTAAGGTTTTTGATATATGAAGCTAGATTTTCTCCTAGAAGGTTTGAACTAATTTGTAATGTCTTTCATAATGAACAAAAGTAATGTTTGCCTCCTCCTTGATCAATAGTTTTATTATTGTTTTCTTTGATCTTTGCAAATTTGATAGGCAACCTATGGAATTTTGGTTTTATTTACATTTGTTTAACATTTAAATTTTTAATTTCATATTTATTCATCATTTAATTTCTTTTGGGAATTACCCAATCATATTTTGCGTGTTTTCTGTTATGTTTTCTTTCTTTCTTTTTTTTTTTTGAGATGGAGTCTTGCTCTGTCGCCCAGGCTGGAGTGCAGTGGCACGACCTCCACTCACTGCAAGCTCTGCCTCTTGGGTTCACGCCATTCTCCTGCCTCAGCCTCCCGAGTAGCTGGGACTACAGGCGCCCGCCACCACGCCTGGCTAATTTTTTGTATTTTTAGTAGAGATGGGGTTTCACGATGTTAGCCAGGATGGTCTCATTCTCCTGACCTCGTGATCCGCCCGGCTCATCCTCCCAAAATGCTGGGATTACAAGTGTGAGCCACCGCGTCTGGCCTACATTTTCTTAAAAATTTCTTTTTGTTAAGTGCTTTGTTTATTGGGATATTCATTTTTTTATTCATGTTGTAAGAATTTCCAATTCTTTGTTTTTATATTTATGACTTCTTAAATGTGTAATCAAATGTATCAGTCTTTTATTGCTTCTGAGTTTTCTCCATTATATGCCTTTTACTTACATTTTCACCTAATGTTTTTATAGGTTTCAAAATTACAGTTAAAATTTTATTTAATCTTAAAATGATTTGTTAAAACTTGTTAGGTAGGGTTCTAACTTTAATTTTTCTACTCCTTTTAATGCTGTTGAATAATTCTTTCTCAATTGATTCGAAATGCTACTTTTATCATTACCCTACATTCCCAACTTGGAATTTATTTCTGGACTTTCTGTGTTAGTCCATTGATCTGTCTATTCCTGTGTTACTCCCCTTGTTGTTTTACATCTTTTATAATAAAGATCTACAATATCTGGGGTAAGACTGGAACCTTGATGTTAGTCTTTGAAAAATAAATTACAGTTTTTCTTATCCATTTATTCCAGGTAAGCTCTAAAATCAACAACTCAAGGTCTAAGAAGTATTTTGAGATTTGGGTTGAATTGTATTAAACGTATAGATAGATGAATTACTCTCCATACTCAGCAATATGGTTATGTTTTTTATTCAGATTTTATCTTAAGAACCTTAATAAAGCCTTGTAGTGTTTTTCATATGGGTCCTACATATTGCCTACTACAAGGTATTTTATTTAAGTAGTGTTGTGCACAAGTTTGTGCACCTGTACATCTCATGTAATATTTGTGACATATGAAAATTTTTTTCATGTTTATCTGAAATGCAGATTTATCTGGACATCTTGTATTTCATTTGCTAAATCTGGTAACCTTGTGCATATTTTTTAACTATTACAGAATTTTAAAAATGTACTCCAAAGTAGAGATGGTTCAATAAATCCTCATTAACCCACCATGTATCTCAAATAGTCATAAACTTTCTGCATTTCTTATAAAGGTGTAGTTTAAATTTTTTATTGCTGATTTTTTAGCTTGCTGTCTTAGATATTCATGTTATATATATTAAGAGTTTTATTCTTTTCTAGTACTTCCACTTGAGGAAACTTTGGTGTTATTGCATTGGCTCTAACTTTTTTTTTTTTGAGACAGTCTCACTCTGTCGCCAGGCTGGAGTGCCGTGGCACAATCTTGGCTCACTGCAACCTCTGCCTCCCAGGTTCAAGCAATTCTTCTGCCTCAGCCTCCCGAGTAGCTGGGACTACAGGTGCGTGCCACTACGGCCAGCTAATTTTTGTATTTTTAGTATAGATGGGGTTTCACCATGTTGGCTAGGATGGTCTCGATCTCTTGACCTCGTGATCTGCCTGCCTCGGCCTCCCAAAGTGCTGGGATTACAGGCATGAGTAACCGGCTGTAACTTTTAAATAACTTTTTAATAACTTTACATTCTTACTGGCAGTGTTGGAAATATTTTTGTCTTTTGATTTTTAAATGGAAATACTTCTAGTGTTTCTGTGTTAGGTAAGTAAGAGTTCTTACTAAATTTTGTTTTCCTAATATTATTAGATTTGGGATTGACATACATGATTTACAAGCTCTGTTTCTGTTTTCCTAATATTATTAGATTTGGGATTGACATCTTATATGTGACTTATGAGCTCTTGAGCTTGAGCAGTTCATTCAGTCTCTCTGAGCACTTCTGATTTTTCATCTGTCAAATGAATTCATCCCACAGAGATCTTTTTGTAACATAAGGCAATGGATGCAAAACAAGTTTTCAAGCTATCATAAGGGCATATAAGTTACATGTACTTTAATATATTTATTTAATTAATCTCTCTTGTTCAGTCATTTATGATTACCTATTTCTCCAGTGCCCAATTATCCTGATTTATATTTTTTAAGAAGAATTTAAGATGCTTAGTGGTAGACGATTATCCTAAATATGTCTGTTTACAGATAGCAACCTATGGTTGTTTCTGCTGTAATATCATGTTTGTTTTTCTGCCAAATCTCTTATTATGAAAAATCTCTTATGAAAACAGAAGTTTCATTGGAGAAAGAGGACTGGAGAGTTTCTGTAGGACTGACATAAGTATTTATGTAGCTTTACTCTAAAAATAATAAATATGCTGACTAAATTCAATAAAAACAACCAAATTTTTCCTCCTTCATCCTTGGGTCCATCCACATTCTCAGAAGGTTCTTAGCTTCTCCTATCACATTTGTCCTTGACCATGCAGTTTTACTTGCAGAACTGTTCACAACTGCCAGTGGTAAACAAAAGAATAAAAGAATGCTTGAGTAAACAAAACAATTCTATTTCAGAAGAACACACAAACAATGCAGCTCTGTGTGCCTATTCTTTGATGCAACTATTATTTTTCCTATTTACGTTGTGCTAATTCCAGTTGGTGTTGTAGTAATAATGCTTTAGTGTACTGAGTTTTCCCCCAATTGATGATGTTATATCTACATTATGTTATAAAAGCTCATGCTGTAAGAGACTTGCCTATATTTGCTAGTACAGGGTAAATAGTAAGTATTGTATTAATAAATACTTGTTGATTGCAAATGGCCAGATGACTTATTTCAAATATTGAGGCTCATTGAGGTTCACTGTTATTGCCCTGGCTAGGTATTCAAGCCTGGCTCAGTAAACTGTACTTATTGGATACTGGTTCAAAACAAAGTAAAAAATGTAATCCTACTATTGTGCAAAGTCATAGTACCTTTTTACTTTTGGCAAGTGTTGTTACATTATAGGAAGATAAGAACTAGAGCAGGTTTGGAGAAAGGCACACAAAGTGACAAGGAGAAAGGTACCATAGTATATAAACTAAAAGGGTTTGGGTGTTTCAACTTGGAAGTTAAAGGGATGAATTTGAAGTATAGAAGACTGTGACCATATAGGTAAGTTGAACTTGTTTTTAAATCTCAGCCTGATGAACTGTTGTTTATTTTTACCCCCAGTGTTGAAATAAGACAGTTGGATAGAAGCACTTTATTTTGAAACTGAAAATGTAATTAATTCTCTAAAAGTTTTGGTATATTTATGAATGATAGATTCGTAGTTAGTTACTAAATGGAATTAAGCTATTTTAAGCCTTCTGAGGTATAAATCAAGGGGGCAGCATAAGCATATTCTCCCATATGGGTACTAGTTCAAATATTTGCTTTACTGTTACGTAGAATAGGGACACAACTGTTTTGTGAACCCCAAGTGTAGAATTGTGACCAATGACTTTGGCACTAAACATAGGGAGGAACTTTGTAACAAAGTAGTCCAGATTATGGAATGGAAAAAGGGGAATTTGTTCTTTCTACAAATGGTTTCAGCATGTCCTAAATGACAATTTGGTGGAGTTGTTGTGGAAGAAATTCAAGTAGTGGATTGATGTTTGAATTGGGTGACTTGTATGGTCCTGCCAGTTCTGAGATTTTATGATAAAGTGTCAGGAATCACTATTTCTTAGAGAACATCAGCCTGAATGGGCAATAAATCCAGAAAAAGTACAAGAAATTTTGCTAAAATGTGGAGATGGCTGTTTTGCCTTTAAAAGTTGATGAACCATAGCCTCATTTTACATTTTTAAAATAATGCTCTTTAAAAATGAAATGGTCCTGAAAGAAATATAGACAGTGTAGAAGGGCATGAGCTAGAAAGTAATAGTGCTCTAATCCTCCGACCACTGTTTCCCTTTCCATCTAGTAGTGAGGGAAAGGGCGGTGTTGAGAATTAGTCTTTGTTTTTTGGCTTGAATAATTGACTCCACAGTGGCAGTGCCATTAACTGAGAGATGGGATAAAACTTGCAAGAACAGGAAGCTATGCAGAGCAAGCTTCCTGAACTGTCTTACATTGTTTGTCTGATTGAATTATTTAGGCCTTGAATTCTGTTTGTGCTCTAGTGACATTTTGTCTTCAAAGATGTTAAATTATTCCAAAAGTAATAGACACTGACTTGGAGAGGTTTTTATTGGCCAGATTTGGGATAATTTGAACATTAGACAGAATATACAGTTGACCCTGTGTATCTGTGGGTTCCATATATGCAGGTTAAGCCAACCACAGATTGAAAGTGTTCTGTAGTTGTGTCCGTACTGAACAGTTACAGACTTTTTTCCTTTCATTTTCCCCTAAACAACATAACAATTATTTACATAGTATTTACATTGTATTAGGTATCATAAGTAATCAAAAGACGATTTAAAGTATATGAGATGGTGTGTATAGGTTTCATGCAGATACCACGTCATTTTATGTAAGGGACTTGAGCATCTGTGCATTTTGGTATCTGCTGGGAGGTCCTGGAGCCAGTGTGTCCCATAGATATTGAAGAGGGCTGTGTATTATAATTTGTCCTATAAAGAACCCGTGAATCCATCTCGATAGTAAAAAAGGTAGGGTGGGGGTGGTTCTTTACAGAAGGATGCCAGTTGATAAAATGTAGAAGGAATGATGGAATCAGAAAAACCATTTTGTAACTCTCAGTGTAAAAATTGATTCAGGCAAAAATCATTGATGGTGAAAATTTGTTGGGAAATTAAATATTCATTGGTTTAAAAGTATCACCTCACAAATTATTTACTAATTGCAAAAGAGAAAATGTACCTTTGTAATTGAGAGTCTGGCAATCATCAGCTTAACAAAATGATCAATCTTAGCATCATGAACGGTGGGACAGCCCATTATTTTTGCCTTTCATGGGGTGCAGTAAGAAAAAAAAAAATCACCGGTAGAGTTGTCCCACCAAAAATATTTAATTTAAACCTAATCATGATGGAATAATCAGACAGATCTAGAATTTGTGCTGTTTTAAATGACCACTGGCCTAGTCTCTTCAAGAAAGTATCATGAAAAGCTTTGTGGTAGTGGCGTAGGGATTCAATGAAAAAAAGACTAAGGAGACTTACCAACCAAATTCAGTGGATTAATAAAAATTAAGTTCAGTAAATTTGGATTTAATAAAAACTCATACAAAAGACATTTTTGGAACAATTTGTAACATTTGAGTATGAATTATAAAACAGATGAGTTTATGAAAATGTTATTTTGGGCGTGTTATATACACGATATTTTGATTATATAGGAAAATGTCCTTATTCTCAGAAGAAGTATTTCAGAATGAAGTGGCATGATGTCTAGAAATTACTTTTGTTTTCTTCTGACATCACCACATTGATCGTGTGCTAAAAATTACTTTCAAGTGGTTCAGAAGAAAATTGTGTGTGTGTGTGTAAAGATATGGTAAAATGTTAACAATATAGATGAAGGATATATAGATGTTTATTATACATCCTTCAATTTCTTATTAGGTTTAAACATTTTAAAATATTACATTTTTCAAAACATGATTTTTAATGACTACATTGTAATTCCACATGGCTGTGTATGACAATTTGTTAAATAATTACGTGTAAAATTTTCAGCGAGAATACTTAGGGGCTATTTTATAAATGGTGGCTAAGAAACTTAAATAAACTTTCAAATATTCATTTAAACCTCTGTAACTGAAATAGCACGAAAAGTAACCTTGCGTGACTTTATAACCTTATTAAACATTTTACCCATTTGCCTCTGGAGTCAAGATCTTAATCTCATTCAGAAGACCGAGTGGATAAGGATTTGGTATGCATAGATGGAGGCACTGGCAACCGGAGAGGTCCCAGGGCTGCATAACACTAAGTAGCTCATAGTGACTCAACATTGGAACTTGGTATAACTTGTCTGTGATTAAAGCCATTCCAGTGATACCACAGTGATATAGTGGTACCACAAAGTAGTTTTAGTTTTGTTTCACTGAAAAATAATGAATGTCAGCATCTTTTCATATGATTAATGAACACTGAGTATCTTCTTTTGTGAAATACCTGTTCAAGTGTTTTGCCTGTTTTTCTACTGTGTTGTCTACCTTTTCCTTATTGATATGTGAGATTTCCTGTCTTGTTGAATATAAAATGTATACACAGCTTTCTTCCTCCTTCTCTGTCCACGTAGTCATGCCTGATTCCTCTTTGCCTTCTGGCATGATTGTTCAAGATGGTGGATAGGAGACAGGGCTGACCTGCAGCTCTTAACTCGGATGGACAGAACAGCATGTGGAGACTCACACCGTGGACTTCTTGCTCCAGGAACCACCACAGGAGTGTACTAGAAAAACTGAAAGAATTCACAGATGCTTTGAAAGAAGCAGCAGGCTGCTGCAAATTCTGTGAGACTGGCAGAAATCTCTGGTGCTCTCTCAAAACTGCCACCTTCTGGCTGGAGGCCAACCACAATATTACAGCAACTCATGACAGAATAGCCCTGCTTCAAGGTAGGAGAAAACAATAGCTAATTCCACTGCCTGCAACATCCTGGGCAACCAGTGGTCCTGAGTCTCTCCATGTGACAACACTGCTAGCATAACCAGCATCTGAGAAAGCCAGCACACTAAACATATCTACATCCAAGGACTCTCACAGAGTCTACTTCACTCCCTTACCATCTCCACCAGAACAGGTGCTGGTATCCACAGCTGGGAGACCTGAAGACAGATTGTATCACAGGACTCTATGCAGACATCTGTAAGTACCAGCTCAGAGTCTGGTAGCCCCACTGGGTGGTTAGGCCCAGTAGAGCAATAACAATCACTGCAGTGTGGCTTGCTGGAAGCCCCATCCCTAACGGGGAGTGCATCACATCAAGGGACCACCAACGTGGTACAAAAGAATCTGAACAACAGCCCTTGAGTTCCAGATTTTTCCACTGAAATAGTCTACCCAAATGAGAAGGAATCAGAAAAGTAATTCTGGTAATATGACAAGGTAATAAAACAAGGTTCTGTAACATCCCCAAAAGACCACACTAGCTCCCCAGCAATGGGTCCAAATCAAGAAGAAGTCTCTGAATTGCGAAATAAATAACTCAGAAGGTTGATTATTAAGCTACTCAGGGAGATACCAGGGAAAGGTGAAAACCAACTTAAATTAAAAAAAAATACAAGATATGGATGAAAAATGCTCCAGAAGATATTTACTCCAGAGAAGTAAATATCGTAGAGATAATTTTTATTCTAGAGAATAAATAAATATTGTATTCCAGAGAAATAAATATCATAAAGAAAAAAAGAATCACAACTTCTGGAAATGAAAAACACACTTAGAGAAATGCAGAATGCCCTGGAATTCCCACAGTAGACTAGAACAAATAGAAGAAAGAACTTCAGAGCTCAAAGATAAGGCTTACAAATTAACCCAATCAGACAAAGACAGAGCAAAAAGAATAAAAAAAATGAACAAAGCCTCCACAAAGTTTGGGATTATGTTAAATGGCCAAACCTAACTATAATTGGTGGTCCTGAGGAAGATGAGAAATATAAAAGTTTGGAAAACATATTTCAGGGAATAATTGAGGAAAACTTCCCCGGCTTCACAAGAGATCTAGGTATCCAAATACAAGAAGCTAAAGGAACACCTGGGAAATTCATCACAAAAAGATCATCACCCACACACATAGTTATCAGGTTATCTAAAGGCAAAACAAAGGAAAGAATCTTAAGAGCTATCAGGCAAAAGCATCAGGTAACCTATAAAGGAAAACCTATCAGATTAACAGCAGATTTCTCAGCAGAACCCCTACAAGCCAGAAGGGATTTGGATCCTATCTTTAGCCTCTACAAACAAAATAATTGTCAGCCAAGAATTTTATATTGAGCAAAACGAACCTTCATAAATGGAAAGATAAAGTCTTTCTCAGACAAACAAATGCTGAGAGGATTCACCATCACCACACCAGCACTACAAGAAATGCTAAAAGGAGTTCTAAATGTTGAAGCAAAACCTTGAAATACACCAAAATAGAACCTTCTCAAAGCGTAAATCTGATGACCTACACAACAGTAACACAATGGAAGCAAAAAGGTATTCAGGCAACAAATAGCACGATGAATAAAACAGTACCTCACATCTCAATACCAACATTGAATGTAAATGGCCTAAATGCTCCTCTTAAAATACATATAATGGCAGAATGGATACAAGTCCACCAACTAAGTATCTGCTGTCTTCAAGAGACTCACCTAACACATAAGGACTCACATAAACAGAGACTCACCTAACACATAAGGACTCACATAAACTTAAGGTAAAAGGGTGGAAAAAGATATTTCATGCAAATGGAAGCCAAAAACAAGCAGGAATAGCTATTCTTATATCAGACAAACTTTAAAGCAACAACAGTTAAAAAAGACAAAGAAGGACATTATATAATAATAAAAGAGTCCAGCAGGAAAATATCACAGTCCTAAATATATATGGACCTAACATTGGAGTTCCAAATTTATAAAACAATTACTACTAGACTTAAGAAATGAGATAGATGGCAACACAATAATAGTGGGGGATTCTAATACTCCATTGACAGCACAGGTCATCAAGACAGAAAGTCAACAAAGAATGGACTTAAACTATACCATAGAACAAATGGACTTAACAGATATTTACAGAATATTCTACCCAACAACTGCAGAATATACATTCTTGTCAGCACATGGAACATTCTCTAAGATAGACCATATGATAGGTCATGAAACAGGTCTCAATAAATGCAACAAAATTGGCTGGGCACGGTGGCTCATGCCTGTAATTCCACCACTTTGGGAGGCCGAGGCGGGCGGATCACAAGGTTAGGAGATCGAGACCTTCCTGGCTAACACGTTGAAACTCCGTCTCTACTAAAAATAAAAAAATTAGCTGGGCGTGGTGGCACATGCCTGTAGTCCCAGCTACTCTGGAGACTGAGGGAGGAGAATTGCTTGAACCTGGGAGGCAGGGGTTGCAGTGAGCCAAGATCGTGCCACTGCACCCCAGCCTGGGCAACAGAATGAGACTCCGTCTCAAAAAAAGTAGACTGGGCACAGTGGCTCATGCCTATAATCCCAGCACTTTGGGAGGCTGAGGCGGGCGGATCACAAGGTCAGGAGTTTGAGACCAGCCTGGCCAATTTGGTGAAACCCCTTCTCTACTAAAATACAAAAAATTAGCCAGCCGTGGTGGCGTGCGCCTATAGTCCCAGCTACTCGGGAGGCTGAGGCAGGGGAATCACTTGAACCCTGGAGGTGGAGGTTGCAGTGAGCCGAGATCATGCCACTGCACTGCAGCCTGGCGACAGAGCAAGACTCCATCTCAAAAAAAAAAAAAAAAAAAGTAACAAAATCAAAATTATATCAGGTACCTTCTCAGACCACAGTGGAATAAAATTGGAAATCAACTCCAAAAGGAACCATCAAAACTGTACAAATACATGGAAATTAAATAATCTGCTTCTGAATGATCTTTGGTTTAACAATGAAATCAAGGTGGAAATTAAAAAATTCTTGCAACTGAACAGTAATAGTGACACAACTTACCAAAACTTCTGGAATATAGCAAATGTGGTGCTGAGAAGAAAGGTCATAGCATTAAATGCCTGCATCAAAAAGTCTGAAAGAGCACAAAATCTAAGGTTACACCTCAAGGAACTAAAGAAACGAAGAACAAACCAAACCCAAACCCAGCAGAAGAAAATAAATAACAAAGATTAGAGCAGAACTAAACAAAATTGAAACAGATAAACAAAAACAAAAGATAAATGCAAGAAAAAGCTGTTTATTTGAAAAGATAAACAACATTGAAAGACCATTAGTAAGATTAACCAAGAGGAGAGATGTAAATAAGCTCAATTAGAAATGAAATGGGAAATACTACAACTGATACCACAGAAATATAAAAGATTATTCAAGTTTACTATGAGCACAAACTAGAAAATCTAGAGATGGATAAATTCCTGGAAATATACTACCCTACTAGATTAAATTGGAAGAAATAGAAACTCTGAACAGACCAGTAACAAGTAGCAAGATTCAAACAGTAATGAAAAAACTGCCAACAAAAAAAATTCCAGGACTGGATGGATTCACAGCTGGATTCTATCAGGCATTCAGAGAAGAATTGGTATCAGTCTTACTAAAACTATTCCACAAGATAGAGAAGGAGGGTACCCTCCCCAAATAAGTCTTTGAAGCCAGTATCACCCTAATACCCAAATCAGGAAAGGTTATAATAACAACAACAAAAACAAAAAGAAGGAAAGAAGGAAGGAGGCAGCAAGTGGGGGAGGGAGATTGGGGAGGGAGGAAGGAAAAGAAAACCACATACCAATATCCCTGATGAACATAAATGCAAAAATCCTCAAAAAAAAAAAAAAAAGTCTGGGTACAGTGGCTCATGCCTGTAATCCCAGCAATTTGAAAGGCTGATGTGGGTGGATCACCTGAGATCAGGAGTTTGAGACCAACCTGGCCAACATGTTGAAACCCTGTCTCTACTAAAAATACAAAAGTTAGCCGGGCGTGGTGGCACACGCCTGTAATTCCAGCTACTCAGGAGGCTGAGGCAGGAGAATCGCTTGAACCCGAGAGGTCGAGTGAGCTGAGATCATGCCACTGCACCCCAGTCTGGGCAACAAGAGCGAAACTCCGTCTCAAAAAAACAAAACAAAACAAAAACTAGCTAACCAAATTCAATAGCTTATCAAAAAGATAATACACCATAATCAAGTGGGTTTCATAAAAGGGATGTAGTGATGAATTAACACATGCAAGTCAATAAATGTGATCCATCACATAAACAGAATTAAAAACAAAAATCATATGATCGTATCAATAGTTGCAGAAAAAGCATTTAACAATATGATTAAAACCCTTAGCAAAATCAGTATAGAAGGGAGATACCTTGAAGTAATAAAAGCCGTCTGTGACAAACCCACAGCCAACATTATACTGAATGAGGAAAAGTTGAAAACATTTCCCCTGAGAACTGGAACAAGACAAGGATGCTCACTTTCACCACTTCCATTCGACATTGTACTAGAAGTCCCAGCCAGAGCAGTCAGACAAGAGAAGGAAATAAAGCGGATCCACATTGGTAAAGACAAAGTCAAACTGTCACTGTTCACCAATGATATGATCATATACCTAGAAAACCCTAAAGACCCAGAAAGCTCCTTGATCTCATGAATGAATTTAGTAAAGTTTCAGGATACAAAATCAGCGTACACAAATCAGAAGCATTGCTAAACACCAACAATAACAAAGCCGAGAATCAAATCAAGGACTAAAACCCCTTTACAACAGCTGCAATAAATAAACAAACAAACAAATAAATAAAATACTTAGGAATATACCTAATCAAGGAGGTGAAACATCTCTGCAAGGAAAACTGCAAAACATTGCTGAAAGAAATCATAGATGACTCAAACAAATGGAAACACATGCCAAGCTCTTGGATGGGTAGAATCAGTATTGTGAAAATGACCATACTGCCAAAAGCAATCTACAGATTCAATGCAATTCCCATCAAAATACCATCGTCATTCCTCACAGAACTAGAGAAAACAATCCTGAAGTTCATATGGAACCAAGAAAGAGCCCACATAGCCAAAGCAAGACTAAGCAAAAAGAACAAATCTGGAGGCATCACATTATCTGACTTCAAGCTATATACTACAAGGCTATAGTTACCAAAACAGTATGGTACTGGTATAAAAATAGGCATGTAGACCAATGGAACAGATGAGAGAACCCAGAAATAAAGCCAAATACTTACAGCCAACTGATCTTTGACAAAGCAAACAAAAACATTAAGTGGGGAAAGGACATCCCATTCAATAAATGGTGCTGGGATAATTGGCAAGCCACATGTAGAAGAATGAAACTGGATCCTCATCTCTCACCTTATACAAAAATCAACTCAAGATGGAGTAAAGACTTAAATCTAAGATCTGAAATTATAAAAATTCTAGAAGATAACATCGGAAAAACCCTTCTGGGCATTGGCTCAGGTAAGGACTTCATGACCAAGAATCCAAAAACAAATGCAGCAAAAACGAAGATAAGTAGATTATTAAACAAAAAAGCTTCTGCACAGTAAAAGAAATAATCAGCAGAGTAAACAGACAACCCACAGAGTGGGAAAAACAATATTCTCAACGGTGCATCTGACAAAGGACTAATACCCAGAATCTACAAGGAACTCAAATCAGCAAGATAAAAAACAATCCCATCAAAAAGTGGGCAAGGGACATGAATAGACAGTTCTCAAAAGAAAATATACAAATGGCCAACAGACATATGAAAAAATGCTCAATACCACTAATTATCAGGGAAATGCAAATCAAAACCATAAGGAGATACCACCTTACTCCTGGAAGAATGGCCATAATTTAAAAAATCAAGAAACAACAGATGTTGGTGTAGATGTGGTAAAAAGGGAACACTTTTACACTGCTGGTGGGAAAGTAAACCACTATAGAAAACAGTATGGAGATTCCTTAAAGAACTAAAATAGAACTGCCATTTGATCCAGCAATCCCAGTACTGGGTATCTACTCCGAGGAAAAGAAGTCATTATTTGAAAAAGACACTTGCACACACATTTATAGCAGCACACTTCACAGTTGCAAAAAAATGGAGCCCACTTAAATGCCCATCAACAAACAAGTGGATAAAGAAAATGTAGTGTCTATGTGTATATATACAGCTCTGTCGCCCAGGCTGGAGTGCAGTGGTGCGATCTCGGCTCACTGCAACCTCCAACACACATACACACCATGGAATACTGTTCAACCATAAAAAGGAATGAAATAATGGCATTCGCAGCAACCTGGATGGAGTTGGAGACCATTTTTCTAAGTTCAGTAACTCAGGAATGGAAAACCAAACATCATATGTTTTCACTTATAAGCAGGAGCTAAGCTATGAGGATGCAAAGGCATAAGAGTGATATAATGGATTTTTGGGGACTTGGAGGAGAAAGGTGGGGAGGGGCGAGGGATAAAAGACTACATATTGGGTACAGTGTACACTGCTCAGGTGATGGGTGCATCAAAATCTCAGAAATCGCCATTAAAGAACTTTTCCATGCAACCACACACCGCCTGTTCCCTCAAAGCTATTGAAGTAAAAATATAAATAAATAGATCAAATAATTCTAAAAAAAAGTAAATGATTGAAAGCAGTCAAAAGTAATAATACCATATGACATGTAAAATAATAGGAAATCCCAATTTTAAGACTATAAAGTGCTATATTCTGGAAAAAATCTACACACATGTTTGTATCAGATATTTTCTACTATCCTGTGACTTGTGTTTTTACCCCTGTAATGTTGTCTTTTAATGAGCAGAAGTTCTTAATTTTAGTGCAACTTATTTTATTTTATTTTTTTAGACGGAGTCTCACTCTATCGCCCAGGCTGGAGTGCAGGGGTGCGATCTCGGCTCACTGCAACCTCTCCCTCTCCGGCTCAAGCAGTTCTCCTGCCTCAGCCTCCCGAGTAGCTGGGACTATAGGCACGTGCCACCATGCCCGGCTAATTTTTTGTATTTTTAGTAGAGACAGGGTTTCACCATGCTGGCCAGGCTGATCTTGAATTCCTGACCTCGTGATCCGCCTGCCTCGACCTCCTAAAGTGCTGGGATTACAGGCGTGAGCCACTGCGCCTGGCCTAGTGCAACTTAATTTATCACTTTATGAGCAGTGAGCTTTTTGTACTATTTAGGAAATTGTTACCTACTGTAAGGTTACAGTTTTTTACATTTAGAGTTTTTTACATTTAGAGTTACTGTACATTTGGTATTGATTTTTGCATGTTGGTTTTAGGGGTCAAGATTTATTTTACATTTTGTCTTAATTACTATAGCCTTGTAATAATTCTAATTCATAATAAATATAATAGGTAATATAAATCTTCCAATTTGTTATTTAAAATCACCCTAGTCATTTATTTCTTATTTACTTTTTTTAGAATTTGCTTATAAATTTCTACCCCACCCCACCCCCCACAAACACACATAAACACACTACTAGGATTTTGCTTGGGGTTGCTTTGAATCTATTGATAATTTGGGGAGAATTAACATCTTTCCAATACTGAAACCTACCAACCCATGAACATGGTGTAACCCCCATTTATTTAGGACTTTCATTTCTCCAAGCTTCTGTAAGTTTTTTTGGTTGATTTTAGACAGAATCTCACTCTGTCACCCAGGCTGGAGTGCAGTGGCGTGATCTCGGCTCACTGCAACCTCTGCCTCCTGGGTTCATCTGATTCTCCTGCCTCAGCCTCCTGGGACTACAGGCACATGCCACTGCACCTGGCTAATTTTGTACTTAAGGTAGAGATGGGGTTTCACTATGGTCTCGAATTCCTGACCTCAGATGATCCTCCCACCTCAGCTTCCCAAAGTGCAGGGTTTACAGGCGTGAGCTGCTACATCCAGACTAAGCTTCTGTAGTTTTTTGTTTTTTTTTTTTTTGAGACAGTCTTGCTCTGTGGCCAGGCCAGAATGCAGGGGTGTGATCTCGGCTTACTGCAACCTCTGCCTCCCGGGTTCAAGCAGTTCTTCTGCCTCAGCCTTCCAAGTAGCTGGGACTACAGGCGCATGCCACCATGCCCAGCTAATTTTTGTATTTTTAGTAGAGACGGAGTTTCACCATGTTGGCCAGGATGGTCTCAATCTCCTGACCTCGTGAACCGCCTGCCTTGGCCTCCCAAAGTGCTGGGATTACAGGCATGAGCCACTGCGCCCGGCCAGCTTCAGTAGTTTTTAAGTGTAGAGTTCTTACACATCTTTTATTACATTTATACGTAGGTATTTGATGTTTGTTTTGATATCCTATTGTAAATTTATATTGTTTGTTACTTTAATTTTCTACGTGTTTGTTGCTAGTATTTGAAGGATACAGTTGGTTTTTGTACATAGACCTTATATCTAGCCATCTTGAAATTTGCTTGTTTGTTTGTTTTTTGAGACTGAGTCTCGCTCTGTGGCCCAGGCTGCAGTGCAGTGGCGGGATCTCGGCTCACTGCAAGCTCTGCCTCCCGGGTTCATGCCATTCTCCTGCCTCAGCCTCCCGAGTAGCTGGGACTAAAGGCACCTGCCACCATGCACAGCTAATTTTTTGTATTTTTAGTAGAGATGGGGTTTCACTGTGTTAGCCAGGATAGTCTCAATCTCCTGAGCTCATGATCTGCCCACCTCAGCCTCCCAAAGTGCTGGGATTACAGGCGTGAGCCACGGTGCCCGGCCGAAATTTGCTTCTTAATTATTTTTTAAGGATTCATCTAATTCTTCTTGGTTTTATTTCTGACCTAAGATCTTTCTACTGTGATTCAATGCACCAAACATTTTTTGTAAAACTGATTAGATTTTCTTGAGTACTCTTTTGCATTTAGATCAGAAGTCACAAATATTTGATGTAAAAATAACATTATAAATTTTGACTTTATCATGTATGGGTAGTAGTCCAAATGTTGTATTAAATGTGATTTCTTACAGCAAAATTAAACTAGATCCAGGAAGTTGCTAATTCTTAGCATGAGCATTCTTCTAGAAATAACTATAGAGTATATTTATTTCTAGAAGAAATATAGAGTATAACTGTATTAAAAAGTGTTGAAGTTGTTTTAAAAGCTATAATTCTGATTTGCGAAAATCATGCTAATTCACTTTTCAGAAATACACAATTTTCTTTCATTTATTATTAATTTATCAAGCATTTATAAAGTGCCTGTCATGCCAGGAATTTAAGTACTCAAAGGTTTTAGTTTTCAACAAGTGAAAGAGTGGGGATTGGAAAACAGATATGTAGTTGTAATAGAGTGAAACTCACCTGATTATAGTATGCTTTGTATGCTATAGGAGCTAAGAAAAGGGTCATCACACCCAGACTGGAGGAAGACCTTATGATATATATTAAAAGAGCAATTGGAGTGTGGTTGCTGAATACTTCACACACACACCCCTGCCAAACCCCACACCCCTTTTCTCCTAGGTTCCTATGAATAGATTTCTTGAAGGTTACTTTAAATCTCTTTTTGCTTTCTTTTCACTGATTAGTTGACGTTGAAGTGAGTTGAGATACTTCATCATTATATTGGTATTTGGGTTTCTAAAGAAAAAACATTTTTTAAAGAAGACATTTATTTAGTGTCATGATCAGGCAATCAAAATTTAGCAATCAAAAGCATGGGTGTGCAAAAAACAAACAAACAAACAAAAAACAAATTCTGGGCCAGGCGCGGTGGCTCACATCTGTAATCTCAGCACTTTGGGAGGCCGAGGCAGGTGGATCACGAGGTCAAGAGTTTGAGACCAGCCTGGCCAACATGGTGAAACCCTGTCTGTACTAAAAAAATATATAAAAATTAGCTGGGCATGGTGGCGCCTGCTTGTAGTCCCAGCTATTCGGGTGGTTGAGGCAGGAGGATTGCTTGAACCCAGGAGGCAGAGGTTGCAGTGAGCCAGGACTGTGCCACTGCACTCCAGCCTGGGTGACAGAGTGAGCCTCCGTCTCAAAAAAAAAAAAAAAAAATTCTGCATGTTTAGGTACACAAATACTGTGTTACAGTTGTGTATAGTGTTCAGTAACGTGGTATACAGGTTTGTAGCCTAGGAACAATGAGCTATATCATA
Organism: Pan troglodytes; assembly: GCF_028858775.2. Lineage (NCBI taxonomy): Eukaryota > Metazoa > Chordata > Mammalia > Primates > Hominidae > Pan > Pan troglodytes. Next base: position 25,457,894 of record NC_072412.2, read on the forward strand.
TAGCCTAGGTGTACAGTAGGCTATACCATCTAGATTTGTGTAAGTACACTCTGTGATGTTTGCACAACAGTGAAATTGTCTAATGATACATTTCTCAGAACATATCCCCATTGCTAAGCAATGCATGACTATACATAGATGTATGTATATACATATAGAAAGAGTTGTTAACGCTGGTCTTTTGGTAGAATTCTGAAATTGGGAGCCATATGAATGAGAATTTGAATAGGAACAATAAAATGCCAACTGTTCAGAATTTTTAAAAATCAAAATAATATATGTTCAGATTTTTAAAAGTAGAATTGCACTGTAAAGTTTACAACAAAAAACAGCAACTCTGGGCCCAATTCTCCCTACCTCATGATTTTTGATTACAAGAAGCAAGGACTTTCAGATCTTGGATATTTTTTTCTCTCTAATTTCAGCGTAATGGTATTATTTCTCCTATTTTTAAATTTAGAGTAATCTGTTGCAATTTGCTATCATGGAATATGAATGATTTGGTTCTGTTACATAGTTTTCCCCATCCTCACATATATGCAAACTTTCTTTCCCCATCTTCATAGGAACTCTTAGAACTTCCATATACGTATCTTCATCCTGGATATTCCCATTACCTCTCTCTTGTGTTGGAGTTTGATTCCTAGGTCTCCATCATCTTTCTGGGTTTACTCCCTTATTTTGCTGGCATACTTCCCTGAGTAGCTTTTTGAAAGGGAGTGAATGGAAGGCACATTTTTCGAGTCTTTGCATGTTTAAAAAAATGTCTATTCAATTTTATATTAATTCTTAATTTTATATTTCACACATCAGATTCATACATTATGTTCATAGAATGTATATAAACAAAGCAAAGAAAATTGGGGTATTTCAAAAGTTTTAGGGAAAGACAGTTATTTCATGTATTTAAATTTAAAAAGTCAACTTGGGAAATAAAGTGTGTGTATGTGTATATCAGTGGCTTAAACAATGAAGACATTTTTTCCAGTCATCCAGGGGTGCAGGTGCCTTTTACCTTATTCTTACACCGTTTTCTACTCTCAGGCCTCACTACTCAGAGTGCGACTCCCAGAAAGAGCAGCAGCGTCACTTGGGAGCTTATTAGAAATGCAGAATCTCAGGACCAGCCCAGACCTACTGGATCCAAGTGATTGATTTGTTTGTTAAGAACTGCCTTAGGGTTTATCTTTATTTTTGTGCTGTAAGATGGCTGACCATCACCCAGTATTCTTATTCCAACTAATAAGAAGGGAGAGAGAGTGGAGGGTCTGCAGATTTGTTTTAAGGGCATGAACTAAAATCTGCTCACATCACTTTTTCTCATATCTGATTGGTCAAGTTTGCCATATAGCTAAGCCCATTAAAAGTCACACAGGAAGCAGGAAATTGTGATATTTAGTTAGGTTGTTATGTGCTCAGCTCTAGCTAGGAGGGATTTGTTACTAAAAGGAGGAAGAGAAGAATGGATATTGGGGCAAACTAGCAGTGATACTTTGGCTGGATATGGAATTCTAGGTTGGAAATCCTTTTTAAAATCCCAGAATTTTGAATATATTGTTATATTCTCTTATAACTTCAGTGTTGCTGAAAACTCCAGTGTGATTCAGATTTCTGATCCCTGTGTATAACTTGTTTGTCTTCTAGAAAGCTTAAGAACTCTTATGTTTCTTCACTTTAAATTTCCATTTTTCTGAACTTTTATGATTATGTGCATTTGTGGATTTTATTTTATTTATTATTCTCAGTCCTGAGATGTAGGACTGGGTGCTTTCAGTTAGAAAGTATTTGTCCTGTGTGGTTCCATGGTGTAATGGCAAGCACTCTGGACCCTGAATCAAGAAAGTACTTGTCCTTCAATTTTGGGAAATGCTATTATTTGATAATTTCTCTTTTTGTATTTTCTTTGTTTCTCTAGATTCTTAGTTTTCAATTTTGTCTTTCAACCCTTGTATTTAATTTTTATTTCTGCTTTCATATGTATATATAATTTGTCATCTGAATGTTCTTTTTCATAACCTTACTTATATTTCATGGATGCAATAGCTTACCTCTTTGTGATAATAGTTTTAATTGACAAATAAAAATTGTGTATATTGGCTGGGCATGGTGGCTCACGCCTGTAATCCGAGCACTTTGGGAGGCCAAGGCGGGTGGATTGCCTGAGCTCAGGAGTTCATGACCAGCCTGGGCAACACAGTGAAACCCCATCTCTACTAAAATACAAAAAAAAATTAGCTGGCCATGGCGGTGTGCACCTGTAGTCTCAGCTACTCGGGAGGCTGAGGCAGGAGAATTGCTTGAACCTGGGAGGCAGAGGTTGCAGTGAGCCGAGATTGCATCACTGGCTCCAGCCTGGGTGACAGAGTGAGACTCTGTCTCAAAAAAAAAAAAAAAATTTGTATATATTTATGGTGTCAACATGGTTTTGAAATATGTGGAACAAATTTTTGTGATATACAGTTTTAATTGATAAATATTGTATATATTTATGGTATCAACATGTTTTGAAATATGTATACATTATGGACTAGCTAAGTTGAGCTAATTAACCATAAGCATTAACTCACACATATCTACTCTGCAATTTTCAAGTATATGTTTACTGTAGTCCATTTGTTCTATAATAGATATTTTGACCTTATTTTTCCTGCTTAATTGAAATTTGGTATACTTTTGCAAACCTCTCCCCAATCACTCCCCTCCTCCAGCCCCTGGTAACCACCATTCTACTCTCTACTTTTTTATAAGTTCCACATTTTTAAATTCTACATATAAGTGAGATCATGTGGTATTTATCTTTCTGGCTTATTTCACATAACAACATAATGTCCTCTGGTTTCATCCATGTTGTTGCAAATGACCAGATTTCCTTCTTTTTAAAGGCTAAATAATATTCTGCACCTTTTTTTTTTTTTCTTCAGAGGTGGGATCTTGCTTGGTTGCCCAGGCTGGAATACAGTGGCAGGATCATAGCTCACTGCAGCCTCAGACTCCTGCGCTCAAGCAGTCTCCCACCTCAGCCTCCTCAGTTGTTGGGATTATAGGCATGAGCCACCATGCCCTGCTCTACACACTATATTTTCTTTATCTGTTCATCTGTCGATGATTCTTATGTGATTCTGTATCTTGGCTATTGTGAATAATGCTGCAGTGAACATGGGAGTGCAGGTATCTCTTCAACATACTGAATTCATATCCTATATAGCCAGTAGTAGGATGGTTGGATCATATGGTAGTTCTGTTTTCAATTTTTTGAGAAACCTCCATACTGTTTTTTAAATGGCTGTGCTAATTTCTATTCTCAGCAGTGTGCAAGGATTCCCTTTGCTCCACATCCTCACGAACACTTGTCTTTTTGGTATTAGCCATTCTAACAGATAGGAAGTGATATTTCATTGTGGCATTAATTTGCATTTCCCTGATGATTAGTGATGCTCAGCATTTTTTCGTATGTCTGTTGGCTATTTGAAAGTCTTTCAGAAAATGTATATTGAGGTTCTTTGTTCATGATAGTTTCTTTTTTGTTTTGTTTTGTTTTTTGAGAGGAGTCTTGCTCCGTTGCCAGGCTGGAGTGCTGTGGTATGATCTTGGCTCCCTGCAACCTCCACCTCCCGGGTTCAAGCGATTACCCCGCCTCAGCCTCCTTAGTAGCTGGGACTACATGTGTGCACCACCATGCCCAGCTAATTTTTGTATTTTCAGTAGAGATGGGGTTTCACCATGTTGGCCAGGATGATCTCGATCCCTTGACCTCGTGATCTGCCCCTCGGCCTCCCAAAGTGCTGGGATTACAGATGTGAACTACTGCACCCAGCCCATGATAGTGTTTTAATGTTCTTCTTTGTGCATTGTCTCTGTTTCTTCCAAGCTATTTTGGTCTTTTCTTATTAAAGGTTTTTCTTAAATATGGTGACTCTAGGAAATGTATTAATACTTAAGAGTAAAGTACCAAAACATTGACTGTATGATCTGTCTGTATTGGCAGATCTTTGCTTATAGGGAGATCAGGTAGGGAACAGGCTCTTTTTTTGGGATCCTTTAGACTTTGGTATGTGTAGATTTTTTCTCTTGGGCTTCCCTGTTGACCAAAATACCTTATTAATAAAGGAAAGCCTGGTTTATTTCCTATTATAATAAGGGAGTCTCCTGCCTTTACAGAATCTTAGTAGTGTCTCAGAGAGGAAGGCAAAAGAGTGATATTTATGAGGCTTTTGGGTTTGGTTTAATGCAGATCTTTTCACTGCAAAGGCCTGATTGGAATACGGCTGGGTAATGACAATCAGCAAGGGTTTTAAATGAGTCTTGCAGAGTAAAGAGTCTTTGAAGAACTTTGTTGAATGAGTTATTGTCCTGGGCAAGGGTAATGAGTAGTCTGTTTTTCAGATAAATATATTTGGGAGACGTTCCTGAATCCAACTAGACTATTTAAAACTTCATCTTTCTGGGCAGGAGTTCCTGGAATAGTAAAGTCATTTTAAGTCGAAGAGTAAAACCATGTAAATATAGATAGTATGTGATTGTTAATGTTTGGTTCTCAGCCTCCTTTCCCCAAGCATTAACATCTGAGAATGTGATCAATCCAGTTATTTATGACTGTATGAGGTCTCAATGGTCAGGTAACAGGCTGAGGGTGGGGAGAAGATGGAGATGATCATTTCAATCTTCGTAAGCATTAGAGATTCTTCTCCTTTTGTATCATGGTCGTTTGTTGGATCATTTGACTGGACAGTGGCTGTACAGCAGCATTCAATACTCTGGCTACACCCCTGAGCACTGCACCACAGACGGATACTAAAAAAAGGATTATGATTAGAGTCTGCACTCTACTTTTTAGCCAGGAGCCAAGAATGCCAAAATTAAGCCATGAAAATTGATTCTATCCCATCCGAAGAGCTGACAAAAACAAATGTAGCGTTATTGTCAACATCACCTAATTTTATGATTATTTTGCTTGCTTCTGTAATCTTTTTAGTAATGGTAAGGATATCAGAGAGGATCGAAAGGTTATAAGCACATCTTCCCCTAAGACAGACAAATGTTGTATTTAAAGTGACTCTTCTGAACTACCACCTGTCTGGTTTCACAAACCTTTTGGACAAAGGGCTCTTTGGTTATCTTTGGGTTACCTAATTTACTTGCTATTCTCTAAGCTTTAGCATGTAGAAATCTTCCTCCTTTCTAGACCTTTTGTAGAGCTGGAAGTAAAGAAGGTTGATGTGAAAAGGAAGCAATTCAGAATCCTCTTAAGTGGTTGGGGAATCAGATTCTCAGATTGTTTCCAAGAGCAGGAACTGATGGGCCAAAATGGGCTCTGGGTGGTATCAGGTACTGTCCTGAAGGGAGGCATCAGTTTACTAAGATAACGAATCCCTGATTAGTTTGCAAGTAGTAGCTAGTAGACTTCTGTGTCATGAAGTTAACATTAATCTATTGAGGTAAAATACCCCTATTGGTGTTGTCAAAGAGTATTTATAACTTATCAAGGATGATCCAGTGCCAGGTAATCAAATTTGTAGCGCCAGTATCATTAGGTAGCTCTAAAGCACAAGAGCATGGGGTTTAATTTGTCTGTCTTTACTGTTAGGTCTATGAAAGTGAGACCGCCTCCAAATACACACCTTTTATTAATAAAAGGACCTCTTATTACTAAAAGGACCCAACATTAAGTCCTCTTCTAAGGACTGGAAGACTAGAGGTCCTTGTAGTAATAAAGGACTAACCTGTAGTATTAAAGGACTAACCAAGGACTAGGACCTCTAGTCCTCTTCTAAGATCCGTTAGTAATGTTTCATTGGACATAAGAACCTCCTTTCCTCTGAATGACACAATAGGTGGCCTATCATTAGGGTTGCCATTTAAAAAGTTACTAAACAGTTAAGTCATTTACCCAGGAAACAAATTGATTAGTTACAAGGAACAATTACCAAGGAAAGCAGGGTGGCTCCCAAAGGAAAATGTTTATAAACCCAACAGTCACTCTGATTGTATGCTTTGGTCAAATCATGAATAAATTTTAATCAGGCATTGGGCTCATACAAATGGAATGGAAAAGCCAATATTAAGAATAGGGGCCTTTAAAGTAATATAACTAAAAAGGTAACCTTAATACCAAAAGAGGAAAGAAGATAGCTAGGAAAATAAAGAACAGAATAATACAGATTAAAGCATGACAGTCACTAACCTTGTTCTATGGATCTTGGTCGAGATCTTTGATTGAAGCTCCCTCCTTCCAAAGACCTTCTACTTCTAGAAGGTTGCTGAGAATCGTCAACTTCAGATTTCTAAATGGGATAGTCTTCCAGTGATTCAAGGCTGACTTAGGCTTTTTTAAATTGAGAGACGTGAGTATAAGGAGTCTTACTGCCATACTGGTTATTAACAGTACCTGATAAGTTCCTTTCTCTCAAGTTCAAGGACTGTCTTTCTCTATGTTTTCCAAAAGGCCATGTCTCCAGGTTTCAGATCATACAGGGGTCATTTAGGAGGATGTTAAGGAAACGCTACTTATACCTGTTGGTAGTAATACTGGATATATTGCATGTGTCTTACTTAGTTTGGGCTGCTAAAACAAAATATCATAGAGTGGCTTATAAACAACACAAATTATTTCTCACACTTTTGAAAGCTGAAAGAGATCAGGGTGCCAGCATGATTGGGTTCTGGTGAGATTCTCCCTCACGGTTATAGGGTGCTGTCCTCTCGCTATATCCTCACTTGGTGGAAAGAGGCGGGAGAGCTCTCTGGAGTCTCTTTTTTTGGGGGCAATATCCCATTGCCCCTATTAAAGCCTCCTCCACCCTCATGACTAATTATTAAAACTGCGATTTTATATTGGTACCAACCTAATACTTCCCCGAAGCCCCATCTCCTCCTTGTGCCATCACATTGGAGTTTAGGATTTCAGCACATTAATTTTGCAGGGATACAAATATTTGGTCCGTAACATTATGAGTTCTTGGCAAGCAGTGCATATATGGCTATGTCTGCCTACAGTAGTGTGGAGTCTATAATCAGAGGTAATATTTTTAGGTATGTGGGCAAGCCTGTACTAATTATTGGGGAATGGTTGAGCCCCAGAAAAAATTGATCTCATTGTTATTAAAGCCAGTGGCAATATCTTAGGCCACAGAAGTTCAAGAGACTCTACCTTTGCTCATATTAGTCTCAGAATTCCCTTTGTTCTTTCTACCTTTCTTGAGGTGAGGTGGACAGTGAAACTTCCGAGTAAGTGGAAAGACTTTGCAAAGCTCTTTAATAACAGCTCTAGCAAAGTGGATGCCCCTCAAAGAAAGGTTGAAATTCCTCAGGTTGAACACACAAAATTCAGTTTTTTCCTAGTGTTTGAGCTGTAGATTTCCAACAAGGAAAGGCTTAAGTCTAATGCAAGAACAAGCAAATGATGACCAGGACATAGTCAAAACCCACAGCAGGGGATTAGTTGTGCGAAAACCATTTGTGGCACTCAGAGAGACCTTGAGGTCTCTACTCCTGTCTGTGTTCCACCTTTACTGTCAAAAATTATGCTGGTGAGAAAGGAGACATAGACCACGGCACCCTTGGCAATTTTAGTGACGCTTTTCCGGTAGTGTTAATAGACTTGACTGACCAATTTGTCCTTACCAGGGTATACAGTTTTATGCAAAAAATTTCCGAGGTTCCATTCAGGATCTCTGATGCCACCAAGAAACCCTGTCCTAAGAGCACCAGTGGTTAACTGGTAATTTGCCCCTGGATTTCATCCAATATGCTTTTCTAATGCTAGAGCCAGTTGTTGGCATTCTCTTTGAGCCTCTTAAAAGATTTGGCCTTTTGAACTACCATAAAGGCTAAGATCTTAGTAAAGGGTGCTTCTTGTCTGACATAATGATCAGTCAGGGCGTATTCTTAATTGTTCATGTTATTTCTCTTTTTTTGTGGGCATGTCTTTAGAATTGTTACCTCCTTAGGAAGGATTAATGCTAAAGTCAGGAACCATCGTTATTTTCAAAGCATCCCCAAATCATGACTACTCTTAAAACTGATCCATTCTCAGTTTTATATATACAGTTACTTGTGAGTTAACCATGGAGATATAGCCTGAGAAATGCATTGTTAGGTGATTTTGTCATTGTGCAAACATTATAGAGTAGTGTACTTAAATAAACCTAGATGGGATAGCCTACTGCACACCTAGGCTATATTGTATAGCCTAGTGCTCCTAGGCTACGAACCTGTACTGTGTACATGGTGCTGTCCTGAATCTTGTAGGCAGTTGTGATGCCACTTTCGTATATGTGGTTCTTTGTGACAGAAACATCAATATGCAGTATGTGACTGTATTATCCTTTCATCACTAGCTACACAGTTCACTGGCAAGCTCTGCTGAATGCAGTGATTTCAGTCATCTTGGCATATCTTGCCTCTAGCATGGGGTTTCATTCCGGGTGTGAGTTGAGATCTGTTCCATCAAAGTCGGCCTCATATTTTCTTGTTTCATCTGAAGACATGACCCATCAACAACCAAGATTGAATCTGAATTTTCTAGAGGAGTTTCTGGTAAGTCTATTTAGGACATAGTTTACTGACAGTAGTTTCCTGCTTTTTAAAGAATAGAGGAGTAGTAAGGGTCAACAAACCCTTTTCTGTAAAGGGCCAGATAGTAAATGTTTTAGGCTTGCTGGGCCATGTATAGTCTCTGTTACTAATTTTTTAAAACAATTCTTTAAAAATATAAAAACTATTCTTAGCTCATGGTCAGTGCAAAAATGAGCCATGGGCTGAACTTGGTTAAATTCTTTAATAATTATATAATTACAGAAAAATGGGGACCTACTACCTTCAGTAGTCAATGAGATAAAGGAATCTTCATGATTTTCTTTGTTGCATACCTCAGAAAGGTTTGAACGGTGTGTAATCTGCCCAGAGTAAGAGGCATACCTCCTTAGGATAAATCATGCACTAGGTAACGCGGTAGTCCCTCTCTGTCCCCAGGAGAGATACCTTTCAAGACCCCCAGTGGATGCCTGAAACCATGAACTTCATATAAACTATTAATATATTTTTTTAATCTGATAACCAAGACAGCTACTAAGTGACTAATGGGTGAGTAGAGTACGCAGCGTGGGTGGGCGGGACGAAGGGATGAGTCACATTCTGGTGAGGGATGGAGGTGGGGGGCATGAGATTTTATGCTAACTCAGAATGGCACACCATTTAAAACTTATGAATTGTTTATTTCTGGAAGTTTCCATTTAATATTTTCAGACTGAGGTTGACCATAGGTAACTGATACTGCGGAAAGCCAACCATGGATTGGGCGGGGGATTACTGTATACTTGAATAAGACTATAATTTCTCTTTGCCTATGTCCTGTCTGAGTTAAAGTAGAAAAATGTAATCAGTCTTGGAACTTACTTATTTTTCAGACCAACAAAAGGTCGTCCAGATATTAGATTAGAGTAGAAACAGGGAAATTTAAGATCCTTGAGGTACTAGTTGAGGACTTGTTGAAAAATTGGAGAGTGTCTCAGTAAACTCTAGGGCATAACTGTCCAGATATATTATTGATTTTTCCAAAGCAAACAGGTATTGATTATCCCGCTCTAAAAAGACATTAAATTAAGACATAGGTTTATAAGTGTGAAATATGTAGCTTCAAGAAATGGTAAAGATAAAATAATATTTGAGTTTGGTACTGTAGGAAAGTGGGGGTGGGGAGAGAGATGAATAGTCTATTTATAGCCCTGGGATCCTGAACAAAGCTGTATCCTTTCCATTGTGGTGATTTTGTTTTTTGTTTTTGATCAGGAAGACAGGAGTATTGCAAAGATAAATATGAGGTAATGAGTCCTTTCTGTATTAGGTCTTCAACTGTTGGTTTTAGTCCTTTTCACTTCTGCAGCTAGAGAGTATTGTTCAAATTTGGGTAGATGTTTGCTTCGGGTTAGTCAATCTGAGCCTTGAATGGGGTTCAGCTTCAATAAATCTGCCATTATCAGTAGACTTTTTTTTTTTTTTTTTTTTTTTTGCCTACAGAAAGTCAAACTTCCTAGAGATGTTCAATGTGGGCTTGATGTAAATTAAGAAACACCAGTAATCAATGTCCAAATTAGCTATGGCCTCATTGTTGAATAGGGGAGAACTTGGGGATTTCAAGGAAAGGGCCATTAGGCAAAATTTAATGTGGTAATTAATTTCTTTTGTACAATAATTAATTCCTCCCTGTTAAATTACCTGGTATGGTATCACAGAGGAAGAAAGAATGTTCCTCTGTTAGAGGCCTAAGGGTGAGACTTAAGAGTGGTATGTGGGGGATGTCTGAGCATTATGAGAGATGCCATCATCTGAGTAGTTTGTTGGCTCCATTGGAGAGGTTCTGTAACATTGGTAGAGTTTAAAGTTGACGTTAGAGCATTAGTATCAATGTAGATTCTGCAAGGTTGTCCTTTAATATTTAAAGAAATTTCTCCCTGTGAGTTTAAGGATAGGATGGGACATTCCCCATAATGTCACCTTTGATTACCTTCTTATCTAACAGTAGAACTAATTTTATTCCAATTCCCTTCCTTGATGATGGTATTTAAGAGTGTCTTCATCAAGAGACTCCTTGCTCTGGTAATTAATGGCTGGAACGTGGGCACCTAGTTTTAAAAATGTGTAACGCCATCATTGTATTCTGAGTCTTATCCTGCTTTTGTTCAGTGAGAAGTTGGTAGTCAGTCTGTGGGGCTATTTCCCACTCTGGTTTTTGCTTGCATATTACATTCTCTATTTCTGACTTAAAATGGTTCACAGAAAGTGAGGCGAGAGTGCGGACCCATCTGTGTCAGAATCTCCTGAATGCTGTCTGCAGGTGTTAATGAGCCTGGCCAACACAGCAAGCAAGATCCTGGCTCTAAAAAAAACAAAACAATAAACCTGATAAACTTCTGGATTAATCAAGGACTATGCTATTTAAAGTACCCATAAAACACCCCAATAGAATTCTGCAATGGATGCCTTCTTTATTTGCTTATGAACTGAATTAAAGACTTCAGTCGATTTCCAAAAGAGAAATTGTGAATTCTTCCAAAACTTATAACATCTATAGTATTTCTAAAACTCGTTGGTTTCTTATACAATTCAAGGTTTCACCCAAAGGGTCTTCCCAATTTTTTTGCATTTCAGTTTCCTATATATGAACCAATTGATATGGATCTGGGAGCCTGGGATTATATGTTTCTAAAAGTGTTCACAATTCGTTTGGAAGGGTCTTTTCATGGGACAGATAGGGCAGCTAAGGAAATTGGGACCCAGAGGACTAAGTTTCTGTTCTTGGTATTTTACAGTCACTCTAACCCTTTCCTGTAGCTGCTTTTTTGCAGCTTTGTCTTTCATCATGTGTGATTGTCTTATCTTTGTCTTTTAGAAAGGTCCCTCTGGCTTGAATGGAGAGTAGATTAGATGGACAAGTCTGGAGACAAGAAATAAGATAGATCATTGTTATAGTTTAGGGGAGAGATATTGATGGGGGAGAGTATCCCCAAGAGACATCCCTAATCCAGGTTACAAGTTTGAAGTCCATCTGCACATATTGTAACTGTTAACTTAAAATTCTATTGGGGTGTTTTATGGGTACTTTAAATTGCATAGTCCTTGATTAATCCAGAAGTTTATCAGATTTATAGTTTTGTTTTGTTTAGAGCTGGGATCTTGCTTACTATGTTGCCCAGGCTGGCTTTGAACTCCTGGGCTGAAGCGATCCTCTTGAGTAGCTAGAATTACTGGCATGAGCCACTGTGCCTGGCTTGTTTGTTGGATTTTTAATGAGTCAGTGTTTGGAATTGTTGGTCCTTTTTATTTTATATTTCTTTTCTATTTTATGTATGCAGGCATATTGTGTTTCCTTTCTGTTTTATGTATGCATGTATATCTTTGGCTGTTATATTTTTTTCTTTTTTATCTCCTTTTAGTTTAATTTTTTTCTCTTTACTAACTATAGCTTTAGTTGCTTTCCATACATTTTTATTTGCAGTAATTTCATTATCATTTTTTCCACATTTTTTTCTAATTTCCATTCTGATATCTTTTATTATTGGTGCTTGGATTATCTATAAATATATTTCTTTTTTTTTTTTGAGACAGGTCTTGCTCTGTCACCCAGGCTGGAGTGCAGTGGCACGATCTCGGTTTGTTGCAACCTCCGCCTCCTGGGTTCCAGCAGTTCTTCTGCCTCAGTCTCCCAAGTAGCTGGGATTATAGGTGCCTGCCAGTACGCCTGGCTAATTTTTGTATTTTTTGGTAAAGACGGGGTTTTACCATGTTGGGCAGGCTGGTCATGAACTCCTGACCTCAGGTGGTGTGAGCCACCACGCCTGGCCTAGAAATACATTTCTTAATTTCCCTTCTTAATTACTGATTTTTAACTTTATTTCACTTTCGCCAGCCAGAGAACATACATGAACATTTATGATCTTACATAGAAAACATTTATGATTTCAGTTCCATGAAATTTGTTAAAACTTCCTTTTATGATCCAGGATATGGCCAATTTTTATAAATGTTTTGTGTGTTTAAAAATAATGTGTACTCTGCAGTTATTGAGTAATTTTTTATAGGTATCAGGGCAAATTTAGTTAAAATGTTATCATCATAAACTTCACAATTCAGTAATGCCTTTTGCCTTAAATATTACTTTGTCTGTTATTAACCCAGCTACACTCGATTTCTGTTGGTTTGATGTTTGCCATGGTGTACCATTTCCCCTCCTTTTACTTTAACTCTTTTGAAATCCTTTTATTGGCCAGGCTCGGTGGCTCACACTTGGAATCCCAGCACTTCAGGGAGGCCGAGGCGGGTGGATCATGAGTTTCGGAGTTCAAGACCAGCCTGGCCACGATGGTGAAACCCCATCTCTACTAAAAATACAAAAAATTAGCCAGGTGTGGTGGTAGGCGCCTGTAATTCCAGCTACTCGGGAGGCTGAGGCAGTGAATTGCTTGAACCCAGGAGGCAGAGGTTGCAGTGAGCTGAGATTGTGCCGCTACACTCCAGCCTGAGCAACAGAGCGAGACTCTGTCTCAAAAAAAAAAGAAAAAAAAGAAATCCTTTTATTTTCATCTCTTTTATGCAATATGTAAGTTAAATTTTAAAAATCAAGCCTAACAAACATTATATTTATTTTACCTAGTATTTCATTTAAATCTTTCATGCTTTCTATTTATCTCTCCAGCTTTATGTTTTGTCTTCTACTTTTTATATTATTGTGTATTATTCTATCTTCCTCCTCCTATTAACTTGGATGCTTTATATTCTTGCTACTCCTTTAGTGGTTTTTCTAGAGATTAAAACATGCATTTTTTTTAAACTTACCTGTGACTAATGTTAATTGGTGCATATACCCTTTTTCCAAACTTCAACTCCATTTACTCCCCCAGCCCTGACTTGATATGACAATTATGTTTTATTTTATTTTATTATTATTTTTAGTGACAGTGTTTCCCTCTTTTGCCCAGGCTGGAATGCAGTGGTGTGATCAGAGTTCACTGTAAACTCGAAATCCTGGGCTCAAGGGGTTCTCCTGCCTCAGCCTCCCAAGTAGCTGGGACTACAGGTGCACACTACCATACCCAGCTAATTTAAAATTTTTTTTAATTTTAAAATTTTAAATTATTATTTTATAGAGATGAGGGTCTCACTATGTAGCCCAGGCCAATCTTGAACTTCTGGCCTCAATGATCCCCCTGCCTCAGCCTCCCAGACTGCTAGGATTACAGGTGTGAGCCACTGTGCTTGGCCTGACGATTATATTTTAATTCTGTATGCCTGTAGCTTACAAGATATTATCATTGTTGTATACAGTCAGTTTTCATTTAGAATTACTTTCACTTTTACAGTTTATTTCTTCCTGCATTATCATGCTTCCTTTTTGGAATTATTTTTTCTGACTGAAGAACACCCTTTAGTGTTTTGTTTAGTGTGGTACTGTCAACAAATTCTATTTTAGTTTGTCTGAAAATGTCTTTATTTCACCTTTAATCTTGAGGGATATTTCTCTTGGTATAGAATTCTAGGTTGGCAATTGTTTTCTTTCAGAATTTTAAAGATATTCTTATCCTTCTGATTTCTGTTGTTTTTATTAATAAATCAACTGTCTATCAGTTGAAACTGTTTCTTTTCAGGTGATGTACTTTTTCTCCGGGCTGCTTTTAACATTTTCTCTTTGTTTTTTAAAATAATTTTTCTAAGAAGTACTTAAGTGTGGTTTTCTTATGCTGCTGTCATTCATAATGCTTCTGAATCTATAATTCGACGTCATTAGTTTTAGAAAATTCTTAGTCACTGTCTCTTTAAATATTGCTTATACCCCCTTTCTCTTTCTTGTCCCTCTCTCTTTTTGGGATTCAAAATGTATATTAGCCCTTCTTATTTGTATTGTTTATTGTTTCTTATCCTCTGCTTCATGGTTTTCATCATTTTGTCATTCCAATATTTTTAATATTTTCCTCTAGTATCTCTTCCAGTTGATTAATCATTTCTTCTGCTGTACAGCATTTGCTTTTAAACCTGTCAGTTGTGTTATTAAATACAGTTGCTATATTTTACAGTTTAAAAATTTTTTTTCTCCTCAAAAATCTGTGTTCTATCTTGAGGTACTCTGTTAGAATTCTCAGTCTTTATCACATTGAATATTGTGCAATAAATATATAATGTGCAATAAAGACTGCTCCTCTATTTGGAGCCCTTACGAGTCTCTTTATTGCTTGTGGGTTTTGCTAGTTGTCTTCTCTCTTCATGTGCCTGGTTATTTTTTTTAATACTGTATTTGGAATTTTTCTTGAAAAATTACTTGATACTTAGGAGATAGTATCTTCTAGCAATGAGCACTTTTATTTGGTGCCTGAAAGAGTTAGCAGTCTAGGACTACATTAGTCTATTTTCAGTCTTTGATATTTGAAGCTGAACTGCAGTCCCTACCAGAGTCAGTATACTTCTTGTTCATATTACTGTTAGAGGACTGCTCTTCAGGGTCTCAACCAAAAGTCCATGGGCATTTCCTTGCATCCTTTCCTGTATCTTCCCTGGCATTAGTGGTTTTTGGACTGTAAATTTTTATCTCCTGAGCCCTACAAGGCTATCAGAAGCATCATTCAGCTTCTTAATAGTCTCTTTTGTGGGAATGAACATATTTCTTTGACTATCATTAAATTTTGAGTTAGCTTGTTATTTACTTCTTGTAGCATATAGATTAATTTTATTTAATTATAGTTTTGCTTATAGTCTAATGCTAGTGATATTCTACTTTTTCATTTATTTAAAATAATATGAATCCTTTTTCTTTCTTTTTAAAAGAAATGTTTTGTAAAAGGCAATGAAAAGAGAATCTGTTCAGATTGAAGCAAGACCAAGGCCTTGATTCTTCCCTACTTCCCTCCCTTTGCCCCTTATTGCTCTTTTTTTTTTTTTTTTTTCCCTTGAGATGGAGTCTCATTCTGTCGCCCAGGCTGGAGTGCAGTGGCATTATCTCAGCTTACTGTAGCCTCCGCCTCCTGGGTTCAAGCGATTCTCCTGCCTCAGCTTCCCGAGTAGCTGGGACTACAGGCACCCACCACCACACCTGGCTAATTTTTGTATTTTTAGTAGAGACAGGGTTTCACCATGTTGGCCAGGCTGGTCTTGAACTTCTGACCTCAAGTGATCTGCCTGCCTCGGCCTCCCAAAGTGCTGGGATTACAGGCTGAGCCACAATGCCCAGCCTCACTTATTATTCTTGAGTGATCTTGCTGAAATTTTAGGACTCTATGAAAGTTTTGAAAAGTTGTCTTAGGAGAGAAACTCATATTAAAAGCTTTTAAACATTTGGGGCATATACAAAGACATACTAAGAACATAATGAGCACCTTTATCCTCTACTTGAAGAATAAAACATTAGAAAAGTTATAGCTCCTTAAATACATTTCTGTGGTACAGGAGATAAGACACCCCACCACCCCCAACCATGTTCTAATCCCTGAAGTTTTTGAATGTGGCAAGGGGATATTAAAGTTCCAGATGGAATTATGGTTTCTAATCAGCTGGTTTCAGAAGAGGAAGATTATTCTGGATTATGTAGATTGGCTCTACATAATCACCAGGGTGCCTAAAAGTAGAAGAGGGAGATAGAAAAGTCAGAGAAGGAGGTATGACAACAGAAGCAAGGTCAGTGTGATATTATGTGAGAACTTGACCCACTGTTTCTTGCTTTGAAGATGGAGGAAGAGGTTCATGAGCAAAAGAAGTGTGGTGGCCACCCTTAAAGTTGGAAAAGGCAGGACAATTGATTATCCCCTAGGGACTCCAGAGAAGAATGCAGTCCTGCTGGTACCATGATTTTAGCTCAGTGAGACCTATGCTGCACTTCCTACCCATAAATCTGTAAGAATATAAATCTGTGTTTCTTTAAGACAAGTTTGTGGTCATTTGTTATAGCAGCAGTAGAAAACTAATACACCTTCCCTGATCAGTGTAGATCTCTCACCCTAGAAATAACCAACATGCTTGTGTTATATTTTGTATGAATGCCTTTATACTTCTATACCATGTATAGATGTATGTATCCCTAAAAGACATGCATTGCTGTGCATGTTTAAACTTCATAAGAATGGTACCTAATAATGCTTATTCTGCAACTTAAAAAAAAGTGTTAGCACTTGCTAACTAACAGCATTGTTTTTTGTTAAATACATGTTGATACATGTAGCTGTACCTTACTCATTTTATTGCTATCAATTCCATTGTAACTTGTAAGCTTATTTTCCTTTTGATGGATGTTTGGATTGTTTGATAAGCAGATACACAGTTGTTGTTGTTTTTAAAGAAACCAGTATTTTAAAATTAGATTTCCCATTAAAATCTTTATTTCTGGCTTATCCTTAAACAGTTGGTACATTCGTAAACAATTTTCTAGAATTGTGCTGTGCAGTGCAATAGCCACTAACTACATGTGTCTGTTTAAATAAAATGAAATAAGATGTAAAGTTCAGTCCCTCAGTCACACAAGCCTTATATCCGGTGCTTCATACTGCCATGAGGCTGGTGACTACTGTATTGGACAGAGCAGGCATAGGACATTTCCATCTCTCAGAATGCTGTGTTGGACAGTACCAACCATAGTTGGAGGTATAGGTAGACACCAAAGTCCTCTTACCACATGTGCATCTTTGACCCTTTCTCTAATAGAGGGAACTCGGGACAGGTTTAAATCCCAGCTAGCTCTGTGACCTTGGCCAAATACCAGACCCCTCTTTACATCAGTTTTCTCATCTGCAAAGTGGGCCACTTGGCTGTTACCAGCATTACATATGTTAATAGATAAGATATGCCTTCAAAAGTAACTGGCATATTATAAATGTACATAAGTTTTGGTCCCTGTTAGTATTACATAAATTACCTTCCTGATCTTGGTAGATATTTGAGTTTGCTATTCTACCTCTAGTAACAAGTTTAACAACTGAAGTTTTTCTGGGCACTGAATCTTCTTCAAGTCACCACGCTTTCACCTTTTCTTACAGGCGTATCTTTTAGAAGAGTTGTTTGTTCATACTGCTTCTAGTTCCTCACTTTCCATTTCCTCTTCAGCCCACTCCAATTTGGCTTCTGCCTCCCTTATTCCACTTAACTGTACTTGCTAATGTCACCTTAAACCCATTGAACACTTACAGAGACAGTATCACATAATGGCTACAAATTCAGGTTCTGGAAGCTGCCTGGTTTGCTAGCTGTGTGACTTTGAACAAGTTACTTACCTTCTCTAGACCTTAACTTGTTCAACTATAAAGTGGGGACAAATAAAGAAGCTTTCTTATAGGATTGTTATGAGAAATAAATGAATCAGCATTTTCCTGTACTTACGACAGTGCTAGGAACATAGTATTTAGTAAACACCTCCTGTCATTATCATCATCATTATATCTATATATGTATGTATATAGTTTTTTTTTTTTTTTTTTGAGACGGAGTCTTGCTCTTTCACCCAGGCTGGAGTGCAGTGGTGTGATCTCAGCTCACTGCAAGCTCCGCCTCCCAGGTTCACGCCATTCTCCTGCCTCAGCCTCCCGAGTAGCTGGGACTATAGGCGCCTGCCACCATGCCCAGCTAATTTTTTATGTTTTTAGTAGAGACGGGGTTTCACCGTGTTAGCTAGGATGGTCTCGATCTCCTGACCTTGTGATCCACCTGCCTTGGCCTCCCAAAGTGCTGGGATTACAGGCATGAGCCATCACACCTGGCCATCATTTTATATTTTACCAATTTTCTCCTGAAATATTTTCTTCTTTTAGCTTTTGAATTATTATACTTTAGTGATTTTCATTTCATATGTATGGCTTTTTCTTCTCATTCTTCTATGAGAATTCCTTCTTCTACCACAAAGTTCCTCATAGCTGGATCACAATATGCCTGGATTCCAGACCCTCTTTTTCTCTCCCTACATTCTCTCCCTAGGTGTTTTCCTCCAATTCTAGGCTCGAGATACCCTTAATGTGCTGAGTACTGTCACATTTACATCCCAGCCCACATATCTGTTCTGTGTTCAAGACCATAATGTAAAATTTACCATCTTACCATCTTTTTATTTTTTATTTTATTTATTGATTTTTGAGACAGAGTCTCGCTCTGTCGCCCAGGCTGGAGTGCAGTGGTGTGATCTTGGCTCACTGTACCCTCAGCCTCCCAGGTAACTGGGATTACAGGCACACGCCACCATGTCTGGCTAATTTTTTGTATTTTTAGTAGAGATGGGGTTTCACCATGTTGGCCAGGCTGGTCTCGAACTTCTGACCTCAGGTGATCCACCTGCCTCGGCCTCCGAAAGTGCTAGAATTACAGGCATGAGCCACTGTGCCCAGCCTTACCATCTTTTTTAATATATAGCTTAGAGGTATTAAGTACATTCACATCATTGTGCAGCTATCACCACCATCTATCTCCAGCTTTCTTCATCCTGCAAAACTGAAACTATCTACCCAGTAACTACTAACTCACCTTTCTCTTCTCTCCTTGGCCTCTGGCCACCACCATCTGCTCTCTGTGTGTGCATTTGACTACTCTAAGTACCTCATGTGAATGAAATTGTACAGTGTTGGTGAGCCGTTAAGTTTTTAACTTGTTCCCTCTATGTCTGTGGTCCCCAACCATTTTGGCACCAGGGACTGGTTTTGTGGAAAACAATTTTTCCATGGACCGATGGGGGCGAGGGGTGGTTTTGGATGATTCTAGTGCATTACATTTATTGTGGACTTAGCCCTGAGCTTGTTTTCCTGCAACTAGATGGTTCCATCTGGGAGTGATGGGGGACGGTGACAGATCATTAGGCATTAGAGTTTCATAAGGAGTGTGCAACCTAGATCCCTCGCATACAGTTCACAATAGGGTCCGTTCTCCTATGAGAATCTAATGTCGCTGCTGATATGACAGGAGGCAGAGCTTAGGTGGTAACATGAGCTATAGGGAGTGGCTATAAATACAGATGAAGCCTCTCTTGCCTGCTGCTCACCTCATGCTGTGCAGCCCAGTTCCTAACAGGCCATGGACCCTTATTGGTCTGAGGCCCTGGGGGTTGTGGACCTCTGCTCTACATTGTATTTCCCTCAGTTTCAATTTTTTCTTCACATAGCAGCTGGTTGTGGTCTTCTCAAAGTTACTTTGTTCAAATCTCTCCATTGGCTTTGCATTGCATTTTATGATTACTCAAAAATCTTTGACATGCCCGTAAATCCTGGGTGACTTGTGCTTTGCCCTCCTCCCTACCCACCCACAGCATCACTTCTCATCATTTTTTCCTGTTCACTATGCTTCAGCTTGATTTTCAGTTCCACTTAAGCAAGCACCAATCTCTTTTTTTTTTTTTTTGCCTTAGGAAGCTGGTGTCTTATAGACTGCGGATATTTAACGTCTATAACAAAATCTTGAAAATGGTAGCTGTGCATTAAACATGTTTGAATAAATGGACTCACTGTATATTTTACTGAAAAAAAAAAAATGGGGCCACCTAGCAGTGATTTTTCTCATCCTGCTTTCTTTCACCTTAATTCTTTGTAACATACCTTGTAAAAGATCTCACATTTTCTTTCCTTTACCGTATATTTTTGTTCTTCTCCACTTACTCTTCCCCTACTTCTTTCTCTTTTTTTTCTTCCTTCTCTTCCCCAAATAAATAAAAAATATTTATTAAGTTCTTGTTTGTCTGTTAGAATGCATTTGGCTGCAAATAATAGGAAATTCTGACTCAGAGTGATTTAAACCGTAAGGAGATTCTATATCTCACAAAACCATTAAGTCATGATTTCAGGCAACTTCTAGTTACATTACTCTAGCCACAGTACCTCATTGATGTCACTAGTATTCCAGATTATTTTCCTCTCCGTATTTGTTATCCTTAGCATGAACTTAATCCAGAGAACAAGTCTTTCTCATGGATACAAAATAGTTACCACAGGCAGCAGGGCCATGTGATTCCTGAGGAAGTAAGCCTCCCGCTTCATCTCCCTCTCTTCCTCACCCTCCTGCTCTCCCTCTCATTCTCTTTTATGGTAATAAAAGCTTCCCCAGTAGTCTTTATCTCATTATCATTGGCCAGAATTGGTTCATAGCCTATTTCTGAACCAATCACAGGCAAAAGAAGTAAGATTATCTTTGGATCAGTCTGACCCATTGTCTTTTGTCGCACATAGTTACATTAGGTAAAAGTAGATAAACCTGGACAAAATCAGCATTCTATAAAGAATCAGGAAGAATAGACATTGGGTGGTAAACCAGTAGCATCTGATGCTAAGCTCTGTAACAGCAAATACTTGTCACTGCCTTGTGAAGGTGAGAGGTGAAGCCAGCTGGACTTCCTGGGTCGAGTGGGGACTTGGAGAACTTTTCTGTCTAGCTAAAGGATTGTAAATGCACCAATCAGCACTCTTGTGTCTAGCTACGGGATTGTAAATGCACCAATCAGCACTCTGTGAAAACGCACCAATCAGCGCTCCGTGTCTAGCTAAAGGATTGTAAACGCACCAATCAGCACCCTGTAAAATGGACCAATCAGCAGGATGTGGGTGGGGACAAATAAGTTAATAAAAGCTGGCCACTTCAGCCAGCAGTGGCAACCCACTTGAGTCCCCTTCCACACTGTGGAAGCTTTGTTCTTTTGTTCTTCACGATAAATCTTGCTGCTGCTCACTCTTTGGGTCTGTACTACCTTTATGAGCTGTAACACTCACTATGAGGGTCTGCGGCTTCATTCCTGAAGTCAGCGAGACCATGAACCCACCAGGAGGAACAAACAACTCCGGATGCACCACCTTTAAGAGCTGTAACACTCACTGCGAAGGTCTGCGGCTTCACTCCTGAAGTCAGCAAGACCACGAACCCTCGGGAAGGAAGAAACTCCAGACACATCTGAACATCTGAAGGAACAAACTCCAGACACACCATCTTTAAGAACTGTAACACTCACCTCTAGGGTCCGCGGCTTCATTCTTGAAGTCAGCGAGACCAAGAACCCACCAGAAGGAACCAATTCCGGGCACAGAGGGATGTCTCCTTTCTAAGGTCTGCTCCTCCTTGTGTGCCCTCTTGCTTCTGTGCCCATCTCGTTTTGATTCTTTGTGTTTCCGGAATGTGAGCATAGTACTGTATTGATACTCAGCACTGTGTACATTTAATAAATTTCCTTAGAAATTTCCCTTGTTTAATAGCTTCAGATGTCACTCATGTACAGTGGATTCCTGTGTCTGCAATTTGCATCTTGGTCTCTAGTCTTCATTTCTCTACTTCTTCACTGGATATTTCTATGTAAATGCTGTTATATCAAGCTCATTTTCTCCTGAAGTCAATTACTTGGCTGTTTTTGACACATTATTTTCACCTTCCATCCAGTTAACTCCCAGGTCAGATTGGTTATTGTTTCACCTGGAACATGTTTGTACCTTCTATTATTTTTATTTCATTCTCTTCACTTAGATTGTGACTGCCTTAAAGGCAAGGGCTTGGTAGAGTTTTTTCTTCATATCTCCATCACTAGTCATAGTACTTAGCACATTATAGATGTGTATATGTACTTAGTACTATGTGCTAAGTACTAAGAATGAAAAAGAGGCCTACTACACGTGATAATCTCAAGAAGGGTGGCAAAAACGAGATGGAAAAGAGATGAAGAATTGATAATTTTTTGACTCAGACCAATTCTTAAGAAATGGATAAAAAGTTTCTTAACTTTCATGTCGAGTTGAATGTGAAATAGGGGCTATCATTAACATAAATAGAGAAGTAGGGAAGACGTGTTTGGGTTTTAGACATAAGTTTGAGGTGCAGGTGGGACAGTAAATAGTGTCTAGTAGTTTAATTGGGATACGGGACTAAAATCCATTCTCCTTTACACATTTCAGGGAATTTGGTATGTAGCCAGCTATGCTTGGGAGATTTACATGTGTTACCATATTTAATCTCCAAAGTGTATGTGAATAGTATCACTTTTCAGATGAGTAAATGAACTTCAGAGAGATTGAGTGATGTCATGAAGCTGTTGATTTGAGGCGAGTGACTTGATGTAATTGTTGTGAGTGAATTGAAGTAAGGTGGAATTGGGGATAAGGAGGCCTGTTAAATATCTACTCCTTTAACTCAGAAAGGAGGTGGTGTGGACAAGAGGTGACAACAGGTCGGAGAACAGGGATTTGATAGAACTGAATAGATAGATGGAATAAAGGAGAAAAAGAAAATGATGTCCAGGTTGGGTAAATGGTGAACCACAGAGTTTGGCAAGTTTTGAGGGTCTAACAACCAGGTGACTGGATTGAGGGGATAGGAGAAAGGTTTAGAATTTCTAAGCATGGAAGCAGATCCCTCTGGACTCTTCTGTTACTTTCACTCCAACCGCTTTGCTAATCCAGAGTTTTAAGACTGAGGAAAAGATCTCTGAGAGCTGTTGCAGGTGTTAATTTTCTATCATGCCGTGGATGGCCATCATTTTAACCTCTTATTCACAAGATATTTTTGACTTTATTTAATTTTTTTTCTTTTCCCAGATTTTATTTTGGTGATAAGTCTGACGAAATAATTTTGTCTAAATTGTCCTACATATAACTTTCAGAATAGGTCTCTTCTGAGAAATAACAGTTACTAAGAACATTTCTAAGTTTCTGTTAACATCATCAATCTAAATTCTTTGCTTTTAGCTCAATTTAAAGAAAGAAATCAAACATTAAAATACAAGTTAACTGTAGCTATGGCTAATACATTTTGGAAAATTAGGTTACTGGGATGAAATAGTTTTGATGTTTGTAGTTCTTTATAGGTCTGTTTCATATCTAAATCACTTAAATTCAAACAGATATGTAATTGCAGAGTTGACATTCATGCAGGTGTTTTCATTCTTAGAATTAGGTGTATATGTATGTTTTCATCTTGAGATTGTAATAACAGGAATGAAGACAAAAGTTATCCATGGAGTCACCATGCTAGACTTGCAAGTCCAGAGGCGTGTAATATGGGAAAATTTGGCATTGTAGTAGTCCATGCTTTACCTGCTTTGTAGTCTTAAAAATATACTCATTTTATTCGGATAACTGTCTTCTGGCAATTGATCTTTTCTCCAGATGTTTATACAGGACAAATTTTATAGGTGCTTAATTACAAATATTGTATTAGTAATATATGATACAGATTATTTCTGTATGGTCTTTTATACAATATTTGTCATTTAGAAGTATTTAGTTCTTTAAAGGTATAAAAAATCAATTTAATATTGCTAGCAAAGCTCATCAAACATGTAGGAGATATTAATGTCTTTTTTTTCAGTAGAGAATCTAAATTGATTTATCCTTGTTTTTATGAGCTAGTTGGAAATTAATTTTTCCCACTACCTTTACATTCTGGGATTAGTCTAATTCTGATAATCACTGATATTTCTCTGCTTTTCTATAGTCTGTTGTGCTTTTTCTTTTGGCTTGAAAGCACTCAAAGTGTATAATTTGTTAAATCATAGTTTCTATACACAATTCAAATTTTTCACCTCTAATTTTTTAGTTTTATATAAAGATCATAGATATGTGACTGATACAAATAAAACTTGAAACTTTAGGTAGTCTTTTGTAAGGTCTGTCATCCTTTGTGTTGTTCATAGAATATATAACAACAGCTTTAAGTGAAAGGCTTCTGACAGCTTATGTCTCTGTTCATTGCCAGATCAGTTAGATGAGCACTGACAAGAGCAGGGAGGAGGATCAATCAGTGTGTGTGTGAGTGTGTTGTGTATGTGTGTATACACATGTATTAATGATAAGCAAAAATAGTCTATTAGCTCATGTAGCTAGGGGAGGGGATGTTCCTTCATTACTTTATCCATTTATGGCTATAATGAAGCTACCTAAGACAATTGTAAATGATAGCAATTTGTAAAAGAGTTGATAGTCACATTTCTTTCCTCTCTGTGGAACCAATTTAGCATTGTGGTTGAGGATGTTTTCTGGAATCTGACTGCCTGGGTTTGAAGTTGAGGCTTGCTTTCTAGCCATGTTACTTTGAATTCTTCAAGTCTCTGTTTTCTCATATAAGATGGGAGTAATAATACATTGTTGTGAGGTCATTATTACTAAAAAATTGCCATTTAAAGGACAATCAGGATTCTGGGAAGATGGCAGAGTAGGAAGCACCAGGAACTTGTCTCTTTCTATGAAACCAGTTGCACTGGCGGAATCTGTCCTGTGTAACATATATTTTGGAACCCTGGAGTCTGTTGAAGGCTTGTAAGTTCCAGGGGAAGATTTGGAAGTAAGTTGCAGTTAGTTTCAGTCAATTTCACTCTTAGCACATTAGTTCCTCCAGATATTGGGAATCTGTGCTCTGATCACTGATTGTTACTTCTGATCAAAGAGGTATAGGCAGCCAGGCATGTTGGATCATGCCTGCAATCCCAGCACTTTGGGAGGCCAGGGCTAGAGAGTCAGTTGAGTCCAGGAGTTCTAGACCAGCCTGGGCAACATGGCAAAAGCCTGTCTCTACAGAAAATGTAGAAACTTAGCTGGGCATGGTTGCACATACCTGTAGTCCCAGCTACTTGGGAGACTGAGGTGGGAGGATCACCTGAGCCCAGGAGGTCAAGGCTGCAGTGAGCCATGATTGCACCACTGCACTCCAGTCTGAGTGACAGAGTGAGACCCTGTCGCAACAACAACAACAGTAAAAAGAGAGATATAGGCAAGGAGATGGGTAGTTATCATTTTTCCTCCTCCCATTGTTGCAAACCACTTTCCCTCCATCTAGAGTCACTTCTGGCAGATTTTAAAAGCTGCCACCTCTATCCCTTTTTAGAAAAGGGCATTCAAGTCTAGGATATTCAAAAACAGCTGCATATATGGGAAGTATTAGAAAGTGACTGCTCATGCCCAGGGAAAGGTAAAGGCTCAGAAAAAACCTGAGAAGACTAAGTTTACACCTCAGGCTCATCCTTGGTACAAAGACAGTCTCTAGCAAAAACCTACACACAGACACGCAATAACAAAAAGTAGCAAACACCAGGGAAGAAGAAGAATCTGATTTCTAGAGTTACTACATTATTAGATCCAAATGTCCAGTTTTCAACAAAAATCACAAGACATACAAAGAAACAGGAAAATGTGGCCCATTCAAAAAATAAATAAATTAACACATATTCCTTGAAAAAGACCTGATGGCAGGTCAACTAGATAAAGACTTTTAAACAACAGCTATCTTAAACATGCTTAAAAAATTAAAGGAAGATGTGGAGAAAGTAAAAACAAACCAAAAACAACAAAAAAGATCTAGAAACAAAATGGAAATGTCAATTAAGAGATAGAAAACCTAAAAACCTAAAGGACAATGGAAATGGTATCAAGTATGAGGAACAGAAAGAGAAAGGGTTGAAGAAAAGTGAACAAGGTTTAAGCGACCTGTGTGACTCCATCAAGAGGACCAACATACGCATTGTGGGAGTTCCAGAGAAGAAGCGGAGAGAGAGCATATTTGAAGAACTGATGCCTGAAATCTTCCCAAATTAAATCAAGAGACAAAGAAGGAGATTATATATTAGTACAGAATTCACAACAGCAAGAAGATAAAACAATGATAAGCATTTATGTACCTAATGACAGACCATCAAAATGCATGAAAGGAAAAAACTGATAGGGAGAGATAGACAGTTCTGTGATAATGAAGTTGGAGACTTATACCGCCTCTCAATGATGGATAGAAGATAAGTAAGGAAACAGAGGACTTAATAAACTAACTAGATCTAACAGATATATTTAAGAATATTCTACCCAACAAAAGTGTACACATTCTTCTCAAGTACACATGGGACATTTTCCAGGATAGGCAATATGTTAGACCACAGATTGAGTCTCAATAGTTTTTTAAAGATAGATATCATACAAAGTGTATTCTCCAGCCACAATGGGCTAAAGTTAGAAATGAGAGACAGAAGTAAAACTGGACAATTCACAAAATTGTGGAAATTAAACAACACACTCTTTAAACTTCTGTTGGTTCAAAGAAGAAATTACAAAATAAATTAGAAAATACCTAGAGACAAATGAAAATGAAAACATAACATACCAAAACTTATGGGACACAGCAAAAGCAGTAGTAAGGGGGAAGTTTATAGCTATAAACGCCTACCTTAAAAAACAAGAAAGATCTTAAACCAGCAACCTAAGGAGCTAGAAAAAGAAGAACAAACTAAACCCAAAGCTGGCAAAAGGAAGGAAATAAAAGAGTAGGGGGCAGAGATACACAAAATAGAGAAGAAAATATATAGCGAAAATAATAAACCCAAGAGTTTGGTTCTTTGAAAAGATCAACAAAGTTGGCAAACCTTTAGCTAGGTGGACTAAGAAAAAAAAAAAGAGCAGACTTAAGTTGATAAAATTAGAAAAGAAAGTAGGGATATTACTACCGATTCTACAGAAACAAAAAGTAGTACTTTTATTTATAAGAGTACTATGAACATAGTTGTATGCCAATAAATCAGATAACCTAGATGAACTGGACCAATTCCTACAAACAAAACCTACAAAGATTAAATCATGAAGAAATAGAAAATCTGACTAGACATACAACTAAGGAGAGTGAATCAGTAATCAAAAAGCTCTTGATTTAAAAAAAAAAGACCAGGACCTGATGGCTTTGCTGGTTAATTCTACCAAACAATTTAAGAACTGATACCACTCCCTCTAAAACTTTTCAAAAAAATTGAAGTGGAGGAAACACTTCCTAACTCATTCTGTATGAGGCCAGCATTACCCCGGTACCAAAGCCAGACAAACACTATAAGAAAAACTACAGACCAATATCTCTTGTGATCATTGTGCAAAAATTATCCAGAAAATACTAGCACCCCAAATTCAACAGCGTGTTAATGGGATTATATTCTATGACCAAGTTATTTTATTTATTTACCATGTTTATTATTACCTTTTATTCCTGAAATGCAAGCGTGGTTCAACATGTGAAAATAAATTGTTGTAATATACCACATTAACAGAATGAAGAGAAAAATACATGTTCATCTCAATTGACGCAGAAAAAATCCTGACAAAATTGATCACCCTTTCATCATAAAAACAAAAATGGAAACAAATTATAAATGAAAGGAAACTACCTCAATATGATATGAACTATACCTGAAAAACTCACAGTGAACATTATACTCAATGGTGAAAGACTGAGCACTTTTCCTCTAGTACCAGGAACAAGGCAAGGATGCCAGCTTTTACCACTTCTGTGCATTATAGTACTGGAAGGTCTAGTCGGAGCAATTAAGCAAGTAAAATATTTAAAAGGCAGATTATATAATCTTATATATAGAAAACCTTAAAGATTACACACACACAAACAAGTAATAAATGAATTGAGCAAAGTAGCAGGATAAAAGTGAGTATACAAAAATCAGTTGCATTTCCGTACACTAATAGAAAACAGTGTGAAAAGATTATGAAGAAATTCTATTTATAATAGCATCAAAAAGAATAAAACAGGCTGGGTGTGGTGGCTTATGCCTGTAATCCCAGCACTTTGGAAGGCCGAGGTGGGTGGATCACCTGAGATCTGGAATTCGAGACCAGCCTGGCCAACATAGTGAAACCCTGTCTCTACTAAAAATACAAAAAATCAGCTGGGCGTGGTGGCGGGTGCCTGTAATTCCAGCTACTCAGGAGGCTGAGGCAGGAGAATTGCTTGAACTCGGGAGGCAGAGGTTGCAGTGAGCCAAGATCATGCCATTGCACTCCACCCTGGGCAACAAAAGTGAAACTCCACTTAACCAAGAGGTAAAAGTCTTGTTCAGTGAAAGCTGTAACACATTGCTGAAAGAAACTGAAGACATAAATCGATGGAAACATATCCTGTGTTCATGAATTGGAAGATTTAATTTGGTTAAAATGTCAACAGGACCCAAATTGATTACAGATTTAGTGCAACAACTATCAAAATCCAAATGGCTTTTTTTTTTTTTGCATAAAAAGAAAAAACCCATCCTGAAATTAATATAGAATGTCTGGGGACTCCACATATTCACAACAGTCTTGAAAAAGGAGAACAAAACTGTAGGACTCACACTTCCCAATTTCAAAATTTATTACAAAGCTACAGTAATCAAAATAATACGGTACTGGCATAAAGTCAGAAATGTGGACCAATGGAGTAGAATAGAGAGCCTAGAAATGAACTCTTGCATATATGGTCAAATGATTTTTTTATAAGGATGCTAAGGCCATTTAATGGGGAAAGGACAGCCCTTTCAACAAACGGTACTGATAAAACTGTATATCGACATTCAAAAGAATGAAGTTGGACCCTGCCTAACACCATATACAAAAATTACCTTAAAATGGATTAAAGATGTAGATGTGAAACCTAAGACAATAAAACTCTAGCCAGATATAGTGGCTCATGCTTGTAATCCCAGCACTTTGGGAGGCTGAGGAGGGAAGATCGCTTGAGCCCAGGTGTTTGAGACCAGCCTGGGCAAAATGGCGAGACCTTGTCTCTACAAAAAAATTTAAAAAAGGAAAAAAAAAGGCTGTGTGTGGTAGTACACACCTGTAGTTCCAGCTACTCAGGAGGCTGGGTCGGGAGGATTGCTTGAGCACAGGAATTCAGTGCAGCAGTGAGCTATGATTGTGCCATTGCCTTCTAGCCTGGGCAACAAAGCAAGACCCCATCTCTTAAAAATTAAAAAAAAAGAAACAAAAAAACAATGAAACTCTTAGAAGATAACATAGGGCAAAAGTTTTGATTTCTTGGATATGGCACAGGCAATAAAAGAAAAACATAGACAAATTGAATTTCATGAAAATTTTAAGTTTTCTTGGATCAAAAGACACTATCAACACAGTAAAAAGGCAACTAACAGAATGGGAGAAAATATTTCCAAATTACATATCTGATAAGGGATTAATAACCAGAATAAATAGAGAGCTCCTGGAACTCAACAACTAAAAAACAACTTGATTCAAAAATTGGCAAAGGACTTGAATAAACATTCCTCCAAAGAAGATATACAAATGGCTAAGAAGTACATACAAAGGTACTCAACACCACTATTAGGAAAATACAAATCGAAACTGCAGTGAGGTACACCTCACACTCATTAGAATGGCTACTATAAAAAACAAAAACAAAATGACAGTTGTTGGCAAGAATGTGGAGAAATTGGAACTCTTGTGCACTGTTGGTGGCGATGTTAAATAATATAGCCACTGTGGAAAACAGCATAGCAGTGTCTTAAAAATACAATTACTGTATTATTCAGCAATTCCACTTCTGGGTATATACCCAAAAGAATTCAAAGGAGGCCTTCAAAGAGGAATATAAATCCCTGTTTGCATATATCATGCAAATATATAAATACTGCATGATAATAGTAGTATTATTCACAATAGCTAAAACAGGGAAGCATCTTAAGTGCCCACTGAAGGATGAATAGATGAGCAAATGTGTAAGGAACATTAGTAAGCCTTAAAAAGGCAGGAAATTCTGACATAAGATACAACCTGGATGAATCAGGACATTTTGCTTAAGTGAAATAAGCCAGTCACAAAAAGAAAAATACTGTATATTTCCACTTACATGAAGTACTTAGAGTAATTAAGATCATAGAGACAGAAAGTGGAATGATAGTTGCTAGGAGCTAGGGGCATGGGGAAGGGGGAGTTAGTGTGTAGTGGTTATGGTTTCTTTACACAAGGTGAAAAGTGTTCTGGAGATGGATGGTGGTGATGGTTGTACACATTATAAAGGTATTTAATACCTTTGAACTGTACACTTAAAAATGGTTAAGAAGGTGAATTTTATGTTAATCATATTTTACAATTAAAAAATGGAAAAAAAGTGACAATGTGTGTAATAAGCTATGTAAACTATATAACTATGATATTTTTTCTTTATGGAACTCCTGTAAAATTGTTCTAATGGCCTTATAAGTTAAAAACAGTACTGTGGGCAGTCACTGAGCTAAGTATAAGAAGAAATTATCTCATCTTCCTCTTTTCTCTTTCTCTTCTATATATACATGTATATCTTTATGTAGCTTTATATCTGTCTATATGCAGATATGTAAATGTATATATTATATATGTTCATATTTATGCTATTTATTTTTATATATTTACATGTGCATACATATATGTATAGAAAGACCATATATGAATACCCTATTATACATACTTAGAGACATGTAAAATAGATATTTTATATAAATAATTGCAGAGCGCATGTGGTGCTGACTTCAACATGTATCTTAAATGCCTAGTATCTTGACATACAGAAAATTTGGGATAAATGTTATCATCATCATATAGAAATCCTATTCCTGGTCTTCCTGCCAGGAAGTCCCACTGATTGAATATTTGCTTGCAGAGAAATGGGCCTTTTGGTGTTCTGGAAAGTTAGTGGCAATGATGTTTTTCCAACTATTGGGAAATGACATGGTTTCGTCCCCTCAAATAACACTGAATTTGGTTCAAGAATTAGGAGAACTTAGGGCTTATAAATTTATTAGAGTAATTTTTTTAAAGAATGGTATGAAATTCTCAAATAGAAAAGGTTAATATTAACATTGCTACAAGACTTAAGTTTGATGACCCTAAATGACCCTGCCTTGTGAGATTCGCTGGCTGCTGATGCTCCCATTCATTCACCCCCATCCACTGTGACATATACTGATCTTTTCTCACTCTGTGTGGTTATTTCACTTTTGGTAGGGTGTTACATATTTACCTAATTACAGTGAGACCTTAATCCACTTCTATCTTATGTGTAATTGGGGGTGGGGTGGTGAGTGGGAGGAGACAGGGAAAAAGGGGCAGGTTTCTTCTTGCCAGTTTTTAATTCATGAGAAACACTCTACCTGTATCTGGGACTACTATTAGGCAGCCAAGGTGAGTTTATCACTTCCTGTTTACACTCGTGCTAAATTGTATATTGAAAATAGCAAAATTTATAGTTTTGGTACTTATCTGACTCGAGTTATTGACAGTCACTTCTTTAGTAGTCTTCTTCCCTCCAATCTTGATCCCTTCCAATGTGTACTGCTTGTTGCATGATTTTTCTGAAAGTCTGATCAGGTCTTTTTAATTTTATTGTGTTTAACACTGTCAAATATCTATGTAATTCAACTGAAATTTTGTCGATTTTATATATCTTTGGCATTTGCCAAATTTGGCTCTCCTCTCACGATAATTTTTTTTCTACAGAATTTTAGAAATCCCTAATTTTGTATTTAGATAGCGGTAGTTCCATTTAACTGGATGGTTGATTCTTGTTTGTTTTTTGGGCAATAGGTACATAGAATTGAGTTGAAAATACTGCTCAATGCATGGCATATTGTCATTGTCAGTCTGTACAACGTCCTACTTTGTTCTTCATTTTTCATTCCTTCATCTCTGTCTTAGTCTGTTTGGGCTACATCCACATAGAGTGGGTGGCTTAAACAGCACACATTTAACTTCTCCCAGTTCTGGAAGTTGTAAAATCCAAGATCAAGATTCCTGGTGAGGGCTGTCTTCCTGGCTTCCTTTTTTCCTGGCTGTCTTCTCACTGTGTCCTCACATGTTGGAGAGAGAGAGAGAGAGAGAGAGAGAGAGAGAGAGAGAGAGGGAGAACAAGCAAGCTCTCTGGTTTCTCTTCTTATAATGGCACTAATCTCATCTTGAAGACCCCACCTTCATGAACTCATCGAAACCTAATTACCTCCCCAAGGCCCATATCCAAATACCATCACATTGTGGGTTAGTGCTTCATCATATGAAATTTGGGGGGAGACAGTTCAGTCCAGAGCACTGTCCTCTTTTCCCATTATATTAGGCCCTCATTCTCATTTGTTCAGTGTATGTTCTTCCAGCCCACTTTCCAACCCAGATATCTTTATTTCCATGCTTGTGTCCATGAAAATATAGTTTTGAGTGTGGTTTTATGTTTTTATATAAGGAATTCTGTAGTGTAAATCTCATTCCTTTAAATAAAATTTTTCTACTCACGTATATGCACGTTCAGTTTGTGACTTTTGACCATGTATTCTCTTTAAATGTGTCTTTAAGTGCATATACCACAGGTTATCTATTTCCAGTGTTTGCCTCTGCAAAGATGGTACTTTTTGCAGCTATATGAAACCTTTCCTGTGGTGTATAATCAGCAGAGGCATTGGCTGTCATAGGAAATACACATGCTGTACTTAATCACTATGCCAGACTGGTCCCTAACATGTTTGTACCAGTTTGTACTCTTAGTAGCAAGGCCTGTGGAATAGTAACCATTCCTCCATATCCTTACCAATTTAAATGAGAACCATTAAGTAATGTTAAATATTAGTGTTAAAGGATCCTAGAAATAATTGATACAGAGTGCAAGAGTGAGAAGGTATATTAATTTCTTTAAATAGAAAAGTTTGTGGTCAGATATTTTTGTTTATAAACTCAGGCATTTGTTTATAACCTCAAACATTGTGTTGCTAATGGTGCAATAAAGACTCTCCATGTGAGAGGCAGAGTTGTAATGATTTTAGATCTCATCTTATTTTTTCAACAACTAGCATTCATAAAATATTTACAGTTAGTATTGTTGACGGGGTAGAAAGTAACTTTGATTTGGTGGCTATATTACTAAAAAGATAGAAATGTTAGAAAGTTGATTAAGGAGACAAAGACATTTTTAGGATGTCTTATTAGCACATCACTCTTGAGTACTTATTTATAGTAACACTTGGAGTATAACATGAACACTTCAGAAATGTTCAGGTGCATTCACATGCCTGAGTGTAATAGTACTTTTAAGAAAAATATGTTTCAGGCCAAGTAGAAATAAATTAGGCAGATCTATGAAATAGCAGGAAATACTAACCATTTGAGTGCAAAAGTATTCATGTACGTTAATTTCTGTTTTTAGGGTTGCCCATATCTTCTAGCATGAGTGTTAAGGAGAAAAGAATGATTATAAATGATCAATGTCAAAATATGATTCTTGAAGATCCAATAAGTTTAATTTTTTTTTTCTTAATAGAGTTGTTGTTAAGGCAAATGACTTTGGGAAGATAATTTAAGAAAGACTGATTGGTAAGTAATTTAATGGAAAACCTCCACATTCTAGTTCTGATAATGTACTGTAATTTTATAACTGAAACAGACAGGAAAAGACCAAATGTTTCTTTCAGCCTCCAAGACAAATATTTTTTTAAGCTCTGCTGTTTCTCCAAACAAGGTAAAGATGAATTTGAAGTATAAACCTGGCTTGAATTTCATGAGATAATGCAGAGGAGAGGTATTCATTGCTAGGTTTACAAGAAGGCTTGCAACTTCTTGGAGCTTGGCATCTGGAGCTGCCAGGAAACTTGAAAGTAATTCCTGTTGAATCTGTCTTGTTCAGTGCCATATCTCAGAGATTATAACAGTGCCAAGCACAGGAACTTCCCCCAAATTGCTAGGAAATTCCCACGAATCTAGAATTAATAGTTCTAATAATCTTTTGAATAAACTTATATCATTAACTAAAAAGTTACCTAGTATATTTCATTTGTCAGAATGATCAAAAAAGCAGTATGTGTTAATATGGCAAGGGACCTTAAACAAAATGTAGCATAACTAGCTAGAAAGTGCTCTTTCAGGTTTTACCTCATTTAAAAGAAAGTGTTGTTTAATTTGCTCTGATGCATTGTAATCTTGTGTAAGATTATTGGGCATGATAAATGATAAATGCCACCAGGAGTGCACCTGTAGCCAAAACTTATTAGCCTGCTCTAGCAAGCGAGAGCTCACGCCAGATGAAGTATGAGGTATCTCGGTAAGAAAAGAGCAAGTTCTTTATAGGGATTTGGCTTGGGCTGAATGATTCTAAGGAAAGACTAGGGGAAGCAGAACAGATCTGGATTGGATATTGTCATGAAGGGAGGTCAGTTTGGGAATTAGGTGCTTCAGTATTCCATTTGGGAGAAGTGAAGCAGGGCTGGGTTCTCTTGGTACTGGCCGTGCTACCGATCTGTTAGGGAAATAATAATATGATTATCAGTGGGGTTCATTTCACTTTCTCATTCCCTCCTTTTGGCCAGATTCAGGGTATTCAGATCATTGTTCAATGAAATACAGATCTTTACCATTGTTAGGAGATAGGAGATTATTAAGACAACCTCATCTGTTGTTGGACTGAAGTCAGTTATTCATGTATACCTTTTGTTATTGTTTTAAGGTTAGCTGTTGAGTCATCTGAACGAAAAATGGCTGTACACATTTAAGGTTCTGGAGGTCACATTTGAGTAATTTAACACTGATAAATGCTGAGAGATTATTAACAGAGTTTGTATTCTACTTCTAAGCCAAGAGCCATGGTCCCTAAGTGTGGTTTTGGTGTTGACAAAAACTTTCCTAAGTATGGCATCATAGGGGTATCTGTCCTGTTTACTATTTTTAGTTTACTATTTAAAGAGTTGCTTAGTAGTTAAATGTAATTGCCCAGGAACTAGAGTAAGCTGAGTTGCACCCAAAAGAAAGTGCCTACAATCTCAACCATTTGTTTGATTGCATATTTTAGTTAAATCACGAGCAAATTGTACCCTGACAGTAGACTCATACAGACAGTGACTAGGGATGCACAAAGCAATATTATGGGTAAGGTCTTATAGGTATCGTTGTTGGAGTTAACGAGTGCCTGTTAACAATTCAGAAATTTAAACCAAAGGAAAGACAATAGCTTGGACACAAAATAAGAGCATACAAATTAAAGCATGATAATTTATGGTTCTGGCCATCTAGATCTTTGTTCCATGGGTCCTGAGTAGAAGCTGTCTCTTTCGTTCCTTTTGATCCAGAAGTCTTGGATAGAAGCTATATCTGTCTCTAAGATCATCTTCTTCTGGAAGATTCTTAAGAATCTTTAGTTTGAGGTCTCTGGCTGGGACAGACCTTTAGTAATTTGAGGATCTGTTGCGATGCTATAATTCAGAGCCAAGGTGTTTTACTGCTGCATTAGTTGTTAACAGAATCTGGCAAAGTCATTGGAGTGTGTTCAAGTGCAGTCTCTGTCTAATGATGCTTCAAAAATAGCCAGACACCTAATCTACAGCCATATACAGCTGATAGTTGTTTCCATCAATGATAAGATTCAGCAGCCCTGGAAAGTTATTATCTTAACTAGAATTAATAGAATGGAAAAGAATGGATCATCTAGTGGCATACAATACACAGATTCAGTCAGTAATTATGCAGGGGATTAGACATATTATGAATAGTGAGGAATTTGACAAATCTACGTGGCCCTTTAGTTTCTATCATCAAGTGTACCTTGATTGTCCATGATTAATAAGGATACTGAAATCTAGAAACAAAAATCAATTTGAAGTAGTTATTGTACCAGTTTTTGTATATGAGCATGAGTTTGCCTTTTTTCAACTTAAAGTACATAACCATTGAGGATATATTCATTAATATTTTATTTGCTTATAATTGATTTATACAGCCCAAATTTCTCTTGTGATTTACCAAATAAATTAATTTAGCAATAAGAATTTTTATAATTTTGAATTAAATAACATTGTAGGAATGTTGACCAAATCTAATTATTTCTAGTATCCTTCCTTTTTTAAGGTAAAGGAATAAATCTTTATGTTACCTCCTGGCCATTCCAGAAAATTTAAGGATGTTTTAGGCGTAAAATACGTTTTATTAGCTTTGTTATTCTGAATTTGGGACCTAAGTCTAGAAGGGTTTTAAATGATACAATTGTTAACCTGAGTCATGATACCCAAGGTAAGAAATAGTTCTAGGCAGTTTTTGAAAATAAAGCAAGAACAACCAGGTGCGGTGGCTCATGCCTGTAATCCCGGAACTTTGGGAGGCTGAGGCAGGTGGATCACCTGAGGTCAGGAGTTCGAGACCAGCCTGGAGAACATGGTTAAACCCCGTCTCTACTACAGATACAAAAATTAGCTGGGTGTGGTGGTGGGTGCTTGTAATCCCAGCTACTCAGGAGGCAGAGGCAGGAGAATCGCTTGAATCCGGGAGGTGGAGGTTACAGTGAGCCGAGATTGCGCCACTGCACTCCAGCCTGGGTGACAGAGCCAGACTTTGTCTCAAACAAAAATAAAAAGAAAGAAAATAATGCAAGAACAATAATTGTTAGGACCTTTAATTGTTTTAAATAATGAAATTTTATTAAAAATGATTTAAAATATGGCTAAGGCCCAAGAACATATATTTAAGAGCCGTCTTTTTTTTTTTTTTAACTTTTGCTTTCTTTCACTAGTTGGAAATACTGTGGTCACTAAAAATACCAAAGATACCACACCAAAGCAACTTAGGCTGTTCATTTAACATCTCTAAAGCATTCAGACCAAACTGGTTTATTATCTTGCATAGCCACTAAGATTTTATGTCATAGTCCAGCATTCTCACTGACCTTTCCCCCTTAATAATCATCATACCTCAGCATGCAATGGCAGTTGTTTATGATCTTACACATTATCACATATTTAAGATAATTAAATCTTAGACCTACACATTAGCCTTTAGGTAATTCACAGTTCTTACTATATAACTAAACACAGTGATTATGATTATTTCAGCTGTTTTGTTTTCCTTAAAGCATGTCTTTTTCCATGAAATAAGTAGTGTACTGCTTTACAATCTGGTGCAAGCTCCTTGATCTGGTTGACTATTCCAGAATATTTTCCTATCTTTGCAACTGAAAATTTAATTCTCCAGAACAGGCTCCTAAACCCTAAACCACAGAGCTTAAACCCTAAACCACATCTGTTGACAATGTAATCAGTATATAACAATTTTATACAATGCAGAGCTAGTCTAGAACTTCTAGCTTGCAAAACTCATTTTGAGAGGACCAAAGGTCTCCTGATTACTGATCCCTTTCTAAGTGATTTGTTACCCATCCCCACTGGAAGCTTGTAAAATGTAAAATATACTGTTTGTCTCCACTTTTCTGAAATATGTAGATATTGTATCTTGGGATAGGCCTATTTTCATTTATTTGGGATGGGAATTTGGTAGACCCTTCCAGTTTTGGAAATTATGTCTTTCAATTTGGAAGTTTTCTTGAATTGCTTGAATTGCTCCTCCAATTTTCCTATTTTTCTTTTGCCCCTCTCTCACTTTGTCTCCTGCTATTCTGTTCTAGGATATCTCCTCCACTTTGTCTTCCATTCAGCCATTTCTACTTCTAGCAGTATCTTATAGTCTCAATTCTCTGCCATTGCATGATTTTGCTGTGTAACTCTAATTGGTTCTTGGCTTTCTTCACTGTCAACTTCTGATTTTGTTTTCTTGGATCCTCTTAATCAGCTATTTTTTGTCCATTTGCTTTCTAGTTTCCACATTTTTATGCTATCTTCAGTCTCAGTATTTATACTTATCGTCCTTATGTCTTTTAAAAATTCCCTTTACCATAGTTTAAATAGAGTTTTAGGAAGCAGTGTAGTTTGATTTGTGTGCTGCATACTCTCTTTTACCAAAACACTGCTCAGTTTTTTAACCAATCCTTTGCGGCCATTTTATATTTTCATCTTACTCCTCCCATCTCTTAAAGGTGAATTTTCATCATGGTCCCATCCTCTTATTTTTGGTTTTCTTACACAACACATTTTCCCTCAGCTTAATTTTTTTAATATAATATTTTCTTCTTAACTTATTTTGGACACTCTACATACCTCTTTTGAGACAGGTGCCATAAAATATCCCCCATTTACCTTGCCTATTTCTGTTTTTTTGTTTGTTTGTTTTGTTTTGTTTTTGTTTTTGAGACAGAATTTTGCACTTGTTGCCCAGGCTGGAGTGCAGTGGCAGGATCTTGGCTCACTGCAACCTCCGCCTCCCGGGTTCAAGTGATTCTCCTGCCTCAGCCTCCCAAGTAGCTGGGATTACAGGCGCCCACCACCATGCCTGGCTAAATTTTTGTATTTTTTGTACAGACGGGGTTTTGCCACGTTGGGCAGGCTGGTCTCAAACTCCTGACCTCAGGTGATCCGCCCGCCTCGGCCTCCCAAAGTGCTGGGATTACAAGCCTGAGCCACTGCACCCGGCCGCCTATTTCTAAAATCTCATCTGTCCTCAGGGCTGTCACCGGTAGCCATTTATTTTGTGGTATGTTTAGTGATATTAAACTACTTGCTGCTAGTCTTTACTATTCTCTGAGCATGGCAGACCCTTTCCATGCTTCTGTAGTTTTGTATATACTGTTTCCACTTCCTGGGGTGTCTCATGTAACTACTGATTTATTTCCCCAGGGCCTCCCTCTCTTGTTGACAAACTTCTTAAGTCTTTTTGTGTGTGTGCGTGCCCAAATTTATGAGTTACATGAGAACATTTGTTACATGTATATAATACATAGTGATCAAATCAGGGAATTCTGGATGTCTATCATCTGACTACAGTACTTTTTTGTTAACTGTAGTCATCCCACTCTGCTGTCAAATGTTGAATTTATTTCATTTATTTTTTCTTTATGAGACAGAGTCTCTGTCGCCTAGGCTGGAGTGCAGTGGCACAATCTCAGCTTACTGCAACCTCCGTCTCCTGGGTTCAAGTGATCCTCCTGCTTCGGCCTCCCTAGTAGCTGAGACTACAGCTGTGCACCACCATGCCTGACTAATTTTGTGTTTTTAGTGGAGGCAGGGTTTCACCATGTTGGCCAGGCTGGCCTCAAACTCCTGACCTCAAGTGATCTGCCCGCCTTTCCCTCCCCAAGTGCTGGGATTACAGGCGTGAGCTACCACGCCCGGCTGAATTTATTCCTTTTATCTTACTGTATGTTTATACCCTTTAACCACTTTTCATTCACCCTTTTGCCTCCCACTTAACCTTCCCAGTCTCTCTGTTATCTGTTTTTCCACTCTTCCTTCACGTGTTCAAATTTTTTTTTTTAGCTCCCGCAGGTTAAGTGAGAACGTGCAATATTTGTCTTTTCGCGTCTGGCTTATTTTGCTTAAGCTATTTCCACCATGTTGATCTCCAGTTTCGTCCATGTTGCTGCAAATGACATGATTTCCTTCTTTGTGTGTGTGTGGTTGAATAGTATTCTATAGTGTATATATACCACATTTTCTTTATCCATTCATCTGTTGATGGACACTTAGGTTTATGTCTGTCTTTGGTATTGTGAATAGTGCTGCCATAAGCATGTGAGTGCAGGTATCATTTTGATACATTTGTTTCTTTTTGTTTTAGTGGATACCCAGTGGTGGGATTGCTGGATTGAATGGTATTTCGATTTTTAGCTTTTTGAGAAATTGCCATGCCATTTTCTATGGTGGCTGTACTTGTTTACATTCCCAGCCACCATGTGTAAGAGGAGTTCCCTTTTCTCTGTGTCCGCACCAACATCCGTTATCTTTTGTCTTTTTGATGAATGCCATCCTCACCGGGGTAAGATGGTATCTCATTGTGGTTTTTATTTGCATTTCTCTGATGATCAGTGATATTGAGCATTTTTTTCATATACCTGTTGGATCTTCGTATGTCTTCTTTTGAAATGTATCCATTCATGTCCTTTGCCCACTTTTTAATGGGATTATTTGGTTTTCTCCTGTTGGGCTGTTTGAGTTCCTTTTATATTCTGGATATTAGTCCCCTCAGATGAATAGTTTGCAAATATTTTCTTCCATTCAACAGGCTGTCTCTTCACTATGTTATTTCTTTTGCTGTGCAGAAGCTTTTTTGTGTAATAAAGTCTCATTGTCTGTTTTTGGTTTTGTTGCCTGTGCTTTTGAGGTCTTAGTTATAAATTCTTTGCCTAGATCTTCTGCATGTGGCTATCTAGTTTTCCCAGCATCATTTATTAAAGAGGGTGTCCTTTTCCCTGATACAAGTTTTTGTCAGCTTTGTCAAAGATAAATTGGCTGTAAATATGTAGCTTTATTGCTGAGTTCTTCATTCTGCTCCATTGGGTTACTTATCTGTTTTTCTACCAATACCATGCTGTTTTGGTTATAGCCTTGTAATGTGTTTTGAAGTCAGGTAATGTGATGCCTCCAGCTATGTTCTTTTTGTTCAGGATTGCTTTTGACTATTGGGGCTCTTTTTTGGTTCCATACAAATTTTAGGATTATTTTTTCTGACTCCGTGAAGAATGGCATTGGTATTTTGACTGGGATTGTATTGAATCTGTAGATTGCTTTGGGCAGTATGGTCCTTTTAACAATATTGATTCTTCTGATCCATGGGCCTGGGATGTTTTTCCTTTTGTTTATGTCATCTTTAATTTCTTTTAACAGTGTTTTGTAGTCCTTCTCGTAGAGATTTCCATCTCCCTAGTTCGATTTACTCCTGGGTATTTTAATTTTGTTCTAGCTTTTTAAGTGAGATTGACTTCTTGATTTCTTTCTTGGTTGGATCATTTTTGATATATAGAAACAATACTTTTATACATTGATTTTGTAACCTGCAACTTTACTGAATTTATTTGCCAAATCTAAGAGTTGTTTTTGGTGGAGTCTTTAGGTTTTTTTTAATACAAGATCATTTGGGAGGCTGAGGTGGGTGGATCACTTG
Source organism: Pan troglodytes (assembly GCF_028858775.2). Taxonomy (NCBI): domain Eukaryota; kingdom Metazoa; phylum Chordata; class Mammalia; order Primates; family Hominidae; genus Pan; species Pan troglodytes. The sequence goes on from NC_072412.2 coordinate 25,498,876, forward strand.
AGGTCAGGAGTTTGAGACCAGCCTGACCAACAAGTGAAACCCTATCTCTACTAAAAATACAAAAATTAGCCAGGCATGGTGGTGCGTGCCTGTAATCACAGCTACTCGGGAGGCTGAGGCAGGACAATCACTTGAACCCAGGAGGCGGAGGCTGCAGTGAGCTGAGATCATGCCACTGCACTCCAGCCTGGGCAACAGAGCAAGACTCCATATAATACATATATATATATAAAATCATATCATCAGCAAAGAGAGACAGTTTGACTAAATCCTTTTGAATTTTGAGGACTTTTATTTCTTTCTCCTGTCTGATCGCTCTACCTAGGACTTCCAGTGCTATGTTGAATAAGAGTGGTGAAAGTGAGCATCCTTGTCTTCTTCCAGTTCTTGAAGGAAAGATTTTCAGCTTTTCCTCATTCGTATGATGTTAGCTTTCGGTTTGTTATATATGACCTGTATTACTTTGAGCTATATTCCTTCTATGCCTAGTTTGTTAAGTATTTTTATCAAATTTCTTAAGTCTTCAGATTCTAATTTAAATAGACTTTCTGAAGCCTTGTCTTATCCAGCTTCATACCTTGAACATACATTGCGTTGTCTCCTCTTTCTCTAGTGCTTAGAACACTATTTGAGCACCTCTCATCCAAAAGTCAGAAATCCAAAATGCTACACAATCTGAAACTTTTTGAGCACTGGCCTGATGCCACAAGTGGAAAATTCCACATCTGATTTCATGTGACAGGCCGTAGTCAAATGCAGGTGCATAACACACCGTTGATTCTGCATCCTCAAGGGAGAAAAGGTATTCTGGTGATGCTACTGTGCTGCTTAGGACTACACTGAACACATTTTTTCACAATATTAATTATATGCCTTCTTTTTTTTTTTTGAGACTCAGTCTCGCTCTCATCCCCCAGGCTGGAGTGCAATGGCGCAATCCTGGCTCACTGCAACCTCTACCTCCTGGGTTCAAGCAATTCTTCTACCTCAGCTTCCTGAGTAGCTGGGATTGCAGGTGTCCACTACCACGCCCGGCTAAGTTTCGTATTTTTAGTACAGATGGGGTTTCACTATGCTGTCTAGGCTGGTCTTTAACTCTGGACCTCAGGTGATCTGCCTGCCTTGGCCTCCCAAAGTGCTGGGATTACAGGTGTGAGCCACCACACCCGGCTGATATGCCGTATTTTTTTTACTATTAAGTACTTAAGTGTAAGAAAATAATTAGTTATTAGTAGCATATAAATTCAGAGTCATGAATGATGGTGATGCCAAACAACCACAGGTGGTTCACAGGAGTGGCAGAGATAGTGACACTTTTGCTTTCTGATGGTTCATTGTACACAAACTTTGTTTTATGCACATAATTATTTAAATATTATATAAAATTACCTTCAGGCAATGTGTATATGGTGTATATGAAACATAAAATGAATCCTGTGTTTAAATTGGATCTCATCCCCAAGATATCTCATTATATATGGGCAAATATTCCACAGTATCCTGAAAAATCAGAATTTCAAAACACCTCTCATCCCATGCATTTCAGATAAGGGATACTCAGTCTGTATTGTAACCATTCATTTAATCTGACTACTTCCCTTGGATCATTACTGACACTAGTGAACAAATCTTTTTCATCTCCTTTGTATCTTTTACTAAAAAAAGTGTGGATGGAGAGATAAATTTGCCATGTAAACCACATAGCACTATTATATTATGTTGTAATTATATTAGGTGATTTTCAAGAGGAGGTTGCCTTTTGTATAATCAGATGTCATTTATAATTTATTTGGTATTATTTTTCTCCGTTGCACATTTCTTTCTAATAATCTACTTTTATAAAGTAAAAAACATACAATTACTTGGAGTAGGGGAGAAGACTGATTGAATATTAGAATTTTTTTAGTTCACAGAGAAGAAATTGTCATATACCACCTTGGGCATTTTTAAATAAGAGAAAGTGGTGGATATTAAGGAGATGAATGGGTAAATCTTCAGTTTAAATTATTTTCTTTCCCACCACTCTCTTTCTTAGTAGGGGGTTCAATTCTAGGATGTAATTCTTAAACAGTAGATATAATAGAATGTGTTATACCCTTGGATTGACCATCTGGTTAAATCAATAACCCTGCCCATGAAAGTGTCTAATAGACTATTCTGATTCCAATTTTGTTTTATTTTTATGTCCTTAACTTCATCTTTCTTTCAGAAACCATTCAGACAGTGAATATTAAGTACAGATCCTCTTAATGTCTTTTTCATATAATGAGTACTCATGGTGCTTTACTAGATATATGCTGTAAAACTGATTGTTACAAAACAAATTTTTTTCCAGAAAAATAATGTTGTAATTGTGATTTCTTTTCCCAAGTAAGGATTTGGCATAAAATATGTTGTAAAAACAAAGATAAAGCAATGTTACGTTTTAGTAATAATTTAAAATAATAAAGTATTAAATTGACTTAAATTAATTGATTTTATAAAGGCTTATTAATTTGTTCACTTAAACTGTCTTGCTACCGAAGTCTCCAGTGCTATCACCTCTGCCCTTCCTTTTAGTATATGACCTCATTGCCACTTTCGGAAAAAAAATGAACATATCAAAATCGGAACTCCCCCAGCTTTTTGCCTCTGAACCAACTTCTTTCCATCTGTATTCGTTCCTTTATCTGTCCTTTCTTCCTATTACGATGGAATAGATGTTTCTCCTTCAAGCCAGAGAGCAAAGACCCTGAAAGCTTGTTCTCTGGATTTTTTTCTCCTCTCCTATATTGTTAGCTCTTTTTCTCTGGGTCCTTTCTGTCAGTGCTTATCATAATCAAGTCTCTTCCATCTTAAGAAATAATAACTCTAACCTTGTGTATTACTCCAGCACCTGCCTTATTTTTCGCCTTCAAAGAATTGCTTACATATGTTGTCTTAGTTTACGTATGTCTCATTCACCCCTCAGCCTTCTGCAATATAGACCCTGCCACCACATCGCTGCAACTATTTTTGCCTACTCCACTATCCATTGTTGACTTAATCATTGCTAAATTCAGTAGATACTTTACAATTCTTACCTCACTAGACCTCTCTGCAGATTTTTGTACTATTTGCTATTCTGCCCTTTTTGAAAATCTTTTTCTTGACAGTCCTTCTCTTTGCTCTCATTGAACCTACATCTTGTGGCTTCGATCACTGTGTCATGCTGATTCCGGTAAATCTGTGTCTTCAGCTTGCTCTTGAGCTTTAGTGTTTATTCTGCTTGCCAGCAGCTATGCCCACTTAGATGTCTCACTGGTCCCCAAAACTCAGCCTACACAGAATGGAGCTATCACCTACCTGTTCCCTCAAAACTTTTCCTCCTACCTGGTTTTTAATTTCAGTGAATAATGCTGTCATTACTTTGTAGCCTGTGGCAGAAATCATTGTCTTTAACTTCTTCTTCCTTACCCACAGTAGTCAATCATGAAGGACCCTACTTCTTATCTGTCTGTTCTCTATAGTAACCACCATTCTGCAATAGCCATCATCATCTCTCACTGAATAATTTTAATACTAATTACTTGTAACTGTTCTGTCTGCCTCCTTTCCTTATTTACTCCCACTAAGCATTCACAAGGCAGCCAAAGATATATTTTCCAGATAAAATATAATTGATATTCTCTTGCTTAACAACAACAACAACAACAACAAACCTTTACAGGTGCCCTTCTTGTTGTTCTTGGCATGAAAAGACTTGTGTTGTGGTTCTTGATTTTATCCCCAGCCTCATCTCTAGTTGTATACAGTATCCAGTCTCCCTCAAATGCTTTTTCTCTTTCCTCATGTGACTGCACCTCTCTTAACTAATACACAAACATACACACACACACACATACACACACACACACACAATCAAGTGATCAGAGTGTGATCCTGGAACCCCCTGGGTGTCTACAAGATCCTTTCAGAGGGTCTGTAAGGTCAACACTATTTTTGTAATAAACTATGATGTTGTTTGCTTTTTCATTCTCATTCTAATGAGTGCCTAGTGGATTTCTTTCAGAGATGATCCAACATGTGATGATGCTATTCCGTTGCTCTGGTGGCTAGTGGATATAAACTTCTGTAGTTTTAAAAGTTCGCATTTTAAAATTTGTATAGGGTATAATATTGATAGATATAATAAACCAAAGTTTGTCAGGGTCCATAGTAATTTTCAAGAGAATAAAGGGGTTCTGGGACCAAAAGGTTTGAGAACAGCCATTTAGGCCTCAGATGGCATTTTCTCTGAGGAGTCTTTTTTTTTTTTTTTTTTTTTTTTTTTTTGAGACGGAGTCTTGCTCTGTCGCCCAGGCTGGAGTGCAGTGGCGTGATCTCGGCTCACTGCAAGCTCCACCTCCTGGGTTCACGCCATTCTCCTGCCTCAGCCTCCCGAGTAGCTGGGACTACAGGCACCCGCCACCACACCTGGCTAATTGTTTTGTATTTTTAGTAGAGACAGGGTTTCGCCATGTTAGCCAGGATGGTCTCGATCTCCTGACCTCGTGATCTGCCTGCCTCGGCCTCCCAAAGTGCTGGGATTACAGGCGTGAGCCACCGCGCCCGGCCTCTGAGGAGTCTTTGCTTGGGTCCTCCACCAAGTCTCCTTTGAGTAACCTTTTCTGTTGCACTTGCCATATTATAGCACTTATCATATTGTATTATGGTGTGTTACTTATCTTTTTAAGCCAGTAGACACAGAAAACTCTCTAAAAGAAGGAACTTGTTGTATCCTCAGTACCTAGCACAGTTCTGGGTACATAGTAAGTGTTCAGTAAACACATGTTGTGTGAGTGTCTTTGAAAGTCTTTGGAGATGACCTAAATTATTTATTATCAAATTATGATTACTATAACATGTTTTAAATTATAACCATTTTGTGTCTTAGGGACACATTCATTTCTTAACTTTTCTGACCCACTAATATCTGAATAGGTTTTAGAAAGCAGGTTTTATTTTATATGGTGTGTTATGTTCATATATTAGAGCAGAAGGAATCTATTACTGGAAGTCAGAAGCTCTGTGTCGCAATCTGTGTCTTCCACAAGTAACTGTGGAACCTTGGAAAAGTCTTTTTATTCCTTTGAAGCTAACTTCCCTCATCAAATAATGGGACTGGACTAGGTTGTCTGAAAAGTTTTTCCTTGTACGACATTGTATGATTATATTGAATAATGTCAAATGTGTATTAAACGTGATTTATATTTATTTATATTTTACTTTATAAAAATGCACATAAATATAGATTTATCTATATATTAAAATAACTTTGTTTTTACAGGAAGGATGATAAAGACTATGCTTTAAAACAAATAGAAGGAACTGGGATCTCTATGTCGGCATGTAGAGAAATAGCAGTAAGTGAAGTTCTTTTTATCATCGTTATTATCAACTGACTTATGAGTACCAACTATATAAGGCTCTGTATTGTATTTGTCATATTAATTGAAAGTTAGTGAATATTTTTATATCAACTATATGTAGAAAAATATTATTTATTAAGGAGAAGTAAAGGGGTCATGTAGTTCTGTCTATATAAACTCTTTATTTGGGGTAAAGTAAATTTCAGTTGTTTATATAAATACATGTTTTCCCAATACCTGTCACTAATAGTAGAGGATCCAGTTATTTCATTGAGAGCAGTAAAAGTGGCATGTTAGTCCATAGAAAATTAATATTTTTATTTTAATAGAATGAGACTAATGTCATTAGTTACATCAAATTAAAATGAGGTTGTATTATTTGATTTTCATTGCTTGTATCTGTTCATTTGAGTATGTAAACATTTATGCCCTTTTATTTTGGAAGCATAGTTTTCCATATTGTGATTAGAATCTCATTTTGATTCCAAAGGGAAGTAGTCTTTGGGTTAATGCATTAATAGTTATCCATACATTTAAACTGAGCGTTACTTTTTGAGATTTTTCTTCAGTTTTTACTGTTATAAAACTGTGGGTCCAAATGTGTCTTTTCTGGCTTTACACAGAATATTCTAGGATATATATTATAATCTTTGCTTTTGTTGCTCTCAGCCCTTCTATTATATTTACCCATAATAGTCTATTATTACCTGGAAATGTTAAACAATTTTGCAAGTTTACTAAGATTCTGTACCAATGAGTCTTCAACTCAAGTAGATAAAAATAATTTACACTATGTTGAGGAAAAAGACTCATAAATCTAAGAGTAGCATGTCAAGCACTGTGATAGAAGTATATGGGAATGGAGAAGGGTGTACATCTAAACTAAAGTAGAAAATCAAGGAAAGTTCCAGGTTTGGGAACGAATGTAAGAATTACCTTCATGAGGGAAGAATAGGGATGAGATGGAGGATATTGTTAACCAAAGGTAGACCATGCTGAAAGATGTAGTTCATTTAATTGATACTTTTTTAATACTTTTCAATCTTGAGACCAGGTGTCTGTATGTTAACTGTCAGTTATTCAACATCTATTCTGTATATACTCGTCAGTTTTAAAGAGTTAAAAGCCATTAAACTATGGTCAGTGGTGTTAGAAGTCAGGATGTTGATTACCCTTGGAGGGAATACAGAGCTTCAGGGTGCTAGTAATGTTCTCTGATCTTGCACTGGGTCTAGTTACACGGGTTATATATGTGAAAATTCATTGAGCTGTGTGCTTATTGTTCACATGCTTTTCTCTTGTTTATTAGTCTTTAACAAACTGTTTTTTATTAGAAAAAAAAACTCAGTTCAGAAACAGCTATTATCTTTGCATATATCGTGATAACTATAAATGCACTTAAATACAGAAAGAAGTATGAAAGCCTACTTTTAATGTACTTGATCATGGCTCTTCAATCTAAGATGAACAGAAATGTTTAATTTTTATGAAGTCTTACTAATTTTTCCTCTTATGGCTATTTTCTGTATGTGGCTGAAGAAATCTGTACCCACTGATTGTGAAAATATTTCCCAATATTTTCTTCTAAATGCTTTATAATTTTTTTATTTCTAGTCTATGATATACTCAATTAATTTTTGTTTGTGGTATGATACAGAGTTTGAATTCCCCCTCCCATGTGAATGTACAGTTGTAGCATCATTTTTGGAAAACATCCTTTGCCATAGAATTCCTTTGGCACCTTTGCAAAAAAAGAAAGTATACATTTGGACTGTATTTCATTCCATTGTTCTCTCTGTCTAGCCTTATACCAATAGATTACTCTACCTTTCTAGCAAGACTTGAAGCCAGGTGGTGTAAGGCCACCAGCTTTATTCTTTGTCAGAATTGTTTGGGGTATTTTAGGTTCTTTAGCATTATCATACAAATTTTTACATCAGCTAATTAGTTTTTTTTTTTTTAAAAAAGCTTGTTGAGATTATAATTTGGATCAATTCAAAGAATAATAGTATTGAGACTTTCAAGCCAGCGGAAAGATATACTTTCCATTTTATTTATTTATTTATTTATTTATTTATTTATTTTATTTATTTATATAATTACTTAAAAAATATATATATATATAGTGTAGTATATATCCTGAGACATTTCTGAACTCACTGGTAGGTTTTTGGTGATTGCTTGGGATTTTTTCTACATAATTATGTCATTTATGAATAGGGATACTTTTACTTTTTTCCATATTTCTGCTTTTGTTTCTTTTTTTTCTTTACCGAGCTGGTTAGGCCATCTCACACAATGTTGAATAGTGGTGAGAGCAGTTATCTTTGATTTATTCCCAACTGTGAGGAAAATATTTCCACTTTCACTGTTCAGTATAATGATAGCTGCGTGTTTTTCATAGGTGCTATTAATCAAGTTTAGGAAGTTATATTCCTAGATTCTAAGAATTTTTTTCATAAATGATATTGAATTTTATCAAATGCTTTTTTCTGCATAGATAAAAGCAACCATATAATTTTTTTCTTATTCTGTTAATTTAGTACAAAATATTTTCAGTTTTCTTTGTGAAATTTTTCCTTTTATCTATGAGTTATTTCGAATTATATTGCTTAATTTTTAAACGTGAGGTATTTCTAGATAACTTACTGTTACTGATTACTAATTTATTTTCATTGTGGGTCAGAGAAAAGAGACCTTGTATTTTAGAGATACATACTGAAATATTTATAGGTGAAATGATACAATAACTGGAATTTACTTCAGCATAATCCAGGGTTGGCTGGGAGGAGTGGATATTAGTATAAATAAATCAAGTTTGGCTGTGAGTGGCTAGTGGTACGTAGGGGTTTGTTTTAATATTCTTTTTTATTTAGTTTGGAAATTTGTATAACAAAAAGTTAAGAATGAAATAATTCCCATGTTTTCTGGCAAGTTTTTATCAGGCCTTCCTCCTTTACATTTCTTAATTCTTCCTCGAAGAAGTTGTGTGTCCCCAGCATTCACCTCCATTAACTCTCTATGATTACACCCAGTTTGTTTCTTTAATATAACACTCATTACAAATGTAATTACGAGGGGGTTCTTTTTATCTGTGTGCCTGGTTACTTACTTTGTTATCTGTTCCCCAACCCTCTAGACTGTAATGCGTTTCTTCCCCAGTTTGTGCTAGGTGTGGTGTATAGTCCTTGCTCTGTAAGTAAGTGTAGAAGGGAGGGAGGGAGGAACTCTGAGAATTTCTTCTAAAAGCAAAGAGCATTGCATATCTTCATCTTCATTTTTTTGTTAAGTGATTTGTCTTATACATTGTCAAAATTTCCTGTGAGCTGTAATTCCTAGTGTAGACATTTTTCAAACTGCACATGGGTGAATCATCAGTATTCCACAAGGCTGCCTTATAGTTGTGATGGGGGAGCAGAGGTAAAGCTCTGGACTTGACTTTTCTAGTCACCTCTACTTTAACCTAAGCATACCTCAGTTTTTTTCTTTTTTGTGACAGAGTCTTGCTCTGTTGCCCAGGCTGGAGTGCAATGGCACGATCTCGGCTCACTGCAATCTCCGCCTCCCGGGTTCAAGTGATTCTCCTGCCTCAGCCTCCTGAGTAGTTAGGATTACAGGTGCGCGCCACCACACCCAGCTAATATTTACATTTTTAGTAGAGACGGGGTTTCACCATGTTGGTCAGGCTGGTCTCAAACTCCTAACCTTGTGATCCACCCACTTTGGCCTCCCAAAGTTCTGGGATTACAGGCATGAGCCATCGTGCCCGGCCAAGCATACCTCAGTTTTTATCAATTTGCAAGAATTTGGTTGAAAAAGGTTTCACAGGTTTAAATATATTGAAATAATTTTGAAATTGTTTTCCTTATTTTTTTACAGTGATTTCAAGTCAACTGTCACCATACTCATGTTATAAATTAAGAATTTATTTTTTATCTTTGCTATATTATGAAGTTTTAATGTTAGAATGCAATATAGTTTTGTGAATATTAGGCTTTTTAAGCCCATTTTCTCACCATTATGATATTTATTGAGAAGACACAGTTTGAAGTATTAATTTATTTTTTATATATTTGTACTATAGAAGTTCAAATTAAATGTGATATTGTATGTAACAGCTGGAATAAATTAAATTTACAGTAAATTACATAGTCAAAACAGTAATCTTAGAACTCAGAAAATAAGATTTTTTTTTCTTTTAGCAGAATTGGGAAAACATAGGTGGTTTCTGTGATGGAAACTATTATATGAGTATCTTTAAACCTTCTGTTTTCAATTTTTTTTTTTTTTTTTGAGACGAAGTCTCACTCTTTCCCCAGGCTGGAGTACAGTGGCGCAATCTCGGCTCACTGCAACCTCCGCCTCCCGTGTTCAAGCGATTCTTCTGCCTCACCCTCCCAAGTAGCTGGGACTACAGGCACACGCCACCATACCCAGCTAATTTTTGTATTTTTAGTAGAGATGGAGTTTCACCATGTTGGCCAGGATGGTCTCTTGACCTCGTGATCCGCCCACCTCAGCCTCCCAAAGTGCTGGGATTACAGGCGGCAGCCACCGCACCCAGCTGTTTTCAAAATAGTTTAACACAAAGTCTTCGAAAAGGCAAAAAGTAACTTCTACAGTATTAAAAACTAGGATCTACATGCTCTGGCCTCCGAATAGTGTCATGTAGTGCTGAAGTTCTTTTCGTCACCAAGGAAAGCCTGCATACTCTCTCAGCATCACAGCGTCAAACACACAGGAATGCATGAGGGGTAACAACCTTGCCAGACTCCTTGGGCTCTTACCCTGGCTCTGCCACTTTACTAGCTTGTAGGACCCAAAACAAGTTATTTGATTTCTTTGTGTTTCAGTTTTCCCATTTGTAAAATGGGACAGTGCCTAGCGTGTAGTAGGCATTTAGTAAATGTTAGCCCTGCTAAGTGCAGCACAGCTCCCAGGTCTTTTGGAGTTTCTTCAATGTAAATATTTACTTCAAGGTAATTGTCCACTGAGACAGTTCCATCACCAATCCTCAGTGGCCATTCTCTTTTAATCCCAAAGTGACCTGTCTGTCTCCTAATATGTCTCCCTAAAAACAACAACAACAAAACACCACCACCAACAAAGGTGTTTTACTTATTCAGTAGTAATAGTTACTTACTGTACTGGTTTGCTTTAGTTGCCCTAACAAAATACTACAGGCTGGGTGGCTTAAACAGCAGAAGTTTGTTTTCTTATAGTTGTGGAGGCTAGAAGCCTTATAGCAAGATGTTGTCAGGGTTAGTTTCCTCTGAGGCCTCTTTCTTTGGCTTGCAGATAGCCTCCTTCTTCCTGTCTCATCAGATGGTCATTTCAGAGACACTCCTGGTGTCTCTCTGTATGTCCTCATCATCTCTTCTTGGGAGGACGCCAGTCAGATTAGATTAGGGCCCACTCTAAAGACCTCATTTTAACCTAATTACTTCTTAAAAGGCCTTATCTCCAAATACAGTCATGCATCACTTAATTAGCGGGATATGCTCTGAAAAAATGCATTATTAGGCGATCTCATTGTTCTGCCATCGCAGAGTGTACTTACACTAACCCAGATGGTAGAACCTAAACACACTAGGCTGTTTGTAGCCTATTCCTTCTAGGCTACAAACTTATACAGCATGTTGCTATACCGAATACTATAGGCAACTGTAACACAATGCTAAATATTTGTATATCTGAGCATATTAAATAGAAAAGGTATGGTAAATATGTGGAATAAACATAGAAAAGGTACAGTAAAAATACGGAATAAATGATTAAAAAAATGGCTGTTCTGCCTATGGAGTAGCCATTCTTTATTCCTTTACTCTCTTAATAAACTTGCTTTCCCTTTTGTCTATGGATTCGTCCCAAATTCTTTCTTGTTCAAGGTCCCCCCAAAACAAAGATAAAAAATGGTACACCTGTATGTATAGGGCTGTTAGCATGAATGGGGCTTGCAGGTCTGAACGTTGCTCAGGGTGTCAGTGAGTAGTGAATGAATGTGAAGGCCTAGGACATTAATGTACACTACTGTAGACTATAAGCACTGTACACTTAGGCCACATTCAGGCTACATTCAGTTTATAAAACATATTTTACTTTCTTCAATTAACCTTAGTTTACTGTAACTTTTTTACATTATAAACTTTTTTTCACTATTGTAATAACACTTAAAATACACATTGTACACCTGTACAAAAAATTTGTATTCTTATTCTATAAGTTTTTTTCTATTAAAAAATTTTTTTTTTTACTTTTTCAACTTTTAGGTTCGGGGGCACATGTGTAGGTTTGTTACATGGGTAAATTGCATGTCACCGAGGTTTGGTGTGGGAATGATCTCATCACCCAGATACGGAGCATAGTTACCAACAGTTTTTCACCCCTTCCCCCAACCTCACCCTCCCTCCTCTGGTAGTTCCCAGTATCTATTGTTGCTATCTTTATGTCCATGTTTATCCAATGTTTAGCCCCTACTTTTAAGTGAGAACATGTGGTATTTGGTTTTCTGTTCCTGTGTTATTTTATTTAGGGTAATGGCCTCCAGCTGCATCTATGTTGTGCAAAAAACATGATTTTATTCTTTTTTATGGCTGTATATCATTCCATGGTGTATATGTACCACATTTTCTTTGTCCAGTCCACTGTTGCTGGGCATCTAGGTTGATTCCATGCTACTGTGAATAGTGCTGCAATGAACATACAAATGCATGTTTCTTTTTGTAAACTAAGGTACATATACATTAGCCTAGGCCTACACAGGGTCAGGATCATGAATATCATTGTCTTCCACCTCCACATTTTATCCCACTAGAAAGTCTTCAGGGAGGCCAGGCATGGTGGCTTAGGCCTGTAATCACAACAGTTTTGGGAGGCCGAGGTGGACACATAGATCACTGGAGGCCAGGAGTTCGAGACCAGCCTGGCCAACATGGCGAAACCTTGTCTCTACCAAAAAAATACAAAAATTAGCTGGGTGTGGTGGTGCATGCCTGTGGAGGCTAAGACATGAGAATTGCTTGAATCTGGGAGATGGAGGTTGCAGTGAGCCAAGATCATGCCACCGCACTTCAGCCTGGGCAATATGAGACTGTCTCAAAAAAAAAAAAATTCTTTGGGGCAATAACTCACATAGAGCTGCCTCTCCTAGGATAACAGTACCTTTCAGACTACCTCCTGAAGGACCTGCCTGAGGATATTTTACAGTTAACTTAAAAAAAAAAATAAGTCGAAGGGGTACACTCTACAATAGTGATAAAAAGTGTAATGTAATGAAAACATAGCCAGTATTAGAGGCATTTATTATCATCAAATATTGTGTGCTGTATATAATGATATTTGCTAGACTTGTATGAGACTGGCAGCGTGATACATGTATGTATATACCAGCATCACCACACACACGAGTAATGCACGTTGTTCTACAATATTATGAAGGTTGTGTGTCACTAGGTGATAGGAGTTTTTCAACTCCATTATAATCTTATATATGCTGTCTATTATTGACTGTGACATCATCATGCAGCATGTGACTGTACGGTCACATTCCAAGGTACTGGGGGTTAGGGCTTCAGCATAGGAATTTTAGGGGAACACAGTTCAGTCCATAACACTATTACTCACTACTCCGGCAGTAGTTACTTACCCAGAATGAAGTCTTTACTCTCAGAGATTTGTTGTCTGGTTAATCAGATAGATGAATTTTTTTTAATTGATATTTAATGAAGTAGATTGGTTTTTGTTTTTTTGTATTGAGATGGAGCCTCACTCTGTCACCCAGGCTAGAGTGCCTTGGTGTGATCTCAGCTCACTGCAACCTCCACCTCCTAGGCTCAAGCGATTCTCCTGCCTCACCCTCCCAAGTAGCTGGGATTACAGGTGTGCGCCACCACGCCCAACAAATTTTTTGTATTTTTAGTAGAGATGGGGTTTCACCATGTTGGCCAGGCTGGTCTTGAATTCCTGAACCTCAATGATCCGCCTGCCTCGGCCTCCCAAAGTGTTGGGATTACAGGCGTGAGCCACTGTGCCTGGCCGCTAATTTTTATATTTTTAGTAAATTTTAGTAAAACACAGTAGATTGGTTTTATAAAGAAAGCAGTGATCTTAGTTCATAGATCAGAAGCCAGAGTAGGTTGTGTGTCCTTCTTTAGTTTAGTTGTGCATTTTGTTAATTTACACAATCATTTATTCGTGTGTTTACCAAATAGTTAATAAAGGCCTCTGCAGTACCAGGCATTATGCTAGGAGCTGGCCATGCAGCCATGAGAATGAATACGTAGTGCCTGCCGTTGTCAAGTTTGCCACCTGGTATATATTTAAGACATTTATGTCTCTGGATTGTAAAGACACATAATCCAGACATAATCCATTCCTCTAGGATGTTAGCTCTTGGGGGGTATTGGTATTAGACCATAGTAGTTACAAGTACTGGCTTTGTGTTTTAAAAGTTAATTTATTAATTGCTGGTTCTACCACTTCCTAGGAATGTAACCTTGAGCAAATTATTTAACCCCCTTAAACCCCTGTTTTCTCATTTGTAAAATAGGGGTTATATAAATATTTCATGGGGCTAATTCATGATTAAATGAGATAATACATGTCACATGCCTAGTACCATACTTGGCATCTGGGAGAAGAGCTTAATCAAATTGTTGCTGCAGTTTTTTTGAATACAGGAGTGAAGTGAAACCTTTCATTGGAAGTAAAATTCAGGAGACACTAAGAATAACTTTAAATGTAGGTTTCTAATAATTGTGGAGCTCTTTTGCCAATGCTTTGGAATTTGTTGTTTTTTTATAATTTACACCCTACCAATTACTAGAAAGAATTTGAAATAGCTGTCTAGCTTAGGAGTGTGTTCCAATTTTGAGATAATAGAAAAACACTGAACTAGAATTAAGACTACCTTAGCATGAGCTTTGGCTCTTTGAGCCAGCTGGGAGATCCAGGATTACCACAAAGTCTAGACTTTCCCTGTCAGGTTATTTGTGTTGTTTATTAATTAGGGAATGGTCAATTTTAGATATTAGCGTTTAGGTTTCTGAGGATTGGTATATAATTGCCAAAGTCTTATAAGTTTGAAAATTATATTCTAAAAGCAGAAATAATATAACCTGAACTTAATCTTGCTTCTGAATAAAATAATTATCACACCAGAGAATAATCTTTAATATGTGACTGAATATTTAATTGATTTATAGTCTTTGCTGAAGTTTATTTCAAAGCCCCCAATATAGTGTTAACTTTACATTGATTCTTATTTTTGTGGCAGTGTTCTTACAAAAAGCACTGAAGTTACAAGTTTTAAGATCTTGGTTTTCTCACCTGGCTGTCCAGTATTTGAAGCACATTTGGAAGGCACTGTTGAAACCTGTTTTAACTGATAAAGACATAGTATCGGGCTTCATGAGAGGCTTTTTCTTGTTGTTGCAGTTGTTTTTGTTTTTGCTTGGCAGGGTTAGGGGTGCTTTTTTACTGGATGGATTGTTAGGCCACTTTGGTTATCATAAGATAAGGAGACAAAATATTTTAAATAAAATAACATCCTTTTATGAGATGAGAAAGCACAAACCCATGAAAATATGCTCTCCTGGATGCTTCTAAGTTCTTTGTTATTTTATGAAAAGTTACAAAATTTTAATCAACTTTACTATGTAATTTAAATGCCTGAAATTAGGTGCTGTATCTCACAGGGTTGCAGAACTTAATTTTCATATGATAATTGATGTTAATGAATGTTGCATCTTCTAATGTTGCAAATATTCTTTGATATTTTCTAAAAACGATTACAAACTACAGATTTGTTTCAAGTTCAATTGTTATGTGATGTCAAAGCCTAGACAACTTGCAGAATGGGAGAAAGTTTTATAAATCATATATTTGATAAGGGATTAGTATCTAGACTATGTAAAGAACTCCTGCAACTCAGCAGCAACAACAAAACAACCTGATTCAAAAATGGGCAAAAGACATACTAAATAGACATTTCTCCAAAGACGATCTACAAATGGTCAGTAAGCACATGAAAAGATGTTCGACACCATTATTGACTAGGCAAATGCAAACCAAAACCACAGTGAGATACTACTTCATACTCATTAGGATATATGTTAATTTTTAAGGGAAAAAAGGGAGAAATAACCAGTGTTGGTGAGGATATGAAGAAATTGGAACCTTCATACATTGCAGATGGGAATGTAAAATGGTACAGCTGCAAGTTTGGTGGTTTCTCAGAAAGTTAAACACAGAGCAATCATTTGATCCAGGATTTCCACTTTTAGGTTTATGCTCAAAGCATCGAAAGCAGGGACTTTCATCAGATAGTGTATACCACTGTTCATAGCAGCATTAATCACAATAACCAGAGGTGAAAACAATCCATGAACATCAACAGATGAATGGATAAACAAAATGTGATATCTATATATATATCTTAGATATGCATAGAGTGGAGTATATTTATCCATAAAGAATGAAATAGGCTAAGTGAAATAAGCCTGGCATGAAAGGATACATATTGTATGGTTCCACTTACATGAAATATCTAGATTAGGAAGATTCTTAGGGACAGATAGTAGAGTAGAGGTTACCAGAGCCTTGGGGAAAAAGGCGGTGGGATTATTGTGTAACGCAGGGGTCCCTGCGTCAGCACCGGTACGTTAGGAATTGGGCCGTACAGCAGGAGGTGAGCCACAGGCAAGCGAGCATTGCCACCTGAGCTCTGCCTCCTGTCAGATTAGCAGTGGCATTAGATTCTCATAGGAGCTTGAACACTGTTGTGAACTGCGCATGTGAAGGATCTAGGTTGCATGCTCCTTATGAGAATCTGATGCCTAATGAATGATCTGAGGTGAAACGGTTTCATCTTGAAACCATCCACCATCTGCCCCTCCCCCCAGCCCCCGCCCTGCACCTCCACCCCATTATCCGTGGAAAATTTGTCTTCCTCAAAACTGGTTTCTGATGCCAAAAAGGTTGGGAACTGCTGGTTTAATGGATTCAGAGTTTCTGTTTGGGATGACAAAAAAAATTCTAAAATGGATAGTGGTGGTGATCGCAGAACATTGTGAATATACTTATAGGATGCCACTGAATTGTACACTTAAAAATGATTAAAATGGTCATTTTTATGTTAGATATATTTTACCACAATCAAAAAATTAAAATAACCAACCAAACAACAACAAAATAGATTTACTCAGATAATACCTGTTCAGTGTCTTTTCCTCACAGATATCTTCTCATTTGTTACTGAAGTATCCGTCTCAAAATTGTGTGGGTGCTTATTAGATGTTTAAGATTGTTTACCTGTGGGTTTGTATTGCCTTTGAATTACAAATGGTGTGGGGTTTTTTACATTATTTTTGTGACAGAAATTGTTAATGCATCTCCTTTGTTTTGCAGTTACTTCGAGAGCTTAAGCATCCAAACGTCATTTCTCTTCAAAAGGTGTTTCTGTCTCATGCTGATAGGAAGGTGTGGCTTCTGTTTGACTATGCTGAACATGACCTCTGGGTAAGGTGAATTGCTGGCAGACATGAGCAAACAGTCAGGGATTGTTAAGAGTAACTAAAAACAGTTAGGTGTTCCGCTTATTATGAGACTTACGTTTTTAAAATAAAAGTAACCTCATAGAGTGTGGTTGGTGGCATGACGAAGGCTAGAGTATTTGACTTTGTATTATTACTTTTCAATATTGTCACTTTGATCTTTTAACAGATACTAAAGAAAACAATAGAATCTAAAGAGTGTTCAACAACTATTCAATATTGCTTCATATAGTTTTTTGATAAAATAAAAAGCAACTGTAATATATATAAAATTTTGCTCTAAAATAGAAAAGTAGCATATTTCCTTTTATTTCGTTGTATAAAGGGAACATAAAATGAGAAGGTGGTATCCTCATGTAGGAGGACAAATATGCTATCTTTGGAGAGATCTAATAGTTCTACCATTATTTGTCGTATAGCATTAAGCAAGTCTTTTAATGGCTTTGAAGCTGTAGTTTACCCCATCTGTAAAATGTAATACTTTCTTGCCTTTTTAAACAACGTTTTTCTGAGGAACAATCTTGTATTTGAAAAGTTTTATAAATATACAAATGTAGGAAACTATTATTAATTATTAACTATTCACAATTGAATTTAATATCCTAATTCTTATTTTCAATGGCAGTAGTTAAATACAGTATAGTCATGCGCCATATAATGTTATTGTCAACTAGGGACTGCATATATGATAGTGGTCTCCTAAGATTATAGTACCATATTGTTACTGTACCTTTTCTATGTTTACATATGTTTAGATAACACACTTATTTACTATTGTGTCACAATTGCCTTCCTTATTCAGTACAGTAACATGTACAGGTTTGTAGCCTAGGAGCAGGAGGCTATAACATATAGCCTAGGTTTGTAGTAGAGTCTATCATCTAGGTTTGTGTAAGTACAGTCTGTGATGTTTACACAACTGCAAAATTGCCTAACGACACATTTTTCAGAATGTATCTCTTCATTAAGTGATGCATGACTGTATTGTACTTACTTGAATTGGCCATAATCTTGCATTGGAGGAATTTTTTGTGGATGAGAGCTCTATTACAAAATAAGATTGGTGTGAAAATAAATTTTAATATCTCTTGGGACTTTTAGTTCTTTGTTTTCTGACCTATGATAAGAATAGTTTTAGGCCAAGTGTAGTGGGTCACACCTGTAGTCCCAACACTTTGGGGGGCCAAGGCAGGAAGATCACTTGAGCCAAAGTGTTTGAGACAAGCCTGGGTCACATGGCAAGACCCTGTCTCTGCAAAAAATAAAAAAAATTAGCTGGTCTCAGTGGCACATGCTGTGGTCCCAGCTGTTCATGGGGCTGAAGCCCAGGAAGTCGAGGCTGCAGTGGGTCCTGTTCGCACTGTTGCACTCCAGCCCGGCTAATTTTTGTATTTTTAGTAGAGACAGGGTTTCACCATGTTGGCCAGGCTGGTCTCTTAACTCCTGATGTCAGGTGATCTGCCCACCTCGGCCTCCCAAAGTGCTGAGATTACAGGCCTGAGCCACTGAGCCCAGCCAGTTTATTAGTTTATCTAATGCATTGCAGAAAATGATGCTATATTGAAAAAAATTACTGTAAAATAAGAACTTAATTTTATCTTGTCTGAGTAGCTGAAATACAAACACCAGCCTCAGTATTTTGCAGTTTACTAAGCAGATTATTTTTTAAATTGGTATTTGAGGAACTCTAAGGTAACTATAAAATTTGCTCTTTTATAAAATATAACATTTATATATTTTTAAAAAATCTGAAACGTTACCTTGCAGATAAAACTTTGAGATATATATATATATATATAGAAAATCTATAATAGGATAGCCAAAGTAATTTTGAAACATAGTAACAAAATTGACATTCTTATCAATCTGTATAGAGAACATCTGTTAATACAGATTATAGTTTAAGAAACAAGTAAACCAAACGTCTAACATTACCTTGTGTTAATTTATTAAGAATTACTATACTCCTGTGAACTGCTTTTTAAATGATATTTAATAATGTCTTTAAACAGTGTATTGATTTGCATACTAATCTATATTTACTAAATTAGCATGGCTATGCTTTTTATTATGTATACATGAAATTTTCTCTCTTTTATGAAACTCTTTCCAAAGTTCATGCTGGTTATTAATTTCTTCTTCTTCTTCTTTTTTTTTTTAATCTTTGGTTCTTCTATTTTAAAAGAAATCTAATCAGATCAACCCTGTTAAATCAGCGTGGCCAGTATTAAATTGAACACTCACTATGCTGAGCCTCATAAGAAATAAAGTCATATAATTTAAACTTAAGGCATTTTCCAGGCTGGTTTATAAACAAGATTTGTGATAAACCACAGTAGAGCATAGAAGATAGTATAATATTTCACTCAATGTGATTTCTAGCTGCTAGTTTGTAATATTTAATTTTACATGTAGGTACAATGATTATACTTTAGCAAATTTTATTGTGGGTAATATTGTACAGTGTATATAACTAGTTCATTAGCTTTATCATCATCTTAATAATATTTAAGCCAAATAAGTATTTTTAATGTTCATTTTCATAAAAAACAAATGATAATTTAGCCTACTAAAACCCACTCCTTTATCTATTTTAATTGGAATGTTGAAGTGAATTGGTAGGGGTTAGGCAGCAGAGGGTAACAAGGCAGTCGCAATAAAAATAGTTATTTTTAAAAATCACTTAGGCATTGGTGAGATTTCATGGTATGTATATTTTGCATTTGTTATGTAGCCCTGGAATATAAAGAAAATGACAGAAGGATTTGTCATTTTAAAACATTGGTAAAAAAAGTCACTTGTAATACTCTAATGAAAGTGTACATGAAGAAATATATATGAAATTGATTAATTACCTTACCTCTCCTACATATTTGTTCCTTTGATTCTTACTGCAGCAGTTTTAATTTTTTTTTCAAAAAATTAACCTATTTTATTTTTATTTATATTTATTTTACCTGTTTTTATTAAGCTTGGAGAGAGCCAAAGAATCTTCTTCTTGTTTTTTTTGTTTGTTTGTTTTTGAGATGGAGTCTCGCTCTGTCGCCCAGGCTGGAGAGCGGTGGCAGGATCTCCACTCACTGCAAGCTCCGCCTTCCAGGTTCACGCCATTCTCCTGCCTCAGCCTCCCGAGTAGCTGGGACTACAGGCGCCTGCCACCACTCCCGGCTAATTTTTTGTATTTTTTAGTAGAGACGGGGTTTCACCGTGTTAGCCAGGATGGTCTTGATCTCCTGACCTCGTGATCCACCCGCCTCAGCCTCCCAAAGTTCTGGGATTACAGGCGTGAGCCACCATGCCCGGCCCAAGAATCTTCTTCTTAAGGAGAACAGACTTGATTGTCACATCATATTTTAGGACAGGTGACAAAACAGTCTAGATTATTAAATTGTTGTAGCTCTGTTTTGTTTGCCTGCTATTAAATACTTTGAAAAAAAGACTGAGAAGAAAATTAAAGTAGATTAATGCTGCTAATTTAGATTAGTCATACTACATATGTGCAAACTGCTACACTTTACCTTCTCGTAGATATTTGCTATATATTTTTACCTTGGAGAGTAAAGCTCCTTTATTCATTAATCATTAGTTATTCCTTACTTGTGTCATATTCTGTATATCATAAGAAAATAGCAAGTGAAAATGTTAACTTATAATGTTAAATATTATTTTTATTATGTCTACTAATTTCAAGAACATGCTTAATATTTACTTACATGTATTGGCCAAGGGTCTGCTCTGTGCAATATTAGGTTCAGGGATATGTACAGTGGTGTGCAAGGCATAGTTTACTGCAGCTGAGTTATAGATTTTCCTGCAATTTAAGAGTGATTTAATTAAGAAAATGAGTCCTATCAAGAGCATTTGAAACTTTTCAAGAAAAAACTTGTAAGGCACATTTATTCATAAAGTAATTTTTCTATGTATAAAGTTGTGCTTTGTTTTACTGGATGTCTAACAACATTATACATAGAAAGCTTTGATGGATGGTACAAGGCAGTTTTTATTTTCCTCAGAATCTTTCCCATTTTTACATTTTTCCATTGTGAACTGGTATATCATTTCTTTGTGCTTGTGTGTATTTTATTGAAGCATCTCCCCACTTGCTTTCTTTATAACCTGTGTCATAAATAGGTTCTAATTCTATGCTATGTCAACCAGCCAGAAGTATCTCTTGAATTTTGTTCTTTTTTTTTTGCATTTTATCTACCAGATAAACAGGAATCAAGTATACTCTGAAAGTAATTGATTTTTAATTATGCTTTAAAAATAAAAGCACAATATTTCCTGATTCCCTATTGTGATAATTTATCTCCTGAAATGCTGTCATATGCGTAGGAAACGGAATTTTAGCCCCAGTTATTAGGGAATTTTAAAGTTGTTTATGTTATTCAGCAGAGTATGAAATTATATTTTCAATATCTATGGGAATCCCTGAGTGTTTCTTTTTCTGTTAGGAAAATATTATACATCAAATTATCTTTTCCTTTTTTTAAGCTTCTGTTGATATTTTTTTCTTTCTTTCAGCATATAATCAAGTTTCACAGAGCTTCTAAAGCAAACAAGAAGCCAGTTCAGTTACCTCGGGGAATGGTGAAGTCACTATTATATCAGATCCTAGATGGTATTCACTACCTGCATGCTAACTGGGTGTTGCACAGAGATTTGGTAAGTTGACCTGTAATTGGTTTAAACTAGAAAGATGCATTACAGTTGGATACTTTTCTAGTTGTCTGTAGATACCAGTGCTATATGTAGGCCTGCAAACCTTAAAGAGGTAGTGAGAATGCTACCTTCTCAAAACATGGCCTAGTAGTGTTTTTATATAATGCATCCTGCTTCTCTGACATACACTAGGTGGTATTTATTTCGAAGTGAAAGAAGACACATTTGTGTTCCTAAGCTTCTGTTTCCTTTTAAGTTCATAAATAAAGCATTGGCTTGCTTTAATTGATTATTAGATACAAGGCCAACTGTAGAAATTTATATATTTATAATAACTTGAAAATAAAATTTTGGGAGCCTACTGCATACTAATTTACATATTAGAAAAGGAAAATGTTAATTCAATATGCTTATATTTTAAGCCCCTCTATATTAGCGGTCTGTTGGCCAATCACCTTTATTAATCGTAACTGAAGTATATTATTAGAAGCCTTGCTGTGTTCAGGTGCATTGAACTTTTGAGAATTTAAAAACTTAAGAAACTGACTTTTTAATTTTACATTGCAAAGTCATTTATGCCTTTTTTCACCCATCTTGCACAGGGGTCCCCAACCCCCAGGCCACAGACCAGTCCATGGCCCATTAGGGACCAGGCCACACAGCAGGAGGTGAGCGGTGGGTGAGCATTACCACCTGAGCTCCGCCTCCTGTCAGATCAGTGGCAGCATCAGATTCTCATAGGAGCCAGAACCCTATTGTGAACTGCACATGCCGGGGATCTAGATTGCACGCTCCTTATGAGAATCTAGCTAATGCCTTATGATCTGAGGTGGTACAGTTTCATACTGAAACCATCCCCTCCCACCCTGCTCCGTGGAAAAACTGTCTTCCAAGAAACTGGTCCCTGATGCCAAAAAGGTTGGGGACTGCTGGTCTAGCATATTATTATTCATTAAATTTTCATGGATTTAAATTACCTAAACTTCAAATTGCCCTTTCTTACTACATAATTACATTGCTTTTATAGTTCTTTTCTTTGTAAAGATAGTAACTATATAATAAGGTTTATAAAGGCACCTTCATTTCAAAAAAATATAAACACAATGCTAAAAGTGATTATTTTGTCTCTAATCACCTGTATACAAAGGAAATATCCTGTAGGCTATGAGGCGGAGCCCATCTGGTCTCTCACAAAGATGTTCTTCACAAATTTAGTGGATTTAGTCTCTGGCCTTCAATGTGCTGTTCCAGTGGCACAGTTTATACTTCTTTCTTCTAGCTTTAGGGAATTGCCTTGTAGTACATTTGATGTTAGTTACTTTATCTCCAGTTCTCATACCTACAAAGCATTTAGACTAGGACCAGTAACAGCAGAAATTTGGTTGAACTTGTTTCTTTATGCAAACTTTTATTTTTAATACAGTTAGAATATTTCACTTATAAAAATAGATTTACAGGCCAGGCACAGTGGCTCATGCCTATAATCCCAGCACTTTGGGAGGCCAAGGCGGGTGGATCACGAGGTCAGGAGTTCAAGATCAGGCTGGCCAAGATGGTGAAACCCCGTCTCTACTAAAAATACAAAAAATTAGCTGGGTGTGGTGGCGGGCACCTGTAATCCCAGCTACTCAGGAGGCTGAGGCAGAGAATTACTTGAACGCAGGAAGCCGAGGTTGCAGTGAGCCAAGATCACGCCACTTCACTCCAGCCTGGGCGACAGAGCGAAACTCCATCTCTAAAAAATAAAAGAAAACAAAAAATAGATTTACATAACAGAAATAAGACAAATCCTTTGGCATTTTGTGAAGCTCAAAATAAATTTTGGCCATTGGGGTGGAGTCAAGTTAGGGAAAAACATTTCTACTTTTGAGCTACCCGTCCTTTTTATGATCTCTAAAAGAAAAAACTGTGGCTTAAGGACATTTTTTTCCCCATAGAGTCAGTTATGCTAAGATAGCTCTACATTTTCTTTTTCTTGTAAATGTTTTTTTCACTTGAAATACATATGTATATTAGGTAAATACAGACTGGTTTTTAAAACCAATATTTAAATTTCATGTAATAATATAAATATACTTAAGCCACTTAGATTAGTATTAAGTATGGTAGTGAAAATTATGATACCGAGTTTCTTTTATCTCTTATGGTAAAGCTCTTCCTGCTAATGCACCTTAAGTAGATTCTCTTTGACATAGGGGTAGTATAGAACAGATCATTTCAGAAGGCTCTGTCTGTTAGTGGTGTACTAAGTGGTGGAGAGTGGAAGGATTGGTGCCCCCTAATATAGGCAACAAGGGATGCATTGTCTGTAGATGATTTAAAAATAATAATAAAGCATATTAAAAGTTAGTTGCTTTTTATTGTCACTATATGCTGGCAATTCTGAACAATTTCAGTAATAAAATATTTCTCTACAGTGAGGCAAATCACTCTTACTCCTCCATCCCTCTTGCCATTATTTAAAGTTTATTAATCCAAAAAGTTCTGCAGTGTCTGCTGCTATCTTCTTTGATTTCCATATTTGAGTGAGATTTCCTGTATTTTCTGTGCATGACTTAGTGTTCTTTATAAACGTTTGACCCTTCTGTGTGTCTCACGCACGCAGAAGTTCACTGAACCATTGTTTCATGAAAATGATAGCCTTTGCCTCTAATCTAGATCCTACTGGTTCAGATGCCCACCTTTCAAATTCTTCAATTTCTGAAGAAAAATCTCATTTACCATATATGTACATTTTAAAATGTGAACACCTTCCTGCCAACTTTAAAAGTTTTAAAGTTTTAATGTTTATAGTGTTTGAACAATAGCTACATATGATTCTAATGTATGTAGTAATATGATATTAACTCTCAAGAACATTGTTCGGAAGCTGTATCACATAACTTTTTTAACATTTTTTTCTCAAATATTTGTTGTTACTTGCATATGAAATATTTACCCTATCAAAACAAAAATTAATAGTTCATTATATTCTTTACCCCTGTTTAGTCAGATTTAGATCAAATGTGATAATGCTGACCTTAACTCTCTTCCTAGATTTCTAATGCTATGAATTGGACCAGTTGGCTGACATGCCACAAGAAACTTCATATTAAGGTGGATAATTGGCACAGACACCCTAAAAACACCATTTTAATAATACTCTGGAATGTTATTGATGTCTTTCTTTAATAAAATTGGCTTTATTAATTAATAGAAATACTGGTTTGAGATGGTAGAGTTATGAATTTCTTTGATATGTATAGTTGAGCTTTTAAAATTAACAGTCCTATTTAATAAATAATGATTTATTTGGTTGCTATTAATTATCACATAGAAGCAGATCAGTAGCTGAAATCTGGCATCCTTGGTGGGAAAATAGAGATTTATTAATTCTGGAAATCTTTTTGAGCTGAGAGTCGTAATCAGTGTAAATGTATGGGTATTTTAAGAAATATGGACCAGAAAAGAAACATAAGCAGTATTTATTTTGTGAAGTAATTCATTGATCCAAACCAAACTTTTTAGTTTTAGAACATTAAAATATGTATATGTAAGTTGTTGCTTATAAACTTGTCTGTGTCCACTAGAGGTAAATAAGAACAGAGTTATGTCTGTTAAGTTAGCTTTGCTCCTTCCCTTGATGACTCTCTTCCCTTTTCTTTGTTTATTCTCCTTCTCTCCTTGGGAAGGGAAAATAGTTTGACTACCAGTCTACTATAGTCCTGGTTCTGGTATTACCATCTATACTGCTTAGGGTTCTCCAGAGATGCAGAACCAACAAGGTGTTTATACATAGATGGAGAGTGATTTATTTAAGGAATTGGCACATGCAGTTGTGGAGGCTTGGTAAATCCAAAATCTGCAGAGCAGGCTGCAGGCTGGAGACCCAGGAAAAAGTTTTAGCTCTAGTCCAATGACAGTCTGCTGGCAGAATTCCTTCTTGCTCAGGGGAGGTCAGTCTTGTTCTATGAAGGCATTCAACTGATTCGATGAGGCATATCCATGTTAAGAAGGATAGTCCTTATGTGTTTTACTCAAAGTCCACTGATTTAAATGTTAATCTCATCCAACAAAACATTCACGGAAACATTCAGAATAATCTTTGACCAAACATCTGGGCACTATGGTCCAGCCAAATTTACACATCACATTATTCATCCTTGGCTGGGCATGGTGGCTCACGCCTGTAATCCCAGCACTTTGGGAGGTGGGCAGATCACGAGGTCAGGAGATTGAGACCATCCTGGCTAACATGGTGAAACCCTATCTCTACTAAAAAAAATACAAAAAAATTAGCTGGGCATGGTGGCGGGCGCCTGTAGTCCCAGCTACTTGGGAGGTTGAGGCAGGAGAATGGTGTGAACCCAGGAGGCAGAGCTTGCAGTGAGCTGGGATCGCGCCACTGCACTCCAGCCTGGGCGACAGAGCAAGACTCCGTCTCAAAAAAAAATAAAAAATAAAAAAGTCATCCTATACAAGTGAATAAACAAGAAGCACAAGTTAAAATAATGTGAGGTAAGTTATTTGCCCTGTCTCTTCCCCCTCTCTCCCTGCTGTTACTAAAATAGGAGTATTGAGTTAAGGCATTCTAAGAATTTTTGCCTCGTATTATAAAGAGGGGGCTAAGTGGGAAATACTGTGAAAACAAGTAAAGATACATTTAACTTTTTAACACCGTTGTCAGGAATGTAAAATAATGCTGCTGTGGAAAACACTGTGGCAGTTTTTAAAAAAATTAAAAAAAAGATTACCATATGATCCAGCAGTTCCACTTCTTGGTATATACCCAAAATAATTCAAAGCAGGGTCTCAAAGAGGTATTTGTATATGCATGTTCATAGCAGCATTATTCACAGTAGCTTGCCAAAAGGTAGAAGCAACCCAAGTGTCCATCAGTGGATAAATGGGTAAACAAAATGGGGTATGTACATACAATAGAATATTATTCAATCTTAAAAAGGAAGGAACTTCTCAGCCTGGGCAACATAGTGAAACCTCATATCCACAAAAGCAAAAATTAGCTGGGTGTGGTAGCATGCACCTGTGGTCCCAGCTACTTGGGAGGCTGAGGTGGGAGGGTCACTTGAGTCCAGAAGTTTGAGGCTGCAGTGAGCTTTGATTGTGCCACTGCACTTCAGCCTGGGCAACAGAGTAAGACTCTGTCTGTAAAATAAAAATTACAAAATTTCTTTTGGGTAAGAAAATCGACATATGTACAAGGATGAACCTTGAGGACATTATACTAAGTGAAATAAGCTAGTCACAAAAGGATAAGTACCATATGATTCCACTTTCATGAGGTACCTGAGTAGTCAGATTCGTAGAGACAAAGTAGAATGGTGGTTGCCAGGGCTGAGGGGAGGGGCAGTTACGGGACGTTACTGTTGAATGGATGCAGAGTTTCAGTTTTACAGAATGAAAAGAGTTTGGAGATGTATGGTGGTTGCACAGCATTATGAATGTGCATTTAATGCTGAACTGTACACTTAAAATGGTTGATAAATTTTATGTTACGTGTATTTTACCACAATAAAAGACATCGGGAGAAAATATGTTTAAGTGATTCATAATAAGGAAAAGTTTGAAGTCTGCTAGCCTGATTGGATTCAGTTTGGTAATTTTTCTTAGCACAGTCAAATAACAGGACATGATGCATCAAAGTTGTATTGATACTGTTTGTGTAGAAGCCCAGTTTTGATTTGGCAATGGTATCTGAACTGTTTCTGAAAAAGTGGTCCTCCTTTCTAGATAGAGTTAAAACACATGGGCAAGGGCATGAGCGGTTTTTCACTACTGAAGCCTGTGTTGTGACCATTTTGAGAGCATCTAGACAACTTCACTAACTGCAGCTATGTGGCCTCATTTTTTTCTTCTTTTCTTTTTTTTGAGATGGAGTCTTCACTCTGTTGCCCAGGCTTGAGTGCAATGGCATGATCACAGCTCACTTGAACCTCTGCCTCCCAGGTTCAAGTGATTCTCCTGCCTTAGCCTCCCAAGTAGCTGGGATTACAGGCGTGTACCACCACATCCGGCCAATTTTTGTATTTTTAGTAGAGACAGAGTTTTGCCGTGTTGGCCAGGCTGGTCTCGAACTCCTGACCTCAAGAGATCTGCCCACCTCGACCTCCCAAAGTGCTGGGATTACAGACATAAGCCATTGCGCCTGGCCTGGCCTCTTTCAGTAGAACTGATTTCAGTAGAACTTCAAACTATTTTTTATAAAACTTAAAAAAGGAATGCTTTTCTCATTCAGTTTGTGAAATAAATTTCAAAGTCAGTTAATATTTCTTTTACTGGGAAGAATTCTGTGATAAATTAAAAATTTGAGGCAAAGCATAATGGCTTATGCCTGTAATCCCAGCACTTTAGGAGGCCAAAGTAGGAGGATTGTTTGAGGCCAGAAGTTAGAGACCAGCCTGGGCAATATAGTGAGACCCTGTCTCTACAAAAAGAAAATTGAAACACATTGTCAAATATGCTGGTATTTGTGAATCTAAGTGAAGACTGATATGTAGTCCAGCTCCAATCTTCTTTTCTTTCCCTATCTTACTCCTTAAGCTAATTTTCCAGCCAACTCAGAGGTTGCCCTGCCTGCTTGAATCCCCTCATCCCTTCATCTTCATAGCTCGAAATTAAACTCTCTCTAGTCACCCTAGCTGAAAATGAGAATGTTTACATCTAAAATCCTATTACAGCTACTTTGAACCACCCATGGGCCACTTACTAGTTTTGGTAATATGGTAATCTATTTGATTATAAACTCCTGAGGGCAAAGACTGTGTCTTACTCTGTGTTTGTCTGCCTCCCACTGCCTACCAAAATACACAATTTGTGTATACAATATTGCATGTTTGTTGAATGAATGAACTAGCTTACTTGTAACAGAAACAAAGTGGCTTCCAAGGTTATTTCTGATTTTACCTAATGCTTATGCATATCTACAGACACATGCATATCCTTTTGCATTTCTTTTTACTACCCTTTTATCTCTACTATGATTTACTGCAGTGAAGTGGTGCACAAAAGCTTCCCCCCATCCGTCTGCATTTTAAATCCTTTCAGCTGCTTCCCTCTTACTACTCAGAATAACTCAGCTCTTACTAGTCAGTTTAAAGACCATTCAACTAATGATATTGACCTATTGATCTCTTTTATTGCTCTCTTCTTATACGCAATATTTTTGTTTCACTCAGTGAAACCTATTTGCTGACCCTTTTCCTATGTGTTCTGATGTTCTCTTTATGTCACTTATTTTTCTCAAATTTTTTCTTTAATCTTAAGGTTGGAACATTACTATCATAGTTAATATACATCCCTCACTTTATTCAAAAACATCTTAAGGTTCCTTCTGAGTAAATTCTTTAATTGCAAATAAGATGACAATGCCTACCTTCTTCTAAACATACCAACTGTTCTGAACTTGGAACTCTTCTATTTCACTTTTACATTGCATTTAACTGACCAGTCTATTACTTGTCATAATATATTTATGGATGCTCCTTGACTTACAATGGGGTTATATCTTGATAAACCCCTCATAAGTTGAAAATATTGTAAGTCTAAAATGCATTTAATACACCTAAACTACCAAACATCAGAGATGAGTTCAGTGTGTTTTAAACATGCTCAGAACACTTCAGTCAACCTACAATTGGGCAAAATCATCTAACACAAAGCCTATTTTATAATAAATTTGTTGAGCATCTCATGATTTATTGAATACTACACTCAAAATGAAAAACAATGGTTGTATGGGTACTGGAAGTACAGTTTTTACTGAATGCATATTACTCTCACATCATCTTAAAAGCCAAAAAATTATAAGTCACACCATTGTAAGTTGGAGATCATCTCTAATTTCTAGCTTATAGTTGCTCATTTTGGGACTGCTTTCATTTTTTAAGTAATTTTCTTTCTGTCTTTCTTTTCTTTTCCTTTTTTTTTTTGAGACAGGGTGTCAGTGTGTTGCCCAGGCTAGTCTTGAACTCCTGGGCTCAAGAGATCGTCCTGCCTCAGCCTTCCAAAGTGCCGGGATTACAGACCTGAGCCACCACACACAGCCATTTTGTAAATTAATTTTCTAATGCACTTATTATTGGCTGTGTTTTATGCTTTTTGTTGAAAGTATTCATAAAGCTGTATCAGACCATAGGAATGATTTATACTAAATCAACATCTAAGTATTAAAGACTTGGTTTTGATGTATTTTCTAAGAAAATTAATTGAAAGTAGAGTAGTAGTTATATGACTGGCCTAGTAGCCATTAATTTTTGTAAAGTACATGTATTAGAGTTCTCCAGAGAAACAGAGTCAATAGGACAGATAGGTAGATGTATGTGTGGATGATAGATGATAGATGGATGGATGGATGGATAGATAGATGGATGACAGAGCATTTGCTAGAGGAATCGGCTTATGCAATTATGGAGGCTGAGAAGTCCCATGATATGCCACCTGCCAGCTGAAGAAACAGGGAAGCTGGTTGCATGGTTCAGTCTAAATCCAGATGGCCTGAGAATGAGGGAGCTGATGGCATAACTCTCAGTCAGAGGCCAAAGGTTTGAGAAGCTGGGGAGCTGCTGTACAAGTCCCAGAGTCCAAAGGCCAGAGAATGGAGAGTTCTGATTTCCAAGAGCAGGAGAAGAAAGGTATCCCAGCTCCAGAGGAAAGAGAAGTTGCCTTTCCTCTGCCTTTTTGTTCCATCTGGGCCCTCACCTAATAAGATGGTGTCCATCTATGTAAGTTACTTGGAGGTGGATCTTTCCACTTTAGTCTACTGTTTCAAATGCCAGTCTCTTCTGGAAACACCTTCACCGAAATACCCAGAAATAATGCTTTACCAGCTATCTGGGTATTCTTTAGTCAAGCTGACACCTTAAATCAACCGTCACAGTCTATATCAAATTTTCATATGGTCATTAATGTTTTCCTTGTTTTAAAATATGTGATATCCAAAATTTCATTTTAATAGTTACCTTAATGATTTTATCATAGTAGTAGCTAACTTGGAACTAGCAGGCACACAGTGTGTATTGTAGTCCTGTTTTACTAAATGGCATATAATGTTGAGTGAGATATACTATAACTTTTCATTGTAGTTTTTTTTAATTTTCAAGTTCAATTACAAGATTGTATAGAAATTTGGAGTATTTCTCACGCCTGTAATCCCAGCACTTTGGGAGGCCGAGGTGAGTGGATCACGAGGTCAGGAGATCGAGACCATCCTGGCTAACACGGTGAAACCCCATCTCTGCTAAAAAAAAAAAAAAAAAAAAAAAAATGCAAAAAATTAGCCAGGTGCGGTGACAGGAGCCTGTAGTCCCAGCTACTCGGGAGGCTGAGGCAGGAGAATGGCGTGAACATGGGAGGCGGAGCTAGCAGTGAGCCGAGATCGCACCACTGCACTCCAGCCTGGGTGACAGAGCAAGACTCCATCTCAAAAAAAAAAAAAGGAAATTTGGAGTATTTCAACTATTGCAACCATCTGTCGGTTGGCCACTCCTGCTCTTAACTAATTCAAAATAGTGATTTTTAATGTCATAGTAAAACTTCCTAGAAAATCTCTAGATTTGGGGAGTGTTTCAGTAGAGGTATGCTACTCACTTCAAAGCTTATTTTGAAAAAAATAAGCTTTTTTTTGTTTGTTTGTTTTTGGTAGAGATGAGGTCTTGCTGTGTTGCCCAGGCTGGTCTCAAACTCTTGGGCTCTTGGGCTCAAGCAGTTCTTCTGCCTTGGCCTCCCAAAGTGCTGGGATTACAGGCACAAACAACCTTGCCCAGCCTGATTTATTATTACTTTTAAAATCTGATAGTGTTGCTGTCCTGCAGTTTATTTTAATTATACTGGGTAATTTGGAATCACTAAGTGGGACTTCATGTGTCCTTGGTGAAGGATATGTTGGTTTCCTAGCAACTGTTAAATAAGATTAAAATCTTGGAGGGAGCCATTGACTCAAACTCAGTTTCATAGGGCACACTTTATCAAGGCATCTTATTGTGTATTGATAGCATGATGAATTATTAAGGCATTTTGGGTCTGATTCTTTTTATTTGAGTGACAAAGTGAAAAAACACCTAATGTATTTTACTTACCAATACTAATGTTTGCTCATGGTTATATGACATTTTTGTTTTTGTTTGAGGTGTATTTTCTTATTGTCTGCTCAACTCTACTACTAGTAAGTGGAAAAATTGAGAAGCAAAGAGGCTAAATGACTTCATTATGGTTATTCAGAGAACTGTAGCAAAGCTGGACTACCGAATTTAGGATTTTTCCTCTAGTTCAGTGATTTTTAAATTGCAGATTATAAGCCATAAACGAATCAGGAAATCACACGACACAATCAGTTTTTTTGTTGTTGTTTTTAATGAATTAGAATAAATATGAGAGTGCATCATATATGTTAAGGGTAATTACTGTTTCATGAAACTTTTGATTCAGTTATGTATATTTGTCATTATTGTCATGTAATATTAAATGTGTCACGTAATATTAAATTTTACTGTGGGTTGTGTTGAAAAAGTTGTGGAAGCCCTTGCACTAGAAAATGCTTAGGCCCAAATTATAGAACCTTAATGTTTTATGCAAGCTTTTTGACATTGGTAATAAAATCATTTTGAATAGCGGTTAGGAGGGATTATATAATCAGTAGAATTTAAGGAAAGTTTCAGTTTCTTCCTTCTATACCTTTCAAATTGTTGGAATAGTTTGTAGTTAACATACCTTATTGTTACAATCAGAGGGAAAAAAGTGTTTTAATCTGGATCATAAAACTGAAGAAAATGTTTATTTAATGTGTTATTAAAGCTCACATGTAATGTTCATTGTGGTTTACTATATCTTATGTTGGTAAAGGGCGATTGTTATTTTTAAAATAGCCATATATACACTTTCTTTCTTTCTAAAAAGAGGCATTAGTAAATTCTTCAGAAAAGAAAAAGCAAGCGGAAAGGACCCTGAAATTACCCATAGACTAAAAGAGGGGCAGAGCAGTAGTCATGGAACAGTGGGAAAGAGAGGAGTCTGCACTCTAGACCTCTGTTGCCACTATTTTTCCTTATCTGTGCTGTAGTAGCTTCCTTGAAATGAGAGTTGGGAACCTGTTAAGCGTGTTTAAAACAGAGCTTTTTGAAGGAAAAATGCTTTTAGTTGTCAGGTTTAATTATTACTCCTGACTTGAGATTTGCTTCGTTTGTTGGGAACTCCAAGGATTTACTCTAATTGTAACTTACTTGTTTAATTGGGTAGCTAATAAAACACATAAGATTGCAACCATAAAATTTAGGCTTGCAGATAAAACATGGGTTTGGTAACAATTGATTAAGGCAAATTTAAATGAGATTTGCATTAATTTCAGTTAACATTGTGACTATTGTGCTTATTCTAAAGTATTCTTACTTAAGTGACCAGCTGGGCAGTTTTCCTTCTGTAAACTGATTATAAACAACCCATTTGGCTTTTGGGTACATGCCACATTTGCTTAATTTTTATACTGAGCATGCACAATGTACTGTTTTATTATTTATAAATAAAAAAGTGGCCCACTTCATTTTATTAAATGTCACAATTGCAAATAGCATATATGTTTATATGGGTAGGTTACAAGTTGATAAAAATATTATGTCGTTTGGTTTGCATATTACTTAGTCAGACATCTCACCAATCAAGAATGGTTATTCTAAATGATCTCATCAAGATTTTGTTTTAAATGGAGTTTCTTTAAGATGTTTTTATGTGACCATGGAAGTTGACTTGAAGTAGAGGGTTATCTGAGTTTTTCTCCATTCATAACGTAATTGATGTAATACATCATTATGTATTTTACATAACTCCTCCCATTTTTATAAACAAAATATGCTATCATCCACAGCAGTGTGTTTCCAAAAACCGGGACAGATAGGGAGACAAGAATTTTTCATATCTCTGCCTGCGTCTTATATAAGCTATTACTTGATTTAATACGATATTAATGGTGACCCCTCAGTTTTTCTCTTTTGACCTTTGGACTTTCACATTAGCAAAACAAATATACTCATATCACAATACCAAGAAACTCTCTTTTTCCAAAGAGAGTTTCAGAATACTCTGAATTATACTGTGAAAAAAAACCATAAAAATTAATATCTCAGTCTAACTTTCTAGTAATAGAGTCAGGTTTTAGAGTTATTTTCCAGACTTCTGAAGATTTGCAAAAGTACCTGAATCTTTAAAGATGGAATATATTAGATAAGATTTTCTTTTATCTCAGCTAAAGCTGTTATCTAAACCTATTTTAAGTTATTGGTGCCATTGGCCACATAAAGCTTTCATTAAATCTTTTTCAGTTTGACGACCATATCTCTTTACTGGATACAAGCAAATGATAAAGGGTCAAATAACAGAACAAAAGTAAGTCTTCCTACAGAAACAAGCACAAGCAGCAAGCCATATTTCAAAATCAGTTCAACCCAGAAGTTCAAGATCTTGTGTACATTTTTATAAATGTTGTTTGAATCAACATACAAGATTTTTTTTAAGATTTAATACAATGAGAAGTTTGCTCAATATAATTAGATGTAAAATCAGTAACTGTTACTGAATTAACTATTGAAAGAAATGTTCGTTTATTAAAGTCTCCTACTCCCCCAATACAACTGGATTTTACCTTCCCTTTTAATAGTGATCACTTTGTTATATGACCTATATCTATTTTTTATTATTTAATTTTTATAACTTGCCTCTAGATTTTTATCTTACTAAAAGTATAATACTCTAAGTAGGTATGTGTTCTGAAGATTCCTCTCTGTTCCCAAATAGATGTGTGAATTTCTAAAATCAATTTCTATTCTAATTTCCAGTCTTTTCAAATCACAGACAGGCTTGTAATTCAGGTCAGTGTAGTTTAAGATGCCTATTTAATAAAAACATAGAAGGTGGGAAGATAGATTGCTAATTTTTAAAAATTCATTTAACATCTGTTTATGTAAACATCTTGAACCATTTGAAATAAGATCATTTTTTGTTTTCCCTAATTTCACAGACTAATAGGCCTTAAAGTTGGAAGGCATCTTAGCAGCAACAGACTATTCCAGTCTCTTAGCTGCCATAGTAATTCTTGGTAATATGTGGGGCAGACAACCCTGCTGACACTGGTCGAACATTTCCATCATGGCTAACTTTCTGTCTTATTAGAGTAAACTTGTTGTTACACAGCTATAATCCTTGAAGGTAGAGTCAGAAATTTGGAATTCCTAATACTCATCCTTTGGGCCCTGTCTTCCTTGATTGGTCTTCTCTTTTTTTCCCCCTTCTGGTTAACACTAGATGGTAAAATCAAATGTCTGAAAAACAAACAAACAAAAAACAAAAACAAATGTCTGAACCTTGATGCTGAAGAGGGGCTAAGGGAGATCCAAAAATAAAAGGCAGAGCAAAATAAAGAACAACAAAAGGAGAAATTAAGAAGAAAAATAAGAAAGGGTTGCACATGGTAGGAAGCGATAGAAAATCTTGGGTTATCTATCCTTGAATAATTTTTTTTTTTTTTTAATCAGCATGGGCCAAAGAGGAAAAATTAAGCCCCTGTTATAGTGGACCTGAGATTTGTTTGAATCTTTGTTCTACCACTTAATTGTGTTACCATGGGAAGCATTAACCTGTCTGTCACTTTTCTCAGCTATAAAATGGGGCCAGACCTATTTGTTTTTTCCTTTGGGTAGAGATTGATATGAAGACTGGCACATAATAAATGTTCATTAAGTACATTTCACTTTTCAAGTTGCCCTGTGAATATTAAGTACATGAGGATTAAGAGCTTTAACATTTTGTTTACTGCTATATCATCACTATCCAGAATGTTACACGGTGCATATTGGATGCCTATAAATAACTTACTGAATGAATAAGTAGATTTTTTTGTTAGCTCTTCCTTCAAAACATCTCAGATCCAGCTATAGTGAGACCTTATTGGAACTCAAATTTGAATAAAACACAATTGGCAATTGGTCCTTATCATCTGCCTGGTATCTTTTTCTCAAAGAAGAGTCAACTGTAGTGCTTATTTTCAAGGAGAGGAATCCATGAAAGGGAGGGCAGATTTGGCAGGGATTCTGGACTTATTAGCCCAGTGTCCCTGGATCAATCCAGTAAATCATTTGCCATCTTACAAGGAGATTTCAGAATTTTCTGCTGCTGGGAAATGGATTTGGATTGCCCAGATGGTCATTGGGATTGCTAGTTGTAGAGGTTCACCTTGTCCATTTCATTAATATCTATTTACCCTACCCCTGGCTAGACCCCACATTTTACACAGTCGAATTTCTCGGACTCCAATAATTGCCTCATGGTCTTGCTGCTCACTGTTTCTGTCACCACTACTCTAATTCAGGCCACTTGGATTACTGCAGAAACTCCCCAGTGATCTTCCTCTCTTGTTGTCTTGTGTTTGTTTGATCTAATAACTACAAACAAAATGATCTCTCTAAAAACCAAATCACATCGTGTCATTCCCCTATTTAAAATTCCTCAATATCTTCCCACCTGGGAGACTGATATATTCAAAATCTTTCCTAAACACATTGTACAGTATGTCTTTTTACCGCGGTGAAAGCTGCACCATTATTTTTTGTACCACTAAGAAAGAAAACATGCCGCCAATTTACTGTCACACCACGGAGGTTGAGACATATCTTGCTTTCAGAAATTCTAAGATTTAAAAAGAAAAGTAAAAATTGGAATCCATGAAATGCATTTTCTTCTTGTCATATAGTAATGGTTAGGACTTATTCACTAATACAGTGGCAAATATAATAGAAGTGACTTATTTCTGTCTTTAAGGAGAATTCTTAAGTTTCACTATTAGATATGATATTTGCTTTGGGGTTTTAGTTAAAGGTAAAAGATGTTCCCTTCTATGCCTGGTTAAGTTGTTTGTTTCTAAATCAATAATAATGCTTTTTCTGCGTCTTCTGGGATGATCATATGGTTATTTCCTTTAATCCATTAATGTGGTAAATTACATTTATATTGTTTTCTTTTGTTTTTAATGTTGAACCCTCCTTGCAGTGGAACCAACACACTGTCATGATGTTTTTTTTCCATTCACTAGTAGATTCCGCTTGCTAATACTTTGTTTTGTCTATTTTCACAAGTAAGTTTGGTCAGTAATCTTCTGTTCGTATATTACCTTTATCCTGTTTTGTTATCATAATTTTATTAGCCTCAGAAGACGCTTTTAGTCTCTGGAATAGTTTGTATAATATAGGAATTATTTGTTCCTTGAAAGTTAGTAAAAGTCAGCCAGGGGCGGCAGCTCATGGCTGTAATCCCAGCACTTTGGGAGGCTGAGGTGGGAGGTTTGCTTGGGAGGATTGCTTGAGCCCAGGAGTTCAAGACCAGCCTGGACAGCATGGTGAAATGCCATCTCTACAAAAAAAAATGCAGAAATTCGCCAGGTGTGGTGATGCATGCCTGTGGTCTCAGCTACTGAGGAGGCTGAAGTGGGAGGATCGTTGATCCCAGGAGGCTGAAGTTGTGGTGAGCCAAGATCGCACCACTGCACTCCAGCCGGGGTGACAGAGTGAGACCCTGTCTCAAAAAAAAAAAAAAAAAAGTTAGTAAAAGTCCATCTGTAAAACTCTTATTGTGGTGCACTGAACTGAGGTTGGACGATTTTTTTTTTTTGAGACAGTCTCGCTCTGTCACCCAGGCTGGAGTGCAGTAGCATGATCTCCGCTCACTGCAAGCTCCGCTTCCTGGGTTCATGCCATTCTTCTACTTCAGCCTCCCGAGTAGCTGGGACTACAGGTGCCTGCCACCATGCCCGGCTAATTTTTCTTTCTTTCTTTTTTTTTTGTATTTTTAGTAGATAGGGTGTTTCACCATGTTAGCCAGGATGGTCTCGATCTCCTGACCTCCTGATCCACCCAGCTCGGCCTCCCAAAGTGCTGGGATTACAGGCATGAGCCACCATGCTCGGCCGGTTGAACGATTTTTGACTATCATTTCAATTTCTTTAGTAATTGTTATGCTATTTAGATGTTCTATAGAACACTGAATTAAGTGAACATTTTAAAATAAAGTACAAATTACCACAACTGGCCCTAGAAAAGGTCAATAAGTAGATCAATAACTATGGAAGAAAGACATTTGTCACAGGACTACCCCTAAGAAATGTACAAAATGCAGATCGTTTCACTGTTGCTTCAAACCTTCAAACAAATAATCCTACATTATATAAATTGTTCTAGAGTTGTGTAAAAGAAAGAACATTTCCTTAATAACTTTATAGGAAGAAAGCATAACACTGACATAGAACCTGATAAAGATAATGCCTACAACCCTAAACCATTATCACCTGTAAATACTTAAGCATATGTCTTAAATAAAATATTAGCAAATAAGATCCGAGTGAACTTAAGGTCTAAGTCAGTGAAGTGCATTTTAAGAATGTGCAGATGATTCCATATTTGGAAACCTCTTAACAAAATTCATCTTATTAATAGTGCAGAGTGGATAACCCTATGATTATCTTAGTAGTCATAAATATAACACAAAATTCAATATCTGGTGAAACAGTGTTCATTTCTGGTTGGAATTCTTAATAAAATAAGAAAAGGAAACTTCCAAGCATCAAAAGTATGTATCCCCTGTTTCATCGTATATCCCAAATCAGCAGCTTTTATATACTTCCAGTATTCTAGCACCACTGTTACTTAACAGTGTTCTGAAAGAGTTCTGGCTCAGAAATAAACAGTCACGATACAGGATTGATTAAAACAGGACAAATGCAGTAGTGCTATCCAACTGCTAAACCAGTTTCTATATGTATACAGAGAGAGAGGCCAAGAGATTTATTCACTGTTGAGTAACCAGAAACAGGAATCAAAAGAGCCTTGATAAGATATTTATATTACATGTAAAAAATACAGATTTAGAGAAATCTGGAACTGTGTCCAACAAAATATTTATAATGATCTAACTTCGTGAGGTAGGATTTCAGGTAAATTTCACTTTCTGTATGCTTTCTGTGTTTTGATTTTCTATAAGAAATGTTTATTTTTGTTTGATTTTTTTTAAATGTTGCTAATAGTTTTTTAGGCATAGACTAGAAGCTAGAAAGTGATCATAGGCAATTAGGGGCATCTCATGGGTGGTATAGAAAGTTCCGCAAGATGAACTTCTTGCGGGCCTTATCCAATCATGCATGAGTCCCATCCCCTGAACCCCCAGCCCCAGAAGTTTTTACTTAAGAGTCACTGTGGTAATGAATCATTGTTAACAGATTATAGTGTGAGCTGCCATCTTAATTATCATTATAATGTATTTAGGACTTTTATATATCAAGGATCTTGCTAAAGCCTTTCATATAAGTCACATTTAGTCTGACAACATTTTATAGATGAAGAAATGGAAGCTAAGTTTACATAACTAATAGCTAATGGCATTCCTGATTTTTTCAGCTTTATTCTTAATCACCTAACTGTATTTCCTCATCTTCTGAAGAAGTCCATCATATTCCTCAATATTTAGGGGGAGAAGAAAGTTGGAGAACTATCAGTCTGAAGTCTCCTGTGTCTCTTGGAATATGGAAGTTATCGTCATAGTATCAGCTATAGTTTATTTCAAAAAACTGAAACATATTGTAGCAGAAGGATTAAAGTAGTGAAAATACAGCAGAAAACTAATGGTCTGTTCAGTTTGCCAATTGTACAAAAAGAAATAGAAACACGTGTACCTTGACTTTTTTTTTTTTTTTTTTTTTTTTGGAGACGGAGTCTCCCCCGTCGCCCATGCTGGAGTGCAATGGCGCGATCTTGGCTCACTGCAACCTCCGCCTCCCGGGTTCAAGTGATTCTCCTGCCTCAGCCTCTTGAGCAGCTGGGATTACAGGCGTGCACCACCATGCCCAGCTAATTTTTTTGTATTTTTAGTAGAGATGGGGTTTCACCATGTTGGTCAGGCTGGTCTCGAAATCCTGACCTCAAGTTATCCGCCTGCCTCAGCCTCCCAAAGTGCTGAGATTACAAGCATGAGCTACCGTGCCTGGCCATACCTTGACATTTTCTATCAGATTATGACAAAATTTTAAAAATAAAGAATGAGCAAAAATTATAGATTACAGCAATGTAATTTAATAGGTTACGTGGCATTTAGGGATATATAAGAGAGTATACTTTTCAAATAAATAACCACTCAAAAATGTGTGTGTCTAGGAAAGTTCAGTGTGTACTAGAAATAAAGATATGCATGGTAAGTATTGACAAAGACACAAGTCTGCATTAATCTCTCAGAACACAGTAATAGAAAACTAAAAATAAAATTTTATTTTCCTGTTAGCATAAGTTGCAAACTGTGCTATTTAATACAGTTTGAAAGTAGAGACTCTTGAGTGAAATATATACATTCATTGCAAATTGAAACACCTCAATATTAAAATAATGGGGAATTGTACAAATAGGCAGAAACATATTGCTTTAAACCAGTTGTTTGAAAGGCACATTAAAACAGAAAAACTTTTTGAACGTATTAGAAAAAGAAATAATAATATATCATAAAAGCCATTTGGAAAAACACCAAGACTAACCAAAAGTCAG
The DNA here is from genome assembly GCF_028858775.2 of Pan troglodytes. Classification (NCBI taxonomy): domain Eukaryota; kingdom Metazoa; phylum Chordata; class Mammalia; order Primates; family Hominidae; genus Pan; species Pan troglodytes. The sequence goes on from NC_072412.2 coordinate 25,539,013, forward strand.
ACCACAAATGATGTAGTTAATTTAATATACATGTACATAGTTTGTGTGTATAAACATGTATTTTTTAAAAGTTCAATTTTATTAGTAAAGTTGTACATTGAAATGTAGGAGATGCCATTTCTCCTATTAAATGGTAGTGCTCAGTTGTTGACAGTGCACTGACAGTATAATGCAGTAGTTAAGAGGGTGGATTCTGGACCCATACTCCCTGTATTTGAACCCCAGCTCTGCTACTGATGAGCCAATATGAACTGCTAATATAAAGTCTCAGTTCAGCTGAGGCCTTTCTGGCCTTAGTCATCTCATCTGTAAAATTAACCTGTGTAGAGGACTTGGCACATAAATAGCATTCATGTTGCTGTTGTCAAACCATCACTCTCTTCTTTAAAACTCTTCAGTGAAATTTCCTTTTAAAGATAAAAGGAGCATTTTTTTCTGCAACTAGACCCTGCAGTGTCTGGCCCCCACTTGTCTTTGCAACCACATTTCCTGCCAGTGTACCCCTGTGAATTATGCCATACCCACAAATGCCTTCTTGAGTAAACCCAGGTATTTACCACTTCAGAGCCTTCTTGTTTTAACTTCTGTTTGAAAAGTTCTTCTGTCCACACCTGCTTAGGTACCACATACGTAAGTAACCCTTTCCTCTGGCTAGTTCCTTCTCATCCTTCAATCCTTAAACGTCACCTCAGAGAGACCTTCCCTCACCATCCTGTACATACTAGTGCCCCCATTATTCTAATTCTCTTTTTCTTTCATTGTACTAATCATAATTGGTAGTTTTTTTTACATATATTTGTTTGCATTTTCTAATGTCTGTCTTCCTTATGTGATAGATACAGTGTCTGTTTTGTTACCCACTATGACATGCCAAGAATGGTACCTGATAGATAATTGGCCTTTGCTGTGTTGTATGAATGAAGGAACACTAACTGCTGGACATAATTACAGCCTTTCTAGAAAGCAAGAATTATCAAGAATAAAAAAAAATTCATTCCTTTTGATATAACAATCTTTTAACAAATTTTCTTAAAGATATTATAAAGAATGGTGCAAGGGCCATCACAGAATTGATGGTACTAATTACAAATTATAAAATATTTACATGTCTAACAACTAGAGAATAGTTTCATTGAATTATGACACATAGAAAAGGTGAACTGTTATGTAGTCATTAAAAATTTTTTTTTGGTAAGTTTAAATAATGTTTCAGTGTTACAGACAAAAGCAGACTATAAAATAGTGGAAATAAAATACAGTGTAAATATATCAACAAAAAAATTTATCAAAAACAGTAGTTAAATTTGAGTAGCTAATTGTATTTTCTTAATTGTATTTGAAAATTAACTTTCCTACAAAAGCATATGTTATGTTCTAGAGGGGAAAAGAGATAGCATGTGTTTTTTTAAGTATCAGAAGTGTTAAAAAATTTCATGAATGGAACAGGCGCAGTGGCTCACGCCTGTAATCCCAGCACTTTGGGAGGCCGAGGTGAGCGGATCATGAGGTCAGGAGATCGAGACCATCCTGGCTAACATGGTGAAACCCCTTCTCTACTAAAAAAAAAAAAAAAAAAAAAATACAAAAAATTAGCTGGGCGTGGTGGTGGGTGCCTGTAGTCCCAGCTGCTCGAGAGGCTGAGGTGGGAGAATGGCGTGAACCCGGGAGGCGGAGCTTGCAGTGATCGGAGATCACGCCACTGCATTCCAGCCTGGACAACAGAGCGAGACTCCATCTCAAAAAAAAATTCATGAATAGATTCATGCTATTATGAGAACTTATAAGAATCCAGAAGCTATTTCACAATAAAGAAGGGCCTTGCTCATTATCGTCAGTAAGTAGGGAGAAGAATTTTCTTGCTTTAATTAAATTTTTGTTATTATTACTTGTATATTAAACTATTGTCTAGCCCATGTGGATCACAGTATATTAAATGTATATAAGAAAATTAGCATATTTAGTCCAGCTACAGCAGGTGGTAAATTCCTATTTAAGAACTGACAAATATCACTAAAGATATGATAAATAGGCTGAATATAAAAGCTCTATAAAAACACTCATAGTATATGAAATGTAAATACAAGATTTAATAGCAAGAGAAAAGCAATATATTAGGAAAATGGCAAAAATAATTTAATATACCTTTACTATCTAGAATATAGAGAATCAACATGAATATGTTAGCTTAATAAAAGTCTTGTCAATAAAACAAAACTACAGAGTAAGTCATAACATATGATTACCAATGAAACGTATGCAAATTAAAATATGTTACATTATATATCAAGCTAATAAAATTATATGATGTAGATATGAGATATACATTGCTTTTGGTTTTACAGATTGATTTTATTATACTCGATGGTGTTATTTCTAGAAATGATAATGTTGAATTCACAAAATCTGTTAATACATATCAAAAAACCTTAAAAATGTTTATATTCTTTACCCAGCAATTTTAGGAATTTTTGATAGATGCATGCAGAAATGTTTTCAAGGCATTTTTTTTTAATTTAAGGACCTAAGAACAACCTCAATGTTTAATAGGAAATGAGCTATATAAATTATGGTAAATTCATATCAGAAAAGTAATTTTGTAAAGATTCTATCAGAAGAGTAATTTCCAGATTAAAAATTTTAATGATATAATACTAAATGAGAAGGATGCAAACAATATATTTAGTTTGATGCCTTTTAAATTTTATAAGGAGAAAAAAAAACAAAAAGATTACTCCAGAACATTTAAAGTGATCATTGTTAGTTCAGAGATCATAGATGATTTTGTTTTCATTGTGCTTTTCTTCATTTTATGAATTTTATCCATTGAGCGTGTATTACCTTTGAGGCTTAGAAAACAAAACACGAAAATCTCTTGAAAACCCAAGGTGTACTGTGTTTTGGAGTTGATGAAGAGGAGGATGTTGCCCAGCTTCACTGCCTGCTCACTGTCCAGGCTTGCCAAAAGATAGCCTATCACTCTTAAGATACATCAGACACCCTTTTATATTGCAAATGGAAATGCAAAATGATTCAACACCTGGAGAAGTAAATTTGATGATACATAACAAATCTACCTATGCATATATCTTTCCACACAGTAAATTCTGCTTTTAGCAGTTTGTCCTAAAAATATACCACAACAGTGTAAACATATATGCACAAAGTTCATTGCAGCATTGTTTCTTAATTACGAGATATTGGAAACCACTTAAGCATGCAAGCATATGACACTGAGTAAACTATGACATAAAATATGCACACAATGGAGCATCTATGGCTGTAGAACAGAATGAAGATGTCTGTAAACTGATAAAATATGATTTATAGGAGATACTATTACATTTAAAAAGTTTTTAAAAGTCCAGTTTTAGAACAATAAATCTGTTAGCATGATTTGATCTGATAATTCTACTTTTGAGATTTTATCCCAAGGAAATTATATGGTGCATGTATCAGGGCTTTGGGGGATGGGCGAAGAGCATAATTTTACACTGGCAATGGGAACATCGTTAGGGTTACTGCCAAAAAAGTAGGGGGTGGGAGTGGCATAACCAAGTGTCTGTTAATAGAAGAATACAGTATAGTTAGTAAAAGTAATACACAAACATCTAGATTTGTCCAGGAAGTAATACTTGGGAAGATAGTAGACAAAGCAAAGTTAGTTTTGTTATACCACCAAATCTATAAATTAACATCGTTTAGAATAATAATTGGAATTAGAGTGATTTTCAGATTTCAATGTAAGCTAGGTTCGCTTTTTTAATAAATCAAGTTAAATTAATAATAATGAAAGAAAGGAACTATTTTGAAAGCTAAAAGTTTTCGATACTGTCTCTGTGCCTTGATGCTTCTCCTTTAAGATGCATTTGGTCTCCTTGATGTTATTCAGCCTTCTAGTCTTCAGCTTAGTTATCTCTTCTTTCTTACTTGACTCATTAGAATTTGTTTAAACTGTTATAAAATTTTACAGCTTTTCAAAAATGCAATTAATCAGATTTGAAAAAAATCCATTTCCATCTATTAAAAAATATATACACATATATTAATATGTGTACACATTCTTTATTAGAAGTAAGTTGTATCTGTGCCCAGCAATTGAAAAGTGTGTTTTCTCTTGCCATGCAGTTTTTGTACTGTACATCCATGTTACATTTTTAAGGAAGTAATATTGCCTGTGCTAGGCTCTGCTACAGGAAGTAAATGATCTTTGTGTCAGTGAAAATAGAAGGTTCTATCCCATATTGATCTCTTAGCACTTAAACTAGTGTGCTATGCCTCAGTTGCCTAAAATAGGCAGCTTAAGGATTTTGTAATTTAAAAACTCAAAGCCCCATAGTATCTGCAGAAAAAAAAGAAAAAACCCTTGGGTTTTAAGGATACTAATTTAAAGCTAATCTGAACAATGTTTGTTATTTTAAATATGTTTGATGATAGGCCATTGACGAAAGACCATTGTAGTTTAACTTGGTATTAATAGGAATAGACAAAAGCAAAAGGTAGGGTTAGTAGAATGGATTAGAGAAAAATAAGAGGGAATTATAAAAAGAAAATGTCATCTTTTATTAGCACTATTACTCATGTGAAGTTAGTCCTTGTTTTATAAAATATTTTGATTTGCATTGAAGATGACAGCAAATAACTTTCATTCCCCCTGAAAGGGGACTTCTTAGGTAAGTCAGAAACTAGTTAATATCCCTATGATTTTTGAGTACTGCCAGTGTGTGGCACATTCTGAGTGCTCCCTTTATCCCCCAACAGAGGGTGCAGCCCCAGCTCTGTGGCTTTTGCATGCAGGATCTCAGTGAGTCCTGAAGACACTCTGTTCCTCAGATGCCAGGCAGCCACATCTGTGAAGCTCTCCCATTCCTGAATTTATCTCACCCATTTAGCCTAGACTATGACCTCTTAGAGGGCAGGAACTGTTTGTTTGTGTCTCTGTTGATCCTCAGTGCCTCTTAATTCAGTGAACATAAGAATGAATGTATAGTACTTGAACTGTTTACTATAGAGAATGAAGTTAGGTGTTTATAAGTAACATACATGTTGTTTTTATCAGGAAACAGAATTGGTTAAGAATTCTATGCTTTTTTTCAAATTTAAACAGAGGAAGTCAAGAAACAGCTTTACTAGAAGTGGGTAATTTCTCCTTGAGCTTAAAGGTGTTCAGCAGTACTAGTGGAGTAAACTTTAGTATTAGAGATAAAAAATTCATACCCCTGAAAAAAAGAGGAAAAACTGTATTATAAAGATTTCATCACTGGATTTCCAGGTTTATCTCTATCACTTAACTCTTTAGAAGATTACAGTAAAACAGTTTGTAAAACTTACTGAGTATGTGTCTATTTAAGACTTTGCTGCCTGCTTTTGAATCTCATAGGACTTTTGAAATGGGAGATATGTGTCAGTCAGTCCCTTCAGTGTGTATTATACAAAATAATCATAGAGTAACTAGAAAGTTTACCACCAGGCTGTGTTATTTACACATTTGTGGAAGTTTAATTCTGGACAAATGACAGAGAAAAGCACTGACAATATAGTTTCTTATGGATCATTGTCTTCTTTTAATAGAGAGATCCATCAAGAATCAACTTTTCCTGTTGACTCAAAATCTCCAATTTGCCTTGATACATTAGTAAATATCTGAAGACTTCGTTTCACCCCTGGAATAAAGTTATTGCCGTTAACTTGGCAGATGTACCACCATTCTCCACTTCCTATGTCAGATAGCTCTGATAAATGCTGCATTTTCTTCATCAACCCAGTTCTTGTCTTTTTCAAGATAGAGCTTTTTGAATTCTTTATTTTTCCATCAGAGTAGGCTCCTAAAACGAAACCAATTTGCTATCCTTGGTGTATGCCAAAATCATTGGTGCACTCTCCTCCAGCATGACAGATGCTGGAGAACAGAAAGCTTCTGCCAGAATGGTTGTCCCTGCAATACAAACATCTGCTTTAGGAAATATCAATGAGTTTTTTGGGAGTGCAGCAGCAAAAAGAAGAAGAAAAGCCTGGGAGAAATAAAACAACAATTAGATAAGGGAACCCATTGCTTCAAACAGTAGTATCTCATAGATTTATATCATTTTTCAGCTGGCAATCAAGGATGATCTATCATTATTTCTGTGCATGGCTTTGCTATACTTGAAGATGTTGCCATGATATTATAATTTAAGTCATGTAGGATTTCTGATCTCCATGGCAACAAATACAGTTTAATGGAGTATATGCCTCATCAGAATGTCACCAGCAAAGTTCTATATGTTCTTTTAAGGTGATTATGTTTGATAGCATATAAAAGATCAGAGATTATTTACCAAAGTTACCTCTAATCACTTCATGTAAAGTTTTGGTGCTAGAGCTTAAAAACTGCTACCAAATTCTGCTACTGATAGACGAGGAAGAAAAAGAAAGAAGTATATATCAAGAAATTAGTTTTTTGGGCGAGTAGAATATTGTTTCAACATTGCATTAAGTACTAAAACAAAAATTATTCATCAAGTCTTTTGAAGTCTTCCTTAATACTGATTAAACAACAAAACAGAACCCATGACAAGAGTAGTCATCATTAGGGCCTTTCCTGTGTTTTTCTCTTAAGATTCCCATTAGATTACATTCAGAAAAGAAGAAATTTAGAGTTTGATTTGTCTACTAAATCATACTGTCTTTCCCTGGGGCATATGTAGTGTTAATGGAAAGTAACATGAGGAGGGACCCATCATTTCTAAATAGTGCTATTACAACAGCACTTAAGACCATTGTCTTTTGTTTCTGGCTGTAGCATGCCCAAAGGGAATCTGAATTCACTAAAGAGAGAGTGTTGGGATAAAAGTGAGATGCTGGTAAGGTGGAATCTGCTTCAGATGGTGCAGTAGGCAGTGAGTTACCTAGCAAAGAAATTTTTAAATTAGTAACTGGAGCTTGGACCCCAAACTCTAATACTAGGTTGGACCTTGACAAAGATACTATTTATCCCGCCACCAGTGGTCAAACTTAGATTTAGAACTCGACCAGTTCAGTAAGTCTAGAATAAAAGAAACCTGAAATGAAAAGCAAGAGAGGGATTTTCCCCTTCGTCAAGTGCCAAGCCAATACCATCCATCCCAGGGCTTTTCAGATCTGTGTCCCAGCTGCTGAATGAGTAAGAAAATGTGTTTAAAAAGAGGGAAGGAGAAAAAAAGATGGTGTGAGAGTGAGATCTTTTCCACTCCATCTCAGATAGACAGAGGAGAGACATGTGCATGTATTCCTTGTGCTTTTGCCAGATATGGAGAGAATCTTTTAGGATTGAACACTCCGGTGTTAGAAAAATCAGTCACAGCAATCTAACTAATCAACTTGTACCTCTGGAGAAGGTAGTGGGATTTGGGGTAGGGTAAAGGAGGGATGGGTGGTAAAAGGGACTTTTAACTGTGTGCAGCGTTATAGTTTGAATTGTTTAATTGAGAAAATGTTTGTGTATTACTTCTGTCATTAAGGGAGAGGGGGAAAATCCAATTTTAGAGCAGAAGAAAGGTCAGGGACAGAAAATGGCATAGCGATGACATAGTTGTGAAAGGTTGCAGTCTATTCCAAGAATGGCAAAAACATGAAAACATGCATGCAGCAGGAGCAGTGGGAAGCAGGGGAAGGCAGGGCTGCGGGTGATGGGAAGCAGCCTGCCAGGCGCCTTGCATCCCATCACAAGGACTGGACCTTATGTAGGAGTAGGGGAGGACCAATCAAAGTTAAAGTAGAAGTAGGTGTTCTTTTTTTATAGACTGAGTCTCACTCTGTCACACAGGCTGGAGTGCAATGTCCTGATTTCAGGTCACTGCAACCTCCGCCTCCCAGGTTCAAGTGATTCTCCTGCCTCAGCCTCCTGAGTAGCTGGGATTACAGGCACGCACCACCACGCCCAGCTAATTTTTGTATTTTTTAGTAGAGATAGGGTTTCATCATGTTGTCCAGGCTGGTCTCGAACCCCTGACCTCAGGCGACCCGCCCACCTTGGCTTCTTGAAGTGCTGGGATTACAGGTATGAGCCCCCGTGCCCGGCCTTTTTTTGTTTTTGTTTTTTTGAGATAGGGTCTCACTCTGTTGCCCAGGCTGGAGTGCAGTGGCATGATCACGGCTCACTGCAGTCTCCACCTCCCAGGCTCAAGCAATCCTCTCACCTTAGCAGGAACTACAGGCATGTGTCACCACGCCTGGCTAATTTAAAAAAAAAAAAAAATTTTATTGAGGTGGGGTTCTACTGTGTTGCCCAGGCTGGCCTTGAGCTCCTCATCCTCCCAAAGTGCTGGCATTACAGGCGTGAGCTACTGCACCCAACCAAAATAACATTTTGATAATAGTCATAAAACATAGCGAAAGCAAAGACCCTTTTGAAAAGGTTCATTCATACCTCTATCGCTCTACAGTTTTATTCTTCTAGTCCTTATTCACAGGAACTTTTTTTTAACCTAGTTCTAATCACAATCTATATATCATTTTGTGTTCTGCTGTTTTTACCTAGTCTTCTTGGAATAATTTTCCATGTGGAAGGTTCTAAGCAAGAGAGTAACATAATCAGATTTGTCTTTTATGAAAATGACCCTGGCAGCAGAACTGAAGATGAATTTGATGGGAAGAGATTCAAAATGGGGTTAAAGAATAGGGAGTGTATTCAACAGGTGTTTAGGGAGTCCTGCTCTGAAGAACCATGAGAGGAGAGTTCTAGCATAAACATGGAAGTTTCTTCCTGAGCCCACATTGTGAATTGGGAGCAATCCTTTAGCAAATAGAAATGCTGCCTAATTCCATTTGGAAAGCCTTTCTCTGCCTTCAGCATTTTGCGCTATCTCAGAAATCTGGCTTCTCTCTGAAGTAGGCCGGGCCCTAAGAGACCACAGAGACTAACCAGTCTTGATTGATTACCGTGATGCATGAAAACAATTTTATTTGTCCTGGGTAGCACCTGTGTGTAGCTCCCAGGGAATACTGTTAGTGTTGTGGTTAGAAGTGTGTGTGTGTGTGTGTGTGTGTGGTGTGTGTGTGTGTGTGTGTGTGGGGTAGTGATAGAGGTTCTGAGATTTTTTTGTGAATAAAACATCAGTATTATTATTATTATTATTACAGCAGTACATATTAATTCCAAAAACTGCTGCATAAAATTACTTTCAGGATGATAAATTAGGAAGGGAGCCCCAGACTATTCAAAGACAGGGTAGACTCTGCTGCTACCCAGTCTTGCTGATTATATTTAGGGCAAGTCATTTAACCTCTCTGGTGCCTAGTGGACTCAACTTTAAAAATTGTAGGAGTTTTTAACCTCTGAGATGTTAGTGCTGCCATTTCAGCAATACCTTTTTTTTTTTTTTTTTGGCTGGGAATAACTATCTTTGGTAGGTGATAGGCTAGATACTACACATTAAACGTTGGCAGTATTAGCTTAGGGGCCATCACTACATATGGTTAGAGAAGCCTGTGAAATGGTTACCACTATAAACAGACTTCATTACAATCTTTGATTTTGAAGTGATTTATGTCAATATCCGAAGAGGTGTTCAATCTAGTTTCACTTTTATTTAGCAGACTGGTAGAATTCAAGTCAAATCAAGTAGATAGCAGTATAGTACAGTGAGTAAGGAGTAAACCAGTTGCGTTTTTCTTCCCCTCTCTGCTTTCTCTCCCCTCATCCCCTCCTTACTCCTTCCGCTCTTCCTTCCCTTTCCTAAAGAAAGGGCAGCCATTATTCATTAGTGTAGTAGATACCACCATAAAAGACTGTAGGTGACAATCAGTATATATTTTAAAGATTTAAAAACTGAAAGCTTTGTAAACTCTTACTTTAAATTTTAGCTTACTTTTTCACTTAAAAATGAAAATCTTAAAACTGTTCCTGTCATGAAAAATTCCTATTACTTGACTAACTTGTTTCTAAAGTACTTTATTAAATTTCTCAATAATTCGTTTATTTAAATGTAGGTGCATACTTTGTCATTTCCAAAAAAGGATTTCTGGTGATTCCTTGCCTATAATTAATTTGCTACTTGGTATTAAATCATCTTTCTCGATTCATTTTTCCTTTAAAGTCAGAGCAAGACATTTTATGTACTTGAAAGAGTGAGAAGGAACCACAACATGACTTTGTGAGATGCTTGCCAGTAGTGAAAACAGACTGATAAGAGGGCCAAGAAAAGCCTCAGCCTTCTGTGGAGAAAAGCACTGCCATATCTGGGCCTTCATGAAATTTGCATACCGCTTTGCATATATACATGCACAGTTTCTTTGGTGACTTCCTGTATTTGGTTTTAATTTTTGAATAAATGAGATTTTTTAAAAGGTGGATTTGTGTTATATTGGCATATTGTCTATTTAAAAGAAACCACTACTGTCTACTGAAAAAAAACACTATTTTGTTTCCACAGAAACCTGCTAATATTTTAGTTATGGGTGAAGGTCCTGAGCGAGGAAGAGTAAAAATTGGTATGTTATATCTTTGCTAAGTCACAGTGTAGCACTTTTTAAAAACTTTTGCAGGCAGCTATATCACTTCTAATTTTTGCTATAATATGCATATATTCATGTAGTTCCATATGATCGAAGCCATTTCTAAAGAGTATGCATAAAAGTGAAAAATGTTTCACACTCTTGAAAGGTGTCAGACACTCCTAAAGACTGAAGCATTCTAATTATGAAACCGTGCAAGTTTCCCAGAAACCTCTGCTTTCATTAAAAATAGCCTATAGAGGTGAGGGGCTTCTATCTCTGTTAGAGGCCAGCCTCACCTTTAGTCACAAGGGCATACATACAGCATGCTAATAATTCTACTATCAGTTGTGTTCGCTTGAGTCAGATTAGATGAGCACATATGCCTCTGTTGACCTCGTCTAGATTAGGAGTTGTTAATACAAACTCTAGGGAAAACCATGAGGCTGGATAGGTACAGAACCTTAAGTTCTAACAAGACTGTCTCGTAGTAGGCCTTTGCCTGATGGGAAAAAATAATGGGCATTCTGTACATATTTTCTGATAGCTCTATTTTCTTACACATCAAAGCAAAATTTTACCCACTTCTGGTCTGATAATCTGTAAGGATAAAACTAAGTTTATTTAATCTGATTTTTTTTCATTGTCATTTCCAAGTTGTGTTTGTCACATATATTTAATTTGTTTTGTGTATTTGTAGAAGAAATGTTTAAATTGTATTAATTTAAAGACATCAGGATTGTAACAAAGTTAATAGCAACTTCTGATCACAAGATTTAATATAAATTGGAAGTAACAGCTGATTTGTATCACTTCACCAACAAAGAAACACGTGTGTTCTTAATCCTTCTAATATTCTTCCTTATAAATCCCCCCAGATCTCACTTTCCACTTCTAATTAGACTCTTAAAATACTGTTTTTGATAAAACTTTGCAAATGTTTAGTTATGAGAAAATTTGATGTGCCTTAACGTACTCCAAGTTTGGCTTTCCTTGAGAAGCAGACCCTTGTCAGCACTCACCCTAGTGCCTTCCAAAATGCCTGTTAAGTCTTTACATGTGCTTTTAAAGGAGTCTCTCCAGTCCATTTTTGCGGCATCAAATTCAAATGTAAGTTCAAAGCATGCAAAATAGAAAAGAGCCAGCCAAACAGTAATTACAAAAGTGTTCTTTACTGTATAATTTAGGGAAAATTTATGTAATACACTAAAACAATCTAGTTTGGAATTATAGTTCTATGTAATATATGTGATGTTGGCAGGTGTGGGGAACACTACGTCTTAAAGCATTCACATTTAAGAAGAAATACTAGTTCTTCTGTAAATCAGTATTTAGTAATCTTATTCATAGTTTTAATTATTTGCCAACTTTTGGGTTTTTTTTTTTTTACCTTTGTAATTAAGGTGATTATAGTAAGGCCTACTTCATTAAAAAATGTGTATTAGGAAAATATAACTAAACTTATCAAGTGGTGGGTGAATTTTGACATTTTTGAATAGGTGGTATGAATAGTGATCATTCAACATGTATTAGGCAAAAGCTATGTGTAATGACAACTGTACATGATACTATTAGGGATAGATATGAAAGAGACACAATTTTTGCCTTTAAAAGATGATGGTATAGCAGAATAAACAGCCGTGCCCGAATAACTACACTACATGTTAAACTGTGTTAAATGCCATGACGAACTGTATCTAATCTCAGTTCTAGCTCTGAGGTATGAGTATGTACCTTTGTCAAATCACCTAACTTCTTGAACCATATTCATCTGGAGAAGGAGGTGATTTAATTAGATGACTTTTAAAGTCTTACCTAGCTTTTAAAAAAAATACTGTGATTCCTTAAAATTAAGTTAGTGAAATTCAACCCAAGTAATAGGGGAAATAATGGTGTTAAAATATTGCATAGTCAGCTTCTGATTAATTACACCAGTGAACAGGCTTGTTGATGGAAATAATGGAAAGCCTTACTCTAACTGATCCCATTTCCTGGTGCTTGTGACCAGTACTAAGAATGGAAATGCAGCTCAACAACCCTGTCCCTAACGGTGGGGTGACACATGGAAAGAAAAATCTGCCCAGAGAAGCAAGGTCACCCCTGACCTCAGGCAGCAGAGCTTGACTATAACCCCATTGAAGAACTGGGTAACAGTAATTTGAAGAGAATGGAGCTTTCAAACTTGCTTTATGTAAGACTTCTAAAATGGATGTTTTGTGGGTTTCTTCCCCTAGAATTGAGCACATTTTTCATCTTACTGAATAAGATGGTAAATTAGACTAATTGGTTAGATTTGTAAAAACCATTTACTTAGCATGATTTTTTTTTATTTTTTATTTTACAGCTGACATGGGCTTTGCCCGATTATTTAATTCACCTTTGAAGCCTTTAGCAGATTTGGATCCAGTGGTTGTTACATTCTGGTACCGAGCCCCTGAACTACTTCTTGGAGCAAGGCATTATACCAAAGCTATTGGTGAGTAGAACTAATTAAAATTCCATGAATTTTTAAAAGTTTCTTTAAAAGACACACATTCCTATATATTTTTAAATTAAGTAGTATAGCAAATTATAAAAGTAAGAGCAGACTGAGTGTGATGGCTCATGCCTGTAATCCAAGCACTTTGGGATGCTGAGGCAGGTGGATCACTTGAGTCCAGTAGTTTTGAGACCAGCCTGGGTAAAATAGTGAGACGTTGTCTCTACAAAAATTTTTAAAAATTAGCCGGGCATGGTGGTGTGCACCTGTAGTCCCAGCTACTCGGGAGGCTGAGCTGGGAGGATCACTTGAGCCTGGTAGGCAAAGGTTACAATGAGTCATGATCGCACCACTCTACTCCAGCCTAGGCGACGGGGAGACACTGTCTCAAAAAATATAAATAAATAAAAAATAAAAGTAAGAGCAAAGCCTAACCCAACATTCTACTACCTAGAAATACTATCAGTAGCAATAGGGGTATATCATTCCACATACTTCTCTCTGCATAGAAAAATATCAAAAATCTTTGTAATTAAATGGGATCATATTATGCATTCTATTTTAAATTTTATATTTAATTTATAAAACTACAATTTTGAAGTCCTTTAACTTAAGACAAATGTTTCTTTTACCAAAAGAAATACTAACTTCTAAAAGAGCCCCCTAAAATTAAAGGAAAGACATTATGAAAAATAATTTAGTACTTTAGGACATTTTAATCCACTTTTCTGTTTTTGATAATATCAGTTACCTCCCTATTATAAAGAATGAGGAAATTAGTGCTCTTACACTTCTTCCCCTACCAACCTCTCAGTCTATAAGCAGCATTAGTAATATCTTCATCACTTTGTCAATGTTTACATTTTTTTGTTTGCTAACCATAGTTCCCACAGTTGTTTATACTTCAGTTGTGCATTTAATGCTCAGCTGCTAGGCCTTTCACCATCGCTTGTCCATTACTCAAACCTGATTCTGCTTCATTCTCTTTGGTTGCATTATCATCAAGTAGTTTTTTTGTGTGTGCTTTACCTTTCTTCTTTTCTTTATTTTGTGTCTTTATGGTTTCCTTAACTTGTTCTGTATCCTCCAGGATGGTATTAAACCCACTTTTCCTTTACTGGGTAACTGCATCCTGAGGTTTTCTATTTTGGATTGGTTGGTCTCCAGGCATATTCTACCACTTCATCCTGCCTTTTCCCTTTTTTATTCCTCTGGGTTAGATCTATTGCTTTCTGGATTTCATGATTTCATTTCTTATTTTGCTACAGTATGTTCTCATGTAAATTCCTTTGGAACTGTATCTTAGAGGTAAATTTTCTAGTTCTTGTATTTCTGAAAAATGCTGGTCTGTATCATACTTGCTAGCTTGCCAGGGTTTACAATTCTAGGTACAAAAGAATTTTTCTCTCAGAACTTGGATGACACCCCTCCATTGCCTTCTAGTGTCAATATTGCTAATGAAGTCTCCTGCCTGTCTTGTTCCCAGTCATTGGTAGATCACCTGGGTTTTTTCTTTCTAGAAACAAAAAGGATTTCTCATCCTTGTATTTCACAGTGATATGCTGACCACTTGGTGGGCACACTCAATCTGAAGTTCATATCTTGTATCTGTGGGAAATTCTCTTATGTAGTCCTTTGATTTCCTCCTCAATGTTTTCTGTTTCTCTCTTTCCTCAACTCAGTGTCGTCAGATGTTAAATTTCTTGGATTAATCCTTTATACTACTTTTTTTCTCATGTTTTTCTGCCTTTGTCATATCCATTTCTAAAAACCTCTTCTTGTTCTGATTACTTTTTCATAGTATCTTGTATTTTTTAATAGAAAGAAAAGCCTACTATCTGTGAAGACAATGATAACATTGCTGATTTGTTTGTATTTTGCAGTATTCCCAGAATAATTATCTGTGTTTTCTTTATAGTCACTCTTTTCATTGTATGTTTTGATCTCTCCCTTCCATGTAGCAAGCATTCTTCAACTGTTTGGTGACCCTTGAATGTCTCTTTGTATTTAAAAAATCAGGTTACTAAAACTGCTTGAGAACTTTGTATAAATCATGGGGCTTATAGAGTGAGAACTTTAGGGTGATACAGCAGAGAGCCACCGTTGCCTGGGGTAACCTCTAAATGCCAGAAGGTGCAGGTCTTTCCTCCGAAGCCAAAGTCTTCAGGGAAGAGTCCTCCAATTTTTGGCCCATGCTGTATGTACCTGGCAGCCCCAGGGTGATGATAGAGAGTAGGGAGGAGGATCAGCTCCTCCTGTTCAAATACAGACTTTGTAGCTGGTATTCCCAAGAACAAAATCTTCGCAGCATTGTAGGGGAAAAGTCTGCTTCCCACTCAACAACAGCACTGTGTCCTGAGACCTTCTCTGAACTGTCTTGTCTGCCTTCCATCTTCTAGGTCTCCACATGGCCAGTTTCTTCTTTTCATTCAGACCTTAGTGAAAATAGTACCTTTTCAGAGAGAACTTCCCGGATTACATAGTCTAAAATAGCACCCTACCTCCGCCTTCACACTTTCTTTTACCTTATTGTCTTCATTGACTCAAAGGGTATCTAAACTCCACTAAAACAGGTGTACCTCACCTCACTGTTCACCATTGTAAACCAGTGCCTACATAGTATGTAGTGAGAACTCAGTTTTCTTTGTTGGATACTTGAATGAATCTTGTCTCTGACAGTCTCCTCCTGTTCTTGTTACTGTGCATTTACACTTGTATGACTTTGCTGTCAATTAAATGTAGATTCAAGAAGGGAAAAGGAGCAATGTTTGTGATCTTCCCCCATATTAATCTTCAATATATCATTTCCAAAAATCTTTATGTTCTAATCTTCACACATGCTTTAAGATCACATTTTATTTTACAGAAAAATAAGTCAGTTAGATATGGGAATTCTCTATACTATCTTTGTAACTTTTCTATAAATATAAAATTATTAATACAATATTTAGTTAAGTCAGTTAAAAGGAAAAATAAGGATTATTTATTCTAGTCCTATTTTGGAATACATGTTATTACCTAAATACATATCTGGGTATCTTCTTTGCAAGTGTACTCTAAAGGCATTTAAGGACATATATAAACTAATGTGATACACAGAGATTTTTTTCCACTCAGAAAATGAATGTTTAAAAGCAGTGTTACTTTTGGTAAAGCATATTAACAAACTATACAAATAAGAAAGTGATTGCCTAATCTTATTTCCTATTCACTGGACACCTGAGACTTGAATTTATTTAAATTGAGTAAAAAATATACTATCACAGAAACTTGTGACTCTGGCTCACTGTTTATTATCTTGTTATTTTTCCTGAGAAGCTTATGTCTTATTGGAAACATTTAAGATTTATATAACCTTTTACTCACTAGGATATTCTACAGTCTAGCAGTTCTAATGCAGGGAGTGTGCCACAAATCTAAACTACCAGCACTTAGGAAGCTAGATTCTCTTGTCCCAATGGCTGTATGATTTGGGAGAGAGGCCTTTCTTCATATTTTCCTCCCTCCTCCTCCTCACCAACATAAGCATTTATTGGGTAACTACTATGTTAGGAGGACCAAATATGAATTCAAATGATGGACCTTACCCTGAAGAGATTTACAGTCCAGTTGAGAAGACAGTATGAATATATGCATACAATAATTTAGTCATCTTTGAACAATGGAAGTAACAAAGACTACCAGCCGAAGTTGTAGTCTTACTTCTATCACTCGGGTGTGTTTACGCATTTAGTGCTTTAGCCTCAGTTTCTGAAAATGAGAATTTAGCCTGAGTCGTCTCTTTGATCTCCCTAAATTCAAAAGTTCTGTGCTTTTATTTATTTATTTAGAGACAGAGTCTCGCTCTGTCACCCAGGCTGGAGTGCAGTGGTGTGATCTTGGCTCACTGCAACCTCCGCTTCCCAGGTTCAGGCAATTCTGCTTCAGCCTCCCGAGTAGCTGGGGTTACAGGCTTGTGCCACCACACCCAGCTAATTTTTTTATTTTTAGTAGAGACAGGGTTTTGCCATGTTGCCCAGGCTGGTCTCGAACTCCTGACCTCAAGTGATCCGCCTGCCTCGGCCTCCCAAAGTGCTGGGATTACAGGTGTGAGCCACGACACCCAGCCAAAAAGTTTTAAGCTTTTAAATAAAAACAGCTGCCTTCTGAGGCCGGGAAGTTACAGAGGGAACTGACTTGGGTGCAAAGGATTGAAACCAAGGTAAGTGCCATTTTCTCAGCAGTGGTGATTCCAACCCACACCGTCGTCTGGTGTACACCTGCTTGCCCAAGATCAGTCTTGGGGAACACTTTCTTCTATTGAAACATTGATTCAAAATTTGTAATATACACAAACCACTTTCAATT
Source organism: Pan troglodytes (assembly GCF_028858775.2). NCBI lineage: Eukaryota > Metazoa > Chordata > Mammalia > Primates > Hominidae > Pan > Pan troglodytes. The sequence goes on from NC_072412.2 coordinate 25,556,288, forward strand.
TAAGTTTCTAAAAATCAGGTCAGGCACGGTGGCTCACACCTGTAATCCCAGCACTTTGGGAGGCCAAGGTGGGCAGATCACTTGAGGTCAGGGGTTCGAGACCACCCTCACCAACATGGTGAAACTCCATCTGTACTAAAAATACAAAAATTAGCCAGGCATGGTGGCGGGCACCTGTAATCCCAGCTGCTCAGGAAGCTGAGGCAGGAGAATTGCTTGAACCTGAGAGGCGGAGGTTGCAGTGAGCAGAGATCATGCTACTGCACTTCAGCCTGGGTGGCAGAGCTAGGCTCTGACTCATAAAAAGTAAAAATAAAATAAAAATAAGAATAAGGAATTACAAAATGGAACCTTTTCTTTAATACCAGCCTCTACCACACAATCCCATTCCTCCTGTCTCCTGCAGAGGTAGCCTAAAGATTAAAATACTCAACAAATTTCTCACACCACCATTAAAGCTGCTTACCAAGAACTTCCCCAGCATTTTGACTTCCTTGTTTGATAGCTGAGTTGTGAGCAGGTGATAGAAGAGCCTTTCTAGTTGAACATACAAATAATTTGCTGACATTTAATGAAGGGGTTACATCTGTTATGAAGCTACTAAGAAGGAGCAAAAGCATAGGGAAAAAAATCTGATCAGAACGCATCAAACTCACATGTGCCCCCTCTACTACAAACAGATTGTAGTGCTGTGGTGGTTTATTCCGTTGTGCAGAACTGCAAGCTGAGTCACTAAACCAAAGAGAGGAAATAATAGGTTAGTAAACATTGTAATCCCAGGAACAAAGTTTAATTCACTTTTGAGTGTTTTGTTTTTTATTTTTGTTTGTCTGATTTACTTTGGGGAAAAGGCTAAAAAAAGGGATATCAATCTCTAATTCAGTGCCACTAAAGTAGTCCTAAAAGTCTTACTAAAGTATGGACTTTTAAGCTCAGGTGTTTGTCCTTAAATAGCTGAATGGCCACTAAATGTGAGGCATTCTGCTAAGTGGGAAATACACATTAAAATAGAGAAAATGAGAATTTCTTCCCTTTTATCAAAACAAGAAGCTTGCTATTACTACACTTGTTGATTCAAATATTATTGAGCAAATTCTTTTCTCCTCCCAAATTTGGTCTGTATAGCATGCCAATTCCTACTATTTCCTTTGCCTGGTTAGCTCAGTAGCTACCTATAAGCATCACACATTTTGAGAAGTAGATGAAACTTATATGTTTTTAATTTGGAAAGCCATTTTATAAGGAGTTTGGCAGGCAGGTGAACACTAAAGAGACTTTCCATGAATTGGGCACAATCTAAAAAAAAAAAAAAAAACAAGGTAGGAAAAAGAAACTTATTTACAATAATTAGAAATTTATCTGAAATAATAGCCTGATGAGCTGACTCAGAGTTAATGATTAATGTATGGGTCAGGATTTTGAAGAAAGGAAGAATGGTAAAATTGACAAAGGTGAGAGAGAATAGCAGTTGTAAAGACAGAAGAGTTACTAGATGGGAGGGAGTTAAACAAGGTTCAATAAGTTATTTTTCCTGTTGACTGGACTTTTTCTTTAAAAAGCAGTGTAGCTTTGCATACATTTTTTATGTGAAATAGGGTCTTGCTATGTTGTCAAGGCTGGATTCAAACTCCTGGGCTCAAGCGATCCTCCCGCCTCAGCCTCCTGAGTAGCTGGGACTACAGGCATATGCCAATATGCTCAGCTAAGAGCAGTATAGCTTTAATTATAGCTAAACTACTTACCTTTCATCTTCCTTTACATATTTTATTTTCTTCTTTGGAATTTTTAATAACTAACCAGATGAATTGTTACAGTGTTTATTGGGTGTGCTGTAAGTAGAATTTTAAACATGCAGAGCCATCCATCATCCCTTTTTGTGATCCTACTTAGCTGCCTATGTGGCCATTGATTATCAAAGGTTAGATTTATAGGGTATACCCATATAAAAAGAATAATCACAAAATAATTAATTTTCCCATATACCTTTCGATGACAAAAACAAAATAGGTTGGCCTATGTTTCTTGATGAGACTTTTCCGTATGATGGTATTGGCTAGGCTTGGTTCTCTGATATGTAAATACGATGTCATTTTTTAAAATCACTTGCAGTCAGTGTGAATCTTTAAGTAAATAGATGATTAACTTGTTACTTTGAAATGTAAATGTGTGAAATTTTAGATTAAATTAAATATCTCTATTCCAGTTTTGGAATTTAGGAATTCTCATTTTAGGTTTTTTTCTTATTTCCTGTTTAAGTGACAGTTATTAACATATCTGAACAATCAGCTTTGATAAAATAGTAATTTTGATTTGTTCCCTTTGGTTATTTATATTTGTCACAGGTATTGGTTAGGTCAGTCAGAAACCATGTGTTGAGTGTCTGCTATATGCACACCATTGTACTTTAGGATTTGTTAAGAGTAGAAATGAAATATTTTCAGCTTTAAATTCTAAATTGGCAAATAGATCTTACCTCTACTAATAGTTCTTTTGAGTACAAATTTAATATGAATGAAAGTAAATCTGTATCTTGCGAATGAAAGGAATTTACTTTGTTGTGTACAGACAAACCCATTTGCCTGGCTTTTGTCAATAATTCATTTGAATTTATAACCCTTTTTTTTTTTTTTTGAGACGGAGTCTTGCTCTGTCGCCCAGGCAAGAGTGCAGTGGCGCGATCTCGGCTCACTGCAGCCTCTGCCTCCCGGGTTCAAGCAATTCTCCTGCCTCAGCCTCCTGAGTAGCTGGGACTATAGCCGCGTGCTGCCATGCCCAGCTAATTTTTGTATTTTTAGTAGAGACAGGATTTAACTATGTTGGCCAGGCTTGTCTTGATTTCCTGACCTCGTGATCCGTCCTCCTCAGCCTCCCAACATGCTGGGATTATAGGCATGAGTCACCACACCCGGCCGAATTATAATCCATGTTAACAGTAATATTTTGCTTTTGCTTCCTGTCCTTTGTATTAAATACTTAAATTTGCAAAATCTGATACTGCTTATGGCATCAAGAACCACTTTGGAAAAAAAACTTTGTTAAAGTAGAAATGCTGTTAATTCTTAGGCGTTTTGAGGTCGGGCATTGTCTCTTGGTGGAATACCACTTACTGATTAGTGCTAACATGAGAGGGTAATTATTAGACCTTGCAAATTAGCAAGTAAATAAAATAAAAAATATTTTATCACAAAAATTTACACTGATTATGTTAGGCGAGTGCCCAATTTCAAATACTGTTTGGGTTTTCCGTTTGTTTTTGTTTAGTTTTCTTTGGTTGTAGTTCCCATGCTCCATATGCAGCTTTACTGTAGTTCACAGAAAAAGTATCACCTGGACATTGAAAACTCACCAAAATCCAGCCAGTACATTTAATTGGGCTTAGAGTGAAACCATTTGGGTGGTATGGAGGTATACCGAATGAAAAATCGGGGTGGAGGGCATGGGAATATATACTTATAATAATGTTTCATGGTATTTAGTAATTATAATTGCTTAGGAATTAATATGAGTTATTAGGGAAAGAAAGAAAAAAACACTCCCCAAGAAAATAAAATTGCATTTTCTTTTGGAAAGACCCACTTTATTTTGCACCTTTCTTTTTCTTTTTTCCTTGCCTATTTTTCTTTCTTTTTTTTTTTTTCTTTTTGTTTTAAAGATATTTGGGCTATAGGGTGTATATTTGCAGAACTACTAACGTCAGAACCAATATTTCACTGTCGACAAGAGGACATCAAAACTAGTAATCCTTATCACCATGACCAGCTGGACAGAATATTCAATGTAATGGGATTTCCTGCAGGTACACATTATTCGTTTTTGTTTTTGTTTTTAAATCACTGTTGTTTGAACTTAGATGTCTTCGTTGGAGAGGTATATATTTTTAGCTGATGGAAGCTACTTTTACTTGAGTCTTTGTTTTTTGACTTGCATTTATCAAAGATCCGTAGAAACAGCAAAATTTGTAGAGTTTACATATTGGCATGAAAATATTTATGGGTTTCCTGAATTTCAGGACTGTATTTTTGTTTCATCTTGTTTTACTTTTTTGTTTTGTTATTTGGTATTTGAAGTGATAAAATATTTTCAATATCTGTATTAAAAAGGTACCTTTAGCTCTTACCAGTAGAAACTATAAATGAATTCAGTAGTAGAAATTTTTTTCTGGCAGCACATATAATACTGCCACTATTTGGCATTCAAATATAAATTTTGAACCTTATTTCTATTTAGGGCACTATACAGAATCACATTATATTGAATAATAGCATTTAAGTCTTCTCTTAGAACAGTCACAATGTGGGTGAGAGTCATAGTACCCTATGGTGAGTTAGCCTGCTGTTTTGCAACAGAGAGATGGTTTACATGTATCCTATCCCTGGTATTAGATCTCTCCAACTGTATCTCAGTCCCTAGTTATATTACAGAACGGTAATCACCAAAAACTGCTCAGAGGTCCAGAATAATGAGAATTTGTTTAAAACACCTAAATTTTGGCTAGTCAAGTACTTAGTAGAAAGTGTTTCTTATTAGGAATATTTCTCAGGTCACTATAAACTCAAGACTAATAGAGATAATACCTGAGACTTTTAAAATTCTACATTCCCTTGTAAGGGTGTTAATTATCAGTAAATGCAGAATAACTACACAGATACTGCCTTTCTCCAAAATTGGTCACCAGTGTGGAGAAGACTTCTGTTGTGATGGGAATTTTATTTATTCAGTAAATATTTATTGAGTACCTGCCATGTGTCAGGCACTGTCTTAAGTAAAAAGTTATTGATGATGTAACAGACATGATTTTTGCCCTCTTGGAGTTTGCATTGTACTGCTATATGTAGAATGTTTAAAAAGTAGGTATGGTTTTGAGTAGAGACAGAAGAATTCTCTTTTCTTGCTGCTTCTGAATGTGTCCACCATTTCTGAGCCCACGGGAAAGGCATAGCTTCTGTGAGGGAGTAGATGTGGTGAAGATGTCTATCAGTGACTCTTAATATGTGGTTCAGAGGTTAGGGTGGTTTATAAGGAAGCTTGGAAAGCAGGCAGCAGAGGTTAGATTTGATAGCTAAAGAATGAGAATCCATAAGTTCTTGAGTACTAGAGACATGCTTTATGTTGCATTTTAGAAAGATTTAGTAAGATGGTGGTAGGTAAAAATCTGTTAAAAAGAGCTAACTGAAATCAGAAACCAGCTGTAGCAGTGCTGCAGACAGAAAGTAAGAGTGATGATAAGGATGGAGAAAAAAGGGCAGATGGAAATGTTTTATAGGAAGTGTATAAGCAAGGGAAAACTAAAGATTATCTTAAAATTTCTAGCTTGAGGAATTGATAAAACAGAGAAATTGGAGCAAGGAAAATAGTTAAGGAGAAAATTCCATTTAGGAGTGTAGTGTATGTTTAGTTTACAATATGTGATGTCTTTGGAGGATAGTTACCAAATATTTTTACAAGTAAGTTCAAAGAAAAGCAAGCCTCTAAAGGCCATTTAAAAGCTAAAGGTTTTGCGAGGCCACGGTGGGCGGATCACCTGAGGTTGGGAGTTTGAGACCAGCCTGAACAACATGGAGAAACCCCGTCTCTACCAAAAATACAAAATTAGCTGGGCATGGTGGCGCATGCCTGTAATCCCAGCTACTCTGGAGGCTGAGGCAGGGGAATCACTTGAACCTGGGAGGCAGAGGTTGGGGTGAGCCGAGATCGCACCATTGCACTCCGGCCTGGGCTGTTAACAAGAGCAAAACTCCGTCTCAAAAAAAAAAAAAAGAGCTAAAGGTGCTGTTAAGCTGCCTGTGACAGTCCTTTGCACCTAGTAGACTCTCAGGAAAACCCATTGGCAGATATTGGAGAGAACACATTATGTAGCATGTATTGTTTGAGCAACTCGGATGCCAGCAAAAGTAGCTGAAACGTTTTGTACTTAACGTATTTAGGAGCTGGGGTTGTTTTGGGTAATGTTAACCAGACTAGCCAAGGTACCAGCCCACTTATTAATATACTAATTATATCCTACCCTATTGTGCAAATAGTTATTACCCCTTCTTCCATTGATTGCTTATGTAAAGAAATATATTTAACAAGGTGAAAGGAGGGCTGTATCATAAAAAGAAGTATAGTTTAAAGCCACTGAGGGGAAGATCTTAGATTTCTCATTGAAGAAATTGATTGCTGATTTAACCAAGAAATTTGGTAGAAAAGGGGAAATAAGCAGTTTTACTAATAGAAAGAGGACATTTAATAAGATAAATAGAAATATGTATAACTTATTCTTCTCTAGTGACAGAAATTGAGGCAGCTTATAGTAAAACATACAGAAAGTTTGCAGTTTAAAATTTAAAATATAAACAGATATATAAAGTTATATAAGGGATAAGGAATTATGTTTACACTTCAAGATGTTTACTGTTGCTGAACATTTATTTGAAGACAGCTTTTTTGTGTGGAGGTTGAACGGATAGGAAATGTAATGAACGTGGTAATAACCTTTTTAAAAATTCTCAAGAATAGGAACTTAGGCAACATAAAAATTTATCAATGTATTTCACAGATAAAGATTGGGAAGATATAAAAAAGATGCCTGAACATTCAACATTAATGAAAGATTTCAGAAGAAATACGTAAGTTGGAAAAAAAGAGACTCCTTGTTGATTTTTGCTTTACCAGAATACTCAGTGTAAGACTGAATATTCAACATAATAAAATACTCAATATAAGATTACTCTAATAAATAATTTTACTTATTTACTCTAATAAATATTTTTCATGATGACAGTCTTTATTTCTTAAGATGCTTAAATGATTATATACAAAAGTGACTAATATTAGCAGCTGATTTGGATATAAAACAAATTCATGTCTTTCCATATTGACTACTTTTTGGAAGCTAGACATTAGTGAGAAGTATCACAGCTGAATAAGTAAGAATCTAAATAAATAAACTTTGGTAATAGCCACTTGCTCACCAATCTAGGTTACAGTAATTTTAAGCAGGTTTTAACAGAGAAGAATGGATATTTCACCTGTTTACAATGCAAAGCCAGGGATTGGGAAAGTTTAGTTTGTATACCTATGACAAAAGTATTTTACACTTATTGGTAAGGCTGAATTAAGCTTTTGACCCAGATGTTATTTAAAATAATTGTTAAAATATAATTCATGTGAAAGAAAAAAGCTGTTTAGTGTCTGTTATTCATGAAATTGTCTTACATTTAATCATCGGTATCCTTTCAAAAGTGACTATTGTGGATATTGAATGAAATAGAAAACTGATTTAATTCTACTCGTTTTATGCTCATAGTGTTTTCAATATATATTTTATATCAGTTATGATCAAAATAATTCTCATCAGAAGGACTTTAGCCAATGTACAATTAACCTCAAGTCTAATATAGCTATTTCATAGTATTTCTCTTTCAGGTATACCAACTGCAGCCTTATCAAGTATATGGAAAAACATAAAGTTAAACCAGATAGTAAAGCATTCCACTTGGTAAGCATTGGATAACAGTATTAATGAAATGCATTTTTTCCTTAACTGACTAGCCCAACTGAGGCTTTTTTGGATCAATTTATGTGGTTACTTAGCTAGCACTCAGAGTGCTTTTGTGGTAAATGCAGAGATCTTGTTAGTGCATACCAATAAAGACAATAAACTATTTGCTCTTCCAGACTCATATCATGGTTTGACAGACAAATGTTTGGTCACATTAGATTTTCTAAAGATAGTGATGGTAACAAATCTGTCAAAACATTTATAAAATTACATGTATTGTTTTTCGTCTGTTTAAGATTTTAAAAGTTTCAGAGAAGTATCAAGAAGAAAATACTTCTCACCATTGATAAATAGATTGTTTTGTATTTCAGCTCTTTGAAAGACTGTTTACAAAGTTCTTAATTTCCAAAATACCTCTTATAACCTTAAATGTTAACAGTCCTTCAGCGATTATATGTGCTATTTGATTTTTCTGGAAGAATGTGATAGATGCCATATTTATCAGTGTGTAATGGAAAAATGATTTAACCTAGAATCTAATTGAATCCGTGCACTAACAAGGTAATTTGTGATGAAATTATATACAGCCATTACCAACTTTGTTTACAATAAAATTTCCATTGTTACAGCATAATAATTAATAATGTTTTTTGTTTTAGAAAAAGGTTTATAACACATAGAAGGGGAGTTTGGGGAAGCGGGTTCTATTTTGCTTGGCTTGAAATTCTTTTAATCCTTATTCCTAAGTTCTTAAATGAGAATTCTTTCACCTTGAAGAGGTTAACCTTTCCTTTATTGCAACCAGGCCATTTGGCAAACATTTTTTCTGTTCTTCCTTTGTTTCTCCTTTTTCTTCTCTTTCTACTGCTTCTCCTTCTGTATTTTCTACTTACTATTATATCAGTTCACATTTTATATCATGTATTTCATATCTTAACAGCAATTTAAAAAGTCATCCTTAACCTGTCATATTACCACACAATATATTATCCAGATAATGGTTTATTATAATGTACTTACAGTAGGACCCAAATTAGAGGTCTAAGTTAGATCCTTCGAAATTATGGACTTACTGATTCTAATAAAATAATGATAGTGGCAGAAGATTAGAAGTCATGACTTAGGGGAATTATTCTTCTCCTTGATTCCCTGTTACTCATTATAGTCTAGGATGACTCTGCCTAACATCACCACTAAAACTCTAGAGATATACCTTCCTTGTAGCTTATGTGCTTGTTTTTACCAGGGTGACCCATCTTAATTGGAGGTAATCTTGAGTAGTCTCTTAGGAAAGCCCTATTATAATTCCATTAAAACTGTTGGGTATTTTCAATAGCAAATTCAGGCCTTTCCTTTCAACCCTAAAAATAAAATTGTGCTTTCTCTGAAATATCAGATCATTAAAATTAAATTTTAATCTCACCATTCTAGCGTTTTATTTGCATCTTAAAATATGTTGTGTCAGCCTGGCGTGGTAGCTCACGCCTGTAATCCCAGCACTTTGGGAGGCCGAGGTGGGCGGATCACAAGGTCAGGAGATTGAGACCATCCTGGCCAATGTGGTGAAACTCTAAAAATACAAAAAGTAGCTGGGTGTGGTGGTGCATGCCTGTAGTCCCAGCTACTCGGGAGGTTGAGGCAGGAGAATCGCTTGAACCCAGGAGGTGGAGGTTGCAGTGAGCCTAGATCGTGCCACTGCACTCTAGCCTGGCAACAAAGCAAGACTCTATCTCAAAAAAAAAAAAAAAAAATGTCTTTTTATCCTGTAAAATTTGTCATCTTTCTTTAAGTCTTTTTTGTTGGAGACACAGTTTCATTGTGTCACCAGGCTAGAGTGCAGTGGTGTGATCTTGGCTCACTGCAACCTCTGCCTCCCAGGTTCAAGCCATTCTCATGCCTCAGCCTCCCGAGTACCTGGGATTACAGGTGCCTGCCACCACACCCAGCTAATTTTTGTATTATTAGTAGAGATGGGGTTTCACCATGTTGACCAGGCTGGTCTCGAACTCCTGACCTCAGGTGATCCACCCACCTTGGCCTCCCAAAGTGCTGGGATTACAGGTGTGAGCCACCACACCTGGCCTCTCTTTTAGGTCTTAATGTGTCTGTTAGTTCATTGGTTTTCAAAGTGCAGTCTCAGTCCAGCAGCATGGTATCATGTAGGGCCATGTTGGAAATGCAGGCTTTTGGCTCCTACTCACATCTACCAATCAGAAACTCTGTGAGGAGGGCCCAGCAGTCTGTTTTAAGAAGTTCTCCAGGTGATTCTCATGCATCCTAAAGTCCAAAAGCCACTGCATTAGATCAGAGTATAAACTAAGAGACCACATATTAGAATCCAGTTGAATGAACTATGTTTTAACTAAAAAATACTGAATCTTCACATTAGTGTGGCATTTATAGTAATAATAACAATAAGAGCAAGCACTTACATAGTACTTTCTTTATGCTAGGCACCATTATAATTGCTCTCCATGTATTAACTCATTTAATCCTGAAAACAACCTGTGATAGTAGTCACCATTTTTAATCTCCATTTGACAAATGAGGTAACAAAAATATTAAGGTAACTTATCCAATGTCATGCAGCTAATAAATGTTGAGTCAGGATTTGAATGGAGCAGTCAACTTTCAGAGTCTCTGCTCATCACACAGCTCTGTAATTTATAAGTTGTGTATCACCATTTTTATTTAGACTAGAACAGCACTGCACAGTACCACTTTCTGTGATGATCTGCACAGTGCAGTAGCGTAGCCACTAGCCACATTTGGCTCTTGAAATGTGCCTGGTGTAATGGGGAGATTGACTTTTTTATTTAATTCAGTTTTGATTAACTTGGATCTAAATATGAATCGCTGCATGTGTTAGTGTATTATGTGTGTAACAACAGCTTTTTTATCTTAATAGAAAAAGAATAGAAAATACACGAATTTTGGTCCTGTTCTAAATTGGATAAAGCCATTTAGATAATGGGGGTGGGGATCATTTGTTTAGTCAGAGAACATAAGCAAGAGTAAAACAAGTGAGATTATGAAACTGGAATGACTAAAGTGTGAATTACTACATTAAATTTAACAACTAGGAGTTCTGTTGTTAATTTGGGGGAATAAATATTTTCCAAATTGTGATGTTATTCACCAAAAAATATATATCGTCTTCACATATGTGCTGAAAGATAACTGTGAGAAGCAGTACAGTCATGTTTCTGTGATTTGTGATTTCAGCTTCAGAAGTTGCTCACCATGGACCCCATAAAGCGAATTACCTCAGAACAGGCTATGCAGGATCCCTATTTCTTAGAAGACCCACTTCCTACATCAGAGTAAGTGGCCTAGTTAGTTAACTCCTCAGCATGATGGAATTTTTGGAGTATGCTTTCTTCTGCTTGTCAGCTCTTAAGTTGCTCCTCCTCTTATATGGGAACCCAAGGAAATCCTTTATGACAAGCAAAAATGAGCTTTGCTGATTAAAGTGTCATTTAGGGCCTTTCCAGTTAAGAGGCATTGCTGTTCATCTCTTGCTTTATGAAATGCTGATCACATTAGTTTCAGCAGTGATCCAGCTATTCAGTGACAGGTTGGTTATGCATGCTGTAGCTCCTTACTGTCTGCAGTTACAGTTTCATGTTCCAAAATTGCAAATATTCCCAAATGTGTTCCCTATACCATCTTTTGTTTTGTTAATAAATGTAGTAGGAAGGGTAAAACAAAAATTACCTTTGAATGGTGACACATACTTCAGCTAGAATCTATATTTTGTCTGTATTAATAGAAGAGTAATGCTGGGATAAAAGAAGAAAGCTGAATCGTACTTGATGATTATTGATCATTTGTATACAGCTCAAGCCCTCAAGTAGCCTGCTGTAATATTACTAGTTACAAAGAAAAGATTCATTTTGTCACAGTTACATGAAAGGTGCTTATATTTGCAAATATGGAGACAAAGTTCATCTTAAAAGATTAAAATGAGAATCTCCTAAATGAAGCATTTGGAATATTGATTAGTATACCAGAAATGGTTTTTCTTTTTCTTATGATCAGTGTTTTTGCCGGTTGTCAAATCCCTTACCCAAAACGAGAATTTTTAACGGAAGAAGAACCTGATGACAAAGGAGACAAAGTAAGTATTAAAGTACTGTTAGCAGCTTCTTGTTTCGTGAATGTCTCCATAACATTTTCCATTGTGGGTATATTTTGTTCTCCCTCTGAGCTGAACTTTTTCTGTTTAACCAATTGAGAAGAACCAGCAGCAGCAGCAGGGCAATAACCACACTAATGGAACTGGCCACCCAGGGAATCAAGACAGCAGTCACACACAGGGACCCCCGTTGAAGAAAGTGAGAGTTGTTCCTCCTACCACTACCTCAGGTGGACTTATCATGACCTCAGACTATCAGGTATTCCAAGTTTATTTTGTATTGACTGCATGTCAGTGTTTACATATGGGTTTATGATCGTGGGAAAATGTGATTTAATTGAGAAATACTGACGTCTGTATACCCAGGGAAATACATTAACATGAAATGTTACTGGCATGGAAAAGTACTGACAGTGGTATGGTAGCAAGGGTTTAGACTTTTGAACCAGACTTGGGATGATCAAATACAAATTATGCCATTTATTAACTGTGTGACCTTGGACAAGTAGGATAATATCTCCTGGTGTTTTTTCATCTGTAAAATGAAACTAGTAAAACCTAACTTGCAGCTGTTGTCAGATTAGATATGAAGTGGCTTGACACCTAGCTTATGGTAGGAGCTTGATAGCTATTGTTTTGGAACAATATTTCACAGTGATTAAGAACATAGGCTTTCAGATCCCAGTCTGGCCACTTACTTCTCTGTATCCTTGAGTAAGTGATTCAGATGTTCTCAGTTTCCATCTGTAGACTATGGATAATGATCAATGTGAAGCTGTAGTAAGGATTAAATGAGATAACTCTGGGAGGTTAAGTGTTGCAGCCATTTCAGGAAACTGAGGCTTGTAGAGGTTAAATAACTTTCACATGGATCCCCAGCAAGCTGTAGATGCAGGACTCATATTTGATCTGACCACAAAGGCTGTTAGGTTGCCTGCTTAGGGATCCTATCATGGCATTGTCAGTTACGTTGTGGAAAGACCCTCTTTGAAAATAGTATACCACCTCCTTTTCTCTTCTGCTTATTCTAACCATATTCCCAACTACACAAGGGTTCCGTGTGGGAAGGATACTGAAAATCTGACCAATTAGAATTATTTACACACAAAAAAAAAGAGAGAGAGAAAGAGATGTTATTAAACTGATAAGGTCCCGAGTGCTCGTTACTGTACTTTCAGAATTAGGTATTAACTCTTTCCTTTGGTTTGGGGAGAAGTCCAGCCCATCACACCATGGAAATCACTGTTGTGTGAGTCGTAATTCTCTTCCAGTTAGCTAAACAAGGACACCAAGGGCAGACAGCTGTGGGAGTTGTTGGTTCCAGTATCTTTTTCTTCCTTTTCGGATGGGAAGAGTGCGTCTCTCTTGGCCCACGAATGTGTTTGCACACTAAGGTGATGGCATCCTTAGAAGGAAGCAGAGCAGTGCTCTGACCTTCGCTTCTGGAACCGAGAAAATGATGCCATGCTGCTTTGTTGGTGTGATTGTTGTTGGTTTTTTGTGGATGAATTTTAAAATAGTATTTGTGACTATCATTTCATGTGTCTACTCTTTTTAAAAATGTTACCTTTTCTAGGATTGGCAGAATTTGGAATTATATGTCTTATTAAATATGCTTTGAAAGACAGAAGTAATAAGTTCTGGTTAATCTTTTATAGTGTTTGTCTTGGGAGCAAATAGTATGAGAGAGAGGTGTGAGAATGGGAATAATAATCTAACATATCAAAATTAGAGAACCCCAAACCATCACATTCTTTCTCTTTGTGTCATTTTAGAATTGAGAATACCATCCTTCTTACATGTCTGTGGTTATATTTTTACTTTTGTATATAAACTTGTAGCAGAAAATAAGATTCAGTAGTTTAAAGGGGCCAGGCACTGTGGCTCATGCGTAATCCCAGTGGTTTAGAAGGCTGAGGGAAGGATCACTTGAGGCCTGGAGTTTGAAATCAACCTGGGCAACATAGCAAGACTCTGTTCCTTCAAAAAAAATTTTTAAAAATTAGCTGAGCATGGAGGTGCGTGCCTATAATCCTAGCAATGATTATACCATTACACTCCAGCCTGGATGATAGAGTGACACCCTGTCTCAAAAGAAAAAAAAAATAGTTTAAAGGGCATAAAAATGTATTAATGCCAAAGAAATGGATTCTGTGATACCTTCTCCTGTCATACTCATTTTTATTCTTCAATCGTGTGTGGGGGCGAGTTTTCTACTGAAGAAAGCATGTAAATAAGCTTTGAATTTTTTATGTATACATCATTAAGTTTCTGGGTAAACATCTCAAGCAAATTTACCAAGTAGATACAAAACAGCATAAAAAGGGGTTACTCCTGTAGAAAAAAATGTATTTGCACAGCATAGTAATAAGCCTAGGCTTAATATTATTTACTAGCAATATTTCTGACCTTCCTCAAGAGAAGAGGATGTTAAAATATTTGGGGTTTTTGTCTTTAATTATAAAGTTAGTACATAGCACAAAACCTATACATCCTTTCTTCCTTGAAACATAATGACACTTCAGTCACATATTGGGATTGAGCTTCCCCTAGAAGCACCTGAATCACACTTTTCCCTCATCTCCTTTCCAGCGTTCCAATCCACATGCTGCCTATCCCAACCCTGGACCAAGCACATCACAGCCGCAGAGCAGCATGGGATACTCAGCTACCTCCCAGCAGCCTCCACAGTACTCACATCAGACACATCGGTACTGAGCTGCATCGGAATCTTGTCCATGCACTGTTGCGAATGCTGCAGGGCTGACTGTGCAGCTCTCCGCGGGAACCTGGTATGGGCCATGAGAATGTACTGTACAACCACATCTTCAAAATGTCCAGTAGCCAAGTTCCACCACTTTTCACAGATTGGGGTAGTGGCTTCCAAGTTGTACCTATTTTGGAGTTAGACTTGAAAAGAAAGTGCTAGCACAGTTTGTGTTGTGGATTTGCTACTTCCATAGTTTACTTGACATGGTTCAGACTGACCAATGCATTTTTTTCAGTGACAGTCTGTAGCAGTTGAAGCTGTGAATGTGCTAGGGGCAAGCATTTGTCTTTGTATGTGGTGAATTTTTTCAGTGTAACAACATGATCTGACCAATATGTACACACACAGACACAAAGTTTAACTGGTACTTGAAACATACAGTATATGTTAACGAAATAACCAAGACTCAAAATGAGATTATTTTGGTACACCTTTCTTTTTAGTGTCTTATCAGTGGGCTGATTCATTTTCTACATTAATCAGTGTTTTCTGACCAAGAATATTGCTTGGATTTTTTTGAAAGTACAGAAAGCCACATAGTTTTTCCAGAAAGGTTTCAAAACTCCCAAAGATTAACTTCCAACTTATAAGTTTGTTTTTATTTTCAATCTATGACTTGACTGGTATTAAAGCTGCTATTTGATAGTAATTAAATATGTTGTCATTGATATAAACCTGTTTGGTTCAGCAAACAAACTAAAATGATTGTCATAGACAGTGTTTTATTTTTCCTGTTGGTGTTGCTGATTTGTGAGCATGCTTTAAGATGAAAAAAGCATGAATGATAACTTCCTTAAAAAGGTGCGGCATCCAATTCAAATATTTTTGTCCTGATTTTAAAGCTGGTTGGTGTAGTGCTATTAAAATTTCGTTCAGTTAATTTTCCTTTTGAAAACTTGTTCGCACGTTGTTTAGGGTGCCCTTACTTCAGCAAAGGAGAAGGAGTAGGAGAGCCTTAGAATTTTTGAGGAAAAAAAAACCTATAACATACAATGTACTGTATCAAACTATTTTACATGAATGACACAAGTATTCTGAATAAAAAATAATTGAACATTGTTAAAAACAAGGTGTTATGTAATAAATTTATTTTTCATAAATCAAAACATGGAGTCAGCTGTATTTTTTATATCTACAAAGGGTTTTTGTTTTAATTTTAAAATATGCCTTAACAAGTAGCCTCTGAAGAAATCTCTTCACTTTTCATTAATAATATCTATGTGTCTGTCTCCATAATGGAGTACTGACTTGAGTCTTAGATATGGATCCTTTTTCCTGGTATACTCGGTACCATAATGTAAGATATGAAACACAGACACCTATCTAATTGGAAGATATTGGTGAGCCTTCAATCGCTGGAATAATTCCTAATTTATTCTGTGTTGTACTGAGAAGGATTTGACTGTTGTATCCCTAATAATTCATTTTCCTCCTCCAGAAAATACAGAAGATTAGGGAAAAAAACTAACTTTTTTTCTTAAAAACCCAACTCAATGATATAAAAACATTCTAAAACAAAATCACTGAGGAATCTCTGTCCTTATAGGCCTGACAGTACAGTAATGGTAATTTCTAGGAGCTGAATTCATGTTTCCATTTTAAGTCCTCCTGCCCCAGCGCATTCTCAGGATGTGTGGACCTGGTTATGAGTTCCCCTCCTGAGCCCTCAGGAGCTCCCTGCCTTCCATAGTTTGGTCTGGGTTTTTTTTCTTTCTTTCTTTCTTTCTTTTTTGAGACGGTCTCACTCTGTCACCAGGCTGGAGTGCAGTGGGCACAATATCCACTCACTGCATTCTCAGCCTCCCGGGTTCGAGAGATTCTCCTGCCTCAGCCTCCCAAGTAACTGGGATTACAGGTGCCCGCCAGCACACCCGGCTAATTTTTGTATTTTCAGTAGAGACAGGGTTTCACCATGTTGGCCAGACTGGTCTCGAACGCCTGACCTCAAGTGATCTGCCCACCTTGGCCTCCCAAAGTGCTAGGATTACAGGCATGAGCCACTGCACCGAGCTGATTTCTGTCAATTTTACCTCTTACTGTGCCTTCTTATTTCCCGTCCATTCTCATTGTTTTCTAATATTTCTCCCTACCGTTAAAGCTGAGGCTTTTCAAGCTTAGTGGATATGAGAATCCTCTGGAGTATTTTTCTGCCCTTCAGGGAGGGCTACTCTACTGACATGAGTTTCCTACGTGAATTTCCAAAAGCGAAACCCATTCTAGAGTGGACCGTTCCACTCTAACGGTACAAGAGCCTGAAGGCTCAATTCTCAGGTTTTTGTTTCTCTGTCTGTCCCCATTCCCTGAGTGATCCTGCCCCATCTCCTCTCCTGTCATTAAACATGGAGGTGACCATTGAGTGTACATCCAGCTAGCTTTCTCCCTGAGCGCCAGGTTCCTGCGTTTACTTCCATCTGTGATAAGTACCATCCACATCCACATGCCTGCCAGCATTTTCTGTTCCCTCCCCCGGCTTTATTTTTCTACGTAACACTTAGACCTGACTGATGACATCTGTTTGCCAATTTTCTGTTTCTTCCCAGTAGAATGGAAGCTCCCTGAGAGCATGGGTCCTGTTCCATCTCAGACCTGGCTTCTTGATTTACACTTATGCCCTGGGTGCTGCCATCCAGGCTCGTGACTTCAATAGGCTGATAATTCCCAGACTTCTAGTCCAGACCTCCCTGTCCTGTCTGACTCATTCCTACATATTATCTAGACTGAATCTGTCCATGTCCAGAAAGGTGACTCCAGCCTCCAGCCACCGCCTCCTACAGACTCAACCAGCTAGAGGAGGCGGAAGGAGCGCTTGAGCCCAGGGGGTTGGCACCCTCCCCCCTTCTGGCTGTCCAGGCCAGGCAGCAGCCCTGGCACCATCTCTCACACAGGACATCTGTTCCATATGCAAATCCTGCCAACTGTCCCTTGAAAACATATCCTGAGTCGCTCTGTCCTCACCACCTGCACTGTACCACCCTCTACCAAGGCACAGCCTGCTTTCCAAGACTGTTCCAGTAACCTCCGCCCTTCTCCTAGTCTTCACACAGCATCCTGAGTGAGCCTTGGGCATGGAGGTCACGTCACTCCCCTGCTGTACCCAGAAGTCCCTAGTGTCCTGGCCTCCCTTCCCTAGTTGGTCCCAGCCTCTGTCCCTCTCCTCCCGGTGGCTGCACTCCCACTCCACCACTCTCCTTGCTGACCCTCAAGCATGCCAAGCACATTTGGTCTTAAGGCCTTTATGCTTGCTGCTGTCTGCATCTGCCTCCAGTGCTCTCCCCAGCAAGCTTCTTGGTGACATTTTGGGGTCTGCTCAAGTCTTATCTTCAGAGAGGCTCTCCCTCTCTGCTTTAAAAATCACAGCCTGAGGCCGGGCATGGTGGTTCATGCCTGTAATCCCAGCAATTTGGGAGGCTGAGGCGGGTGGATCACTTGAGGTCAGGAGTTCAAGACCAGCCTGGCTGACATGGTGAAACCCTGTCTCTACTAAAAATATAAAAATTAGCCAGGCATGGTGGCACATGCCTGTAATCCCAGCTACTCGGGAGGCTGAGGCAGAAGAATTGCCTGAACCCAGGAGGTGGAGGTTGCAGTGAGCCAAGATTGTGCCACTGTACTCCAGCCTGGGCGACAGAGGGAGACTTCACCTCGAAAAATAAAAAAATCACAGCCCGCCTGCCTCCCCACCCCAGCATTCTCCCTCTCTTGTACCTGCTTGGTTTTCCAGCACAGCACTGAGCATCAGTGAGGTGTCTGTTTACTGGTTTTTCTCTCCCGCTAGAAAAGAAACTGCAGGATGGAATTATTTATTTGCAATAGTCCCAGCAACTAGAAGAAGAGTGCCTTACAGCAGCGCTCATCAGTATGTGCTGAATGAATGGATGACTTTCTATTGGATGTCAAATAGTATCTCGAACTGAACACATCCAAAAGAGAACTCTTTATTTATTTATTTTTAATGTTGGGTTTTTTGTTGTTGCTGTTTTTTGTTTTTTGTTGAGACAGGGTCTCACTCTGTTTCCCAGACTGGAGTGCAGGGGCACGATCTCGGCTCACTGCAACCTCCACCTCCCAGGCTCAAGCAGTTCTCCTGCCTCAGCCTCCTGAGTAGCTGGTATTACAGGTGCGCACCACCATGCCCTGCTAATTTTTGTATTTTTAGTAGAGACTGGGTTTCACCATTTTGGCCAGGCTGGTATCAAACTCCTGACCTCAAACGATCCACCTGCCTCTGCCTCCCAAAGTGCTGGGATTACAGGCGTAAGCCACCATACCTGGCCTAGAAAGTGTTTTTTCTCCACATCTAAGTTCAAGAACAGGAGCAATCGATGGTAGAATACTTTTTAAATATGGAAATTAGTTATGTTGACATTTTCCAAAATACTTGCAATCTGGTAATAGCCCCTACTTTATACTGACCTCCTCCACATTTATCAGTGCTACTGTTTGTATTTCTGCCTACATATATGTTCTTCTACCTTTTTTTGTCTTTCAGCTTTAAAAAAACTTCCCAATGGCCAGGCACCATGGCTCATGCCTGTAATCCCAGCACCTTGGGAAGCTGAGGTGGGAGGATCACTTGAGCCCAGGAGTTCAAGACCAGCCTGGGCAACAGAGTGAGACCCTGTCTCACACACACACACACACACACACACACACACATCTCCAAGCACAGAGGCCATTTTCAGTGTCCTTCCCTAAAAAGCAAAAAATCTTGAAAATCATGATGCCATCCATAATCCAGATTTATTGCTTAACAAATTCCTGATTCTCATTAGCCTTGGGAAACACAAAAATTACTCTGACTTAAATAATGAGCATTTCAATATTAGTTGGTCTTTGCAGCAGAAAAAGAGATATTTGAGGTCTACTTTGTTTCTCATACCCAGATACATCCCCCTTTTAAAATGACAACACATAGGCCTCCCTCTTTTTTAACTTGCTGTAAAGAACTAAATGCATGCAATGGGTTAGAATATATACTTTTTTTTGAAAGACTATGAATAAGATAATTACAGTTAACATTGTACAAAAATAGGACTCATTGATAAAAATTTAGGGCAATCAAAATACAAGACATGCTTATTATTGGTAGTAGTAGTAGTAGTATTTAGAGACAGGGTCTCACTCTGTCACCCAGGCTGGAGTGCAATGGTGCAATCGTAGTTTACTTTAACCTCGAACTTGTGGGTTCAAGTGATCCTCTTGCCTCAGGTTCCCGAGTAGCTAGGACTACAGGTGCATACCACCACGCCTAGCTGATTTTTTAAAAATTATTTTTTGTAGAGATGGGGGTCTCACTGTGTTGCCCAGGCTGGTCTCGAACTCCTGGCCTCAAGCAGTACACCTGCCACAGCCTTCCAAAGGGCTGGGATTACAAGCATGAGCCACCCCACCCAGCAAGACGTGCTAGTAATACCTTGGCAACGTGAAAGGATGAGTGAAAAACGCAATGGTCAAGCTTATAACCTCTAATTGACGAGAGATTTGTGTAACAAATACCTACTGAGGCTGAACAAAGTGATGGCCACATCATGCATCGAGGCATAATTTCCAAAAGATGTGTCATGCTCTGGCTTGGTCACTTATTGAATTCCATATGTGAATTAATGTATGCCATCATCAGTACAGAGAGGGCCTGTCTAATGGGTAGGCGTGCCATGAGAATCCAAATGGTACCTGGAAATCAAGTGGGGGTGAGAGAGCTCTGTGTATATTATTTGGGTCATTATATTCACCAGAGGTCGACGTTTCAGAGATCAAACACTATCCATGATTGATATAGGAGGTTTTCAGGACACTCTCTAGCCTTAGAAAGGACTGAAGTTATTCATTCTTTCATTCCATTTATTGCATACCTACAATATGCTAAACACTACCCTGGACGCTGTGGCTGCAACAGAGGACAGCGAGGGCTCGTTTCCTGTACGCATGCAGAGTGTACTTTAGTGATAGAAGATAAACAGTTAAGCAGTAGATAAGAATAATAATAATGTCACATTTTGATCAAAATCTTTGTAAAAAAGGAGGTGAGGTGAATGACAACGTCTTTGAGGGCCTGTTTTAAGTAGCATAATCAGAAGTTTCCGAAGAAGTGATATTAAGTTGGTGCAAAAGTAATTGCAGTTTTTGTCATTGAAAGTAATGGCAAAACCGCAATTACTTTTGCACCAACCTCATATTTGCGATGAGAAATATGAACAGAAATAGGAAATATATGAAATACATGAAATTTGCACATAGGAGCTTTGCACACGAGAGCAACCAATGTAAAGACCTGCGGCAGTGACGGGTGTAGGGTATTGGTGGAAACGGGAGCTCTGTGCCAGAAGAGAGTGGCGCCAAAGGTGTGGGTGAGGGAGGAGTTAGATAAATAGGCAGGAGAGTATCCTGCGTTGTGGGTCCATCGGCATGTGGGGGAGGTGGCCACTCACCAGCGGCAGGCACCAGGACCTGTGGACGCTCCAGGTGCTTGACTCCTGCCGTTGAATATGGCATGAAGCTTGAAGCCACAGCCTGCACACCTTCATCAGCTGTGGAACCAAATTCACCAGCTGGCCCAGCCACTTCCAAGCGGGAGAGATTTTCTAATCTCTGCTCCCTGGCCTCCACCCTTCCTCAGTATGATCTAGCTTCCTACCTGGCCTCCCTGCCTCCCTACACATGCCATTCTGTAGTCTGTCTTCCACACAAACTAATGAACCTTTATAAGAATGTTTTCATAAAAAAAAAAAAGCTAGTAAAAAGAAATTTCAGGAGATAAAATTTTTTTAAAAAATAAAAATGTCTTAAGAGACCTCCATCACACTTAGAATAAAGTCGGAATTTCTCAGCACTGCCTAAAACATTCCAGTTTGGCAGCTCTCCCCATTCGCGTTTCCCACCGCTCCCCTGCCCGATGACTGCACTCCAGTTACCGCCACATCCTGGCTCTTCCTCCAAAACATCAGGCGCATGCCTGTCTCCAGGCTTTTGCTTGCTGTGCCTTCTGCCTGGAATTCCCTCACCCCGGATTCTGTCTGGCTTGCTCAGTTCATTTAGCTCTGCTCAAATGGCACCTCCTCAGAGAGCCCTCCCTCCCCACCCTTCCCTTAGCCACAGTGTGTCTGCTTTTCCTACTTCACTTTTCCTCAGAGCAATGCGCGACCTAGCATTTTTATGCCTGTGTATTTTTTTTGTTTGGGTATTTGTTTACTATCTGTCTCTGGGAAGAGAACAGCATGATGGGAAAGTTTTCTTGGGGGAGGTGGGGATTGGTGTGAAGCATCAGAAAGAACACTGGGTTTGGAATCAGAATCCTAGGGCTCGGCCCTGTTACTGTAAGACCTTAGTCAAGTCATTCAACTTTTCCAAGTATCTGTCAGTAATAAGGATCATAATTGACTTTCACACTGAGTCACAGAAATGCTGAAAGGTACTTTGTAAAATAAACTATAAATCAGTATTCAAAGTTTCATAATTAACTTTTTTATCTCAGATAAACCCAAAGTAACTGTGCCAAGCATTTTACATATATTATTATTCACAAAAACTTTTTGAGTCAGTTATTATCTTCCCCATTTTTCAGATGAGGAAAATAAAGTTCAGAGAGGCTTTTCCCTGCTCAAATTCAGCTACTGGTAAATCCAGATTTGAACCCAGGTCCTCAGCTTCCAGGCCCCAGAGAAAGTAATAAGATGTGATGGTCATACTGGGTGAAGTGGCCACAGTTTCCAGATTGCAAAATGTATCCTAGACAGCAACAGTCAAGGATGAAATTAGTAAGCTTGGAGGCTGCCAGAGAGAGCTGTCTTATTTATGACATTTATGACAAGAGCTGTCTTACATATGACAAGTAAGGTGATTTCTTAAATGTGTTTTTCCATTTATACTACAAAGTTTATAAATTTGTGTTTTACTTGTTACTGACTATAGCTGTTAAAAGCACACTTCAACAGTTCTAATGGATTTTAAAATGGATGCTAATTCAGTAGGCCCCAAAATCAGCTTGACGAATACGCAGTAATTATTTTGCCAGTTGAGTTTCTTCATTGGCAGAAAATATGCTAAAATAGACAACTAGCAATTTTCTCTGATTTAGTATTAATCAAAGGTTTTCACTGTGCCAAGTTCTACTGGATTCCTCTCGTGCACCCCTCCAAGTGCCCGTTTTCCTTCAGCTACTGCTACAGTGACTAGTCCTACACAGGCTTCCACCAGGTTTGTGCAGGTGCTTTGCTTTGGGCCCACATCAAGTATGTGTCCCTTCCTGCCATAGAGCTTCTCTGATGATTCAGTGTGGAATGTCCATAGGAATCAACTTTGAACCCAGGAATGCACAATCAGGATATGACAGGGAGCTATAAAGCCCATATGGTTACCCTTGACCAATGGATTAAAGGAGTCAGTGGGCAGATGCTTCCTCCTTTGATTCCCAGAGCAGAACTGTTTAGAGATGCATTTCATAAGGCTTTTCAGAAGGTCCCGGCAGAATGGAGCACCCATTGTTCATTGGGCTGGCCAACTGAATAAAGCATCCTTGTACTGGTTTCCTTTCTTCCTTGTTCTCTTCCTTATCTCATACTACCACTGGCTAAGATCACATTTGCAAGTAAACCACCTGCATACAATCCTTTATTTCATGTTCTGCTTAGAGGGTGGAATCCAGGCTAAGAAAATTTGTATTGAAGTGAGTCCTCAAAAATAGCAATAAAGAACTTGTTGCTGGTGGGAAGTGAGATCACAATTACCAGAGTTTTCCCTGTGTTCATTTGGGATGAGGTACAGGTGGAAGGGGAAAGATGATACAGATGCTGGAAGCTTGAGCAGTATGAAAACAATGATATTTAAAAGACTATGGAGTTGGCTGGCTTTTGTTAACTTCTTCAAACGACTTGAAAAAAAATATGACAAGCCTAGGTAAGCCAATTATCAACCTGAGGCATGCTTGAAAGTCAGAGGGCCAGAATGGATGGTAGACCAATGCTAACAGTGTAAACCGAACCAAGTAATAGCTCCAATTACAGCTGCTGTGCCAGATGTGTTATCTTTACTAAAACAGATCAACACAGCCCCTAGCACTTTGTATGTGGCTTTTGATGTGGCAAATGCATTATTCCCTTCTATAAGGAAAATCAAAAACATGTTTACATAGGAAGGACAATAGTACAGCCTCTCTTTTACCCCAAGGCTATATTAACTCTCCTGCTCTTTGTTATAGTCTGCAGGGTAGTGCTGCCGGAGAGATGGCAGAATTGGAAGCTATCAGGAATCTATCTGTCCACCTGGACAACAATTGTACTGGCAGAAACAGTCTCAAGTAACCATTTTGGAACTCAGTTTATTTGAATACTTGAAACTTCCAGGGACCAGCTTAGCTGGTAAATTTCAGTTGATATCAGCTATCAGTGTGGTGGCAGGCAGCTGGGGAATGGCAGCCCATATCTCTGGCACATCTTGCTGGAGTCATGACAGGCAATAATGACCTTGTCCTTCAAATAGTGGGGTTCCGTGTTCTCACGGGATTGCTGTTTGATCACTGATTAGTGAGTAAAGAGTTTGGATGTCATTGTATGAATTCCTCCCAGCTGAAGCAGCTTCCAGGAGATTTAAAGGAACTATACCTGTTTGTTTGTCTGTCTGTCTGTCTTTGGACATTCAAAAACAAGCATGTATATGGGGAAATTTAGAATGCCACTTTGCATGCCTAGGGAAAGACACAGGCTCAGAAAAGACATGAGAAGACATTAAACTTTCACCTCAAGCTGATCCCTGGCACAAAGACACCATACAACAATCAAAAGACAGCAAACCCTGGGTAAGAGGGAGAATCTGTTTTCCAGAGTTTCCACGTCATAAGATTCGAACATCCAGTTTTCAGAATGAACAAACAAAAAGGCATACAAAGAAATAGAAAACTATGGCCCATTCAAGGGAACAAAATAAGTTGACACAAAATGTACATGAAGGTCAGACATTAGACTTACTAGACAAAGACTTTAAAACAACTGTCTTTTAGCTGGGCGTGGTGGTGCACACCTGTAGTCCCAGCTACTTGGGAGGCTGAGGTAGGAGAATCACTTGAACCCAGGAGACGGAGGTTGCAGTGAGCTGAGATCACGACATTGCACTTCAGCCTGGCACAGAGAGAGATTCTGTCTCAAAAACAAAAACAAAAACAAAACAAAACAAAACAAAATGTCTTAAGGATTCAAAGAACTCAAGGAAGACATAGACAAAGATATGCAGAAATGATATATGAACAAAATAAGAGTATCAATAGGGAGAAATTTTAAAAGAGAACCAAAAAGAAATCTTGAAGCTGAAAAGTATGATAATTGAAATAAAATATGCACTAGAAAGTTTCAAAAACAGATTTGAGCAAGCAGAAGAATCAGTGAACTTAAAAGTTACATTTTTATAAACTTAATTAGATTGTTACAACTCTAAGATGTTAAATGTAATTCCCATGATGACCACAAAGAAAATAGCTATAGAGTATACACAAAAGGAAATTAGAAGGGAATAAAAGTTTCACTGCAAGAAATCATTTTTTTACTAAACACCTAAGAAGGCAGTATTACAGGAAATGAGGTAGCTAAAAGTCATAAGGTATGTAGAAAACAAATAGCAAAATGTCAGAAGGAAGTCCTCCTTATATTACTTTAAACACAAATGGATTAAATTCTCCAATCAAAAAACAAGGATTGGCAGACTGGATTTTTAAAATATAATCCAACTATATGTTGTCTATGACACTAACTTTAGACTCAGTGACACAAATAGGTTAAAAGTAAAAGGATGGAAAAGGACAGTAATGCAAATAGCCATCAAAAGAGAGCTGGAGTAGCTATACTAATATCTGATAAAATAGACTTTACATTTTAAAAAATTATAAGAGAAAAATATATACATTACATATTAATAAACATTGATACCGCAAGATACATCACAGTTATAAACATTTACACATCTAATAACAGACCTTCAAAACATCCTCTGTGCTCCATCGATTCATGCCTCCTTACCCTAAGGGTGGCTCAAAATAAAACTATAAATGTAATACATCAGATTAATATAACAAAAGGGAAAAACCACATGATCAAGTCAATTGATGCAGAAAAGGCATTTGACAAAATCCTATACCCTTCCATAATTAAAAAAAAAACTCGCAGAAAACTAGTATTATAGGGAAAATTCCTCAACATGATAAAATACCTAAACATGATAAAAACACATCCAATATTGTACTCAAGGGTGAAAGACTGAAAGCTTTCCCTTAAAATCAGAACAAGACAAGGGTGCCTGCTTTCACCACTTCTACTCAACATTGTGCTAGAAGTTCTAGTCAGAGTTAATAGATAAGAAAAAGAAATTTTAAAAATTGAAAAGGAAGAGAGGAAACTACCTCTAATCACAAATGACATGATATTGTATATAGAAAATTCTAAAAAATCCGCAAGAAATCTATTAGGGCTAATAAACAAATGCAGCAAAGTCTCGTGCCCTCACAAAGTCAACACACAAAAATCAGTTGTATTTCTGTACACCAGCAGTGAAAAATCCAAAAAAAAGTTAGGAAAGCAAGTTGAATCTCATCAGCATCTAAAAGAATTAAATGGGGCCAGGTGCGGTGGCTCATGCCTATAATCCCAACACTTTGGGAGGCTGAGGCAGGCGGATCACCTGAGGCCAGGAGTTTGAGACTAGCCTGGCCAACATGGTGAAACCCCGTCTCTACTAAAAATACAAAAGTTAGCTGGGTATGGTGGTGCGTGCCTGTAGTCCCAGCTACTTGGGTGGCTGAGGCATAAGAATTGCTTGAACTCAGGAGGTGGGGGTTACAATGCGTAGAGATCATGCCACTGCACTCCAGCCTGGGTGACACAGTGAGATTTTGTCTCAAAAAAAAAAAAAAAAAAAAAAAGAATTAAATACTTAGGAATAAATCTAACCAAGGAATTGAAAGGCTTATACACAGAAAACTACAAAACATTGTTGAAAGAAATTATAAAACATACTGAAAATAAATATTGAAAATAAATACTAAAAATAAATAAACAGAACCCCAGTGAGTTGTGGGATAATATGAAGGGGTCTAAAGGATTAATATT
This sequence comes from Pan troglodytes, assembly GCF_028858775.2. NCBI lineage: Eukaryota > Metazoa > Chordata > Mammalia > Primates > Hominidae > Pan > Pan troglodytes. The sequence continues at coordinate 25,582,765 of NC_072412.2, forward strand.
CATTTTTCTTTTGTCCAAAGAACTTCCTTTAACATTTCTCTTTTTTAAGTCTTTTTCAAAATAGGGTCTGACTCCATCACCCAGGCTGGAGCACAGTGGCAGGATCATGGCTCACTGCATCCTCAGTCTCCTGGGCTCAAGCAGTTCTCCCACAACACTCTCCCCAACAGCTGGGACTACAGGTGCTACCACACGTGGCTAACTTTTTTAATTTTATAGAGACATGTTCAGGCTGGTCTTGAACTCCTGGCCTCAAGCAATCCTTCCTCCTTGACCATTATCTTTATTATTATTATTATTATTGTTGTTGTTGTTGTTGTTGTTGTTGTTTTGGAGATGGAGTTTCACTCTTATCACCCACGCTGGAGTGCAGTGGCATGATTTCTTTTTTCTTTTTTTTTTTTTTGAGACGGAGTCTCGCTCTGTCGCCCAGGCCAGGTTCACGCCATTCTCCTGCCTCAGCCTCCCAAGTAGCTGGGACTACAGGTGCCTGCCACCACGCCCAGCTAATTTTTTTGTATTTTTAGTAGAGATGGTGTTTCACCGTGTTAGCCAGGATGGTCTCCATCTCCTGACCTCGTGATCCGCCCGCCTCGGCCTCCCAAAGTGCTGGGATTACAGGTATGAGCCACTGCTCCTGGCCACAATTTCTACTCATTGCAACCTTCGCCTCCTGAGTTCAAGCAATTCTTGTGCCTCAGCCTCCTGAGTAGCTGGGATTACAGGTGTGCGCCACCACGCCTGGCTAATTTTTGTATTTTTAGTAGAGACAGGGTTTCGCCATGTTGGCCAGGCTGGTCTTGAATTCCCGACCTCAGGTGATCCACCCGCCTCAGCCTCCCAAAGTGCTGGGATTACAGGCGTGAGCCACTGCACCTGGCCATTATTTTTTCTAATGTTCTTCTGTCCCCTGCTTCTTGTGGAACTCCACTTGCATGTACCTTAGGCCCCTTGATATTATCCCACAACTCACTGTTCTATTTAATATTTCTTTTCGGTGTGTTTTACTTCGGATAGTTTCTACTGTATGCCATCAAATTCCCTGTGGGTCTCCCTCTCCCTCTTTTTATCTCTCTTGTCTCTGCTCCCCATGCCCGTGCTTACCTCCACCTTCTTGAATGCAGGCACACTTTGCTTTATTGCCCTTTGCTTTATTGCACCTTGCCAGTGTTGCGTTTTTCACACATTGAAGGTTTGTGGCAACCATGTGTGGAGCAAGTCTATCAGTGCCATTTTCCCAACAGCATGTGCTCAGTTTGTGTCACATATTGATAATTCTCATAATACATCACACTCTTCATTATTATTATATCTGTTATGGTTCTTTGTGATCAGTGATCTTTGATGCTACTATTGTAATTGTTTTGGGGCCCAGCCTGGGCGACAGAGCGAGACTCTGTCTCAAAACAAACAAACAAAAAACGAATTTAATCTATAAATGTTGTGTGTGTTCTGACTGCTTCATCAACTGGCCATTTCCTTGTCTCTCTCCCTATCCTCTCTATTCTCCCTGTTCCCTGATATGACAATTTTGAAATTGGGCCAATTAATAACTTTATAATGGCCTCTAAGTGTCTGAGTGAAAGGAAGAGTTGCATGTCTCTTACTTTAAATCAACAGCTAGAAACGATTAAGCTTACTGAGGAAGGCATGTCAAAAGGCATGATAGGCTGACAGCTTGGTCTCTTGCACCAAACAGTTAGCCAAGTTGTGAATGCAAAGGAGAGCTCTTAAAGGAAATTAAAATTGTCACTCCAGTGAACACACAAATGATAAGAAAGTAAAACAGCAGACTTATTGCTGATACGGGGAAAGTTTGAGTGGTCTGGATAGAAGATCAAACCAGCCACAGCATTCCCTAAGCCAAAGTCTAATCCAGAGCAAGACCCTAACTCTTCAATTCTATGAAGGCTGAGAGAGGTGAGGAAGCTACAGAAGAAAAGTTTGAAGCTAGCAGAGGTGGGTTTATGAAATTTAAGGAAAGAAGCCATCCTCAGAACATAACAGTGCAAGCAGCAAGTTCTGATTGAGAAGCTGCAGCAAGTTATCCAGAAGGTCTAGGTAACATCATTGATGGAAAGCTTCAAAGGACGGAAGCTCTGAAAGCTTCAAAGGACAGGCTGACTATCACTGGGAGCTAATGCACTGGTGACTTTAAGTTGACTCCAATGCTCATTGACCATTCCTAAGATCCTATAGTCCTTAAGAATTGTACTGAATCTCCTCTGCCTGTGCTCTAGAAATAGAAAAACAAAGCCTCAATGACAGCACATGTGTTTTCAGCATGGTTCACTGAATATTTTAAGCCTACCATTGAGACCTATTGCTCAGAAAAAAAAGATTTCTTTCAAAATATTACTGCTCATTGACAATGCACCTGGTCACCTAGGAACCCTGAAAGGGGTATACAGGAGACGAATATTGCTACCCTGCCTGCTAACTTAACATTTATTCTGCAGCCCATAGATCAAGGAGTAACTTTGACTTTCAAGTCTTATTATTTAAGAAACATACTTCATAAGGCCGCAGGTGCCATAGGTAGTGATTACTCTGATGGATCTGGAAAAGATAAATTGAAAGCCTTCTGGAAAGGATTTACCATTCAAGATGTCATTAGCATTAGTCATTCATAGGAGAAGGTCAAAATATCAATATTAACAGGAGTTTGGAAGAAGTTGATTCCAACACTCATGAAGGAGTTTGAGGGGTTCAAGACTTCAGTGGAGGAGATCACTGTGGATGTGGTGGAAACGGCAGGAGAACTAGAATTAGAAGTAGAGCCTGAAGATGTGACTGAATTGCTTCAATCTCATGATAAAACTTTAATGGATGAGGAGTTGCTTCTTTTTTTTTTTTTTTTTTTTTTTTTTTGAGACGGAGTCTCGCTCTGTCGCCCAGGCTGGAGTGCAGTGGCGCGATCTCGGCTCACTGCAAGCTCCGCCTCCCGGGTTCACGCCATTCGAGGAGTTGCTTCTTATAAATGAGCAAAGGAAGTGGTTTCTTGACATGGAATGTATTCCTGAAAAAGATGCTGTGAACATTGTTGAAATAACGACAAAGTATTTAGAATATGATATAAACTTCGTTGATAAAGCAGCAGCAGGGTTTGAGAGGATTGTGTCTAATTTTGAAAGAAGTTCTACTATGGGTAAAATATTTTTAATTTTTTTTTTTTTTTTTTGAGATGGAGTCTCGCCTTGTCACCCAGGCCGGAGTGCAGTGGCGTGGTCTCGGCTCACTGCAACCTCCGCCTCCCGGGTTCAAGCGATTCTTCTGCTTCAGCTTCCCAAGTAGCTGGGATTACAGGCACCCACCACCACGCCCAGCTAATTTTTGTATTTTTTAGTAGAGACGGGGTTTCACCATGTTGGCCAGGCTGGTCTCGAACTCCTGACCTCAAGTGATCCACCTGCCTTGGCCTCCCAAAGTGCTGGAATTACAGGTGTGAGCCACCATGCCCAGATATCTTGTTAAAATATTATCAAACAGTATTGAATGCTACAGAGAAATATTTCATGACAGGAAGAGTTGAACTTCATTACTGTCTTATTTTAAGAAATTTCCTCAACTACCCCAGTCTTCAGCAACCACCATCCCAATCAGTCAGCAGCCATTAATATCAAGGCAAGATTCTCCATCAGCAAAAAGATTCTGACTTGCTGAAGACTTAGATGAATGTTAGCATTTTTTAAACAATAAAGTCTTTTTAAATTAAGATAGGTACATTGTTTTTTTAGGCATAATGCTATTAAACACTTAATAGACTACAGTATAGTGTAAGCATAATTTCTTTTTTTTAGAGATGGGGTCTCACTGTGTTGCCTAGGCTGGAGTGCAGTGGTGCGATCATAGCCCACTGCAACCTGGAACTCCTGGGCTCAAGCAGTCCTCTCACCTCAGCCTCCTAAGTAGCTAGGACTACAGGTGTGTGCCACCATGCCCAGGTATTCTTTTTTTCTTAGAGATGGGGTCTCACTATGTTGCCTGGGCTGGTCTAGAACTCCCGGCCTCCAACAATCCTCCTGCCTCGGCCTGTAAGCCTAACTTGTATATGCATTGGGAAACCAAGCAATTCATGTGACTGACTTTATTGTGTTATTTGCTTTATTGCAGTTGTCTGGAACCAAACCCACAATATCTCCAAGGTGTATCTGAATATGGAGCAGTGGCTTTTCAAACATCCTTATCTCCAACTTCTAGTATCTCTGTTATTTTTGGATCCAGGTTTATTGATTGATTTTTCTTCCATTTAGGAGTCATATTTTTCTTCTTCTTTGTATGCCTGGTAATTTTTTATTGGATGCTGAGCATCATTAATTTGCTGCGTTGGTTGCTGTATCTTGTTATGTTTGTTTAGTGCTGGATTTTGTTATGGCACACTGTTAAATCACTTGGAGTCAGCTGTATCCTTTTGATGCTTGCTTTTAAGCCTAATGTGTCAGGTCCAGAATAACTTTTAGTCCAGGGCTAATGAAGCCCCACTGCTACAGAAACATTCTTCTGAGAATTCTGGCAGATGCCCCAGCTACAACTCTTCACTGGTAGAAACACGGACTATTCTCAGCCTTGTTTGAACTCTAGGAATTGTTCTGCCTACTCTTTTTCAGGATTCTTTCTCTGACCTCAGATAGTTTCTTGTCACGTATACACAGATCAGTACTCAAAGGCTGGACAGAACCTCCTGTGTGTTTCCAGAGCCATGTCCACTTCCCCGCCGTAGCTCCCTCTTCCCCAACACACCTTTTCTTAAATTCCAGCCACCTTAGCTTTGATCTGTTCAACACACAAAGACCACTGGGTTTTATCTGGATTTTCCTCTCTGCACTGCAGCCTGCCAACTGCTTTTAAGTGGTAAGCTCAGGCAATAATAAAACACACATTGCTTCTCAGGAATCACAATACTGTGCTGCCTTTTGTTTGGTGTCTGAAAAACGTTTTTAAATATATTTTGTCCAATTTTCTAATTGTTTAAGGGGGTAGGGTAAATCAGGTCCCATTACTCCCTCTTGGCTGGCAGTAGGAGTTACAGCTGGTGACCATTTGTTAAATGGGTGCAAACTTGAAGCTGGCTCACAAATTTCTTAGCATTAAGGTACACCTGAGTTTGATCCTGATAAGACAATCAATGCATTGTCCTGAAATTTATGAACATGATATCCATAATTGCCCAATATTTTGTCCGAATATTTTTGGACACATGCTCAAACCATTAAGCAGTCTGGTATATAATGTGAGCCTTTGCTTTCCCAATGAGGAGATTGATGAAAGAAAGAAGAAAAAAATATATCTCCTTTAAGGGCTGGAGACAGAATGCTTAAATATCTACATTGCAGTGTTCAAGTAAGTTACAAATATATAAAATTACACACTAGATCAACTAATACATTATTTTAAAGGATTGCCTTTTCCCACTCTTGCTGAATCACTGAAATGATTCTATTTAAATTCTCATATGCATTTTTGACTTTAATAATTTATTTTGTCATTGCTATAATCTGAGTTATCTAAAACATCATCTTTGTGCCATCGAAGTTGCTTGAGCTTCAGCACTATCTGACTTTCTATGTATGTTGCTGGACATTTTACCCAGGCGGCAAGTGTGCATTCACGTTTCAGGAAACAGCTAGTTGTGTCATTTTTTTTTTTTTTCCATTTGGCAGTCACCATATGCAAAACATTTACTGTGTGGCTTTGTAAGTAATTTTTTTTTTTTTTTTTTTTTGAGACAGAGTCTTGCTCTGTCACCCAGGCTGGAGTGCAGTGGCGCGATCTTGGCTCACTGCCACCTCTGCCTTCCAGGTTCAAGCAATTCTCTGCCTCGGCCTCCTGAGTAGCTGGGATTACAGGTGCCCGCCACCATGCCTGGCTATTTTTTTTTGTATTTTTAGTAGAGATGGGGTTTCACCATCTTGGCCAGGCTGGTCTTGAACTCCTGACCTCGTGATCCACCCGCCTTGGCCTCCCAAAGTGCTGGGATTACAGGCATGAGCCACCGCGCCCGGCCTTGTAAGTGATTTTAATAAGGTTTGTTTCCAATACAATACATCCAACAAATTGTAATTGAGTGTATTCCACCCCCAAGAATAATTCCTGAATACTAAACCTGTTCAATGTCTTGTTCTCTTTTTGAAACCATCTGTTCCATCAGATGACCACTATATTCATCCAAAACTAGCATTTCAAGGTTAGTTTAGACTAGGGTTGCATGATAATATCCAGGGAGCCTGGTTAAATTTGAATTTTAGATAAACAACAAAAATGTTTTGGTATAATTATGTCCCAAATATTGCACAGAACATACCTATACTACAAAAAAAAGGTAGTTTATCCGAAATTTAAATTTAACTAAGCAACCTGTGTTTTTATTTGCTAAAACTGGTAACCATATTTTTTAAAATCACTGTGTCTTCCTCAACTAACCAATTTGTAACCTATTCATAACCAATCCATTTATAAGATATTGCTTGTCAGTGATTTCCCCAATTTTGAATAATAATGAAAGAAAAAAATTTACTTTTTATTTAGGGATATATAGTAATTTTTACCGTCACTTTCTTGCCAAGGATGTAATGCCATAAGCACTCTTGAATATATTTGGAAGTATTTTTCCTGAGAGGTAGCAATTAATTCAGGGAACGAAATATTAGAAGATTGGTTTTTCCAGTTCTCTGTGCTATGAAAGCACACATTACAAATTAAAACATGGTATTCATTAACACAAGTTTGAACTAGGTAAGTATGTTCATTTCTCTTTCCACATTTTCAGAATTATGCCTCCGATTCTTTTGTCATACCAGCATGTTTCAAAGGCAAATGTCATCTTTATCACGACCACCCTGCCTACACAGATCGTGGGTTTCCTAGGCCACACGTACCAGGAAAGTCTTTTAAATGGCACATTGTAGTATCTAGGAAGAAATGTTCCTTTCCCTTTGGTTGAATTGACTGTTAAGCGGGGGGGAAAAAACCCAGAAATCTCAAGGACTGAATTTCTTCATAAAACTAAACATGTCTCCATTTATTCTTAGGCATGGTGACTCTAATACTTTCATTTTCCCCTTCTGTATTATTTAGAAAGAGTAATTCAATTTCCCCAGTACTTCAGAATCCTGATGGAGTGTCAGATCTTCAATAACTTAACTCGTTCTGTCATTTTATTAAATTAGGGGAAAAAATAACCATTTGCCACTTTTGATTGCATTTTAGGATCTATAAGAAAGTGCTAAGTTTCTCTGTGGCTCCTGCATGCCCTCAGTTAATATCAAATTGTCCCCAGCTTGAATCATTTCCCATGATTCAGAAAATCATTTTTCTTCGGCCCCTAAGGATACAAATTGGAAATAAAGTGATAAAACTTGGAAGAAATGCAATAAAACATCCCTAGGAAGCTTGAGAATCTTAGATGAAGCAGTTGGTGAGTTTAAGATCTTGCCCAGATGTGCTGAAAATATCCTTTCCACACAGTAAAAATATTCACTGCCTTCTTTAATTCAGTGACGTTTTTCTTTTTCTTTCTTTCTTTTTTTTCTTTTTCTTTTCCTTTTTTTTTTTTTTTTTCACAGAAAGGCAGCTGCTGTTCTTGCTGGCAGATGATAGCACTGGTTCCAAGGAAATCAGAATGCTCGCTGCCTTTGAGGCTGATGCAATGGGGAGGTCTAGCAACTTCTTTATACCCTGGCTTAAAAGGACTTTCTCCCAACACATTCCTATCCCTAAAGAACATCCCTGCTTTCCTTTCCAGGGCATTTCTTTCTCTCCAAGCCAGCCAGACGGTTCTCTGCCAGGGCCCATAGCCCTGCACTGACATTAACCAGAGCTGAGTCCGCCCTGCAGTCCTGCTCCTCTCTCACATTCAGTACTCATTTTTACAGGAAAGAAAAGCTCATGTGTGCTAAGTCAAGCATTTTTAAAAAGAAAAAGGAGTTTGAAAGATTCGTTTCACAAATGCTATTTCCTTTGCACTTGTTCACCCCGCCCCCCGCCCACAATTCTTAAGGGCAGGTGCACCAGAAACCATGATGTTTATGGCATTCTCTCTCATCCAGTAACTCCCAAACCAAACTGAAAAGATGCCAGACAGTCTTCCCTGTATACCATGGTTTCTTTCAGGGTTTTTGATACTGAATGAAAAAATGATGATGTGTGGGTTAGAGTCAGACTGAAACTGGGCCATCGGCTCCTTGTCTGAGGAAATGTTGTGTCCTGGCGGAGGGAGCATGGAACCGCTTTCTGGCCTGAGCAGGGCTCTTGGGACAGAGTTGGCAAATGGCTTCACTTCTGTGGGTCTCAGATTTTCCCTCATGAAGTAGGAGGAATGGGGAGCACTAGATGGAAGCAGGCAGATAACTTCTGGAGCTGAGGCTGGCATCCGCCTAGGGCCCCGGGCCCCACCCGCATGGGTAAGCTGAGCCTCTGAGGGGGTCTGCGATGGGACTCACATGAGCCACAACACCCCCGTTCTCCTGCCGATATCCACCCACACTCTGGGAGCTCCTGGGGGCAGGAACAGCCTTATATCTCCCCCCACCCCCAACGGCACCAGGCACATCTCTGTTGTCTATAAGATGTCGATCTAACATATCCACAGCCTAGCCCCTGTTGTAGGAGTAAGGATATCAGGGGTAGGATACCTACCACACTGTGTCCTAGCAGCCTGGTTGCTCATCTGTCTTTCCAATTACTCTCATCTCCAGAAGCTAGCATGGTGCCTAGCTCTGGGTGCCATTCAGTAAGTTCCACAAAGACCAAGAATGAGCTCCTACACTTAGGAAGTTCCTGCTGCATACCAGCCACCATCTCACCATTTCATTTAATACAACAATCCTAGGACATCAACTCTATGATTGTTCCCACTTTCCAGATGAGAAGCCCGGTGCTTAAGAGGTTCACATTGTGCCTAAGATGCACAGCTTTTGAGCAGAGCCAGGATGCAAATCAGGCCCATCAGCCTCTAGAATGTGCATCTTCACCCCCACAGTGAGGGAATGAAGCTGCCTTGTTCCATTAAGGTGATGGAGGGAGGATGGAGGAGCAGAGAGACCGCAAGAAGCCAGGGGCCTGACAGGCACCTATGCCCTGGAAGCCTGATTCACCTCTGGACTTTCAAGTTACACAAGCAGGTAAATGTCTTTATCCTTTAAGCCATTTTTGACTGTTTGCAACAAAAGCACCAGCAAGCTGGATATGAGATTCCTCATCCACCACTACCTCCTCTGCTTACAGATTATTTATAAATGTGCTTCTTTTCTGGAGAAAAATACTCTTTAATGAAATTTTCATTGATATTTATCTTACACTACTCGGAAATCAAACCATATCAGTAGATTACTTTAATCATCAGTAGATGATTAAAAAGGCACTCACATGCCTTTTTGTCTTTGTGATTTTTTTTCATCTTTTAACTTCTGTGTTTATTTCATGCTCCTAAGAGTTTATGAAAGTCTCCCACTCTACATCAAGACAGAGGTAACATTTATTTCTCAGTGGTGCATTCCAAGAATAGTCTGTGTTTGCAAAGCCCTCTTACGCTCATTTGTGAGCTCATTTATTTATTTAAGAGCTGCACAATCCCAGCCTTGTCCTGTAGTGGAAAGAGATTCTACCACGTTCAGATAGCAATGACTGGTTTAGAAATGATTTGTCTTAGTCCAAGCCAAAGTCTCTTCTGCATCCTTGATTATGTCTAAATGATGCTCTTATCCTTAAACAGAACCCACTTTCTTAGTCCACCAGGAAGCACTTGATTTATTCACCAGCTCCAGGGAAGGGAGGAAGCAGCCGTCCAAAGGGTAATCACACAGCCAGGTGAGCTGCCACTGAGCTGTGGCCCGGGAGAAAATGGTTTTAAGTGCTGAACGGGTTTGGTGTCGTGCCAGCCTGCTTGCTAAGGAACTCGCTCAGTCCTGCCTGGGAAATTAGATGGGCAGGCAAGTAAGTATTCAGAACGCTTCCAAAGGGGGACACAGGCAGCTGTCATTGTCCTGGCCACGGGAGACAGTCACAAGGGGACAGTGCCCACAGCACATGTGACCTGGAGAAGAGAGACCCAGGAGAGTGCAGTTGTTCAGAGCAATCCAGCCCTCAAGGGTAGAGAGCCTGAGGCTCCTCCTGGATCCATAAAGAACTGCTTTCCCTAATGAGTGGCTTGGATGATTCATTTAAGGGACAAGTACAGCCAGTGAACAAGATGGAAGCACCAGATGTCTTAAGGAAGACAGATATCTTGATTGAGTCTCCATAGGACAGATGACCACCCTGGCCCATCAGGTCCTGAGATGCCACACCCCAGCTATGTGGATTAAGGGGGCGCTTTCCCTAAGAGTTGGCCAGAGCTCTAAAAAGAATTCCAGGCACAGATGCAAGATTACAATTTAATAGGACAGCTCTTAAAACTTCATTCATTCACTGAGGCCTGCTATGCACCAGACAACATGTTAGGTTCCAGGGATGCAATGAGAGAGAGAGAGTTGGGCAAGTTGGGGAGAGTGTGTGTGTTGCAAGCCTAATGACAATTTAAGTATGCTAACCTAGCTCCTTATTCAAAGGCATGTTATAATTCCTTTCCTAAAATGAAAATGTTCTGATTTAAAGCTATCCCTCTATTTAATACTTAAACACTGGAGGGTTCAAGAAATAGGCTGACCTGAGGGTTTAGGAAGCCTCAGAGTAGCTGGATTCAGCTTTTGAGACTCCCTGAATGGGATTCTACAGATGCAGGACCAGGGCCCACACCATCCCCTGAGTGACAGGGCAGCCACAAGCATCCTCCACTTCCCTAGCTCCAACACCACTTCCCGATTTGTTCCATGTGAATCTCTGCCACTCACTGTGACATGTCCTGCAATGTCCATTTGCGGCCACAGGGTCCACCCACTTCTCTGTGGATGAAAGAGGGTGGGGATTCCTGGAGGAATTAGGGTATCAGGCCTCTCCAGAGCGGCAGCTTGCAAACACGAAACAAAATAGACCAGAGATCAGGTAGCAGAGGGAGTGAAGGAAGTGACATGAATGGCTGGAATCATTCCTAGTCTCCACTCCAAAGATCTGCATTCTCTGGTGGGTCCAAGAGTCTGTATTTTTAACTCCTGGGTGATTCTGATGCAGCAAGTCTTGGGATCCTCAGGCCTGAATGTCCCACAAGCCAGAAAATTAGCCCCTGAATCCCAGTTGCTTTTACATAAAGTAAGAAAGTATGTGGAAGGCTACTAGGACAGAAAGGTAGAAAGAGTTTCTGTGGGGCCCCAGGATCACTGAGTTCCAGTCCTGGCTCTACCCATATTGATGATATCGACCCAGTTGTCAACACCTCTGACTTCAGTTTTCTTACCTTTGAAGTAAGAAAATTGGGTAAAATAATCTCTAATCAAACTGAGAAAAAAGACACTAATTAGTTACACAAAAACCTATGAAAGTGTAAAACTCATGGATAAAATTAAGCACAGAGCATGGTGGCATGTACCTGTAGTCCTACCTATTCAGGAGGCTAAGGATTGCTTCAAGCCAGTGGGTCAAGACCAGACTGGACAATGTAGTGAGACACCATCTCTAAGGAAGAAAGAAAAGAAAAGAAAAGAAAGAGAAAGGAAAGGAAAAGAAAAAGAAAAAGAAGCACACGGTCACATTCAGAATACCTTAGTACTGTAATGGTAGTATATAAATCATTTATATCTTTAGCATCAAGGTTAAAAGACAAAACTATTAAAAATAAAATAGCTGCAATAATTTGTTAAGGGATACACAATATAAAAAGATGTAAATTGTGACATTAAAAACACAAAATGTAAAGGAGTTGGAGTAAAAGTGTAGAATTATTTTATGCAATCAAAGTAAAGTTGTTATCAGCTTAAAATAGCCTGTAATAACTATGAAATGTTTTATGTAAATCTTACGGTAACTACAAAGCAAAAAATCTATAGTAGATACACAAAATATAAAGAGTAAGGTATCAAAGCATACTACTAGAAAAAAAATTCATCTAATCACAAAAGAAGACAGCAAGAGAGGAAGAAAGGAACAAAAGATCTACAAAACAATTAGAAAAAATGGCAAATTATCTGTAGTAAGTCATTACCTATCAATAATTATCTTGAATGTAAATTGATTAAATTCTCTAATAAAAAGATATAGAGTGGCCAAATGGATTTTTAAAAAAGACCCAACTATGTGCTTCCCATAAAAGACTCATTTAACCTTTAAGGACATACATAGATTGAATATTTAAAAATGGAAAAATGTATTCCATCCACATGGAAAACAACAGAGAGCAAGGTAGCTATATTTGTATCAGATAAAATAGACTTGAAGTCAAAAGCTGTAAAACAAGACCAAAAAAGTCATTATATAATGATAAGGGAATCAGTTCAACAAGAAGATATAACAATTATAAATATATATCATCAAATATCAGAGCACCTAAATATATCAAGCAAATGTTAAGAGATCTGAAGAGGGAGACAGCAATATATAGTAGGTGAGTTAATATCCCACTTTCAACAATGGACAGATCATTTGGACAGAAAAACAATAAGGAAACATTGGACTTGAACTACACTTTAGACTAAGTGGACTTAACAGACATATACAGACCATTGTATCCAACAGAAGAAGAATACATATTCCTCTCCAGAGCACATGGAGCATTCTGCAGAATAGATAATATGTTAGGCCACAAAACAAGCCTTAACAAATTTAAGAAGAATAAAATCATATCAAATATTTTGTTTCAGCCACAATAGTATTAACCTAGAAATCAATAATAGGAGGAATTTTAGAAAATTTGCAAATATGTGGAAATTAAACAACATGGTCCTAAACAACCAATGGGTCAAATAAGAAATTAAAATAGAAATTTAAAAGTATCTTGGGACAAACAAAAATGTAAACTCAACATGCCAAAACATATGGGATGCAGCAAAGGTGGTTGTAAAAGGAAAGTTTATGGCAATAAATGCCTATATCAAAAGAGACTAAAAGTCCTAAATAAACAAGCTAATGTTATACCTCAAGGACCAAAAAAAAAAACAAACAAAAAAAAAAAGAAAAGAAAAACTAAGCCTTGAGTTAGTAGAAGGAAGGAAATAAAGATAACAGCAGAAATAAATGAAATAGAGACTAGAAAAACAGTAGAAAAGATCAATGGAAGTAAGAGTTGTTTTTTGACAAGGTAAAAATATTGACAAAACTTTAGCTAGACTAAAAAAGAAAGAGAGTAGTCTCAAAATAAAAATAAAAGAGGAGACATTTTATGTGATACCACAGAAATACAAAGGACCATAAGAGACTATTATGAACAATTACATGCCAACACATTGCATAACCTGGAAGAAATGAATAAATTCCTAGACACATCCAATCTACCAAGACTAAACCATGAAGAAATAGAAAATATGAACAGACCAATAATGAACAAGAAGATTGAATCAAATATAAGCAGTCTCCCAAAAATAAAAGCCCAGAACCTGATGGCTTCACTGCTGAATTCTACCAAACATTTAAAGAGGAACTAATACCAATCTGTTTCAAACTCTTCCAAAGAAATTGAAGAGGAGAGAAAACTGACAAACTTATTTTACAAGGCCAGCATTACCCTGATACCAAAGCCAGACAAGGACACGACAAGAAAAGAAAATTACAGGCCAGTATGCCTGATGAATATAGATGCAAAAATCCTCAACAAAATACTGGTAAACTGAATTCAATAGCACATTAAAAGAATTGTTCACCATTAGTAACATAGTACTGGAAGTCCTAGCCAGAGCAATTAGGCAAGAGAAAGAAACAAAAGGTACCCAAATCAGAAATTAAGATATTAAATAGTCTCTGTTTGTAGGCAACATTGTTTTATATTTAGAAAGCCCTAAATACTCTATCAAAAAACGGTTCAAAGTAATAAACAGACCCCACAGAAATACAAAAAAATCCTCAGGGATTATTATGAATACCTCTATGCACACAAACTAGAAAACCTAGAAGAAATGGATACATTCCTGGAAACAAGCAGTCTCCCAAGATTGAACCAGGAAGAAATTAAAATTCTAAAGAGACCAATAATGAGTTCTGAAATGGAATTCAGCAATAAAAAGCATACCAACCAAAAAAAGCACCGGACCAGATGGATTCACAGCTGAATTCTACCAGATGCACAAAGAAAAGCTAGTACCAATCCTACTGAAATGATTCCAAAAAATCAAGGAGGAGGGAGTCCTCCTCAACTCATTCTGTGAAGCCAACATCATTCTGATACCAAAGCCTGGTAGGGACACAACAGAGAAAGAAAACTTCAGACCAATATCTCTGATGAATATAGATGCAGAAATTCTCAACAAAATACTAGCAAACTGAATCCAGCAGTGAATCAAAAAGTTAATTCACTATGATAAAGTAAGCTTTATTCCTGGGATGCCACTTTGGTTTAACATATGCAAATCAATAAATGTGATTCACCACATACACAAAATTAACCATAAAACCCAAATTATTATCTCAATAGTTGCAGAAAAGGCTTTTGATAAAATTCAACATCCCTTTATGTTAGAAGCCCTCAACAAAGTAGGCATGAAAGGAACATACCTCAAAATAATAACAGCCTCAAAATAATAAGTTGCTTGCTGTGACAAACCCACAGCCAACATCATACTGAATGGGCAAAAGCTGGAAGCATTCATCTTGAGAACTGGAACAAGACACTCCTGTTCACCATAGTACTGGGGCAGATACCCTGGAGCTGTGGCCAATTCTGCTCTTTCTGTGGTGGTATCTGCTTTTCTGTGGCCTTAAAATGATTGTTCTTTTAAGTTTGTATCTTATCTGGTGGAAATAAGAAAAAAATCTAGCTTGCATAAATCTAGTATTGTTTACTTCTAATTCTGTGTGGGGGCCTGGATATATTCATAAGCAAAAATTTGTAGATAATCACCAACTTAGGAGTTGACAAGGCCCCGGGTGCCAGGCCTCTCTGGAGCTGCAGCTCGCAAACACTAAACAAAACAGACCAGAGATCAGGTAGCAGAAGGAATGAGAAAAGATACATGATTGGTTGGAATCATTCCTAGTCTCCCCCTCAAAGATCTAGAGTCTCTGGTGGGCCCAGAAGTCTATATTTTTAACTCCCGGGTGGTTCTGATGCAGCAAGGCTTGGGAGCCTGTGGCCTGAATGGCCCACAAGCCTGCATCCCAGTTGGGTTTACATAAAGTAAGAAAGTCTGTGGATGGCCTCTGGGACAGAAAGGTGGAAAGAACCCCTGTGGGAACCCAAGATCACTATGTTCCACTCCTGGCTCTGCCCATACTGATAATACTGACCCAGTTGTTAACTCCTGTGACCTCAGTTTTCTTACCTTTGAAGTAAGAGAACTGGGCAAAATAATCTCTAATCCTTTCCGTTATGAATTTCTCTGACTTTTGAGAGTTGAATTTCTTATTACAGGGTAAGCATATTTATAAAGGAATTGGGATCAGTCCCCAGAGAGGAGTTGTGATATTTTTAGCATCGCCTCCTGATTCTGTTAAGGAATTGGCATCCAGCTCTCTCATCTTCCTTCCCTCCGTTAGGTCAGTGATCTGTGACCCAGGGGCTGATCTCTCCTTCCCCAATTCTAAGAAATCTCTCTTCTTACTCTCTGCTCTTCCTGCCACTGGAAGCCTCAGAATCACAGTTTTCAAATCTGGCTGTATAATACAGTCTCCAGGGAGCTTTTATACATACTAATACCCCAGACAATTGAATCAAAATCTTGGGGGCAAGCCTTCAGCATCTGCATTTTTAAAGCTTGCTGCTTGCTGGTGATGCCCAAGAAGGTTCAAGCCACTGAGCTAGGATATCCCAGAGCTGGTCTGAATTCAGCAGGAGTGACTGAGTCTCTAGATGCCTTTCCCCAAGTAAAGGCAGTGAGAGTGTAGGGTTAGATTTGCTGCATCACCAGGTCTTCTCTGCTTAGTCCTACATGCCAGCATTTTAGATACACCAGATCAATACTTTCAGGAGCAAGCATCACATATATGTAGAAGTAAAATGAAAAAGCCAGGACAAGTGGCACCACCACATACGCTTTGTTGACCTAGGTCAAGTCTCTTAAGATTCCATTTTCTCATTTGCAACATGAAGCTGGCATTTCCCTTTGACCTTACAGGGTTGTTAGGTGGATCAAATAGGATAATGTTTGTGAATTTGCTCTATAAACTTTAAATACAATGAGCTTAAACACCTTGTATGTAGACGTTCACAAATTCAACAAATATGATGTCTATCATACCCAAACTAATGTATAGGTTCAAGCAAAACTAATACCAATCAAAATCCCAGCAAGCTTTTTTTTTTATAGAAAGTGACAAGTTGATTCTAAAATTTGCATGAAAATGTGAAGACCCTTAAATAGTAAAAACAGTTCTGAAAAAGCTGCGCAAACTTGAAAAACTCACATTACCTGATTATGAAGCAACAGTGCTCAAGATAGTGTAGTATCAGTGTAAATATAGGTATATAGTTCAATGAAATAGAATAGTGAATCCCAAAATAGACTCACGTATATATGACCATTTGATCTTTGACAAGGTTGTCAAGGCAATTTAATCCAGAAAGGACAGTCTTTTCAGAAATGGAACATAAACATAAATGAAAGAACTCCAGTAGTTTTATACATAAACTACTAGAAGAAAACATAGGAGAAAAATCCTAGTGACCTTGGCCTAAGCAATTATTTATTAAATAAGACACAAAAAGCAAGAATTGATAAATTAGAGTTCAACAAAATTTAAAACTTCTGTTCTTCCAAAAACAGTGCTAAAAAAATTAAAAAGCAAGACATAGGCTGGGAGAAATTATTTCCAAAACATGTATCTGACAAAGGACTTGTATCCACAATATATGAAGAATACACACAACTAAATAAAAAGAAGACAAAAGCTCCAACTTAAAAAAATGGGCAAAATATTTAAACATATACTTTACTAACAAAGATATATGTATAGCAAATGAATACATGAAAAGATGCTCGCCATCATTAATGTTAGATACTGCTGCACACCTACTAGAATAGCTAAGATTAAAGATACTGTAGCAAGGATATGAAATGACTGGAACTCCCATGCATTGATGATCAGAATGAAAAGTGTTATGATAACTTGGTAGGGCAGTTTGGCCACTTTCCTAAAGTTCAGCATACACGTACCATATGATCCAGAAATTCCACTCTTACCGTATGTCCACTATGACTCACTTGAAAACTTCCTTATTAGCTCTCTCCATAACAGCCAAAAAGTAGAAATAACTTAAATGTTAATCAACTGGTGAACCTATAAACATAGTATGGTATATCCATACAATGGAATATTCAAAGAAAACTCAAAGAAAAAGTAATGGGCTAGCAATATGTGCATCAGCGTGAATGTACTGCCAAAACAATATACTAAAGGAAAGAAGTCAGACACAAAGACTGCATACTATTTGATTTCATTTATATGAAATTCTGCAAAAGGCAAAACTACACTAACAGAAAGCAGATCAGAAGTTGTCAAGGGCCAGGGGGTGGGAGGAGGGGACTGAATGCAGAGGGAACTGGGGGAAATCTTTGGAGTGATGAATATATTCTGTCATGACTGTAGTGATAGCACAGAACTATATGCATTTGTCAAAACCCACTGAATTGTTTAATCAAGATTGGTGAATTATGTATATAAATTATTAAAATTCAAGAAAAATGACAAAAGTTATTGAAGGTTTTTTTGTGCCAGGCACTGGGCTGGGAATATCAAGAGAAATCGGACATGGCTCCTTCCCATAAGTGCTTGCAAAAACAAAAAAGTGCAATAAAGCATTGCAAGTGTTGTGACAGAGATCTGTATACAGGATAGAGAAGTTGATTCTAACCAGGGGCAGCACAGCAGGCTAGGTGGTATTTGTGCTAAGTCTTAAAAGATAGGTAGCTATTTGCCAATCAACAAAGGAGAGAAAAACGATTCTAGGCAGCAAGAGCAGAACAAAGCCTTGCAAGCTCGAAATAGCTTAATATATTCCAGGAAATGCAAATAGTTGGTTGAAGCATAAGGTTCCAGGAAGAGTGTGTCCAGAGATGAACATGTGGATGGTGGCAGAGTTTGAAGGATTGCATACCATGTACTAAGATGTTAAGGTGTTATCCTATAGATAAACTAAAAAATTAAGTGGTTATATATATTCAATTGGGGGTCTTATGAATATTACTCTGGAAGCAAAAAGGAAGGCAGATTAAAGAGTGGTGCTAGCTAGATTGAAAGCTGAGAGACGAGTTAGAAGACTATTGCAGTCATTCAGATAAGATAAACCATGATTTTGTTATTTGGAGTAGAATGATATAGAGGAGAGATTTTTGAGAGCTGTTAAAACAATAGATCTGGACAGAAGGGCTTGAGGGTGCTGCATGAGAATGATGAAGAGTCTAAGATGAATCCTTGGATTCTGGCATGGGTGACTGGGTGGCTGGAGGTGACATTTGTCAAGATCGAGAATGCAAAGGAAGAGCATATTTGGGAGGGAAACATGAGTTCAGTTGGAGGCATGTTGAGTTTTCTATGGTCCGTTCTAGTGGAATATTTAAAGGGAGATAAAATACCCAATAATAAAATTCAGAAGAGAGATCTAGACTATATGTGTAGTTCAAAGTGATCCATGCATAGATAGCATCAAAGCCAAGGAATGCATGAGATTTCCCAAGGCAATCACACAGAGTAGCAAGGAGGGCATGTATTATGAAAGGGATAAGCAGAGAATGGGAAACCTTAAAAGAAGCTGAGAAATAAGAGGAGTGATGTCAGCAAGAGGACTAGCTAGAGGTTCCTTGGGCTCACCCCTAACAAGAAAGGACAAAGGTAATAACAATTAAGATTCAACTGGAGTGTCAAAGGGAGAGTGGTGGAGTGCTGCAGGGGAGTGGAGAGGTGCCTATGGGCATTTGGAAGCCCCGAAGGGCAGTGTAGAAAAGGGAGTGAGGCACCCTGACTCTACTGCTTCATCTCCTTTGCCTGGATTGGCCCAAAGTAAGGAGGCACTTCCCCTTGCAGGGAAAAGGTAAGCAGAAGAACCCCTCCAGCCTCCACTGTCACCACAAACACCTAAAGTCCTCACTACAGAAGAATCCTATAGCCCTTGTAAGCCCTAAGCCCAGCTTGGGGAATTGCTAGGAATTCACGCAGCTGCACTTCTCTAGATTAGGAGCACAGGGTGTGTACTCCCAACTCTCACCCACCCACTGTGAGCCAAGCTGCTACAGCACAGCACTATCTTGATACCAGAGCTACTTCTGGAGTGTGCCTACTCTAAGGCCAGGAGCTGCTGTACCTCCTGAGCCCTAGAGCTCCTTTTTCATTCCACCAAGCCCACCACATGGCTGACTGCAATGCTTCTACCCAAGCTGCATGAAACATAGGCAAAGGATTATCTGTGACTCTAGTCCTGTACAGCAGGAAAACCAACTCCCATCACTGGCACTACTAATCAGAGGAACAGTCTAGTGGACCTATCCAGGACAGTTCCACCCTTTAGCCAGCCAAACTGCCACATGCCCTCGGCCAAGTAGGAGAGGCCTTCATGCCACTGAGGAGCTGATATGCTCACACGTTGGCTAAGTGGTTGCATGTCTGTGTCCAGAGCCTGAGGAACAGCCTAGTGGGCCCACCCATGGTGGATGTGCCCCTAGCATCTCTGTTCCCATGCCTGGGGCCTGAGAAACCACCTGGTGAACATGTCCCTGGCAGATAGGCTCCAGGCCAACTGAGCAGCCTTGTGCCCTGCCCCTGGTCAGAGAAACAGCCCAGTGATAGCACCCTGGCAGACGTGTCCCTGAGCCTGCTAAGCATCTGCACACTTGTGCACCTAGCCAGAGTAACCTCACCATAGCCCCCAAACCAGCAAGCCAAACCCCAAGTTGTTAACCTACAATGTGCATGCACATAACCACAGCCTAAGAAACAGACCAGTGAGCCCACCCCACTCCTGGTAAAGCTTTGCCACCACTGCCCCCAAACTCTTGTAGTCTAGACCACTGAGATACTCACAAACATCACTAGCATGGATTACAGCTGAAGAAACTACATGGAAATTACACTATTGCATCCACCTAGAACCAAAGTCAATGCACTCTACCCAACCAACACCCTAAGATCCATATATAGGAATAAGTCTTTCCCTATGAAACCTACTCCATAAAATTTGAAGAGTCAACTGTTCCATCAAGTGCATAGAAATCAGCAGAAGAACACATCAAACATGGAAAATAAAGGCAACATGACACTTCCAAAAGAACACAGTGATTCTCCAATAATTGACAACAATCATAAGGAAATAGGCAAAATGTCATAAAACATTTCAAAATAATAATCTTAAGGAAAGTCAGTGAGATACAAGGAAGTACCGATAGGCAATTCAATGAATCAGAGAAACAATTTATAATTTAAATGAGAAATTTAATGAAGAGGTAGATATTAAAAACAAAATAAAATGGAACCCTTAGAGCTAAATACTTTAATGACTAAAATAAAAATACAATTGAGAGCTTCAACAAGAGTAGACCAAACAGAAAAAAAGCATTTCTAAACTTGAAGAGAAGTCTTGTGAAATAACTCAGGGAGAGAAAAAAGGGACAGAGAAAGAAAGGAAAAAAGAATAAAGCCCATGGGATTCATGGGACACCATTAAATGAATAAATATTTGCATTGTGGGAGTTCCAGAAGGAGGAGAGTAGGGAAACAGTGTAGAAAAATCAATGTAATACCATAATAGCTGAACACTTCTAAAATCTTTGAAGAGAGATGGAATATCCTGATTCAGGAAGCTCAAAGATCTCCCAAATATATTCACCCCAAACAGGTCCTCTCCAAGGCACATTATAACCAAATTGTCAAAAGCTGAAGACAAAGAAAGAATTCTAAAAGCAGCAAAAGAAAAACATCAAGTCACATACAAGAGAATCTGCATTAGACTAACAGCAGATTTCTTAACAGAAACCTTCCAGGCCAGGAGAGAGTGGAATGATACATTCAAACTACTGAACAAAAAACCTGCCAACCAAGAATACTATACTCGGCAAAGCTATTTCTTAAATGAAGAAGAAATAAGCTCTATCAGACAAGCAAAAACTGAAGGAATTTATGACCATGAGTTCAGCCTTACAAGAAATTCTTAAGGGAGACCTACATCTGGAAGCAAAAAAGATAATAACTATCATAATGAAAACAGGTGAAATTATAAAACTCATTGGTACACAACAGAATGAAGGACAAAAACCATATGACCATTTCAAAATATGCAGAGAAAGCATTTGATAAAATTCAAAATCTGTCCTGACATCTCTGTCAACATCTATTCATGACAAAAATTCTCAATAAATTAACTATAGAAGAAAAGTACCTCAACACAATAAAGGCCATGTACGCCAAACCCACAGCTAACATCACACTGAATGGGGAAAAGCTGACGGCTTTTCCTCTAAAAACTGGAAGAAGACAAAGATGCTCATTCTCACCACTCTTATTCAGCATAGCACTGAAAGTCCTAGCCAGAGCAATTACGCAAGCAAAAAATAATAATAGCAATAAAGGACATTCAAATTGGAAAGGAGGAAATCAAATTGTCTCTGTGTGCAGAGGATATGATATTATACATAGAAAAACCTAAAGTCTGCACAAAAAAAAACCTCTTAGAACTGATAAAGTTGCAGGATACAAAATCAAGACACAGCAAGTAGCATTTCTATATGCAACAGCAATCAATCTGAAAAGGAAATCAAGAAAGCATTTTCATTTACAATAGTCACCAAAAAAATCAAATACTTAGGAATAAATTTAACCAAGGAGGTGAAAGATCTCTACAAGGAAAACTATAAAATACTGATGAAAGAAATTAAAGAAGTCACACACAAAAAATGGAAAGACATCCCATGTTAATGGACTAGAAAAATTAGTATTTTTTAAATGACCATACTCCTCAAAGTAATCTACAGATACAATGCAATCCTGACCAAAATACCAATGACATTCTTCACAGAAAAAGAAAAAAATATCCTAAAATTTGTATGGAAACGCAAAAGACCCCAAATAGCAAAAGCAATCCTGAGCAAAAAGAACAAAGCTGGAGGCATCACACTACCCAATTTCAAAATATACTACAAAGCTATAGTAACCAAAACAGCATGGTACTAGCATAAAAACAGACACATAGACCAATGGAACCAAATAGAGACCTCAGAAACAAATCCACACTTTTACAGCCAATTGATTTTTGACAAAGGTGCCAAGAACACACACTAGGGAAAGGGTTTCTTCAATAAGTGATGCTGGAAAAACTGGATATCCATATGTAAAAGAATAAAACTAGATCCCCATCTCTCATCCTATAAAAAAATTAACTCAAAATGGATTAAAGACATAAATTTAAGACCCAAAACTATAAAACTACTAGAAGAAAACATAGAGAAAATGCTTCAGGACATTGGTCTGGGAAAAGATTTTATGAACAAAACCTCAAAAGCACAGGCAACAAAAGCAAAAATAAATAAATGGGATTGTATCAAACTAAAAAGCTTCTATGGAGCAAAGGGAACAATAGAGTAAAAAGACAACCTATATAATAGGAGAGAATATTTGGAAACTATTCAATTAACAGGGAATTAACATCCAGAATACACAAAGAATTCAAACATCTCAACAGCAAAAAAAAAAAAAAAAAAAAAAAAAAAAAAATTCAATTTAAAAATGGGCAAATGACATGAACAGACGTTTCCCAGAAGACATACAAATGTCCAATAAATATATGGAAAAAATGCTCAACATCACTAATCATGAGGGAAATGCAAATCTAAACCACAAGGGGATATCATCTCACCCCAGTTAGAATGGCTATCATTGGCCAGGTCAGGTGCGGTGGCTCATGCCTATAATCCCAACACTTTGGGAGGCTGAGGTGGATGGATCACATGAGGCCAGGAGTTTGAGTGGCCAACACTGTGAAACCCTGTCTCTACTAAAGATGCAAAAATTAGCCTGATGTGGTGGCACACGCCTGTAATCCCAGCTACTCAGGAGGCTGAGGCACTAGAATCACTTGAACCTGGGAGGCAGAGGTTGCAGTGAACAAGATCCTGCCACTGCACTCCAGCCTGGGTGACAGAGCAAGACTCTGTAACAGAACAAATGTTGGTAAGGATGCATAGAAAAGGGAATTCTGAGGAACTGTTGGTGAGAATGTAAACTAGTACAGTCATTATGTAGAACAGAATGGAGGCTCCTCCAAAAACTACAAATAGAACTACCATATGATCCAGCAATCCTACTACTTGGCATTTATCCAAAAAAAGGAAGTCAATATGTCAAAGAGATATCTTCACTCCATGTTTATTACAGCACTATTCGCATTAGCCATGTTACAGAATCAACCCAAGTGTTCAACAACTGATGAACAGATAAAGAAAATGCGGCATGTATACACAATGGAATACTATTCAACCATAAAAAAGACTGAAATCTTGTCATTTGCAGTAACATGGATGAGCCTGAAGGACATTATGTTAAGTGAAAGGTCAGGAACAGAAAGTTAAACACTGCATGTTCTTATTCATATGTAGAAGCTAAAAAAGTTGATCTCATGGAAGTAGAGTAAGGCAAAGTATCTAGAGTCTGGGATGGGTTGAGGGAAGAAAGGATGGGAAAGATTTGTTAGAGGATACAAAATTATAGCTAGATAGGAAGAATAAGTTCTAGTGTCTTATAGCACTGTAGGGTGACTATAGTTCACAATAATATAGTATATATTTTCAAATACCTAGAAGAGAGGATGTTGAATGTTCCCAACACAAATACATGATAAATATTTGAGATGATGAATATCCTAATTACCCTGATTGATCACTACACATTGTATGTATTGAAACATCACTATGTACTCCATAAATATGTACAATTATTATGTGTCTATTAAAAATCAGTTTAAAAAATTTTGAGGTGAGAGTACTGGTCAAAGAGGCAGAGATGAACCAGGGAGTGCAGTGTTATCAGAGAAGCCAAAGAAAAAGGGAGCTTTTAGGAAAGGAATGGTCACCACCATCAAATGCCACCTGAAGGTCAAACATGACAAGAAAGAGTCCATTGGAATTGCCCAGTGGAAGATCATTGGTGTTATGTCCCAGAGTGGTTGCTATGAGGTTGCAGCAGCAGTCTGATGACAGAAGGCCAAGGAATGAGTGAGCTGGCGGGGAGTGGAGATAGTGGGCAGGCAGTTTGGCTGTGAAGTGAAAAAGAGAGAAAGGGAGTGAGTGGGTAGGGAGAGATGTAGGATCAAAGTATTTGTTTTTAAAACATTGAAGAGACTTAAATTTTATACGTTGTTGAGGAAAAGCCAGTGGAGTGGAATAAGTTGAAACTATACGAGAGTAGCCTAGGGAATAAGTCTTAGTCATGAAGGAGACAGGAAGGGTAGAAATAGGAAGAGGACTCCTTTTCCTCTGGGAAGGCAGAAGGAAGCAGAGGGCAGGTACAGATATGGGTAATTTTGAAGGTTTGGAGGTAGAAGCTGAGGGAGTTCACAGCTGAAGACTAATTTCTCAATGAGGAAATAAGTGAAAGTTGGCATGACTGTTGCAAGGTATTGGAAAGGAAGCTAATTTGTGAATTGACAAGGGCACTGAAGGTTGGACTCCATATATCTGTCCTCTGTTTAGAAGAGTTTTGTGACTTTTCTGGATCAGGATTGAGCTGCCTATGTGTGGCATCCAGGAAAATAGATCACTGGATTGATCCGATGTTTGGATGAAATAGGAGGATGTGGTACAACAGCAAGGTGATGAGGACACTTGCAGATTTATTAACACAGTGAAGAAAAATGAGGAACTCCAGGAGGAACTGGGCTGGATGAAGAGAAGGTACAACCATGGTGATAGAACTGATGGGAGAGAGACAGAGATCAGAGGCAGAGGGGTCTCTGAGAGCATGATAAGCTGATGTATTGACAGAGCAGGCTGATATAAGGTTATGATCAAGAGTAGGATGCTCAAGTATAAGATTTAAAAGGGAAGAGGTTCTAGGCAATGCCAAGATCTAAACTATGGCCATGGGACTGGGAGAGTGAGGTGAAGGAGAGTGAAAGTCATGGTATCTAGGACAGGATAGTGCATGAGTCTTCCCATAAATGTTAAAGTCCCCAAGATGATGTGGGTAAAGAGGAGTATTGGCCGGGTGTAGTGGCTCATCCCTGTAATCCCAGCACTTTGGGAGGCCAAGGTGGGCGGATCACGAGGTCAAGAGATCGAGATCGTCCTGGCCAACATGATGAAACCCCATCTCTACTAAAAATACAAAAATTAGCTGGGCATGGTGGCACGTACCTGTAGTTCCAGCTACTCGGGAGGCTGAGGCAGGAAAATCGCTTGAACTCGGGAGGCGGAGGTTGCAGTGAGCCGAGATTGCACCACTGGACTCCTGCCTGGTGACAGAGTGAGACTCCGTCAAAAAAAAAAAAAAAAAAAAAAAGAGTATTGTGAGCAAGGTATCAAAGTCCTCAATAAATGGGGAAGGGAAGACAGGAAGGTCACAAGACATCAGCCATATGTATGACGAGTGTGGCCTGGACTTCAAAGGAAAGGCTTGTGCAAAAGAGTAGCAGAGTAATGGTCTGAAAAAAGCAACAGGGAGCAAGTAAGCTGCCAGCAACCGAGGGTTCAAAGATGTTTGAGGCATAAAGGAAAATGAGGTGCTCACTTGTAAAACAGGGTGGGAGATGTTCTTGGGGCTTGGCCAGGTTTCCAGCAGGAGTAGGAGGTGAAAGAGTTTAAAGATGATGGCACAATTGATCTGGATTATAACAAGGTACAGATTGGGAGGGAGGGAGGGTGCTGCTTCTGGGAAACTGGGGAGAAGGAAGCATGGCATGATCTGGGGACATGAGGATACTGTGAGGCCCACATCTTGGCTGGCAACTTAAGATGGCAGGGCTGAGGTACAGGTGGAGTTTGTTGGCGTCAGGCAACTAAATGTGGAGGCCTAGGAGTCTTAGATGCAAATAGAGTGTGATGAGTTTTGCTGATGCCTTGGAGGAGGAAGAACCAGAGACTCTATACACAGATCATGCCTGGAAAAGACTCCTGCCTGGGAGGCTGAAGAGCAATGTCTTAGGACATTTGCCACTTGGTGGAATTAGCAGTTGCTTATGATTAGTTGGAGGACAAAGATTTTGCCTGCGGATTTTCTTTAAAGGGCAAACATTATTCCAATAGGTCTCCGAATAGATATTTATTCAACTGAATTGAGATAAAGAGTTGAGCACATCAGTTACTTGTGGAATAATAGAACTTCAGAGCAAAAGGACCTATGGGAAGGAGTCCGCTCCTCATACGCATTTAGTGATCTCCATGCTCAGGCCCTTGTCTCTTGTCCCAGCTCATCCTGGCTCCCTCCTGCCACTGTCGCAAGGGTTGCCCTTCAGCAATCTCCTGTGAACATACTTCCCTAGAGATGTCTGGCTCTTTTGTACCTTTCTGCACATGCTATCTCTTTTTTTGGAAGGAATCTTCCCCACTTCTGTCTGGCTAACTCCTACTCATTTTTCAAGTGTCAGGCAAAGCCAAATGTTTCTTCCTCCTTAAGCTCTTTTTGGCTCTCCCAGGCCTACTTAGGGACTCCTTCTGCTACATTCCTACTATGCTGTCTCATACTTTCTTTAAAGCAATGATCTTATCCCAGTAGAATTCCTTTCCTGTCTCTTCACTAGACTGTAAACTCTTGAAGTTAAGAACTGAGCCTGTTCGCATTATAGCCTAGCTCCTAGAACAGTGACAAGAACGTTATAGGGTCTCAATTACTAGTTGAACCATGAATGAATGAATGAATGAATGAATATATAAATAAATAAAAAGGAACAAGCAAATGAACAAACAAGGGAATGAGTAGTGGAGAGACTTTGGGGTCAAACAGAGCCTGGGACTCCTATCTTTATTCTGTAATTCATTGTTTTATGACTTAGAGCAAATTATGCAATTTGTTATCTACACAAAGGTCATAATAATACATTCCTTAATTGGAAAAAAAAATCTATAAACTGCCTGCCCCAGAGATGGCACAGGACACATTGTAGCCATTGTGTTAATTCCAAAGTTCCCAGAGTCTGATAATGTGAAAGGAGTGTCTGGAGGGGGAAAATACTAGCTCTTTCTGGAGAGAACCACCTCATTCCTTACCTTTCCTCCCCGGATGCACCATCATCCTTCCAGCTCTGTTCATCTTTTATTCAGACACTTACTGTAAGTTGTCTCTCAGATTCTACCTTTTCCATTATTTCTGTCTTTACTACACTTATTTGGGTTTGGATTGTGTCAAAAAGTCTCCTAATGGCTTGCTTGATTCCGATCTCTCTACTGCGCAGTATATAACAGCCCTCTGCTCAATCACTTGCCATGGGTCCATGTTGCCTTTTTTTTTTTTTTTCTTTTTAGACATGGTCTCGATCTGTCACCCAGGCTGTAGTGCAATGGCACAATCTCAGCTCACTACAGCCTCTGCCTCCTGGGTTCAGGCAATTCTCCTGCCTCAGCCTCCCGAGTAGCTGGGATTACAGGTGTGCACCACACCTGGCTAATTTTTGTATTGTTAGTAGAGAGGGGGTTTCACCGCTGGTCAGGCTGGTCTCAAACTCCTGGCCTTAAGTGATCCATCCACCTCAGCCTCCCAAAATGCTGCGATTACAGGCGTGAGCCACCACGCCCTGCCCCTGTTGCCTTTTGATTAAAATCTAAATTATTTACCTTCATGGTCAAGGCTTTCTATGAATGAGCTCCACAGTAGCTGGTCAGTTTCCCCTTTCACTGCTCACTGTCCTACAACTGGTTATTCTGTTTCTTTCTCCACTTCTGTCATTGCTGATCTCTCTCATTAGAATATTCTTTCCACTCTTCTTAAGCAGTTGACATCTGATCCTTCTAAGCTTAGCTAAAAACTGGTCTTCTCCTTTAAACGTTCTTTGACTGTTCCCACTGTACATCATGGCCTTTCTTTCTTGCACTGATTCCCTTCTACACTTTTGAATTAAGTCTGGACTTAATTTCTACCACCTTATTTGTAGATTGCTACAGAATTTTTCTGGAGCTATTTTATGTCTTCATCTCATATTCAAACTTTCAAATACAAGGGCTGTATCCCTTGTTTCTGTTGTGTAACCCCAAACACCTGGCACACTGCTGGGCTTTGTATAAGTACTTAAGTGGATGCCTATTTCAGATTCTCGACCTTCTTATCCCAGGAGCAGCAGGGCATATATAATGTCCCTGTAGCAGACTGAATGATGGCCCCCAAAGCTATCAGGCCCTAACCCCCAGAGCCTGTAAACGTTACTTTGCATGGAAAAAAAGGTCTTTGCAGATGCAATACAGTTTAGGCTGTTGGGATGAGGAGATTATCCTGAATTATCTGGGTGGTCCCTAAATGCCGTTACTAGTGTCCTTATAAGAGAGAGGTGGAAGGAGCTTAGATACACACACGCAATAAGAGAAGACAATGTTATCACAGAGGCCAAGGTTGGAGTAATGGGGCCACAAGCCAAGGCATACTCTTTCTACTTAAGGCACAACTTTCCTCTAGAATCTTGGAGGGAGCTTGGCCCAGCTGACACATTGATCTCAGCCCAGTGAAACTGAGTTAATACTTCTGGCCTCCGGAACCATCAGTCAGTAAATCTGTGTTGTTTAAAGTCACCAAGTTTGTGGTACTTTGTTATACATGCCACAGGAAACTTAGATAATCATCATATTCATATTTATGGATTACATTGGAGAAATACTTAAATGGGATGATTTACCTGCAAAAGAGAAGTAAAAGATTGTGGAAAAAAATTAGACTCTCTTGAAAGGACTTAGGAAGAGATCCTCCTTCCTTCAGGTCGATCCCGGGTATTTGCAGTAGTGCCCTCACTTCAAATCTCTGGGGACTGCTGGAAGGACCCAGCGTCATAGGAGCAGGCACCCTACATGTGCTGTTTTACTTAATCCTCTTAATAACCTTTGAGTTAGATACTATTAGTTATGCTTACTTTACATACAAGGAAACCAAGGCTCAGAAAAAATAAGGGCTTGTCCCAAGCCGCACAGAACCTCATTTGCTGAAGGGGGCTCCAAACCCTGGTGTGTGAAGGTCTCTTTCTTCTACTGTATGTCTCTGCATCCAGCTCTTTTAAGCCTCAGCCACTTCCACTGTCTCAGTCAGTGATTAAACGAGTATGTTTTGCAGCCAGATAAACCCTCGACTCAAATCCCTGCTCCGCCACTTACTATTGCTAAAGATGCTTAACTTCTTTAAGCCTCAAGTTCCTCATTTATAAAATGGAGATGGGGGTGGTGGTGGTGGTGGTGGTGTAAATAGTGCTGTTCTGAAGTTGAAATGAGATAATGTATACAAAGCTCTTCCCACAGTGCCCAGCACACAGTGAAGTCTCAGTATAGCTTAACAATCACTTTTATTGCTGTGCTGTTTTTTAAATAGGTTCAGAAATTCTCTTATAATCTCAATCTGTTCAAATTCTGGTGATCCGATTCATACCACTTTATAAACCAGAATACCAAATTATTAGTTCACAGTAAGTGTGCCAAGCCAACCAGATACTATGTTACTCTCCGTACGTCTTCCCTTGGGACAGTGCCTCGGACACACTGAGAAATTCTCATTACCTACCTTGCATTATTATAGCTTCTGATGAGATGATTACTTCTCTCTTTCTAATGTCATTTGAGTTTCTTTTCATGGCATATCACATTTCCAAGTTAATTTTCTTTGAGCTATAGCAGTGAAATTCTCCTTAATTGAAACCTTCAATCAGAAAAGGATAACCCTTTTCTGACCTTGAGTCCAAGATCCTGGGCTCTGTCTTGCTTTGGGGACTGTAATCTCTCCCCCTGTTCATTGATGATACTGTTTATCCTTAAAGGAAAGAAAGGCAGGTTTTTATTTTGGGGGAAGATTAGGTATTATATAGAGTTCCAAAGAATTTCCTGCTGGAAATCTCAGCAGCAGAGGGCCAAGTGTGTTAGTCAAAGACCCTATTGATGGAAAGGGAATGGCAGCAAGTGTCCTCAGCTGCCCTTAGATGTCTTTCCTGAGATGTTTATCTGGGAGTAGGTCTTACATTTCTTACATTTACAAAGGAGGCTGAGGGACTGCTGTCTTAAGTATAGGAACCAGCGGGAGCTCCCTCCGAGAGCAGCCCTGAAAAGATGTGAAATTCCTTTGTGTCCAATGGCAAGACCTGAGTGGGTAATCACAGAATGCTCCTAAATCAAACCTGGATCCTGGCCCCAGAGTTAGTCAAACATATTCTCTGCTGTCCTTGTCTCTGTCCATTCCTCTCTTTTCCTTTTTTCTTTTTCTCCTACTCTTCCTTGTATTTTCTTTTCTTGTGTGTGTGTGTACCTCCACAGATACTCTAATTAAAGCAACAATTTGGATAAAGCATTTAATTTGGAATTAAATGAGCTTTTATTGTAACTCCTTTTAAAATTATATAAAAATCCTGAAAGGCTAACATAGGAGTATCAGGAAAGAGCAAATCTCAAATATCTTATTTGATAAAGTAAGCTCTAAATATGGTTTTAGAGTTATAGTCTCCCCAGAATCAAGCTTCAAATCTTAGCCTCCCATTCAGGTGCTTGTGTGTATGTCTAGCCGGACTGTTCATTTTCTCCTACATTAGGAAATAGAGTGTGTTATATTTAGGGGTCTCATTTGCTCACATTCCTAATGTGCCCTCTTGTCCAGTCTTCATTTTGGATGATTGAGCTTTTCTCCTGGGTGATGGACTGGGTGGTTTTAGTAATATCGTGAGTCATCACCCCAAGCCTTGACATTGGCTGTAATGAAATTTCTAAGGCATTAAGCACGACAACCCAAAGAAATATCATACTGTAATGAAGGTTTGGTTTTCTGGCTACACTGAAAATCACTTTTCCTCCTCTTAGAAGAAAACATGGGCAAAAATCTTCTTGTAGACATTGAACTGAACAATGATTTCTTGGATATGATATAAAAAATAAAGGCAACATAAGCCAAAATAGACAACTGGGATGGCTTAAAACTAAAAAGCATCTCCACAACAAAGGAAGCAGTTGACAAGATGAGAGGGCAACCTAGAGAATGGCAGAAAATATTCACAGACCATATAGCTGATAAGGAATTAATATCACAAATATATAAGGAACTCCTAAAACTCAGTAGCAAGAAGAAACCTGATTTTAAAATGGAGAAAAGTCCAAAGATGACATATGAATGGCCAATATGTATATGAAAAGGTGCTTGATATTACTAATCATAAGGGAAATGCAAATTAAAACCACAACAAGGTAACAACCCACAAACATTAGGATGGCTATGATGTAAAAAACAAAGGACAACAAGAGGTAGCGAGGATGTAGAGAAAAGGGAATCCTTGTACACTGTTGGTGCACTGTTGATGGAAATGTAAATTGGTACAGCCACTATAGAAATTAACTTGGAGCTTCTGCAAAAGCTTAAAAATAGAGGACTCTAGATGAAGGCAGACCAAGATGCTGGAATAGAAGCCTAGTGATCATCCCCTCTGCACAGGAACACCAAATTAAACAACCATCCATGCAAAAAAGCACCTTCATGAGAACCAGAAATCAGGTGAGTGATCACAGTACGTGGTTTCAACACTGAAGAGGTCAGGAAAGACAATCTTGAATTGCCTACACCAACCTTCTTCTGTTTCCTGGCAGCCCATGGATGATGCAGAGAGAGAGTTTGTGTTTTTGAGAGAGAGAGACAGAGAGCACAGTGATTACAGGGCTTTGCATTGGAAATCGGTGCTGCCCAGTCACAGTGCAAAGCAACACTGGGCAGAACCCAGCTGATGTCCATGGAGGGAGCATTTAGACCAGTCCTAGCCAGAGGGGAATTGTCCATCCCAGCAGTCAGAAAATGAGTTCAGCAAGCCCCATCACTATGGACTAAAGTGCTCTGGGGTCCTAAATAAACTTGAAAGGCAGAATAGGCCACAAGGACTGCAACTCCTGGACAAGTCCTTGTACTGTGCTGGGCTCAGAGCCAGTGGACTAGAGATGCATATGACCTAGAGAGGCGCCAGCTCTGCTGGCCAAGAGAGTGCTTACATCACCCCTCCCCCAGTTCCAGGCAGTGCAGCTCACAGCTGCAGGAGAGACTCTTTCCCTCTGCTTGAGGAAAGGAGAAGGGCGAGTAAAGGAGGATTTGTCTTGCAACTTGGATGCCAACGTAGCCACAGTAGAATAGGGCACTGGGCAGAGTCCTGAGGCCCCTATTCTAGATCATACCTACAGGACATCTCTAGACTCACCCTGGGTCAGAAGAGAACCTGCTGGCTTGAAGGGAAGGACCCAGTCATGTCAGGATTCATTATCTGCTGACCAAAGGCTCCTTGGGCCCTGAATAATCAGCAGTGGTAACCAAGCAGTATTCACCATGGACCTTGGGTGACATTCAGAGCCATGTTGGCTTCAGGTGTGACCCAGCACGTTCCTAGCTGTGGTGGCTATGGGGAGAGACTCCTTCTGTTTGACGAAAGGAAAGGAAAGCATAAAGGGGACTTTATCTTGCAGCTTGGGTACCAGTTTGGCCACAGTGGGGTACAGCACCAAGCAGGCTACTAGGGTCCCCATTTCTAGGCCTTGGCTCCTGGATGGCCATTCTGGATCTGCCCTAGGCTAGAGGGGAGATCACTTATCTGAAAGGAGAGATCGAGGCATGACAACATTCACCACAAGGTGACTGAAGGACCCTTGGGCCTTGAGTGAACATCGGTGGTAGCCAGGCAGTTCTTGCTGTGGGCCTGGGGCAGTGGTGGCCACAGAGAGAGAATCCTCTGCTTGAGAAAAGGGGAAGAAAGAGTAGGAGGAACTTTATCTTGGAGCTTGGGTGCCAGCTCAGCCACAGTAGAATACAGCAGCAGGTAGATTCCTAAGTTTCCTGACTCCAGGCAGGCCCTGGATCTTGAATATCATCTGTGGACCCATCTGGGGCTGGGAGGAGCTTGCCATCCTGAAGGGAAGGACATAAGCCTGGCTGAGCTTACCACCTACTGACTGTAGAGACCTTTCACCTTGAGTGAGCATAGGTGGTAGCCAGGAAGTGGTCACTGTGGGCCTTGGGCAAGACCCAGTACTGTGCTGGCTTCAGGTCTGACTCAGTGCAGTCCCATTGCTGATGGCCACAGAGATGCTTGTGTCACCCCTTCCCCAGATCCAGGCAGCTCAGTACAAGGACAGAGAACCCATCTGAGAGAAAGTAAGGGAAGAGAACAAGAGTCTCTGCCTGGTAATCTAGACAATTCTCACACATCTCACCAAAGACCACCAACGTGGTGCCTCTGTGAGTCTGCAAGAGCCACAGAATTATTGGGCTTAGGTTTCCCCCTAATGCAGACATAGCTGCATTGACCAAAGACATATCAAAACACCCAAGTCCCTTCAAATACTTGGAAAGTCTTCCCTAGAAAGACAGGTTCAAACAAGCCCAGACTGTAAAGACTACAATAAATACCTAACTCTTCAAAGCCCAGACACTGACAAATATCCACAAGCATCAAGGCCATCCAGGAACACATGATGTCACCAAATGAACTAAATGAGGCACAGTGATCAGTCCCAAAGAGAGTGCAATGTGGGACCTTTCAGACAGAAATTTCAAAATAGCTGTTTTGAGAAGGATCAATAAAATCCAAGATAATATGGAGAAAGAATTCAGAATCCTATCAGATAAAGTTAACAAAGAAATTAAAATAATTTAAAACAAGCAGAAATTCTAGAGCTGATAAATGTAAATGACATATTGAGGAATGCATCAGAGTCTCTTAATAGCAGAACTGATCAAACAGAAGAGCTTGAAGACAGGCTATTTGAAAATACATGGTCAGAGGCAACAAAAGAATAAAGAATAAAAAAGAATGAAGCATGCCTACAAGATCTAGAAAATAGCATCAAAAGGGCAAATTTAAGAGTTATTGGCCTTAAAGACGAGGCAGAGAGAGAAACAGGGATAGCAAATTTATTCAAAGGGATAATAACAGAGAACTTCCCAAACCTAGAGAAAGATATCTATATTCAAATAGAAGAGAGTTACAGAGCACCAAGCAGATTTAACTCAAATAATATTACTTCAAGACATTTCATAATCAAAATCCCAAAGATTAAAGATAAAGAAAGAATCTAAAAGTAGCAAGGGAAAAGAAACAAAAAACATATAAAGGAGCTCCAATGCATCTTGAAGCAGACTTCTCAGTGGAGTGTCTCAGAGTGGCATGACATATTTAAAGTGCTGAAGGAATAAAACTTTTTTTATCCTAGAATAGTATATCCAGCAAAAATATTCTTCAAACATGAAGGAGAAATAAATACTTTTCCAGACAAACTAAAGCTGAGTGATTTCATCAACACCAGGCTTGTCCTACAAGAAATGCTAAATGGAGTTCTTCGATGTGAAAGAAAAGAACATTAATGAGCAATAAGAAATCGTCTGAAGGTTCAAAACTCAATGATAATATTAAATACACAGAAAAAATACAAAATATTATAACACCATAATGGTGGTGTGTAAACTATTCATATACTGAGTAGTCGAAAAGATGAACCTTTCAAAAATAATAACTACAACAACTTTTCAAGACATAAATAGCATAATAAAATATAAATAGAAATAAAAAGTTAAAAAGTAGAGGGGTGAGTTAAAGTGTCGTTTTTATTAGTTCTATCTTTACTTATTTGTTTGTTTATGCAGTCAGCATTAAGTCTTCCTTAACTTAAAGTAACAGGTTATATTATTTGCAATCTTCATGGCAACCTCAAATTTAAAAGCATACAACAGATAC
The DNA here is from genome assembly GCF_028858775.2 of Pan troglodytes. Taxonomy (NCBI): domain Eukaryota; kingdom Metazoa; phylum Chordata; class Mammalia; order Primates; family Hominidae; genus Pan; species Pan troglodytes. The sequence goes on from NC_072412.2 coordinate 25,617,617, forward strand.
ACAAAAAATAAAAAGCAAGAAATTAGAACACACTACCAGAGGAAATAACCTTCACTAAAAGGAAGACAAGAAGGAAGGAAAAAAGGAAAAGGAGTCCACAAAACAACCAGAAAACAAATAACGAAATAGCAGGAATAAGTCCTTACTTATCAATAATGACATTGAATGTAAATGGACTAAATTCTGTAAACAAAAGACATAGAGTGAGCAGCTGAATGGATTTTTTCAAAAGACCCATTGATCTATGGACTACAAGAAACACACTTCCCCTATAAAGACACACATAGACTGAAAATAAGGGACAGAAAAAGATATTTCATGCAAATGGAAAACAAAAAAGTAGAAGTAGCTATACTTATACCAGACAAAATCAATTTCAAGACAAAAATAATAAAAAGAGACAAAGAAGGACTTATTCCTGCTATATGATGATAAATAGGTAAATGCAGCAAGAGGATATAACAATTGTAAATATATATGCACCCAACACTGAAGCACTCAGATATATAAAGCAAATAGTTTTAGAGCTAAAGAGAGAGCTAGACCCCAATACAATAATAACTGGAGACTTCAGCACCCTACTTTCAGCATTGGACAAATTATCCAGACAGAAAATCAACAAATCAAAAAAAAAATTTGCTACACCAAATGGACCTAATAGATATTTACAGAACGTTTCATCCAGCAGCTGCAGAATACACATTCTTCTCCTCAGCACATAGATTATTCTCAAGGATAGACCATACAACAATCTTAAAAGCTTGAAATTATATCAAGTATCTTCTCTGAAAACAATGGTAGACCTAGAAATCAATAAGAGGAGGAATTTTGGAAAGTATACAAACACATGGAAATTAAACAATATGCTCCTGAATGACCAGTGGGTCAATGAAGAAATTAAGAAGAAAAGTAAAAAATATGTTGAAGCACCATGGCACACGCGTACCTACATAGCAAACCTGCACGTTCTGCACATGTATCCTGGAACTTAAAGTAAAATAAAGTAAAATAAAAATTTCTTGAAGCAAAGGAAAATGGAAACACAATATACCAAAACCTATGGGATACAGTGAAAGCAGTACAAAGAGAAAAGTTTATAGTAATAAATGCCTACATAAAAAAGTAAAAAAATACTTTAAATTAGCAACCTAATGATACATCTTAAAGGACTAGAAAAGCAAAATTAGTAGAAGAAAAAAAAAACAAAAAGACCAGAGCACAAAGGAAAATAGATCATTGTACTGAAATGACACATGTACTCATATGTTCATCCCTGTGCTATTCACAGTAGCTAAGACATAGAATAAGCCTAGGTGCCCATCACTGGTGGAATGGATAAAGAAAATGTGGTACATATATACCATGGAATACTATGCAGCCATAAAAATGAATTAAATTATATTTTACAGCAACATGAATGGAGCTGGAGGGCATAATCCTAAACAAATTAATGCAGGAGCAGAAAATCAAATACTGCATGTTCTCACTTATAAGTGACAGCAAAACACTGAGTCTCACGAACAAAATGAAAGTTAGTTTTTTAAAAAGATAAACAAAATTGACAAACCTTTAGCCAAACTATGAAGAAAAGGGAGAAGAGACAAATAGTCAGGGATGAAAAAGGAGACTTTACAGCCAATACTGCAGAAATTCAAAGGCTTATTAGAGGCTACTATGAGCAACTATGTCAATGAATTGGAAAACCTAGAAGAAATGGATAAATTTCTAGACATGTACAACCTACCAAGATTGAACAGTGAAGAAATCCAAAACCTAAACAGACCAATAACAAGTAATGAGATTTGAAGCCATTCAAATCTCCCAGTGAAGACAAGCTCAGGACTTCATGGCTTCACTGATGAATTTTTCCAAACATTTAAAGAAGAACTAATACCAATCCTACCCAAACTATTCTGAGAAATAGAGGAGGAGGGAATACTTCCAAACTCATTCTATGAGGCCAGTATTACCCTGATACCAAAACCAGACAAGACATATCAAAAAAACAAAACCACAGGCCATTATTCCTGATGAACAGTTATGCAAAAACCCTCAACAAAATATTAGCAAACCAAATTCAACAACACATTAAAAAGATCATTCATGACCAAATGGGATTTATCCCAGGGATACATAGATGGTTCGACATATGCATATCAATTAATGTGAGACATTATATTAACAGAATGAAGGACAAAAACCATAAGATCATTTCAATTGATACTGAAAAATCATTTGATAAAATTCAACATCCCTTCATGATAAAAAAAAAACTCTTGAAAAACTAAGCATAAAAGGAACATACCTCAACACAATAAAAGTCACATATGAAAGACACATATACACAATGGAATATACACAATGGTATATATAGCTAGCATCAAATTGAATGGGGAAAAACTGAAAGCCTTTCCTCTAAGATCTGTAAAAAGACAAGGATGCCCACTTTTATTCCTGTTATCTAACATAGTACTGGAAGTCCTAGCTAGAACAATCAAACAAGAGAAAGATATAAAGGGCATCCAAACTGAAAAGGAAGAAATCAAATTATCCTTATTTGCAGATTATATGATCTTCTATTTGGGAAAACCTAAAGACTCCACCAAAAAACTACTAGAACTGATAAGCACATTCAGTAAAGTTGCAGGATACAAAATCAGCATACAAAAATCAGTAGCATTTTCACATGTCAACAGTGAATGATCTGAAAAAGAAATCGAGAAAGTAATCCCATTTAAATTGCCACAAATAAAATAAAATACATAAGAATTAACTTAACCAAAGGAGTGAACGGTCTCTACAATGAACACTATAAAACACTGATGCAAGAAATTGAAGAAGACACAAAAGAAGACACAAAAGATATTCCATGTTCATTTCCATGTTCATGGATTGGAAGAAACAATATTGTTTAAATGTCTGTATTACTAGAAGCAATCTACAGATTCAATGCAGTCTCTGTTGAAATACCAATGGCATGATTCACAGAAATGGAAAAAATAATCCTAAAATGTATGTGGAACCACAAGAGACCCAGAATACCCAAGGACATTCTGAAAAAAAAAAGAAGAAAACTGGAGAAATCACATTACTTTACTTCAAATTATACTTCAGAGTGTAACCAAAACAGCATGGTACTGGCATAAAAACAGACACATAGACCAATGGAACAAAATAGAGAACCGAGAAATAAATCCATACATCTACAATGCACTCATTTTTGACAAAGGTGCTAAGAACATGCATTAGAGACGGAATAATCTCTTCAATAAATGGTGCTGTGAGAACTGAATATCCATATGCAGAAGAATGAAACTAGACCCCTGTCTCTCACCATATACAAAAATTAAACCAAAATGGATTAAAGACTTAAATCTAAGATCTCAAACTGTGAAACTACTGCAAGGAAACATTGGAAAAACTTTCCAGGACATTGGACTAGGCAAAGATTTCTTGAATAATACCTTGGAAGCACAGGCAACCAAAGCAAAAATGGACAAATGAGATCACATAAAGTTAAAAAGCTTCTGAACAGCAAAGGAAACAGTCAACATAGTGAAGAGACAACCCACAGAATGGGAGAAAATATTTGCAAACTACGCATCTGACAAGAGATTAATAATCAGAATATATAAGGAATTCAAACAACTCTATAAGAAAAAGTCTAATAATCCAATCAAAAAATGGGTAAAAGATTTGAATAAACATTTCCAAAAGAAGACATACAAATGGCATGAAAAGCTGCTCAACATCATTGATCATGAGAGAAATGCAAATCAAAACTACAATGAGTTACCATCTTACCCCACTTGAAATGGCTTATATCCAAAAGCCAGGCAACAACAAACGCTGGTGAGGATGTGGAGAAAAGAGAACCCTTGTACACTGTAGTGAGAATGTAAATTAGTACAACCACTAGGGAGAACAGTTTGGAGGTTCCTCAAAAATTAAAAATAGAACTACCATATGATCCAACAATCTTGAAGTATATGCTAAGTACATACCCCAAAGAAAGGAAAGAGCATACCCCAAAAAAGGAAATCACTATATCAAAGAGATATCTGTGCTCCCATGTTTATTGCTGCACTATTCACAATAGCCAAGATTTGGAAGCAACTGAAGTGTCTATCAACAGATGAATGGATAAAGAAAATGTGGTATATACACAATGGAATACCATTTAGCCATAAAAAGAATGAGATCTTGTTATTTGTAACAACATGGGTGGACTGGAGGACATGGTATTAAATGAAAGAAGCCAGGCACAGAAAGACAAACTCCACAGGTTCTCATTTATTTGTGGGAGCCGAAAATTAAAACAATCGAGCTCATGGAGATAGAGAGTAGAATGATAGTTACCAGAGGGTGGGAAGGGTAGAGGAGGGAAGGGGTGGGGAGTGAGATGGTTAATAGATACAACATATAGTTTGAATAAAATCTAGTATTTTGATAGCACAATAGCATGACTAGAGTCAACAATAATTTAGTTTACATTTAAAAATAACCAAAAGAGTATAATTGGATTATATGTAACACAAAGAAAGGATAAATGCTTGAGGTGATAGATACTCCAATTACCTTGATGTCATTATTATGCATTGTATGCCTGTATCAAAATATCCCATATACCCCGTAAATATGTACACCTACTATGCATCAACAGAATTAAAAATTTAAAATAGGATTACCATTCGATCTAGCAGTCCCACTTCTTGATCTATATCTAAAGGATATAAAATCAAAATGTTGAAGAGCCATCTGCATTCCCATGTTCATTGCAGCACTATTCACAATAGCCAAGATATGGAATCAATGTAAACGTCCATTGACAGATGAATGGATAAAGAAAATGTGGTGTATGTATATACACAGACACTCACAAACACAATGGAATATTATTCGGCCTTTAAAAAGAAAGGCCTGCCATTCGGGACAACATGGATGAGCCTGGAAGACCTGATGCTAAGTGAAATCAGCCAGATATAGAAAGACAAATACTGCATGATCTCATTTATATGTGGAATCTAAATCGACAAACACATAGGAGCAGAGAGTAGAATGGTGGTTGTCAGGGGCTGGGAGGAGAGAGGAATGGGAGGTGTTGGTCAAAGGATAAAAAGTTTCAGTTATGCAAAATAAATAAGATATGGAGATCTACTTTATGGGGTCTATGATTAGCAATACTGTGTTGTATACTTAACATTTTTTGAAGAGGGTAGATCTCATATTAGGTGCTCTTACCAAAAAAGTTGAAAAAAGAAAAACAAAGAGGATGGGAGGAAACTTTTTTCGTTGAGGGATATGTTTATGGTATCCATAGTGATGAAGGTTTGATGGTTTCATGGTGTATAATTATCTCCAAACACAGCAAGTTGTATACATTGAATATCTACAGCTTTTTGTATGCCAATCATACCTCAATAAAGTGGTTAAAAATTTATTTTTTTTCACGCAAAATTTTCATTAGTTCTGACCTGATTTCTTTCTATTGCTAAGATGTGCAGTTGTTGTTCAATTGAGTCAAGTGGGTTAGGAGGTTTAATAACTCCATCACACGAGTACATGCAATGATGCTTTCCACATCCTACCCTCACAATCACTCGTGCTCCCCAACCTCAGTATCCCCACCTGGCACAGTGACACCTGGGACTTTCTAAACCTTGGAACTGTTTCCCTTCCCCTCTCCCAACCTCATCCACCTTTCAGTCCCTCTCTGTCCATGGTATTCATCCACCCAGCCTAGAAACAGTGGTGTGCTGGTAAGTGTGTAACAACTGGCAGGGCATGGGTTGGGGCGGGGAGGGGGGCGGGTGGCTGCTTTGTAGCATTTGCCAATTTCTGCAGTGTAAACACTCCAATCATGGGACTATTTCAAGCCAGTTTAACAAGTAGCTCACAGAATTCCTGGAAATTTCATAATCAGTTTTCCCAAAGGTAGGAAGCTTCTAGCACATCACTGACTGAAACCTTCTCTTTACTTAGCACTTGCTTGAGTTATCTTTCCCTTCTTTGTTGTGCAACTTCTTTAAGAGCAATCTACAATCATTGCTTATACTTCCTAACCTTGCAATCTCCCCTGAGACATTTACAATCTGGTTTTGACCTCTTTAAGGTCATTAGTAATCTTGTCACTGTTATTATAAAAAGAATCCATGCAAAACCCCAAAGCAAAAACAAATCTTTCATGGACAAAAATGAATAAGAATGTAAGTCTTGAATTGCAGAACTACACCCTTGCTTCTCCTTTTCTCTAACCTGTCTGCACTGTTGGTCCCTAAGCCACCTCTTCCTTCTGCCAGGAGCTCCTCCTTCTTTGGCTTTCACAACACTGTGTTCTCCAGTCTTCCTGGCTCTCTCATTACAGCTTCCTTGTCCCCTCCTCTCCCACTTCCTCCTCCACCCCCATGATGTCCGTGTCCCAGAGCTCTGTCCTCAGCCCTCTCACTTCTCTTCTTCATCTCTCCATTGACCTTGATGACTCACAAGCCTTTCTGCCTGGGATCTCTCCTCTAAGCTCCAGTTAGATTCTCAGTTGCCTGCAGGCAATTTCTTCTCAGAAGTCTGAGTAACCCAGAATAGAATCTGCCAGCATGACCTTCATTATCATCTTTGTCAACTGTATTTTCCCTGTTTCTATCTATGGGGGCCACCATCCTTCCCGTCACTAAGGCTACACGTAGCAAAGAACTCTCTATACTCTCACCCGCACATCCTGCTTGGTGCCTCTCCCAGCTACCTTTTGTTCCATCTTCATCACCATAGTGTATACCATCATTACCTACTGTCCCACTTTCTGGACTCTAGAATTGCTCAGAATTCTTCAATAGACAAGAAACCAGCTATAAGATGTGTATTTATAAAGTATCGCTTGACTGTTCTCATCTTCCTGCTGAAACCACTTTGCTTACACTTGAAGTTCCACCTTAGCCTGGCATGATCTCTCATCACCTCCCAGCATTACCTGTCACTCCACATCTCCTGTTTCTACATATCCAGATTTGCTCATATTCAAAGCCAAGTTCAAGTGCCACCTCTTCTGTGAACTCTTTCCTGAGCCCCCGCCCCCGCTCCGCTGTAAATAATTGCACCTCCATTCTTTAAACTCTCAGAACGCTGATGTGTATTGTGACACATCAGCTTCTTCCTTGCATCACAGTCATCTGTGCAAGAAAGGAGGGGAATGAACATTTATTAGGTCTATTATTGCACTAGGACTTTTTATTAGCAACTTCAGTGTTTACATGACCCAATGAGGTGCATAATATTACCCCTTATAACAGAAGAGGAAATGTTGGCACAGAGTGGCACCATAAAATTGGATTCTGATGGTAGCCTGTCTGACTCCACAGCTGTGCTCTTACCTCTCCAATGTGTGCGTGTGTGTGCGCGCGCGCATGCGCACGCCTTAGCTTCCCTCTGGATGGTAACCTCCTTGAGAGTAAGAATCTTGTTTTTCATCTTCCCACACCTCAAATTCTCAGTGCAGGGCTTGGCACATGGCTGGCACTCAGTGAGCACTGTGGACTGAATGAAGGATGGATTGACGGATGGACCTGCCCCTGATTCCATTTCCCAGGTGCGCTGAGGATTGCAGCTGTGCATTCCAGAGTTACGCTGGCTGTAAATATCTCATTGCCCATTCATATTTTGATGTTTTTTCCTGCTCTCTGTGTCCTACTTCTGTGTTTCTCTTAGATTGGCAAGCTTTGGGGAGGCAGAGATTAAATCTGTGGTATGCTTTTGTCCAGATCCTGAGCCTAACAATCAGCAAATGATTTCTGGTGATGAGAACAAGTTGTTTTTCAGGATGATTTTGTGCTGCTTTTTGGACCAATTCTGCTTGCATTTTCTTCACCTCATTTTAAAAGATAGAAACTTCAAGTAGAGTTGACTTTGGCATTACCCATTATGAAAATTATTTATTGTGGAGACCCATATGCTATTTTGACCAATTCCACACTCCCCTGCCCCCCAGCTAGTTGCCAGTGCCCTTGTTCTGTGTGGGCACAAGGCTTCCCTGCAAGCCACACTCTGGTCTGGACTCCCTCCTCTCAAAGTTGAATTGTCCTCTGCCTCTGCTAGACCTGCTTAACTAATCTTATAAATGAACCGGGACTAGACAACTGTTCATGGAATTCCTTAGTCCTTCCAGTTGATCCATAGCTTTACAGAGTAATTTAATTGAAAAAAAAAAAAAAGTAAGTAGTAGTGGGAACTCAGGCACCATAGTCCCCTGTTGGGGAAGATATTTTAGGGGCAGGGACTTTTCTGAGGATCTTCCTGTTGTACCGTGTGGGTGGCCGAAGGCAGCAACAGGATGGCTGGCTCGGTCCACACCCATCTCCCCACATCCCTGACACTCCCCACTTAATGTGCCATAAGAAGTGCCACACTCTCATTGCTCATCCTGTTAACCATCTGATATGCAATATGACTCACAGGCAGGACTGATAAAACTGGTGACAAATATAAACCTAATTTCCCTGAAGAGAAAGGGTGATATACCCTGTGTGGGGCTAGGCACTGCCCTGGGCTAAGGGAGTGGCTGTCAAAGCCAGCCAAGGAGCCTCAAAGACAAGCTGGGCCAGGGATTCTACTCTTCTGACTCCTCGTCTATTAGTGATGCCTTTGACAGAACGTCATACTGATCCATCCCATGACACACCACACCTTTGGTGGAAGCAGGGAGAGAAGAGAATGTAATCTTGTCTGCTGACAAGGATGCCCCTGGGACCACAGAGCCCTTGGCAGGGTGTTCACTGTCCTGCAGATGGTGGACCGGCAGGACCCTACACGTGTTTTTGCTTTTTCACAAACACCAGAGAGTCTCTGACTCACTTGGTGTGTTCCTTTGATATTAGAAAATCCTTGTTTGGCCTCCAAATTCATGCACAAATCCTCCCAAGGCCCTGGATTTATCATGGATGGATTTCACGGACATCAATGGTTCTAAGCAGCTGCTGTGGTATTTCAGACCTCTGAATGTACATTCATTCCCGCGAAGTGCTCCAGGGACATCTAAGCTCTTGGATGCTTCCTCCTCTGTCTGTCCTCTTTGTGTCCCAACTTGTAGGTTATTGCAGCTATTGCTGCAACTGCTTTGCGCTCGTTCAGTAAAAGGCTGTCCCTTTTAATCCAGCACTAATAAAATGTGTTCTAGTTTATTTGCGTACGTTTATTTGTATCTCATCAGTGTAGCATGAGATGAAATGTAACATTTGAAACTAAAATTGCTCTACTGTGACTATGGCTAATGCTAATTATTATTAGCCACTTTCTGGATGTGGGAAACATTTCCTTTGCCTCAAGATGATATATTGAAAGAGAGAGTGTGCACCCATGATAGAAGGGTTAGGAATTGCCAGATAAATGTCAGGCATTGCAGATAGACAGGTGGGTAGACAGATAATATATGTATACACACACTTACATACATTATATTATATTATATATGTACATAATATATTACATTATATTATGTACATATATATTATATATGTACATAATATATTACATTATATTATGTACATATATAATATATATGTACACATTATAATTTTAAATATGTAAGATATTTACATATTACATCTATAAATATGGAGAGATGCTAATCTCAAGTACTCAATAATGGGAATTCAAAACCTTTTCTGAGAAGAAAACCGAGCCCAAACACTGAGAGAGAGCAGAACAGGCTGAGTTCCCAAAGGAAATTAAGTCTGGTCTCCTGCACAATCACAGTCCTTTAGTCATGTGCTGGCTTCTAGCCTAACACCATGGGTTCACCTCGGACCTCACCAGGTCACAAAGGAAGACAGATGCTCACAGCTGTTCCCAGGCATCTGCAGAGGCAGGCAATGGCCCACGGTGCGTCACAAGGCAAGACCATGCCAGTGCCCCCAGGGAATTCACCCTGAAATGCTCTGGGAACTCAGCTTTAGAAAGAACTGGCTTGTGCATTTGACCTTCCAGCTGGAGCAGGAAGTAGTCCCTAGCAGCAACTGCATCCCAGAATCTGAGGAACAGTGCGATCCTGACTTGGTGTTGAGGAATGAGGAGCTTTGAAACTTAGCCTTTTAAACTCTGTAATATTTTGAACAGTTTCTCGACCCTTAGACTCATCATAATGAAAAGCACAAATGTGATCTTCACAGTGGATCTGAGATGCCAGTCTCAGGACCAACTGCATCCGATAATCTGGTAACCTTGCTAAGCATATAGATTCCTACCCTCCATTCTGAATTCTCACATAAATAGGTGTATTAGTCTGTTTTCATGCTGCTGATAAAGATATATCTGGGACTGGGCAATTTATAAAAGAAAGAGGTTTATCCCAGCACTTTGGGAGGCCGAGGGGGGGGACCACGAGGTCAGGAGATCGAGACCATCCTGGCTAACACAGTGAAACCCCATCTCTACTAAAAATACAAAAAATTATCCGGGAGTGGTGGCGGGCGCCTGTAGTCCCAGCTACTCAGGAGGCTGACGTGGGAGAATGGCGAGAACCCACAGGAGGCAGAGCTTGCAGTAAGCCGAGATCCCACCACTGCACTCCAGCATGGGTGACAGAGTGAGACTCTGTCTCAAAAAAAAAAAAAAAAGAAAAGAAAAGAAAAGAAAGAAAGAGGTTTAATGGACTTACAGTTCCACGTGGTTGGGGAGGCCTCACAATCATAATGGAAGGCAAGGAGGAGCAAGTCATTTCTTACATGGATGGCAGGAGGCAAAGAGAGAGAGCTTGTGCAAGGAAACTCCTGTTTTTAAAACTATTAGATCTCATGAGACTTCTTCACTATCATGAGAACAGCATGGAAAAGACCTGCCCCCATGATTCAATTATCTCCCACCAGGTACCTCCCACAAATTATGAGAGAGTTACAAGATGAGATTAGGGTGCGGACACGGAGCCAAACCATATCAGGAGGTCTGGAGTGGGCCCAGACCAGTGGATGTTAAACAAGCTGATGTAACATCCAGATTTGGGGACACTGTCCTGGTCCAACTCCCTACAAGCATAGAATCCCTTCCACAATATTCCTGAGCCAAGGAGTCTTAACATTAATTGTTTCTCTTACTGCGCTGAAAATTGCCACAAAGCAATGTTTACCCATCTGCCCTGGTTTACCCACTGGCACAATAGATCCAAGCCCTCTGGATTTGAGAGGTTAGGAGGACAGCCCAGGGCAGGGGAATCAGTGTGTTTGTGCATGCATGTGTGTGCATGTACGTTTCATGCATGCTCACATGTGTTGAGGCACTGGCTGGAGCAAGTATGAAGCAGAAGGGAAATGGACATTTAGAGATCAAATGAAAGCTGACATATTTCGTCCAGTAGCCATCAAGAACCAAGGGAAGCAGAGATTGGGGCAGATGGAAAAGGGCAGATGTGCAGAAACAGAGCACTCCTAATGCATGGCCAACTTGTCCAAGGGACTCCATCAGTGTTGTGACTGATGAAGGAGGCACAGAGCCGCATCCTCAGAGATGGGGGACTGGAAGGGAGGGGCAAGAAGCCAGCATCAGGCACCAGTTGATATCAGGGTAATTTTGAAATACCCAAGAGACTTGAGCAAAAGGAAGCCAACCAGTCGTTCTTATAGAAGGAAGAAAGGGAGTTGCTGACCACAGTGCCAGAGTATGGCATGAGACCCTTACCATAGAGCTATGAAAACTTTCTAGATCTAGTTTGTGGGGCAAAGGCTGTCATCAGCACAGGCTCCTCAGTTCTGGGGAGGAGCAAGGGACTGGCAGAGAGACAGATCTCATTTGATGCTTCTCCCGTGCTGCCAGATGGAGCCGGACGGCCCCCGATAGTTGGGGCTTCAATTGCTTCACCATTTTCGTGGTCTCTGGACTTTTTGCCACCCAGGTGGAGTGCTTTCAGTTTGTAAAGACTCCAGAAGTAGTCTAATCAGTGCAGAATAGAGTGGGACTAACACAGGACGAATACCTTCTTTGTTCTGGCCATCACACTATTATAGCAGCCCTAAGATGGCTCCTTCACCTTTTAGCAGTCCTTTCACAAGATTGGGTTATGTTGAACTTGCAGACATCTAAATCCTCTAGAACCCTTTCCAGAACTTCTCCAAAAATCATATCAGAATGTAAGTGATGACTTTACACTTTTCCTTAACAAATGTTATCTTTTAATGTTGACATACCTTTTCCAGGTTTCAGAGTTTTTCCTGCATCCTGATGCATGGCCAATGTATTAGCTATCCTCATAAGTTGACATCACTGGCAAATTTGATCAACATGACTTTGATATCTTCATCTAAGTCTTGAAAAGGGTTTGCACAACATAGAACTGATATAAAACTTCATGGTGAGGGAGTAGAGACTTTCTTCCATCTTGATGTTGAATAATTAATGTTCTTCAACCAGCTACAAAGTCACCTGGTTGTCTCGCCACATAGCACTTTCTAAATGACTCAATTACAGCATTTATCAAAGTGTATCATAACTTTTTTATATAGCTGTCTCACTCACCAGGCTGAGGTTCTCTAAGGCAAGAGCCATGTTTTATTCATATTTGTGATTCCAATGTCTAGCCAAACACAGTCGGCGTGCAGCAAGTTTGTGACGTATGTGATACATTTCCGCAACTTGGCTACAGTGGCAAATATCTAGAAGACTGAAATCTTCTTGCCAAAATTAAGGTACTCTCTTTTATGCTGCATTTTAGTCTATCAAGAAATGTTATGAGGTGTGAGGTCAATTGAATACAAGTTAACTTCCCGGAATCATTCATTCCTTTCCTTATGCATGAACCATCATATTAATATTTGATAATACACCATGGTTTGGTTAAACTAACCTGGACTTTTGTAAGGACTCAAGGTCACTTTCATTGCTCCGTGGTTTTTGGTATCCTCCTTCTTCTCTGCTCCTTCTCCCTTTGAATATCCACAGTACTTTTGCCTCAAACCATTCCCTGGGATTTCTCATGGACCCCCTTGCCATGCCCCTGTGCCTCCAGCAAGCCTCTTGGCTGCACAGGAGGTCCTGCATGGACCCGCCTGTCTGAACTGATGGAGAGCTCCCAGGCTGCTCCCTGTTTCCTGTTTCCTCCTCCTTCTTGAACCACACCTTCCAGTTATCCAGGACTCAAGATCGGCCTCTCTGGCCAGGGCTGGAAGAGGGTGAGAGGTTTGCCTGGGGAGCCCCAGGCTGCCTCATGGCTGGCCTGGGTCAAGACAAGGAGACACTGCAAGTGGCCTGCAGGGCACTGCTATTCACGACCCTCCAGGGACTCTAGAATGATGGCTGTGGGGAAGAGGCCTTTCCCAAATCATGGAGATTGGCTTTCCTGCTAACCCTCAAAGAAAGGGCAAAAGGGGGCTTGATGGGATTGTGAAAAACCGAAGAATGTGGCTTGTTTTCCCCCATGAGCGTGTCAGAACTAATTCATACCATTACTGAGGTCTTGCTCCACTTCCGATTTTAGAGTCATTTTCACTGAGAGAGAAGACAAATGGAGCAGACCAGGACTGGGTGGTTCTGTTTTCACAAAGGTCTCTCCATCATCAGGCCACCTGCCCAACACAGCTTCCCTGCTTCTGCTTCTGGGCTGCATGCTTCCTGAATCTAGCCTGAAAATTTGCATGACTCTGACCGTATGTCCTCAGCTAGATGTCACTGCTTCCATTGTATGCATTCATTCAACACACAGTTATTGAGTACCTGCTGTGTACCGGACACTGGGTTGACTGGGGGTACAGCACTGAACAATATGGAAAACACAAACCCTGGCCCCTGGAGTGGATACCCTACCAGGAAACAGACAGCAAACAAGATAAATAAGTCAAATAACTTCTGCCTTGGAGGGGGAGAACTGCTGTGCAGGGGAACAGAGCGGAGAAGGGGATCAGGTGCTGGAGAGCGAGGGACAGGGGAGTGGAGATGTTAAATTATGTGGTCTGGGAAGGTCCCGCTGAGAGGCATCTGAGTCATCTCAAAGGCCAGGGAAGTGAGGGGCCAGGCCATGGAGGTGCCTGGGAGTTGTGTCCCAGACAGAGGGAACCATCAGCTTGAGGTACAGCCTACCTGCTTGTTTAAAAAAGCCAGAGCAACCACAACAGGGAATTGGAACATGTCCAGTTAAAATCTGGATTCCCCAGAGAACCGGCTAGTTTCTCTTTTTCTGTCTCAGAATAGACAGTTCTGGACACTGCTGCAGCATGGCTTTCAGGAGCCATGGGAATAAGTGGCCAGGGCTCTTTGTCCTACCCTAGGTGGCCCCAGATGGCCACGCTTTCTGAGTACTTGGTATGAGGCCATGAGCTGTCAGTTAGTTCATGTATTATACACATTATTACTGAGCACCCATTATACAGCCATGAACGAAGCATTTACACTCTTGCCTTCTTGGGCTTGGGGATGCCACGAACACAAGCACTTGTTTTGACTGAGGACATGAGCCACCAAGAGGCACACAGAGAGACCCAGGGTGCTTCTAGCGGGAAATGATGCCCAAGCACACCCTGAAGAATGGACAGGGAGCTTTCTAGGCAGCATGCCCAGGGTATCCGAGATCCGCACATATTCGAGACACTCCTGGGATGGTTCTGGATGCCCACAGAGGGGTGAGGGTATGGGGTTGCCAGGAGGGATGCAGGGGAAGGATAGCAGGGAGGTGAGAGGGGTGAGGTCGGCAGGGGCCCGGCATGCCGGGTCGCGTCTGTGAGTCATGCAGGACTACATTCTAAATCGGGTGGAGGTCACTGGGCAGTTTGAGCCAGGAAGTGACGTGGTCCCAAGTGCTTTCCCTGGGGACTTGAAGAGAACACATTGGAGAGAGCACAGCAGGAAGCAGCAGGAGCCACAGGAAAGCAGGGTGGGCGACCACAGCTGCTGTCCATGGGATGGAGACCAGTGGGCCAACTCAAGACGAGGAGCTGGCTGGTGGCCTCTGGGGTGGATGTGCTGTCTAGTGTGAGGAGAGGCCAGATCACTCAGCAGCTGACATGGAAACAGTGGGTGGTGGTGCACTCTGATAATGATGCATGGACATGTCTCCTCCAAGCCCTCTGCTCCAGCTCAGGCTTCCTAGAAGCAGAGCCTGAGATGAGGATTTGGATGCCCATGATTGATTGAGGTCATGTTCTCAGGAGAAAGGCCAAGCAGAGGAAACCTCAGCAAGGGTGCATCTCAGCTGGAGGCGGGCAGCACCTGGAGCTGGGGAGCATGAATTGCATCCAGAGTTGGCTCCCTTTGGAGCCAGGCAGCCGAGCTTTTGTGGCCTGTGTAAGTCAGTCCCTGGCTGCGGGCTTCCCTGGGGTGGGGATGGGGCTGCTTTTATCCTTTGGGCAAATTGGATTTTGTTCTGCCAAGGACAATTCTCCTGAGAAGGGGGCACTTCTGAATGTTTAACAGCCAATATTCCAAGGTGCAAGGGGACAAGGGACAGGTGCACAGGCCCCCATAGAAGGGGGCTGAGAGAGGCATCCATTTTGCTCACAGGATCTTCTTACCTTCTATTGGCCAGGAAAGCAGATGCATTAGTGAGGGTTCTTTGGAGAAATAGAAGAAATAGGAGATACATGTGTGAGAGAGAGATTTATTATGAGAGATTGGCTCATGTGATCACAATCTGCCATCTGCAAGCTGGAGACCCAGGAAAGCTATGGTGTCATCTAGTCTGAGCTAAAGGCCTGAGAACCAGGGGAGCCAATGGTGTGAACCCCAGTTTGAGAACAAAGAAGATGAGATGAGATGTCCCAGCTCGGGCAGTCAGGCAGAAAAGCAGGAGTGATTTCCCCCTTCCTCCACCTTTTCTTTGACTCAGGCGCTCAATGGATTGGGCGACGCCCACTGATATGGTTTGGCTGTGTCCCCACCCAAATCTCACCTTGAATTGTAGCTCCCATAATTCCCACATGGTGTGGGAGGAACCTGGTGGGAGGTGATTGAATCATGGGGGTGGGTTTTTCCTGTGCTGTTCTCATGACAGTGAATAAGTCTCATGAGATCTGATGGTTTTATAAATGGGAGTTCCTCTGCATATGCTATCTTGCCTGCTGCCATGTAAGACGTCCCTTTGCTCTTCCTTTGCCTTCCACCATGATTATGAGGCCTCCTTAACCATGTGGAACTGTGAGTCCATTAAATCTCTTTTCTTCATAAATTACCCCATCTTGGGTATGTCTTTTTTAGCAACATGAGAACAGGCTAACACACCCACCCACATTGGAGAGGACAATCTGCTCTACTGAGTCCACCAAGTCAACTGCCAATCCCATCCAGAAACACACTCTTTCACAGACACACAGAAATAATGTTTCACAAGATATCTGTGCAACCCCTGGCCCAGTCAAGTTGATACGTAAAATTAACTATCACACCAGGTAACCAAACTGACTTGGAGGGTGTACCAGAGAAGAGCAAATTGCTCTGACAGCCTGATTCACTTGTCAGTGAGTAATTTTTTTATTTTAACTTTAAAATGTATTTTATTTTTTCCAGCTCCATTGACATAAAATTGGCAAATAAAAATTGTATGTTTTTAAGGTGTACAATATGATGATTTCATATGTGTCTACAGTGAGAAATAATTACCGACTGGGCATGATGGTTAACGCCTGTAATCCCATCACTTTGGGAGGCCAAGGCACACAAATCACTTGACGTCAGGAGTTTGAGACCAGAATGACCAACACGATGAAACCCTGTCTCCACTAAAAAATACAAAAAATTAGCCAGGCATGGTGGTGGGTCCCTGTATTCCCAGCTACAAGGAAGGCTAAGGCAGGAGAATCACTTGAATCTGGGAGGTGGAGGTTGCTGTAAGCCAAGATCGAGCCACTGTATGCCAGCTTGGGCAGCAGAGTGAGACTCCATCTCAAAAAAATAAATAAATAAATAGACAAATAATTACCACAATCAAATTAATTAACACATTCATCAACTCACAAAGTTACTTCAAAAAAAAAAAAAAAAAGCACACACACACACAGAAAATCTGTCTCTCTGCTTCCCATCTAGCTCTTACTTGTATTCTACATTGTTGAGGTTACTGAAAAAAAGTGAGTTCTGGATACCATGGGGTGTTGTTTGGGCCCCAAATAGATTATTCTAGTTTTCCTGCAGAGAGTGATTGGAGGGAGTCAGGGCCACATCAGTGCAGACTGCAGAAGTGGCCTTCTCATTGCAGCCTATGAAACCACCCTCAGGAGATCAGGGGTATCCCCTGCACAGCCCTGCACAGAGGCCTCGGATGTTCTGAACTCACCACTAAAAAAATGCACACCAATATTGCTCTTGATTACTTCCTGGTGTTCCCATTGTTTCTGGCTGAAGGGCAGTGTGGCTGGCAGGGCAGATGGTGATCACACAGATCCCTGCAGGAGACCCGTGCCTGCTAGGCTTCCTACCCATGGATGTCCACCTTGTGACCATAACCTCACCCCTAGCTGGAATGTGGCTCTCTCACAACATTGCTGGGATGCATCCAGGTTGCTGTGTGAATATTCAGGGGCTGTACTGTCAAAACCAAATCCCTTGGATTGCTGCAAAAATAAACAAGATCTACAGGGACAAGTCCCTGTTTGGATGGCCCCTAAGACAAAGGGACAAAGGGTCTGGAAAAGACGGTGTCCTGTTGTGTGCCTGTTGCCAGGAGAACGTGCCCCTCCCTCATTCAAGGAGGCTCTGCTCACACAGGGAGGTAGGAGAGGGAATGAAGGGTCTTGGGGAAAGAAGGGCTTTGGAATCAGGAAGACGAGATTCAAATCCAGGCTTCTGATCCAGCAATCGCTCTACTGGATGTACAGTAGACCCAAAGCAAAGGAAAGTCAGTTTGTCAAAAAGCTGTCTGCACTTCCATGCTCATTGCAGCGGCATTCACCACAGCCGTGATAGGAAATCAACCTAAGTGTCCATCTGCAGATGCATGGATAAATAAAAGGTCGTGTATAAACACAATGGAATACTATTTAGTTTTTTGTTTTTTGTTTTTTTTAAGACAGAGTTTTGCTGTCTTAAACAAATAATCTATTTGTTGCCCAGGCTGGAGTGCAATGACACAATCCCAGCTCACTGCAGCCTCTGCTTCCTGGGTTCAAGTAATTCTCCTGCCTCAGCCTCCTGAGTAGCTGGGATTACAGGTGTGCACCACCACACCTGGCTAATTTTGCATTTTTAGTAGAGACGGGGTTTCACCATGTTGGTCAGGCTGGTCTCGAACTCCTGACCTCAAGTGATCCACCTGCCTCAGCCTCCCAAAATGCTGGGATTACAGGTGTGAGCCACGATGCTCAGTTATTTAGTCTATAAAAAAAAGGAAATCCTGCCATTTGTGACAACATAGATGAACCCGGAGGACATCATGCTAAGAGAAATAAGCCAGGAACAGAAACAAATACCACATAATCTCACTCATATGTGGAATTTTAAAAAGTGGAATTCATAAAATGAGAGAGTAGAGCAGTGGTTACCAGAGGCAGTGGGTCAAGGGCTTGAGAGATGTTGGTCAAAGGGTACAATGTTTCAGTTCAACTTTGGAGGAATAAGTTCAAGAGACCTATTGTACAGCACGGTGACTAGAGCTAATAGCAATGTATTGAATCACTGAGAGTAGATTTTGTGTTCTCACAATAAAAAATTAAAATGCATGTTCATTAGCTCTCTTTAGTCATTTCATGACGTATACATATTTCAAAACAACATGTTGTACACACTAAATATATACAATTTTTTACTCGTCAATTAAAAAGATTAAAACAGCAACAACAAATAGAGGCTCGGGCACCCACTAGCCAGCCCATGCCACAGGGCACCATTTTCATCTCTCAGGGTTATCACTGGTGTTGGACGAGAGAACACGGTCCAGTGCTGAGCCCCGCAGCTGCCACCTGGCCAGTATCCATGAAATGGTAGCAGCGAATGGCAGAAGGGAAGCCAGCTTTCTGCCAACAGCATTACGCTGTTTGCAAATTTACTGAGTCCTTGCTCACATTTGGTGCCTGGAGCTTGGTAAACACGGGGACTCTACTTCTTTCAAAGGGATTGCTGCTTCCCTGAATGGCTCTTCCCTTGACATTCAGTCCAATTATTGCCTTTTTGGTTTACCTGCAGTGATCCCATGTTACACAAGAGCTCAGCCTGGTAAACACCTTTCTTCTTTGTAACTATGGTTTCTTTTGCGTGCTCTTTTCATAAGCCAATGTGGGAGATATTTTTTTAAAGAAACCAAACTCTAGTAATACATAATCATTGTAGAAAAATTAGGTAATATTGATAGGCAACAAACAGAAATAGAATTAAAATAATTCCCAATCTTTCTACCCAGAGACAATCACTGTAACATAGATTCTAGACTTTTCCCTAGGTAAAAATATGTGTCATCTATCCTTTTTAAACAAATTTAATTCATATATACGAATGGTTCTATTTATTTTATTTTATTTTTATCTCTTTTTTTTGAACTTTTATTTTAGATTCAGGGGGTACATATGCCAGTTTGTCACCTGGGTATATCATGTGAGGCTGAGGTTTGGGATATAAATGTTCCATCACCCAGGTACTCAGCTTAGTACCCAACAGTTAGCTTTTGAACCCTTGCTCCCCTCCTTCCCTCCCCTAAAAGTAGGTATATATCCAAAAGAAAACACATAGTTCTACCAAAAAGACACGTGTATATGCATGTTCATCACAGTACAACAGCAAAGACATGGAATCAACATAGGTGCCCATCAATGGTGGATTGGATAAAGAAAATGTGGTACATATACACCATGGAATACTACCCAGCCATAAAAAAGAAAGAAATCATGTCCTATGCAGCAACATGGAAGCAGTTGGAGGACATTACCCTCAGAGAATTAACCCAGGAACAGAACACCAAATACTGTATGTTTTTACTTTTAAATGGGGGCTAAACACTGGGTACTGCTGGACATAAAGATGGCAACAAATGGCTCTTTAAACTGCTTTTTCAGCTCAAACATGCTAAACATTATTCCAAATAAGTAAAGACAGAATGATCATCCACAGAATCATTTAAAATGGCTGTTTAATATTCTTTTACATAGATATAATACATTTTACCAACTATCTAGGAAGCTAGGATTCTTTTTGCGGCCATAAGCAACATTGCGGTGAATAATCCCACGCATGTATGTTTGTGCGCATGCCCCTTGTTTCCTAGGAGCAAACTGCTAGAAGCGGAATTATATGAAGAGTATGTACCTTTTGAAGGCTCTTGATACATATTACCAAATTGTTCCACAAATGTACTGATCTCGGGTCCCTCTAATCTGAGAATCGGCATCATTTCCTTCACACCGAAGTTGGCACCGGTTACAATTCTTTTTCTTTTGTTTTCCAACCCACTATATGAAAAAAATACATTCTTATTATTTTCTTCCATGTTTGATTACTAATTAGAGTTTTCATTTTTGGCATTTCTTGGCCATCTTTCTTTTCTTTTCTTTTTCTTTTTTCTTTTTCATTTTTTTGAGACAAGGTCTCACTCTGTTGCCCAGGCTGAAACGCAGTGGCACAATCATGGCTTACTGCAGCCTTGACCTCCTGGGATCAAGTGATCCTCCTGCCTCAGCCTCCCAAGTAGCTGGGACTACAGGCATGTGCCATCATGCCTGGCTAATTTTTTACATTTGGAGAGTAAAAAAATTATTTAACTTTTTTTTTTTTACTTTTTGTTGCCCAGCTGGTCTCAAACTCTTGGCTTCAAGTGATCCTCCCACCTTGGCCTCCCAAAGTGCTGGGATTCCAGGCATAAGTCGCTGTGTCCAGCCTGTATTTCTTATTTTATTGAATGCTTCTTTATTACTACACTTAGCCGTTTTCCCATTAGGGTATTTCTCATTCTTCATTGATCTGTATGAGCATTCTATATCGTAAGCTCTGCAAACCTCCATCGAGGGAATAGTCCCTTGCATGTGGGTGAGAAATCACTGTGTGGATGCTCCAGTGGAGGTGCTGCTGAAGTCAGATTAACTCAACGGGGCCTTTAAGGAAGAGAGGTCACTCACCCAGTGGAGGGTGGGGCACAGGAGCTCCTGGTGTTTATTGTCCAAGCTGGTATTAACCAAGAGGCTTGAGCTTCGGGGGACAGAAGACACGATGTTTGGCCTTGGCCTAATGCTGGGTCCCGATGATGTGAGGTGGGAAGTACTGACCTGAGTCGGCTACGCAGTGGCCCTGGGACCAGTAGCATCAGCACCACTCAGAAACCTGTTCAGCAATGCAGATCCTCAGGCCACAGCACAGGAAACTTGTGAGCACACTTTTTTTTATCATCATGGTAAAATATACATAACATGACTAGGCACAGTGGCTCATGCCTGTAATCCCAGCACTTTGGGAGGCCGAGGCGGGCCGATCACCTGAGATCAGGAGTTCAAGATCAGCCTGGCCAACATGGTGAAACCCTGTTTCTACTAAAAATACAAAATTAGCCGGGCATGGTGGCGCATTCCTGTACTCAGCTACTTGGGAACCTGAGGCATGAGAATTGCTTCAACTTAGGAGGTGGAGGTGGCAGTGAGCCGAGATTGCACCAGCCTGGGCAGTAAGAATGAAACTCTGTCTCAAAAAATATATATATATATATACAAGTATATAAATACACATGTATACATGTATATATGCATATATTCATATACACACGTATATATGCATATATTCATATACACACATATATATGCATATATTCATATACACACGTATATATGCATATATTCATATACACACGTATATATGCATATATTCATATACACACGTATATATGCATATATTCATATACACACGTATATATGCATATATTCATATACACACATGTATATATGTATATATTCATATACACACATGTATATATGTATATATTCATATACACACGTATATATGTATATATTCATATACACACGTATATATGTATATATTCATATACACACGTATATATGTATATATTCATATACACACGTATATATGTATATATTCATATACACACGTATATATGTATATATTCATATACACACATGCATATGTATATATTTATATACACACATGCATATGTATATATTTATATACATACATGTATATGTTTATATTTATATACATACATGTATATGTGTATATATACATACATGTATATGTACATATACACATACATGTATATGTACATATACATACACGTGTATATGTACATATTTATATACATACGTGTATATGTACATATTTATATACATACGTGTATATGTATATATTTATATACATACGTGTATATGTATATATTTATATACATACGTGTATATGTATATATTTATATACATACGTGTATATGTATATATTTATATACATACGTGTATATGTATATATTTATATACATACGTGTATATGTATATATTTATATACATACGTGTATATGTATATATTTATATACATACGTGTATATGTATATATTTATATACATACGTGTATATGTATATATTTATATACATACGTGTATATGTATATATTTATATATACGTGTATATATTTATATATATGTATATATTTATATATATACATGTATATATGTATATATTTATATATACGTGTATATATGTATATATTTATATATACGTGTATATATGTATATATTTTATATATACGTGTATATATGTATATAGTTATATATACGTGTATATATGTATACGTATATATTGATATATACATGTATATATGTATACGTATATATTGATATATACATGTATATATGTATACGTATATATTGATATATACATGTATATATGCATACGTATATATTTATATATACATGTATATATGTATACGTATATATTTATATATACATGTATATATGTATACGTACATATTTATATACACGTATATATGTATAATATACATATATACGTATATATGTATAATATACATATATACGTATATATGTATAATATACATATATACGTATATATGTATAATATACATATATACGTATATATGTATAATATACATATATACGTATATATGTATAATATACATATATACGTATTATATACATATATACAGGTGTATATAATACATGTGTACATATATACGTATTATATACATATATAATATACGTATTATATACATATATAATATACGTATTATATACATATATAATATACGTATTATATACATATATAATATACGTATTATATACATATATAATATACGTATTATATACATATATAATATACGTATTATATACATATATAATATACGTATTATATACATATATAATATACGTATTATATACATATATAATATACGTATTATATACATATATAATATACGTATTATATACATATATAATATACGTATTATATACATATATAATATACGTATTATATACATATATAATATACGTATTATATACATATAATATACGTATTATACATATACGTATTATACATATATAATATACGTATTATATACATATAATATACGTCTTATATACATATAATATACGTCTTATATACATATAATATACGTCTTATATACATATAATATACGTCTTATATACATATATAATATACGTCTTATATACATATATAATATACGTCTTATATACATATATAATATACGTATTATATACATATATAATATACGTATTATATACATATATAATATACGTATTATATACATATATAATATACGTATTATATACATATATAATATACGTATTATATACATATATAATATACGTATTATATACATATATAATATACGTATTATATACATATAATATACGTATTATATACATATAATATACGTATTATATACATATAATATACGTATTATATACATATAATATACGTATTATATACATATAATATACGTATTATATACATATAATATACGTATTATATACGTAGTATATACGTATTATATACGTATTATATACATATATTATATACGTATTATATACATATATTATATACGTAGTATATACATATATGTATATATGTAGTATATTCATATATGTATATATGTAGTATATTCATATATGTATATATGTAGTATATTCATATATGCATATATGTAGTATATTCATATATGCATATATGTAGTATATATTCATATATGCATATATGTAGTATATATTCATATATGCATACATGTATACATGTATAAATATATACATGTATACATGTGTACAAATATATACATGTATACATGTGTACAAATATATACATGTATACATGTGTACAAATATATACATGTATACAGGTATATATGTATATACATGTACACATGTGTACACATATATACATGTATATATGTGTATATATACATGTATATATGTATATCTATGTGTATAGATATACATGTTTATATATCTATGTGTATATATATACATGTATATATGTGTATAAATACACACATGTATATATATATGTGTGTGTGTATATATATGTGTGTGTATATATATATATCTTCCTATCTTACCCATTTTTAAGTGTTCATTTCAGTGGCATTAAGTACATTCACACTGTTGTGCAACCATCACCACCATCAATCCACAGAATTCTTTTCATCCTCCAGACTGAAATTCTGAATCCATGAAACAGCAATCCTCCACTCTCCCTAACCCCTCCAGCTCCTGACAACCGTCATTCTACTTTCTGTTGCTATGGATTTGCCTACTTAATTCCATCATCTTAGCAGAATTGAACAAAAGTTGTCTTTTGCATCTGGTTATTTCACTTAGCACAGTATCTTCAAGGTTAGTGTGTGTCAGAATTTCCTTCCCAGCTACTCAGGAGGCTAAGGTGGAGGATCGCCTGAGCCTTGGAAGTTGAGATTGCAGTGAGCCGTGATCTCACCACTGCCCTCCAGCCTGGGTGACAAAGTAAGGCCCTGTCTCACACACATACACACAAAAAAAGGCAGAAGAAGAAGAAGGAGGAGAAGGAGAAGAAGAAGAAGAAGGAGGAGGAGGAGGAGGAGGGGGAGGAGGAGGAGGAATTATTTCCTATAATATTCCATTGTATGCATCTACCACATTTTGTCTTTTTGTTCATCTGTTCATGGCACACACTACAATTTGGCATGCAATGTGCACAGGATTTGTCAGGAATGTGGTTAAAATGCAAATTTTAATCAATTGTTCTGAGATGGAGTCTGAGACTCTACAGGATACCTCTGGGCCACTTGCCCTGCAAGTCAGGCCAATTCTTCATCATTGCGTCAAATTCCACTCATAAAAATAAGCCACAGTACCAAGGGTTGATTTCAGTAAGCAAGTCCCACAAACTTTCTGGGAAGCTTTAAGAAAATGAAAATGCTCTCTTCTCACCTTTGCAGCTGCTGTACCCTCCTCCTACCTCTGCTGACTGCAGCAGGTCAGAGTGGGTCTGAGGGCCTCTCTGGCATGGCTGGCCTGCCCCACTGGCCCAGTTCCCGACTCTCTGAAGGCTGCTCACCTGCTTCCCCATGCCTCTGGCACTGTTTCTATCTGTCACATATATTCGACTTCTCTTACTCAAAATGAGCACCCTGAGGCTAAAAGCCTGTATTCTGCATTCATTCATTCAACAAATATTTATTGAGTGTGACTGTGTGTGAAGCACTGTTCTTTCTAGGCACAGGGGATACAGCAGAGAACAAAAGAGGCAAAAATCCCTGCTTTTGTGAGCTTTCATGCTGGTGGAGACATCGATCATATGATAAATGAGCAAATATTAGCTAGAGATACATTTAAGCACGAAGAATAAAGCAGGGAGACAGCAATGAATTTGGGTGATGTTGACACTTTACAGTGGTAAGCCAGGGCCGGCTTCACTGAGGAGGTGACGGTAGGGTGAAGACAAGAGGGAAGGGAGGCAGCCAGCTTTGCAGGAATCCAGAGGCTCACTCCAGCTGGAGAGAACGGCACAGGCAGAGGTCCTGAGACAGCGGGCTGCCTGGGCATGCAAGGCACAGCAAGGAGGCAGCGTGTGGCAGATGGAGTGAGAGAGACAGAGAAGGGAAGAGGAAGACAAAAAGGCAGCAGGCTGGGTCAAGAAGGATGCTTAGACCAGCAGTGTCCAGTGGAAAAAGAATGGGAGGTTGGGCGCGGTAGCTCACGCCAGTAATCCCAGCACTTTGGGAGGCTGAGGTGGGCAGACTGCCTGAGCTCAGGAGTTCGAGATCAGCCTGGGCAACATGGTGAAACCCCATTCTTACTAAAACACAAAAAAATTAGCTGGGTGTGGTGGTAGGCGCCTGTAGTCCAAGCTACTCAGGAGGCTGAGGCAGGAGAATGGCTTTAACCCAGGAGGCGAAGGTTGCAGTGAGCCAAAATCGCACCATTGTACTCCAGCCTGGGCAACAGAGCAAGACTCTGTGAAAAAAAAAAAAAAAAAAAAAGAATGGGAGCCACATGAGTCATTTTCAATTTTCTAGTAGCTGTACTAAAAAAAACCCAAACAAGGAAACAATGTGTTTTACTTAACCCAATGTATCTGCAATATTATTATTTCAACATGTAGTTGATAATAAAAACTAATGGATGAGCTTGTTTGCATTCTTCTTTCTTTTGTGTTAAGTCTTCAAAACCCAGTGTGTATTTGACACTCACAGCACATCTCGGTTTTGACCAGCCACATTTCAAATGCTCAATAACCATATGTGACCAGTGGCTCCGGGAGTGGGCAGCAGAGCCTAGACCGCATGAAGACCTTGGCTTTCCCTCTGAGGATGTTTTAGAATGTAGGTTTTATTATTATTCAGATATGGCAAGGCCAACAGATCAGGAGCAGACTGCCATTGAAAAGTGAGCTGGGAGCGCTCCACACCGTAGGGGCCCCCTGGGGAAGCAAGGGGTGGGGGGGGGGGCGGGGGATGGGGGACGGGGGGAGGGAGTGGAGGGAAACATGGGCGGGAGCGTTGATTCTGATTTTCATGGGAAAGAACAGGCAAGGCAGGGTAAGCAGGTTTAGGATTGGCTGGTCTGAGTAATTTCTGCAGGCCCTGGGCATGGGATGGTCCCTACTTGTCTGGTACCTGGCCCTGGGGTGATTAGGGCAAGGGGACAGGGGCCAGGAGCATAGTGGGGTAGCGGGGTGTGAGCTCTGGCTTAATTGCTTTGCATATGAAAGGTGCTTGCACTCAGTCATTTGCTCTCTCTAGGACCTGGCTAAATGGGGAGAGGCAGCCTCTCTAAGGTCAGCAGAGCCTCAAGAGCCTCAAGAGGCCAAAGCATCAGAAACCCATGGTTAATGGAGAGGGTTCAGGAGCTGCAGGGCTGGGCTTAGGAGGGCTGGGCTCAGGAGGGCTGGGCTCAGGAGGGCTGGGCTCAGGAAGGCCGTGATCCCGCTGCTGTGTCTGCCGGGCTCTGGCTTCTCCTGGAAGAGAGGTGGGATGGGGCAAGGGGGCAAGGATGGGAATAAGAAAGGCTGTGGCCACACCCCAGGGAGGGGGCAGGGCTTGGGTGAGGCTGAGGCTCCGGGGGTGGAAGGAGGTGGTCCCTGCTAGACAGACTGGCAGACAAAGCAACCACGGCTGATTCCTCACGTAAGCACCTGGATGCTGAACTGAATGACAGCAGGCGCTGACTTTAGAGGAAGAGTGGGATAGCACATTTGCTGAAATACTTAGGTATCCAATAGAATTCCAGGGGAGTTTAGACAGTGAAGTAATGCTGAGAGAGACAGAGCTATTCTCCATTGGCTGCTCACCACATTGACCGGTCCTTCTGCCAGGCCTGGTTAGGTCACTGTATTTCCTGTGCAGGAGCACTGGGTCACCGCGTCCCTGCTGACCTCGGCAGGGTCAGAAGCGGGGTCCGCAGGGCGGCGGTCAGGGGCGGGGACTGTCCTCAGGGTAGGTTAGAACCTAGGGAGGGCAGCGGGCAGGCTGGGCTGAGCCCTCTTCCGTCACACAGGAAGCTGCAGGGCTTTCCTGCGGCATTCATGCTTTTTTATTCAAAGTCAGAACTAGGGAGCTATTTGTCACTCTGCTTCCGGAGGCAACTTTATTCAGAAATCAACCGCTGCCTGGCTCCAGGGCCAGTGTCAGGAGCCAGCGGGGGTTTGTTCTGGCCAACAGCCCTCTCCTCCATCAGAGTCATCCCCACATCCAGGCGGGAGTTGCTAGAATTATCTGTTCCTGTTTCCTTCAGAGTCTGCACAGAATGCTTTGGATTCCCGAGATCTGGCTTCCTCTGTGTGTTGTCACTGACTCCAGCCCAGCTGCTCGCAGCACGGCCTGGGGAGACAATTCCCCTTTGCATTCAAAGACCAGGTAAAACAAGCCATCCATAGAGCTCACCAAGGCATGAAGTTAAACAGAAGTACGGAGTCAAGTAGAAACCACCACTTTCTGAGAATGCAGGTGGTACGGTATGGGGACACTTCACTGGCTGATCTGTTAGTGCCTGTGCCAGAAATCACAGGCTTCAGGGAGGGGCCCCTCAGAGAAGCCCCTTGGGAAGTTATACTCTCATTCCAAAGCTTTTCTCACACTCACAGCACACTTGGAACTCCCTTCTCTTGGCAAAGGCCTTTAGAGTCCATTTAAGCTACATCGGAAACCCCATGTCATTTTTTAGAAAAAAAAATTTTTTTATATATAATCTACCAGATTTGACCCTGAATTTTTTTTCTATTTTCTAAGCCCATTAAAACACACACACACTCTCTCACACACACACACTCACACACACACTCACACTCACACACACTCACACACACACACACACTCACACACACACACACTCGACCCATGATGGCATGAAAGCAATGACTCCAAGGCCATTCATCCTGAAATGAGGGCATCATTCCCATTGGATATGTAATCTTTTATTGAAAGATTATTCCATACTTATATATAGAAAAGTGCACCAGCCGTAAGTGTACAGGTTGAAGAATATTTAGGAACTGAACACCCTGGTGCACACAGCACCCGGATGGAGACACAGAACAATAGTAATGCCTGGATGCCCTCACGGATTACCCTGGATCACTCACCTTCAAGTATGTGTGAAGTCTTTAGCCCACACCATCCAGAATAATCACCACTCTGACCAAGGTTGGGAAAGGTTGAGGGGCCTGGGGTGCACAGTGTAAGGAGGCCTCCCCTCTCAAGGTCAAGCACGTCTAGCCCCTTATATTTTGTTCTAGGTGCTTCACAGGCCTCACCCATAACTGACTTCTAGCAGCACAAAACAGTTCTGCCTGTTTTTGAGCTCCGTATAAATGGAATCTTCCAACATGCACTCTTTTGGGTCTGACATCTTTTGCTCAACATTATGGCTGAGATTCATGTTTTTGCTTGGAGTTGTAGTTTCTTCAGTCTTGTTGCTATATAGCAGGTTCTCAAACTTCAGCCCGCATCAAAGTCACCTGCAGGGCTGGCTAAAACACAAGATTGCTGGCCCCACCCCCAGAGTTTCTGACCCAGGAGGTCTGAGATAAAATTCCAGAGTATGCTAACAGATTGTCCTGTGATACTGATGCCGCACTTTATTTTTTATTTTTTTATTTATTTATTTTTTTGAGATAGAGTCTCACTCTGTCGCCCAGGCTGGAGTGCAGCGGCACAATCTCAGCTCACCGCACGCTTCGCCTCCTGGGTTCACGCCATTCTCCTGCCCCAGCCTCCCAAGTAGCTGGGACTACAGGCACCCGCCACCACGCCCAGCTAATTTTTTTGTATTTTTAGTAGCGATGGGGTTTCACTATGTTAGCCAGGATGATGGCGTGAACCCGGGAGGCGGAGCTTGCAGTGAGCCGAGATCGCGCCACTGCACTCCAGCCTGGGCGACAGAGCGAGACTCCGTCTCAAAAAAAAAAAAAAAAAAAAAAAAGTTAAATTTTAAAAATCAAAATTTAGTATTCCAAGAAAATAATCATGGATATAAGCAAAGGCTACCAAGTTGTTCATCATAACATTGTCTCCTACAATAGCAATGATAATAATAATAATTAGAAAGGAACCAAATATCCATCTACAGATTAATTAAATTAAGATATATTATTGCAATAAAAGATTAAAAGCCATACAAATGGTACTGTAGAACAATATTTGATGATGCGGAGAGTTGTTTATGACAGATTATTGGTGAGAAAAAGTTAAAACCAACATGTATAAGATGGTCCCATTTTTGTAAATGAACCAAAGCTATTCATCTATATTCACAGAAAGAAAAAAAAATACCCCACTGTGGATGAGAAATAACAAATGTTAACAGGATCAGCTCTGATTGCAAGGGACTCATTCGATTTTATTTTATTTTTCCTGGTCTACATTTTCTACAATATTTGTATATAAGTTTTGCAATAAGAAACAAATGATGGCTCTCAAATTTTTCAAATTAAAATTTTCAACAAATGGAGACATAGTCTTACTAGGGACCCAAAGGGGCACAGACAGGTGAGCAAATGCTCATTTTGAATCAACAATGTGCTACCAGTAAGCTCCATGGTGAGGGCCCGACATTTTCACATGGATGCATAGTTTGGGCTTCATTTGAATTAGACTGCAATTAACCACAAAGAGGCCTCTTCATAAATTAGACACAAGTTTAAGGAATAGATGCTCGATAATGGACTGAATGCTTAACCTCCTTGTCACTGGGAAAACTTGTTCCTGAATGGTGGCTGCATTGGTCCACTAGGGCTGCCATAACACAGTGCCACAGCCTGGGAGGCTTCAGTAACAGACATTGATTGTCTCCCAGTGCTGGAGGCTGGAAGTCCAAGATCAAGGAGTCTGCAGGGTTGGTCTCTTCCGAGGCCTCACTCCTTGGCTCACAGATGGCTGCCTTCTCGCTGTGTCCTCACATGGCTTTTCCCCTGTGCACAGTCCCCTGGGGTCTCCGTGTAATCCCTTTTTTTTTTTTTTTTTTTTTGAGACAGAGTCTCACTCCGTTGCCCAGGCTGGAGTGCAGTGGTGTGATCTTGGCTCACTGCAACCTCTGCCTCCTGGGTTCCAGTGATTCTGCTGCTCAGGCTCCCAAGTAGCTGGGATTACAGGCGCATGCCACCACGCCCAGCTGATTTTTGTATTTTTAGTAGAGTCGGGGTTTCACTGTGTTGGCCAGGCTGGTCTCCAACTCCTCACCTCAAGTGATCCACCCGCCTTGGACTCCCAAAGTGCTGGGATTACAGGTGTGAGCCACCATGCCCGGCCCTAATCTCTTCTTATAAAGACACCAGTCAGGCCGGGTGCAGTGGCTCACGCCTGTAATCCCAGCACTTTGGGAGGCCAAGGCGGGTGGATCACTTGAGGTGAGGAGTTGGAGACCAGCCTGGCCAACACAGTGAAACCCCGACTCTACTAAAAATACAAAAATCAGCTGGGCGTGGTGGCCTGCGCCTGTAGTCCCAGCTACTGCCTCCAGCCTGAGGCAGGAGAATCGCTGGAACCCGGGAAGCGGAGGTTGCAGTGAGCCAAGATCATGCCCCTGCACTCCAGCCTGGGCAACAAAGAGTGGAACTCCATCTCAAAAAAAAAAAAAAAAGAAAGAAAAAAAAGACACCCGTCAGATTGGACCAGGGCCAAACCACCCTCACCACCTCATTTTAATTTAGTGACCACTTCTAAGGCCTTACCTGCAAATACAGTCACATTCTGAGGAACTAGGGGTTAGGGCTTCAACACATGAAGCTTTGGGGGACACAGTCCAGCCCATCAGAGTGGCTTCCTTGTTTTCTGAGTGAGAAGAACCTCAGACAAACAGGAAGGGGAAATGCTGCCTGACTTAGACCATCACATTTACCTGACACTGTTTGCAGTTTCCCCTCTGTCCACCAGGAGGCAAACTTCTAAAGTGCTTATTTGAAAATTCTTGGTCCCTGGGACTGTTTTTATGAGCCTTGATTTTTAACCCTAAAAATTTAGCCTAAGCAGTTTCACTAAATAAACAATTGTTGGAAATAGAGAACACTGTGCTGTTCAGTAACATCACTTATTATCAGCTCAAGTCTCAACAGGTCATTCTTCCCTTTCTTTGAAAGTTCAGGCTCATAGACTAATAGTTTTCCATTACTGGATTTGAATATCTCAACAACTTCAAAGTCAGTTGTATGAAAAAAGCAAGTCTTTGCTCCTATTTTTTTATCATAACTCATACAAGTTTAGTTTCATTACATCTTCTAAGTACCTTATGAGATAGTTAAAGAGGTATCATGCAAGAGTGGAGAGAAAATGAATTTTGAAGTCGGAGGGCTTGTATTTATTTATTCAATCATTCATCCAATCAACAAACATTTGTTGTTGCCAACCAGGGAATGAGCTGGGTGCTGGATTCAAGTCCTCATTCTGCCACTTGGCAGATATTGCTACCATGAGCACGTGAAACTCCCGTATTTCTGCTTCCTTGTTTGTAAAAGGGGAATAAAGCTGAACTTAAAGGACCGTTTTAGGACTTGATGTGGTCAGGTGCTTGGAAAGGTTTGGAAAACTTCAGTGTGCAAAGCCTGTCCATCGTTACATATGTGCCGTGGTTAGCCTCCACTTTGGAGAGCAGTTTAAGTGCCATGTCCAGGGCCTGCCTGCTTCTGAACCTCTGTACTATGTATACGGGTGGGCAGGGTGGGAGCAGGAGGTAACTTATCTCAAATATTCTAATTGATCATCTCTGGGGTAGTGTCCGGGAACACCCACCTGCTAATACGTTCACCAGAGCACCACAGCTTCATCCAGGGCGGCACTCCTCACCGCAGCACTGCTGATATTGGGGCTTGACGGTTCTTGGTTGTAGGGCCACCCTGTGCATTGCAGGGTGCTGACAGGCATCCCTAGCCCCCATCCAGTAGATGCCGGCTGCACACCTCCCCACTTAGTGAGAACAAACATGTCTCCAGACACTGTCAAATATCTCTTGGGGGACAAAATCGCTCCCAGCTTGAGGACTACTGAGCTACATAGATTAGATTGGTCACATTGTTGCCATCAAGCAGACCCACAATTCCAGCCCTGTCCCCTCTCCTGGGTCCAGCACCCTCAGTCCAGCCCTCCTGACTGGTCTACACTGTCTGCACCCTCATTTTTAACCCATTAGAAACCCACTTAGCTTTACTTAGAAAAACTAAAATCAGCAACTTTCTATGTAAACTAAGAAAATATTTTCAAATAGTGCAGAAAACGAAGGCTCTTAAGGCTGAGGTCATTGCAAATAAGATGCCAATACTTTAGAAGGCAGCAGTGAGAGTTCCTGGAGTCTCCTCAGGCTGAGATCACTGTGGTGAAGGGTCCCTAGCAGGCCTCAGCAGGGCTCAGGTCCCTGGCTGTCCACCTCGCCTCAGGCAGCTGGTCTGTGTTCTCTCTGCTCCTTCTGAAGTGCTGGTGAGGTCTGAGGGTCCAGGCCTTCGAAAAGTGCTGCCTTTCCTGAGTCTGGCTCAAGCCTCAGAGCTTGCGAAACCCATACTGGGAGTGAGAGCCTCTCCCCTCCCGTGACACCCTCTGCTCCCTCCCACTGGGGCACAGTATGGATGATCACACGTGGGTTTCTGCACGCTCCTCCTTCATTGGGTGAATACCATGTACCAGTCACGCTTGACATAGATGAGCCCCGTGAACAGGTGTGCGTCCCCTCAGAGGTGGGTGTCATGACGAATTCTGGTTTATGAATGAGGAGCAGGCGTTCAGGCACCTGTGCCCGTGGTCACAGGTGAGTTCCGATCTGCCTCTGGACTCACTGCTTCAGCATCTCTGCACCCACTGGGCAGTTAATGACACCTGCCTGGTCAGCCACCTTGTGTGATCTACCTGATCCAATGACAGGCTCCATAGGGCAGGAGCCATGGTCTAGAAGGCTGCGAGTATCTGCCAAGGCACTGATGATGTATGTAGCCCCATGGATTGACTTAGTGGTTTCTCTCCTCTCTGCTGGGAAGGTATGTACTTTGCCTCTTGAAAAATCATCAGGGGGCCGGGTGCGGTGGCTCACGCCCGTAATCCCAGCACTTTGGGAGGCCAAGGCGGGCAGATCACGAAGTCAGGAGATGGAGACCATCTTGGCTAACATGGTGAAACCCTGTCTCTACTAAAAATACAAAAAATTAGCCAGGCATGGTTGCAGGCACCTGTAGTCCCAGCTACTCCAGAGGCAGAGGCAGGAGAATGGCGTGAACCTGGGAGGTGGAGCTTGCAGTGAGCCGTGATCGCGCCACTGTACTCCAGCCTGGGCAGCAGAGTGAGACTCCGGCTCAAAAAAAAAAAAGAAAAGAAAAAAAGAAAAATCATCAGGGAACTAGGGACTTAGTGTCTTTGTGCCTGCTCATGGAAAGGGCTGTTATTAATGTCACAATCATGCAGTCACATCTATGGAGATGACCCTTCTCCTGGGAAAGCCATGGAAGTCTTTGTTTGTCAGGAACCTGTGTGGCTTTCTTACTGTTTAGTCGACAAAATGGAAGCAGCACTTAAAATCTCATGCTGGGGATTTCATCCCTCTATTGTTTGGGATACAGAGAGTCTGTGTAACACACACATATCAAGAGGGAAGCTGGGCACCAGTCAGAATTGACGATGGGCCAGAAATCAGCAGGCTGAAGAGAAAACAAATATGGCTTCAATGAAAAACAGAAAGAACTGAGAATCAGATGCGAAAGCGCTGAAACCAGCACAGTGTGCGGTACTGTGGCGGCTAAAGGGGGTGGGAAACGGGTCACAGGCCTCAGGGTTTCCCCCTGTACAATGGACACACTGCTATTGCCAACTGAGTGAGCTAGCTTTTGTAAGTAGCTTGAAATATTCATACCTAAACGTTATTTCTGTCCTCTGTCATCTGTCTTTGCGCTGTTACTCTTTTCTGGAGCCCAAAAGGGCCTTTTACCTTGTTTGTGCCCCAAAACGAGGAGTGTGCAGAAACCCACGTGTGATCATCCATCCTGTGCCACAGTGGGAGGGAGCAGGGGATGTCACGGGAGGGGGAGAGGCTCTCACTCCCAGCATGAGTCTCACGCGCTCTGAGGCTTGAGCCAGACTCAGGAAAGGCAGCACTTTTCAAAGGCCAGGGCCCTCAGACCTCACCAGCATTTCAGAAGGAACAGAGAGAACAGGGACTGGCTGCCCGAGGCAAGGTGGACAGTCTGCGACCTGGGCCCTGCCGAGGCCTGCTAGGGACCCTTCACCACAGTGACCTCTGCCTGAGGAGACTCCAGGAACCCCCACTGCTGGCTTCTAAAGTATTGGCATCTTATTTGCAGTGACCTTCCACGTGTGTTGCCTGCCCGGGTTAATAGCCTTAAGAGCCTTCGTTTTCTGCACTGTTTAAAAATATTTTATTAGTTTACATAGAAAGTTGCTTACTTTACTTAGCTTTCTAATTCTTTAAGATCTGAGGCCTCTAGTTTACAACTTGATCCATTTTTAACCACCTTAATTTCCTTCCTGTCGTTGTCTAGAATTTTTCCCTTAACGTTTTGTCTTCTATCTTTAAAATTTTCCTCATTCCTTTTAGTGTGACTTATAAATCATTTTAGTTTCCTGAAGCTGACACCCTTTTATCATCCACATCTTAATTTTTACTTACCTGAATACATTTATTCGTAAAAACAAATTACTACCCTTTAATATCTCCTTCTTACATTTTGTTCGTCTTAATCTCTTTACTTGTTGTTGTTCCTTTTAGTTTCTTAGTTGGGTTAATATCTGCTTTCTTTTTTAGCTCTGGCTTGTAAGAGACAGGCAAGATGTGTGTGTCCCAGACGAGAGGATGGGGAGGGAGTGCAGGCTGGGAGTGCGGGCCAGGGACAGGGATCTCTAGCTGCAGCCAACTGTGCTCTGGCTCTGCTTTACACAGCTTCCATCCTCTTAGCCACAGTCTCAATCTATGAGGACCGAGGTGCTGGTGCTCCTCCCCAGCGTGGTGACTATTAACCGGGGCAGGCGGCACACTTGAATTCATTCATTTAACAGATACCTGGTGCCACTGTGGGAACAAGGTGCCTCCCTCCCTGGCTTGTTCTGGTGGTGGCCACACAAAAGCAAGCTAACAGAGGTGATGGGAACCAGAAAGGACATTTAATAAAATTTAATAAAACATGAGACACAGGCCAAAGAGAGATGAAGTGAGTGGCAGGAGGTTAGTGGACTTAGCAGAGAAGGTGGCAGAGCCCTGGTCCTGATTTCTCTCTGTCTAAAGACAGGCAGAGTCCCTTCTGCATCAGCTGATGATGCCTGGGGACAGAGAGCCAGGGAAGGTCTGAGGCAGGAGGCCTCAAGGACTTTGCAAGGAGCTTTACTCTTTGTGCTTCTATGATGAACACTCATAACCATTTATTTCCCTTTGCTCTTTTGTTGTTTGTCTGTTTGGATCCATGGGACTTCTGGAAATAAAAATTGTTGGAAAATTCCATTTAGAAAGAATTACCAGAATGGTGTTGATGTGCCACTTGTATACTAACCACTTCCCCTTGTCAGGCACGAAAACATGAAAATCACATACAAACAAGCACAAGAAAGGGTCTATGCCACCTGGAGTGATCGGACAGTGGGCAGGCCGTGGACGGCCCCTGCTTCCTCAGGATGAGAGGTGGGCCACGTTCTGCCCTCTCCTCTCATGCGGAGGTCAGTGCAGCGATCCTGCAAGAACAGGAAGGGACACGAGACCACCACGAGGTTGGAGCAGCCATAAAGCAGAAAACCTCTCTCTCTTTGTGAGCACGTGTTGTAGGGTGGTTAGCATAGAGAAGTAAGCCCCAAGAGTGTCATAACTATTCAGCAAGCTTCGTGGACCGGTGAGCATCCTTGGCCATCCCAGGAGTCTCCCTCCACCTGCAGGACCTCTGGCGCCTTAGCTGGGCAGGAATGTGTTTCCGGAAGTCCACCTTCAGATCCTTGGTTGGAGCTACAAAGCCAAGCAAGGGTCTGTCTACACGATGGCCCCAATGGGCAAACAAGGCAAGATGTCCCCCAAGTGGACAAGGCCTGCCACAACCTGGGAAGCCAGCCAGCCGCTGGAATCTAGCTTGATCCCCTTCTTCAGCAAAAAAGTCAGACAAGGCTGGCCAGGCCAGCAGGCGACTCCAGGCGTGGGCTGGGAGGGAACAGGCTTGTCAGAGGGGGAAGGTCAGAAGACAAGCAGGGAGCAGTGATGACAGGCCCCCGTAAATCGCACAGGCAGCCCAGATCCTTCCAGGGCCCAGGACAGAACTGATGAGGGCGACGCTCCACCCGGACCTCCATGCAGTGCCTCTGGTTTGACTTTAGGAAGAGAACGAGGGCTAAGTCTTCTGTGAGGTCTCCAGGGAAGGAGGCCATATAGAGGATGCAGAGGCAGGGCCCTGAGACCTTTTCTGAAGGGACCCTGCCTCCTCTCCCTCCTTGCAAGGCCACTAGAGGGTTCTCATGGGGTAGGGTCTTCTGCAGAGGATGGGGGAGAAGTCAGGTGGGACTCTCCCTCTTGCTTCAGCATTCACACAAATACTGGACCCCGTGGCTGGTCCCTCTGGAATGCTCAGCGCCTTGGAGAAAGGGGCGCCTGCGGCATCTTCCCGTCCTGAGTCTCACCTCCTCTGGCAAGGGTGTCACACTTCCAGTGGCCTCCCAATTGCCTTTTCTCAATTGGTCCCATTACATCCACATTTAGCTTAAGCGAATTCAACTGTAGGTGCTCAAAGAAAACTTTAAACGAAAAACAATGTAAATAAAGTGTGTGGTTCTGCCAGCCCTTCCCCGCAATAAGCATATGCCCCAGAGAGCGGATCTGCCAACGTTTGCATCCAATTCTGAGCCTCTCCGAGGTGCGAGCATCTCGCACACCAGTGTTTAGAGTGACAATACATCTTTTTCATACAACATGACCTCGAAATGCAAGCCAAGCCGATTGCTTCCTCTGGTGCTCAGCCACAGAGACGGCCATCTGTCCCAATGCTGCAGGAAAACTGGCTGCGTTGTGTTTACGAGAGGCTATATTTCAGACACCAGCCTCTGATCTCTCTGGAGAATTCTTTTTTCCCAAGGTAATTTTGGTTAGACTTGATTTTCTCCTTAATGTTGACTTGAGAATCTACCTAACTGCTGTCTGAAATGCAACTCCACTCTGGCTCTTTTCCTACTAAGCTGCGAGCTCCTTGAAAGGTGGGCCATGTCTGCTTCATGTTTCCAATCCCAGCACATGCCTGGCACACAGTAGACATGGCGCCATGGAGGAATGAAGAGGCCAGAGCCTCCCTGAGGATAGGTTCCTGGCCATTCTCACTCATTTCCCTAAGGGTGGGCAGATTGAGATCTCCGAGGATGATTTGATTCCATTTCAGATCGGGATGAAGATGATGCAGCTCCTATCTATCTCTGCTGTTTTCGCCCACGATACCTTCTCATCTTTCTTTGGAAGGTCCCTGACAATTTTCTTCTGGTGGCCACTGCTGAGCAGCTGACACACACAGGGACTGCTCCATGCTGTCAACTCTTGCTTTTCGTAAGAACTTCCCCCGGCACATAATAGGTAAGTGCTCAATAAACACACATCGAATGTTGAGTGAACAAATGAATAGAGGAATACCTAGTCTACCAGGTAACTACTCCTTAAGCTCTCTCCCTTTGATTTTCAGGCTCTTGCTAATATACAGCCCACTCTTCCCAGGAACAGCCTTTAGTAGAGTTTCCTAAGCACAGTGTGTGAATGTTACTTCTGAATTTATTCCTTCATCTCCTGATTTGGGTTCCTCCCAGCAGGGCGAATGGTAACCCTTAGATGGCTACAATGATGATGACACTGTGTTTGCCTCTATTCTATACATCCCATGATGGAAATAATTGTCTCTGTAAATCTGAACACCATGGACCACGATGGCCTCTCCTCCAATTGATCTGGACCGGAGGGCTTTTTGTCCAAAGCTCTGTCTCCTGGAGATTGTTATGTTAATTTCAATAGAAACCGCTTCATCGGCATCAGGTTCAATTTCATGTGACTCAGCTGGCCACCCTTTAGTTCCCTAAACTTGGATGCCATTGGAATCACATGGGGAGATTTTATAAAATACTAATTCCTGAGACCTAACCTAAGAGATCCTGCTTCGATTGGTCTGTGGTAGGGCCCAGGCTTTGGTGTATTGTAAGAGCGCCCCAGGAAATTCTAACAGGTGTCCAGGTTCAAAGAACCATTTCACCTAATCACTTCTCTCTGCCACTCTCTGGAAGATTGGATCACACCTTTCTTCCCTCCCTTCCCTTTCCAAATGCTAACTCCCCAACAGAGCATTGCCCCATCCTCCCAGCACCACGTGGACACACCAGCACTTGTACCCAAGCGCTCTGTCCTGGATCCCACCTCAATGCCAGCTTAAGCCTAAGTGGGGCTTCTCTCCCACTCTTGATCACTGTCTCTTGCCTGCACCATTCATTTCTCCTTCTGTACTGAATCCCTCTCCAACAGTGCAATAGGACCTCCTGTTTAAAATACTACGTCCTGCTGAGCGCAGTGGCTCACACCTGTAATCCCAGCAGTTTGGAGGCCGAGGCAAGTGGATCACTTGAGGTTAGGAATTTGAGACCAGCCTGGCCAACATGGCGAAACCCTGTCTGTACTAAAAATACAAAAATTAGCTAGCTGGGTGTGGTGGCTCATGCCTGTAGTCCCAGCTACTCAGGAGGCTGAAGCAGAAGAATCCCTTGAACCCAGGAGGTGGAGGTTGGAGCGAGCCAAGATCGCGCCATTGCACTCCAGCCTGGGTGACAGAACGAGACTCTGTCTCAAACAAAAACAAAAAAACCCCACTATGTCCTAGTCACCACCTCCCTCCAGCCATGCCCCCACTCTCTGCTCCCTTCCATGCCAGTCTCCTCTCTTCTAGGCAGCTGGCTGCACTCTCACTGTCCACATCCTTGTCTGCCCTTCTGTTTGTCAGCTTTTCATCTCAGTATTGCTCTTGTCAAGGTCACCAGCCCTGACCTCTATCTAGCCACATCCAACGGTCACTTCTCACCTGCATCTCATAGACCACTGGTGCGGTTTATTCTCTTGGCTTTCAGGTTCCACACTCTCATCTCTCATTTGCCTCATTGGATACTGGTCTTAGGCTCTTTTGCTGGATCCTCCTTCTCTTCTTAACCTCTAAACATTTGAAAGCCCTAGGCTCAGTCTTGGCTCTGTTCCCTGCTCTCCTCTACCTGCACATGCGTTAGAAGTGCTCCTGCCCAGCCCCAGAGGTTCAACACCGTCTATTTCTGAGCTATCCAGTATGGCAGCTGCCAGCCACACATGGCTACTGAGCACTTGAAATGAGGCTGGTCCAGCTGAGATGTGCTGTCACTGTGAAAACACACCCAATGGTGACAACTTAATATGGGAAAATAATGTAAAATAGTAATGTTTTTGTATTAATTACATGCTGAAGTGATAACATTTTAGGCTAAGTAGAATATGTTAAAATTGATGTCTTTTGGTTCTTTCTACTTTTTTTAAACAGGGCTGCTGGAAATTTTTAAATTATCTCTAGTCTATACGGTGATGACGCCTACATTTTCTAACTCTAGCCTCTGGTCTCTGGGTTTTAGAATGTTGTACTAATCAGGGTTCTCCAGAGAAACAGAACTAATAGTGTGTGTGCATGCACGTGTGTGTGCATCCGTGTGTGTGTGTGTGTGTGTGTGTGTGTGTAGAGGTTTATTCTAAGTAATTGGTTCATGTGATTATAGGGGTTGGCACATCTGAAATTTGAAGGGCAGGTGCAGACTCAGGAAAGAGGTGATGTTGCTGGAGTCTGGAGGGAGACTGCTGACAGAATTCCTTCTTCCATGGGAGACCTCGGTCATTTTCTCTTAAGGCCTTCAACTAATCTGATTGGATAAGGCCCATTCGTTTTACAGAGGATCATCTAATTTACTCAAAATCTATTGACTTAAATGTTTATCTCATCTTTAAACAATTACCTTCACAGCCACATCCAGATTGGTGTTTGACCAAATATCTGGGCACCGTAACCCAGCCAGGTTGACATGTAAAATTCACACAGGTTCACTTGAGTGTCTAATGGCCACTGCAAGCTTCACATGTTCCAAACAGAACTCTCTTGCTGTTGCCCCCACAATGGCTCCTCCCCACCTTGGTGCATAATACCCTCATTCACCAAGTTGCTCAGTCCAAGCCCTGGGATCCCCCTGACCACTTTCTTCCTTCATCTCTCATATCCTGTCTGTTTCTTCCTTCATCTCTCATATCCTGTCTGTATTAGGGTTCTCTAGAGGGACAGGACTAATAGGATGGATGTATATATGAAGGAGGGGTTATTAAGGAGTGTTGACTCACATGATCACAAGGTGAGGTCCCACAATAGGCCATCTGCAAGCTGAGGAGCAAGGAAGCCAGTCTGAGTCCCAAAACCTCAAAAGTAAAGAAGCTGACAGTGCAGCCTTCAGTCTGTGGCCGAAGGCCTGAGAGTCCCTGACAAACCACTGGTGTAAGTCCAAGAGTCCAAAAACCGAAGAACCTGGAGTCCGATGTTCGAGGGCAGGAAGCATCCAGCACAGGAGAAAGATGAAGTCAGGAAGACTCAGCCAGTCTACTCCTTCCACACTTTTCTGCCTGCTTTCATTCTAGCTGCACTGGCAGCTGATTAGGTAGTGCCGATGCAGATTGAGGGTGGGTCTGCTTCTCCCAGTCCACTGACTCAAATGTTAATCTCCTTTGGCAACACCTCACAGACACACCCAGGAACAATACTTTGCATCCTTCAATCCAATCAAGTTGACCCTCAATACTAACCATTACACCATCCATCAGCAGGTTCTGCCTGCGCTACTCTCAGCTTAGATTCTGACTCGGACAATGGCACATGGTCCAAGCTGCCATCCTCTCTCACCTATCTGTAATAGTGCTTCCAACTGCCTCCCCGCTTTCCCCTCCATTTGCAGACACATCTCCACACAGCAGCTGGAATCACCTTTTTAAAACACCAACCTTACCATGTAACTCTTTATCTCAAAATCTTAACGGCTTGCTATCACACTCAGAATAAAATCAGAAATCTTGACCAAGGCCCACAGCATGCAAAGACCAGCCCTTGCCTTGCCAGTTTCTCTGATCTCATGGCCTAACTCACTCACTCAGATCCAGCCACGCCAGCCTTCTTGAAGTTCCTTGGATGTGTCATTCCCATCTCCAGGCCTTTGTGCCTGTGGCTTACTTACTTGGAGCACTCTTTTTAAAAAATTTTTAATTATTATGGGTACATAATAGGGGTATACACTGATGGGGTCCATGCAATGTTCTGATACAGGCATGTGATGCGTAATAACCACAACAGGGCATTTGGGGTGTCCATCACCTCATGCATTTATCATTTCATTGTGTAAGGACAATCCAATTCCACTCTTTCTGTTATTTTTATTGGGTTTTTTTGTTTTGTTTTGTTTTTGAGATGAGATCTCACTCTGTCACCTAGGCTGGAGTGCAGTGGTACAATCTCAAGTCACTGCAACCTCTGCCTCCAGAGCTCAAACGATCCTCGTACGTTAGCCTCCTGAGTAGCTGGAACCACATACATGTGCCACCATGCCTGGCTAATTTTTGCATTTTTATGGTGATGGGGTTTCATCATGTTGCCCAGACTGGTCTCAAACTCCTGGACTTAAGCAATCTGCACGCCTCGGCCTCCCAAAATGTTTGTATTATAGGCGTGAGC
This sequence comes from Pan troglodytes, assembly GCF_028858775.2. NCBI lineage: Eukaryota > Metazoa > Chordata > Mammalia > Primates > Hominidae > Pan > Pan troglodytes. Next base: position 25,660,174 of record NC_072412.2, read on the forward strand.
CACTGTGCTGGGCCTTTTAGTTATTTTTAGATATGTAATAAATTATTGTTAACTATAGACATGCTGTTGTGATATAAAATATAGATCTTATTCATTCTAACTGTATTTTTGCACCCATTAACCATCACTCATATGTGGGAACTAAACATGGCAACAATTGAACTCATGGAGATGGAGAGTAGACTCATGGTCACCAGAGGTGAGGAAGGGCAATAGGGAGGTGGGAGCACCCTCTCCCCACCATCTTACGTTCATTCCCTCCCTTCCTGTCCTGCTGTACCTGGCTTGGCATCTTGGCGCCTTCCATCAGGGACCACCTCCCTTGAGCCTACACATTGCTTCTTGCAGGTCAGCAGGGTGCTGATTTGACTGTGGAAGCCCTTCTCCAGGCCATGCTCTGTCTCTCCAAGGAGAAAATGCAGAGGTGAGTTTGCTCATCACATACTGCTGGGACCGCTGAGCTCCATCCAGGCCACACTCAAACTCTCTCATCAGTAAAGTGACAGTAACAAGAGCTTCCATCTCATAGGTTTGTTTGAGGATTGCATGATAATCTTTGCAAAGTGCTGGTATGTAGTAAATATTCAACAAATGCCAGCTAAGATATTGCTGACCTTATTAGTCACACAGTTAAGGAACTAAGCACCATGTAACGAGAGAGTGGCTGCCTATAATCCAGGTTTGTGATTGTACCAACTTGCCACTGAATAAGAGGCTAAGGGATAGAGTTATTTATATTTGCAGGAAGGGTGTGTGATCCAGGTTTTAAGAGAGAATCAAGTCTCACACTGGATACAGAGTTAGCAACGGCTACCAAGAGAGGGTTTGATATTTTTTCCCTTTACTCTGTGTTGGCTTTATTGGGTCTTCCTTTTTTCCAACTCAGCATGTTTGGCCCTCTGGTCCCAGCAAGTGGCATACTGATTTTAAGGTGAAATTTGTTATCCTGGCAAATTAAGAGTACATTGGGAGAATGAGCTTCTCACTGAAACTGGCAGATAAAATGAGAACTGCAGCCCCAAATCAATGAAAAGATAGAAGGAAGCAACACGCTGCTTTAAATGAGTTTTGGTCTCTAGACGTAGAGGGACTGTAATCGCAGACTGCTAAAGGGATTTGCAAATGTCGTCTCAGAACCACTATCTGCAATCTTCAAGAAACGTGACATGGGAGGAGTGCCAAAGGACTGGAGATGGATAATATGAGAGGAATTTTCCAAATGTGGAAGCAATAAGAATATATTGAACACTAGATTGAATTTCACTCAATCTTTCTCTGATGATTCAGAGAACAATTAGAATTATGCATTGCTTCAAGGTCATTGCACCAAATGAAGCTTATTGCATACTGTAAATGGGCAGATGTTCACATTAATGCACAAACTGTTAACAGTTAACAGCTTTCTGGGCAACAGGGCTTGATTTGTTAATAATCTCTGCCAGTTACTGGGCACCCCATGTGCCAGGAGCAATAAGTGTTTTCCTTACGTTTGCTTCTTTCATCCTTTCTGCCACCCTGGGAGGTTGCATTTTGAGGGCATTGAAACTTAGAGAGAAGGATCGCCTCCTTCTCCACAGCTATACAGGTGACATGATAAGAGGCAAGACAGCAGCACAAATGTTAACTTAATTTAAAGGCAATTGATCTTAACCTCTACTCTGTGCTGCCTAGAAACATCCAGACTGCATTCCATGAGCGAGAGGCCAAAGAGAAGCCAGGAAAGGAGACAGAAAATAAGCAATCATGAGAACAGGCTCCTGAGAACAGCAATCATGAGGCTCCTGAGACATTCCTCACACATTGCACCTCTAGGGCACATTTCCCATGTTTTTTCCTGCAGGATAAACACAGTTTTACATGAAAATGGCATGAGCTACTTTAAGTCAAGGTTCAAAATCACGTCATGTGAAGCAGATTTGATCTGATGAATGGGAATCTAGGCACGTTCCCTGTTGATGTAGTTACGGTTTCCCGTCCTTACGGCCAATACACATCCTCTGAGACCAGTCTATTATTTATGTTTTGTTCATTTAAACAACCCTCCAACTTTCCTGTGTTCTGCACTAAATTACTTATTTTTTAGTAGCCATGGGCCCTGGTAGGAAGCTAACAAAACCCTCAAGTCAGATAATTGAGGGAAGCTTAATGAAGGGGCTATGCACGAAGATCCAGGCAGGGTTGAGGAAAACCAACAGGGTGAGGATGAAGATGCCACAGCTCCGCAGCTCACCCGCCCTAGAAGGACCAGGACCAGGAGCAGAATCCAGAGCTTGGAGAGGACAGCTGGAGGCAAGGCTGTCTGCCCTGAGCCAGGACCTGAGCCTCCCCAGCAGGGAGTGGGCTGGGGAATCTGTATTCCAGCCTCACTTCCTTCCCACCTGCAGATGCTGGCAGGGCCTCCCAACATAAGTCACAGAGCAAGAGAGCCTGATCGTTCCCAGGACACAGAGCAAAGTGGAGGAAGCTGCAAGATGGATCTGGGAGAGTGAAGAGAAGATACCCTAGCATAATCCCCTACTCCTCCCCCAAAATGAAATTAAAACAACGAAAACAAAAGCAAATGGAAAAAGCAAAGCAATAAAATAAATGAAATTATATATGTGTGTGTATATATAAAATACATGTTTTTTAAAAAATCAAAACAAAAAACACCCATCAAGAGGTCACAAACTGGAGGCCGGGCACGGTGGCTCACGCCTGTAATCCCAGCACTTTGGGGGCTGAGATGGGCAGATCACCTGAGGTCAGGAGTTCGAGACCAGCCTGACCGACATGGTAAAACCCCATCTGTACTAAAAATACAGATATTAGCTAGGTGTGGTGGCAGGTGTCTGTAGTTCCAGCTACTTGAGAGGCTGAGGCACGAGAATCACTTGAACCTGGGAGGCAGCGGTTGCAGTGAGCCAAGATCATGCCAGCCCGGGTGACAGAGTGACTCTGTCTCAAAAAAAAAAAAAAAAAAAAAAAAAAAGAGAGAGAAAAGAAAAAAGAAAAGAAAAGAAAAAAAAAAAGAGGTCACAAACTGGCCCTCGAGCAGAAAATAGCCCCAAGACAATTTGATTTGGCCTGGTACTTGTCTTACAGATATTTGAACATTTGAATTTATTGCCAATATATAAACTTGGGAGGTTTTACATAGAAATCTGGATTTCCTGTGTTTCTTGAACAATCCAAAGATTCAATGGCCCCATAGTGGGAGCTGAGGGCCTGCTGCCCTCTGGAGGGAAGACAGAGAGGTGCAGCCTCCAGGCACTGTGGCGCCCGCCCCCGCCCTCCCACCCCTACTTGACTGATGTCTGCAAACTGCTGGGCCTGGGTAGGCAACTTAGACTTACACCGATCCAGAGAGGCCCATGCAACTGAGTAGAAACAGTAATTCTAAGCTCTCTGGTCACCAAAGCAAAGAGGGAAAAGGATAGGGTTCTTTATATTATAAAAGTAAGAATACCAATTCATCAGAAGAGGAAAGTTTTAATAGTTTCAGTTCTGAAAAATACCCATAGCAGAAAGGCACATCAGCTCTTTTTCTCCTACAACTTTTGATGCTCACGAGAAGCTCAGCCCAAGGCGGAGAGGAAATGGCTGTAGCAATGAAGACTGCAGAGTTCCTGCTATCAGCTGCTGCTCAAAACCCCTCAGTGGCTCCCCATTGCCCTGGAGCAATGATTCTCAACAGGGGGCAACTTCATCACCCAGGGGACACTGGGCAATGACTGGAGACGTTTTTGATTGTCATGACTGGGAGGCACCACTGGTATGTTGTAAGCCCAGCCAGCAATGCTGCAGAACATCGCACAATGTACAGGACAGCCTCCTGCCCTGCCTCACAACAAACAATTATCCAGCCCCAGATATAAGTAGTGCCAAAGCCAAGAAACCCTGCTCTAGAATCAAGTCCAGAATCTTATCCAACTTCCAAGATCTCCATTGCCTGGCTCCTGCTCCTATCAACCATCTCCTCCTTCAACCAACCCTGCTCCCCGACTCACACTTGGTCATTGATTGCCCACTCCTTTTGTGCCATGTCCTATGTTTGGCCTTTTGAGTATGCTGTTTCTTCCATCTGAGACACAAACTCGTTCACCTTCATCACCTAGGGGCAGTCTATGTCCCTCAGGGATCATCATCTATATCCCTTAGACATCACTCCACTTCCTTAAGGCAGCCTGTCTCCGAAACCCCCAGGACACCCTGCAGGATGGTAATGACCAGACTTTAGTGTCATCTCTGGACTAAGTCTGCGAGGGCAGGGAGCGGGGCTGTCTTGTCTACTGAATCCCCAGTACCTGCATAGAACATGCACCCGATCTGGCCACACACCCTCTAATCTCGGTCCTCTAATAGTCTTAAATAAATAAAATCCGACTTCTACCGGAAGCTTTAGTTTTGTCTCCAAGATAACCAGCATGAATCAAGAGGCTCTGGGGAGAAAGCGGATGAGTTTGAGAGCTGCACTAGCTCACTTCCCAGCAAGCGCTGGCTCTGGCAAGCCCTTGCAATTCTACCTCCCACGAGAAAACATTTGGTTTACAGGTTGGTCTGACTTGGCTTTGGAATACCAAGAACACAATCAGTATAAGTACCATCCAGTGTTAGTCAGCACGGATTCACAGAAGTTCTCACTCTACATATTTATTAAGAAATCCATCGACCCACACTTTTCTAGACAGAGCAATTTCAGACACTTCCTGTCTCCAAGAAGTCATTGCTAATATTGAATTCCAATAGTATGCGAAACTGTGGCTGGCAGCCAATAAGAGATGCTTTAAACCCCAACTCTCCCTTGATAGCCCGGCAATTTGTGAGTAACTTAACAGGCAGCAGAATTCATGGAGCTCTGAAGGCTGGGCCTTTCCCCTCTGGTGGCAAGAACTGGGTGAAAATTGATAGCCCCAGTGGAGCCACTTTTGGAATCAAAGTTGCATCCATTCACTTGCCCTGAGTCCACAACAGAATATAATTTTTCCAGAAGACTTGTCCATATACCCCGAAGTGACATGGGGCAATGCGGGGACACATTTGCTTTCTCCAACTGGAAGGCAGGTGCCATTTCTAGACCTGACTAGTGCAAGGCAGGGTTGGAGGGGGTGCCAGTGCCAGCTAGCTCAGGCCCCTACCTGCTGCTGGACCTCAGGTCCTCGGGAGATAAGAAAGCTCATCTGCCCGCCCAGCATGGCCCCACTGTAATGAGTGCAGCAGGCGCCTTGTATTTCCTCTCTGCTGGGAACTTGTAATGTCTGTTGAATGCAACCAGAATCTCGAAAGTGAGGAGCCTTAGGGAGAGAGGGCCTCCAGCTGTAAATATTAACAGCAGCCGCATGAAACGCAGTGTTTTCTGTTGACAGGTGTTCCCTGGGGGAGGGCCCCCGCAAAGAGTGACTACATCACCAGAGTCTTTCAGCACCCCTGACAGTAGACACGACAGTCCACAAAGAGGTGTAGAAATGACAGCTCTGTTAATATAATGACATTAAATGTGACTCACTGTCAGGAGCAGGAAGCAGCAGCCATGATGTTTTTCTTTCTTTCCGTAGTAATGGTCTGAGCTGCTGGGCTGTGCACATTCTCTAGGAGTCAGTCTGCTGTGCAGTTAGCAATTGGTTTCACAGACTCGCAGGCTGTTACAGCTAGAAAAGAACTTTGAGGCCAATGCTCTATGAAGTGTTTCACAGACAGTGCAATTCAAACCCAGAGGGCCTGAGTGATTTTCCCAAAGAAAAACTGGGAGCTGGCAGGTTAAAAGCAGAGAGGAACTAAATTTTCTAGTCTAACCTGTTACCCTCGGTTCCCTGCTAACCTGTTACCCTCGGTTCCCTGCCACCTCCCAACACTGCTGGAAGGACACAGCCTGCCCTCTCCGGGGTGATGCCTGGGCAGCAAGCCTGGGGCCTGAGTGTCAAAAGGTCTTTGGACACTTTGGGTTGGAATCCTGGCTCACTTAATCACCAACTATGTGACACTGGCCAATTATCTCATCTTCCCTTGTCCTCATCTTTAAGCAGGAACAATAATATGCCCCTCCCTGGGCCTTTGTGAGGACTAAATGAGATGTCCATGCACAAACATGCGTGGCCCACAGTAAGCACTCCAGATGTGTTGGTGAGACCTGAGAGAATGTGTTTTGCACACATGCGTGTCTAGTGCATTTAGTGCCTAGTTTACATACAAGAAGAGAAATACAATAACACATTCAGCAGTTCTCAACCTGTCCTAATCTGATTTGCACCTTTATTTTATGTTAAGAAGATGCAGCAGGCGGAGCGTGGTGGCTCCCAGCACTTTGGGAGGCTGAAGCAGGTGGATCATGAGGTCAGGAGTTCAAGACCAGCCTGGCCAACATAGTGAAACTCCGTCTCTACTAAAAATACAAAAATTAGCCAGGCATGGTGGTGCATGCCTGTAGTCCCAGCTACTCAGGAGGCTGAGGCAGAAGAATCGCTTGAACCTAGGAGGTGGAGGTTGCGGTGAGCCAAGATCGCACCACTGCACTCCAGCCTGGGCAACAGAGTGAGACCCTATCTCAATAAAAAGGTGGGGGGGGGGGAAGATGCAGCAAAGATAATCCCAGGACTTTGGGAGGCTGAGGCAGGTGGAACATTTGCAGCCAAGAGTTCGAGACCAGCCTGGCCAACATGATAAAACCCCATCTCTACTAAAAACATAAAAATTGCCGGGTGGTAGTGACATGCGTCTGCAATCCCAGCTACTCGGGAGGCTGAGGCAGAAGAATCACTTGAACCTGGGAGGTGGAGGTTGTGGTGGGCCGAGATGGCACCACTGCACTTCAGTCTGGGTGAGAGAGTGAGACCCTGTCTCAAAAAAATAAATAAATAAAATTTTAAAAAGTTTTAAAAAACAGGGTTTCCTGCTGCAAATGATGTAGAGTGTCCTTTCAGGACACATACTATCCCATGAAGGGAGTGAAGTGGCCGTTTGGCTAAGGAAGTTTGCCAGCCTGCCCCATAGTCTCCATTCTACTTTCCTGTGTCAGGCCTTGCCAGGGAAGGAGGGAGAACTGCCTGGCACTTCAGCAGAGGTGAGGTTCACAGCCCCTGGCAGTCACAGCTGATGCCTGGACCCCATAGAAGTGGCTGCAGGCAGGTAGGATGGCAGGCAAGATATGAAGGCCGTTCTGGGGGCTCCCTCCTTATATGTCTGGCGTGCAGGTCGGGGCTCAGCCCAGCCTCACGGGATCCCTTAGTCATTCCGGCCAACCAGATGCCCATTCCCCTTCTAGAAGATACCCAAACAGACGCCTTGGGTGTGAGCTGGTTTCCAGTGTGGCAGCCTGGGGTGGCTGACTCTCCTGGAGAGGAGCAGGCCCCTTGGCCTGGAGAGAAGGAGCCAGCACTGGGCGAGGTCAGAACCTGGATAGCGGCTGGGTGGGGTCCTGGTCTCAGCATCCTTCCACTTAGCACTGGATCCGTGGTAATGCCCTTGTCAGGAGGATGCAAAGGAGGAGCAAGAAGTACCCGGGCTGCAGTGCACACAACTGCCCGGCATGGGAGAATTCAGCCTTCTATCCTGTGGCTCTGCCTCGTGCCAGCTTCCTGCCTGCCGTTCTTTGCTCCTCAGTCAAGAGACAGGAAATGCAAAGGGCAAGACGGTTTGCAGGATAGCAGACAGCACTGCCAATGGTCTGTACATCCCGAGGCACTCAGGTTTTCTAGTGCCTGCAGGCTGCCCACATGCAGCCCGTCCTGCCAGCCTCTTTCAGAGCTTTCTGAGCACAGGGTGACTGACCTGTGTGACTGGGAAGCCCAGCCATTTCCTCCCATCAAAACAGATGCCTGCGAAGGGACCAGTGTCAAGGGGCCCAAGAGGTTTGTGGGGAGGGTGGCACCACATGCTCCCAGATGAAAGGCCTGACTGGGAGGGAGAAGGGAGCTGGTGGGTTCCCATTCTTAGATGAACAAACCATGCCTGAGATCATTCTCTAACCTTGATCTTGGCACATTTATTTCCATAGCCATTCAGTGAAGGAATTCCCAAGTCATTATAAACCGTTCCTGATATTGAAATTGGGAGCAATGAGCATTTCCAGGCAGCCCAGCTTTCCCACTCAATGCATGTGGGGTGAGGGCTAATGAGCTTCCTGCCTCTTGACCTCCTGAACGAGCTGGGAGAACCGTGTGGGTGAGGGAAAGGGCACTCCCGGGCCTTTCATGCCTCTGCAGGCAAAACACCAGTGTCCGCAACAATCCTGTCCTTCATCGATTATGCTGACAGTCATTTAAATGGGCTTTCTATAATAAAGCGGGGGAGGGTTAAGTAGGGAGCTGGGCCCATAGGATCTATCAATTCTATTTCCTCTGCAACTTGACATGAAATATAGATCATAGATCTCAGAGTGTACGACGGAAAAGGGCACTTTAATTCCCTCGCTCCATTCACTAGGGAGGCAGGCATGGGAGACAGCAACCTACTCAAACAAGCAGCCACGGAGCTTGGCTTTCACATTTGTTTAATGCTGACTGATCGTTAGCTTTTCTAAGAATGTTTGCTATTTAAAAACACTTTTAAATAGTAAAAATTATTTCAGGGCTTGCTTGGAAGTGGGTAACTTGATTTTCTCAGCAAACAGCTAAGTCTGTTGGTCTCTAGTAAAAAAGTATATCTCTTCCTTACTCCAGGGTAAGTAATTCTGCCTCTGGGAATTTACCAAAGTAAATCAACCTCAATTCTGAAAAATCTACATTCATGACTATGTCTATTATAGCATTACTCATTAACATAAAAGCAGTGAACACTTTCAATATTCAACAATAGGATTATGGTTAAGTACACTGTAAGGAATATTATTCAGCCATTACAAATGATGAGAAGGCCAGGATTGGTGGTTCATGCCTGAAATCCCAGCTGGCGAGTTCGAGACCAGCCTGGCCAACATGGTGAAACCCCATCTCCACTAAAAATGCAAAAAACTTAGCCGGGCATGATGGCGGGTGCCTGTACTCCCAGCTACTCAGGAGGCTTAGACATGAGAATTGCTTGAACCCAGAAGGCGGAGGTTGCAGTGAGCTGAGATCATGCCACTGCACTCCAGCCTGGGTGACAGTGAGATTCTGTCTCAAAAATAAAATAAAAAACAAATGATGAGAAAATACCAAAATCACTGAAAAAAAATCAGGATATAAAGTCAAAAGTTATTAGTGCAACTCTACAGACATGAAAAAAACCTGTTATAAAATTTGCTAAAACATTAACAGTGATTATATAGGCTAGCAGGGTCACGGATAATTTTTGTCTTTATTTTCAAAATTTTCAGTTACATAATTCTATTTTTATAACGGAAAAATATGAATATAACTTTCCAAATAAAAAAATGTTCTACTGACTCACTAAGATGCTTAGTTCTTCTGGACCTGGCAGGCAGCTCTCCGACATGAAAGAAGCCCACGTGCAGAGGATCTGGTAGTTGAGTTGACTCAGGGCAAGTCACTGATGAGGAGCTCACTGTGAATCGTGTGAAGCGGTTGCTATAACAGCTACTGCCTGCTAGGGGGTATGAATAAAAGCACGGTTTCTAGAACGCCTGCTGTTTCCTGCACTGGCTGGGTAGCGTGCTGACTTTCCCATGCAGAACTACCCGTTAAGACAGCCAGGAAGTAGATAAGGATGAGACGTCAGGGGTAGCGAGGACTCTGAGAATCACATCACACGGACTGGTTGAAGGAGACGGCACAAGTAGACTGGAAAAAGAAGATGTAGCAATGGCATGCCGGTTGTCCTCAAATATTAGGGAAACTGCAACCTTGTGTTGGCATTAACATCTGATCCCTCCTCACCAAGAAGTCAATATCTTTATCCAGGAGTGACTACAAGAAAGGTCTTTGCCTGGTCATCTTCTCTATTTGTTGCCCTGGTTCTGCTTCCAATCCTGTGCCAGTTGGCAATGGAGTGCTACCTCCTTTATATCAGGGTTGATTTGCCAATTGTAGACAGAATTCTTCCTTTGTGATTGCTTAAATTGAGATATCAACTGTTAATTTCTCCTCAGTATTTCTATAAATATAGCTATGCTCTTTCTATGCTGCTGCTGCACAGATCCATGCTATGCTAGAATTTTTCACTCATTCGTGCCACAAATATTTGAATGAGCACTTACCACATGCCAGCCCCAATCTAGGCACTGAGATACTACAGTACACAGAGTAGACCAAATCTTTGCCTTCAGGAAGCTTCCGTTCCAGCGAGACAGGCCCAATAAATGTTTTTTGGGTGTCTGCAGGGATTTGACTAATTTAATACTCATCCCAACCCACTGGGTAAGTACTGTCATTATCTGCATTTTACAATGAGGAAATGGAGGAACAAAGATGCTGAGCATCTTGTCCCAAGAGACCGACAGAAGGTCCTCCCTCTGCCCCACTAGGCTAGATTTGCCTCACTGGAGTGGGAGCTTCTGGAGGCCTACACGGCACAGACACAGCCTATGCTGTTCTGCTGCAACTGTCTGCTGTCTGGAAATTACTCCTCTCACTCTGCTGCAGTGAGGTGGGAGGTGTTAGAAGGATTGGGGTGTGAAAAGAATGACTTCAAAGTTCAGTACTACTTGAAAAATTGATTACTTCTGAATGACTTTCTGTGTTTCCTTATCCTACAGACGTTCTCAATGTAACATCCTCAGGCTTCCTTGGGCCAACTCACGACAATGCCGGGTACATTTCTTAGAGTAGAGATAACATATTTCTTTTAAAGTAATATATTTTCTTACATGTACCACACTTTGGGAATGTCCTAACCAACTGAGGTAACTGCTACATACATTTACCAAAGTGTGTGCCGTGGTCCCAGGGTTTATAGCAGGAGGCACACTGACACTGCTGGAACACAAGGGACAGCTGTCTCCAAAGGCTGGAGCAGATTCTAATATGTGGATTCAGATGCTGAGTGTTCACGGGTAGTGTAATGTTCATGGCAACTGTTACACTTATTAAATTACTGACTTCTTAAGGGCATGAATCTAATAGGAAACGTTAGATGCCCTGTTAATATTATGTTGCCTGCAAGCATTTGTATTGTTTTCTGATATTTGTTGTTTTCTAAGATTTTGAAAAAAATACTTAATTAGGAAGATCATTTTTTTTTTCCTGGCTCTAGTGTTAAATTAAGTGGGAAGGTATTCTATTTAGGATCCTCCCACAGAGCTATTTTTCTCTTAAGGGTTACATGCATTCTGTTGTTTTTAAAATTCACTTTAATATTAACGTATTAACTCAGTACTTATTGAGTGCCTGCCATGTGTCAGGTGTTTTTCTGGGCACTAGGAATCAGATAAATAAGGCAGACAAAGCCCCTCATGAAGCTTATACTTGCTGAGAGGGAGATAGCCAATAAAAAGAACACAGTAATTGTATGATACAGTGTCAGTTGCTAATAACACTAGGGAGGAAAATAAGCCAGGCTAAGGAGAGAGAAAAGGAAAGGAGAAGGTGGTTTTACATGGGTCAAGAGGCAAAGCATCTCTGAGGAAGTGACCAGGTGCCATGATTTGAGTAATAGCAAGGGAACAAAGGCCACCTCCCCACCCACGTGCTGTGTGACTTGGGCAACTCCCATAATGCTTCTATATTCTCATCACTGAAATGGAGATAATCATAGTACTTATATCATAGGGTTTTTTTTAATTAATTATAGAGTTTTAAAATATTTTTTGAATTATCTTCCTTTCCTTGTCTGCCTACTTTTCTTAAAAACCTATGGTGAGACTGGGCATAGTGGCTCATGCCTAGCACTTTGGGAGGCCAAGGCGGGTGGATCACCTGAGGTCAGGAGTTTGAGACCAGCCTGGCCAACCTGGTGAAATCCCGTCTCTACTAAAAATACAAAAATTAGCCGAGCTTGGTGGCAGGTGCCTGTAATCCCAGCTACTCGGAAATCTGAGGCAGGAGAAATCTCTTGAACCCAGGAGGTTACTGGGAGCTCAGGGGTATATGGAAACTTTCTGTTAAATTTTGCTGTGAACCTAAAACTGCTCTAAGAAATAGTCTATTAATTTTAAAATATTAATTAACTCCCAAGATAAGGAGGGAAATGTTAATTTATTTTTATTTTTATTTTTATTTTTTGTGGTGGAGTCTCTCTCTGTTGCCCAGGCTGGAGTGCAGGGGCGTGATCTTGGCTCACTGAAGCCTCCACCTCCTTGGTTTGAGTGATTCTCATGCCCCAGCCTCCTGAGTAGCTGGGATTACAGGTGTGCACCACCACACCCGGCTAATTTTTGTATTTTTAGTAGAGACGAGGTTTCACCATGTTGGCCAGCCTTGTCTCAAACTCCTGACCTCAAGTGATCCACCAGCCTTGGCCTCCCAAAGTGGTGGGATTACAGGTGTGAGCCGCTATGACCAGCCTCAAACAATATCTTGAAGGCTCAAAGTAGACAGAGGATTGGCAAGTAAGGGATAAGGGAAATTGGCGATATAGGAAATCGCACCTAACTGTAGGGGGAAGGGATGCTGACAGAAGCCTGTCTGCTTCCCTCCCGTGCAAGGGGAATGGTGATAGCACCCACTCTCCCTTCGGTTGTAAGGGGTCTGTCTGCGTGGAGCATTTGGAACAGCGCCTGGCACAGAGGCAGCTCCCATGCATGCTATAGCTGTTTTACCGAGCTGGAACTTTCTGTTCCTCTCCTGAGGCCGTTTCTCAGTCTCTCCTGCTGTCTCTCCTGGCGAAGAAGTCCCTGATACACCCTGGGGGCTGGGCCCAGGTAGGGCCGGAGAGGCATAAGCCTGGATTTCCAGAGCCCTGATGGCTGGGCCAGCGGTGGAGGCTAGGGATGGGTTCTCATCATTTCATCAGCTGACACTCACTTCTAACATCACTTCACCCCACCCCCAGTGGCACCTGGTGTCCCTGAGATCCCGTGTCCATCTCAGGCTCTCCAGAAGGTGAGGGAAAAGGAAGCTAGAATGTAACTCTGATTGTCTGACCTTTCCACAAACCGCCTGCTCTTGGCCCCAACCCTAACCCCCTTCGCCTTTCCAGGGACCTGAAGAGGCCCCCCAATCCTGGCCTTCTCTGCACTCTGGGTTGCATAGCAAGAATCATCTTGCTTCTTCAGCTGCCCCTCCCCCTTGAAACTCTTCATTTTGCGAATAAACAATCACCTATGTATATGAAAAACCCACACACACTAAGAAGGTGCCTCTTTGGAGATGCCTTGGCCTTGCTGCCACCCCAGACCCTCATCTCCTTGTCCTCTGCACGGAACTATTTTGGTCGGATTTTGCTTCTTCTTGGCCTGTCCTATTCCCTCACCCGCCTTCAGAGGGACTGAGGTTTTAGATTTTCCCGCTCTGCTACATTTGTGTCTACTCATTTCATCTTCCAAATCTTGGGTGAAGTATTTTGTCTTCTCCTTCTGCCATGTTTCCTTCTTCTGAATTTGCGCTTAAAAAATCTTTTTTACTGTCGTTTAGTAAAGTTTTGCAAAGGAATGGAGAAAAATGTGTTGCCAAACCAAACGTGAGTCTGCTCACCCAGTGATCAGAAAAAGCCAAACGCAAGCACTAGGATTTGCAGCAAGAGAAAGTGAGGAACTTCCTTAGTGCATGTTTGATTTCAGTCTCTCTGAGGTCTGTGAGACTGTGGTCAGCATTTTCCATTGGGCGAGGGTCCTGGTTTCTGAAAAACAACTCCAGGACATATGTCAAGAGTTATCTTTAGTTTCTATAGGGAACCAATCATCTTGTGACTCTGACTTATGTGGGTGGTTATTGTTGAAGTTATGATTATCTTCTTATTTAGCAGGTTATTAATTTCCTTCCTCTGGTTGCAGGGTGTGCCTGGAATTTCCATTAGAGATTCAAAATCTTTTCTTTATTTCCATGCTGGGGTGGAGGGGAGCCCAGCAGGGCCCTACAAGGGGATCCCTATTCTATGTCAAAATTTCCGGGAGATGGCCAGGCATGGTGGCTCATGCCTGTAATCCCAGCACTTTGGGAGGCCGAGGCGGGCAGATCACTTGAGGTAGGGAGTTCAAGAACAGCCTGACCGACATGGAGAAACCCTGTCTCTACTAAAAATACAAAATTAGCCAGGCGTAGTGGTGCATGCCTGTAATCCCAGCTACTTGGGAAGCTGAGGCAGGAAAATCACTTGAACCTGGGAGGCAGAGGTTACAGTGAGCCGAGATCGTGCCATTGCACTCCAGCCTGGTTAACAAGAGCAAAACTCCATCTCAAAAAAAAAAAAAAAAAATTCCAGGAGATTTCATTCTTGCTCTTTCATTCTCTCTTGAATACCTTATAAACTGTAAAATATAACTCGCTGAAAAATACACAAAGTTTGTGTGCATAGTTCACACCTAAAGCCCAAACACCCAAGAACCATCATCCAAGGTCCAGATGCAGAACATGATTGGTCTTCCGGGGTCCCCACTTGTCCCTGGCCAATCACAGCCACCTCCCGCTGAGGGCACATGTGGAAGGAAGCTGCTGATGGGCACATAGGACTCTGAGCTACTCTTTTTTTTGTCTTTTCTTTTTTTTTTTTTGAGACGGAGTCTCGCTATGTTGCCTGGGCTGGAGTGCAGTTGCGCGATCTTGGCTCACTGCAACCTCCGCCTCCTGGGTTCAAGCAATCCTCCTGCCTCAGCTTCCCTAATAGCTGGGATTACAGGCATGCGCCACCACACCTGGCTCATTTTTGTGTTTTTAGTAGAGACATAATTTCACCACGTTCACCAGGCTAGTCTCGAACTCCTGACCTCAAGTGATCCGCCTGTCTCGGTCTCTCAAAGTGCTGGGATTACAGGCATGAGCCACTGCACCCGGCCAACTCTGAGCTACTCTTATAATTTCATGTATGTTTATAATTATTTCCAAATAAAAAGTTTAAAATATATGTATGTAATATGTGACATGTGCATCAAAATGTGATTTGACTTTTATACCCTTTGTGAGAGTTAACACACAGCAGTCCCTCTTTTACTGGGTTTGGGGGATACTTCAAGGCTCCCATTGGATGCCTGAAACCATGTATGGTACTGAACCCCATGTGTCCTCTGCATGAATTTCTTTTTCCTTCTTCACAATTTCACAGATAGATCTGTTCTTATCATAGATCTTAGCAACCTCAGCATAGGATTTTTTTCTTTCCTTATTAGGTTGAGAATGTTTACCTTTTCACTTAAAGGGAGTACCTTATGGCTTCTCTTTGGCATGTCCAATTTGCCAGCACATCATTACTCTTGTGCTTTGGGGCCATTATTAAGTAAAATAAGGGTTCCTTGACATGAGCAACATGATATTGCAACAGTTGATCCTAAATGACTCACAGGCAGGGCGTGTAGCCAGCGTGGATCTGCCAGACAAAGGGAGCCATGTCCTGTGAGGGATGGAGTGAGATTTCATCATGCTATTCAGAATGGTGTGCAATTGAAAACTTGTTTATTTCTGGGATTTTCCATTTAATATTTTCAGACTGAGGTGGACCACAAGTAACTGAAACCATGGAAAGTGAAACTGAGGATAAAGGAGGCTCCCATAAATTCACAAGCCAGAAGAGTCATTTGGAAAGGCAAGTGTGTCCTTTGTGCTTCTTCTTTGGAAAATATGATCACCACAGGGTTTTTTTGTTTGTTTGTTTTGTTTTTGTCTTTGTTTTAGATGGAATCTCGCTCTGTTGCCCAGGCTGGAGTGCAGTGGCACGATCTCCACTCACTGCAACCTCAATTAAAACTAAAAAAAATCAAAGTCAAAAATAACATTTCAGTTTCTAATGCCCCTAAAAACTGTGTAGTAAATTGTAAAAAAAAGAAACTCAGAGACCGGTGCCCATGCAGGTCCTCTGTATACTAAACGCCAGTCTCCTGGGCCCACTGTTCTTTCTCTATACTTTGCCTCTGTGTCTTATTTCTTTTCTCAGTCTCTTGTCCCACCAGACGAAAATACCCACAGGTGTGGAGGGACAGGCCACCCCTTCATCTGCCGCCCAACGTGGGTGCCTTTCTCTAAGGTGAAGGTACGCTAAGAAGGTGAGCATGGAAGACAAGTCAACGAAAGAGTCCCAAGTACGTCCATGGTCAGCCTTGCGGTAAGCTTGTGTGCTCGGAGGAACCCTGGGTAACAATGGGAGAAAATGAAAGTAAATAGGCCTCTTATCTCAGCTTCATTAAAATTATTTTAAGAAGAGAGGGAGTTGGAGCCTCTACAGAAAATCTAATTACGCTATTTCAAACAGGAGAAGATAGCGTTTCAGTTTCTGATGCCCCTGATAACTGTGTAATAGATTGTGAAGAAAAGGCAGGGACAGAATCTGGGAAAGGAACAGAAAGTTCACATTGTAAATATGTAGCAGAGTCTGTAATGGCTTGGTCAACACAAAATGTTGACTACAATCAATTATAGGAGGTAATATATCCTGAATGTCAGACAGTTGGATTCATAATGAATGATTTTTAAATATTTTTAATTACCTTACTGTCATCTGAGTGGGGTTGGGGAAGAAGAAGGGATTAAAACTAGATGGTGCTTAATGCGCCACATTCAAGTAGAAGGTAAATGAATCCTATTTTTTTTTTACTAAAATTTTTCTCTTAACATTGAATATGGATTCTCTAGGAAGAGAAAGCAACCCTCTGTAGGTTGAGTTCAAACCCTGTGAGCAAGGGTTAGATGTGGACGGACCCAGGGCCTCCTGGAGCTTTCGGTCTGGGGTGCTTTAGCAGTGCTTCCAGAAATGCTTAGGGTCCAGGCCGGGCATGGTGGCTCACTCCTGTAATCCCAGCACTTTGGGAGGCTGAGGCAGGTGGATCACCTGAGGTCAGGAGCTCAAGACCAGCCTGGCCAACATGGTGAAACCCTGTCTCTACTGAAAAAAAAAAATACAAAAATTAGCTGGGCATGGTGGTGCACACTTGCAATCCCAGCCACTTGGAAAGCTGAGGCAAGAGAATCACTTGAACCCCAGAGGTCAAGGTTGCAGTGAGCTGAGATTGTGCCACTGCACTCCAGCCTGGGTAACAGAGGGAGACTCTGTCTCAAAAAAAAAAAAAAGAAAAAAAAGAAAAAAAAAAAAGAAATGCTCAGGGTCCACCTTTGGGGCAGCCACGACTTCCCAGGGTGCCAGCTTGCAGTGTCATGCTCCCCACCTACAGGCTCACAAAAATCCTGTGATGGGCTGGACTGTGTTCCCAAAGTCCTAACCCCTGTTTCTCAGAGTGTGGTCTTGTTTGGAGATACGGTCTTTACAGAGGTAATCAAGTTGCAATGAGGTAATTAGGGTAGACCCTAATCCTACACGACATGCATCCTTATGAAAGGGGAATATGTGGACACAAGCACAGAGGGAAGACAGAGTGAAAACACAGGGAGAGGCTGGGTGTGGTGGCTCACGCCAGTAATCCCAGCACTTTGGGAGGCCAAGGCAGGAGGATCTCTTGAAGCCAGGAGTTTGAGACCAGCCTGGGCTACACAGGGGGACCTTGACTCTATAACAAATTTAAAAATTAGCCAGGCATGGTGGTGCATGCCTTTAGTTCCAACTACTTGGGAGGCTGAGGCAGGGGGATCACTTGAACCTGGGGGATCGAGGCTGCAGTGAGTCGTGTTTGTGCCAATGCACTCCATCCTGGGTGACAGAGTGAGACCTTGTCTCAAACACACACACGCACGGACACACACATACACACACGGAGAATGCCAGAAGACACCTGAGGCTCCCAGAAACTAGCAGAGATACATGAAGGGATCCTCCCCTGGGGGTTTTAGAGGAAGCAAGGCCCTGCAGACACCTTAATTTTGGACTTCTAGCCTCCAGACTAGAAAATAAATTGACCTAAGTCACCCAGCTGTAGTACTTTGCTATTGCAGCCCCTAGACTAATAGAAACCTCCACTGCTGCAAATTTTACATGATGAATTTCCTAAAATAAGGCTTGTTGGTTCCCAGTTTGAAGACCAGATTGAAGAGTTTTGTTTTGTTTTAATAGCATTGGCTTTTAAAATATAAACATGAACTAGACCCTCCTGTCTGGAGAATTCCCTATCATTTTGACTAAAGCAAGGGTTTTTTGGTTCTTTTTTTTTCACGCTTTTGGATAAAAGGGGAAGAAATGACAGGTATTTAAATATCAAGGTCTCTTTCCTCCTGGGCTTTGAAGAGGAAAAAAAGCAGCTTAATTGGCTCTGGACCGTCTGGGGGTGGTGGGTGGGTGATTTGATATTCTTTTTAAAAAGATGGATGAAACAAGGAAATTTTTCTCATCTTGAAATGCAACTCCCTGGGTCTCTAGTTTTAAAGGAGCCTTCCCAGGTATCTCTCATGCTTCCTGAGAGCTCCACAAGGCTTTCTCATCTGCCTTCTGTGGCCAGCTCTCAGGACTCATGTGATCTTCTTTAGCCGAGAGCAGGGACTCAAGGAGGACAGCTCTCTCTTGCTTCCCTGAGCTCACTCTCTGCAGTTCCATCTCCTCCACCTTTTTAGGATTTTCACCTTTCAAGAGATATCAGAATCTCAAGGAAGTTTGGAAGAAAAATGTGCATTCCTTTGTGCTTGCCACAGCATCTCTAACCCTCGAGGGGGTTAGTCTCTGTCCATCCTTGACTCAGGCAGGCTGTGTGACCTCTCTCTAGCCTCAGCCTTCATGCGGAATCATGTGTGAAGTGTCATTAGCTCTTGATGGCCTGGCTCCTCAATTCAGTCGTCTATGCCAAGTCATCTATGGCAGTTGTAGCAGAGCCTAACCCTGGAATTTAAAAGAGATGGAAACATTTTGAAACCTCTTTAACTGTTGGTGTCTTTTCCATTAGAAACTCTAGGCCATAAAATTTGCTTCATTTGGGGTTATTTTTATTTTTATTTTTTTGACACAGATTCTCAGCCTGTCACCCAGGCTGGAGTGCATTGGTGTGATCTCTGCTCACTGCAACCTCTGCCTCCTGGGTTCAAGTGATTCTCCTGCCTCAGCCTTCTGAGTAGCTAGGATTCCAGGCGTGCACCACTACACCCGGCTAATTTTTGTATTTTTAGTAGAGATGGGGTTTCACTATGTTGGCCAGGCTGGTCTTGAACTCCTGACCTGAAGTGATTGTCAGGCCTCTGAGCCCAGGCCTGCACGTATACATCCAGACAGCCTGAAGCAAGTGAAGAATCACAAAAGAAGTGAAAATGGCCGGTTCCTGCCTTAACTGATGACATTACCTTGTGAAATTTCTTTTCCTGGCTCAGAAGCTCCCCCACTGAGCACCTTGTGACCCCCGCCCCTGCCGGCCAGAGAACAACCCCCTTTGACTGTAATTTTCCACTACCTACCCAAATCCTATAAAACGGCCCCACCCCTGTCTCCCCTGGCTGACTCACTTTTTGGTCTCAGCCCGCCTGCACCCAGGTGAAATAAACAGCCTTGTTGCTCACAGACGCGCGTGACAGCGATCCTGCCCCCTTGGCCTCCCAAAGTGCTGGGATTACAGGCATGAGCCACAGCGCCCAGCCTGTTTGGGTATTTTTTAAATGCCAAGTTATTTTGTGCCCTGACACATTTCAGGCCACCTCTCTGCCCGCATAATTTTATGATTATATGACTGCATTTACTGATAGCAAACGACCACCAAAAATATCTCCTTTTCACCTTGGCTTAATTTAAGACTGTCACTGAAGCATTTGATGATAATGTCTTAGGCATCTAAAATGGCAAAATTGCAGGCCTGTGGACAAATTAACAATTCTTCTTCGGTTCTTGCATTGGAGGTTCTGATACTTCAAAACATAGACTTCTTTATGATTTGTATTAAAGGGAGAGCACTATAGGAGGAAAGAATCAGAGTAACAATGCTGTTATCGAAAATCACAAACCTTTTTGGAATTGCATTTGATGCAAAATTATAGACTGTCTTCAACTTCCTTTTTGCAGCTGTGAGTTGTTTAGTATTTAACCATGCAACCTTAAATTACAGAGAAGATGGGGAAAAAAAATCCCTGTTCAGGGCGTTGTCTTCACTCATCTTTGTAGATATCTTGGTGTGAACATAGCGTAATATTCCCATTAATTGTTATATAGACTAATTCTAACACTGACTTCTAGGTTCTTTGTGTAGTTTTGACAGTGGTATATTCATAAAATGGAAAATCTGGAAATTTTTCAAAGCTGAAATAAAACGGCAAGGATTTGGAACTAAAATCAAGGGTTTAACCTTTAAAAGAAACCAACTTAATTGTAAATTTCACTTCAAACATTTCCCGGGATCTGGAGAAGGCAAATTGCAGAAAGGTCAGCCAGATTGCAGTTGGGCAGAAAATCTCATTTAAACTGTATTATCACAACCAAAAAACCCTATTTGGAAATCAGACGTAAATAATGCCAAGCAATCAGGGAGGTAGGAAGGACGGGTAGATCTCAGTGCCTGCCCCAGCCCCTGACTGCCTCTGACGAGAGGTGGACATCTGTTCTGCTCCGGGGCAGAGGCAGGAGTATGGAGCTGTACTGCTGCTTTCATCACCCAATAGCCGGTGGCCTTGGAAAAAAGCAAATTAATTTTGGAGGCTTCAGTTCCCTCATCTGTAAAAAGAATGGGTGAAAAGAGATGATCTTTAAGGTTCCTTCCAGTTCAAAAAAGTTCTGATTCCAGGTCATTTTCTGATTCGCTGACATTGGTTCCTTATAGGAAGCCATCAAGGAAGAAATGAAATGTGAGCAGTGGCATGAACATTTGGTTCGAGAGTTTCTGGGATATTCTTGGCTGAAAACTGGTGTAACTGATGACTTACAGATAAGTGAGAAGAAAGCACCGTTAAAAGGGTGGATTAGGCCAGGGGTGGTGGTTCACGCCTGTAATCCCAGCACTTTGCGAGGCTGAGGCGGACAGATCACATGAGGTCAGGAGTTCAAGACCGGCCTGGCCAACATGTTGAAACCCAGCCTCTACTAAAAATTTTAAAAAATTAGCAAGGCATGGTGGCACATGCCTGTATTACCAGCTACTCAGGAGGCTGAGGGAGGAGAATTGCTTGAACCCGGGAGGCAAGGGTGCAGTGAGCTGAGATTGTGCCACTGCACTCCAGCCTGGGCAACAGAGCAAGACTTTGTCTCAAAAAAAAAGTGGGGGAGGGTGGATTAAAATTCTGCTCTGCCATTTCCTTCTTTGTGCTGATACTTACAAATAAAGTAAAACACCTAGCATCAGATCAGGTACCTTGGAGGTAAACCCCACATAGAAGCTATGGATGACGTTGAAATTTGGCCACCCATTGAAGCAGGATGAGTGCATGTACAGAAGAACACCCGAGAGGCAGAACTGCTGAAATAGCCTAAAACCTTTAGGCTACTGTGAGAGGCCACTGTGAACTATCGAGGCAGCTATAAAGAGAAACAGCCTAGGTGGTTGCTTTAGAAGGACGATTCCTTCTACCAGGTGGAACAGTAGTGGGACAGGTCACCAAGCTGGGGACACTCAGCCTGCAGTGGTCTATCCTTAAACCATGTGGCCCTGAGAATTAGTTCTGGAAATTCCCTTCAAGTCAATGGTGGTGAGAATCACACAAATAACTATACCAAGAAAGCCAAGGTCAACACAAAGTAGAAAAGTCCTAGGAATGGAGCCTCAGGTGTCAGTCTTGGAAAGAGACAGGGCAGGGTCCGAGGAAGAGCTGCAGAGGAAACATAAATCAATGAAGTGGCCTCAGACAGGCCAGGATGGCTCCTGGCTTGTATTGGACTCTTAATACATATTTATTCATTGACGGGCTCAATGGATGGATGGATGTTGTGCCTGAAGTTAAAGATAAAGAGGCACGAGGGACAAAGGAGTGTGAAAAATGGCAGAATCCATGTCTGAAAAAGCTCTGTTTTCTTCTGCCCTGGTTATTTTTTGGTTCCTCACCTCCTTTCCTGTCTGAGGACTGTCTCAGGCATTCCCAAACCCGAGCAAACCCCAGAGATTTCCTGAGTAGGACCTTGCAGCCTTTGACAGTAACGCACGGTAGCAGTTGTCATTGTGTCTTACTCAATCTCTCTGTTTCTTTTTGTTCTCATTGCTCTTTCCTTAGTCCAGCTCTCTGACTACTCTGACATTCTGGCCCAATGGCCTCTTCATGGTCCACTCCAGCATAAGCCATTTGATCATTTAGCATTCCAAAGGCTTTCCAAAATACTTTCCAGGCCTCTGCACTGTGCCTCAGTTAAAACCCCAGTTGCTTTGTTTGACATGCCATCATTTGTCCTGGTATGACATTCCAAGCATGCTTTCTACTTTCCTCCAAGAACCTTCTGGGGCAGCCCAAACTTTTTGCCCTCAGCCTCCACTTTCATCCCCACCCCACTCACTGGTGCGTATGAGCTCATGCATTTCCTTTGTCCGCAATGACCTTGGCTCGTCCATCCATCTATCCAGCCGCTCACCCATCATGAGCTTCCTACCAGCCATCAAGTGCTGGTCAGTACGTGCTCATATCCCTGCACATCCCTGTCCATACCCCCATCTCACTTCTTTCTGGGCTCTTTTCATGTACTAATTCTTGTTCGGTGATTGTACCAGCAATCCCAACCAGATAGCAAGCACCTCGGGGGAAGGATGATGTCCTGTGTTCCCTTCCTGGCACTATCTGATGAACAGAAACATTAAGGAGACCTCTGGGGGACTTGTGGATTGACAAAGTCATTTTCAATAAGTTTTATTAGTTAAAGTAAAGGCAAGCTAACTTTCTGAAGGCTATCTAAAAATAGAATTTTAAAACCAGCATTCCCATCTGAGTAATAAATTCAATTAGATTTTTGGATTTTAAAAAAAATGTGATATTGGTTTTTCATTTCTTCTGCTAGTTGTTTCCAGGCAACCTTGAACTTGTCAAATAAAAAAGTATAAACAGAAGACTATGAGTTTTATGACCTTACTTTGAAAATCCTGCCCTCGGCAGGCTAAACACACTCTCAGCATTATGACTAGACATTTCTTAAAGGCCAGCCCCTAGGTTTTTCTTGGGGGATTTTAGGATGAAAACATAGGATGTGGAGTTATATACTCCAAATAATTTGAATCCTGACTTTATCGTTGTGAGATTGGAATAAATCATTTAAACTTTCTGACCTTTGGTTTCTTAAATTCTGAAATAGGCATCATCCCCCAACCTGCCTACCTTACAGTGAGGTGACTGAATAGTTGACAGAAAAAACAAAGATGACCTTTGTCATCGTCTTTGTCCATCATCACCATCATCCATATCATCTCTAGAATTAATATAAAAAAGGCAGAGAAGGAGAGGCAGATCCCTGGACTTCATGCCTGGCTGGGAATGTAGGAGCAAGCCCCCAGCTCCTGCCAGGGTCAGCACACGAGCAGCCATGGCCAGTTCCTGAGGCACAGCCACCCCCTGCAAAGGTCTGCATCCCAGAGGCACCTCTACGCAGCCAGAATCAATTTGCCTGTACTTTCTTGCCTTCCAGCTCCTTAATCCTTAGCCGAGGATGGCTCACTTCAACCCATCACCTGCTTTGGCTCTGGGCCCCAAGCTTCCTGAAGGGCCCAGTCTTTTCCAGCTGCTGGGACCAGTTTGGGGTAACCCTTACAGCAATGGGAATGGCAGTTCCAGCTCCAGGCTAGGGTAAATCAAGGAAGCCTTTGCTGTTTGTTCTGAGCTTGGTTTTCAGCTCCCAAGAGCTGCATGTGATAGCTCCCCTCTCCCTGTTAACACAGTGGAGGAACAATTATCTTCCTGGTGAAAATTGTTGGGACTGTCTTCCCTTCTCTGTTTGCAGGCAGCACCAAGTTGGGACGAGTGAAATAAGAACGTGAGGGAGAACACCCGGGGCTGTTCGCTTTCACAAACCCCTCGGGTCTTCAGCCTAATTCTGAAGATCACCAGGAGACAATTTCTAAATGAAGAAAGGGAACACTGGGCTTATTAAAAAGGCTCCTCCTTCTTGCAGAGTAGAAGGATCCTTCTATCTCACCAGAAAATATGCCATTTCAGAAGAAAGCTAAATTGTTTTTTCTATGATGACAAAATGAAATGTTCCTTTGTCAAGAATGAGCAAGCCTCAGAAAAGACAGCCCCTCCCTGCCCAGCCATGAGGAGCGATTTTGCTACAATTTCTGTCCATTTTAAGATCAATGCAAATTACTCACGTGATTTGAGAGCAGTGGTGGAGGGCAATTCTTTTGGGAAAGATTTTCAAATTGTGTTTTAAGTCCTCGAGGCCGGTTCCCAAGACAGAACTGGACCTTCTCAATGACCGGGACCTTGTTATTCTGGAATAACATGTTATAACATGTTATTATGGGACATCATTATGCTTCATCCTGACCCCATGAAGTTTATGAGACAGGCCCAATTATTGAGCCATATGGCAAAGAGAAATTTGGGTAAACAAATTTGTATTTCAATAAAATTTAGAGTCCCATAAAATATAATAATTAAGATGTAAATGACAGCAGGTGCGCTTGCTTAAAGCTGCCTTCGCAGCTCACCAGATGGTGTGCCCTGGGTGATTCATGTTCCAGGAGCAGAGAATTTTCAGGCAGGTAATCTTTGCAATATTCTCTTTTGTCCATTTTTCTTTTGGGCAGTATTTCTGATTCATTGTATCACCCCTTCCAATCAGCTTTGTTTTAGAGAATTTCTTAGGGCATGCCTCTAGTAACACAGTGTATTGAAGTGTTTTTTCCTTGATTTTGTTTTTTATTTCCTTCTTAACTCACATGAATTCTCTTCTCCAGGATTGGAAGGGAAAAAGCAAAAAGAATGCTTTCCCCACATAATGCCTCCCATCTCTGCTTTGAATGGCAAATACTAAGAGCAGCTTTGCTGTGTAAAATGTTTTCCCACCTTTGCCGGGGAAGTTAGAGTTAAATAAAAAGAACAGTAGCTATTTTTCCCACTACAAGGCAGAATGGGGGAGGGGAGCACCAATTAGCTTTTTCTTCTTTACATTCACCCTATCCTCAATCTACCTTTTCTTCTTCACTTCTTGGCCTCTCCTTTCTCCCCAGGAGCAGCAGCCCAAAGCTACTGGAGGAGAGAAGAAGGGAGGAGGAGGTGTCTGGGCATGAGAGCAGCAGGAGTTGAGGTTACAGAGCTGTCGAAATCTCTCCTGCCTGGACCAAAGGTGCTTAAACACTTGGAACACTTGAAAGTAAAAGAAATCCCAACTCTAAGCCTCTTTGCATCACGTGAATGTCATTTTTTTCACTTTCCTTCAAACACACACACACGGTAGCCTGCAGCCTTGCTTTGAGCAGCCTTTTTCTTAAGGTAGCACTAACCAGCAGGGAGATGTTAGGAGATTGAGATTCCAATTAAGGCTGCCTCTGATTGCTCTAGACAAGTCTCTGCTACTTAGAAAACAAGGCTGAAAAATCCCAGATTAAGGTTGTAGAGGATAGCATGGATCAGAACCAAGGAGCTCACAAAAGCCCACTTACCATGAAAATTATATGAAATGGGAGCCATTAAAAATAAAAATATTCAACAGGAACACTGCTGGCTAAATCACAAATTAAGATGTAGCACAGGTCAAATGGTGGTTCCCAAACTTTACAGCTATGCCTGGTTAAAAAGATGTAGAACCATCACGGGCCATGAGGATGAGGGTGGGGGTTAAGGGTACGTAGAATATTCCCTTAAACCAGCAGTGTTTGGCCAGGCACGCTTACTAGGTGGCTCACACCTGTAATCCCAGCACTTTGGGAGGTGGAAGCGGGTGGATCACTAGAGGTCAGGAGTTCGAGACCAGCCTTGCCAACATGGCAAAACCCTATCTCTACTAAAAATTCAAAAATAAGCCGGGCATAGTGATGCATGCCTGTAATCCTAGCTACTTGGCAGGCTGAGGCAGGAGAATCACTTGAACCCAGAAGGCAGAGGTTGCAGTGAGCCGAGATTGCACCACGGCATTCCAGCCTGGGTGAAAGAGTGAGACTCTGTCTCAAAAAAACAAAACCCTAGTAGTGTTCAGTGGCTCTACCAGACAAAATGAAGCCAGTGTTCTTCCATCTGAAGAGCAAGAGATGGTGTTTGCTTTTCCATTTGTGGGGACAGGCAGAGTCTGACGTCCATCTGGAATACTCTTCTTCCTTCCTCCCAGTGGCTGCTCTGCAGGCCAAACCTGGGGTTCAGGCTTTGGCCATGAAACTTAGCAACCTGAATATGCATTTAATGTCTGACATTATTCTAGTTAGTACGAGAGAGACAAGCCAGACAGATGATTAGAGAAGTAATCCAATCAGTGTTGGGTGAAATTAAATGAGTACAGGAATGAATGAATACTTAAATGAATGACTGCCACTTTACCAGTGGTCTGGTTCCTGCCGTGTTGGGGCTTCACATCTAACTGGGAAGCCAAGATAAACATGCATGACACCCAAAGCTCACCTGAGCACTGTTTCCTAACCTGAGTTCATAACGGTTGGTGTCAGCTTGTCCATTGGGTGCTCGAGAGGGTGCCGGGAAACATGGTGGCTTCCTTTCTATCAGCAGAAACCCAGTAGCTCAGAAAGATTGAATGGCTTTTCTGGGCCACTATCATCCATAGGTAAACACTAGGTGAAGATAACTATTTAGTTACAAGGATAAATTTGTATATATTAGGATTTAACTTTTAATAACTTTTAATTTGGAAATGTGTAATTTCAAACCTACAGAACATTGTAAGGATAAGTATAGTACATCAAACCCCCACATCTCCCAGTTTCACCTATTGTTAATATTTTGCACCATTTGCTTTATTTGTGCACTCACTATGAATGATATTATATATCACATATGATTACACATTATATTAGAGAGAGACTATCTTTTAAGTATTTGAGAGTCAGAGTCAGTTGCATATATTTTGCCCCTTAAACTATAAATACTTCACTGTGTACTTCCTATGAATGTGACAAGGATTCTTTTTTTTTTTGTTGGTTTTCTCAGAATTTATTTTTAAGTAGAAAAGTTGCTTCAGGTGCCCGAGTGACAATAAACACTAAAGAGTATTGCCAGCTTGAGGCATGGGCCTTATTTCACTCAGTTCTGCTTAGGCTCTGGCACCTTTGAAGTGGGCAAACTGAGGGTTTTTGTTTCTCTTCAGTGAATAAAATGTTTCCAAGAACACTGCTTTGGGCACTCACCTCTGAGCTCTATGTCTCCCCGAAGACACCTATGGTGGCTATCCAGAGTTGCATAACAACTCACCCCAAGCCACAGCAGCTTACTAGGAATGCTTCTGTTTGCTCGTGATTCTGTGGGCTCATGTAGTCGTGGGTCAACTGCATCGTGGGCACAGCCATGTGGACAAGGCCTGCTGGGGGCTGGGCAGAGTTGGAAGGCCACAAGGGCTTCCCACAGCTCTGGCAACTCAGCGATCCTCCATGCAGCCTCTTTCTCCATGTGGCTAACTTGGGCTTCCTCATAGCATGGCAGTCTCACAGAAGTTAAACTGCTTTCAAGACTTTAAGAGGGTGCACGCCAAGTTGAAAAAGCAGAAGGTGTAAATCTCTTGAGAGCTGCCTCAGCTGTCACACAGCTTCACTGACACTCACTCTGTTGGTTCAGACAAGTCACAAGACCCAGTCAGATTCAAGGACAGGAGAACTCCACTCTACCTCCCCAAGCAAAGAATTGTTGGCCATTGTGAATCCACCACAACACTCACCATTTTCAATCTGGTGGTGCAGGTATGTATGTACAATTCTCATGTCCCCCACTAAATTCTAAACAGCAAGCTCTTTGGAGGCAAGGTCACAGTCTGACTCATCTTAGAAACCCCACTCATAGTACTTAGCTCAGTGCATGATATATAGTAGGTGTTTAACTTCTATGAAATAAATATGGGCTGGGTGCAGTGGCTCATGCCTGTAATCCCAGCACTTTGGGAGGCCGAGGCAGGTGGATCACTTGAGGTCAGGAGGTCGAGACCAGCCCAATGAACATGGTGAAACCCCGTCTCCACTAAAAATACAACAATTAGCCAGGCATGGTGGTGGGTGCCTGTAATCCCAGCTACTCGGGAGGCTGAGGCAGGAGCATCACTTGAACCCAGGAGGCGGAGTTTGCAGTGAGCCAAGATCATGCCACTGCACTCCAGCCTGAGTGACAAAGCTAGACTCTGTCTCAAAAAAAAAAAAAAAAAAGAAAAGAAAAAGAAAATATGGATGAAAACCAGAAGCTTATAAAAGCTTAGAGATTGTCTCAAGATGGCCAAGTCTCCTGCCATTAATCCCAGTGACAGTCCTATGGGTCAGTGTTTCATCAGGGGAGGGGAGGCTGGTGTCTCAGTAGAGCTGCCAGCGTCTGTGACAAAGAGGGATGAGAGGGGTTATTGACCTTCTCTTGTGAACACTGGAAGCCAATCCTTCAGGTGGATCCTGAGTGAGTAACTGGGCCTGTATTCAAAATGGACCCAAGAGCCCATTTGCTGACTAGAGGTTACACAGGTTCCTGGAAACTGCATTCCTGGAAAAAAACACACCATCAAGTAACTTTAGGAGTTTCATAGTTGTTTGTTCCTGTTTATGCCACCTGAATCGATGGTTGCTGGAAGGCCCCATTTTGTCACGTGGAGCTAACCAATAGACCGTGACCAGCATGACCAATCAGAACTAAACAAGCTTGCATCCCTCATTTGTGGAGTGGGCCTGAGAGAGAACATGGGTGGGAGGTTTCTCTATAAAGGCTAATCCTTCTCTTTGTTCTCATGGATAGCACCTTTGTTCTGTACTGAAGGCTCCCTACCCCTGGTTTGCAAACTGCTCACTGGAATCGTCTCGTTCTTTCTTTTTTAAAAAATTCCTTTTCGGTGGATTTGTTAACATTTTGTTGTTGGTTTCTGGGTCTTTGAGTAAAAAAACTGCCTCAAATGGTTAATTGGCTTATCTAGGCCATAATGTGTCCATAAAATATCTTTTCTCTAAACGTATCTTTTCTTCATGTCTGCTGACAGAGTAAGGTACATGTCAGAATCAAAGTACCACAAGAAAGCCATGGAGGATAGAAGGGTTTGTGGTTCTGGAAGTAGCAGTGGGGACTGCTGAAAGTGTGGCCTGTCTACTTTATCCTTCCTTGGTCCACAGAGACTGCTGCTTAGGAGTCCGTAAAACGAGCTTGATCAGTGCGCAGGCCTGAGGTAACGAGTACACAGGGCCTGAATGCAGCTCTGCTCAGGGTTGAGCAGGAGGTTAATCACTTGATTTAAATTAAAGCATGGGGGATTAAGCATCTTCCCCTTAGGTGCCGGCATGCCCCCCACCCCTGGGAGCCAGAGCCCAATCAGAACCAGTGCCAGAGGCGACTGTCTCCTGGACCAATTTGCTCAACTTCAATTTTGGTCCTTGAGATTTCGTTTTGACATTGAAAAAATTGCCTCACCATTCTATGGGTTCTGATTTGTGTGATGGTTCTGAATGAATTCTAACAAATTAGCATATCTTTCTGGATCTTTATAGAGATGTAGGAAGATGAATTGCATCTGTCTTCCAGGAGAGTTACAAATGCAGCAGAATGTCAGGCTGGGAGGCAGAAAGCGAGCGTACCTGACAGTGGCTCCACGGAATAGCCGGCACATGCTGAACCACAGCCTCTCTGCGGAGGCAGATGGAGCACAGGTGAGAAATATAAATGAATCCACAATCTGGACTCCTGGGAAACTGTTTCACACCTATGGAGGACTCCATCATTTGGGCCAAAAAAAAATCTCGCTTATCTGAAAATCATTTAGATGGCAATCTCAAAATCTAGAAAGGCAGTTAAAATGTTCTCTGAGGAGTTAAAAAAATGTCACCAAATCTGTGCACAGAAATCCATGTACATTGCTCTTCAGGGCCTATTTACTCTACCTTTACACAGAATTCCATTAAATTTGGTTACCCAGGCTGTGAGTGGTGGCTCCCGCCCGCAATCCCAGCACTTTGGGAGGCCGAGGCAGGAGGATCACATGAGGTCAGGGGTTTGAGACGAGCCTAGTCAATGTGGTGAAACCCCATCTCTACTAAAAACACAAAAATTAGCCAGGCGTGGTGGCAGGCACCTGTAATCCCAGCTACTCAGGAGTCTGAGGAAGTAGAAAAAATTGAACTTGAACTCGGGAGGCAGAGGTTGTAGTGAGTGGAGATTGCACCACTGCACTCCAGCCTGGGCGACAGAGCAAGACTCCATCTCAAAAAAAAAAAAAAATTGGTTATCTGGTATCCAACTCACAGGGAGTTAAAAGCCACATTAGGAAGAAGGCAGGAGGCTTCTAGAGGCAGGCACATAAAAAGCAGAAGGAAATGGCAGCCTGACAGAGTGGGAAGAGCCTAAGACAAAACCAAAATAAACCCTGAAGACCAACAAAAGTCCTCAACAAGCACAGCATCCAGGGACTGCTCAGGGAGAGGCAGGAAAATGTTCTGAGTCCACTGACGGCATGGCAGGCAGCCTGATATAAAATACCCAAGTGGGCCGGGCGCAGTGGCTCACGCCTGTAATCCCAGCACTTTGGGAGGCGGAGGTGGGTGGATCACGAGGTCAGGAGATCGAGACCATCCTGGTTAACACGGTGAAACCCCGTCTCTACTAAATATACAAAAAATTAGCCAGGCGTGGTGGTGGGCGCCTGTAGTCCCAGCTACTCGGGAGGCTGAGGCAGGAGAATGGCGCGAACCTGGGAGGCGGAGCTTGCAGTGAGCCGAGATCGCGCCACTGCACTCCAACCTGGGCGACAGAGCCAGACTCCATCTCAAAAAAAAAAAAAAAAAAAAAAAATGCCCAAGGGATTACAGGTGCGATGGCTCATGCCTGTAACCCCAGCACCTTCGGAGGGAAAGGCAGGAGGATCACTTGAGCCCAGGAGTGTGACACCAGCCTGGACAACACGTGAGACCCCATCTCTACAAAAAATGTTAAAACTTAGCCAGGCGTCATGGTGTGTGACTGTGGTCCCAGCTAATTGGGCAGCTGAAATGTGGGGATCACTTGGGCCCAAGAGCTGGAGGCTACAGTGAGGGGTGATGGCACCACTGCACTCCAGCCTAGGCGACAGAGCAAGAGCCTTTCTCTAATAAATAAACAAACACATACAGGCCAAGACAGAGCTGACACTATCAACAAGGAGTTCAAGCATGCTCATTAAACAGTCGGCCCTTGGTATCCACTGGTTCCCTATTTCAGAATTAAACCAACTACAGATCGAAAATCTTCAGAAAAAAAAACATTGTGTCTGTACTGAACATGTAGACTTTTTGTCATTATTCTATAAATAATATAGTATAACAACTATTAGCATATCATTTACATTGTATTAGGGATTATAAGTAGTCTAGCGATGATTTATTTATTTGTTTTTTAAGTCGGAGTCTCGCACTGTCACCCAGGCTGGAGTGCAGTAGCACAATCTTGGCTCACTGCAACCTCCACCTCCCAGGTTCAAGCAATTCTCGTGCCTCAGCCTCCCAAGTAGCTGAGACTATAGGTGTGAGCCACCACGCCCGGCTAATTATTATTATTATTATTTTGTATTTTTAGTAGAGACGGGGTTTTACCATGTTGGGCAGGCTGATTGTGAACTCCTGACTTCATGTAATCCATCCGCCTTGTCTTCCCAAAGTGCTGGAATTATAGGTGCGAGCCACCACCTGGCCTAGAGATGATTTAAAGTCTAAAGAAGAATAGAAATTATGTCATTTCCTGTAAGGAATTTAAGCATCCACAGATTTCAGTGTCCCCAAGGGTCCTGGAACCAATCCCCTGCGGATGCTGAGGGGAGACTGTGTTGCCATTTATAGATACAGCTTAGAAATGCGCCTTTACAAAATAAGTAAACATTTTCAAAGTTGTTACACTTAAATGAATAGATTTCAGTTATCTGGAAAATCTGTTTATTGATTGTATTAGTCTGTTTGGACTGCCATGACAAAGTACTACAGCCTGGGTGGCTCAAATGACAGACACTGATTTTTTCTGGTTTTGGAGGCTGAAAGTCTAAGATGGTGTCTGCAGGGTTGGTTTCTCCTGAGGCCTCTGTCTTTGGCTTGTAGATGGCTGCATTCTCTCCATGTCCTCACATGGCCTCTCCTCTGTAAGCCACATCCCTGGTGTCTCTTTATGTGTCCAAATTTCCTTTTCTGATAGGGACACCTGTCATATTGGAGTAGGGCCCACCCTGACAAACTCACTTTAATTACCTCTTTAAAGGCCCTATCTCCAAAGACAGTCATATTTTAAGATAGGGGTTTAGGACTTCAGCATATACATTTTGGGGAAACAAAATTCAGCCCATTACACTAACAGTGCTTACTCTTTTGATCGTGCTATGTTGTGCATCAATGCGGCTAATTCTGACTCAGACAATTAGCAGAGCTATCAGGGCATCTTCTTGTTCTAGTTATTCAGAACCTACTGACAAGAAGGTTGAGAAAAACATTATTTTGTCTTACTCCTCCCCTTTCTCACCCCCTCTTACACACACACACACACACACACACACACACACACCACACACACACACACCCCCTAGGAGATAGAGTCTGGCCTATTCTCTTCCTAAACATCTTTGAAAGCTTTCCTGTCACTGTCTTCATTCAGACCCCCCATCCTTTCTTTTCTGCACAGTAGTAGCTTCCCCACTGCTGTCCCTGTGAGGAGGGGACTTCCCTGAAACACAGGTCCCATCACGTTTCTCACTAACAAAAAGCCCTTCAGCGGTTTCCCCCACTTGCTTCCAGGAGCAAGTTCAAACGTCTCTCATTGGAGGTCTTTCCTGACCCCACTCAGCCCCAAGTTGTTAAATACCCCTTGTGGGGGTTGCTGAATTATGTTCCCTCCAACACTCATATGCTGAAGCCCCAAACCCCAGTACCTCAGAATGTGACTGTATTTGGAGATAGGGACTTTCAAGAGATGACTACATTAAAATGAGGCTGTTAGGGTGGGCCCTAATCCAAACTGAATGGTGTCCTCATAAGAAGAAATTTGGTCACACAAAGGGACACCTGTCCCACAAAGGGACACTCACAGAGGGGTGTGCGCTCAGCGAGGAAAGGCCATCTACAAGCTGAGGAGAGGCCTCAGGAGAAACCAACCCTGCAGACACCTTCATCTTAGCCTCCAGAACTGTGTAAAAAAAAAAAAATCAATGTTTGTCATTTAAGCCACCCAGGCTGTGGGACTTTGTTGTGGCAGCCTGAACCAATTAACACACTTCTCTTCTGCGCTCTGGTAGCACCTTGAGCATATGTCTAGCAGTGTGTAGCCCAGAGTTTGAGAATCACTGGTGTTCATATTTCTCCTCCCACTGGATCACTGGGTAGTGTGATTTCATCAGCTTTAACTTCCTATCACCCAGTGCAGTGCTTGACATCAATATTCATAGAATGAGTGAATAGGCAGAAAAATCCTTATCTCATTTAGAATCCAGAAAAACTGTAGCTGCTGGTGCCATTACAGGCTCAGATGAGAGAAATAAATTTTATGAAAAATATATTTAGGAATGCAGTTTTGTTCCATAAAATGTGTACAATATAGATAATACAGTGCCCCTGGGGGGAAATTACGGCTTCCCCTTTGCTATGGGGTTGGCTTCTATCCATGCTCTAAATTTAACTGCTATCACTCTTCACCTTTATCTTTATGCTGTAACAAAGATCAACAATTTGCTGCTTCCTCAACCTGCCTCTCTCCCCAGCCATCCCCGACCCCCTGCACACCATGCTGGTCCAGACCTCCTTGCTGGTGTCCACGCTGTCTCTTGGCCTGGAATCCCTCTCCCCACTTCATCCGGGCAAGCCCATTCATCTCATAAGACTGCCCGGATGTCATCTCCTCTAGGAACTCTTCTATGACTGATTTAGATGAGGTCAAATGCTTTTTCACTGTGCTGACTTTACACCCTGTGAGTACAACCATCATATTTGCCACATTACATCAAAATTACCTGTTTCCAAGGTTGCATTCCCAATATACCATAAATTCCTTGCAGGCAAAGACCTTGTCTCTTCCATTAAAAAATCTTCATTCCTGGTATATGGCAAAATGCCTAGTAATAAGACACTGAGCATATGGTAGCTATTATTAATCACTTTAGTAAAATAGTAATAAATCATGGGGAGAAAAAGTAGGTGTCTTATAAGTTACTGTGAATTATTTACAAAGAAAATATTTTTTCGTTTCAGTTTTACTTCTTTCTCTTCTGTTAATTTCTTAACATACTTTGTTTTCAAACTGCTGATCTCTAAGACCGGGGAGAAAAAGTAGGAGCAAGTGAAGAGGGTGAAAGTTGAAGAGAATGGAGGAGGACATACTTAAAGGCTCTTACAAAAATTGAAGATAATAATTTTACACATTTAATACCCAAGTTTCATCACTGCTTCACTTAGCACCCTGAGGTAAAGTGCACATAATCCTGAGTCTCCGAAAATAGGGAGACAGAACTCACCTCTTTCAACAGGGGGCTGAATATATTAATTAATGCTCTTAAAGTTCCAGGATGAAGATTTGCACACAAATCCTTATTAGTGCTGGATGTGCTGTGCATCATAAGCCTTAGATGCCGCATTTATGCAATAAATTGAGTAGCATAGCTCCAAAGCAGAACAGCACATATAGTGTACATGTTCAGCATCTGCATTAATCATATTATCAAGACTCCCAAACACTCATTCCAGATTGAACTATCAACCTAAATTTTAAAACTCCTTTGTGTGCATTGTAATGTGATTACTGGCATGGTGTAGAGCTTTGTAACATATATTTTAATGCACCTCTAGAAGATTTTTCTTTTTTGTGTTAGATATGTTTTAAAAAGACCCCATTCTGATGGTTTTTTTTTCCCAGTGAAGGAAAAAGTAGACAGCCCTAAGAAAATTCCTATATTGCATTTTATGAGGTTTGAAATGCTGGGTTTTGCCATTATGCATCCATTGTAGAGGTAACAACCAGGCTATTATCATGATAATGATTTCCTATGTCACTTTTCTTCAATTTGGATAAGAGCCCTTAAGCTCTTTATAAGAAAGTGGTACTTTTCACTTCTGTGAAGCAGGAATGTCTTTATAGGTGATACAACCCTACTTTATGGTAATTGCTTATTTAATGCCTGCCTTATTTTTCAGATGAAAGCTTCAAGAAGCCAGAAATGATGTTTGCCTTCTCACATGGTATTTGGCACACAGCAGGTGCTCAGTAAACATCCCACACAAAGAGGAAGGCATAGGTGGGAAAAAGGGGAAAATGGATATTAGTGATACTAATACTATCTGTGAGAGAGAGAGAGAGAGAGAGAAATATAGAGGACAGACTGAGAGCTCATAGTCTAGAAGGCAATAGAACAAGGTTCTGAGATTCAGCAGAAGGGTCAAGTTTGCCAGGGTTGCCAAATCCTAGTTCAAAAAACCCAATTATGTAAATATGGTTTTCCAATACTTAAACCATATGATCTGAGAATAAAAGAGGATAGCATGGTTAGCTTTGAAACTCCTTGCCCTAAACGGAAGTATATGGCTTGTAATCAGTCAGGTAGCACTCTGAGCATGCTGGAATTCACAATCTCATTAATTTGGGGGTGCCAAGAGCACAGTGGATAACATTTCCACTTAGTTATTTCTCAGTACACTTGTGTGGGTTGAGTGTTGATCTCATTGGCTGTCATTTCTAGAGCCCTTACCCTTTGTCAAGTTGTGCTAGGCATTTTACCTGCTTTATCTCTGATCCTCACAACTATGTATAGAAGACATCCTTACACCATTTTACAGAATGAGGAAAACTAAAACTCAAATTTCACGCAGCTGTTAAGCAGTAGAATGAATTTAAACCCACTTGCTGTAAGTGATCATTTCCGTACATTGTCCTATGTCACAGGAGAGACTATTTTTAGGATTTAAGCGTGTGACTTTTGTATGTATATAACTTTTATGAGCATCAGTTTTCTCATCTGTAAAGTGGAGGCATGAAATAGTTAATACTTCAGGTCTATTTTTTTCTACAATTCTACAAGTGGAAGAACAGGCAGGAGATGCTCCCTGCTGTGGTAGAGCTGTCCACGGTCCTGAAAAGCCTGGCCCCAATAAAGCAATAATCAGCTTATCAAAGGAAGAAGCACAAGAGGCCAGAAACGCCTCCATTAATAGAGATCTAGCTGCTATTCTCTGCTCTCTTAAGTAATTAAGCACGCTATCTCTTACTGCCGAGTATATGCGTTATGCCATGAACCAAGCCACTGCAAATTAAAGATGTAGGTAGACTTGCACAACCCTCTCCTTTCCCCCTCACACCTGAAAGAGCCCACGTGTTCCAGCTAAATGAACTGTAGTAATATGTAGTCTCCATTTTTTATTCTTTTGCCTTGAGTTACAGATTCTTCCATGCAACAGATGTTCTGAGCCTGATTTTCTAAGCTTAGCCACTCCGATAACCAAGTAAGATTAATTTAATGAGTTCTCTTAAAAATTGTTTCTTTGTTTTAGCATATTTCCATTGCCTCTTCCATTTATTCATAGGGATCTGTTATCTCACATATGCTTGTGTCAAAGGACAAAAAATTACTGTGTAAGTAGCAATATAAGGAGAAGTTTCCTTTCCAGAAAACATGTGGTGGACACAGGGCATGTGAAAACATACAAGATAAGCATTCTTTCATACTTTTTTCTGTCAGTCATGGCTACTTATTGAAACTTGTACATCCTTTTTTATTTCCAACTCCTAATGTATAATTTAGCTTGTAAAATAACTTTAATAATAAATCTGTGGTATTTTGAAATCTTTGTTACTCTGTGATGACCTTGGCAAGTTTTTAAAATAGCAATGTTTAAAGGTATAAGGAGATTTTTAAAAACAGTGAAATAGTGTGCCCACTGAGAATTAATTATAAGCTAGAACTTATGTTACTAAGGATGTATTGGACCACAGTAAAATAAAAATGATAAAAGTAGCAAGTGGTAGATTTATGAACTTGGCACTGCTCTTAGTGATTGTTTGAGTCCCTCTTTAAGTGTGCTCATTTGACAGGTATATATGCATATGCCCACATATTGTAGGGGCTAAGGGAAAACTTCCCCTTTGCCCTCTGAAGATTGACTGAAAAAATCAACTCACAAAAGGCAGAATAATAGGAGAAATGGCATACACATTTCTTAGTGTGCATGGAGGAGAATCACAGAATAATTGCCTAATATCCTAATGGGGTACAGATGCTTACATATCCTACTTCTTAGGGGAAAGGGAGATGGGAAAGTGTGGATGCCTTTAGGAAGACATTAGATGATTTTTAGGAGAATTCAACGCATTTGAAGAATATACAATGGCCTGAAACAAAGTCTTTTGGAACCACAGAGCAGACAATGGTTTGTGACAAAAGTCCACCTGGGTATGTTGACAGACTCCAGTCTTTATTACTGCAATATGAATTCAGCTCACGAAAACTGAAGAAAGAGACCAGAGGTCGTTGTTTTCTTCTTTGGTAGGTACAGACCTTAGGCAGATACAGGAACTTCAGAGAATAACTTCATCCTGCTGTGCTTTGGGAGACACAGAGGATCAAGATATGGGGTGTGAGGGCAAGAAGGTCAGAGAGACCTTGAGGCTTTTTCTTCATGTCAAAGCACCATATTTTAGGGTATCAATTTCTG
The DNA here is from genome assembly GCF_028858775.2 of Pan troglodytes. Lineage (NCBI taxonomy): Eukaryota > Metazoa > Chordata > Mammalia > Primates > Hominidae > Pan > Pan troglodytes. Next base: position 25,697,684 of record NC_072412.2, read on the forward strand.
AGCCCCAATGATATAAATATGATTTTACACTTTCTTTCTTTTTTTTTTTTTTTTTGACGGAGTCTCGCTCTGTCACCCAGGCTGGAGTGCAGTGGCGCGATCTTGGCTCACTGCAAACTCCGCCTCCCAGGTTCAAGCCATTCTCCTGCCTCAGCCTCCCAAGTAGCTAGGACTACAGGCGCCCACCACTACGCCCAGATAATTTTTTTGTATTTTTACTAGAGATGGGGTTTCACCGTGTTAGCCAGGATGGTCTCGATCTCCTGACCTCGTGATCCACCCGCCTCGGCCTCCCAAAATGCTGGGATTACAGGCGTGAGCTACCGCACCTGGCTGATTTTACAGTTTCAAATATACATGTATGTGACTCTGTATATGCATGTATAAGTAAATATGTAAATGGCTGAATCTAAACTATTTGCATATGAGACCAGAGATGATACTGTTTTCCTCCCTTCAAATTATATGCCTGAGTGATTTGCAAGGGGAAGGGAGTCTTGAAGGAGGATATTTTGAAGGGTCTTTGTAACAAACAATAAAAGAGGTGAATTTATATGTCAAAGCAAGGAAAAGAAGCTTGATCTGGCGCTCATCCCAGCTCCAAAGACTAAGATAAACTTTAGGGAGAGAGGGACATTTTCCCCAAATAATGTGAAAAAGACAGCCTAGAAAGCTGTGAGTCTGGAAGGGAACAGAGGGCCATTGGGCTTCTAATGAGTTTGCAGCTTTGGGAATGTTGGATGCAGTCCAGGGGTACTCAGCATCACCTCAGGAGGCTGTGGCAGAAAGAATGAGCAGGAAATGGACGGTGCCCAGCACTTAGGGTACATGTCTGTAGGCCTGGCCAAGCAGCAGCAGCAACCAGCTTGTGAAGACAGTATATATTCCACAGAAGGCAATGAGGACCTGGAGATACACAAATTCAGCAGTGTTTGGGGGAAGCAATATCAATCTCTTGATGGTTAATTTTATGTGTCAACTTGACTGGGCCACAGGGTGACCAGGTATTTGGTTCCATGTTATTCTGGGGATGTCTGTAATGGTGTTTCTTAATAAGATCAGCATTTTGACTTGGTAGACAGAGTAAAGCAAGTTGCCTTCCCAATGTGGGTGGGCATCTTCCAATATGCTGAAGGCATGAATACATTAAAAAGTCTGAGTAAGGGAGAACTGGCTCTTTTTCTGCTGCTGTCTTTGAGTGGGGACATCAGTTTTCTATTATCTTCAGAACTGGACTTAGACTGGAACTTATACCACCAGCTTTTTGGATTTCTAGCTTGCCAACTGCAGATCTTAGGATTTCCCCAGCCTCCCTTATCATATGAATCAATTCCTTACAGTAAATCTCTCTCCTCCACCCCGACTCTCTCTCTCTCCATATATACAGTCATGTGCTGCCTGATGATGTTTTGATCAATGACAGACCACATATAACATGGTGGTGCCATAAAATCATAATACCATGTTTTTACTGTACCTTTTCTATGTGTAAATGTATTTAGATACACAAACACTATTGTGTTACAGTTGTCTACACTATTCAGTACAGTAACATGCTGTACAGGTTTGTAGCCTAGGAGAAATAGGTTTGTAGTAGGCTATCCCATGTAGGTTTGCATAAGTACACTCTATGATGTTCACACAGTGACAAAACTGCCTAACCATGTATTTCTCAGAACATATCCCCATTGTTAACTAATGCATGAGTGTATATATGTATATATATATATCCTGCTGATTCTGTTTCTCTGAAGAACCTTGACAAATACAACCTCCAAATCAGTTACAATATATTTTATCACATTATTCTCTATACTTCTTTAAAATTTAATTTTTAATTACATTACTAATACATGAACATACGCTTGCTTAAAAGGATCCAACAAATAGAGAAAGACTAAAATCCCACTTGCCATCACCCTCAAACCTGGTTCTTTCCCTTTCTCCAGCAATAACCAAAATTTATTCCTGCCACATTAAGAAACACTTTTCCAGAAAAAAAATATTGACTGTAAGTCTGTGAGAACGCAGGTTTCAAAGTTGCCTTAAAAAAAAAAAAAAAAAAGAACAACTTGAAAGATCAAGAATTTTGTGATACAAAACAGGGTAAAAAAAAATAGAAAAGAACTTCAGATGAAATGTTGAAATATTGACCTCCGTAAGCCCAGATTAATAAATACAGTATTTCTTAATAGAAGGAAAATGGAATGAAAGGTGTGGGTCTAAATGACTACCTGATGCACTATTCTAAAGTGTCTCCCAAAAGAAAGAAAGAGCAAGAGGGAGGGAGAGAGGGAGGTCACATCCCTAAGGTTATATCCACGTGAGACAAGCCCTTGCTGATGATGGCTAATCACTTTTTGGGAAAATTGTAACAAACAATTGTAACAAACAAACATTGTAACAAACAATGAAAGAGGTGAATTTATAAGTCAAAGCAAGGAAAAGAGCTTGATCTGGTGCTCATCCCAGCTCCAAAGACTAAGGTAAACTTTAGGGAGAGAGGGACATTTTCCCCAAATCATCTGCAAAAAGACAGCCTAGAAAGCTGAGAGGCTGGAAGGGAACAGTTTTAGCCTTCCGTATTGATGATGTAAGGTATTTAAGCACTAAAAAGATGGGCAGCCTATCACAGGTCGCCTATTAACAGTTTGCCAAGAGATGGATATTTGGAAAATCTTATAAAATATTATAAAAATTCCTTGTTTGAAAAGTTTCCCAAAGCGAGAGTGATTCCTAGGAGACAGAATAAATACTCAAGGCCTCCGTGTGCTAGTTAATTCCTTCTCGTATGCTCTAGTGTAGCCGTGTGATTATCACTACTTAATTTAATGAGTCAGGTGCTTTGATTGTTCTGAAACAGCAATTTGGTAAGGGGCATTTTCATGGCATAAAACAGCAAATGGAGCTTCCGAAAGAGCTAGGTGTAGACTCGCTGGTCTACTCTCCAGGGCAGGTTCCTTGGCACCAGGGCCTTTTGTTCTTGTAACCAGGTTGATAAGGCGTATGGCAGGATGGATGACTTGGCAGTTCTCTGAAGTGTCCAGCAGAGTAGACAGAAATGTCTTCACGTATATGGGAGAGGACTCCCCTGCTTTCACAACCAGCACCTGAAGAGCAACTCGAGGTCACACTTGCATAATCTCCTGCAAGAGAAGACCCTGTGGGCTCTAGAGAAGGGACCATCTTTGCTTTCTCTCAGTCGCCCATGCTCAGGCAAACTTGGCTTATGACAAATTTGAGCAGATCATTTCTTAGAAGTTAATTGGAGCTCGGCCCGCTCGGCATGGTAGCATGCACCTGTAGTCCCCGCCACTCTAGAGGCTGAGGTGAGAGGATTGCTTAAGCCCAGGAGTTGGAGGCTTCAGTGAACTATGATAACGCCACTGCACTCCAGCCTGGGAAACAGAATGAGACCTCATCTGTAAAAAAACAAAGTTACTTGGAAGCCAGTTTATTTTTGGACTCATGCAATTTCCCAAGGATTTGTTAAAAAAATGATTTGGGAAATATGATGATCACACATCTCAAGGGGGAAAATGGTCCTGTGGCCTGAGCCTCAATTCTGGATTGCCCTGCTATGTATGGGCATCAAAAGGTATTTGGGGAGAAGAATCTCTCCTTTGGATAAATTTACAAAGCTGGGGAAATGGTCCCTCCACGAGTGAACTGTCTCCCAACCACTGGTGTCCAATGGCTGTGAATCACGTCTATCTGTTCAACAACTGAGGAGCTGTGTGGCATGAGAGATATCACCAAAAATACAACCCAGTCCCTGCCCTTGAAGGGATGATGTCATGTACAAAAATAGACAAGGATGATTTGTTCATCTCTCTGTCATATGTGTCCCACACCAGGCCTGGTGCATAGTAGGTGCTCAACCCAGATGACTTAATATAAGTAGCAGCAGAAGCCAGATGCAGTGGCTCACACCTGTCATCCAAGCACTTTGGGAGGTGGAGGCAGGTGGATTGCTTGAGCCTAGGAGTTTGAGACCAGCCTGGGCAACATGGTGAAACCCCATCTCTACAAAAAATACAAAAAAGGCCTAGCACAGTGGCTCACGCCTGTGATCCCAGCACTTTGGGAGACTGAGGTGGGCAGATCATCTGAGGTCAGGAGTTTGAGACCAGCCTGGCCAACATGGTGAAACCCTGTCTCTACTAAAAATAGAAAAAATTAGTCGGGCGTAGTGGTAGGTGCATGTAATCCCAGCTATTTGGGAGGCTGAGGCATGAGAATTGCTTGAACCTGGGAGGCGGAAGTTGCAGTGAGCCGAGTTCATGCCATTGCACTCCAGCCTGGACGACAAGAGTGAAACTCCATTAAAAAAAAAATTAGCCAGACATGGTGGTGCACGCCTGTAGTCCCAGCTACTCAGGAAGCTGAGGTGGGAGGAATGCTTGAGCTTGGGAGGTGGAGGTTGCAGTGAGCCGAGATCATGCCACTGCATTCCAGCCTGGGCAGAGCCAGACCCTGTCTCAAAAAAAAAAAAAAAAAAAAAATTAATGTAAGTAGCAATGATGGACAAAATGCTATGGTGACAGGTCAGATAAAGTTGCAGATTATGCCTGCAGGGATGTGTGTGTGTGTGTCTGTGTATGGGGTGGTGGGGAAGTGGTGGTGGGTAAGGAGGGTTTAAGAAAGGATTTGTAGAGATAAAATCTGAGTAGCATTTTGAGAGGCACAATCTGGCCATGTGGACAGATGTGTTTGAGAACACTGGCTTTAGAATCAGGCAGCCCTGTTTAAAATTCTGACTGCCGCTCATTAGCTATGGGACTGTGTGCACATTCCAAAATGTTTCTTAGCCTCAGTTTTCTCATCTGTATAATGGGACCAATAATACCTACCTTGCAAGATGCCCAATGGTACGCTTAGTAAATAAAGGTCAAAGTTGTTATGTGAAAGGTATGGAAAAGAGGTGTGTTCAGGGAACTACAGGTAAGTTAAGGGTGGAACTGGGCCACATATGTGTCAGTCAAGAGAGAAGAGATGGGAAAAGGCAGGGTCATCTCTTAAGAGCCTTGTGAATTAGAGTTTGGGCTCCGACCTAAGTCCAGAGACAGCCAGTGAAAGATTTAAGTGGGATAGGAGTGAGGGGTGGATAGTTGAATGGAGAAGGGAAGAAGGGCAGAAGCTCACCTCTACCTGTACATGCTGAAGTGTAAGCACAATGTCAACATAGTTACTTGCTTTAGACTCCTTGCATAATTGAAGGAGGGAAGACCATCAGCTCAGAAATCCTCACTTTCCAGCCTGTTGGTCACAGGATCTTGCATACTTTTTTTACCAACTTTGTATTTATATATGTCTTAACAACAAGAAACACTTTCTTGAGCTAAGTTTAGATTACTGGAAAGAGTAAAGATTAAGCACACAGGAAGCTGGCCTGGAGTCGCACACACAGTGGGCTGTCATTTAATTGGACTCTTCTACTCACTTTGATCCTTCCGCTTGCTATCAAGAAGATATACGAAGACACTTATTTTCTTTTTCCAAGTTTTCTGTAACCTTCTGAGGTGAATAAAGAATACAAATACTGATTTTAGGGGGAAAAAAGAACTTGCCAAAACAGGAGTTTGCCACTTACCAGCTCTTTGATCCTAGAGGAGTTACCGCCCCTCAGTTTCTCCATCTGTGAAATGAGCCTGATGGTGCCTACCTCATTAGGCTGCTGTAAGTCATGACAGAATCTGCCTGGGTTGCCTGGCAGTATAGGAGTCAGTGAGTGAACAGGCTGCCACTGCTACTGCTGCTGCACTAGACGGTGATGGTGAAAGAGCCCCTACTGCCTATACCAAGGAGGATCCAGACATGGGAACCCCACAATTAAAAACAATAACTACAACACATCCCTTCCCACCCCCGTCTCATAACAAAACCAAACCAACTTCCCTCAGGACCTGCGCTATGCAAAATTTCAAAATCATCAAAATTTATTTTTTCTTTCATGACCCTTAACTTTAAAAAAAAATTGTGGAAAACTACACAGCATACAATTTACCATTTTGACCTTTTGTTTTGTTTTGTTTTGTTTTGTTTTTTTTAGACGGAGTCTCTCTCTGTCGCCCGGGATGGAGTGCAGTGGTGTGATCTCGGCTCACTGCAAGCTCCGCCTCCCGGGTTCATGCCATTCTCCTGCCTCAGCCTCCCGAGTAGCTGGGACTACAGGCACCTGCCACCACGCCCAGCTAATTTTTTGTATTTTTAGTAGAGACGGGGTTTCACTGTGTTAGCCAGGATGGTCTCGATCTCCTGACCTAGTGATCCACCTGCCTTGGCCTCCCAAAGTGCTGGGATTACAGGTGTGAACCACCGTGCCCGACCCCATTTTAACCATTTTTAAGTGTACAGTTCAGTGGTGTTAAATACATTCACATTATGCTCTCCAAAACTTTTTCATCTTGCAAAACTGAAACTCTCTACCATTAAACACTAACTCTGCATTCTCTCATCCCCTAAATTCTGGCAACCACTATTCTACTCTCTGTCTCTATAAATTGACTACTCTAGATACCCCATGTAAGTGTAATCATCCAGTACTTGTTCTTTTATGACTGGCTCATTTCACTTAGCATACTGTTCTCAAGTTTCATCCACGTTGAATCATGTGACAGGGTTTCCTTCCTTTTTAAGGCTGAATAATATTCCATTGTACTCCAGCTTACTGAAACACTGCTAATTAAGATGGTGTCAAATTAGGTTATTTCTGAGATACTTTTCTGGGAAAGTTACTTTTATAGAGATGGCATTCCAAGAGGTTTTAAAATTTATCCTCCTATTGAAGTTTTTAGGTCAATTATGAATATTGACTAAATTTACAAGTAAACTTATTTATTCAAAAGTTCCATTGAATTCCATATTTTGTTTGTCCATTCATCCATTGATGGACACTTGGGTTGCTTTTGCCTTTTGGCTACTGAGTAACGCTGCTGTGAACTTGGGTGTACAAATAACTACCCTTAACCTTCTCTCTCTCTTTCTGTCTCTCTTTTCTAATCCAAGGTTCTGATGCTTTCACTCTAACTCAGCATCTTTCATCAGGAAAGGAGCTCTGAGAATCATTAACACCTTGGTACATGTGTGCTTGATGTGTTATCCCTAAATAAGAGTATCTGGATTTTTAAAAGAAGACCAAAGAGAAGGGAACGCAAAATGAAACAAATACGAGTCCAGTTTCAGGCCGAGGTCCATGAAGGGGTGCTCTGTGAGCCTGTGGGCCTCCTAGACCACTTCAGAGCTGACTTGGAGTCCTTTGCCAATGAAAGCATGGCTCTATCCCCAATAGACCAGAACTCTCTTGTTTTATGTGCCAGTTCCAAACTGAGCCCGTGTTAATCATTAAACTTACACAGGAAATATAAAACATTAGCACATGTGCATCTCACACTACTATAATTTCATTTCCCACTGGAAGGGAAAATCTTTACAATATACTAGAGAAGGCTCACTCAGCTCAAATTATGGTTCAAGTCAAACCCCAGTATACTCCTTCACACTGAGCCTTTTCCTGCACGGTTCTAATCCTCCCCACTGTGGGTTTACTAATCTCTTTCTATTATCTTTTCCTTTTGACAGGTGGCTGCTCTGCCTGCCACGCCTGCCAATTCATTCTCCTCTCATAGTTAACCATCACGATCACATCATTACCTGAAACATAAATCCTCCTACAGCTAAAGACATGCAACCTAGCAAGTATTTTTCTTCCTACAGACTGTATACACCATGTTCTCAGAGGTTTTCAATAAGCTGCAAGAATTCTTGGTTGTTCAATGAAATCTCACTCTTTTTTCTCCTAATTGTAACGTTGCAATCATATCCTGTCACATCCCATCAGTTGCCAAAACAAATGTTTCCTTTTTGCAATGCCTCTCGGATCCCTCCCTGTTCCTCTGTTCGCAGTCTGGGGATAGTGGCTTGCTGGGGCTGGTACCAGGAAAACAGTGAGTAAATATCAAATTGAGCCTGGAGGACAAATGCAGAATTTGGAACCAGAGCCAGGGTTAGTTACTGAGCATGAGGGTGGTTGACCAAGTGGTAGCTGAGTCTGGGGGGCTGGTGAGTAGAGGATACAAGAATGATGGACCCTCAGGCAGGATCCGGTGGAAAATGAGAGAGAAGGAACCAGGGACCCAGGGAGAAAACAGGGAAGGCAATTTAACCCTGCAAATAGCTTTTTAGTTGACTGCTTTGAAAAGAATTAGTATGCTACTCTTTAGCTGGGTTTTAAGGGCATATTTTTCCTGAAGATTTTCCATTCCAGTTAAGACTCTTGTGGTAAATAAAAAAATATGTCCTTCAGATCTGTGAAAGTCATCTCTGAAGGTGGGATCTAGGCATTAAATTAAAAAAAAATTGTCCCAGGTGATTTATAGTTGCTAGAACTAACCACTGCTGTAGCCCCTTACCTCTACCCCATCACACATCTGTCCTTTACGCTGCTTCTAGATAAATCTAAGTCTGATTCTTCAATGGCTCTCCATTTCTTTCTGAATCTGACCAGGTTCCTTGGTCTTGGTCTGTTGTTGGAGATGCTTCACATCGTGGGCCCAGCCCCCATTCCTGGTCTTGGCTTCTGTAGCTTGCTTGCATTTCTCTTACTGGTTCACTTGCTGGTTTTCCTGGGATATCTTTTGACACAGTTGGGTATAGCCTGGTTACCTTCTACAGGTCAAAGTCCCTTCAAGGGGCAGGTCCATGGATAGGTGCCAGAAGGAAATCCCAACCAGCAGGCGGAACAGAGTGTCTGGGGGGTGTGAGAGCAGGCACAAATGAAGTCCAGTGCAGGCATTGAAGATGTCCTGCAGAGCAGAGGCAGGAATGTCCTAAGACTCAAGCAGACAGGAAGATCCTAAGCCAGACAGGTCCCACCCATGGCTTGTGGTCCAGGGATCAGAGCCCTAGAAGGACTGACCATCAAACCTGGTTGGGCAATGAAAACAAGATAGAATGCCAGTTCCTGCTCCTCCTACTCCATCTCTGGTTTTAATATTATAATTACCACCAGAAATCTGCCATTCATCCCCCTCTCCCAAGGCAACAGGATCTGCCCAGGAAGTATAGCAGCAGCCCAGGGCTCATAAGTGGAGCTGGAACAGTCCTTGGTTTCTGGACCCTTGAAGGTCAGAGCCCTGGAGACCCTGGCAGGAAGGCTAAGCCACCTGCCCGGCATGCTCTTCTTCCACTGTCCTGGCAACCTCAAGCATTGGCCTGGCTCCTAACTTCCTGCAGCTCACATCCTCATTCTCTGGACTCCCTAGGGTGGCCTGCCTCTGTGTCCACCCCTCCCATATACCATGCTCTGCTCGTCTGAAGTCTTATCCCAGGATTGGTCACTGACAGATTGCCTCTTGGCTCCTGCCACCAGCTTAGAATTGAGTAGGATTAGCTATGCCCCTCCCGCCCCATCTGGACTAGATTTACACTTGGCGGCCCCTTGCCAAGACCATGTCTCTGCTCCTGCTTCATCTGTGTTTGGCCAATTCCAGGGTTTTCTTCCTTGGTTCAGACCCCAAACGACTCCCTCCCCCACCTTACACGCTTTGCATCTGGCCTCATCTAACTCCCTATTAGGAGATAACACTGAGAAGAAGCATTTAAAATCAGACTATAGATAAAGGTTGGTTGACATAGTAAGATGTTTGTGTTGGTGCTAAGTGGAAAAAGCAGATTGCAAGATAGTTTGTATTTGTATGTGTTCATTCCAAGTATATACGCGCGCAAAAACGGTCTGGAAAGATACTCAGTGATACGTTAAGAGTGCTTGTCTCTGGGGTCTGGAATTATGGGAGTATTTTGCTTTTCTTCATTTTGCTTATTTATATTATCTAATTATTCCACAGTAAATAAGTATTGCTTTTTTAAATAAGGAAAACAACTTTTAAAAGTTGTTTTTACAAACACACAATGTAACATAGCTCTTGGGATCCTGGTTCTCAGAAACAAGGCAGAGATCCAACTGAGGGCACTGGCCCGAGAGAGGAGTCAGATTTAGCAGCTAGAGGCTGCAGCCGAGTCCCAACGTGTTGGGCGCCAAATCTCGAGGGCAGGGAAAGGGGGAACTTAAGACTGCACTGAAAACAGCTTGCCTGGGTTTGCATTCCAGCCTGCCACTTAATAGCTGTGCAACCTCGGGTAAGTTGCTTAGCCTCTCTATGTCTTGTTTTTCTGAACTGAAAATGAGATAAGACTATTTTATGGATAATCTCATAGGAATATTCTGAGGACTAAATGGATCATATCATGTAACAAGCACTTAAGTGGTGCCTGGTACACAGTAAGTGCTCAAGCAGTGTTAGTTATTATAGGGAAGAAGGCAGGCAGGCCCTAGTAGAGAATACACCTGGCCCTGTAACACCCTTAGCCCCAGCTCCTTTGGGTTTCTCCTTTCTATATCCCAGAAGCCCACTTTTTTTTTTTCTTTTTTAGAAGAAATGAGATCTCACTATGTTGACCAGGCTGGTATCAAACTCCTGGGCTCAAGTGATCCTCCCGCGTTGGCCTCCCAAAGCCCTGGGATTACAGGCATGAGCCACTGTGCCTGGCCCAGAGCCCACCCATTCTTTCAATTCCACCTCAAATGCTACATCCTTCCCTCAAACCTCTCTTCGTTAAGCCTCCAACCAGGAGAGGTCTCACTTTCCTCCTAATCCATCTGTCACTCTGCACCACTTCCCCAGCCCTGAATGTACCCGGCCTTCTCTGCCAGGTGTTGGTGTACCTGTTTTATTCCCCCTTTGGAGCTGTACATGGGGGACTGTATCATGCCTGACATGCTATGGTACACATTAAGCACTTGAGCTGAATTGCATAGTTTGAACATGACCCATTAGCCTTACAAAAATCCTACCGAAATCTCCACCCAGGCACCTGCAGATTGCTGAGATTTACTGCTTCAAAGGAATTATATTTACTTTATTGCTTCACAGATGAAAGATGAATTGCACACTTAGAATTATGATCTTTGGCACAAGTAAAGGCTCAGCATGGCAAAGAATTCCACCCTTCACACCTTTGTTATTTGCCTTGTGGGTTATAAATAAGATTGTAGGTTGTTTGAATAAACCAATATCTGGCCACAAACTAGCAAATGTCTGTTACAGCGTCTAAATGTGGAACAGTGATGGCATCTCATTCTTGGCCAATTTTAATGGAAGGAGCTGTGCAAAGCTGTGCTGTTGGCCTGTAGTCAGCAGCATTATATTTGGAGAAGGAAAATGCTAAATTTGCTAGAGTTTTGTTTTATATTTACCTCCTACATGTCTTGGCAAATAAACTATAAATCGTTTGTTATTCTCCATCTAGATCATACTTCCCTTTCAAATGTTTTTGTATTACATTTGCCAGAGAGCCACAGAATCTTAATTGTAGTACTGCATCAAAATCTGTCAGTGAGAAGTGGTTAAAGTATTGAGCACCTATTCACACAAAGCTATATGTTAGCCACATACATTGAAGTGACATATCTGAAAACGAGAGTTCAATGTCATGCCCCTAACACATTTTATCTGGGTTAAACAGCACTCTGCGTCACCTCCTGTCTGAAACACATTGTTAATTTATTAGCAGCAGCTATTGTTGCCCTGGGCCTAGAATAGGTGCTCAATAAATGCTTATTGATTGATTGCCTTGGGACTTTTTTTTTAATGTCACTTTTCGAAAGGCAATGAATGGACCGTGCAGAAATAGTATCTGCACATAAGGAGCCTGCAGTTTTAATGGGACAAAGAATTTCTGAACACAGGCTAAAGAAGAGGGAGTATGTTAAGTAGGTAATGAACAGTAAAACATGATGGAGGGTAGTTCAGGGCTTTGGGACATCATGTCCCTTCAGTGTCCTGTGTGGAAGGGTCAAGCCCTGCTTCTTTAAGGCATTTCTGAGCAGGAGGATGTTGGGATGATGTGGAGGTGGTGGGGACGTGGAGGTGGTGGGAATGTGTCTGCCTGGACTCTGATCCTGGAGTCTTTGTTTATCTGGAAGCATTCCTGCTTTTCTTTTTGGCTCTCAGGACTTCCTCTGCACATGCAGGAGAGAGTTAAGCATAGATGGATGGGTAGATGTCTGCTGAGTTTGAAAACAAACCCTTGAAACTGGGATGCCATGTGGGTCAGCATGTGCAAAGTCCTTGGGAATGAAAATCTATTATTCATTCATTCAGAAAGCTTTTAGCTTTCAATATAATTTCTAAAATACAATAGACTTCATTTTGAACCATTTGAAGAGAAATATTACTATTACTACTATTGTACTGGGGATGAGGTGGAGAGAGTAATAGATCAATGTTCTTCTAAATTTCAGATCTTAAAGACTTGATTCTACGGAAAGGAAGAGAGGAGAAAGGGCGAACAGATGGTGGGAAGAGGGGACAATGATAAACAGCATAGCTTTCTGGTGCCTGGTGCCCTTATTGCCTTCACAGGGTGTAGAGAGCAGATCCATTCTCATGGCCACGTGTCTGTAGCCATAAGGTCTATGGAACCTGCCTCAAGGTTCTCTTTCAAAATCCCGGAATTTCAGAGAGATCGTGGGGCACCGATAGTTTCCCCAGCCTCGCTAAGCTTGACCTCTTCTGGTTTCCATTGGCAATCGAGTGGAAAACTGCTTTTAGCAAGGCTTCACTGCAATAATCAATATGTCATTAGCTGTAGCTATATTTAAACCTACAAGAACCGATTTCTAAGATCCAAGCAATTGCTATTGACATATAGGCTGGTTCCTTAAAAAAAAATCCTTAAAAAATAATGACTCTAGATCTGGGGGTGGATGGATGGATGGAGGCTTTGTGGCCATGCATGCTTGTATGTAACTGCCCTGTTCCACTAACATTATAATTTGAGAGGCACAGGAAGAATTCACAAAAATTCTAACAAGATTTGGGAATGAAATCCTTACAGGAGCATCTAGGAACGGTTTTTCCAGACAATTTAGTTTTCAAGAGGGTGAGAGAAAGGAGTCAGTGATATTAAGAGTGGATACAACCATACAAGGTGAATTTAAGCTCTTGATTTTCTTTACAAACTGGGAGTGAATCATCATTGTTTTTTACTCACTCTTCATCCTTCTTGGCTTCTCAAAAGGAACCCTTATCTAAGCACATAAGATGCATAGTAAGATGGAAGGCCCAAATCTGTTCTATACCAAGAGTATGGAATGTTGATGGGCCAGCAAATGTGCTTCTTTTCAGCACAGCATCTCCTCCACCTATCCTGCACAAACATGGGGTCAGTGCTGCTGCTCAGAGGGAATGGGAGCCGCCAGGATGCCCGCTAGTATTATCGAAAGAGTTAAGTGAATCGCAAATCTCATCAAAACCCCAGAGTGACTACTAAGAATAGAAACGAAGTTAAGATCTCATTAGTTGTACCATGTCTAAGGTGATGTCACGATACAGGTAGTTTTTTCACCATCTATAGAAGAATCACAGTAAGAATCTGGCATTGTTTCCCTGGTGCTGTATTGGTCAGAGTAAACAAGCATCCCGAGTCTGTTTGGTGAAGTCGGCTACCATGGGGACTGCAGGACTCCACGTCAAGTGATCTGACAAGGTCTCTTAAAGCTGTCAAGGTGAAGACCACACTGTGGCCTGGCGGTTCCCACCATACTGTGGACATCCCAGAAAGCTACACGTGCTCTGCCTGTTTTTCTGACTGTTCCCTTTCTCAAGGGCACCCTGGACAGGCACAGCGTCCACCCAGTGTATGCTAAGCAGCATATCTTCTACTGACAAATGTCAATAACAGAAGGACATTTTTTGAGGCCTGATCAGCCAGCTAAAAAGAGTCGTGATTGTCAGGAACAGGAGAAACCATGCTGAAGGCACTGGGCATGGCTTGCTCAGAGCATCGTGTTGTTCTTTGCCCCTCCGCTCTCCACCCCTGGGATAAATGGGATCGACATGGGAAACCAGAGGCAACCCAGGACTTTGTTAGGAGCTCTGCTGCTGTTTGCTTTCTGCTGATTTTCTTTCACTCCCTTCCACTGTAGTAGCAAAATTGGAGTTTTCCTCAGAGCTCTGGCTTTGTGCTTCAAGATTATTTTAGGATACAGTATGTAATTTTCATTGTCTCTTTTTATCATTTTAATATTCTTTCATGGATTTTCAGAATGCTTAGATTTATTTTCTTTAAAATTGTTTTCCCTTGTAATGTTATTTCTTTTCAATTTCATTTTAACTTTTGACTTGTTAGTCTCCATAATGCCTTCTGGCTTTATATTTTTAATTTTGATTGCAGTAACTTTGCCTTTTAATTCCTCGTTCTCTGTATTTTATCCTTTCTACTTTTACGGTTTAATTTTTTACTTTTCTAGATTTAAAAAAAATCTATTTTAGTCTAAATTGTATTTATCCTATCTCTGTTTATTTATGTATTTATGTATTTAATTTTTTTAGAGACAGGGCCTCACACTGTTTCAAAGGCTAGAGGGCAGTGGTGTTATCATAGCTTACTGCAACCTTGAATTCCTGGGCTCAAGTATCCCCTTGCCTCAGCCTCCTGAGTAACTGGGACTACAGGTGCATCACCACATGCAGCTACTTTTTAAAATTTTTTGTAGAAACAGGGTCTCACTATGTTGCCCAAGTTCGTCTCAAACTCCTGACCCCAAGATATCCTCCTGCCTTGGCCTCCCAAAGTGCTGAGATTACGGACATAAGCCACTGCACCCAGCCTCTATTTTATTTTTAAACATGTTTTGGCTTTCAGTCTTAATGTGGTTTAATAAATTATCTTACTTAAAATGTTTATTGACGTTTTAAAAACACTATTAATTAATTGTATTAGATTTATTTTCCTCTTGAATGACTACCCTTCCTTTCACTCTTTTGCTTCTTTTCTTTAAAATTTATTCACTTTGTGACATGATCTTAGGGGTCACACATAATTTAGGATTTTAATTTTGGGATCACAAAGACAAGGCAGGAAAACACAAATATGCGATTTGGGTCAGATATAAGGCCATAGGGTACCGGCACCCACAGCAGCCTGTTGTGCCTGGAAGATTCAAATGAAGCAAAAACGCTTGAAGCAAATATCTCGGATAAAAGCAGGTGTTAATAGTGATTGTTTCTGAGTTGGATTATCATTTTTGTTTGTTTGTTTCTGCTCTTCTGTCTTTTCAAAGTCTTTTTACAAATATATTGCTTTTGCAATAATGAGAGAAAACATAAAAACAAAAATAAAAGTAAAAACAGACTGGGTGCGGTGGCTCACGCCTGTAAATCCCAGTGCTTTGGGAGGCCGAGGTGGGTGGATCACCTGAGGACCTGGTCAGGTCAGGTCAAGACCAGCCTGGCCACCATGGTGAAACCCCGTCTCTACTAAAAATACAAAAATTAGGCTGGGTGGGGTGGCGGGTGCCTATAATCCCAGCTACTTGGGAAGCTGAGGCAGGAAAATGGCTTGAACCCGGGAGGCGGAGGTTGTGGTGAGCCGAGATCGTGGCACTGCACTCCAGCCTGGGCAACAGAGCAAGACTCCATCTCAAAATAAAATAAAATAAAAAGTAAAAACAAACAACAACAAAAATTGTGCTTGCCAAAAATAAACCACATCTGTGACTGATTTGGCCCGCTGGCTCCAGCGTGTGACCTTAACTTATTTTCACAAGGGCAGGAGAGAAGCCCACATTGCAAAGAGGTGAAGCTGAGGCCATGCTCCCAATACTTCCCCTTCAGCCACCCTTACCCTCTTCATCAAGCTCATGCTTTTCAAGGACAGATCTCCCCAGATCTCTACTTACCATGTCTGAAGCCTCCTATCTGCAAAGTGACTTACCAGCGAAACTGAAGGAGCACTTACTGCATTCCAGGGGCCATTACTTCTTCTAAGCACCTAGATTCGTTTTATTTAATAGATATCATGGTGGTTGGTTTTTTTTTTTTTTCCCTGAGTTGGCAGCTAGGAAGCTCAAAACAAAACAGGTGATCTGTCTTTAACTATTATTCATAATTTCAACCTTATTTCACAAATATCCAACCCACATTTGTTCTTTGTTTGAATTCCTAATTTGTAACCCTGTTTTATTGAATATATTTCATGAGATACCTTAAATCTGTGCAATAATATAGGGTATAAATAAATTGACTGACAAAATTAATATGGTCTGCCTCAGTTTACCCCTTCAGTCTAATTTCTGTATAACTCCACACTTTTCTCCTACCCCATCAACACACACACACACACACACACACACACACCCATCACATACATCCTTTTCCTGGGGCTATCTATCCAGAATTAGTAGTGAGCCATACCTGAGTTCACACATTGCCCTTAATACCTTTGCATTTGGTATCAACTCTGTCTAGAGTTGGCTCTTTGCTTGGCCTTACTGATTCCTTCTCATATTTGAGGTGTGAACTGCAAATGTTCTCCTTGAGAAGACTTCTTCAATCAGTTTTCCTCTCTTCTGCCTTTCTGCTGAAGATGCTTCTCCCGGCTCTTGTAGAACCTTCTAGAATATTGTATATTTGAACTGTAATAGTCTGTTTGCTTCTCTTGATCTTCTCCACTGAATCGCAAGTTCCTTGGTGGCTGAGACTCTTTATTTTTTGAACATCTCCATTAAGTGCAAATAAAATGCTCCCTGGACACTTGTCCACATTGAAATGAGTAAGAAAATATCAAACAGAAACCAGTGAGAACATTTTAGGGGCATGGGCCTGTTGGGTGAGTTAATACATCCTAGGTAGATTTTGACTGAGCCATCTAATCATGCATCAATGTCAATGAATGACATTGCCTAAAATGACTTGGTTTCCCTTGCAGAGCAAGGTTTTGCTCTATTAATATCTGCCAGGGTCAATCATTTGGGTTGGTACAGATTGACCTTATTTTAAGTTTTGTAGAGAGACAGAGTTCTGGTTTTCGGATTCTCATAAGCAAACCTCTGCACAGATATATTTTTGACCATGGCATTTCTATGTTTTCATTTAGACAGCACCCGATAAATTTCCTTAGCATTCAGCATAAAACTCCAGATGTTTTCCTTCAAATTTACTTTTTCTCCAGACTACCCTGTCTGTAATAACATCCTCCTTTTCCTTCCCAGAAGCTTGAAACCTTGAAATAATCTCTGACATTTTAATCTCCTTCTCTTCTTACTTTCCGAAGGTCAATGATCAACTCCCCTGGGTCCTATCCCTGAGACATGTCCCACTCTGCTCTTTTCTTTCCCTTCTCTTTGCCGCTTTCTCAGTTGAAGCCTTAATTATATCTGCTACTTATTTGAGAACTTTATAACTCATCTCCTTGCCTCCTTTCTCCTCTCCAATGCACTATTCATGGATGACAGAAATCTTCACAAAGTACACAGCAGCTTTGCATTTGCTTCTTTTCCCCAGAGAGCTGAGCCCAACCCAAGGCCGTAACACACTTTGGTGAACTGATTAAACTGCCTTCAGTGGCTCCTTGTGGTCTATGCAATCACGCCAGAATTTCCTAGCAAGATATTCATGACCCTACAGAGTGAAGTCCTAGCCTCTTCTTCCAGCTTCTCTGCAACTTTCTCCAGCATTCCCCCAACTCACCAGCTTCTCCCCAACTGTACCATTTCCAGCCCTGCAGTGCCCTTCTCCAGCTGTCTCTACTTGTCAAAATGACAACTACCCTTTGAGGTTCTACTTAAATGTCACCTCTTCTATGCTTCTACTTGATTAGATGTATCTTCCCTCTCTCTGATACTCTGGTGGAATTTAATTTACCATCTACTTCTCCCCTAGATCCCACTACATTTTATTTTTCTTTCTTTCTTTCTTTGTTTTTTTTTTAGATGGAGTCTTGCTTTGTTGCCAGGCTGGAGTGCTGTGGCGTGATCTCGGCTCACTGCAACTTCCGACTCCCTGGTTCAAGTAATTCTCCTGCCTCAGCCTCCCAGGTAGCTGGGATTACAGAGACGCACCACCACGCCCAGCTAATTTTTGTACTTATAGTAGAGACAGAGTTTCACCATGTTGGCCAGGATGGTCTTGATCTCCTGACCTCATGATCCACCCGCCTCAGCCTCCCAAAGTGTGTGGATTACAGGCGTGAGCCACTGCGCCTAGCCAATCCCACTACATTTTTTTCTTGACTCATGAGTATTGCTTTTGACTACCTGCCTGGGTTTGCCTTTCCATGCTGTGGGGTTCTCCTTAATGGCAGCAAGAAACGTTGTACTTAGCTTGGCTTCAACCAGGGCATCTTACGACTTGTCTCTCTTTTTATTAATAAAGCTTCATTATCTTTATTAATAAAGATAATGGGTATTGAGGGTTAGTGGACCTAACATGGGGATCACAACGTTGAATAAAACACAGTCCTTTCTACAAAGAATGACCCAGACTGGGAACTAAGGCAACCTTAGGAAGTGTTCTTGGATTTGTAAAAATAAAAACCCTCTGCAACCCCAGGCAAGTCATTTAACTTCTGGTGCCTTAGATGACTCATCTGTCAAATATCCTTTCTTCAAGGGCTTTCCTAAGAAAAAATAAAATTTTAAAAACACCTAAATCTGTTAAGATCTTTAAATTTTATAGGAAAAGCCATTGCATTAATAACCCACAAGGATTTGGGCTTAGAATATTTGAACCAGCAAAAACCCCAGGGCCTGATGGTTGAGGAGAATGTTTGATAATGAAGGCAAGTCTTTCAGGTAGCATCACTCTGGGAGTTATTTTCTTCCTGCCAAAAGCCCGGGTGGCTTATATAACTCCACCTCACCACAGCACAGAGATAAAAGCCAATCTTAGGCAACTGCAGCAGGTAATTTTGCAGAGTATGCTTTGCAAGAGAGTGTTGTACATTTCTTTTAGGAGCAAATTAGGAACAGTAATACCCAAGCAATAAATGAAGACAATAACTGAATTTGGAGCAATAGCTATTCAATTTTTGTAATAATATGAAAACAAGGTACACATGGATCTGAAAGCATGATAGGTCCCAGACAAAGATGAACAAACTGGGGGAGGGTCTATATGCTACATCAGACTGCAGGGTTTGATTTTTTAAAAATTCCTTATTGGAAAACATAGACTTATCCTATACCTTATTTACTGTTTGTTCAAATAAGTGCAGTGCATTTTAGTTTCCCTCATAAGCTTTGGTTCAGTCATTTCCAGATAACTCTCTTCGTTGTTTGTAAAGTCTGGCTTAAAATAAATTTCCTTCAGGTGCTGAAGGGAACGGATCTTATACACCAACAAGTGCAGTTCAAAGAGGGAGGGATGAAGAAGAGGAATAATTAAAACTCACTGAACATTGGCAATTATTCAACTATTTTCCTCTCATTTTATATAAGGGAAATGGGGGCTCAGAGATATTTAGTTACTTTCCTAAGTAAGCCATTGACCGGGAATTTAATCCTGATTAGTTTAATTCAAGAGCTCATGGTCTTTATATCCCATCCCCCTTCCTCCCAAGGTTCTGGGGTCCAAGGTAAGTGGACAATAAGTGGTGTCTAATTAAGGCCTGTGCATATCTTGCTGTAACACATTCAGCAGCCAGGTAACTTCAGATCCAGGCACCCTTCCCTTCCCCACCCCAGCAAGGCCAGGATTATGTGTCTATTGGATGAGAGCCAGGAGAAACTGATCAGTGTCTGGTGGGGAAGTGGGGGCAATGTGGGAGTAGGCAGCCTGCATGGGCCAATGTGCCTGGAGTGACACAATTGTCACTGGGGACACCTTCAATCTTCCTAACGCTGTCCCCATCAGCTTCATGTCTGATGTGGTTTGGCTCTATGTCCCCACCCAAATCTGATGTTGAATTGTAATCCCCACATATCAGAGGAGGGACCTGGTGGCAGGTGATTGGATCGTGGGGGCAGATTTCTCCCTTGCTGTTCTCATGATAGTGAGTGTGTTCTCATGAGATCTGATGGTTTAAAAGTGTGTGGCACTTTTCCCTTCTTTCTCTCTCTACTGCTCTGCCATGGTAAGACATGCTTGCTTCCCCTTTGCCTTCTGCCATGATTGTAAGTTTCCTGAGGCCTCTCAGCCATGCTTCCTGTTAAGCGTGCAGAACTGAGTCAATTAAACCTCTCTTCTTCATGAATTACCGAGTCTCAGGTAGTTCTTTCTAGCAGTATGAGAACGAACTAATACAGTGGCTTCATGGGGGATGGAAGCCTGTTCTCCGCATGCTCACCATGGGAATATCTAAGTCTGATGCCTTGGAGCCCTCTGTCTTTAAGTGCTATTTAGATTGCTTGGATATTAGTAGTTCCAATGACATCATGAAAACTCATTCAACAAATATTAGCTCTATGCCTAGTAAGTGTTAGGCACTAGGGATTCAAAATGAATAAGAACTAGTCTCTGGCCTCAAATAATTCCCTGTCTGGTGGGGGACAATGAATTAACTGTGGCAATAAAGCCATGTGAAGGAGTGCAGGGAGAGTACACAGGCTGGTGTAGGTAACTGTGCCCAGGAAGGCTCCAGAGAGGTGAATTTGAGCTGCGTTGTGAAAGTTGAGCTTCCCAGGTGAGGAAGGGCAGGAGGGGTATTCAGACAGAAAGCCCAGGGCATGTAGGGCGAATGCTAGTGGTGCAGGATGCTTCAGGAAATCT
The DNA here is from genome assembly GCF_028858775.2 of Pan troglodytes. Lineage (NCBI taxonomy): Eukaryota > Metazoa > Chordata > Mammalia > Primates > Hominidae > Pan > Pan troglodytes. The sequence continues at coordinate 25,718,233 of NC_072412.2, forward strand.
GGTAGCTGGATTATTTTTAAGGGCTTTATTTGACTTATCCTGTAGACAGTGGGAGACTGACGGTTTTTGAGCAGCATAGAGATGCGATCAGATCTACATTTTAAAAATTGCTCATAAAATAGCGTGAAGACACAGTGAAGGAAAAACCAAGGGAAATGTGTTAGAAATATTGCCACAGCACAAAAAGGGATGGTGGTGAACTCAGCTTGGGTTGTGGCAATGGGAAAGGAGAAGCAGGGATAGATTTGTGGGAAGTATTGGCCATGTGCTTCTCAGAATATTGTGCACACATTACTCTGCTGTCTCACTTAGCAAGAATAGCAACTTCTAGGGCTCTCCATGTTCACTGGAAAAACAGCTTGTCTGTGAAAATATCAGTGAGTCTTGGCTGGGTTACCTTGGGGGAAAAAGACAATTTCTCTGGGCCTTATCTATAAAATGGGCAACAGACCACATATCCAATAGATGTTATGAAGGTTAAATACAACAAATACAGCATACTGCACATAGAGCATTCTCAACAAATGTTTGTTTTTGCCTTCTCATAATTTTCCTCACCTCAAAATAAAGTTAATATCAATATACTGCCTTGCTCTCATGAGATAATTGGGTTAATATTAAAATTTAAGATATAGTCATGTTTCCAGCAAATATTTTATTCTTGTGAGATGTAGATATGGATATGTATGTATTTATTTCACTCTATGTCAAGATGAAAATAAATACTATCCTTCAAAAGAAAGCTCGGGTAAGTGAAGTATGTTTATAAAGATTTATATATGGAGCTAAATTAATTCTTGAGAACTGAGGTATTTGTAGTCATTATTTTACTTCATTCTGAGAACAAGTACAAATGAGCATGTCAAAAATGATGACAGTTATTATGCTTTTAAAATTTGATTTCTTACATATTCTAATTATATTCTTTTAATTAGTAACCACTCTTTGTTCTTTCTCCTCCACAAAGTGAGATTGAACTCAGTTCCTAATGCAAAGCAGTTTGTAATTTTTATGTAAGATGACATGTTATTAAGTAAAAAGAATGACAATTGTTTTTCCACTAAAGACTTAGTGATGACAAAAGAGAATTAAGCAAATCACTGAGGGAATAACTAATTTATTAAGTGTCTTGAAAAAGTCACTGTGTCATCACTATCAGATTCAAATTAAGAGGATGCCTAAGCTGCCTACATTTTGACTTTAGAAATATATCCAAGATTTTGACCAGGCAAAGAACAAAGATGGCACAATTCAAGAGGTTTTAAAAATAGTTGTGAAGCATATTCTTATTAGGAATATGCTTGAGAGCTGTTCAGTTATCGTAATGCTAGACAGCTGCATCTCACTGCCCTGTGGGCCCCGGACTGGCTTCACTACACGCTGCATGCACGGGATTTCACAGAACACTGACAGTCACTTGCATCACCAGAATTCTCTTGACCACAATACCTTGTCACCAGTTTCCCTGCTGCTAGATTTTATTTTACTGTACTTCAGTATAATACCAGCATTGTATACCAGGTTGGTCAAATATTTACAGAGAAAAAGTTGGGAGGGGGTAGTAATGGAGTCTGGAGTAGTTACAGGTATCGAGTCTCCACGGTTCCATTTTATAGGCTATGCACGGCTCTGCTTGTACACTAGAATGATCCAGACATTTTTATTTTGGAGATATATGCTGAAGTATTTAAGGTAGAGTATCTTGGTGTTTGCAATTTGTCTTCAAGTGGTTCAGCTAAAAAATAATGGAGAGGCCGGGCACGGTGGCTCACGCCTGTAATCCTAGCACTTTGGGAGGCCGAGGCAGGCGGATCATGAGGTCAGGAGATCGAGACCATCCTGGCTAACACGGTGAAACGCCGTCTCTAATAAAAATACAAAAAATTAGCCAGTTGTGGTGGCGGGCGCCTGTAGTCCCAGCTACTTGGGAGGCTGAGGCAGGAGAATCTTGTGAACCCAGGAGGCGGAGCTTGCAGTGAGCCGAGATCACGCCACTGCACTCCAGCCTGGGCGACAGAGCGAGACTCCATCTCAAAAAAAAAAAAAAAAAAAATTATGGAGAGACAGAGAGAGAGACTGATGGAGCAAATGTGGCCTTGTGTAATTGGATAAAGGTATATGGGTGTTCCTTCTACCATTCTTTCAATTTTTCTTTACATTGGAAAAATTTTAATATAAAAAGTCAGGAAAACCTCCCCAAAACTTTCTTTTCTTTTCTTTTCTTTTCTTTTCTTTTCCTTTCCTTCCCTTCCTTCCTTCCTTCTTTTTCTTTCTTTCCTTCCTTCCTTCTTTCTTTCTTTCCTTCTTTCTTTCTTTCTTTCTTTCTTTGACAGAGTCTTACTCTGTCACACAGGCTGGATTGCAACGGCGTGAGCACAGCTCACTGCAGCCTCCGACTCCTAGGCTGAAGCGACACTCCTGCCTCAGCCTCCTTCTGAGTGGCTGGGACTACAGGCATATGCCACCACTCTTGGCTAATTATTTTATTTTTTGCAAAGATGGGAATCTCACTATATTGCCCAGGCTGGTCTCAAATTCCTGACCTCAAGCAAGTCTCCTGCCTTGGCCTCCGAAAGTGCTGGGATTACAGGTGTGAGCCACTGCACATAGCCCAAAAACTTCTTAAAAGGTACAATGATAAAGAACTTTTAAAAAAGATTTACCAATAGTTGAAGGACAATAGAATTTGTGACTGCAATAAAGGTCCATAAATACAGCAAAGGTGACCCTGCTTAAAAAATTTTAAGAAACAAAACTTTCTTTTTATTCTGTTAACTATGGTTCCTACTGCCTTTTCCAGAATGAATATACTTAGAATCATACAGTCTGTAGCCTTCTCAGACTGACTTTTCTCATTTAGCTATATGCATTTAAGTTTCCTCCATGTCTTTGTATGGCTTGATAGCTCATTTCTTTTTATCATGAAATAACATTCAATTGTATGGATGTACTGCAATTTGTTTATTCATTCACCTTGTGAGGGACATCTTTGATTCTTCCAGGGTCTCGTGATTATGAATAAACATTTGGGTACAAGTTTTTGTGTGGACATGTTTTCAGCACAATTGGGTAAATACCTAGGAGTGTGATGGCTGGACTGAATTGTGAGACTATGCTTAGCTTTGTGAGAAACTGCCAGACTGTCTTCCAAAGTGGTCGTACCATTTTGCATTCCCATCGGCAATGGATGGGCATTCCTGTTGTTTTGTATCCTTGCCAGTATTTGGGATCCTTAGGTTTTTTGTTGTTGTTGCTGTTAGCTTTTTTATTTTAGCCATCCTAGTAGGTATGTCATAGTATTTCATTGTTGTTTTAATTTGCAATTCCTTAATGACACATGATATTGAGCATGTTTATTTGCCATCTGTGTATTGTCAACTCCACTTTAGGGAGGTGTCTGTTTAGATCTTTTGCTCACTTGAAAATTGTATTGTTTTTTAATTGACACCTGAGTGGCCTTTTTAAAAAAGTGGGTCTTATGAATAAATAGAGTGAGGGCTCAATCATGAATTCATTTATTCAGCAACTACATCAGGTACTGCCACTCTCATACCCAAGGTCTGCATTCCTCTTTTCCATTACTAACAAAACTCTAATATTTCTCCAGCCAATGCCCCAACTTTAAATACTTAGCATTTCAAACTCCTTTGCAGCTAAAGGTGGTCATGTGACACGTGGCTGGCCAATAAAACGCAAGCAGAAGGTGCTGGGTAAAGCTTCCCAGGAAGATGCAGACCCAACCGGGCATGCACCTCTTTGATCTTTTGCCCTTTACCCATCCCCCTACCATTTTCCTGAATGTGATGCAATGCTTAGAAGGGAAGCAGGCATCCTGTGAGGATGAAGACAGAGATCACATGACAAGGATAGCAGAGACAATGGCTAGAAAGAGCCTGAGACACAATGACACCATAGAAGAGATATTACAGAAGCCCTGTGGCTGTCTCCAGGTTTCTGGTTTTGTGGTAAGAAGCACCCCTATTTAGTAGGCACTTTTAGTCAAGATTCTGTTACAGGTCACCAATTCACTCCCTGATGCAGCAACATTTTTCAAGCACTTATTAAGGATGAGGCACTTATTAGCGGTGGGCTCTAATCCTCCAACAAGACTGCTCTAAGCAGTTTTTATTTAAAGGACTGGTTCACACAAGACCATATTTGAAATAATTTATTTGTACCATGAACCACAACACTAGGAATAGAATCATATTTACCACATGCTCAGCACTGTACTAGGCATTATAAAAGGAGGAAAGAGGACTGTAAAATAAGGACCTTATCCTCATGGAACTGATGATCTAATTAGAGAGGTAAGACTGACCTATACGAAACAAACCTGAACACTTTGGGATGATGTGATTAAGGGCTAACAGTGAGTGCAAACTAAGTGTAGCAGCGGTTTATAAGGCTGGGGTCACCGAAGAGGGAAGCAGCCAGGGAAATATGATTAGCAACCTTGAAAACACTCTGGGTATCTATACTTTCATATTTTTGAGTTCTAAATTAATGACCTAAATATAGACATGGAAGCTATTCCTCTGGGTAAGTGAAGATGAAATGAAGGAAAGTCATTTTAATTTGAATGCCAATTTAGCTTTCAATTCAGCAGACATTTGTCACTCTAGTATCAATATTTAAAATACTGGGTCACTGTAATTATTCACCAAAATCCTGTTTACCTTGTTAATTACCAGCAATTTTTTAAAATGATGGCACTTTATGGAAACTGAATATACGTCATCTTTAAAAAGAGCTTTTAAAATCCCTCCTTTGGAAGTAATGCAGGTTAATAGATTAGACATTTTATGAAGAGGGCTGCATGATTTTTCTACTGCATTTCTGGTGTTGCAAACTTTGGTGAAATTATCAACTGCTATTCATTTTTTCCAACTTTTAGTTGTCTCTAGTTAGATGTTGATCATTATTACACATCTGTAAAGAAAAGAGCAAACCAACTTGAATTAGTGTTTCTTGAACTATTCATTAGAATTTAAAATTTTTTCCTAAAAGTTTTTCAATTTAGTGATCCTATTGGTAAATAAAAAGAATAAAGGCATGCAAATTAAAATAAAGGTAACATTTCTATTAGATGTTTTTAAACCCCTTTCCTTTGTGACCTAGCTTTTCTATCTTGGCTTTTCTATCTTTTCTTCTCTTCCTTTCCTTTCCTCCTCTTTTCTTTTTCTTAAGTTTGTTTATGCCTCAGTCATCTGGTCGCACGTGGCTATGTTCCACTGTGGCAGGGCTTACCTGGCAGTTTCAGGGATATCTTATTTTTAATAAGTATTGTGGATTTCCTCACATCTAGGGTGGAGAGAGACTGGTGATAGGGTGATAAAAACAGAAGAATCTGTGTTGAAGGAGATGGGAAGATTTTAAAGGCAGAATGCTAACGAATTTGAGCAGGGCATAAAACCAACCCATGAACAGGGCTACAGTCCTCTCAGGGTTGCCTGAAGCCTCAGCCCTGGAGGACGTCTGACACCTTACAGGTAGAGGACCTCTGTGCAGGAGCCCTCAACACCCAGGGAGGATTAGGATATAAGCGCAAACTCAAAGGTACTGTAATGGGCACCTAGCAACCAGAGGTGATACAAGGGTCTCTTGGCCCGAAGTATCCCCACCTCTCCTCGCTGGAAAGGACGCTGCCTAAGCCTCATCCCGAGCTGGGGGCGGAGGACCAACGGTGAGAGCCACCGCCTCCGCAATCCCCCGCCCCTCGGCACCGTCGCTCCGCGCGCTCGCCGGCTCCCTATTGGCCGAGGCACTCGCCAATCCTGGTGAAGCGGCCCCGTGAGTTGGCCCTGGTTGGTGGAGCCGGCACTGAGCCCCCCTCCTGCTCCAGCCGAGCCCCCCCGCCGGGAGGGGGCGTGGCCGCGGCCGTGGACGGGCCGGAGGCGGCGTCGCTCGCGCCGCTGCGTGCGGTGTGGTGCGAGGCGGGTGCGCCGGGCGGCCACGGCGCGGCGGGACGATGGAGCTCGGAGCGCAGCCCCGGCGCCGGCGGCGGGACCGCGGACCGGTGAGTGAGGGCTGCGGTCGCCCCGGCTTTCCGCTGTAGGCTGCTGTGGCCCTCTCGGCTCCGGGCCGGGCGGCTGTCGGGGGAGGGGCGGCCCCACGGCGAACTGAAGTTGCTGCATCGCCGCGCGCTCCGGCCGGGCGGCGGGGCCCACTGCGGGCTGCGGCGCCGCCTCGCGCCTATCCCTGCAGCCCGGCCGCATCCTCCCGGCCGGCTCCCGCGCTGGCAGGGGCTTCTCGCCGTCACGGCGCGGCCAGGCGGCCCTTCTCTCCCGCGCCTCCGGGCCTCCGGCCCTTTGCCGTCCGGTGCGCGCTCCCTGGACTCGGGGCAGCCACCCGCCCTCCCCGCCGTAAGTGGCGCCCGGGCCTCCGCTCGCGCCCCACGCACGACGCCCCGGGCCGCTCCGCGTCCGGGACCTTCGCATCCGTTCAGTGTCTGCGCGCCCTCGCTGGGTCTGGTCCAGCTCCGCGTGCCCCCCGGCCCCATTCGGCCCTCCCCGCCCTGGCCTGTGCCCTCTTGGTGCCCGCGTGCGTGTTGGTTGCGGGCGTCCTCTCCCTCGAGGCTGCGGGGCCGCGTGGCTCCCGGCCTCGGAGACCAGGCCGGACTCTTGGAGTGCAGGGGAGGAGGTGGGGCGGCCCGCGAGTGCGGGGGACCGCGCGCACGGAGCCGCGGCGCGCGGGGTATCATCTCCGGGGGACTTTACCCGCGCGCCTGGGCTTTAGCGAGGGCAGAAGCTTCCTCTCAGTTTGTGGTGCTGACGTGCAATGGCGATTGCTTCTTGATTTGGCCCCTCTGCAAGGGAGAGTTCCCTGGTGGAGACGAGAGTTCTTAATTATTCAGAAACTATGTGATGGGCTTAGGGATGAATGGGAGCATCATAGGAATTCTTTCTCATTTTAAGGTTAATTTTTAAATTAGCGGTTTACTTCCAGCAACAGTCTCGAGTTTTCAAAAACTGAAAATTAAAAAGACTACTTTTCGCAGTTCTTCAGATTAAATGCATAGCAGAACATGGTGTTTTAAGATTCAGAGTCTACTTTTTATAAGGGGGAGAGGATAGCTATTTGAAATATTTTGCATCTTAAAAATTAGGTTTATCTAAAGCTTAAAATGCGACTCTATCAAAACTAAGTTCAAAGTATTGTAATTGACTAATCTTTCTATTGTCTCTAGGGCAAATTCTGTTGCTTCTTTTTATATGTGCTTTACCCAACTCTCCTTTTCTAGCAGTTAAACAATGCAGTGGTTCTTTAAAGCTAGTTCTTTTATCTGCTTGAGAGGTTAAACAAACGAAAGCTGGGTTTGACCTTTCCCAAAGGCATTCTCATTGTGTCCTCTCCAGCTCCCTTCTCCCAGGGTTCTAATGACTTCAGTGTAGTACTCATTTTTCTTCATCTTGAAAGATTTTCTTAGTTGATATTCACAAAAGCTGTGTCTTTTCACATGTTTAAATATTGGAAAGTTTGGTCAACTATTATATTTACCTTCCAACCTGTGCTTATTCTAGAACTATCTACATATAGAAATTGTTCTTGCATTTCCAGTTGGCTGACATGAAGTTGCTTAATAGCATTTGTTTTTAAAAAATCTGTTTGCTTTAAAATTTACAACCTAATAGTCAAAGATGTGCTTCACTATCTTCAACAATTACGAAAACAAAGGTGGAACACACTTTGCTAAGTGGTCATGCCAACATTGTAGCCTCCTATCTCTTGTCAGTGTGTCTTTGTAGTCACACGTTGCGGTTCCCATAGAAACCTATGTATGGCAGGTAACCTTTTGGTTATTGGGATGTTTTGATTAAAACAATTGCGTTATAATGCAAGTATTAAATGAATTGTCCCTATTCACGGGCTAGTACTAGTGATCGTCTTTGGAATTCCAAGGACTTTCTTTGAAGAGTACTCCCAGATTGTTTTTCACTTTGGGTGGCTCTCCATTGCTGTAGACCTTGAATCTCTTTTTCTTTGCTTTGCTTTCTTTTTTTTTTTTTTTTTTTTTGAGACGGAGTCTCGCTCTTGTCTCCCAGACTGGAGTGCAGTGGTGTGATCTCGGCTCACTGCAACCTCCGCCTCCTGGGTTCAAGCGATTCTCCTGCCTCAGACTCCCGAGTAGCTGGGAGTACAGGCGCCTGCCACCATGCCCGGCTAATTTTTGTACTTTTAGTAGAGATGCAGTTTCACCATGTTGGACAGGTTGGTCTCGAACTCCTGACCTCAGGTTGATCCGCCCACCTCGGCCTCCCAAAATGCTGGGATTACAGGCGTGAGCCACCGCTTCCGGCCGAATCTCTCAACTTCTCTTCTCAGTCCGTTTTAAGGGCCCTGTTTCTTTCAAGTCAGGCTTTTTTTGGCTTTGCTCTTGGGCATGTGGAACTAAATGCTTCTGACAGCCCCACACATTCTTCTTCAGGGCTGGTTCTTTACCTGTGGCTTGACTTTATGCTGGTAATACAGAAATATTTTATGCCAGTAATACATAAATGATGTACATTATAAAATAAACAATATCAACACAGATTTATAGAGGTAAAAAGTCTTAAGTTTTCTTTTTCCCGTCTTATTGTTGTCCTATTCCTATTTCTTTCTTCAGAGGTAACCATAATATAGGGTGTATCCTTCTGGATTTTTTCCATTTAACACTGTAGATGAAATATATAACCCTGTATGTTAAAAAAACCATTTCATGAATGCCTACTAAGTACCAGGCACTATTTTAATCACTAGGGTTGCAAAAATAAGAGACAGACGCTTTCAAGATGTTCATAGTCTACCAGGACAAGCAATTACAGTGCAGTGTGATAAGTACCATGATAGAGTCAGTAATCAGTGAGGGATGTAGGAGCCTCATGCATGACCTAATCCATTCATTCACTTGCTTTATTCATTCAGTACACTTCAGAGTTTTAATATGTGCCGAGGATACAGAGATAAACAAGACAGATACCTCTGTCAGCCCCCGATGAGCTTGCTGTGCAGTTCAGTCTCAAAGAGTTTTAACCGTTACAATGTATTGTTTGATATGGGATCTGAAAGGGGCCAGCAACAAGAGCTCAGAGGAGGACCATAAACCCAAGCTTAGGGACATTCAGAGAGACAGGAAGGCCTCCCAGAGGAAGCACCATGAGAAGGAATTGGTCGAAGTCTGGGTTGAGGAGAGGGTGTACAGAGAGATGGTCAGGGAGGTGATGCACTGGAGCAACCACAAACACCAGGAGTTCAGTCCAGTGGGGGTGGTTGTGGGCAAGGGCAGGGAAGTGGCAAGAAGTGAGGGAGGAGAAGTAATGAGGGACTGTGCCGTGTGGGGTCTTGTGATTACTGTTGTGTGGAGTTCGGAGACCTCTGTGGGCAACAGGAAACGGTTGAAGAATTGTAAGCAAAAGAGGGACACGGTCAAATTTGCCCTTTGGAGAATGGATTAGAAGAGGGAAGGCTGGAAGCAGGGAAATTTGAGGAGGTAGAATTGCTGGGATTTGGTCATTGGCCGTGTGTGTGTATGTGGCGGGGGGAGTTGGGGCAGGGAGGGGTTCAGGGCAGTGTCCAGCTCTGGCTGGGTGGTTGGGTGATGGCACTGTCCTTAGGTGGGGACAGAGCAGCATCCATTTTGGGGAAAAGATTATGGGTCACACTTGGCTGGGTTAAGTTTCAGGTGCTGAGGGGACAGCGTGTTCAGTTGGCTGCACTAGGGATCCAGATAATCAGGAGTTGTCTGGATTAGAGAGACGCATCTGAGAGTTATTAGCTGTCCCAGGCTGTCTCAAACAGTTTGAGAGTTTCCCAAACTATCAGCTAAGGTGCCACAGCAAACAGGGAGACTGGGGGATGTTTCACATTGTTGAGGAAAACACATAGTTCCGTCTCTTCAAGCCTGTGGAAACTACTAGCTCAAGGTAGTTAAAAATGTCTAGACTTGATTGCACTCCATTCCATTCGATGACCTCGTTTGTAAAGAAGGATTTTTGGTGGTTGCTGTAGCACTTGAAAATCAGTGTAGAAAAGGAAAGGAGGGAGGCCATTGTCCAGTCTGACTCCAAGGTTTGAGAGAAATTGTGCAGTGCTCAACAAGTGTACACATACTGTATTAGTAAATACTTGTGGTTATCTAAGAATGAAATAAAAATGCCATTTTTTCTCTCTATTAAAGTGTACTTTTTTCAAGTTGGTACCAAGTTGTTAGGACATTAAGTACTTACGTTTTTAACATTTTCTTTACTCAATAAGCATTTGTTTTGGCCTGAGACTCCAAGGGTGCGGTGAACAGAGAAAGTTTTGGAACTCCTGCCTTTGCCTGTGCAGTATTTGTTGATGGAAGCTGTTGGAGTAGATGAGGTCATTTGAGGAGTGTGTATAGAGTAAGAAAAGGAGTGGTGTGGAGTGAGATCTGAGGCACTTTTGTGTTTGAAAGAGAAGCAGATAATAGGCTCCCACACTGGGACTAAGAAGGATGGGGGTCATGGTGTCCGAGGAAACCTCAGCAGGCAGGGCGTGCTCAGCTGCTGCGAGCTGTTAGTAATACAGGGGACACTAGAGGCAACAGTGACATGACAGGGATGGGAGGGGGAGGCCAGTTTGTATCAGGATTTAATAGTGAGTGAGAGTGAGGGAGTGGAGCCCAGCATGTGTAGACAGCAATGCTTAAGAAATTTGATGCTGGTGGTTAGGGGTGGTTATAGGGAGGGCAGGTAAAGGGGGAACCCTTTGGTTTTTGTTTTTTAAATGGGGGGATTTGAGCATGTTTAAATGCTGGTAAAGAACCGAGAGAGGGTAATTTCAGAGTTTCCATTGGAGTTAGCCCACTAGATAGCGGTTTCAGAGTTTCCATTGGAGTTAGCCTGAGGACATGATGAATGATCTTGGTGAGGAGTCTCTGGAACCTCATTGCTGTGGATTGCAGAGTGAAGGGTGTTGAGGGAGGGAAGCTGGTTCTTTCCCAAACTTGATTATGAAGAGGAGAGAATGACATTAACTGGAGAGGGGCATCTGGTGTAGGCTGATTTCCTCCCCTCCCCTCCCCTCCTCCCTCCCTTCCCCTTTGCCTCCCTCCCTTTTCTTTTCTTTTCTCTTTTCTTTTCTTTTTTCTTTTCTTTCTAGCAGTGACTTTATTCTCTCTTTTTTTTGCTGTTGTCTTAAGAACACCTTTTGTCTTCCTTTCTCAAGACATGCTTTTCTGAGGACTGGTTGTTCCTTTGCAGGGCGGTTGCTTCCCACCCTGGACTTTTCCTAGGTGCCATTGTGTCTCCAGGTCGTGATGTCTTTGTGGCTGACTGTCCTCCTTTGCTGTCCTGTTCTGACAGAATACTCTCTCCTGTCAGTGTTTTTTCTGCTACTTACCTCAGCACCAGTTTTGTGTCAGATCCTATCCGCCTGTCTTCATAGATGTTTTTATTTTTATTTTTTGTAGAGACGGTGTTTTGCTATGTTGCCCAAGCTGGTCTTGAACTCCTGGGCTCAAGCAGTCCTCCCACCTTGGCCTCCCAAAGTGTTGCACCGCCCCCGACGTCATAGATGTTTATAGATTATAATAATTTTTCCGCACTAATGCCTGGTGTGGTGGCTCACACCTGTAATCCCAGCACTTTGGGAGGCTGATCACCTGAGGTCAGGAGTTCGAGAACAGCATGGCCAACATGGCAAAACCCTGTCTCTACTAAAAATACAAAAATTAGCCAGTTGTAGTGGCACACACCTGTACTCCCAGCTTCTAGGGAGGGTGAGGCAGGAGAATTGCTTGAACTCGGGGGGCAGAGGTTGCAGTGAGCTGAGATCGTGCCACTGTACTCCAGCCTGGGCAACAGAGTGAGACTCCATCTCAAAAAAAAAAAAAAAAAAAAAAAAGAATAGTTTTTCCATACTTAGATTTCAGCCTTAATCTTTGGAACCAAAGATGCTTCTGTTTCTTCTCTCTGCCTGCACATGTGCCTCTTCTCTGGGAGATTAGCTCTTCTGACTTTTTTTTTTTTTTTAAATTTTAAAACATTTTAAACATCACAGACATTCTAGGGTATTTCTCATCTTTTAGGTCTCCTGGGGCTTCTAGGCCTTGGCTCTGAGCTCAGCATCTGGGATGATTTCTCAACTTTGTACTTTCTGAAATTTCCCTGGGATCTTTTCTCAGGGTGCCCTCTGACCTTGGAGCAGTGGTCTTGAAATTGATCTAAAGATATCTTCTGTTGTGTTATATGTTCTTGAACCTTTTTGGTATTTTAATTTTTTCTTCCTTTTAGTTTTTCCTTAAATACTTAAGTCAGCCCACACATGTTTGTATGCCAACTATGTCTGAGGCACTGTTCTAGTTAGCAGTGATAAGAATGTTTAACATGACCAAGCTGCTGCCCTCAGAAAGCTTATATTCAAGTGAGGTAAAACAGGATAGATTATCTTGCTAACTGGTTCACAAACTCCTTGTTGGCAGGAACCACATAGGGTGGTGCCTTGTATATAATCTGTGCGTAGCGTGCGTGTGTTCCAGCTTGTCAGATAACCTCTTGAACGTCGTCGTCATATAGAGACCTTCATTTAGGTCTTGCACTTATTTCACTGTGGTAATACTTGGTGCCTTCTCCCACTGGCTGTCCTCTCACAGCCTTTGTGATCTTTGATCTTGGAATGCTTGTTTTCTAGCAGTTGAAAGCTGAATTGAATTTTTAAAAGTTCCTCTAGTGCATGCTGAAGATTTTATTAGCATGCTGCGGCAGTTCCATTTTAGTTCCTCTCATAGCATCCTCTCATTGAGAGCTGTTATCCATTTTGTGCTCTCGAGAAGCTCTGTGAAATTATATTGCAGTACCAAAGTATAGGTGTGATTAACTGTGAACTGGAATCAGTGTGGCCATTATTTTATCAGCTAAATGGATGAAGTGGTTCGTTCTTGGCACATAGTAGATACTCAACAAGTATTTTTACATTGACTGAAAATGTTATGTGTTTTGATTCATGGTTATATAATAAGCAGGACTTGATCACTACTGGGTAGTTTACACAGTATGGTCTGAGCCATGTTGCTCTACTACCATCACTTATTTTCCAACTTCTCAAAATATGTACATGACAAGGTTGTGGTTTTTTTTTTTTTTTTTTTTTTTTGCCTGTTTTGTTACATAGTCCTGTGTTAGGATATTACCTAGGCAGGTTTCAGCTCTGAGTTGGCTTTGCAGCTCTTTGCTGGGGCATAGTCTATCCTAATGTTAGAATTAATGTTTGGTAGACACAAGGTCTCACTCTCTTGCCCAGACTGTAGGCCGTGGTGCTATCTCGGCTTGAAACCGGGAGGTGGAGGCTGCAGTGAGGTGAGATCACACCACTGTACTCCAGCCTGGGCAAAAGAGTGAGACTCGGTCTCAGAAAGAAAAAAAAAAAAAAAGAATTAATGTTTATAGAAGGGCTCATGAATTTCAAAACTTGCTTCCTGTGGTACACGGGAGAAACTCTAGTACAAGTTGAGGGGTGCCATTAACCAGAAAGATGGTAAAGAGAGAGGGGGCAACTTACAAGTATGTTTATATTCTGAGAGAGGTTGTGGCTGTTGCATAGCTTAGAATGAGAAGGAAGAGACTGACTTTACATGCCTTCAAAAGTAAGATCTTAACTTTGGCAGAAATACTGTAATTTTCCAATATAGAACACGTCTGTTTTCAATATAAATGTAAAAACACACTAAAAAAAACCAGCCCTGTAGAATTTAAAACATATCTCCATTCTTGGTTTTCTGTAGTATTTGTCATACATCTTTTAGAGTTAATCATCCTGGCTTTTGATCAGAAACCCAGAAATACACAGTAACCCCCTAATTCCCCGAACACCTGTCTTGAGATTTTAATTACGTACTGCAAACAGCATTTGTTTCCCAAGGCTTCTCTAGAATGTGAATTGTTCTTTGCGATATCCCAGGGAGGAAGATTATTAAAAGGTTACTCCTTTTCAAAAGTTGGCATTGCAATTTAGAATGGTTACAAAGTTTATCAATGAAAATGAACTTGATGCCTGAGCTATAATTGAAATCTTTATAGCTTCTCTGCTGTTTGTCCATTGTGTTACAGAGCATTCATTGAAAACTTCTTCCATTTCTGACATGTCCAGTTCCCACCCCTCAAAAAAAAATTATGAAAACTACAAAACTTCAGAACATCATTTGAAATAATTGTGTAGGGATTAGGCACCGAAGAGTTTAGAACAGCTACGTTACATTAAGCTATAATTATGGTTACTTTTTCTTGCCACACAGGAGTTTAGAAATTTGTGGTTTTATTTCTTAGGCTATTTTGTTTCTGATGATTGTCAAATTTCATTTGAGACAATATTGCCCTGCATTTTAATATTTACTTAGCATTTTTTCTCTTTTTGAACAGTTACGTAACTTAGATAAACTGTATGTAAATGAAAGTTACAGATAAAGTTTTAAGTGGAATATGTACTTTATTCAGATTTTTATTATTTGAGATGATGATTTATTGAACATAAGCAATGGAGACTTTTCTCTCATCTGTCATTAAATGAATGTCTGGATTAGCTTATAGGAAGTGCTCACAGTAATAAAGCTAAATATAAAGAATGAGAATCAAGAATATATAAGGACCAGAAATGAATACATCAAAACCTGTACTATCAATAAAGTTCTAGTCTCCGTGGTCAGTGTCTTAGACATGAGGACTGCTTTAATAACTGCAAGATTTCAGTGACTCAGAGCAAGAAGCATCTGTTTCTCACCTATGTGGAAGCTTATGTTGGGGTCGTCATGGGTTAGGTGTCCACATGGCTGTTCAGGTGGTCAGCCTTTTTCCACCTTGTGACTTAGCCTCCTATAGGAACTGGGAACCTGCTTGGTTCAGGCAGTGGGTGGAGAATGAGGACAGTCCTGTGGGAGGTTTTTATAGACCAGCACACATTGCTTCTCATCCTACTAGCCGTACTCATACATGGCCTCTCTTAGCTTACTTTAGGCTGGACACATAGCAGAGCTATACGCCGCAGGAGAAGAGAGGTCATGGGGACTGGTAGCATAACTAGTCTCTACCCCAGTCTGACTGGAACTTGTGTGAGCATCCTGGTGGCCACAGTGAAAGGAAATCATCCTCAGCTCTATGCTGTCATTTTCACCATGCATAAAGAACATACCAGTTTCTTTTCCTTAATATGTCCCCCATTTCACACTTGGGGCTTTGAATTGGTTACATTGAAAGGTGTAGTAGGTGATGTGCTCAGTGGCATTCATGTGGTACATTGAACAGTGGTTCTTGTTTGGCTGTTTATCATGTCCTTAAATAAAGTGAAAGTACAACAATCAAAAACAATTCTGTGGAGGATCAAACTGACATGGTTTATTATATATTTTCTAGTTGTGAGAATAAGCACACTTCATATCCCTCAAACAGTCATTCAGGAATATAAGTGATCTCAGGTGGATTTTTTGGTGAAAGATGTATAGAAGATAGTTTGAAGTTACTGTTACAGATGCGCTTGGAGTGCCAGTATTTTGTCAATTAAAGGTGGCTTTAGAGACCAAGAGAGAGATGGTTGGTTAGTTCAAAATCAATATCCTGCATGGCAAGCTTATTCTAGATCAGGGATTGGTAAACTACAGCCTGTGGGCCACATCTGGCTCTTTGCCTGATTTTGCAAGGAAAATTGTATTGGAATACAGACGTGTTTGTTCTTTTATTTGTCTGGGGCTGCTTTAGTGCTGCAAGGCAGAGCTGATAGGGGTAAGTGGTGGCAACAGAGGCTAACTTACACAGTACAACATATTTGCTATCTGGCTCTTTACAGTAAAAATTCCTGACCCTTGTTTTGGAGAACATATTTTCTCCCTTTTCTGATGGGGCTCACATTGTAGTAGGTGAGAAAGCTAATAAACAACATTAAAAAAAATATATATATATATCTCCCCTCACTTGCTTTGCTTTCTTTACTATGCTTTCTTTAGTATACAGCCTATGTGTAAGTGTGTGCGTGTATTTATATGTATATATATACATATGTGTGTGTGTATATATATATATATATAAAGAAAGCGAAGCATGTGAAGAGAGAGAATATCAGAGACTGCCATTTTTGATAAGGTGGTCAGGGGAGCCTATGTGAGATGACATTTGAGCAGAGATACAAACGAAAGTGAAGGAGTGAACCAGCTGGGCAAATATTTTGGGAACGAACCTTATTTGGGGAGAAACAGCAAGTGCCCCCTTGAGATACCGAGTAGCAGCAGGGAGGGCAGTGTGAATAGGGGGTTGGGTAGGGGGATGCGTAGTGACAGAGGTATTAAAGGGCCAGATTGTGTAGGGCCGTATAGACTGTGGTGCACTTTGGATTTTATTCTGAGTGAGATGAAAAACCATTGCAAAGTTTTGAGCAGGGACATGATACCATTTAAGTTAGATTGTAAGAGGATCACTAGGACTGCTGTGTAGAGGATAGATAGGGGACAAAGGTAGAAGGTGGGTGTCTGTGTGCTCTGTGTGCTAGGTAGGCATTGCGAAGTGCTGTGGCTGTTGGATGAATCAGTGGTTCCTGCCTTGAGGAGGTGTTAGTAGAATAGCAGAAGAAAGAGATCACTGTAATGCACTGCTGCTGACAGAGAAGCAAAGGTGCCCTGGGATGGGGTAGGAGGGGTACCTGATCCAAACCAAAGGTGACACCTTGACCTGAGAATTTAGAGGGGGCTGATCAAGACTCTGATTGTATATCAGAGCTCTGAGATTCTTGGAAGGACTACTTGCATGCAGGAATTTTCCCCACCTGTTAACCATGTGAGCAAGTGCTCATCCAGAGATGAGTGGTTTGGTGGCTTTTAGGTCACATGCCAGTGCCAACAATTGCAGTCTGGAGCATTGTGTTAGAGTGATGTTAAGGTGGTATCTCAGCTCAGCAGGATACACCACAGGAACTGAAGGGTGAAATATTTGCCATCTTTGCCAGAGAGCAGAACCAAAGTAATTTTGGTTTGGGAAAGTTAGTACCATAGGACTGTAGAAAAGTCTCAGTAATTTATCTGTGGAATGTATTGTAGAGTATTGCTACTTTCCCTGTATGCCTGGCAGTATGAATTAGTTGCACAATGTACGTCTCAGTAATTAAGCAAATCGGTCTGCTGTCTGGAGTTATTGGATATGACCCAATTAAACTTTGGAGGATGTCTGTAAAAATGATTTTATTTTTGGGACAGGTGATAGTAAGGTATTTTGGATAATTGAAAAAATTGCTGCCGTTTTAAATTAGTGTAGAAGAGGACATTCACCTTTCTGTTTTCTATAATGGGGTGTCTAGATCATCTAGAGAGAATTTTAATTATCATAATATTGGTTTAAAAAGAAGTAGGGAGAGAAAATAAAATCACAATCATAGAGGGAAGTTTTTTTTGTACTTTCTCTGCAACTGATAGAACAAAGGATATAGATGATTTGAACAAAACAATTAATAAAATTGCCTCAGTGTGTCTAGCTGTTGTACCTAATGGCAGAATGCACATTCTTTGTAAGTAGACTGGACAGTATCTATCAGCTTGTTGGGAAAAGCAAGTTTGAGTATATTTTAGAAGATTGAATTCGAACAGAGTGTTCCATAAATTAAACTAAAATCAATAGCAAAAGGTAGCTAGAAAACCTTTTCTAAGTATCCCATGATCAAAGAAGATATTACGGTGAGAATTAGAAAATTTTACAAAATATGTTGATTAGAATCAATATGAAAATACTGTATATAAAAATTTGTGAGGTGCAGCTAAAGTCATACTCAGAGGAAAGATTATAGCCTTACATGCATGTGTTAGGAAAGAAGAAAGCCTGAAAAATACTCAATGATGTGAACATCAATTTTAAGAAGTTAGAAAGAAACAGCATACTAAACCCAGAGGAAGTAGATAGACATTAAACGAGGAGAAATTGATAGAATAGAAAATAAATATACAGTAGAGAACATCTGCAGTACTAGTTTTATTGAAAAGATTGATGATATCAATCAATTTGGTGAGATTAATAAATTAAAATAAAAGACGGAAGGCACGGATTACCAATGTCAGCCATGAAAAAGAGAACATCCTAAAATATCCTACAGGCAGTAAAGATTTTTAACAAGATATTCATTTATGCTAATACATTTTTAACTTTAGATTAAATGGACAAGTTTTTCCTTAAATGTGGTTTTGTTATTCATTTAAATTATACCTTGATCAGCTGGGCGCGGTGGCTCATGCCTTTAATCCCAGCACTTTGGGAGGCCAAGGTGGGCGGATCACTTGAGGTCAGGAGTTTGAGACCAGCCTGGCCAATGTGGTGAAACCCCATCTCTACTAAAATTACAAAAAAATTAGCCGGGTGTGGTGGCGGGCGCCTGTAATTCCAGCTACGTGGGAGGCTGAGGCAGGAGAATCGCTTGAACCTGGGAGGTGGAGGTTGCAGTGAGCTGAGATCCTGCCACTGCACTGCAGCCTGGGGGACAAGAGCAAAACTGCGTCTCAAAAAAACAAAAAATTACACCTTGATCGTTTGTTTTAGGGTCCTTGTTGATTTGATTTTCTTTTTAACATAATCTAATACAAAACTACAAAAACCGTAGTTTCAGAGAAGTGTCACTCCCTCTCATATCCCTTTGACTGTGTCCTTTCTCCCTCTTGTAAATAACCAGCCTCACTTTTCTAGTTTCTTTTAAGACAGTATACATGTATGTTTTCTTATGTACCTTTTTTTCAAAAACAGAAGGTGGCATACTGTTTAAATTCTGTTGCACTTTGCTTTTTTTCACTTAAAATATACTCTAGAAATTAATTACTCTTTATCAGATTCCAGAGCTCTTCCTCATAATGTTACAGCTGTATAGTGCTGTTCACATAGTGTGAATATGATGCAGTTTGGTTACCAGTCTTCTGTGTTTGGACATTTAGGTAGCTTCCAATATTTTGCAATTACAGTACAAATAATGTGGCTATGAATAACCTTTTGTATGTATTTTTATATTGCAGGAGGTTTAATTTGGGAATAAAGTCCTCAAATTTGGATTTCTGGGTTGAAGGATAAATGTATATGTAATCTTGTTAGATGCTGCTGAATTCCCGTTCATAGAGATTGTACCATTTTGCATTACTCTGAGCAGTGTGTGAGTGCCCGTTTCTTTATAGCCTGCTAGTTAGAGGATATTGTGAAGCTTTCAAATTTTTGCCAATCTAATAGGTGAAAAATCTTTGTGTAGTTTAATTATATTTATTTTCTTTATTATGACTAAAGTTGAGCATCCTTTATGTTCAAGGGAAATTTTTATATTATTTTGAGAATTGTCTATTGCCCTTTTTTTCTATAGAATTTTTGCACCTTTTCTGTTCATTTTTTAGAAGTTTTTCTTTGCCTTAGGAATAATATTCCTTTGATATATGTTACAATATTTCTCCTAGTTTTGACTTTTCTGATTTTTTTCCCCATGAAAATATCTTCATGTAGTCAGATTTATCAAGCTTTTCTTTAATTGAATTGGGCATGGGTTTTGAGTCAAGGTCAGATTATTTGTAGAGGGATTCACCAATATTTTATTCTAGTACTTGAGTAGTTTTCATTTTTTACATTTAGATTTATGACACGCTACAAATTTATTCTGATATATATGGTGTGAGGAATAGATCTGATTTTGTCTTCTTCCAAATAGTGATTGAGTTGTACCAACACCATTTATAAAGTTCATCTTTACCCAGTTATTAGTGATGCCACCATTGCTGTATATTAGATTTCTGTATGTAGCTGGGTCTATTTTTGGGCGTTCCATTCCATTCTGTTGGTCTGTCTGTTCATATGCTATTCACACAATTTTAATCATGAGGCTTTGTTTTAATATTTGGAAAGGGCATTTCTCCCTCTTAGCTCCTCCCTTGCACATTTACTGAGCTGGTCTTTTGTGTTTGCTTTTCCACATGAACTTCAGCATCAATTTGTTGAGCTCCATTAAAAAGCTGTGTAATTTTTATTGGAATTGCTTTATATTTACAAATCAACTCTGACAACCTGATGAAGTTGTGATGTCTTAGCCAAGAACAGTCGAATGTTTGTCTACTTTCATGTGCCTTTCAGATGTGTATAAATTTATAGATTTCTTTGTATAGGTTTTGAACATTTCTTATTGTTTATTCCTGAGTATTTTGTTGCTGTTATAAATGAGACTTTCTGTTCCATTTTACATTCTAACTGGTTATTCTTTGTGTATGTGAAGACTAGTTTGTTTACTTTATATCTTGCTGCCTTGCTTAATTCTTTAATTGTTTGAGTTAATTTTGTCATTGATTCCTGGAGTTTTTCAGGTTTACTAACATGTCATCAACCACTAGAGAGTTGTTGTTCTTTTTTTCCATTGTTTGTGCCTTTAATTGTTTTCTGTTGTCTAATTGCCTTGGTGAATACCTTCAGAAAAATGTTAAATAGTGGAAAAGGTAGTGGCATTCGTATCTGGTTCCTGACCTTAATGGGAATGTGTGTAGAATTTGCCCTTTAGGATGTTGGCACTTGCACTCACCGTGTGTATGTGCGTGCATGCACATGCTCTTACCCTAATTCATTCTTGTTCTGTCTTAAGTTGTGTTAAGAAAGTATGCGTCTACTCCTGTTTATTCTATATATAAGGAATGAATACTGAATTTTGTCGAGGGCTTTTTTGGCCTCCTGTGGAGGCAATTATATGACTTTCTTGTTAGACTTATGAATATGGTGAATTATATTACTAGATTTCCTAATCAGAATCATTATTGCATTCCTGGTATAAACTCCTTTTTTGAGGTGGAGTTTTGCTCTGTCGCCCAGGCTGGAGTACAGTGGCACGATCTCGGCTCACTGCAACCTCGGCCTCCCAGATTCAAGCGATTCTCCTGCCTCAGTCTCCCGAGTAGCTGAGACTATAGGCACGTACCACCATGCTGGGCTAATTTTTGTATTTTTAGTAGAGATGGGGTTTCACCATGTTGGCCAGGCTGATCATGAACTCCTGACCTCAAGTGATCCGCCTGCCTCAGCCTCCCAAAGTGCTGGGATTACAGGCGGGAGCCACCGCGCCTGGCCTGGTATAAACTCTTAAAATGTGGTGTTGGAGTCTGTTAATATTTTATTTCAGAATTTGGCATTAATATTCATATGTGATATTGGTTTGTAATGTTCCTATTTTGTGTGATCACAGTCAGGTTCAGTTATTAATATTACACTTGATTTATAAAAAAGGATTTGGCAATTTTTTTCATGTTTAAAAAAATTGATGTAATATTGGGATTATCTGGTTTGTATAGGTTTGATAGACTTGCCTCTTGATATCTGGGTTTTTTGGGGGAGGGTAGTTTGATAACTTTTTTCAGTTCTTCTATGGAATTTAGTTGGCCTAAGCTTTCTATCTCTATGGGTGTCCATTTGGGTAAACTCCGTTTTCCTATGAAATTATCCATTTCATCTAGGCTTTTAAATTCATTTCCATAGAGGTGTACAGAGTACTTTCCTGTGATTAATATATTTTATCTTTTTTGTATTTGTGCATTTGCTCATTTTTCCTTGATAAACTTAGATTGTGCTTTATTTCAGTTTTTTTTTTGAGGTAAAATATACATAACATTAAGTTTATGGTTTTAACCATTTTTAAGTGCACAGTTCATTTTATCCTTTGCTGTGCAGAAGCTTTTTAATTTGATGCAATCCCATTTGTTTATTTTTGCTTTTGTTTCCTTGATTACTACTTTAAATGTGTTCTATGGACTCTGATGTATAGGTTCTCATTATCTCTCAGAAATTCAGTCATTTGTTTGTATATCCCTTTTCACCCAAGAGTTGTATAAATTTTTAGGTGGAAAGGCTTTTTTGTTCTTAATTTCTAGTTTTATTTTCCTTGATTTAATTACTAGTATTATTATTTTTGTATATTTTACTGATATGGATACAGAAAAGTCTACATCAGAAGTATAGTTGAATTTTCACAAAATGAATTCATCCATGAAACCAGTACTCAGACCATTCCCAGAACTTCAGAAGGCCCTCACATTCCCTTCATCTCATGCCCACCCCTCTCCAAAGGTAACCACTAAGTTGACTTCTAATATTGAGTTTTGTCTGCTTTTGAACTTTACAGAAATAAATCATTATTATGTAGTTTTGTTTTTAAATCTTTCATTCAACAAGTTTTGTTAAATTCATCTGTTATTTTTGCTGTATAATTTTCCATTGTATAACTGTACCACCGTTCATTTGTCCACCTCTCCTTATAGTATTTGTATCATTTTCAGTGTTTTGTATTTCCAGTTTTGTTTTTGCACTGTGATCAGAGGATATTTTTTGTGATATTTCCATTTTATGAACATAGTAATGATTTCTTTGTGCCTTAACATATAATTTTCTGTGAGTGTTCAAGAAGCTATATTCTCTGTTACCAGAGTGGAGTTCTGTCTCTCTCTCTCTATATACAGAACAACTACTTTGTTGGTTATATTGTTGAAATCATTTATATCTTTTTTTTCCTATGCTCTGCTTTGTATCAAGTAGTGTGTTTTATTTATGGTGTGTTTCTATTTATTTACTCTTGGATCAGCCATAATTTGTTATTTAGTTCATAGAGATTAATAATGTATTCTGCATTGTGAAATTAACTTTTAGTATTTAAAAGTAGTTAGGACTATTCAGATAACTTTTGTCTTGATTTTTTTTTTTTGTCTGATTATTTTTATTCACCTGGTAAATTTTTGTTCCTTTATTTTTAGCCTTTTTGAATCACTGCATTTTAAGTATGTCTTTTATATACAGCATAGTCTTTGCTTTCTAAGCAAATTTGAAAATATCTTTCTTTTAATAAGCAAGTTAAGCTGATTCATAGTAATTGTTATAACTGATAGGTTTGTTCTCAGTTCTGTCATTGTGTTAAATTACTGTCTGTATTTTGGTATATTTACTGTTCATTTATTGTTTGATGTGTTTTTCTTAATTTAAAAAATTCTTTTGATATCAGGAAGGTGGGACTAAGTTTTTCTTCTAATAGTACCATTGAATTTGTACCTTTTGTAGTACCTTAACCCCTTCTTTTTTTTTTTTTTTTGAGATGGAGTCTCGCTGTGTCACCCAGGCTGGAGTGCAGTGGTGCGATCTCGGCTCACTGCAAGCTGCACCTCCTGGGTTCACACCATTGTCCTGCCTCAGCCTCCGGAGTAGCTGGGACTACAGGCGCCTGCCACCACGCCCTGCTAATTTTTTGTATTTTTAGTAGAGACGGGGTTACACTGTGTTAGCCAGGATGGTCTCGATCTCCTGACCTTGTGATCCGCCCACCTTGGCCTCCCAAAGTGCTGGGATTACAGGCGTGAGCCACCGTGCTTGGCCAACCCCTTCTTATTTTTAACCTATCTTTTTACTGTCTTGTATGCTACTTTTATAAGGCATCTTTTCCTTCTCATCTGTTCACGATACAATCACCTATGATTGTATGGCTTTTTTTTTCTTTCCTTTTTCTCTTCCCTTTCCTCCCATTATTTCAGTTGCATTTTCAAATCTTTTCAGGACATATACAGTTTATGTATCATTTTTCTGTCTTGTTTTTATTCTTAGTTCTACAGTTAAATACATAAAATGCTCACTTTGTGACCAGTCCTTTTGCTTACGTTTCTTTAGTCATCCCTTGTTTAGATGGAGCTCAAGCCTGGATGTTCCATTGAATGTAATGTATCAGTGTCTCTCCTGTGCATCTAGGATTCTATTAGTTGTATAATGTTCTTGGCAGAACTGAGAACATAGTTAGCCTGTGGTCCAGATGATGAACCTGCGTTGAGAAAGGGATTAGAACCCTCAGGAAAGATACATGTGTAAGTATTTTGTGAGTTCTTGCTTGTTCAAAGTTTTTTTATTAGCCTCGTTAGTTGAAGGACAGGTTGGCTTGATATACAATCCTTTTTACTGAGCTTCTTTTCTTATTTTTAGTATTTATTTATTTGAGACAGGTTCTAGAATGATTTTCTACTAGTCTTGCTTTTTATGTTGCTTTGCTAAGTCTGATACCAGGCTGATTCATTCTCTGATATCATTCTCTGATATCTTTTAGCATGGAGTCCTCGAAGATATCTTTCATATGCGTAAAGTCTAATAGTTTACCAGGTTACATTTTTGGGGTAGTTTGTTCTTGGTCAGTTTTCCCCAGTTGGCTCTTAAAATGTGTAGATTCAGGTCTTTTATTTTCAGGAAGTTTTCTTAGAGTATTATTTTAAATATTCTGTTTTAGTGTTTTGAATATCTTCTTCCAGAGTTTGATGTAAATGTATCTTGGAGGTATATGTATTTCTAATTATATAAATATTTGACCCTCTTTGCCTAATTTGTTTTATTCACTTCAACTTTGACCCTTTATACTTCTTTTTAAATTTCACTTTCTTATGGTTGTTTTTCTACTTTTTCTCAATGCCCTTTGTAAAATTTTCATTTGAATCTATTATTCTCCCTTGGACATCTTAATTCCTTCTCTACTATGACTTTTTCTTTCTTTTGTTTCTTTCCTGGGTTCAAGCCACTCCTGTTTCATTACTTTCTTTTTTTTTCCTTTTCTATTTTTACTCTTCTTGGGGTCTTGAACTGTAAGAGGTCCTGGAACATAAATTTGAGAATTGTTGTATCATACAGTAGTGGTTTACTTGGGGAATTTCAGAAGTACTGATGCCTTTGACCTAGCCTCAGAAATTGCAATGGTCTGAAGTGGTACATGGGCTTTGAAGATTTTAAATGATAGCCAGGAGATTGTAATGTTTAGGAACTTCACTGAGATATAGTTTGGAGTGTGGTACATCATGTGCTTATGTAACTTATGTACTTACTATCTCAAAAAAGGTCTAAGTCAGTGGTTCCCAAGTTTTCAGAGAACAGTCATCTGAAGATCATATTCATTTTTCATAGTTTGTTGTTAGTATGTAGAATTACAGTTAACTTTAAAAATAACTTTATTGTGGAACAATAATAGACTCATTGGAAATGCAAAAATAGTTCACAGAGGTTCTATGTATTCTTTACCCAGCTTCCTCCAGTGGTAACATCCTACGTAACTATAGTATAATATCAAAACTGCCCTTTTGGCTCTCTGAGCAGCACCATGGCTGTTGGCAAGAACAAACACCTTACGAAAGGAGGCAAAAAGGGAGCCAAGAAGAAAGTGGTTGATCCATTTTCTAAGAAAGATTGGTATGATATGAAAGCACCTTCTGTGTTCAATATAAGGAATATTGGAAAGATGCTAGTCACCAGGACCCAAGGAAACAAAATTGCATCTGATGGCCTCAAGGGTCATGTGTTTGAAGTGAGTCTTGCTGATTTGCAGAAAGATGAGATTGCATTTAGAAAATTCAAGCTGATTACTGAAGATGTTCAGGGCAAAAACTTCCTAACTTCCTTGGCATGGATCTTACCTGTGACAAAATGTGTTCCATGGTCAAAAAATGGCAGACAGTGATTAAAGCTCATGTTGATGTCAAGACTACCGATGGTTACTTGCTTTGTCTGTTCTGTGTTGGTTTTCCTAAAAACAATGTAACAATCAGATATGGAAAACCTTTTATGCTCAGCACCAACAGGTCCGCCAAATCCGGAAGAATATGATGGAAATCAAGACCCGGGAGGTGCAGAAAAATGACTTGAAAGAAGTGGTCAATAAATTGATTCCAGACAGCATTGGAAAAGACATAGAAAAGACTTGCCAATCCATTTATCCTCTCCATGATGTCTTCGTTAGAAAAGTAAAAATGCTGAAGAAGCCCAAGTTTGAATTGGGAAAACTCATGGAGCTTCATGGTGAAGGCAGTAGTTCTGGAAAAGCCACTGGGAGCAAGACAGGTGCTAAAGTTGAATGAGCTGATGGATATGAACCACCAGTCCAAGAATCTGTTTAAAGTTCAGACTTATAATAATGGCAAGTAAAAAGTCCTATTTGTGGAAAAAAAAATCAAAACCAGGAAATTGACATTGGTACAATCTGCAGACCTTATTCAGATTTCACTAGTTTATACATGCACTCAGTTGTGTGTTCTGTGCAATTTAATCATGTGTATAGATTCATGTAATCACTACCACATCAAGTTATAGAACTGTTCCATCAGCACAGAGGAACTCCCTTAGGTTTCCTCTTTGTAGTCACTACAGTTGATTTCTTTATATTAATTTGTATCATGTTGAATTTGTCTTTTAATTCTAGTAGTTTTATTGTGGATTCCTTAGACTTTTCTTTATGTATAGGATCATAAAATGTGGTAATCGTGAAATTGAATAGCAAGACAATTTTACCTCTTTTCCAATCTAGATACTTTCTCCTCCTTTCCCCCCTTCTTTTCTTTCCTCCTGCCTTATTGCACGGGATAGAACTTCCTTTAGAATATTGCGTAGAAATTATAAGATTAGATATTCCTCCCTTGTTCCTGATTTCAGGGGGAAAGCATTCAGTCCTTCAACATTAAGCATGATTTTAGTTGTTTTCTTGTAGACGACTTACCAGGTTGAAAAATTTTTCTTCTAAGTCTAGGAGTTTTTAATCACTGTGATAAGTTTAATAAAGTTGCTACCTTAGCATTCATTTTAGGCCTAACATAAATTGTTCGTAATTCAGTCATGCCCTGTCACCTTTGGCCTAGTTAGAACTTCCCCTCCCTGCAGTTGTTTGCAATATGGCCTACTTGTGCCTCATCTCACTGACCCAAAATGCAACACACCATGAGCTGCCGATCACAGTAAAACCTAATGGTCAGCCTCAGAAGTCATGTGAATAAGTTCCCATTCACATTTGTTTTCTCTAACCAATTCACAAGAAGGAAAGCATAAGGAATAATGTCCCTTAAAGGTGTAGTTCCACAGTTCTTCTTTCTCCCTCTCCCTCCTGCTCCTTCCCTCTCCTGTCTCAGGACCTCCTGTCTGTCTCTGTTTGGCACTCTAACCTCTCTGGGACCTATGAGTAATAAACTTCTTTCGTTTCATGTATTTTGCCTTAGCTTCCTCATTGTGTCTCCATTGACACACACATACTGTATTGTTCTTGATATCATTTAACATCTTTTCTTTAACAAATCAACAGTCATGAATGGATATTGGATTTTGGGAAATGCTTTTTCTATTGAGATGATCATGTGATTTTGTCCTTTATGATAGTAGTTATTATATTGATTTTTGGAGATTAAGCTAACCTTATATTCTTGGGATACATTTCCTTTTTTTTTTTTTTTTTTTTTTGGTGGGTCAGGGTCTTGCTCTGTTGCACAGGCTGGAGAGCAGTGGTGCAATCATAGCTCACTGTAACCCCAAACTCCGGGCTCAGGTGAGCCTCCCACCTCAGCCTCCTGAGTAGCTTGGACTACTGGTGTGTGCCACTAGGACTGGCGAATTTTTTAAGTTTTTTTTTAGAGATGGGGTCTCGCTATGCTGCTGAGGCTGGTCTTGAACCCCTGGCTTCAAGTGATCCTCTTGCCTTAAGGAGAGAGAAACTAGATTAAAATACAAAAGTAAATACCCAAGCCTAGAGAAGGGGAAAGATAGTGATGACTATTATTAACAAATTAATTATAGTAATTATTATTTTTTGCTTACCATTA
This sequence comes from Pan troglodytes, assembly GCF_028858775.2. NCBI lineage: Eukaryota > Metazoa > Chordata > Mammalia > Primates > Hominidae > Pan > Pan troglodytes. The sequence goes on from NC_072412.2 coordinate 25,745,783, forward strand.
GTTAATTTTGGATAGCAGACACATACATTCAAATATTTTAATAGTCCATGAAATATATAGGTGGGTAGTCTGGTTCTAGACACATGTTAAGCTGAAGTGCCAAGGATAGGAAGTAAGGTTGAAAGTAGTGGCATTCTTTTACTGAAAAGACATTTACTTTTTGGGTTGTTTTGCAGGTATAATGGTATCCTCACCTACATTGTCACTTTGCCTAGTTTTCTATTTTGTTTTTTGTTTGTTTCAGTGAATTCCTGAAAGAGAAAAAAGAAACAACATGATTCTCTCTGTAACAGCCCCCTGGACCCCCTCACCCAGTGTTCAGCATGATATAGACCCTTGTGTTTACCCTTTTTTTAAAACCAGGAAATGGCACTCCTGGTGTTTGGTGTGAGCACTGATTATGCTTGGTCATCAGAAATGAATGAACTGGCAAGGGAAATGAATAAATGAGCTCAGAGAAAGCAAAACTGAATCATGCTGAAGATGCTTTCTAGGATGATTGTATTTCTGAAACCTTAAATCAAGCTTGTCCAACCTATGGCCCATGGGCTGCATGTGGCCCAGAATGGCTTTGAATGCAGCCCAACACAAATTTGTAAATTTTCTTAGAACATTACAAGATTTTTTTGTGATTTATTTATTATTTACTTATTTTTAGCTCATTAGCTGTCTTTAGTGTTAGTGTTAGTGTATTTTATGTGTGGCCCAAGACAATTCTTCTTCTTCCAGTGTGGCCCAGGGAAGCCAAAAGATTGGACACCCCTGCCTTAGATATTGAAAATTAGAGGTGCCTGCATTTCCAGTAATTAAGACAATTCTTACTGTGCATTTTTTGCTTTCCATTATCTTTCATTAAAAAAATCTCCAACTTTTACCTTTTAGAATATTAGGATAGAATCTTATTAATATGAATACGTCCAAAAGTTGGCTTTTGTGGTTTTCTTTTGTCAGAAGTGCTGTAGGATAATATAACTTAAAACACATACAGTTTTCTGCTTCTCTCAAGATGTTCAGTTGTTTTTCAGAAACACCTAAATGAATGGTGCTAAACTTTCCATGGGCTTTGTCTAAAACTCGACAAGCATTAGATTAATATTTCTTTTGTAGGTCCAATTAGCATTCAAATATTATTCCTGAAGTATTGGATTTCATATGTTATTTTTTGTTGCTTGTTGATATTTTGGTTTTATTTTGGGAGCTGCCTAATTCTCAGGTCAAATTATTTCTGGTAGTTTTGAAATTTCTTTTTTCTTTCTTTTTTTTTTTTTTTGAGACAGAGTTTTTGCTCTTGTTGCTCAGACTGGAGTGTGGTGGCACGATCTCGGCTCACCTCAACCTCTGCCTCCCGGGTTCAAGCGATTCTTCTGCCTCAGCCTCCCGAGTAGCTGGGATTACAGGTGTGTGCCACCACACCCGGCTAATTTTATATTTTTAGTAGAGATGGAGTTTCTCCATGTTGGTCAGGTTGGTCTCGAGCTCCCGACCTCAGGTGATCTGCCCAACTCGGCCTCCCAAAGTGTTGGGATTACAGGCGTGAGCCACTGCACCCAGCATAAATTTCTTTTTTTTTTTTTTTTTTTAAGGCAAGGTCACACTCCTGTCACCCAAGCTGGGGTGCAGTGGTACAATCTTGGCTCACTGCAAGCTTGACTTCTGGGATCAGTTGATCCCCCCACCTCAGCCTCCCGAGTAGCTGGGATTACAGGCATGTACCACCATGCCTGGCTAATTTTTTGTATTTTTAGAAGAGATGGGGTTTCGCCATGTTGCCCAGGCTGGTCTTGAACTCCTGAGCTCAAGTGATCTGCCTGTCTTGGCCTCCCAAAATGCTGGGATTATAGGTGTGAGCCACTATACCTGGTCAAATTTCTTTTTTTTAAGATTATTTTGAAAGTATCGGTTGTGATAAAATGAGGAAACCATATGTGAATGGATGGAATGTGGTGTCTTTTCCTAAGTTGAATAGAATTTGATTAATCTGACTATCCTCAGAAGATTTTGCAAATTTCATTTAAATTTAAGTTAACAGAATTTCTGAAGTAGTAATCTGAGGAGTTAACCTAGGCCAGCCAATTTTTTTTTTTTTTAACAGTTGAATGAATAGAAATCCAGAAAAGTTTGAGTTGAGCCAGGCATTTTGATCTATTTCCCCACAGAAATCAGTGGGGAAACTTTCACTTTTGTTCCAATCAGAGCAACTCCCTTTTAGTTGTTTAGTGTTTTGATTAAAGTTTTATTTTAAGAAAGGTTCTGCTTTAAAAAAAAAAGTTACAAAACCACTGCTTTTAAGGGGAAGGGATCCCAAATAAGTATGAGTGGAAAGCTATCAGAGTCTCTTGGCTTTTTAAAAAAATTAGCGCCTACTAGAGAGTCTTTCCTTGACAGTTATTTGCTATAAACTAGGCTTTGATATGATCAGAATAGAAGGCATCATTTGGAGTATCAAATACAGAGGAAAATAAAGTGATTCTTCAGCCTTTGCTTTGGCATAGAATGTTACCAGGTATGGACTTAACTATGTTTGCTGAAATTATTTTCAGGTTTTAGAGTCAGGAATGAAGGAACATTCCTTGAGTATTTGATAGATTTGTGGTTTATAGACAGTAAATTCTGTAATCGATGAGCTTCCTCTTTAGAAGTTCTTGAACCAAATTTATGGTTCACTGTAAGCCAGTGTATAGGATTTAAAAGGATGAGTCTTTGCATGAGTCTGATTTCTAACTCATTTGATACTTCTTTTTCACTTCCAATAAATGTTTTCTTGCTTTCTGAACAAAGTAGGTTATACATAAATGCAATTACATACGGATGGTTCCTGACTATACCTACACCCTTGTGTAGGTTTCAGGCTCTGGACTGGATGCTCTGTTGCCTCTAAGACTTGATGGGACAGGTCAGGAGCAGGGGCTTTGGGGCCAGACTGATTTGTGTTCAAATCTTGACTCTGTTGTTTATTAGCTGTGTGATTCGGGGACATTTCTTAACTTCTGTGATCCTTGATTTCCTAATCTAAAAAAGAAAGCCGGGCTGGGCACGGTGGCTCACACCTGTAATCCTAGCACTTTAGGAGGCCGAGGTGAGCGGATTGCCTGAGCTCAGGAGTTCAAGAACAGCCTGGGCAACAGTGAAAACCCTGTCTCTACTAAAATACAAAAAATTAGCTAGGTGTGGCAGTGTGCACCTGTAGTCCCAGTTACTCGGGAGGCTGAGGCAGGAGAATTGCTTGAACCCGGGAGGTGGAGGTTGCAGTGAGCCGAGATCATACCACTACACTCTAGCCTGGGTGACCGAGTGAGACTCCGTCTCAAAAAAAAAAAAAAAAAAAAAAAAAGCCTACCTCACAGTGTTGTACTTAAAGAGTATACTTAAGTAAGAGAATGTAAATAATAAATAAAGTGCTTAGTACTGTACCGAGAATAGAAAATTTCCCAGTAACTGGCAAAGTAAAGAAAGCAGCAATAGAGAGAAAATCCCTAAGAAACCTTCAGATCTGTATGTGTGTTCTGAGACCATACCTTGGAAGAGAGGGCAAAAACAATGTAGGTCTCTTTTTCCAGCTATTAACATATATTCTAATAGGATAGATACCTTGAGAGAATAATTAGTCAATAAGAAAGATAATGACAGGCACCTCTATGGATGCTTAAAATGGGGGCAGAAAGAAATTAATGCTAAAGTGTAATTTGAAGCCTAGGGTCTTAGTGGAAAGATAGCAATAGCCATGGTAAAGCAGTTTGGACAGTTACTGTGGATAGCATCTATCACTTTTGATAAGAGTACATGTTTGCATAATGATTTATGGGTTAAGTGTCTTTAGTTATGTGATCTCATTTGATGTATACAACACCATAAGGTGACTTATTATTCAGATGACACTGGTCACATGGGGACAAGTTCCAAAGGGAGCAAGCAAGGACAGAAAAAACGATTATTTTCCGTAATGGTTAAGAAACAGAAAGGTTCTTATAGTCACAAATGGCAAGTGAACAGTAAAGCTGGTTCAAGAAATCCTGATTCTAGTCTAGGGCTCCTTCTCCTATAGTGTTTATTATTTTGTTTTTACTCAAAATGGAAGTACTTAAAGATGCAGAGTAGTTCATAATTAGAGTAGGCAGAAGTGGGGGTGAAGCTAAGAGTCGAAGGCTCCTTAAGCCCAAGTAGGAGTTATTTTCTGCTAGGTAGTGTCTTTCATTGAAAATTTCTTATTTCATTGAAAATTTTTTAAAATTATGAATTTGATTATATTACTTGTTATTTCTTTGAACCATTTTTCAGAAGAATGACCCTGAGCACACTCTGCTATGGTGTTTGTACTTTACCCTCTGTATTTCATTTCTAGAACATCCTTTTCCCACTTCTTTTAGCTTCGACCATCTTTTGAAGCCACTCTAGCTTTGTTGGAGTTTGCTTTGTGATCAGGAGGCTACCTAAAGCCTGTTTCAGTCTCTTCAAATAGCCACAGCAGCGGCAGATAGTAACAGGAGTCAGAAGTGTGGTTGCCACTCAAGTAGCCCAAAAAGGTTTGCAGTGCAGAAGCTGAAATGGCTTACCACAGATGTGATCCACTTAAAAAGGTTCTGAAAACTCAATTCAGTGAAGTGTGTTTGGGCTCAGTGCATTGGACCTGTGACTTCCTGTAATGTTTACTTAACCCCCTAACTTCTAAGTGGTACCTCCCCCACCTCCCTGGAGGGGAAAAAGATACGCAATTGGTTTTGCAGGATTATGGAGATCAAACAAGCATCTAACAAAGACTCTTCCTTCCAGGTACTTCTTTCTCTCTTCCCTCTCATCATAGATTAATCACTTAGTTGCAAGGGACCAGTAAATTAACAGAATGGTGAACATTTTCCTTTTCTTGCTGCTTTTGCTGGATGACTAGTGGTTTCTGCTGGAACAGAGATGAACCATCTCAAGGTTATGAAAATTCCTGACTGTGGCAAATGTGAAAGAGTGTCTTTTTAATTCCCGGGAAATACTAAGACTTCTTCTCTAAGGTGCTTATTTGTAAAGTAAAAAGGTGACCTTAATTTCCAGTGCTATGCAGTGAACACAATTTTTGTGGAAACTAGTCCTAGGATTTGAAATGAAGACTATATGGTCTCTGTTAATCTGTATTGGTAAACGCACTGCACTTTATTGAGAGTTCTGGTCGTTAACCAACGGAATTACTAGTATTATAGAAATTTATTAAGGATGGCTTATTGGAGTTGACTTGTAATTTCAGTCATTTCTTTGTAATTACGAGGTAAAAGATGATTTGTCTTGAGTTTAATTATTTCTGTAAGTTAAAATAAGGAATTTGTAAAGCATTCCTCAGTTTTATATTCACTTATCTAGGAAACATTCAGCAAAGAAAGGATGTGAGATAATTATTCAGAAATTTTAGTTGCTCGTGGTTGTGTGTTGAAGGCATATACGTGACAAGCAGTTTTGGAATTTCTTGCAAAGTCAGTATTGCCCTATAGATTGACCTTACAGAAAGTCCTTATTGTGTGTTTCAAAGTCTTCTTTGTAAATTAAAATATGAAAGCTGTTGTTACTCTGCTGATAGTTCTGATAACGCATGCTAACTAAATAGTTAAGGGAGTGGAAGAATACAGCCAGCATTCCATCATCTGGAAGGAAAGTAGTGAGGTGGCAGATCCCCGCCTGACTCAGCTTTCACCATGCCATAAATAATATCATTTTCCCAGGCAATACTGTGGAATGCAAAAAGAAAGAAAAACGTAAAAAAAAAAAAAAGTGGACTGAGATGAAGAAAGCCAATTTATAGTTGTAATAAATAATATTTTGTGTCAAAAAGGAAGAACAAATTGACAAGAACTTGGAGAAATACCAGCTATGGATAAAGGGAAATAAAAATGATGGAAATCCAGATGGTATAGAACTAAAGATCCAAATGTAAACAGCAGCTGTTTGCATTAATTATCTTGTGGATGGAGTCCCTCACTGAGCTGATATGCTGTTACGCTAGTGCTTTCAGGTTTTGGGTTGAATCACTTAGGTATGCCTACACACTTGCTTTGAGAAAAATCATATGGTTAGCTGTGCTTTCCTTAATAGTGATAAGTTAAATAACTATAATTTTACTATACTCAGTCATATGGAGAGATTTGAAGACTGAAGTATAATTCTATGTTACTGCTAGTTGGTAAGCAGATGTCCCTACCTCATGGTCTCTTTGACTAAGTTAGATTGTAAGCCTCTGGAAGGCAGAAGACTGTTCTTCATCTCAGGTTTGGCATAATGCCTTTCATATAGTAGGGGCTCAGAAATCTCTGTTGATGTTATAAATTTGATAAGTGTTCACTGCTGAACCTGCATGTTGGTGGTAAGACCATATAATGGTCTTACCTAGAAAAACCATATAATGGTCTTACCTAGAAAAACCTTTTGACTTGTATTGCTTTGCTCTATCTTCTGCTAAAATTAAACTATAAACCCCCCAAATGCATAATAAAAGCCCTTGCCTTGCTGTGTGGCTGACAGTTTCTAATGTGAGTGGAGGTAATAGCTGAGGATGGTGCTGTAGAAAACTTACCTCATAGGCCTAGGAAAGAAAGGTTTAAGGCTATCATCATGGATTCTGTTAGATGACTTGATTTTTACTGTATTAAAAGCTTCCTTTCCAGTGATTTGGGATTGCATGGAATAGAGTGCTGTACTTGGGTGTCACAGAACCCTGGGTTTGTGGATAGAATTATGATGCCCCAAAAATACCTCATTTGATATATAATCTTGATTTTGTTTATAGAATTTTCTGTAATGAAGTAATATTTGATTTTTTTCAAGTAGTTTAATATTTGCCCTTTATTGTTTTTCAATAATATTTTGAAAGACGTTTTCTTCTTCAAGATTGTTAAAAAAATTTTTTGTGTTTCTTTTCGCTCTTTATTGGTTTTATTTTGCACATTTTTGCTGTTAATACATCTGAAACTTCTTTTGGTATAAGGGGTAAAGTGAGGACTCAATTTGATTTTTTTCTCCTAATGAGTATCCAGTTGTTATAATAGCATTTAACCAATAACTCTTACCCTAGGGATTTAAAATGTCACATCCATCTTATACTGAGTTCCTGTATATACTGCCAGTTTCTGCATTTTCTAGTCTATTCCATTATAGGTTTATTTATTCACACTATTTTAATTATTGAAGCTATATAATGTTTTAATATCTGATAGGGGATGTTCTCTACCCTTATTCTTCTTTTTCAGAATCGTCTTGTCTGTCTTTGTTTGCTTTTCTATAAGAACTTTCAAGTAAGCTTGTCTAGTTCCTAAGAGAATTGTCAGGGATACTCAAGAAACACCTGCCCTCTGTGATCAATTCTAAGAGCCTCATCTGTATTATAAATCTGGAGACTGGGTTTTAGACCTTATTCTGACATTAACTGGCTCTGTAATAAAAAGATTAAATTCATGTTTTACTATTTTATAGATGTTTGCAGGTGCTTTTAAGAGAGTTATTTTGTACTGACAATTTTTTTGGTTTCTATATTCTCATCACTAAATAGAGCTATTTTTAAAATCCTCAATTTCAGTCTGGTCAACATGGCGAAACCCTGTCTTTACCAAAAATACAAAAAATTAGCCAGGTGTGGTGGCACACACCTGTAGTCCTGGCTACTTGGGAGGTTGAGGTGGGCGGATCACTTGAGCCTGGGAGGTGGAGGTTGCAGTGAGCCAGGATTGTGCCACTACACTGTAGCCTGGGCGACAGATTAAGACCCTGCCTCAAAAAAAAAAAAAAAAAAAAAAAAAAAGGAAGAAGAATCCTCAGTTTTCTTTTTAAAAAGAATCCTCATTTTTTTTGCTTTTTTTTTGGTTGGTTGGTTGGTTGTTTTTTAGTATTGCAGAGGGGTCCTCATACTTGGAAAAATTGGAAACAACTGAATTAGAGTTCCCTAAACTCTTTTTTTTTTTTTTTTGAAAATTCAATTCTAAATAAATAAAAGGTGGTGTATCATCAATCCAATCAAGGATTGAATTTAAATCTTTGTGGCCTCTGAAAGGGCTACACAGTGGAGGGAAACTACAGAAATGGCTCTTGGCAAGATCATTTGTCTGTTTCTTTTCCTCTATAACCAGTTGGTGTTTTGAAAGGAAGCATATTGTCTAGATTTTCAGAGTTCTCTAAAAACAGGATGGGGGAGTATTATTTTTGAAGTATGTAGCATGATTGTATCTTCAGCACAATTAAGTGCTTTGAAAGCTTAAATTATTTGTGCTGTCATAATTGACTATTATGATTGAAATAAGGATGTATATCTTCTTTGCTTTTTGAGTGTTGTTAGATTGAGAGCTGCTGGACAGAATGATGGGTTCATGGGAGAAGACAGTCAAGGGGGTGGTAATTCTCTAAAGTCAAACTTGACATTTTGAAGGGCACATCGATCTGTAGCTTGTATAATTCTGTAACAAATTGGAAAATAATGGAACAAATGAAGAGGAAAAATTGGTCTTCATCTGTTGGTGAATGTCAGTCACTATTAAATTAAAATGAGTTTTTAAAATGAAGAGACCGAAAGTTTTTTTTGTCTCTTTTGGAAAGTTACATTGAGGATTCATTGATTTATGATTGCTATAGGACTTTAAAAAAAAAAAAAGACTAAAAAATCCAAAACCAAACCCTAAAGAAAAGTTTACCAGCAACTCCATAATCTCATCAAAAATAATATTCTGAAGTAGAGGGCAAGGTTTGGAATTGGTTGACTCTAGTTACACAAGACTCAGTCTATTAAATAACTGTAAATAATGTTCTTAAGCAGAAGTAAATGTGATAATCAGATAAGCTGATAGAAATTACTATTCTTCAAATCAGAAAGATGAGAAGGAAGGTTAGGAAAAACAAGAATATAAGCAGAAAATAACCCTAGAGTGTAAGTTTGAAAAATTCAGAGTGGGAGTTGGTTTATTGAATCCTCAAATGCTGTTTGTTTGTATGCTAAATGGAAATAGAGGCAGGATAACTTAATGTGATGTGAGGTTTATGTTTTCACTTTTTAAAAACACAACATGACCAGACCAAATCAGAACCACAGAGTCCCAATTCCAGATTTCTGGGAGGGAAACCTGGCCCATTTTAGGTAGTGTCTGTCCCCATTCAGTCAGCTGTGGCCAGGAGGTTGGGGTAAGAGATTAAACCCTCCTTGTGTTTTTACCAAAGTCAAATAGTATCCCCAAATCGGCTTCTGTTTCAGTTATCATCACAGATTACATTTTAGGAAATGTGTATATATTTTTCTTCTGGATTCTAATTTGATCTTGTCGAACCTTTTGTAGTTTTAAAATGCGTAACAGTTTACTTCCACCAGTAAAGTGTCAGAGAGTACCTGTGTCCCTCCCCATCCTGGCCAACACTGGGATTTTTCATATGTTTAATCTTTGCTCATCTAACAAGTTAAAATGGTATGGCATTGCAGCTCTAATTTGTATTTCTTCTATAATTTATTTATTTTTTTAAGACAGTCTCAGTCTGTCACCCAGGCTGGAGTGCAGTGGCATGATTATGGCTCACTGCAGCCTTGACCTCCTGGGCTCAAGTGATTCTCCCACCTCAGCCTCCCAAGTGGCTGGGGCCACAGGCACACACCACCACACCCAGCTATTTTTTTTTTTTTTTTTGGTAGAGATGGCGTTTCACCATGTTGCCGAGGCTAGTCTCGAACTCTTGGGCTCAAATGACCCTCTTGCCTCAGTCTCTCAAAGTGCTGGGATTATAGGCACGAGCTACTGTGCCTGGCCCTATATTTCTTTATATTGCTTGAGGTTGAGCATTATTCCATGTCTGCTTTTCAGATACTCAGTAGATGGATAGTTACTTGGTTCCTTTCTGTTTTTGTTCAACCAAATAGGTGGACTGTGGGGCATTTTGTGAGAGTATTAGTTTGGAAGAAGTTTCAACTTGTTCTATCAGACATGAAGTTTAGCACTAAAAATGGTTCCTCTCAGAACTGGGTAATGTGGAGTGGAGGGGGCAGTGCCTGGAGAGCATTGAAGGAAGAAGTGGCCACTGAACAGGGTGTCATGTTGGGAATTGCTGTGATTGCAAGATATCAGAACTTTACTGCAAATTGAGCCCAGCAGGGATGGACAACCATATGGCTTAGAAAGTGACTTATGTAGGCAAGTGGTAAAGTCTTACTGAGGTTTAGTGATGCCAGCCTGATGTGGCATCATCAATAGATGCATTTGTTTGAGGACTCTTGCTGTTTTGGCTTTAGTTGAATGTTAAGAATAAAATTAGTACCATGTTAATACTTTTAGAATGATTTTTGACTATATCTAGTATTTAAAGCTTTTCTTTAGTTATTTCTCCAAAGCACAACAGAGTTTGGGAGATTTATATGTGAACTTAAAATAAAATAAAAGATAATGCTGTTAGTGTAGTTTGGGGTGTAGGATACCTTCTGCCTCTGAGGGAATGTTAGACCTCATGCTTTGGATTGTTTTGAACAGAGGTAAACATACTCAATTTGACTAGATATATCTGTAGATTTTAATGTTAGTGAGCAGTGCTGTCCTGCTTCTTGTGTTAGTTTCTTGAATGGCCACCCCCCATTGCTGGACTTATGCCAGGGCAGAAGAAGGTTCACCTCATGAGCTCAGTGTACAGGAAGGAATGGAAAACATGAACATGCTTTTGCTTTTCTATGTGTAACTTCCCCTTCCCCTTTGAAACCAATTCTTTTGGAAAGCTGCAACTGAAGACCCATATCTGAATAGCATTCTAACAGTATTTCTCATTAATATGCTTTGTCAGTCCTCAGTTTGTAAGACATTGTCAGAATGTTCTTGGTTTGAAGCCTGGATGCTTTCATTTCCCATCGCGTTAATTTCCATCCTGTTAATTTTTTATTCGTGACCCTCTGCTGAGAGGCCCTGCCAACACCTGTTAAATCACAGAGAAAAAAGTAAAATTTATGGTATTTTTAGTTATTTCTGTACTAATAAGATTGCCACCTCTTAACTCTTTGTAAAAATGTAACATGGTATTTACTTTAACTCCAGTAATAGTTTTGAATTTTGACCTTTTTTTATTTGAGAAAAAAGAAACCCGAAAGAAGGTGGAAAATAGATTATTTGGTTAAAATTTCTTTTTCTCTTTAAATGTCTTTCCTCCTACAGATGTCACCTTTAAATGTGAGTCTTAAACCAGAAGTATGCCCTATAAATCTACTTACAAAAGTAATCTGGATGGGATTTAAGCACAGGCAGATCTCAATGAGATTGTTAGGTGAGATCACCAAGGGAGGGCACACAGAGAAAGGGTCCAAATCAATATGTCAAAAGTCTGCTAAGCTAATATTTCTCTGCGTTCTTCTATGTAAAATGTGGGAATGAAATGCCACATACACTTTTCATCCTTACAGCAGTGAGTTATTGCACACCTACTGTATTCCATGCACTGATCTGGGCACTGGGACACATCAGTGAACAAAACCTCAAAAAAATCCCTGCCCTCACAAAGCTGACATTTTAATGGGAGAATTGGGCAGTAAAGGAGACAAATTAATAAATTATTCACACGTAGCATATTAGGAGATAATAGATGGTAATGGAGAGAACGAAATCATTTAAAAAGGGTGAGGAGGTTCAGGACTTGCAGTTTTAATTGGGGTGAGGCAGAAGTAATATTTGGGCAGAGGTTTGAAGGAGGTGTGAGGGACTGAGCCACGCAGGTGTAGGTGGGTGGGGCGGAACATTCCAGGAGAGATGGTAGCAAGTGCAAAGGTCTTGGTGGGCTGCTTTCTAGTGTGTGTGTTCAGGGAGGAGACCTGCAGTAGAATGAGGAGGGGAGAGGGAGAGAGTAAGAGATGAGGACAGAGTGGTTAGGGGAGGGAAGGAAGCAGATCATGTGGCTCTCTTAGGTCATCATAAAGGTTTTAGATTTTCGTCACACTGTGTGTGCTGAACGGCCACCAGAGGGTTTGAAATGGAAGAGAGATGTGATCCAACTTCTTTGACAGAAATGCTCTAGCTTCTCAGGAAAACAGTCTGTTGGGGAACAGAGAGTAAAGTGGAGACCAGCCGGGAGGCTTGGGTGAGGATGCAAGCAGTTGAGGTGGGGGAAGCAGTAGGATTTTGATGTATTTAGAAGGTGGAAACACTACTAGGATTTACTGGTGGATCTGACAGTGAGGGAGGGAAATTAAGGATTCCTAGGGTTTTTGACTTGAGCAGCTGAGATATGGGGTTGCCATGAACTGAGAGGGGGAGACTACGAGCTCTAGATTGCTGGGGGACGTCAGGAGTTCAATTTTGGGCATGTTATATTTCATATTAGGGTTGTGTATTAGACATCCATGTGAAGATACTGAGTTAGCTGTTGGGTATACAGTTTCAAAGTTCATAGAAGTGGTCTGGGCTGGAGATGGGAATTTGGGAGTTGTCAGGATATATGTGGCATTTAAAACCATGAGAACAGGAAAGGAGGGAGTCGGGATAGAGAAGAGAAAAGGTCCGAGGACTGAGTTGTAGGTTCTTGAGGTCGGGGATGCTTTAGGAACGGCTGGGCACTGGTGACTATTACTTGGTCACCCCTTAAGGTACTTGCATCCCTGCCGGGCTCACTGTGGTGTGTTAATCCCAGTGCACTCAGCTGTTACTTCAGAATGGATGTCTAACTGGAGAAGATACTAGGTAGTCATTCAAAAGGACCTTAAAGGAGCAGGCGAGTTTTTTTTTTTTTGCTTTCTACCGCAGTGATTCTAGATTATTTTGGGCTTTGCTTGATTTCTGGACCAATAAGCTTTGCTGAACTGCAGTTTTAATGAAGTTCATGATACCCTCAACCTCTACAAAGTGATTTATTTAACTAATCTTTAATAATAAAATATTTTACCCTGACAGCTGACTTTTTAAGAAGCATATGATTAATAGTAGTTTGAGTGATATTTAATTTTCAGGAAAGATTCCAGAATATTGGAAATATTTTTGTTTTTTTGCGGGAGTGAATCTGTTTTATTTATGAATTTTATGGTAATTTTACCTTACAGTGTGTCTTAGCTCAGGCTGCGTAACAAAATACCACAGACTGTGTAGCTTAAACAACAGAGATTTATTTTCTCATAGTTCTGGAGGCTATGAAGTCCACGAACACAGTTCCAGCAGGGTTCAGTTCCTGGTGAGGGCCATCTTTCCGGTTTACCTGCGAGTTCTTTGTCCTCAGATGGCCTTTCTTCTGAGTGGGTGCAGAGAGTGTGAGTTTGGTGTCTCTTCTTCTAAGGCCATAGGTCCCATAGGATCCAGCTCCCACCCTATGACCTCATGTAACCTTAATTACCACTATAAAAAGGCCCTACCTCCAAATGCATCACATTAGGGTTGGGAGCTTCCACATGATTTTGGTGGATTATATACAATTCAGTGTATAATACAATGTCTTCTCAATTTCTCTCCCTCTAATATGAAGACATTCTTATCAGTGTCTTGTCAGTTGTCTGTTCCAGGGTAATTTTTTCAGGATAAATGTCATTGAGCTGTGTATGCGTGTGCCTGTCTCTGTGGGTTAAGCATACATGGATTATTTTCTAAGGTCATTTCTGTAATGATACACAACTTGTGGCAATATTTACAGTGATTTTCTTCACAAATGTTTTTGCACAAATGTTTAAGCAGTCTAATATTTTTATTTCAGGAATTGGTTTTTGGGTTTCTGTAGCATTTGAGTACTGTTTCTAGGGGATGTTAACGGTTTTTAGGGAGTCCCTGCCATGCAATATTGGTTCAGTGAATGGATGAATAAACTTAGGTGAATGTATGTGGGTGGGAAGTGGGGGCGTTGTACTGTAATGAAAGTGGAAATGTAAAAAATATCATCTTAGCTTGTTTATGGAAGGGTCATTTATCTTGCAAAATTTTCTACCTTTAGCATTACCGAGGAATTCATTTTGGTCCAAACCGACTTGGCAGAAGCATGGGCTTCCCTCAGCGTACTGCTTGCCGGTGCCTCCTGAGTTTTTTGGTTTGAGGGTGAGAAAGATGAAAGGTTATGAAAGTTCTGTCTTGTGAATATGCTGAAGATCAAATCATAAAGTGCCCACTCTGTTTATAATTTCACCTTTATTTTTCTAGGCCATTTACCAAGCCACCTGAAATTTGCTTTGTTTTAAATTATTGTTATTATTATTTACTGTTAATCTTGTGCTTTATGTCTTTAAATTTAACTTCAGGTATTTTTATATAATTGATAATATTCTTTTGTCACTGTTTTGTGTGCCTTAGCATTTATTTCATGTCATATTTTCTTGCAGATTTATTTATTTGCTCTTTTTGAGTCACATTCCAGTGGAATCCAAGGTCCATAAAAACAAGGAATTGTCTGCCTTTTACTGCATTTTATATTCAGCACTTAGGTACTAGCATATAGTAGGTATCCAATAAATATTCTTGCATAAATAAATCCTATAGACACTACTTTGCATGCTTTTCCATTTAGTGTCATGTCAGAAAAATGTTATCACATAATTAACAAGTCTTCTAAAATACTGCATAGGTCATTGCATAATAATTTATAGCTCTAACATAGTTTGCTTTAAATCAGTTCCTTCCTTTGGCTGATTTAGTTGCTTCTGTGTTTTATTACATACATAACACTGAAGGGAACATCCTCGTGTATAAATCTTTGTCCACATTTGTGTTCATTCCTTTATTCATATATTACTGTATTACTAGAAGAAGAATTAGTTACATTGATTTAGGTAATTTAAGGCTCTTAACATATAATGACAACAAAAGTATTCCAATTTATACTTTTTAAAGTATAAATTTTCAAAGGGCCTTTTTCTCCTGGAATTTCATTCTTAATACTATTTTCTTCTCATTTTGTATTTACTCCCCTTGGCCATACCATCAAATGCTCTTCTATTCTAGTCCTTCAGTTCCAGCGAGGGCTAATTTATGGCCTCTGCTCCAAGCTCTAACTCTGCATTTGTTAGATATCTGGTGGTTCCCCCTGTACCTCAAGATCACCGTCTCCAAAAGTGTAATTATTTTTCCATCAAAACCTGCTCCTTGCTGTTCTGTTCCCTTTTGAGATAAATGAAGGTAAAATCTTTTCAGCACTCAAGCTGGAATTGTGGGAGTGATCGTCAGTTCCTCCGTTTCCTCTTGATCCTCAGCTAACTTGTATATATGCCCTTTGACTCTTGCGCTCCTGGCTGCAGCCGTGGCCTAAGCTTACTACCGTCTCCTTTCTGGACGATTGTATTACTGCCCTGTTGTAGCTCCTTTATCACTTTCCCTATGTACATCATTCATACTGCCAAAGTTACCTCCCTGGAACGCCTGTTTTCTATTCCTTTCCTAAGTAAGTTAAGTTCCTTCCAACTCTCCCGGTTACTTGTAGATCCTCCTTATTTAACAGGGGCTCTGTGTGCTCTGCCTGTCCTTCCCTAGTCTGCCTTCTGTCATTTCCTGGGGATTTTTCTTCCTCCTCCTTCTTGGGTATCTTGACCTTTTGGAGCTCCACATGTCTGTCTTCCTCATTCACTCCTCTGTGGCTGCTCTCTGGCAGACTTCTTTGTCTAGAATACCGTCCCTCAGTTGTTCATTTAACATTCATCTTAAGATTCAGCTCTGGGAAGTCTTTCTTTACCTACCATTTCCCAACAACAACTTCCTTTTCTGTATAACCACCAGCAGTGTATAAGTACCTTGATAACGTAGTCTTCAATGTCATTTGTTGCTAATATTTATGTGTATGTTTGTATCATAGACAGTATGAGTGTTATTTATCTTTGATCCCATGGCACTTACCATAAAGACTTGCAGAAAAGATATTTAACAAATGTTAGTTGAACAAAGGAATATCTCAGGAGGAACGTACTTTGACTTGATGTCTTTTTGGTGTTCTTTCTTCCTGTTTCTGTGTGGTATTGTTTCCATTCAGTCTGAAGAACTTCAGCATCTTTTTAAATATGGATCTGCTCAGCTTTGGCTTATCAGAAAATGTCTATTTTGCCTTCCTTTTTAAATATTAAACCTTTTATTTTTATATAGTAATAATCTCACGGAACATGGCAAAAAAAAAGTTCACAGTTCCATGTACCCTTGCCCAGCTTCCCCAAAGGTGACATCTTTTATAGCTTGTAGTACAATACCAAAACCAATAAATTGATACTGGTACGTACTAACGACCTTATTCACTGTTCACTGTATTTTAAACTGCAGGTGTGTGTGTGTGAGTGTGTAAAGTTCTCTGCAGTTTTAGCACATGTGTAGATTCGTATAACCGCTGCCACCATCAAGATACAGTACTGTCCCCATCACCACAAAATCTCCCTTGTGCAATTTCTTTGTACCCTCAGCCATCCTATTCCTTGTCCCTGGCCCCTGTTCTTCATCTCTATTAGTTGTATCATTTTCAGAATGTTACATACATGAAATCATACCATATTTAACCTTTGTGATTACTTTTTTCACTAAGCAAAATGCCCTTGAGGTCTGTCTGGGTTGTTTTATGTATCAATTGTTCATTCCTTTGTATTGCTGAGCAGTTTACAAACTGCTCTGGATATACCAGAGTTGGTTCAACAATCCACGCAAACAACATTTGCATTGTTTCTGCTATTTTGCTATTATGAGTAAAGCTGCTGTGGACATTTGTGTACAGGTTTTTCTATGAATATATTTTCTCTGGGATAAATACCCATGAATGTGATTATTGGAAAGTGAATCTTTAGTTTTGTAAGAATGTGCCAAACTATTTTCCAGAGTAGCTGTACTATTTTACATTTTCACCAGCAGTGTGTAAGTGATCTTTTTTTTTTTTGCATCCTCACCAGACTTTGGTATTATCACTGTTTATTTTAACTGTTCTAACCTGAATAATGATATCTCATTGTGGTTTTAATTTGCATTCTTCTAATGCCTAATAATGTTGACCATCTTTTCTTCTGCTTATTTGCCATCTATATATCCTCTTTGGTGAAATGTTTATTTTTTTTTTTTGCTCATTTCATAATTGGATTGTTTACTTTTTTTAAAAAAAAAGCTGGTTTTGAGAGTTCTCTCTCTAGTTTTTTTTCATTAGACAAAGAATCTTGTATGACAGTCATTTTCCCCACACCTCAGCATTCTAAACATGTCAGTTCATCATATTCTGACTTTAATTATTTTTGATAAAATTTAGCCTTCTTAAATGTTGCCCTTATTGCAGTTTTCTGCAAGTCATATGTCTCATTTTCCTCTGGTTGCTTTGAGTATTTTCTCTTTGTCTTTGGTTTTTAGCAATTTGGCTATGATGTGCCTAGGTGTGATTTTTCTTTGTGTTTACTATCTTTGGGTTTAATGAGCTTCTTCGATCTGTGGGTTGATGTCCTTCATTACATTTGGAAAATTATCAGATTATTATTTCTTAAGATATTTCTTTTATCCGGTTCTCTCCTTGTCTTCTGGGACTCCAGTATATTCAAGCCATTTATTATTTCTCAGCTCTTGGGCAGTTTCCTTGTTTGTTTTCCATTTTTCTCTCCCTGCAGCTCATAGAACCACCTTCTGCTATGTCCAGTTTTCTGTTAAGCTCATCGAATGAGTTCTTTCTTTCTGAAATTGTAATTTCCATTTCTAGCTTTTCTATTTACCTATTTAGTTATTTTACTCTGATGAAATCTTCCAACTGCTCATGTTCACCTGCTCATCTTTCTCACTAAGTCTTTTAGTACATTTATCATAGTTATGTCTACTGGTTGCAACATCAGGATCATATATGGATGTACCCTCTGTTGACTTTTTAAAAATGGACCATGTTTGTCTCCTCCTTGTGTCCCATTATTTCTATTTATTATTATTATTTTTTTGAGACATCTCACTCTGTCACCCAGGCTGGAGTGCAGTGGTGCGATCTCATCCCACTGCAACCTCTGCCTCCTGGCTTTAAGCCATTCTTATGCCTCAGCCTCCTGAGTAGTTGGAATTACAGGTGTGTGCCACCACACCCGGCTAATGTTTTGTATTTTTAGTAGAGATGGGGCTTCGCCATGTTGGCCAGGCTGATCTCGAACTCCTGGCTTCAAGTGATCTGCCCGCCTGGGCCTCCGAAAGTGCTGGGATTACAGGAGTGAGCCACCACGCCTGGCCCCTTGATTTTTGTTGTTGTTGTTGTTGTTTTTACGTTTTAGTCTTTTTTTTAAAATTATACTTCAAGTTTTAGGGTACATGTGCACAACGTGCAGGTTTGTTACATATGTATACATGTGCCATGTTGGTGTGCTGCACCCATTAACTTGTCATTTAACATGTTAATGCTATCCCTCTGCTTTCCCCCAGAACAGGCCCCAGTGTGTGATGTTCCCCTTCCTGTGTCCATTTGTTCTCATTGTTCAATTCCCACCTATGAGTGAGAACGTGCGGTGTTTGGTTTTTTGTCCTTGCGATAGTTTGCTGAGAATGATAGTTTCCAGCTTCATCCATGTCCCTACAAAGGACATGAACTCGTCATTTTTTATGGCTGCATAGTATTCCATGGTGTATATGTGCCACATTTTCTTAATCCAGTCTATCATTGTTGGATATTTGGCCTGGTTCCAAGTCTTTGCTATTGTGAATAGTGCCGCAATAAACATACGTGTGCATGTGTCTTTATAGCAGCATGATTTATAATCCTTTGGGTATATACCCAGTAATGGGATTGCTGGGTCAAATGGTATTTCTAGTTCAAGATCCCTGAGGAATCGCCACACTGACTTCCACAATGGTTGAACTAGTTTACAGTCCCACCAACAGTGTAAAAGTGTTTCTGTTTCTCCACATCCTCTCCAGCACCTGTTGTTTCCTGACTTTCTAATGATCGCCATTCTAACCGGTATGAGATGGTATCTCATTGTGGTTTTGATTTGCATTTCTCTGATGGCCAGTGATGATGAGCATTTTTTCATGTGTCTTTTGGCTGCATAAATGTCTTCTTTTGAGAAGTGTCTGTTCATATCCTTTGCCCACTTTTTGATGGGGTTGTTTTTTTCTTGTAAATTTGTTTGAGTTCATTGTAGATTCTGGATATTAGCCCTTTGTTAGATGAGTAGATTGCAAAAATTTTCTCCCATTCTGTAGTGCCTCTTCACTCTGATGGTAGTTCCTTTTGCTGTGCAGAAGCTCTTTGGCCCGATGATTTTTTATTGTTTGCTGGACATTAAGAACAAGAAAGACTGAGGAATATCTATCCCGGCAAAGGGCTTGCTCTTCCTTTTGTCACACTGTTAATGAGGGGGACTGAGCTGGATCTGGGCTTTGAAGTAGCATTAATTAGAGTCAGTTTACCATTGGATTCACATAGTTTGAGAGTGGGATCACGAGTTTGTTTTCGGCAGTTTTCACTCCAAACCCCAGTAAGATCTTGGAGATCTCTTTATGCTTCAGAGCCAAGCTGCCAACTTCCTGAATGGTGGGAGATTTCTCTTTGTTTTATAGCTTGGCTGCTAGCCTTTCTGGACAGTGGTGAGTTATTTATACTCTCGATGGCTTTCAGCTCCTCAGAAGGTATCTCTTTGCCCTGCTCTTTTTTATTTTATTTATTATTATTATTTTTTTGAGACGGAGTCTCGCTCTGTTGCCCAGACTGGAGTGCACTGGCACAATCTTGGCTCGCTGCATCCTCCGTCTCCAGGGTTCAAACGATTCTCCTGCCTTAGCCTCATGAGTAGCTGGGATTACAGATGCATGCCACTGCGCCTGGCTAATTTTTGTATTTTTAGTAGAGACAGGGCTTCGCCATGTTGGTCTCGAACTCCTGACCTCGGGTGATTCACCTGTCTTGGTCTCCCAAAGTGCTGGGATTACAGGCGTCAGCCGCCGCGCCTGGCCTGCCCTGCTCTTCTTTTCATTTCTTTTTTTTTTTCTTTTTTTTTTTTTTTGAGACGGAGTCTTGCTCTGTCACCCAGGCTGGAGTGCAGTGGCTGATCTCGACTCACAGCAACCTCCGCCTCCCGAGTTCAAGCAGTTCTCCTGCCTCAGCCTCTGGTGAAGCTGGGATTACAGGTGCCTGCCACCAAGCCCGGCTAATTTTCTGTATTTTTTGTAGAGATGGTAAAAGCTGATTTCTGTCCACTTACTTGCCTTCCTCCTGGTGTCAGGCTGCTGCTCTGCATCTAGGGACTTCACAGGTGCCTGACGTGACATAGGGGCTCTCTCAGCTCTCCTGCCCTAGCACCTTGTGCACTACCCATGTGTATTTGATTACGGCCCACAGGAAAGAGTTGGCAAGTGGATGCAGATTTGCTGTGTTTTGGGGCTCCTGGAGATCCTAATCTATCATTTCAGCTCACATGGAGACATTAAAAGTTTGTTAACAGTTCAGCTGGTATCTTCTTACCCTTATTTATTGGCAGATTCTTTGTCTTTCCACCACTTTGCCACAGATGAAAACAGCTGTGGATTACTACTTTGCCTATGAAAGCCTTCTTGATACCTGATATTTACTTCCTGTAGGTTTCTTTGTGTTCTATCCACACTTTCTAAATCCTGGGGCAAATTGTCTCTGTGTAATGTTATAGAATGGAGGTTACAGTCATCCCATGGGATTTGATTCATTGAGGCAAAGTGGATAAAATATTTCCAAAAGGCATCATTTCTAAGTGGACTGGGGAGTTCACACCTTGGCTTTGCCACTTAGAGCTTTGTAATAGTATTCAGTTACTCTCTGAAAGTACTGCTTTGTTAATTGGAGGTTAAAACACCCACCTCTGTTATCCTCTTTGGGCTCCAAAGATTAAATGATGCAGAAGTACAAAGTAAACTTCCCAGGGCTTGAGTGGTTTGACTAGGATGACTGTAGGAAAGATTTTGAGATTTACCTTTAATGGTAGAGTGGGCAGTAAGGTGAGTGGGATGGATACAGGATGGCTTTACATTTCCTGAGCTGTCTTTACAGCAAGATTATATTTCATTTCAAATAAAAGAAGAGAAGGCTAGTGGTTAAAAGCATGGTCTCTGAAAAAAGGTTTTCTAGGTTTGACTCTCAACTCTATTATGTACTGTGTGACCTGGGGCAAGCCACTTCACTTCTCTGTTTCTTAGTTCCTTTGTTTGTAAAATGGGGATATTAATAGTTCCTACTTCATAGGGTTGCTATGAGGACCAAGTGAGAGGCTAAGAATGTAAAGCAGAGTTCTGGCTCAGCATGGCAGGCTCAGTAGCAGTGAAGTACATTGCTTCTCATTTTTTCCTTTCTGGTTGCTCTCATGTCAGGGCAGAGACAATCCTGGTTAGCTTTTCATCCCAGCAGAGAATTCAGATACAAATCCTGATTAAGAAGGTGTATTTAGTAAGATGTTTCACAGTGCTCATGGGAGCTGGGGTGTCTCCGTTCTGCTGTTGGTTGGTTAGTACTGGAGGCCAGATGTTTTAGCTCCTCTTTCATGACTTTAATCTTGTGTTGGATTCATCACCAAAAGATGAACAGGAGCATCCGCTCTGCATTACTTATTACCTCCAAGAAGAAACACTGTCGCAGCACTGTAGAATGTTAATGTCTATTCCCTACACACCCTCTCTCCACCTCTCCACTTCTGTCTTTCCTCCTTTCCTTAGTTGTAGGAATGTGGTATATAGTCAGGGTGATTGCTTTCTTAGTGGCAGGGTAGAGATGATTAGCAATTTGGTTCTCTTAGGTTGAAAATGCTTACATTTATAGGTTATATAGTAGATAGAGCCATGCTGTGTTGAAATCTCATGGTTTTGTGGGTTTATATAGTGTATTTTCAGCACTTTTAGGTGCAATAACATTCACTTGCTTTCAGATGTATTTTAAAAATTGCTCATTACTTTTGTATTAAGATTTGAGGTCATTAATTTTAAGCAGATTGATAAAAATGGTACTTAATCTCTGTGTATTTGGTATGTGAATTACGTAGCATTTATTTTAGGAAATTTCCATGGAATTCCATTTATCTCAGCAGTTTTGAGGGGAGAAGATAATACTGTAGATGTAACTTACTGGAGTGCTTTAATTTTAATTCTGTTGACTGTCTCTGTGTGTAGGTTTATTACCACTTTAATTTCTTCAGTTTACTTTGTATGTGGAGTTCTATAGTCATTTAATCATTATTCCTGTGCTCAAAGGTTCTACAAAGATGAGGCCTTCCTTTGGGCTCTTCTAGACTTTGAAAGAAGCATCTTGTCACTGGAGTATGGATGATGGGGGATGATGGAGAGGATAGGGGCAGAATCTGGATCTTGGTACCCTCCTGCCTTCAGGGTTGACAGATTCAGCTGGCATTTTATGCAGAATTCAAGTTATTAACAGAAAACTCTACAAGAGCATATGAAGCTTTAGTTAAATAAACATGAGGATTTCAAATATCAGAATATCTACTGTTTGGAATATCTACATTCCTGTACCCTTTCAGTGAGTAAATTGGCCATAATTATCTTTATTTGTAGAAAACAAAGAGGTGCTGGTTCAGGGATATGTGATATATTGACCACTGGCCTCAAGCATGAGTTTTGTCATTTGGAGACAGATCAGTGCTGCCACCTAACCTCAGAGAATGAGGATGTGGCCTGTCATCTGCATACACAAATGCAAAGATATCAACACTTCCTTTTTGCCAAGAGTGGGCTGAGTAAATTTGCCAGATTGTGGTGATTGTGCTTGTCTGCCGACAGGGAGCATGTTTTGCTTTTAGTTGTCCAGGAGTAATAACTGCCGGTTATTACATGCCTCTGCTGCCTTGCTGTGTTCTTTGTCCATAAGACTTCATCCTCCCCTTCACATTTTAAGGGGAGGTATGGTTAGCTTTATTTCTATAAAAGGGGAGCTTGAGACTCAAACAGTACTAACTCTTCCAAGGTCCAGAGCTTTTCGATGGTAGTTCCGGGGTGGAACTCAGATCTCTGACCCCCATACCTCTGATCTTTCCCCTTTACCATGCAGCCTCTGGGCTTCAGAAAATGTTTCCTACAGGATTATATTGGATGCCACTGATTAAATGATTACTGCTACTTAATTAATTGGAGATAGAATTTGATGCTAGAAATGTTTTTGGCAATAATGAGTTACTTAGGTGACTGAACTTTTACATTTATTTCTAGGAGGTCATTTTTTCCTTGTTTTTGTTCGTTTGTATCTTCTCTCATAAATTGTATTCTTGTGGCATGATAGTGGGCCATTTAGTTCCCTGATTACTTTAGCTATAGTGAGTTAGGTTTTGACTAGAGGCTCAGGAGCTTTGAATGTAGACATGTTGTAAAAATGGTACTGCTGTGTTTGTCAGTTTTGTTTGAACACATAGGATCCCCTGTGGGTACAGGTTTATGAATCTCTTTGTTATAGTGGCCACTATTATACTTTATCCTCAGAGAGAGAAAAAGAAAAACTGAAGTTATTTGTTGAATTGCACATGAAATCTTTATGTCAGGTTTAGCATTATAGAGGTAATTTTGAAATATAGTTTGATTTTGGAGTATTTAAAAATTGTCATGGTAATAATGAAAAAAATACCTCTGCAATGTAGTATTTACATCTTGCTATTTCTATTTGATAATGTACAGATTTTCTGTATATTTCGTGCACTTATGTCATGATTTTCATTATTTTCTTTGTCCAAATGTAAGACTCAACACATTTAATGAAACTAAGTGGAAATCCTGATCTGGTTATGATCTAACCCGTTGGTATCCAACAGATTGCTGACTGTGTAGTATTTTAGCCCAGGATATGTCACCTGATTTTTAAGTCTGAGCTTGAAGAGGAAGGAGATAAGGGCCCATGGGGAGGTAAGAGTAACTGCTGTTGGTACCTCTGTTAAATTTGTCTTTCTCCTGAAATAGCTGTGGAAGTGTGGAGCTGCAGGTATAAGCTGAAGGTAAAAAAGACAGCACTATTCTTCTTCTGGCCAGTTGTAGAAAGCTCAGCAGCTTCTTGTGTCGGGGCCTGGGTGGTACCTTTTGTAGGGGTTGGACTGTAGTTAATGTGGGGACAGATTAGAAAATCTGGATTCAGAGAGCAAGGTGAGGCTGGAAGTTAAAGGTGTTCCACCACCTGAACAGGAACCAGCTGAATATTCAGGAATCAAGGTAGGTCAAATCAAGGAAATAAAAACACAAATAACTAGTCGTTCGGTTGAGCAGGTGCTCAGGAGGCAATAGGAAGTCAGAGACCAGGGATGGGATATAGGCATGGGAGAAAGGCAGAGACTCAAACCAGTAAAGGATATAAGGCAACTTTAAGCACAGTTAAGAAAACTTCTTTTGGGCTGTGTGTGGTGGTTCACACCTATAATCTTGGCATTTGGGAGGCTGAGGCAGGAGGATCACTTGAGGCCAGAGTTTGAGACCAGCCTGGGCAGCACAGTGAGACCCTGTGTCTCTCTACTAAAAATATTTGTAAAAAACTTTAAAAAAGGGAAACCTCTTTTATACTTATTTATGATGGCCTGTGGACAACTTCAAGGATTTTCTGGTTGGAGACAGGATGGTGGGGCCAAAGCTAAGGGTAATGCCCTGGTTTGGTTGCTGAAGTTAAGGAAAGAAAGACATTTGTCTACCAGGTGATTCTTAGGTGGCATGATAAACAGTAGTTTAATGTATAGAGTTGAGAAGACAAAACATAGGCCTCTGAAGGTAAATCCCAGTGGAAAGTAGCATGTGTTGGGTTTCACACTGGTGATACTCCTAGTGAGTTCTGTTGGAGTTAGGAGGGTGGGGTGATCTAGCTAGGTTGGTGTGGTCCTGCAGCCATAGTGAAGAAGATAGAGTCAGTCATAGAAGGAGTGGAGTTTGGAATAAACCTTGGGACTTAGGTGAGATAGATGTAGGTGAGTGTGTCTTCCACCTGTATTTACTGTGTGATTTTTTTTGGATGAGTCATTCCATTAGACTGTTTCCTAATTTGCAAGATAGTTAAACTAATTCCTATCTTGCAGGTGTCAAGGTTGTAGGGGATTAAATGAGATGATTTATGTGAAAGCCCTTTGTAAATGGCACTGTGGATTCAGATGTAAGTTGTTATTAATAAATTGCCAGTTGCAATGGGGAGCCTGTTGGATAAGAGCTTTAATTCATTCATCATATGTAAATGAGGTGGTACTCTTTGCAATCAAAGCTGTTTAATGAAGGTCATGATTAGGGGGAAAGAGTCAGGAGGCTGTTTTTAAGTAAGGTTGGTATATGCCTGAGATTTCACTTATAAACTTATAAATACATAATTAGTATTGAAAATTACTGTTTAATGTGCATCCGAAGTGCTTTGCATTTTTTTGATTGATAAAAATAAATGTATTTGAAGAGTAAGTTACTGAACTATAAAAAAAGGAGTCCATTTAGTAGCAAAATTACACGATGCTTCTCATTCTACATTCTGAAATAGGCTATTTTTAGCATCTCTTTGAATCAGGGATGAATTCTAGTTATAGAGTTCAGTAATTAAAGCAGAGAAAAATACAAAGTAGTTTGGGCAAGAAAATCTTTTTACTTGGGTTGGATTTGTTTCAAGGTTTAAACTGTCATCTCAAGGGCCTCCCTGGAAGCCACTGTTTTTGTAATCTTTGTGGGGTCAAGAGCAACAGAAAGTGCCAAAAGATCAGCCAAGGACACAGTGTCCCACTTTTTTAGAACAGGGGAGTTTTAAAACTTCTGGAATCCTGGTATTTCATAACTGGTGATCTTGTATCTGTGTTCTCTGCACAATCCTGGACAGAGGCGCCAGGGTCCTTTGGTCTCTCCCTGTCTTTCCTGTCCTCAGGCCCTTCCTTCTGGTCAGTGCTTCCACCCTCAGGACCTCTGCCCCTCTGTCCAGCTGCCCTGCTGGCCCCTGGTTTTCCTCCAGTTCTCAGGCTGCCTTTGAGTATTGCTAAAGAAAACTGCTTAATGATGCCCTTGGTACCAGTCCACATTTGTATTTAATGATGGTAGGTTATTCAGAATGTTGCTGAATAGCTTCTTTACTTGGTTCTAGTCAGCAGTCTTTGCTCAAGCTGGAAGCCTTGTTTTATCATGAGAAAGTTATTATTATTTTATCTTTTTATGCCCATTACAAAGAAGCTCATTAACTGTTTGGTGGAGTTGAAACAACTGTTGATTCAAATTCTCATGCTTTATGCTTGTGTGGCACTTAAAAGTGGTGATCACAGAGGCAACTCAGGGTCACTAAATACGGGGCAAGTTGAGCTTTTCTAGTTGAAGTAGGTTAGGAAGATGCATTTTTTTTAAACCTCTGCATTTGGGGAAAAAAATAACTTTCACAAATGTTTTTGAGTGTTGTCTATGTGCCAAGTATTGTGCCAAGTGCTGGAATTAAAAAGAAAAAGATTCGTCACAGTGAAGAATGGAATTAGGGATCAAAGTATTAGGATCCACAGGTGGCTGCCCGGGGCTAGACCTGTCTACTGTGAACATTAAAAAACGAAGCTTAACTGTTACCCGTAGGCAGAAACATCGATTAGATAATCAAGTTTTCCTTTGAAAACCAATTATATTTACTACGGATTTCTAACCATTTTCAACCTCTAAATTTTTTTATTTCTAGTAGTTCACTTTTTGTTGTGTTAATGAATAACTAGGCAAATGCAAGAGTAGAACTGAATTTGAACTTAAATCATCTTGGTTTTAGGTTTTTGTTTGCTCATTTGTTTACTATTTGTTTTGTTCTGAATCCACATTGATTGAGAGGGTGCCATGAATTCCTTTCTGTGTGAAACCCTGGGATTGGTACTGAGATGCAGTGAACATGCCCCAGCTCTGGTGGGTTGTTCAGGCTGGTGGGGCGGCACCTGGTGGTGCAGTAACAGTACTTGGTGCTCTTTATTGCTTGCTAAATGAGGTAGACGGTTCTTCCCATGGGTTAGCTCATTTAATTCTCACAGTCTAATTTTTGTAGTTAGGGAAACTTAGGTTTAAATAAACTGCTCAGAGTTTTCTGTAGCCTCACAGGAGACAGACAGGTGGATACACACACACTTTATTTCAGGAGCAAGTTCTCCATCTGGAGCTGTTTGACTCTCTCTTTTTTCTTTTCTCTTTTTTTTCGTGTGTGTGTGTGTTTGTGTGTGTGTGTGTGTGTGTGTGTGTGTCTGTGGCGGGGACAGGATCTCACTCTGTTACCTAGGCTGGAATGCAATGGTGTGATTGTAGCTCACTGCAGGCTTGACCTCCCAAGCTGAAGCGATCCTCCCACCTCAGCCTCCTGAGTAGCTGGGACTACAGGTGTGCGTCACCATGCCCAGCTAATTTTTTTTTTTTTTTAAGATACGGATTTTGCCCTGTTGCCCGGGCTGGTCTCAAACTCCTGGGCTCAAGCGATCCTCTTGCCCCAGCCTCCCAAAGGCTGGGATTACAGGTGTGAGCCACTGCCCTGGCCCTTTGACTACCTCTCGTAGCACAATATTTAGTTGGTGATAAGAGTTTATCTTCATGTTGACTTTGTATACTCTTTGCATCTCAAAGGACAGAAATCAGTCTCTTGGTGTCACTGTTCCTCTCTTGTTTACTGCAGCTGGAACCAGTCTTCTGTCATAGCACTTTCCATGCTCAGTAGTCCCCCCATATCCGAGGTTTCACTTACCACAGTTTCAGTTACTGGCAGTCACCTGTGGTCTGAAAATATTAAGATAATTTTGTGCATGCACATGAGAGAGAGACCACATTCATGTGACTTTTATTACAGTATGTTGGTGTAATTGTTCTATTTTATTACGAGTTATTGTTAGTCTTACTGTGCCTAATTTATAAGTTAAATGTGCCTAATTTATAAAATAAGTTATCATAGGTATGTCTGTATAGGAGAAAATTTAGTATATAGGGTTTAGTACTATCCGCAGTTTTAGGCATCTGCTGAGTGTCTTGGACTGTATACCTCTCAGATGGTAGGGAGGGTTCCTGCGTCTCTCCACTTAACACTTTCTAGCTTGTGGTGTGGTATTTTTTGATATAATGCTTTACGTTTGTGTGATTCATAGTTATATTTCTAATGCCTAATAGTGGGCTAGTGTCAAAAGGCAAATTAAAAATCTGATTAAAAATAAAGATCTAATTGGCTTTTATTTGTGATTCCAGCATTGAATCGTACCTCATTCTATAAAACAGGATGGGTGTTCCAGTGAACTGAGGAGAGGAGCTTGACTTTATAGGCCAAAAAAAGGCTGAAGAAAGCAGAAATAAAGAATGAACAGCAGATTGGTCATTTCAGAATTACTTTCCTTACAGGGTTAAAACAGAGGAAGCTTTTCTTATTATCCCAGCTCAGGTTAAACTGGGCCTCTTCTGATTGGTGGCCATGAATCTCTTATTTTTGTTTTTTGTTTTTAATAGAAAACTGGCTTGTTTCAGAGCAGTTTTTTGTTTTGTTTTGTTTTGTTTGAAACAGGGTCTTGCTCTGTCGCCCAGACTGGAGTGCTGTGGAGTGATCTCAGCTCACTCACTGCAGTGTCAGCCTCCTGGGCTCAGGTGATCCTCCTGCTTCAGCCTTCTGAGTAGGTGGAACCACAGGAGTGTGCCACCATGCCTAGCTAATTTTTAAATTATTTGTAGAGATGAGGTCTCCATGTGTTGCCCAGGCTGGTCTCAAACTCCTAGGCTTAAGAGATAATCCTACCTAGGCCTCTCAAAATGCTGGGATTACAGGCATGAGCCACCGTACCCAGCTGAGTTCAGTTTAAGTGGTAGTTACCACAAGTGATTCCATTCTGGTTTGGTCTGGTCTACTGGGGCCTAGTACAGGAGCTCAGTCCAAAATAATGTACCCCTCCCCACCCCCCGTCCCCCTTAAACTGTGTTGAACAGTAGTAAATGCTTGAATGAATTGAAGAGTGGTTGATGTGGTCCAGATCGTTGCCTGGGTTATCAGATTCTCTGGCCAGGGACTGTTAGCCCAGAGGTATGGGCCACTCATGGATCTTTACAATGCCATATCAGGCATGGGTTCCTTTTTCTTTGTATTTTACTAGGCAGTTATTCATTAAATGGAAGAGAAAGAAAATATTATCTTATGATTCTTGTATTTAGGTCTGTGGTAAGTAATTTTTGAGTGAATAAAGTACTCAAAACTCGGAGAATTTCTCTTTATTTGCTCTCTCTTAGTATAATTAATACAGTTTTATTGAAATTAAAATGCACCTGGCTGAGAATGTGATACACATAGGTGTTCAGTGAATGTCAGCTAACGTTATTTTTGTTTTAGCTTACAGCAGTATCTCTTCTGCTACTTGTTTTGTATTTATTTGTGTTTGTTTACTCTTCCCCACCAGATAAACTTTCTGGGGGGCAAAGACCTTACTATTTGACATTGTTTTTGCCTCACTTTCTATAAGAGGTCAATTATGTGTTGAATTGTATGGTGGGGCCAGCTAAAATGTGTTCATACTGGCTCTGACTTTAAAAGGTGTGGAACCGTTGTAGCAATGGGGTATCGAAGCTCAGATAGTCAACCTGAGAGACCAAGAAAGAGGAGAAACACAAAGATTGCTGTCTTGTTATGCTAGACATATGCTTTTTGCTAAAAAATTCATATTTGACATTCTTACGAGATATATTTCTCTGAATCTAGGAGTGGTTACATTTCTTTAGTGTCTTGCAATCTCATAAATAGAACGTTATACGTGAATAGTTAAAAACATTGGTGATGTGATCTCATCGATAGAAGTGAAAAGAAGAACATAGAATTTCAGCCTGGTTTAGGAGGTAAGGCTGGAAAAATAAGTGGGGAAATAGAGCTGTATCTCGAGCTAGCTTCTCATTTCTGGAAAACTAGAATTTGGAGGCTTACAAGAGATGTCAAGGACCAAAATAGTAAATCCAAATACAATCGGATTAGGATAATATTGATAGATTAACAATGAGTCATTTAGATACAACCTGTTCTCAGGTTAAGTGTTTTCATGTAGCAGAATTCTCTATTTCATATTGATTTTGGATGTCGTGGATAAGTAAGATTAAAGGGCATATTACTAGGGAAAATTTTATTATCATTGACCTTGTAAAATGCCCTATAGTACAAAATTAGGTATCATGAGATAAACTCTGTCATTTCTCTCATCAGACTACAGAGAAATGTAACCTGAATGTGAAGTGAGCTGCTGACAAGGTGAATGGTCTGAAAGTATTTGAAATTACCTGCACTCATGTTGGCTGTCATAATGCTGCATGGTCCCCTCCTCCTCTTCCCCTCTTCTTTTTGGAAAAAGACTTTTTTTTTTTTTTTTTTTTTTTTTAACTAGGCAGTTATTTTTCCTGGCTTGACTTGTGGTCTGTGATTATTCTCTAAATTGTGACTTCCAGTGGTTTCATGATGTCATTTTTCTTTTCTTTTTTCCCTGAATGGTATAAATAATTTTTATTTAGTAGTAGTATTTTAATACTTAGGCCTAGAGACAGCAGGATTATATTTTGTTGCTACCATATTGAGGTCATTATTTGGAACCTGAGTGAACAAGGATAAGTACATCTGTGATGGGATTTTAGCGGGGAGAGGTCCTTAAAGATTACCCAGTCTCTTCCTCTAGTCAGTGATTTGTTCATTTATTCAAATATTTGAGTGTCTATATGCTTTTCTTTGCAGTATTTCTTTTCCCAGATGTTGGTAATAACACCTTCAGTACAACTATCTCAAGTCAAAAATCTTAGAAGAGTACCGTCCAACCTAGTAGCCACTAGCCACATGTTACTATTTAAATGAACATTAGTTAAAATGAAGTAAAATATGGAGTTCCTCACTCACATTAGCACATTTCAAGCTGGATCCATGTGGCTGGAGGCTGCCCTCTGGGACACTCACTGTGTAGAACATTTCCATCACTGCAGGACATTCATTTGGACAGCACTACCTCAGAGCACTCCTTGACTCCAGGGGAGTCAGCATCCTCATCCCCATCCACTTAATCTCCCGAGACCTACGTCTGTCAGATTTGTTCCCTTTAAAGAATCCTCCCTTGTCTTAGTTTAGGTCTTCATCACCTGTCTTCTGAATTACGGCTTAAATTCAGTGACCAGCCTTGTGAAGCTGTCCCTGCCGTTGCCCCTCCAGCTGTAGCCACCTTCTCCCTTGTGCTCTGTGCATCCCCCATATACACCTGTCAGAGACTGGCCCCACGGAATGCTACATGGTTGTTTACAGACTTTTCTTCTTGTGGACTGAGAGGTTCTTGGGAGTCCAGGGTTGGGCTTTGGTTTTACCAGGGGGAGGGGCAGGCACAGTGACTGACACATAACTACATATATATGTGTTTATTGAGCAGGTAGAGGCATGGATGGATGGAGGCCATAGCAGGTTGCAGTTTGAAGGCAAGAGACCTTTGGATACCTGGAAACTAGACGACAGGAGGGCATTTGTGACACAGGGAGCGTAACAGATGCAAGGCCAGAGGTAGGAAGTTACAGGGCAATTCTGCTTCTGGACAGTAGCCACAGGAGAGCACTGTCAGCACCATTCAGAGTGTAGCCATGTACGGAAATAGAATTGGAGTGATGGTGTTGCATAGAAGCATGCTTCCCTGTTCTGGCCAGTATTGCACCTCGTAGTAGAGGTGCTGTGTTTCCACTTAGCAGCCTTAACCTGTGACTTCAAAGGAGTTACTGATATGCTCTCCATTGTCAAATGAGGCTACGTATTCACAAAGTCTAGTTAATTCTTCAAGACTTTTATGGTTCTTGACTTATGTTAGAAATGTTAGCAGCTCAGCAGCAAAGAAAAAGGCATGTGTCCGTGCCCAAAAGGAGACAATCCAATGTAGATATTACTTACTTACTCCTTTTTTTTTTTTTTTTTTTGGTAGAGATGGGGTTTTGCCGTGTTGCCCAAGCTGGTCTCAAACTCCTGGGCTCGTGATCTGCCTGCTTTAGCCTCCCAGAGTGCTGAGATTACAGGTGTGAGCCACACCGTGCCTGGCAAGAACAGTTGCTTTCTAGTCAGACTCATCCTGACTCCTCTTTTTCCTAGCTGTGTGATCCTAAAAAACTCACTTTTTGATCCTAATTTCTTCATTTTTAAATGGGGATATTACCTGCCTGTGAGGACTAAGTTAAATGTATATGACATGTTAGCTCTATGCTTAGACCTGAGTAAAACATTTACCAATAATAGCTAATAACAAATAATAAGTCCATAGCCTTTCACACAAATGGGAAAATTCATAATTGTGTTTCACAAAGGAAGAGTTAACACGTGATTCTTAAACATAAATGGTCATCCAGAAAATACATAGGATGTTGGACATTTTCCTTGTCCTTAGGCATAGTTAGCTGGTTATAACCATCTCTTAAGTGAAATGTATAGGGCTGGTTACCCTCAAAATCATCAAGTCGAATCAGCTGATCTAGTAGAGGTAAAATTAGGCCTGGATAATCTAAACCCAGGGATAATTTTCTGTATTTGGAAATAAGGTGATCACTTATGCAGATTACTTAGGAAAAAGCTCACTTTTCTCTTTTACTCAGCATTAAGAGCATGCAGTACAGCTGCTCTGAAGGAAGAGAAGAAAATTGTGTGCTGCTTTAGTTTTAAATAAGTAAAATAGGACGTATAAAATGGAGTATCGCTGAATGATCATTCTTTTTTTTTTTTTTTTTTTTGTACTGTTAAAAGGATGGTTGCGGTCTTAACTATGTGAGTTCTTAGAATCTACTGGCCTACATAGAATTCATGGGGGTCCAGATAATTCCTTTTAGTAGACTCAAAGTTGCTTTTCTTCCATAATGAAATGGCACAGTTATCTGTTTTCTCATGCCTGGACCTCCTTTCCCAAGCTTGATGCCTCCCACCCTTGTTTGACCTTCCTGAAGCTGCACCCCGCCCCACTTCTGGGCCGCTGTTGTCTCGCTTTCTTGCATCTACCTTATCGTATTAAAATTATCTGCATTTATTTGTTACCCTCACAAGACTGAGTACCTTCACAAACAGGCATTTTCTTATTCATTTTTATGTGTTCAGTGTTTAAAGAGGGGCTGACTTCTACAAGATGCTTGGTACAGTCTTGCTGAGTGAATGGATGCATGTTCACTAAAATTTTCTTGTATGTATTCTTCCCAAGTAGACCATAATTCTGAGTAGGAAACTATGTCATGCTTCTTGTTACCTCATAGCTCTAGCACATTGGTATACAGCATTGATCAGTTTGCTCTGTAGCGTTGCTGTTAATGTCCAGTGTCCTGGAAACACCTTCTAGGGTGTATTTGGCAGTTATTAAATCTGTTACTATTTTATCCCTGTAGCTACTATTAGAATATTTATAAAATGATCTCCAAGACTTTTATTGAATTTGAATATTGTTATGGGAAAAATCGATACAAATGCTCTTATTAGCTACAGTTCTTATGTGAATGATTACTATTATTTGATTCAGTCTGTAGGCAGTAACAAAACCTAAAATATATGTGTTGGTGAGTAAATGAATTGAGCAGTTCAGTTGAATACACTTAGACTTGACTTTTTCTTTTTCTGCCCTTCAGCTATTATTTACTGTGAGTCCTTGAAGTTAATTTCAGAGGTTTTTCAGGATAGGGGGTTGGAATTATACAGGATTTCACACACCTTATTAGCTCCTTACTTAAAATAATTAAAAAAGAACTAGTTCAGGGATTAGAGCTCCCTTGAAATTGTTGAAATGTGAAATTTGAATTTAAGACTTTCTTGAAGACTTGAATGCATTTTGCCGACTGGTAATTAATTTTTTTTTCTTTTCTTTATAGTTTTAGTTTTGATTGCTGTTAACTACTACTGATAACTGAGCCAAAGTGGTGATGCTACTTGAGGGGAATTTCTGCAACCCATAGTCAACGATTACATGGTAAGAGTGTGTGCCTTTTACCCTTAAAGCCATTTAATTTCTGTAACATAGTTTAGAAATTTAATTAGAAATAGAAATAGCATAAAATATTTTAATATTTTTGAATATTAAATATTAAATATTAATATACTTTAATATATAAATATTAACAGCAGGTAATATTTTAGAGCTTCAGATCCTAATTAATAGTTTGGGACATTGAAAGAGAAAAAAACTTGATATATTCACTTCCATGTTAATTTTTTTGTGTGAAAAACATGATTATGTAGTTTATGACTTATTAAGCTGAGATCTCAGTCTTCCTACCTCTGTTTTTGCCTATTTACTTTTTCTTTCCTGGAATTTAACCAATTCTTTGTTATCTGAATGTTTCTAGTAATGAATGGGTATGAGAAGTCAAGATTTAAAAACTTAAACCTAATCAGTTGGCCGGACACGGTGGCTCATGCCTGTAATCCCAGCATTTTGGGAGGCCGAGGTGGGTGGATCATGAGGTCCGGAGATCGCGACCATCCTGGCTAACACAGTGAAAGCCCATCTCTACTAAAAACACACAAAAATTAGTCAGGTGTGGTGGCATGTGCCTGTAATTCCAGCTACCTGGGAGGCTGAGGCCCGAGAATGGTGTGAACCCAGAAGGCGGAGCTTGCAGTGAGCCAAGATAGTGCCACTGCACTCCAGCCTGGCGACAGAGTGAGACTCCATCTCAAGAAAACCTCAAAAAACCAAAAGCGAACCTAGTCAGTTTTACTATAATTTACTCTGAACTGAGGTGGTGGTGATCGTGATAGTGGCTAAAATGAGGTTTTTGAATTATTTATGGATTTCAGTGAGCTGTCTTACTCTAATTTTAAGGGGTAATTGAGGAGCAATGAGACATAGCAGACTAGTAGGGCAAGTTATTTCTTTGAGCTTCACTTTCCTCATATGCAGAATACTATCATCTGTCTTGCCTGATTTATGGAACTGTAAAAATCAAATGAGAGGATGTATATGGAATTTTCCTTTTCTTTCTTTCTTTCTTTCTTTTTTCTTTTGGAAGGATAGGGAGAGAATAACACGTCTTTTGGTTTTAAGATGATATTGAAAGAGAACATAAGGTAGAAGAAAGGCTATTATACCAGAATTAGAAGCTGGAAGATTGATCTCTAATCCTAGCTTGCCTTGACCTTGGGCATATCGTTACATATTAATTTACCATAGGAAAATTGAACTTGATTTCCATACTTTCACTTTACAGGTAATTTTTCAGGAATGTATCTGTGTTCTCTGACCACAGTTTAATTAAGCTAGAAATCAGTATCACATACCCAAGAAATTCCAAAATATTTTGAAATTAATGATCACAGCCTGAAAATCCATGGTTAAAGAGGAGCTTACAAAGCAAAATACTTTGAATTGAATAAAAAGGAAAGCGTAATGTATCAAAATATATGCGATGCACCTAAAGCACTACTTTAAGGGGAAATTTATAGTGTTAAATGCTTATATTAGAAAATAAAAGTTAAATAGCTTTTGGGCTTTTCCTGTGTGTCATGATGGGTTACAGGCTGATTGTAGTTCTGATAAATGGTTTCTTTCACTTCCTATCCAATTAATATGAAAAGGGGAGATAGTTAAATTTTTTTGTCAGGCAAGCATTTATTTTTTAACACGGATACTGTCTAGTATTTGTGTTCCACTTTATAGTTTTTGGGGGGCTTTCAGGTGTGTCATCTCACCACAGCCTTTTGAGATAACCAGGCAGATATTACTGCTTTCATATTTAGAATAAGGACTTGAGGCTTATGGAGGTCTCAGCTCTTGAAGAACTCGGGGCTTCTGTTTGCCACGCCATCTGCTTGTTTTGCTGCTGTGCTGCATTTCCAGGCCTTTTGTAGAAGCGCTATCTGTGTTCAGACTGTTGTAGGTGGCACACTATGATTAGCTTGGTGAGGCAGATTCTGTTGGATGAGGGAATTCTCTAGGAGGAGTGCTTTTTCTTAGGCATTTCTGTTGGTGTTTGTATTATGCCCATCAGAGGTGGCCTTTTTTTAAGTACCGTTTTGGAGCTATGTCTATCTGGTTGCTAAATGTGTCTTTCCTGTCTCATTTCTTTTATCATGATATTTAGTCCTGTGTGTGGCTAACAGTCGACTTATTTTTACTTGACCTTCATGTTAGAATGTACATATTAAATAAATGTTCAGTGATCTCCTACTTTGTCATACTCAGATTATCTGTCGCCACAGATTCGTTTTTTTTGGTTTTTGTTTTTGTTTTGATTTTTTTTGAGACGGAGTCTCGCTCTGTCACCAGGCTGGCATGCAGTGGTATAATCTTGGCTCACTGCAACCTCTGACTCCCTGGTTCAAGCGATTCTCCTGCCTCAGCCTCCCGAGTAGCTGGGGTTACAGGCACGTGCCACCATGTCCAGCTAATTTTTGTATTTTTAATAGAGACAGGGTTTCACCATGTTGGCCAGGATGGTCTCGATCTCCTGACCTTGTGATCCCCCTGCCTCTGCCTCCCAAAGTGCTGGGATTACAAGTGTGAGCCACTGTGCCCAGCCCACAGATTCATTTTTAAACTGCTTTATTGAGGAATAATTGACATACAGTAAACTATGCTTATTTAAAATGTATAATTTGATAAGTTATTTGAAATATGTATACACCCATGATACCATCAATGTAGTTGAACTGGTGACCGTTGTTTCCTCATGGCCCTTGGTCATTTTTCCCTTTTGTTTCCCTCCTACCCTCACATAACGGCTGCTCTGCTTTCTGTCCCTATAGATAAGTTTATATTTCCTAGAATGTTATGTAAATGGAATAATACAGTATGTAGTATTTTCGTCTGGCTTTCATTCAGCATAGAGATTCATCTCTTGTTGTTGCATGTATCAGTAGTTCATTCCATGTTATCATTGAATAGTACCTCACTGTATGGATGTAATGCAGTTTGTTTATCCATTCACCTGCTAATGGACACTTGGATTGTTTCTAGTTTTTGGCTGTTACAAATAAAGCTGCATGAACATTCATATATAAGTCTTTATGTGGGCACATGCTTTTATTTATTTTGGGTAAATATCTAGGAGTAGAATGGCTGGATCGTGTGATAAGTGTATGTTTAACTTTTTAAGAAACTTGCAAACCATTTTCCAAAGATTATTTTATTTCTCTTGAGCAGTGGATGATAGTTCCAGTTTATCCATGTTCTCATAAGCACTCTGTATGAACAGTCTTTTTAAGTTTAGCCATTCTCATCAGTGTGCAGTCATATCTCCTGCGGTTTTAATTTGCCTCTCCTTAATAACTAATGCTGTTGAGCATTTTTCATGTGCTTGCTTGCCATCTGCATGACTTCTTTAGTGAAGTGTCTGTTCAAATCTTGTGCCCATTTTAAGAAATTGGATACTTTATTATAGAGTTTCAAGAATTCTTTATATATTCTGTATCAGATCTTTATCAGATATATGATTTGTACTTTTATTCATTTTAATAGCATTTTTTTTCCTTTTTACCCCAGAATGAAATTTTTGGGAGCCATATGGGATTATTTTTTGGTTTTATTTTTTGCACTTTCCCCAACCCCCATAAAAGTAGTTACTCTTTGTCATCTTCTTCCTTTTCTTCCATTTTCTGGCAGGGCACTTAGTTTGTATTCTCTTTTTGGGGGGCTGTACATGAGTCAATACCTGTGCAGGACAGAAGACCCCTAATTAGTGAATATGTTTGCATGGCTGGGATGGTCAGCTCTTTATTTCTGGAGGCTGGAGATCTGCCATTCCAATTGTCATCAGTATTGACTCGTTGTCCCTGGGGTGTAGTCAAAGGCCTCACCTGAAGTACTACAAGGTCAGAAGCCAGAACAGGGCCAGATTCAGATTCAATGATGAAAATGCTGGCGACAATTCACCAACATCCCTTGATTTTTACATGTTCATTTCTGATTGAATTGTATTGTGCTTACTGTGTAATTGTAATTTTCTGTGTGATTGCAGTTAACTTTTTTGTGTGACCTAATTCATAGCTTTTTTTCTTACAACTTTTCCGTGTTTTCTTTTTTAAATATGCATTCTCACATCTATGTATAACATTTTTAAAAACTATCAATTAACACTTGTTAATTGTATTATTCAAATCTTGGTCTTTGTTGGTTTCTGAGAAAAGTATGTTGGGTCTTCTACAAAAGGATAATAAAAGTTCATAATTGTCATTTTTAGTGTTTTTTTTTTACCAATTGAATATGATAAGTGTCTTCCCCTCCATCTGTTTTTGTTGCGTTCACCTTGAGTTTCTCTTGTGTCTTAGAGCCTGACTCCCTTTCGTTGTTAGCATTTGCCTGGTGTATATTTTTAATCTCTTTATTTTTATCACTCCTAGTTATTTCATTTTAGATGTATTCTTGAATATTTATCTTACAAAACCCAAACAACTCGGTGTGTTGCTGCTTTGTTCAGTGGAGGCTGTTTGGTGAGTGGTAAGGACATGGACTGAGTCCAGGCTGCCTGGGGTTGAATTCAGGCACTGCATAAACTGGCTGTGTGGTGTCTGTCAAGTTTACTTAAATATTAGTGCCTGTTTCTTCCCTATACAATGGAAATATTAATAGTTTCTATCTCATTTTATAAGAATTAAATGAGCTAATATATGTAAAATTCTTGACAGTGCATGGCACATTCTATAAGTGGTTTGGCTGTGTCCCCACCCAAAATCTCATGTTGAGTTGTAGTCCCCATAATCCCTACGTGTCAAGGGAGAGACCAGGTGGAGGTAATTGAATCATGGGGGCAGTCTCCCCCATGATGTTCTTGTGATAGTGAATTCTCATGAGATCTGATGATTTTTTAAGTGTTTGGTAGTTCCTCCTGCATTCATTCTCCCTCCGGCTGCCTTGTGAAGAAGGTGCCTTGCTTCCCCTTTGCCCTCCGCCATGTTGGTAAGTTTCCTGAGGCCTCCCCAGCCATGTGAAACTGTGATTCAGTTAAACCTCTTTCCTTTCTAAATTACCCAGTCTTGGGAGTATCTTTTTAGCAGTGTGAAAGCAGACGAATATGAAGTCTTAGCCATTAATAGTGAGTTCACCCATTAACACTTACTGTGATTATTTGGAAGGCCATAATCACTATTAATGCCTCCTTTTTGTTAAAAAAAATTAATACTTTCTTGTCCATTGCTGACTTTATTACAATTTTTTCCTGTAATGGTTTGTTATTTATATATTCAGTATCTTCTAGTTGTTTGTACGAAATCAAAATATTGATCATGCAGATAACACCTGAATATATACGTCTTTTAAAAACTTGCAACACATTTGCAATTAAAGTACCCTTTGAGTCTCAGCTCTATTCTTCCTCCCTTAGAATAATAAATTCATTATTATGAATTTGAGACATTTCCTTCTCTGACACACACTCTCTCGCTCTCTCTCTCCCCCCACCGTCTCCCCCACCTCCGCCCCCCCATCTCTTTCATATATGTAGGACTACATAGTACTTTTTACTAAATGGCATACTGTAATTATGAACTTTGTATTTTTCATTCACTGCTATGTTTTGGAGGACACTCCATATATATATTTATCTTGTTTCTTTTAACAGCTGCCTTTCCCCTATTGGTAGTCATTTCCAGTTTATCTCTATGTCAAACAGTGCTGCTGTGAACATTCTTGTACATGAATTCTGTGCACAAGTGAGAATGTTTCTCAGAATAAGAGATGGAAATGCTAGGGTCCATAGTATGCATATTCCTAGTTTTATTAGATATAATTCTTTCGAAGGACAATTTGATGGTTGGCTGCCATTTGTATTTCTCTGATGTAAATTGCCCAGATCTTTTCATTGTGGTTCTCCAACCACACATCTTGTGGCCACAGTCCTTCCTGTCATATTTTTGGCTTGTGGTTTCTTCCTTTAATCTCATCCCGTTGCCTTTCAACTTTGGAGGTTATCTATCATTTGTAGTCCTGTAGTATTGTTGCACATATTTTAAATGTACATCTTTTTCATCATTTCTGTGGGTTTGAAACAAAGGAGAAGCCTAGTCTAGGTGCTCTGTTTATTATATTCTATTTCTATAATCTTCCATTTCAAATTATATAATTTTTGAAAGGATTTCCTATGAATGAGCTAAGGTTATGCACATACATGCCATACACAACCTGCTTATAAGTGTCTCATTTTAATGGAAAAATATGCTTAGCATATGCTGCAGCCTTAAATGGAAAGTAGATTACATTTAATCCCAAATCAAGGAAATGGAGATTGTTGTTCTTCCTTGTCTGAAATGTCACCTTAAACTGCTGTTTTCCTTAGTTTACCCACAGCAGCATTTCTGTAAGTCTCCTTGGAGGCTGGGTATATATTCTAGTCTTATGCACACAGCTTCCTGGCAGACATCAAATGGAATTTGACTTACCAGATGTCGTACTGAATCATGGTCTGCAGAGATGCGGATGGATCACATCCTTGGCTGGGGAAGTGGGGTGGATACAAATATCTGAGTCAACTCAGTGGTTAACCAAAGGTTAGTCATGTTATAAAAAGTCATGTATATCAAAAATGCAAAACAGAGTAAGATAGGGGGTCTGAAGCTTATGCATGCAATCAGCAACAAGGCAGTGTCAGGAGTTGAAGGACCAGACAAAACCATCTGTTTAATAAGATAATAAAATCTGATATAAAAGGAACCTTGGAAATGTAAACCACCTCCTTCCTTTTTGGTCAGAGCTGACTCTTAATGACAAATGATCAGGTGCTTAGAGGGTTAAGAATGGGGAGGGACCTGCTGGGATAGAGGGAAAGAGAATGAATAGAAACATCATATTAGAAGTCAAGGATTACTTGAATACCAAAGCAGACAACTTTCCCCTCCTTGGCTGCCTTTTTATCCTGGTAAGACACAGAAATGAAGTAGCCTTGGCTTACTGGCATATTTATAAATGGGACCTGTAGGAAGCGTTTACAATGGGGATGTGGTGGGCAGAGCACCAGTGGAAGTGAGAGACCGAGATTCTAGTGTCTACTCCAGGATGCAGGAGATTTTGGGTCTCTTTGTCTTGATCTTTGATTGTAAAATAAAGTTATGCTAGATCTCCAAGGTTCCATTTATCTTAAAATTTTTTTTATTAAGTAGCTGATTTTGTCTGGCTGATCAAAACAGGAAAGAAAAATAGTTCCTGGTCCAAGCATCTCGGAGGTTCCTGGGTTAGTAATGTGCATCAGAATAAATTTTTATGCACAATAAAGGACTATAAAACAGATGTAGGTTCAAATATTAAATGTATTCTTGAATCCCACATGTTCTGAGTATCTAGTTAAATGGACACCATGGTCTAAAAGGACTTAGAAATAAAATATGGGTATATTTTAAAAATATTTTTTATCTAATAGGAATTTAGTAATTTATTTAACTTTAAAAAGTCTGAATTAAATGAACATAACACAGAGCATAAAAATTAATTGAAGCATAGATATGTAGAGGGTGGCAAGTTGTAGAACAGCAGCTTTTTTCAGAGCTCCCTTTACCCTGTCCATGGCTAGAAGAGAAGGGCAGGGAGACCAAAGGCTTGATCTTCACAGGCTCCCACACCACTTCTGTATCCCCACCCATGATACGTTGTTCTTCACTTTTACTGCGAGATTTCTTCCCACAACAGAGAAACTGCAAGACAGGAGCTAATGGTGAAAACCCTGGTGGAGAGAAATCTTGACCTAGACTTCAAATCCCTACCTTTTCAGTTAGAACCATATTAGCTTCTACCTGGAGGATCTTTATATGCCATTTTGTGGCCCTTGAAAGACAAACTGTGTCCCAGAATGTCCTCTAAAAATAGGTACTTGACAAAGGTTTTTCATTACATTATTCCATAGACACAAAGTTGCCTTTTTCTGGGAGACTTATTATTTAGTTGTTGAGGCTGTATAGCAAAAGCTAAGTGACGTTTTAAAATGGTGGAATGCTGCTTCTAAGCCTTGAGTGAGAGCTTCACTCTTCCATCCTCAAACGTCTGTTGAATAGCTTCCTGATGCTGAGCGGGATGCTGGGGGGTCTGTGATGCCGTGTCATCTCCCATTCCCCACTGAGAATGGAGTATTTCTAGTTGCGTTTTAATTTCCAGGAATGAGACATACCTTTAATGTAGTGCTTATCACACTGTGTTGTAACTTTATTTATATGACTGTCTCTGCCACTAAACCATTAGCATCTTGAGGAATGGGGTTTGTTTTATTTTCGTTTGTTCAGTTTTTTCATTTCCACTAACTAAAGCATCATGAAAACACACTGAATGTTTGGAGAGTAGGTGAATCTGATATGGTAGTTTCTGTAAGCCAGCTGAATGTCTAACTGAAAAGGAAAGTATGCCAGAGCTGGAGGGAACCCAAGAGAGCAAATCTGTTCTGCAGGAGAAGAAACTGAGGCCCACCTTGATGAAGAAACTGAGGCCCACCCTGATGAAGAAACTTGCACAGAGTCGTGTAGTGTTAGTGGCAGAACTTGGACTAGAACCCCGGTTCCCCAGTTCCTCGTCCTTTGCTGCTTCACTGTACCTCTCTGTCTCCCATCCTGTGGAAACATGCAGACCACATTTCAAAGAGCAAAGTGTGAACATTTGTCCCAGTGAAATGAGGTTGATTGAATTTTATGTGGTCTTTCTTCCTTCCCTCCCCCTAAATCACAACTTTTAATAAAGCTTTAAAAAGAAGCAGTGTGGCTCTAGAAGGCAGTGTGCGAAGTGAGGAGTTTAGGAAGCCGAGGCCCTTCCTTTGGCGATGGGAATGTTATGTTAGTGAGTATCTTTTGGGAGTTGTCAGTAGGCACTTAACTCCAAGCAGAGTGCTGTAGAGTGGAGGCAGGCAGACATAGCCCTTGTCCTTCAAAATGAGAAGGCCACACTGAGGGGAAAGGTCAGAGGAAGGGCTTGGGCCAGCATTGTGTCACTCTACTCTATGGGCCCTGGCTACTTTTGCTTGGGTCACTTTCATTCCGAGGGCAAAACTCATACATAAAAGTAAAACATGGTTAAAAAGCCCAGCATCTGCAGTATACACACATTTAGTTTTGTGTGTATAATATAGTCTGTGCCACATGTTTTAGTGCTATCGTGCACTGTGCTCTAATTACCTGGCATGCAGCAATCAGAGCAAAGGTTACCAGCACATAAGGACTAGAAGAGAGAATCATTAACACTGTCAGGTTCTGCAAACTGTGGTTGTTCTGAAAGCTCAAAGGTCAGTCTTTAATGGCTGCATAGTGGAGAAAGAAATCCACTACAAAATCTATTCAGTTAATTTTGTATAGTCAACTACCTCTACCTACCAGTAATATCGTTTTAAAATATGTAATAAAGACTTAATGCAGTTAACATGTTACTCTACATCCCATGAACCCTTACTGCGGTGGAGAATGACCACAGTTGTGGGCTTCAATTTATTTGCCCCATTACAGTGTATTCTATGCATGAAAGCTGTTATCCATGTTAATAGAGTAGTGGTGGTGTTCTTTTCTTTCCAGAATAGTCTGCTCACTTTGGGGTCTGCACACATAAATTCTTAAGAGTGTACTCATATGTTCACTCATTGAGAATATCAGTTTACTTAGCTGGGCGTGGTGGTGGGTGCTTGTAATCCCAGCTACTCGGGAAACTGAGGAAGAAGAATCACTTGAACCCGGGAGATGGAGGTTGCAGTGAGCCAAGATCGCACCAGTGCACTGCAGCTTGGGAGACAAAGCGAGACTTCGTCTCAAAAAAAAAAAAAAATTCTGTTTACTGTTTCTTTCTTTTTTTGTGAAAATAGTTATCAGCTCAATGTCTTAACAAAAGAAGAAGCTGATATGTTACCCTTGTTCTTACTGTGAAGGTGGAGTTTCTCTTCCAATTAGGATATAAGAGAACATTGCTTCTATTTTAAGAAACAAAAAAGGCCAGATTATCTAGAAAGCAATAACTTTTCTTAAATCCCAAAGAGTGACAAGCCCATCTGAGAGTAGACAGGACACTTGAACTGTTTCACATTTAGCAGAGCACAGGGGGAACAGGTAACCATCATAGAAGTGCATAAGAAGAATTCAGCAAAAATTGTAATGCATTCTTAAGGTTGAGTATGGGCTAATGCATCAGTTTAGGATAACCAGGTACCCCAGATACAAGGGGAAGGTTACACTTACTCATAAGCTGTTTTCTACAGCCCTCCACTGGGTACTCTTAAGAAAGCTTATGAGCAAGCCTGGAGACTAGACAGAACCTCTTTTGATCGTG
The DNA here is from genome assembly GCF_028858775.2 of Pan troglodytes. NCBI lineage: Eukaryota > Metazoa > Chordata > Mammalia > Primates > Hominidae > Pan > Pan troglodytes. The sequence goes on from NC_072412.2 coordinate 25,789,740, forward strand.
CTGTTCTGCGGGAGGTAATCTCAGCTGCCACTGGGAGACAGGCATGATGTAACACCTGCTTCCCCACAGCCTTCTCTCCTATGACAGAGTTCCCAGGAGGGCAACAAAACCTCTAGCCCATAGGACTCAGCAAAGATCTATTTCTGGCAGAGGTTTAGGAAACCCTCTTTCCTGCCCTGTGACCAGCAAGATCCTCTGCTTCTGGGACGAAGGGTAATTAATAGCAAAAGCAGGACAGACTCTTAGGCTCATAATCTTTCACTGATGCAAAGCAACGTTCTCTTTCTGCTGCATGAGGGACAGGAACTCTTTCATGCCCAAGACAGGGACAAATATCAGGCAGAGTTTAGTTGCGCTGGAGAAGAGATGCACAGATCCTGAGAAGGCCCCACTCTGAGGTCCAGGTATATGGATCATTCCTAAAATTTAGGCTGGGCCAGGGAGAGCAAGGAGCCTAGCACCTGGTAACATAGCAATAACAGTCATCTCCGGAGAGCAAGAATGTAAAGAGGAATTTGTGTCACCTTTGTGACATAAATGTCAAGGAACTACAGGATGATCAGGAACACTGAAAAAAGTCTAGCACACTAGGCACAAGACAGCAGCCCATGGCTAGGGGATTTTGATGCTTGGTGTATCAGATAACAATAGCAGCCATCTCCCTCAAACCCTAACTAGGTTGACTCAATCAACCTTAGTAATGGCTTGCTAGAAGAACATGTGAATTCATTGTTGGACAAGAAATACTGTTTACTTAGTCTCTACTGCTTTGCAAATGATATCCAGCATTCAGCACAAAATTATGAGACAAAAAAGGCAAGAAAGAATGACGTGTTGTAAATCAAGAGATAAAGCAATCAGCAATCAATGGAAACAGACTCAGAGATAGCTTAGATATGGGAACTTAAAAATAACTGTGATTAATGTATTGAAAAATGTATTGAGAAAAGTCTATATCAACAGAAATAAGGAAACAAGTTTTTAAGAGTTAAATGGAAACTGTTGGAAATGTAAAAACAAATTGGGTTTATTAGCAAACTGGATGTAGCTGAGAAGATAATGAAAGCTAAATCAGCAGAATATAAAAAGGAACAGTGAAACAAAAGAAGAAACAAGGAAAGAGGAAAGTGGAGTGGGGAAGGGGAGGGATGACAAAACCGAGCATCTAAGAACTGTGGAACAGTATCAGTAGTCTAACACACATGTAATTGGAAACCCAGAAGGAAAAGAGAAGATACTGTCCAGAAAAAAATACTAGAAGGCACAGTTGCTGAGAATTATCCCAAATTAATGAAAGACAGGAAACAACTAATAAGACAAACAGATCCAAGAATCTCAGAGAACCCCAAGCAGGATTTTTTTTTTAAGAACCCTCCAAGTTCTAGAAACACTGGAATCAAGTTGCTGAAATACCCAAGGTAAAGGGGAAAGTCTTGCAGGCAGCCATAGTTTAAAGAAAATGAAACATTACAAACAGAGGAACAAGGGTAAGAATAACAGCAGACTTCTTGTCAGAGACTATGAAAGTCATTAAGACAGTGAAATAACATTTTTAAAGTATCAAGAGAAAAAGCTCAAATCCTGTCGATGCATAATTCTATACCCAGCAAAAATATATTTTTAAATTAAAGGCCAAATAAAGAATGTTTCAGACAAACAAAAGCTGAGGGAATTTATTGCCACAGATCTGCACTGTAAGAAATGAAAGGAAGTTCTTGGGCAGAAGGGGCATCAGATGGCAGTCGGGATCTAAACAAAGAAATGAAGAGACCCTGAAATGGTAAAAGAGAATAAATATGTTATATTTTTTCTTATTTTTAATTACATTAATTGATAATTGTCCAGAGCAAAAACAATAGTAATGTGGGGTTTATAAGAGGTAAAATATATGACAACATTGGACAAAGCATGGAAGAAGAAAATGGAAATATACTGTTTATATTAGGGGGTCTCCAGAGAAATAGAACATATAGGATATATAGATTTATGAGGAGATTTATTATGGAATTTGGCTCACACAATTATGGAGGCTGAGAAGTCCCACAATCTGCTGTCTACAAACTGGGGACCCAGGAAAGCCAGTGGTGTAATTCATTGTGCCTAGCTGATGGTGTAACTCCCAGTCCATTACCAAAGACTCGAGGACCTGGGATTGGGAAGGTGGTGCAGGTGTAAGCTTTGGAGTCTGAAAGCCTGAGAACCAGGAGCTCCAATGTCTGAGGGCAGGAGAAGATGGATGTCCCAACTTAAGAAGAGAGAGAGAGAGAGAGAAAATTCATCCTTCCTCCACTCTTTTGTTCTGTTCAGGTTCTCAGTGGATTGGATGATGCCCACCCACCTTGGTGAGGGTGGATCTTTTTTTACTCAGTCCACTGATTCTAGTGCTGATGTCTTTCAGAAGCACCCTCTCACAGACTCACCCAGAGATAATGTTTCAGCAGCTCTGGGTATCTCCTAGCCCAGTCAGCTTGACACATAAAATGAACCATCACATTATTCTAAAGTTACAGTGTTCTCACACTATGCATGAAGTTGTTCAGTATTATTCGAAGGTAGGTGTGATAAGCTAAAAATGTATATATCTATAGTAAGCTCTAGAGCAACTACTATGAAAAACGTAAAAAGAGTAAAAACCAGTTATGGAGATGAAATGACATCATAACAAATAACTGAAAGAAAGCAGAAAAAGAGCTTTTGGACCAAAGAACAGGTGGGACAAATAGAAAACCACTAGCAGGATGTGTTAAAGAAAAAATTATTTAATAAGACTTGTTAAAGCATGGTAAAGACTTTTATTCAGGACCATTGCAGAAGGTAGAGGAGCCACTGCAACAGCATCTTGCAGTAGGGGAGAGAGATTGGGTTCAACTCTGAATACAGCATGGGCAAGTGGGGACTTATAGCCAAGGATCAGTGAGAGGGTCAGTGGATGCAAAAGTACTAAGAGGAGGACGTCAGGGGTTAGGAGAATTCTGGCTGACGCCTAAGAGGATTCTTGCTGAAGATAGCCAGGGTGATGCGATGTCATCTGGGGGATGGTGGACAGTTAGGAACCTGATGAGATATTGAGGATAAACAAATTTTGAGGATGGCAAGGAATGTTCTTGCTAAACACATTTAGCAGGGGTCTTTGCTAGAAACTGAATTTTACAAAGAAGGTGCACAGATGGGCCTAGCAGAAGGTTGAGAAGCCTGACTGAAGTTTGGCCAAGCAAAGAATCTTTGTCAGATGGAAGGTTTAAATTCAGCCACATCAACAATTACATTGAATGTAAATGATCTAAACACCCTAGTTAAAAGTCAGAGATTGTAAAATTGGATAAAAAAGCAACACAACCGTATGCTCTCCAAAATAAATTCTCTTTAAATACATAGAAACAGAAAGGTTAAAATTAGAAGGAAAAACTTGTAAACACTAATCAAAATAAGGAATGACCGTTATATCAAAGTAGACTTTGGAACAAGGATTATTATTAGGGGTAAATGGGACATTACATAGTGATAATGGGATCATTTCCCCAAGAAGACTTAATAATATTAAATATGTGGCTACATTCATCAACAGATCTTTAAAATACAGAAACAAAAACTGATAGAACTCAGGGGAGAAGTTGACAAATACACAATTATTGTTGACGTCTTCAACAACTCCTCTCTGAGGACAGTAGGAAGTAAAATTCGCTACCCAATTTGCTATAAACACATATAAATGTTGAATAGAGTATAACCAAGAAAGTGGAAAGTAGAAAGCACATTGATATGATTTTGAAATTCTTTAATCATTTGGCTTTAATTGGAAGAGTACCAATTGGAGAAGTTCAGTGCCAGTATTCAGGCATTTAATTGTACAACATGTAAAATTAGAGGAGAAATTTAGGTTTAGATTAATTGCATGAGAAATAAAATTAGAGGACAAATGTTAGTATCTTATTTTGGTAATATAAAATTAATTAAAATTATATTACTATCAACATCTTATACTATACTTTTTTTTTAATTTTCATGTGAGCCTCTCAACAACCTGTAAGGCAGGCAGGGAAGGTGTAACTAGTATTACTGCACAGGGACTCAAGGAGTTATTTTGATAGGGTAATATATAAATCAGAGGTGGGGTGTACATTTATTGCTGTGCATGCAACATTGTCTACCCCATTTCCTGTAACTAATATCCTCAATATCTATCTGGTTCTTTGTTTTGGTTTTTCATCTATACCTAGTCAAAGTTTATATGTGTCACTGTTTATTCATTCAGAATACATTTGAGGATACATTGGGGTTGGCTGGGGGGACGTGAAATGTGGTAGGTGTTGTAGTAATGAAGGGACAATTAAAATGAAGGCTAAGAATTCTTAAGAGAATCCTCGCAAATGACAGTAGGAAGTAAAATTAGCTACCCAAGTTGCTATAAACACATACAAATGTTGGATAGAGTATAACCAAGTATGTGTGTATGCACGTATATATGTATATATTTATATTTAAAATAGATATACCTAATGCTAGATGACGAGTTAGTGGGTGCAGCGCACCAGCATGGCACATGTATACATATGTAACTAACCTGCACAATGTGCACATGTACCCTAAAACTTAAAGTATAATAATAAAGAAAAAAAAACCCTAAAAAAATAAAAAATAAATAAAATATATATGTATTTTAAAACATTGCCATGCTTGAACGAATCAGCAATCTTCCCTAGGTGTTAGGAGCTGAGAGAGTTGGAGGGAAGATGCTTAGAGCTAGAGGCCAGGGTTTAATGCTGCCCGTACATGGAAATGTGTTTCAGGCCAACCTGATGGAATGAGCTAGAACTGAGACCTCAGAATAAACGCTGGGATGTTCAAAGGGCTGTCAAATCCCGTAAAAGTTGGGTAGAAAACCTGCGCTCGCCAATCCTGAGAAATAGCTTGCCATCTGCCTGGGGCTCCAAATAGTAAGAAAACAAAACAAACAAATGTGTTAGGGAGAAATTAGAACTGCAGTCTTGGCCAGGGGCACAGCAAAAGAAAACATAAAATTGTTCTACAAGGAAACTTTTCTAAAACAAGGTGCAGAGAACAACCCCCTACCCCCACCATGAGAAAGAGTTTGCAGTAAGAGGTTAGACACGCTAGCAAGTGTCAGCAGGTGCTGCACATGTGTGAGGGCACATGCACACAGAGAATTAGCACAGCAAGTATGAATTAAGGTAGGTAATTAAGCTACCTGGCTCCTCCCAGGAGGAGATGCCAAGGTAGGATTACAAGTTCAAGGATCCTGAATGGATCACCTGGGTTCCTTCCTGCCTCCTTTGCATGAACACCGTCTTACCTCTTCCTGCTGGCTGGAGTCAGTTTCCTCTGCCAGTACGGAGATTCCTCTTTTCATTTTCTATTCCATGGTAACATGAGTCCAAAGTACCGTGGTGGCATCCAGAACTTGCAGTTCAGTGGGATCTTTGCCTTGTTCCTGCTAAGTGTGTGTCCCATTTCAGACCCCCAGCCCTGCAGTGTCCACTGGTGCAGAATGGGAAGCACAAAGTTCCCCTGGGCTGTTGGTGGTGATCATTAAGTAGGGCTTTTCTTGCCTCCAGCCCTAGGCGCCTAAGCCCACATGTCCTCCTCCTTGGGATCCCACTGCCATCTAGAGTAGAGGCCTCTGATGTATAAGTGTACTGTGTTGTGGAGTATGACCATCCTTTCAGAGTGTCTGGCAAGCTTGTGCTTCAGTGTGCCTTGAAAAGGCTGGCCCAGCGTTCATTGGGATGGACCCACGTTGGGTGGTTTGATATGTGATGTGACCATTGAATCCTGTCGACGGGCCCACGCTCGACGTCCTTCACTGTAAAATGGGTCCCCTCGTCAGATGCGATGATGTGTGGGGTCCATCAGGCTGATAATTCTGGGTGGATTTCTCGATGATGCAGGCTGGCGGATTTTGCCTGCTTTGTGTTCAGTGTCTCTTTGGTGGGAAACTTTCCAGTGGAGGTTAACAAGTGATACAGAAATCTTCACCCTGTGCCCACTCCCGAATTTCTACCCACATGGCCTTTATCCAGATCTCCTTGTTCCTCATCTTCCAGTTCTTTTTATTTCAGTACCTTGACCATACAACCAGGCTGTTGGCCACTGCCCACACATCTGCACGCATTTCAGATCAAGCTACGCGGTGTCATGAACTGGTGTCCTGCCCACAGCTCCACCTGCTGGGAAGATTTTCCTTTCCACTGTCTCTGAGGGCCATCCTGAGTACTGCTGCAGCACACATAGTCCATTTTTGACTAACACCATGTGCTGAGCTGATCCATCTGAAAAACCAAGCTCAGGCTTTCCTTCCTCCTTCCCCTGGATGTATGAGTCTGCTGCCTGTGTCACCTAGGCACACAGGGGAGGGGCACTACAGCTCTTGGGGGTGACTTGGAGGTCTGGGCTTCCTGCTCATGGGACTCACTTGTATCCTGTGGTTCTACTGTGGTTCAATCTTGAATGTCCCATTTCTATTTTATGGTCAACTGCTGCTAGTTTGAATTAATAACTTGACTGACAGAACTTAGCTCATTCTGGGGAGCTTTGCATGCCTGGACCCCTGGTTCTCTGTGATCTCTACCAGGTCTTGGTAATATAGTACATTTAATACTCTGATGTGATGGCAGGTCCTAGGGCCTTGCCTTTGATTCTCCTGCTGGAGCTTGCCACAAACTCCATATTGTCCTGTTTTCCTTATTTTTTAAATTTTTCTTTTATTTTTATTTATTTATTTTTTGAGTCTCAGGGCATTTATTTTGTAAGGAACATGTTTGAAAAGGGGCATTTTAATTATCCTGTAAATGTTTTTACCTCAGCAATAATGTTTAATATAGCTAGTAATCATGGCTCTCAGGCATGATGAGTTTTACTGTTGTTAAGTTTTGTTTTGTTTTTATACTTAAAGTTCTAGGGTACATGTGCACAACATGCAGGTTTGTTACATAGGTATACATGTGCCATGTTGGTTTGCTGCACTCACTAACTTGTCATTTACATTAGGTATTTCTCCTAATGCTGTCCTTCCCCTAGCCCCCCAACCCCCGACAGGCCCTGGTGTGTGACGTTCCCTGCCCTGTGTCTGAGTGTTCTCATTGTTCAATTCCCACCTATGAGTGAGAACATGCAGTGTTTGGTTTTCTGTCCTTGTGATAGTTTGCTGAGAAGGATGGTTTCTGGCTTCATCCATATTCCTGCAAAGGACATGAACTCATCCTTTTTTGTGGCTGCACAGTATTCCATGGTTTATATATGTCACATTTTCTTAATCCAGTCTATCATTGATGGACATTTGGGTTGGTTCCAAGTCTTTGCTATTGTGAATAGTGCCGCAGTAAACATACGTGTACATGTGTCTTTATAGCAGCATGATTTATAATCCTTTGGGTATATACCCAGTAATGGGATCGCTGGGTCAAATGCTATTTCTAGTTCTAGATCCTTGAGGAATCACCACACTGTCTTCCATAATGGTTGAACTAATTTACACTCCCACCAACAGTGTAAAAGCATTGCTATTTCTCCACATCCTCTCCAGCATATGTTGTTTCCTGACTTTTTAATGATTGCCATTCTAACTGGTGTGAGATGGTATCTCATTGTGGTTTTGATTTGCGTTTCTCTGATGGCCAGTGATGATGAGCATTTTTTCATGTGTCTGTTGGCTGCATAAATGTCTTCTTTTGAGAAGTGTCTGTTCATATCCTTTGCCTACTTTTTGATGGGGTTGTTTTTTTCTTGTAAATTTGTTTGGTTCATTGTAGATTCTGGATATTAGCCCTTTGTCAGATGAGTAGATTGCAAAAATTTTCTCCCATTCTGTAGGTTGCCTCTTCACTCTGATGGTAGTTTCTTTTGCCATGCAGAAGCTCTTTAGTTTAATTAGATCCCATTTGTTTATTCTGGCTTTTGTTTCCATTGCTTTTGATATTACTGCACAGGGACTCATGGAGTCCTGAAGTCCTTGCCCATGCCTATGTCCTGAATGGTATTGCCTAGGTTTTCTTCTAGAGTTTTTATGGTTTTAGGTCTAACATTTAAATCTTTAATCTGTCTTGAGTTAATTTTTGTATAAGGTATAAGGAAGGGATCCAGTTTTAGCTTTCTACATATGGCTAGCCAGTTTTCCCAGCACCATTTATTAAATAGGGAATCCTTTCTCCATTTCTTGTTTTTGTCAGGTTTGTCAAAGATCAGATGGTTGTAGATGTGTGGTGTTATTTCTGAGGCCTCTGTTCGGTTCCATTGGTCTATATCTCTGTTTTGGTACCAGTACCATGCTGTTTTGGTTACTGTAGGCTTGTAGTATAGTTTGAAGTCAGGTAGCGTGATGCCTCCAGCTTTGTTCTTTTTGCTTAGGATTGTCTTGGCAATGTGGGCTCTTTTTTCATTCCATATGAACTTTAAAGTAGTTTTTTCCAATTCTGTAAAGAAAGTCATTGGTAGCTTGATGGGGATGGCATTGAATCTATAAATTACCTTGGGCAGTATGGCCATTTTCACAATATTGATTCTTCCTATCCATGAGCATGGAATGTTTTTCCATTTGTTTGTGTCCTCTTTCATTTTGTTGAGCAGTGGTTTGTAGTTCTCCTTGAAGACGTCCTTCACGTCCCTTGTAAGTTGGATTCCTAGGTATTTTATTCTCTTTGTAGCAATTGTGAATGGGAGTTCACTCATGATTTGGCTCTTTGTTTGTCTGTTATTGGTGTATAGGAATGCTTGTGATTTTTGCACATTGATTTTGTATCCTGAGACTTTGCTGAAGTAGCTTATCAGCTTAAGGAGATTTTGGGCTGAGACAATGGGGTTTTCTAAATATACAATCATGTCATCTGCAAACAGGGACAATTTGACTTCCTCTTTTCCTAATTGAATACCTTTATTTGTTTCTCTTGCCTGATTGCCCTGGCCAGAACTTCGAATACTATGTTGAATAAGCATGGTGAGAGAGGGCATCCTTGTCTTGTGCCGGTTTTCAGAGGGAATGCTTCCAGTTTTTGCCCATTCAGTATGATATTGGCTGTGGGTTTGTCATAAATAGCTCTTATTATTTTGAGGTACGTTTCATCAATACCTAGTTTATTGAGAGTTTTTAGCACAAAGGACTGTTGAATTTTGTCAAAGGCCTTTCCTGCATCTATTGAGGTAATCATGTGGTTTTCGTCGTTGGTTCTGTGTATGTGATGGATTACGTTTATTGATTTGCATATGTTGAACCAGCCTTGCATCCCAGGCATGAAGCTGACTTGATCATGGTGGATAAGCTTTTTGATGTGCTGCTGGATTTGGTTTGCCAGTATTTTATTAAGGATTTTCACATTGAAGTTCATCAGGGATATTGATCTAAAATTCTCTTTGTTTATTGTGTCTCTGCCAGGCTTTGGTATCACGATGATGCTGGCCCCATAAAATGAGTTAGGGAAGATTCCCTCTTTTTCTGTTGATTGGAATCGTTTCAGAAGGAATGGTACCAGCTCCTCTTTGTACCTCTGGTAGAATTAGGCTGTGAATCTGTCTGGTTTTGGACTTTTTTTGGTGGGTAGGCTATTAATTATTGCCTGAATTTCAGAGCCTGTTATTTTTCTAGTCAGAGATTCAACTTCTTCCTGGTTTAGTCTTGGGAGGGTGTATGTGTCCAGGAATTTATCCATTTCTTCTAGATTTTCTAGTTTATTTCCGTAGAGGTGTTTATAGTATTCTTCGATGGTAGTTTGTATTCCTGTGGGATTGGTGGTGATACCCCCTTTATCATTTTTTATTGTGTCTATTTGATTCTTTTCTCTTTTCTTCTTTATTAGTCTTGCTAGTGGTCTATCAATTTTGTTGATCTTTTCAGAAAACCAGCTCCTGGATTCATTGATTTTTTGAAGGATTTCTTGTGTCTCTATCTCCTTCAGTTCTGTTTTGATCTTAGTTATTTCTTTTTTTTTTTTTTTCTTTTTTTTTTGAGGCAGAGTTTTGCTCTTGTTGCCCAGGCTGGAGTGCAATGGCGTCATCTCAGCTCATCACAACCTCTGCCTCCCGGGTTCAAGCAATTCTCCTGCCTCAGCCTCCTGAGTAGCTGGGATTACAGGCATGTGCCACCACGTCTGGCTAATTTTTTGTATTTTTAGTAGAGGTGGGGTTTCTCCATGTTGGTCAGGCTGTTCTCAAACTCCTGACCTCAGGTGATCCGCCCACCTCGGCCTCCCAAAGTGCTGGGATTAAAGGCTTGAGCCACCACAGCCGGCCGATCTTAGTTATTTCTTGCCTTCTGCTAGCATTTGAATTTGTTGCTTCTTGCTTCTCTAGTTCTTTTAATTGTGATGTTAGGGTGTCGATTTTAGATCTTTCCTGCTTTCTCTTGTGGGCATTTAGTGCTATAAATTTCCCCCTACACACTGCTTTAAGTGTGTCCCAGAGATTCTGATATTTGTGTCTTTGTTCTCATTGGTTTCAAAGAACATCTTTATTTCTGCCTTCATTTCGTTATGTACCCAGTAGTCATTCAGGAGCAGGTTGTTCAGTTTCCACACAGTTGTGTGGTTTTGAATGAGTTTCTTAATCCTGAGTTCTAATTTGATTGCACTGTGTTCTGAGAGACAGTTTCTTGTGATTTCTGTTCTTTTACATTTGCTGAGGAGTGCTTTACTTCCAATTATGTGGTCACTTTTAGAATAAGTGTGATGTGGTGCTGAGAAGAATGTATATTCTGTTGATTTGGGGTGGAGAGTTCTGTAGATGTCTATTAGGTCCACTTGGTGCAGAGCTGAGTTGAAGTCCTGGATATCCTTGTTAACCTTCTGTCTCGATCTGTCTAATATTGACAGTGGGGTGTTAAAGTCTCCCATTATTATTGTGTGAGAGTCTAAGTCTCCTTGTAGATCTCTAAAGACTTGCTTTATGAATCTGGGTGCATCTATATTGGGTGCATATATATTTAGAATAGTTAGCTCTTCTTGTTGAAGTGATCCCTTTACCATTATGTAATGGCCTTCTTTGTCTCTTTTGATCTTTGTTGGTTTAAAGTCTGTTTTATCAGAGACTAGGATTGCAACCCCTGTTTTCTTTGCTTTCCATTTGCTTGGTAGATCTTCCTCCATCCCTTTATTTTGAGCCTGTGTGTGTCTCTGCATGTGAGATGGGTCTCCTGAATACAGCACACTGATGGGTCTTGACTTTTTATCCAGTTTGCCAGTCTGTGTCTTTTAATTGGGGCATTTAGCCCATTTACATTTAAGGCTAATGTTGTTATGTGACAATTTGATCCTGTCATTATGATGTTAGCTGGTTATTTTGCCTGTTAATTGATCCAGTTTATTCATAGCATCGATGGTCTTTACAATTTGGCATGTTTTTGCAGTGGCTGGTACCGGTTGTTCCTTTCCATGTTTAGTGCTTCTTTCAGGAGCTCTTGTAAGGCAGGCCTGGTGGTGACAAAATCTCTCAGCATTTGCGTGTCTGTAAAGGATTTTATTTCTCCTTCACTTATGAAGCTTAGTTTGGCTGGATATGAAATTCTGGGTTGAAAATTCTTTTCTTTAAGAAGGTTGAATATTGGCCCCCATTCTCTTCTGGCTTGTAAGGTTTCTGTCCAGAGATCCACTGTTAGTCTGATGGGGTTCCCTTTGTGGGTAACCCGACCTTTCTCTCTGGCTGCCTTTAACATTTTTTCCTTCATTTCAGCCTTGGTGAATCTGACAATTATGTGTCTTGGGGTTGCTTTTCTCGAGGAGTATCTTTGTGGTGTTCTCTGTATTTCCTGAATTTGAATGTTGGTCTGCCTTGCTAGGTTGGGGAAGTTCTCCTGGATAATATCCTGAAAAGTGTTTTCCAACTTGATTCCATTCTCCCTGTTACTTTCAGGTACACCAGTCAAACGTAGATTTGGTCTTTTCACATAGTCCCATATTTCTTGGAGGCTTTGTTTGTTTCTTTTTACTTTTTTTCTCTAAACTTGTCTTCTCACTTTATTTCATTATTTTGATCTTCAATCACTGATATCTTTCCTTTCACTTGATTGAATCAGCTATTGAAGCTTGTGCATGCGTCATGAAGTTCTTGTGCCATGGTTTTCAGCTCCATCAGGTCATTTAAGTTCTTCTATACATTGTTTATTCTAGTTAGCCATTCGTCTAACCTTTTTTCAAGGTTTTTAGCTTCCTTGCGATGGGTTAGAACATGCTCCTTTAGCTCGGAGAAGTTTGTTATTACTGACCTTCTGAAGCCTACTTCTGTCAACTCGTCAAAGTCATTCTCCGTCCAGCTTTGTTCCATTGCTGGCAAGGAGCTGTGATCCTTTGGAGGAGAAAACGTGCTCTGGTTTTTAGAATTTTCAGCTTTTCTGCTCTGCTTTCTCCCCATCTTTGTGGTTTTATCTACCTTTGGTCTTTGATGTTGGTGACCTACAGATGGGGTTTTCATGTGGGTGTCGTTTTTGTTGATGTTGATGCTATTCCTTTCTGTTTGTTAGTTTTCCTTTTAACAGTCAGGTTCCTCAGCTGCAGGTCTGTTGGAGTTTGCTGGCACTCCACTCCAGACCGTGTTTGCCTAGGTATCACCAGCGGAAGCTGCAGAATAGCAAACATTGCAGAACAGCAAGTATTGCTGCCTGATCCGTCCTCTGAAAGCTTTATCCCAGAGGAGCACCCGCCTGTATGAGGTGTCTATCAGCCCCTTCTGGGAGGTGTCTCCCAGTTAGGCTACATGGGGGTCAGGGACCCACTTGAGGAGGCAGTCTGTCCGTTCTCAGAGCTCAAACGCCATGCTGGGAGAACCACTGCTCTCTTCAGAGCTGTTAGACAGGGACTTTTAAGTCTGCAGAAGTTTCTGCTGCCTTTTATTCAGCTATGCCCTGCCCACAGAGGTGGAGTCTATAGAGGCAGTAGGCCTTGCTGAGCTGTGGTGGGCTCCGCCCAGTTCAAGCTTCCCGGCTGCTTTGTTTACCTACTCAAGCCTTAGCAATGGCGGATGCCCCTCCCCCTGTCAGGCTGCTTCCTCACAGGTTGATATCAGACTGCTGCACTAGTAGTGAGCAAGGCTCCGCAGGTGTGGTACCCACCGAGCCAGGCACGGGAGAGAATCTCCTGGTCTGCTGGTTGCTAAGACTGTGGGAAAAGCGCAGTATTTGGGCGGAAGTGCCCTGTTTTTCCAGGTAGTCTGTCATGGCTTCCCTTGACGAGGAAAGGGAAATCCCCTGACCCCTTGTGTTTCCTGGGTGAGGCAATGCCCCGCCCTGCTTTGGCTCGCCCTCCATGGGCTGCACCCACTGTCCAACCAGTCCCAATGAGAGGAACCAGGTACCTCAGTTGGAAATGCAGAAATCACCCGTCTTCTGCGTCGATCATGCTGGGAGCTGCACTGCAGACCAGAGCTGTTCCTATTCGGCCATCTTGGAACAGAACTTATTTTTATTTTTTACCACCAATATCTCTGCTGGGTCATACAGCCTTAGCAGCCAGGCTGTTTGCACCACAGCCTAGACCTGCTGAAGGGTCCTTTCTTGCCTTGAGCCCCACTCAAAACTGGCAGCTGCCGTGTCATGCAGTCTGTAGACCAGAGCCATCACAGGTGTGTTGCCCCCAGAACCCAACCTAATCAGCACTGGGCTTCCTCAGCATTGGGGGATGCAAGATATAACAAATTGTCTTTTCCTTAGGAGGAGATACCCAGCATGCCTCTGAGCACCGGGTGCCTCAGAACTTCACCGCAGTTGCCAGACCCTGAATCTTCATAGGGCTTATCTGCCACCCTCTGGAGCATGTGTGTCTTACCAAGGGCTCCTGTGTGCTAGCCACCCTGTGCTTAGTCTGTCCAGTCAGCATGACGGTGTTGCTCTCTTTCCTCACTTAGGCCCAGCACTTTCACAGCTAGGTTGTTGCTGGAATTCGTATTTTGTTATCAACTTAGCATCCAGAAAGAAGAGTTGCATGTAATGCCTGCAGGGGGAGGGTACCTGCTGCCCTGTAGGGGAGAGGCCTCTGCAGCATATTCCAGCTCAGCCAAGTGCAAACCCAGAGAGTCCCAATTGAGGGACTTGCAGGTAGGTTGTTTAGACTCAACAATATCATAGGCATTCATCTAGAATTCCCCATCCCAGTTTTCAGAATGCTGGGTTTTCTCTCTTAGGGCCCAGACCTGCATACTTCACTTGCCTTGGCTGAGATTTAAACATTTCCAGCTCTTACTCTCACAATTGGACCTTGGAAATGGGAAACCCACAGCTTTTCATTCTGTCTGCCCATCCAATTCAGATGGTGGCAAAGACTGCTTTGTACCCACTAGGAAGGCCCTGTTGCCCTCACATTTAGCTGTTAACTGCTTGTTAACTGCAGTTCAGTATCCCGTTATCCTTATGCAGGGCATTAGTACAATTTTAGCACTGACTAGCCAACTCCACTGCTTTTCTGGAATTTTTCCACTGAATCTGCATTATTGCCTTGGACATGAAAGGTATCCCTTCATTTGGACATTTTCCAGGTCACCGTCACTGTAATCTTTAGCAGTCGAGCCATGACCTGTGCCAGGGACTACCCTCCTATCAGGATGGCATCCTCAACTGCAGAGTGGTCTGTGAGCATGTCCCAGATCCCCCATCTCACCACCTGCTTTCTCAGATCATTCTCAGGGCACTTGGGTTTGTCTGGGTCTGAGCAACAGACACCAAGGTGGGATCACAGCTACAGGATTTGATTAAGGATACCACCTATGTGAAAGAAAAGGGGGTAGAAACTGGGGAGGCTGAGAGAGCCATCAAACCACAGTGCAAACCAGACTCTTGCAGTGGGGAGGAGAGGGGGTTGGGTGTTAGCGAGCTTTCCTAGTCTGCCATGAGGTCTAAGGGAGATTCAGCAGAGCCGATGAGGAGTTCTTGTCTTCAATTCATCTTTGTCAACTTTTCTCGGTTATTTCATCCTCATTTCTTGCTGCAGACTAGTTTTGTTATTCTCCATTTCATGTGGTGGGAGTTATCCATTTCCATAGTTGAAGAGAGCAGCCAGACCAAGCTGGATAGCATAGTCCCACCTCCAAATTCTTAGGGAAGGACCCTGGCCCAGTTTCAGCCATGTCTGGGATCTAGTTCACAGTTAGGTGAACCAGGTTTTATCTCTCTAAACTGAGACATTTCCCAGAAAAGCTGGACAAACTACAGACCTAACACTAATACTTTATATAACCTCTAATAGTCCTAAACATTTTATTAGCAATCATTGTTTTATTCTTCACAGACAGACTGACTTTGAAGAATGATTTGGATGGGTCATAGTTCTTCCAATAAAGGAATCAAGAGGCGTACTTAAGTATTCTGTTGGTGACTAACTGGATTAGTTCATTAAATGTTTGTTTTTGTAATTGCAAAGTATTTTCAAGGGTAATCACTGACCCAGCATTTTTTCCTTTGACTCTTCCTCGCTCTTCAATTTATTCAAAACTGAGTTAGTGTTAGAGATGATAAAAGCTGTCTGGGAGAAGAATACATTTGTTAGAGTATGCTATGGTTTGGATGCAGTTTGTCTCCATCAAAACTGATACTGAAATTTGATCCCCCAGATGTTGGGAGGTATGGCCTAGTGGGATCTCTTATGAATAGATTAGTGCTTTCCCTATGTGGTAAGTTCTCACTCTTGTGGGAATGGATTACTTCCTGTGAGGGTGGGTGGTTAAAAAGAGTCTGGCTTCCTTGGTTTCTGTTGTTTCTTCTCTCACCATGTGATCTCTTTGCATACACCCACTGTCCTCCTATTTTCCACCATGAGTGGAAGCAGCCTGAGGCCCTTACCAGGTGCAGGTGCCCAGAATCATAAGCCAAATAAACCTCTTTTCTTTATAAACTACCCAGTCTCAGGTACTCTGTATAGCACCACTAAACTAAGACAAGTAATTGACACTGAATTTGAAAACCATAAAAATCATTACTACATTATTAGAACTTTAAAGAAGAGCTGCAAAGCCCTCTTTTCTGAAGTTGTAGACAGGTAGCATGGCCTCTCTCTCTTGTCTTTTGTATTTATACAGGCATAGGAGTTCCAAATAGAGGTTTAATGAACATGAGAAATGAAGGCTGGGGATTAATTAGTCAAAGCTGAAATACTGCAACAACAATATATGAAGTACCCCAAGGGAAGGCCAAAGAGAAATATATATGTAAATGTCTATGGCTGTACAATCAGCAAACATTTTTTGAATAATCAGGTTGTGTCAAGGGCTGTTCAGGGCATTGTGGGGAACACGGAATTCATGGACTCAGTCCCAAATTCAGGCAGCTCATAGTTCATCTGGGAAGAAGACAACTGTGAGTCCTGCCTCTGCCAGGCACAGAGACCCCTACAGTTTGCTTGGGATGGTTAATGGGGAAATGAATGAAGTGCCGACATGTTGTCCCTTCCAAATCCCTCTCAGAGCTCCCTGTTGCTCTAAAATAGAGTGTATTTATAGAAAATGTGAGGTATAGTGAGGTCAACAGATTAGGAGACAATTGCCATAGAAAAGATAGCTTGTTACAGTTCCCAAGAGGAGGGGGTCACAGCACACCACGCAGGGCCACATAGGAAGCACAGGGTCCTTCAGGAGGCAGAGCGGGAGGGGGAACTGTGGGCCGGAGTCTTTTTTGTGGTTTCTGTGGGAAGGAGTGGACAAAGGGGAAGCAGAGTCAGGATTGGCGGGTTTGAATAATTTCAGTGGGCTCTCAGCTTGGGGGCTGTTTCTACTTGTCTAGTAGTTTGGCCATGGGGTGATGTGCAGGTGGGTAGTGGCTAGGAGTGTGAGAGCCACATCGAGGAGGTGATAGGTGTGATAGGTGTGTGGGCTCTGGATTGGTTGGTTTGCATTTTGAAGAGGGCCCTCTTGGGTGAGTTGTTTTCCATCTATTGGAATTAGTAACCTTGGGAGGATGGCACCAAGCTGTCCACCCCCATGATCCAAAAGTTTCCCACTGGGCCCCACTTTCAATACCTGAGATCACATTTCAACATGAGATTTGGAGAGAACAAACATCCAAACTATATCAGTAATCTTGTCAAAATGAAAATATATTCCAGTCATTGGATTTTCTAGTATTGTATGAAGATGAGGCTGGTTGTATGATTAGGAGGTTTGAAACTCTATAAACTCCTTAAGTAGGAAGTTAAGATTTTATTTATCATCTCTTTTTTTTTCTTTTTTTTTTTTTTAAGACAGTCTCACTCTGTCACCCAGGCTGGAGTGCAGTGCCACGATTTTGGCTCACTGCAATCTCTGCCTCCTGGGTTCAAGGGATTCTCCTGCCTCCTCCTCCTGTGTAGCTGGGATTACAGGCATGTGCCACCACGACTGGCTAAATTTTTTTTTGTATTTTTCGTCGAGATGGGGTTTTACCATGTTAGTCAGGCTGGTTTCGAACTCCTGACCTCAAGTGATCCACCCACCTTGGCCTTCCAAAGTGCTGGGATTATAGGCTTGAGCCACTGAGCCCAGCATATCATCTCCTTTTTGAGGAGAGGGGTGAGAGAGGGGTGAAAGGGATGCCTAGGATGTTGGAGAAGGCTTTTCTGAAGTGTCTGGTGATTCTTGACTCTTATTTAAGTCTGAGGCACTAAAAGCTGGTGCACTCTGGGTGCTTGGGGAGATTTTGACAGGTGTTACTGCCTGGGTGGCAGTTTCAACAGGGGAAAGCCTCCCTCCCCAGTGTTCATATTTGTAGATCTTTTCTCTTCAAACATTCCCCAGGAAGGAATGCTCCAGTGTTTTTGGATGGGAGTAAAAGCCAGGCTGCCTGTGTTCTAGGAGCCAAGTGGAACAAGAGGTTGGGGAGCTGTCTCACCAGTCATTGTAGACTTTGATTTAGTATTCCTGTTTCCAGTACATTTCCTCCCCTACCTTTAGCTATGCCTAGAGTCCCAAGTTCAAATTCTTTAATTTACCTTTCTTTTCCAGAGAGTAAAACATCCTGGGTTGGGTGGAGGAAGACAGCCCAGGAAGGGAGAAGGCATTCTTAAAAGGAGTTTTAAAAGCCACCCCTCCTGTTTTATCTCCCCTCAATTCCCGTTTCGCACTTACCTGGTGCCTCCTACTCCTGAGCCTTTTGTAGGGAGGGAGAAGGTTCTGTGGCTCAGGTGGGCTTACTTGCTTGGGTTGGTAAATGGGGACATTCACCTGCTGCCCCCAGTTAGCAGCCTAGGTGTACCAAAATGCCAGAGGTTTGTCTAGGTCCAGTTGCGTGCCACACAGAAAGCCAATCACTGAGACAATGAGTGTTGCCAGGGAAGAAAGCTTTGATTGGGTGCTATAGCTCAGGAGATGGAGATAAGCCTCAAATCCATCCTCCTGACCTACTAAAATTAGGGGTTTATGTAGCAGGAAGAAAGGTAACTATATGTGAGAAAACAGGAATTAGGGAGAGATAAGGAAGAGGAGTTGGTCAACAGGGAACAGGTGGTCTTAAGCAGTCATGATGGGTGAGGAGTCTGACTTCTCATGGTCCAGATGAGATGATCTAGTAAGTTTTAGTTTTTTAATACTACCTGGAAGGCCTGATGGATGGTTGCCTGAGAAAGCAGTTCAGATAAGACAAATGTAACTTCCTCAGGCTTCAAGACTCGGAGGGTCAATTTCTATGTTTATTCAAAGAAACCATAAACACCAGTTCTGTGGGACAACTGGGGTGATGTCATGATGGTGGCCTTTCCTGTCTCTTAATCTGGTTAAGTGGTCTTCAGGTTTGTGGCTTGTGTCTCCTCTCTTGCTCTTGATACATGTGGACTTTTTGCCTTTCCTCTCTCTCCTCACTTCAGTGAAGAGAGAAGTCAGAAATATGGAATATATTATTTTTCTATGAAGTGAGATTATACTATACATGTACCTTCAGGCTCTATAAAACTCACTAAAGTAATTCACTGTTTGTTGCATTTTAGCTGATTCTGTCACATAGAAATTTTAGGATAATGAAAATTCCTGGAAAATAGTCAATTTTCAAGGGAATTAAAATTCCAGATTTGTTAAAATGTGAATATGAGCTTATAAAGAATGTGTTTTCAATTTTCAGATTGTGAACCATGCCTTTAGTGAAGAGGAACATTGAGCCCCGGCACTTGTGCCGGGGAGCTCTGCCTGAAGGGATTACCAGCGAACTTGAATGTGTAACCAATAGTACTCTTGCCGCTATCATACGCCAGCTGAGCAGTCTGAGTAAGCCATCTTTTTTCTGATTACCAATGACATTAACTTTTTGTTAGCAAATTGATTTTAATAGTTAAATGATTGTCCAAAGAAGAGATTGCAGCTTTAAGGAAAAGATCCTTTCTCCTTCTGTATTTTCCAGTATGAAATTGACCACTGCACCTGTACTGGGCTTGTGATGCTTAACTTCAGGCAATGAAGATGTGATGCTCTTACCAACTCACAAATTATTAGATGAGATCAAATGTACAGATTTAAAATAGTGTTAATTTTTAAAAGCTTTTGAAAATGAAGATAATTGGTAATTTTTTTAAACTATCAATTATTATGAATTATTTTGTTAAACTTGAATAGGACCAATTGTTTTGTTTTTTAAGTGTAGTAGATTGAAAACTAGTTAACACCTGTAATATGCCTGGCACATAGTACCTACTTAATAAATATCTGTTGATTGAATAACATCCCAAATGAACCATAGTATAAAGCCAAACAATAGATTTGCTGATTTTAACCTACTAAAAGTTAAAATGCAGATACTGACTTCCGCATTGAGGTGAACAGATCAGCTGGTTATTATATGTATATGGTACCATGTATATATTGGCATGCATAGATGTATGGCAAATGCAAGCTAGGAAGAAAAGGCTGCTTCTTATTCTCATTTTGAATATTAATATTAAATATCCAAAGAATATTTTATAAGACTCAAATATGCATGAAAATGCTTTTTCCTTCAAAGCTTTTTGAAGTTGCACTATTTTCACCCAAACTTTTACATTTATTTTGTGATCTTGTTTTCTCACTTCATCCTGCTCCTTTTCAGTTTAGGTGGTTTATGTGGCATTTTTGGTGACAGGTTTTCACAGTTAAATTTTTCAGAAACTCTGTTAATAACTAGAAAATCTTCCATGAAATGTCTCATATTGGTAGCCTCAAGCAAAGGGCAAATTTTTTTTTAACTCAACTACTTTTATTTATTTTGAAGAAACGCTGCAGGTAAGTATTGGTTTCTTTAATAGAGTTGTACTGTATTGTTACGGATATATTTTTAATAATATCTATAATCATTAGCTAAGGCAAAAGTATGTAAAGAAATTACATAAAATGTTTTTTAAAATAAAATTTTTCTGGAATCTAAGCTCTTATGATTGACTTTTGGTAGTGGTAATTGATAAAAATATACAAATTCACATAATTACATGAAGACTGCTTGTAAATTATTGAAGGGTAAAATTGTTTTTGTGTGTATTTATTTTTGTAGGAATGCTTTTAGTCTCTTGTTTTTATGGCTGAAATGCCTGTTGGCACAAAGTGTAAGTGATGAAAGCCGACATAAACTGTCAGAGTTTTAATAATCAATCTGTATCTCATGCTGTAATAATCGGCGGAGTGTTGTGTTGTGTTTATGGTGTTTGCTTGGCCACAGTCTCCTGTAAGTGAATCTGCCCACACAGTATGCCTCGTTCTACATGGCCCTTGTGGTAAATAGAATAGTAATAGCCCCTCCGGATATGTCCATGTCCTTATCCTTGGAACCTGTGGATGTGTTATGTTACGTGTAAGAGGGAATTAGGATTGCTAGTCAGCTTACTTTAAGAGAAGGAGATTACCCTGGTTTATCTGGTTTGGTTCAGTATAATCCACAAGGGTTCTTTAAATGGGAAAGGAGGGAGGTAGAAGAATCAGTGCCAGGGTGATGTGATGTGGGAAGGACCCAACTGCCATTGCTGGCTTTGAAGATGGAAGAAGAGGGGCCATGAGCCAAGGAATGCAGGCAGACTGGAGAAGCTGGAGAAGGCAAGGAAATTGGTTCTCTCCTGAAGTCCCCAGAAAGAACACAGATCTGCCTGTACATTAGTTTTAGCCCAGTGAAATTTGTTTCTGACTTCTGACATCCAGAACTGTAGGATAGTAATTGGTGTTATTTTAAGCTGTTATGTTTGTGGTAATTTGATACAACAGCAATAGGAAACCACTCTAGCTTTGGTTGTGTTTTGTACCACCCTATCCACTGTAGCCTCATGATTGGACCAGGGCTGGGAACCTGCCTAGTGGATAGTCAGTTCTGAGTTGCGCTACTGCAGTGCATCTCAACCTGGCTTCTCTATCAGAGTCACTTGGGGAGCTTTAAAACAGGATGCTAGGAATCACCCGAGAGATTGTGCTTCCGGTAAGCACCAGAGATGACCCACAAAATTAGACACCCATGTGTCTGGATGGAAAAGATGAGCTGGGTCAGTCAGATCCTTTCAGGAAGTTCGAACTAAGAAATGCAGTGAATTTGCTAGTCTCTTATGAGACCTACTGCTAAAATGTCATCTGGGGGTGAAAAAGCCGTAATGACCACCGGTTAGGCAGAGTTGTGGAGGGGGCTGAACCCGGGAGGAAGCAGAAGGAAGCCAGTTGATGAGGAAAGGCAAAAGAAGGATGTACAAAGAGAAGCAAGAACATGAGCGAGACCGCAAGGCCCACAAGGTGGAGGCAGCAGCTGCTTCTTGACCTGCCCAGGATGGCTTTCCCCTCCCATTTGTGGTGCAGGGCTTGGGTGTCCTCACAGTGACCCTTTCTCACTTCAGGTTCGTTGAGTGCATCTGGGGCTTACAACCCAAAGAGCATTACAGAAAGAGAAGCACAGTGATATATACTGCCAAGGATATAATTTTGGAAAACGAAGATAATTGAGTGCAATGAACTGAATGTTTGTGTCTCCCAACAATTCCGCGTTGAAATCCTAATCCTCATTGTAATGGTCTTTAGAGCTAGGATTTTGGGGAAGTAAGAGGTCATGAGGTGGAGTCCTCATCAATAAGATTAGTGCCCTTATTAAAAAGGCCTGAGAGAGACACCTTGCCCCTTCTGCCTAGTGATGCCAAAGCAATGAGGCACTGTCTTGAAGAAGAGAGAGCAACCCTCACTAGACACCAAATCTGTTGGCACCTTGACTTTGGAATTCCCAGCCTCCAGAACTGTGAGAAATAAATTTCTATTGTTTATAAGCCACCTACTCTGTGGTCTTCTGTCATAGTAGCTCAAATTGCCTGTGACACTGAATTACTGATTGGTGATAGAATATCAAAGTAGATTATCTGTAGTTTATTAGTGTTTATTCATTCATTCTTCTTTGTATTTCATATAATTATATCTCGTATCAGGTACATGATTGTGATTATCAGCAGCCTAAAGTAGTAGTCTTCCTTAAAAGATGCCGTTTTATGGGAGTAGACATTCTCTGTTTTAATCTACTATTCTTTTACACACGTTGTCTGGCAAAATAAATAAAAATATAAATATAAATGTGAGACAGGTGGAAAAGGAAAAATATGTGACCTGTAATCAAGAGAAACAGAAGTCAGTCAGTAGAAGCAAGACCCACAGATGACCCCAATTTTGGAAATAACTGATGAGTACTTTAGAATAGTTATGAAAAATTTATTGAGGGGGCATCCAGTTTCTGGTCTGGCTTTTAAAGAGTTTGGAAGTCACTCCTGTCTACACAATAAGAGGAAGTTCAATAATCTGAAAACCAGCCTTTTGAAAGATCCATGTAAGAACTGAAGTTACAGGACAAACTGATGCCCCCAAATTTGGAAAGTAAGTACAGGGGACAGCAAATAACTTTGAATTGGTTTCTGCTTAGAAGTTAACCACATTTATAATTTTAAAAATAATTGATAAGTCACATCAACATGATTATAAAGTAGGAAACAGATATGCAGTTATTACAACCTGCTGCAAGACAACACTAGCACATAGTAAATGACGTCAATGTTTTGCATGAATCTTTAGTTGTTCGTGGTTTGCCACTGGATATTAATATATTACAGGGGATGAGGAAAGTTATATGCAAATATATATGAGCTAAAGTTGTTAGGAAGAATAAGAGAATGTAAAGGAATGTTTTTATGTTATTTTTAAATTTTGTAATCATTCATCAGGTATTTAAAAATTTTAGGAATGTATGAGCCTATAGTATTAAAAGTCTTCTTTTACAGAGTGTTCATTCCTGTGACAAAGTCAAAACATAATCTGTTTTTAAATTCCTTTGGGTACTTACCCGGCCATTATTCAGTGGGTCCAAATGAGAATGGATCATCTTAATCCTCCCCACTTCGCTGCTCACCCACCACACCTGTGTCACTCCCCTCCCACCCTTACCTCCACTCCCCACAGCAGAAAATCATTTTCAGGTACAGATTGGGATAGATGATGTTTAATTATCTGCTTCCTGTAAGTGATACAGAGGGGGACTAGACTTTCTCTACATATGTATCTTAGGGGAAACACCAGTGCAACTTAGGGATTTGCCTTGAGCCTGCCCTGGTCATCCCTGCTTGAGCAGCAGGGACTTGCCCTGGGAGACCTACTGTGAAAACCCAGGGCAACTAATTGTTCTAGGGAAGGAAAAACAGACCAGGACTCCACAGGGAGTTTCTTTGGTCTTTTCTAAATAGGAAGAGAGTTACCTGATCATTCTGATTCTTGTCACACTTATGGAGACAGTTCAGGGTCATGAGGATTTAAATGACTTTGCATAAAGCAAGAAAAGAATCTGGTCTTAGATAGCAAATGGAATTCTGAAGGCCCTACAACTTTACATAACTTTTAGGAAATCTGTAGGTTTTTAGCTCTGGATATGCTCTTACTACATCCAAATCAGACACTTGACTTCAAGGGCCAGAAATTTTGTCACCGTTAAATTTTTAACAGGCTTTTTAGGGAATTGAAATCTTTCCAGTGAGACTATATTGAATTTGGTAACAGTCATAGAAATGAAAGAGAGGAAATTTGTAACATGAATGACCATATAGTTTAAAAAGATCACCACATTCAAAGGTTTGTCCAATAATTTTTTTAAAGTCTGTTTTAATTTTCAGATTTTTTTCTTTGAGTGTTACTTCTGATACAGTACAGTGTGAGCAATCAGAGTGGCTGGGGGAGGATAGCCGCTTGGCAAACAGTTTTAGGTGTGTTACTTGGTTTTCCAGCTAGGGAATTTTGATATTTTTTTCTTCAAATAATGACAGTTTAGTGTAGCAATTATCATTAAACCGGGAGTGCTTTTTCATCATTTTCCTTGATTAATAATCTGAATGCTCTTGTTCCTGTCAGCTAGTTGATCAATTAAAATCACAGTATCTTGTAATCAGATTCCTACTGGTATTATGATGTAGTTTCAATATAATTTGCTTAAAAAGGAGATGACATTTGTGCCAAGGATGACAAAACTTCTTTTTAATACCTCATATGTTTGGTTTTGCTACTTTTTTTTTCTTTGTTCTTGTGATAA
The DNA here is from genome assembly GCF_028858775.2 of Pan troglodytes. Lineage (NCBI taxonomy): Eukaryota > Metazoa > Chordata > Mammalia > Primates > Hominidae > Pan > Pan troglodytes. Next base: position 25,814,164 of record NC_072412.2, read on the forward strand.
TAGCTGTTTTTCGCTCCTCCCCCATAAAATTCTTCTCAGGATGTCACAAAGAAAGGAGTTAGAAATTTAGTGAGCCCTGCCGAAAAAAAAAATTTTGGCGACATTAATGGTACTATTAAGATAATATAGAAAATTTAGCATAGAAACACACAAAAGAGTCAACTTTACAAAATTCCGTTAATCAGAAAAAATTGTTTGTGATACTTTGAACATATTTTTATACAGATGGTATTTCATTGTACATATGGTTTTATAGCCCATACTCACTGTACAGTAAACATCTGTATTCTTATAAGACACATTTTTGAATAGCTGGAGATTATTATATTGATACACCATAATTATTTAACCATTTTACTAATGTTGAACATATAGTTATTTGTGGGGGAACGCTATTATAAATTCTTACTCAAAATAATTACATACATCTCTGGTTGTTTTTTATTTTTTTAAAAAAGATTTTTTATGTCTTAGGAGTCATCAGGCTTCTTCATAATGAGCAGGGATAGTCGTCATAAATGGCCCAAAATCCTGTGACTCCATTAATTTTAAATATGCTTCTCTCTTTGCAAATCATTATAAAATCTATTTAATTTTCATGTGTGGAGTAATTGTACAAATGAGAAAGGAAGTCTGTTTTCTTTTCAAAGGTTTTTAAGTGATTGTTTTTATTAATACTCCTTAAGACACACATTGTGTTTCCCAGTCAACCAAATGCACTCTAATTCAGTTGCTTTATATAATTGGATCTGAAATTTGGAGGTGTGTTAATTGACATAAGTGCAGTTCTACTCAGGATAAAGATTTAAGTATTTTAAAGGCATGCGCTGAATAACTTTCTTGGATGTTTTTAGCCAAACAAGATTTTTTGGGGAGGTGAGGAAGATAGAACACAGTTTATGAAGGAACTAGATTATAAGTAAATTTCTGTACAGTTTGAGGCTAGGGTTGTGGGTAAGTTAAGATAAAATATATTGAGGTGTCCGACAGAAGTTGACTGGGAGGAACACAGCAAGAATTTAAGAATTTTTAATGCTGCAGACTTATTTTTGCATCTCTCATGAACAAAGAAAGCCAGTGCAGGTAGGTAAAAAGTAATGTATACTTAGGAAACTAGAAGATAGAAGTTCTGTCAGCAGGAGAATTGATGGCAAGTATAAGAGCCCCACCACCCCGACAAAAGGCAGGATTATAGGGGATTCACAGACTCTCATTACCCATTGACCCGGAATGTCAGAAATACTTTCTTAAGGGTATTGTAGAAGTAATTATTAGTTAGGTTTTTTATTTCTCCTTCCTCCATATGGATTTTAATATAGCAAGATTTAATGCATCATAATTCTTAGGAGCACAAGTTAGAGAGTCAGCCAAATCTGAATTTTCAGTTCTGGCTATCACTAAATTTATCTGGTTTTATCATCTCTCTTCTTTGTATTTCATATAATTTTATCTCATATCAGGTACATGATTGTGATTATCAGCAACCTAAAGTAGTAGTCTTCCTTAAAAGATGCCGTTTTATGGGAGTAAACATTCTCTGTTTTAATCTACTATTCTTTTACGTACGTTGTCTGGCAAAATAAAAATATAAATATGAGATAGGTGGAAAAGGAAAAATATGTGACCTGTGATCAAGAGAGACAGAAGACAGTCACTAGTAGAAGCAAGACCCACAGATGACCCCAATTTTGGAAATGGCTGATAAGTACTTTCGAGTAGTTATGAAAAATTTATTGAAGGGGCATCCAGTTTCTGATCTGGCTTTTAAAGAGCTTGGAAGTCACTGCTGTCTACACAATAAGAGGAAGCTCAATAATCTGAAAACCAGCCTTTTGAAAGATCCATCAAAGAACTGAAGTTACAGGACAAACTGATGCCCCCAAATTTGGAACAGAAAGCCTTGTGGGAACCGTTTCAGGGTTGCAGAAACTTGGTGAGTTGCTGGAGGCTCATTGAGGACAAGTTTGAGAGTTAAAAGCTCCAGAGGGGCCCAGTCAGAGGGGCTTCCACACTTGTGTGTTTTTCTGCCAGCAACCGTACCAGGTTCTTACATTGAAGATTGGAGAAAAATCTCTTTGTTCGTCCATTCAGGAGAGGGGAATGGACTTTAAAACAAGCCCAAAACATCTGGGCACGGTGGCTCACACCTGTAATCCCGGCACTTTGGGAGGCTGAATCATGAGGTCAGGAGTTCAAGACCAGCCTGGCCAAGGTGGTGAAACCCCGTCTCTCTAAAAAAATACAAAAATTAGCCAGGCGTGGTGGTGGGCACCTATAATCCCAGCTACTTGGGGGGAGAGGCAGAGAATTGCTTGAACCCAGCAGGCGGAGGTTGCAGTGAACAGAGATCACACCACTGCATTCCAGCCTGGGCAACAGAGTAAAACTGTCTCAGAAAAAAAGCGCCTGAAACATTTGACTCTTTTTAACATGCCTGCCCTCAAAAGAAATTATTTCAACAGAGCCTAACAGACTGAGATTTTACCAGAGCTTAACAGACCTGGTTGGAGGGAAATACCCAACTCCAGTCCCTTCTGGTCGTCCTGCCTAACCTGAGGGGAAGCGGGAGTGAGACCCAGGGCCCCAGGCTCACTAGAAGACTGAGACCCCAGTCATAGGACTGTATAACACTCCCTTTTCACCGCCCCTCACCTGACACCCTACCAGCACAGCATTAAAGGCCTGTGTAGTGGGATTCCTTTCACCTTGTTTGTCATGTCTGGTTTTCATCAGAAAATTACAAAGCATACTAAAAGGCAAAAAACACAGTTTGAAGGTACAGAGCTAGCATCAGAACAAGATTCAGATATGGGAGGAGTGTTGGAATTGTCAGACCAGGAATTTAAAAGAACTATGATTAATATGCTGAGGGATCTAATGGAAAAGTAGATAACATGCAGGGACTGATAGGTAATGTCAGAAAGATGGAAATTCTAAGAATCAAGAAAAATATATTGAATGTACTGCAAAAGATGAACAATGTGTGAGGAAATAGCAGTTTCAGCAGAGAAATGGAAATCATTTTTTTAAATGCCAGAACTGAAAAATACAGTATCAGAAAGAAAGAATTCATCTGATGGACCTAATAGCAGACAGGACCCAGCAGAAGTGATTGGTGAACTTGGAAATAAGTTAATAGAAATTATTTAAACTGATTCACAAGAGAAAATGAATTTGGAAAGCAACAACAAAATTTTAGAGCATTCAAAATATGGGACCATATCAAATCGTCTGACACATACGTAATTGGAATCTCAGAACAAAAGGAGAAAAAGAGAAGGAATAGAGCAGAAGAAGTAATGGAAGATAAGTTTTGAATATTGATGATAGATATCAACTAACAGACACAAGAAACTCAGCAAATTCCTGAAAGTATAAAGAAAACCACGTCATAATAAAATTGCTAAGGAGGCCAATGCAGGTGGATTACTTGAGGCCAGGAGTTCGAGAGCAGCCTCGCCAACATGATGAAACCCCACCTCTACTAAAAATACAAAAATTAGGCTGGTACAGTGGTGCGTGCCTGTAGTCTCAGCTACTTGGGAGGCTGAGGCATGAGAATGGCTTGATCCTGGTGGCAGAAGTTGTAGTGAGCTGAAATTGCACCACTGCACTCCATCATAGGCAACAGAGCAAGACTCTAAAAAAACACAAAAACCAAAAACCAAAAACCAAAAATTTTGCTAAAGGAACAAAGATGAAGAGAAAATCTTAAAAGAAGAAAGAGGAAAAATATACATCATGTAAAAGAAGGGAACAATGTTAAGGATGACAGCTGACTTGTCATCAGAAACATTGGACCAGAAAACAGTGGGTAAGTGCTAAAAGGAAGAAACTTGTCATTCTATAATTCTATAGTCAGTGAAAATATCTTTTAAAAATGAAAGACATTTTGTTCAGACAAAAGTCTCAGAGAATTAGTCCTCCAGCAACCTGTACTACAAAAAATTCTTAACGCTTCAGGGAAATGATACCATTTGGAAACCTGGATCTGCAAGGAGTCCAGACAAAGTAAATATGGGATTAAATAGAAAAGGTCATCAATAATTAGGTCTGTATCTGCTTAAAAGACTAGTAACTGTTTAAAATTTATGGCATTTATAATGTATGTGACAGTAAAATATGTGACAGTAAATGCTGAGTATGAAAGTGATAAATAGACTTACACTGTTGTGTTTTACATTGTTTATGAAGTACTATGTTATTTGAAAGTAGAGATGAGTTAAGGGTACATAGTATAATTTCTGGTAACCATCAAGAATAACATAGATACCAAATGAAATCCTAAAATAATGATTTGGTTATCCCAGAAGGCAAGAAAGGAAGAACAAAGGAAGAAGGAACAGAAGAGCCAAATGGAAAACAGTCAGATGATAGATTGAATCCTAACCACATCAATAATTTCTTTAAATAGAAACATTGTAAACTTCCTCTTAAAAGGCAGAGATTATCAGGTTAAATTAAAAAGTGAGACTAAAATACATGCATTTTGAGGATGAAGACACTGATTTAAGGAAAGTTAATGAAAAAATATGCCCTGCAAACACAAGGTACAAGAAAGCTGGTGTGGTTTTGTGAATGTCAGATAAAATAGAATATAAAACAGATAAGCCAGGACCTTTAATGGTGATAAAAGAGTCAAGAACACAGAGCTTTAAATGTATATGTACCTAATAAGAGGACTGCAAACTACATGGAATAAAAATAGAACTGAGGGGAGAAGTAGGCAAACTCAAAATCATAGTTGGAGATTTTAACAAGTACCGCTCAGTAATTGAAAGAACAAGTGGATAGAAAATGTGTAAGGATATAGGGGGTTTGAACAATATACCAGCCAGTCTGACTTAATTCATCTTTGTATACCAAACTCCCAAGTTGTAGAATACACATTCTTTTAATTTCCCGTGAAACATACACCGAAACGGGACATCTGGTAGGCCATAAAATAGTAAGTTTTAAAAGATTAATATACAGAGAGTGATGATAATGAGATAATTATAATCTTTTTAGATAATGCTCAAATATTGGAAAATCAAACAGTATTTAAAAAATAATCCTTGGGTCAAAGAAAAACTCAAAAGGGAAGTTAGAAACTATTGCTAACCATGTGGTAGTGAACACAAAATGCCATTGTATTTGTGGGATTTTGTTAAAGAAGTGTATAGAGAAAAATTTGTAGCTTTAAATGTTATGTTAGAAAAGAAGAAAGGTTTAAAATCATGAGCCCATGCCTTAGGTGGGCCCTTGGTGTTGCTCAGCATTCCCGTTGTAATCTCTGTGTTAATTAATTTTTGTGCTCTTAGTTGCCTATTTCATATCTTTCCACCTCGCACCTCCCCACTCTGCTGATGACTGTGCTTCTTATTTCACTGGTAAAAGAAAAGCAATCAGAGCAGAAGTAAAGGTCTCCCTCTGACACATTGCACGCTGATAGGCTCTGCATCCGCGTGTCCTGTTCACCCTCCCTTAAATGGACGGGCTGTTCATGCTCCTATCCATGCTGTCTCCTCCAACGGAGCACTGGATCCCATATCCTCAGGGTGCTTCCAGGATACATGTACCTTCTTTCTTCTCTGTATTATTTTCCCCCCTCTTTCTGTGTCATTCTCATCAAGTATAAATATGCAAAGAAGTCTCCCAATTTGAGTAAATTTCAGATCATCCTCTCCCTGTCATCCCATTTCTTGCTCCCACAGCAAGATTCCTTGAAGGATGTATTCATATCTCCATGGCCTCTATTTCCCACATTGTTTGTTGTCCCCATTGAGATTTCATCACACTCAACGCTTTTGAAACTGTGCTTATTGGCATGACCAGTGACTCGCATGCTGCTAAAATCCAGTGGCCAGGATCAGCCTTCTTACTTCATCTGTTACTGGCATGCGACTCACAGATAACTGTCTCCTCTGGAGAAACTCTCTTCACCTGCACAGTGGTCCGCCACCTCACTCTGGTGTTTTTCCTACCTCCCAAGCTGTGCTTTGTCTCCTCAGTGATCTTCCCCACTTGGCTCTTCTCTGCCTGTTCTCATTTACTAAGTGACCTCATCAGGTCCCATGTCTCAAAGTAACATCTTTATGCTGATGATGTTCAAATGTATGTCTTCAGTTCTGACCTATCTCCTAGTTTCAAACTTATATACAACTATACAACTGTCCACTCGGTGTCTTCACTTGGATTTCTAATAGGTATCTCTAATCCCACATGTCTAAAATTTCACTTATGATTTCTTTCTCTCTTTCCCAGCCATCCCCCATCTGTCTTAGCAAGTGGAAGCTCTCCTCTTACAGTGCTTTTGATTGTCTTCTTTCTCTCCTATCAGAGACATCCAGTCCAATAGTGAAATGACATCAGTCATCTTCAAAATGTGTAGCAAGTCTATATGCCTCTTAGCTGCCCTGATGTCACTATTCCGATCCAAGTCACTATGCCTCTCGCCTTCTGTTGGATTTCCAGTCACTCCCCACCGACCCCCGCCCCAACACAAAGGGAAGGGCATCTATTTCTCTGTCCTCTTCTTCTACCCTTTTCCCCATCACTCACTAGCCTTTAGCCACACTGGCTTCCTTGATGTGGCTGACATACACCAAGCACATATTTGTCTTCAGCCTGGAAGGTTCTTTCCCTAGATATTCATCTTCCCCCTCTTCAGTCACTTGATACCATCCTATCAGAGAGGGCTTTTGTGACCACTGAAATACCACCACCCACTTCCTTCCACTCTGTTCTCTATAAAAAATATTGCTTTATTTTCCCCATAGCACTTATTTTCACCAGACATATTGCTTGTTTATTGTCTGTTTTCCTCAACCATAATACACCCTTCATGAGAACAGGGGCTGTGTCCACAAGTATATTTCTTCAAGCAACAAGGACAAGGCCTGATACACAGTCGATGCTTGAATATTTGCTGAAAAAATGAATATGCTTAATAATCAATGTCTGTTATCTAAGTTCTTAAAATGCTTAGAATATTGTAAAGAAGTATTTTAAAAGTTCATTATAGTTAATTATGGTTGACTTTTCTTTTTGTTTTTCTTAATTTTTCAAATTTTCTATCATGAGCATGTGTTAGTTTTATAATCAGGACGGTAGCAGTAGAGTCTTTAATTGGACTTTGGGCCATTTTTCCTACTGTTTACTTTCCTGTATTTTCTGTATTTCTTACAATAAGCATGTGTTGCTTTTATAGGAGAAAAAATAGGTTTAAAAAAGAGGAAAAAACTTTAAGCCCAATATTATGACTTGTTATTTTATGGAATTCAACAGGAACTGACATTACAGATACTATAATAAAGTTTCTTTTTTAACTTTTCATTTTGAAATGATTTTAGACTTTAAAAAGATCAAAAACAGTACAAAGAATTTCCATAAACTTTCACCCAGATTTCCCAGATTTTGTTTTACATTTCTTCTTTTTCTCAGACTTCTCTTCCACTTTCCCACCATACAAATGCATGTATGCATATATATTAAAAATGATCTCTTTTTTGTCTCCTTTAATCTGAAATAGTTCCTCAGTCTTTCTGTGACTTTTATGACCTTGACACTTTTATGACCTTGACTTTTATGACCTTGACACTTTAGAAGGGAAACAGCATTTATGTTATGGAATGTCCGTTGGTCTGGATTTTCTAATGTTTCCTCGTGACTGGATTTAGGATATTGACAGAAATATCACACGGTGATGATGTGTTCTCCCCTGCGCGTTTCATTAGGAAGCTCATGTGTCTGCTTGTGTCATAACTGGTGGTATTGACTTTCATCAGTGGATTGATTACCCCAAATTTCTGTAATGCAAAGATTTTTTTCCCTATGTGATTAAAAAGTGTCATATGGGGAGACACTTTGAGACTATATAAATGTTCTGTTTCCCATCCTTCTATGAACCCACTAGTCTCAGCATCCATTGATGATCCTTGACGGAAACAGTTGCTGTGGTGGTTGCAGAATGGTGATTTTTTTGTCATGCCATAATTTCTTCAACATTAGTTAGTAAGCATTCTGCTGCAAATGCTTTCATTTATTTCCCTATTTATTTACTTGCTCATTTATATCAGTATGGACTGATGGATTATTTTATTCTGTGGTTTATATTCCATTGACTTATTTTGATCCTTACGTTTTTCCACATTTGGCTGGTGGGAGCCCTTTCAGACAGGCTTCTGTGTCCTTTTGACATCTCCCCACCAATCTCGGAAGTAAAGTCCTTTGAGTACCTTACTCTTTCTAGCACAGCAATACATTCTAGGTTCATGTGGTTTTCTGCCCTCAGCCCTGGAGTCATTTTTCCAAGAAGCTTGATTCCTTTTAGTGGAGTACAAAAAGCCAAAATCTTGTCAAACCAAGATCTAGGTTCCAGTGTGTGTGCTAAAATTTATGAAAGCCCTAGTTATGACTGCTCTTTTGTTCCCCAGAAAGGACTCATACAAGATACCTTGATTGTTTCCAGTAAATCTTTACTTTTAAATACAGCTGAAAATCCACGTACAGTTTTTATGCTTTGGCAATTTAGAGGTGTGAGACAAAGTCAAAACATTAGTGATTTTCTTTATACTTTGTTTTCCAAAGTAAAAAAAAGTTTCTTTTAAGCTATTCGTGTCTTAAAACAACCGAGTAAAGTGTAGTTTCATAAACAAATGAAAACATTTACCTTTCTCTTTACCTAAACTCTCTTTACTTAAAACTCTCTTTACCTAAATTCTCTTTACCTGAAACTCTCCAGAATTTAGAAACTATTTACCAGTGGCTAAGGCCAAAATAATTGTCACCCAGTTACTAAAAATAATTCATTATTCAAAAAATAACATATAATTTCATGTCGTGACTGACCCCATATTACTAACAATCTGGCCAGCCTACAATAAATAACAAAATTGTTTTTCCCCCACCAAGAAACATGACTTCCTGGTAATAAACCTTCCCAATACTAAGAAATAAAAAAAAGTCTTATCATTCTAACCCAAACAAAAATTCATCATCAATACTTCCATTAAAGTTTTTAATTTAAAAGTACAGTTAATATACAAATATATCCCAATTTTGTTAGTTATGTTTTCTCCGATCTGTAACTCACTTTCATGGTATTTAAAATTATTTATTTTAAATAAATACTACCATATATAATCTATAGTTCCTTGTAATAGTCCCATTAAAATAGATTAGGTACAGAAAAAGACGACATCAAGAAAAAAATGAGATCATACTAATTAAAGAAATAAATACAGTCCAAAACATGTTTTCTAATAAATAGACAAGTATACACCCCAAACCCGATACCCATTCCTTATGACTATGACAACTGTGACTAAAGACTATGGACTTTCCTAGAGAAGAGCCTTCCCGACTACATAATACAATCACTGCTGGTCTTGTATATACAACAGAGGGTTGAATTATGACCAGAAGGGGGAACTTGTGAGACAAAGTAACAAAAGTAAGAAGCCCTTTGCTCGTTCGCTTGGCTTGCCAGCAGAATTTCAACAAAATCCCTTGTCAACAAAACTTCACAAAGTGCCTGACTCAAGGACTGAGAGCAGCCCTCTGGAAGAATGCCATAAAGATGATACACGGGGTAGAGCGCAGGTTCTAAATCACTGCATTTTCCAAAAAAGGTGAATTAATAATCCTAGCCCTTATCTTTTCCTATACAGAAGATAATGTCTAAGGATTTTGCTTTTATCATCTGTAACCAGATGTATCCTCACATTTTACTCTATTGTAGCTTGTATTAGGTTGGTGCAAAAGTATCTAATGTTACTTCTAAACACATTTGATGTACCTGCTAGACACAGGCAGGGCCGCCATCACTTATATATAAACTGTGGGCCAAAATACGACTTTAAAATAGTATAACAACTCTTGAGAAGCCTCTCCCGGGTTACATTCCTCAGTAAGACTTATAAATAAAGCTAACTTTAATTCTTCAAAAGCCTGATTTTTCTTTAGTTGACAGAGGCATTTATCTCAACCTGATGTACTTGGACATGAGTTCATGTGGTACTAATAAGTCCAGAAGTGGAACTTTTGTCAACAAAGAATGAATAAATTGCATTTACCTCAATGTGCTCCATAATTCAGAATTAGTTTAGCTATTAATGGACTTGCTATTGAAAGAGTGAGTAGAATTCAGCTTTTCAAATCATTTGCTGTTTGCAAAACTGAAGATTGTAATTATAACACTATTCTTATTCATCAGAAAATATAGCTCTTTCCATTTTTTTCTCTTCAGACACTTGTCAGCTTTCAGCAGCTGGCAAAATATTAATTATGCAAGTCTTTAAATTTTATGTCCCTTTATAAATTGAGAACTTCTGAGTGGAAATGTAGTATCAGTTGCATGTTTTTCAAATAGAGTTAGGCATCGGACCTAGAAGCAAATGTTGCGTGTCCTTTTCTGCTTATGCAGCATCGAGCTGAGAGTACATGATGTTGTTCTCAACAATAGTTGCTGTGCTTTGAGAGTATTGCTGTCACTTTTGCAAGAGGCTATTGTGTACACTCCCATAGTCTTGGTGTATATGCTGTCCCTATTAATTAGTTTTCTGTACAGCCGAAGGGGATGGGATGGGAGCTTTTAAAGTTGGACTGGAGTATGTGTGTATATATAAATTTATTTTAAACTATGAATGGTCAAGCGGAAACACAATAATTGGTTTCATTTTGTGACTATGTCAGACATTCAGAAATAAAGAACTGATAGACTTGAATATGAAGCATTTGGAACGTGGTGCTCATCTACAAAACACCCAGCATTTCACCAAATGGATTCTATAAAACAGTAGTTCTGAAAGATGTTATTAGGTGTTTCCAGGCCCAGTCACTATGAGAACATGATATGTTAGATGCTTCTCTTGCAGATTGCCCGTGCACATTAGCTTATTAATGACTTTGAGACACCCCAAGGCATAGAAACATGTTTAATCCTTTTAGCTCCTCATTGCCCAGCCTGCCTTGAGCAGGAAGCATTTGTTGGCTTTGTGCTTGTTAACAAGAAACACTGGCATAGATCATGTGTTTTTCATTCAGCTGATAGTTGTTGAGCACTGGCTGAGCACAAGCAGTGCAGAGGTGAAAGGCAGAACTCCAACTCTCCTAGAGCTTAGATGAATGAAGGCAAGATTAGAGTTCCCTGACAAGTCCTGTGATCCAGGTCAGCTTAGGGCATTGTGGAGCACAGAGGGGGTCAAATGCTCTTACAGAGCCCAGTCTACATCCTGAGTTAGCCAGGACTCAGTTCTTATGTTTTTGTTCGCTTATTCCGAAATCTTTTCTGAGTACCTACTATAAGCCAGGCATGCTCTAGACATTGGAGACTGATACAGCAGTACACAGAGCTAAGGGGAATCCTTGTCTTTGTGGATCATATGTTCTAGTGGTGGGAGACAGATGAGAAACAAGATGAATACATACAAGTGCATAATTTATTACTTGGTGATTAGTGCTAGTCAGGAAAATACAGCAGAGCAGGGATAAGAGGGGTGTGTGATCACATGTGTGATGAGGTTGATGGCATTTAGCCAGGGCTGTTAGGAAAGCCTCACTTAGAAGGTGACATTTGGGTGTAGAGCTAGAGGAAGTGAGGGAGCAAACCATGTGAGTTTCTGGAGCAGAAGTGGTCTACGCAGAAGGAACTGGAAATGCAAAGGCCTAGGGAGAAGGGGGATGCTTGCGTATGTCTGAGAAACAGCGAGGAAGCCAGGGTAGTTGGAGTGGGACATACAAGCGAGAGGTTAATGGGAGATGAGGCCCAAAGGTGAACGGAGCTAGGTCGTGTAGGAGCTTATAAGTGGTCATCTGGCCTTTAGCTTTTATTCTGAGTGAATTGGCAAGGCATGGAATGGATTTGAACACTCAGAGGAGTAACAGGATCTGAGGCTAGTTTGGACAAGATGACTGGGGCTGCTTGGTTGAGAGTAAACTGAGCAGGGGTGTGGATGGAGGCAAGGTTGCTGGAAGACCAATCCCTTGGCGGTTAGGGAGGTCGAGGTGAGTGGTGATTATGCCTTGGGGCAGGGTAGGATCAGGGCAGGTGGTGCATGCAGAGCAGTCAGACCCTGGATATATTCTGAAAATGGATGTGTATGACAGTTTGCTGGAGAGCCAGTGTGGAGTGTGAGTGATTGAGAGATGGCAAGGAGGACCCTAAAGTCTGTGACTGGAGCAACGGGAAAGAATGGAGCTGGCTCTTCCAAGAGGGGAAGATGGGAGAGAAGCAGGCTTATGAGGGGGTATTAGGACTCCATTCAGGGCAAGTTATGTTTCAGTTATTAGACACCCAGTGATGCTGTCAGTAAGGAGTTTGATACATGCATTAGGATCTCAGGAAGAGGTCCATCTGGAGGTAGAAATTTAGGAATCATCAGCATAGAGGAAGTGTTTACAGCCATTAGACCGGATGAGATGCCTAAATGAATGTTGATGGAAAAGAGAAGAGGTTGGAATATTTAACACAGATCTTTTTTTCTGTGTCAGTAGCTTTTAAAAGTGGAGTTTTTGGAAATATTAAAACACTAGGTTTAGAAGCAGAAGTAATTAGCTTTTGTTTTTTGTTTGGTTTTTTTTTTTTTTTTTTTTTTTAGCAAAAAGAACTTTTGTTAAATAAAAAGAAAAAGCCAAGACCTCGAGCCCTGGACTCCTGTGGAATTTTGAGTCTGGGGAGGGAGGAAGCAGCAGAGGGCCCACGAGGCAGGAGGGCACCTGCAGGCTCTTGGCAGGCAGGCTTGGCCTGTGCATCATGGTCAGCACTGGGCCATGCCAGAGAGAGGCCGGATGGATGAGGCCTGAGAACTGGCCCTTGACTTAGCAGGGAGAAATGGTCTGCTGAGTTGGGTCAGCCCTTTCATAGAGTGATAGGGCAAAAACAGGACTGGCGTGGGGTTGGGCAGAATGGGGAAAGGGGCGAGGACAGAGCAGCATGGGGTACTCTGGGGAAGCTTTGCTGCGAAGGGAGGAGAGTAAGAGTGTAGGGTGAGGAGCAGGGGAAGAGGGAGGGTTTTTCAGTGCAGAATTCTAGATTTTTATGATTTTCTTCTCCAGGTTTTTTAAAAAAACTGTGATAAAATTTACATAACATTAAATTTACCTTAACAGTTTTTAAGTGGACAGTCCAGTAGCGTCTTTGTGTGTTGCTGTAAAGGCTGGGTAACTTAGAAAGAAAAGAAGTTTATTTAGCTGATGATTGTGCAGGCTGTACAAGAAGCATAGCACGAGCATCTGCTTCTGGTGAGGCCTCAGAAAGTTTCCGCTCATGAAGGAAGGTGAAGGGGAGCTGTGTGTGCAGAGGTCACATGGAGAGAGAGAGGAAACAAGGAGTGGGAGGTGCCGCCAGGCTCTTTTTAACAGCCAGCTCTCACAGGAACTACTAGAGCAAAAACTCGCTCACCCAGGGAGGGCATTAGTCTATTCACAAGGGATCCACCCTTGTGATCCAAACAAATTCTATCATGTCCCACCTCCAACATTGGGGATCACATTTCAACATGAGATTTGGAGGCAACCAGCATCCACGCTGTAGCAAGTAATGTTAACCACTGTGTACACATGGCTGTGCAGCAGATCTCCAGAATGTTGTCATCCTGCAGAAGCAAAACTCTGCTCTCATTACAGAACTCCCCATTTCCCTCTTCCTCTGACCCCTGGCAACCACCATTCTCCTGTCTGTCTCTATGAAATGGACTACTTTACATGCCTCATATAAGTGGAATCGTACAGTATTTGTCTTTTGTGACTGATTAATTTTGCTTAGCCTAATGTCATCCTCAAGGTTCATCCATGTTGTAGCATGTGTCAGAATTTCCTTCCTTTAAAGGCTGAATAATACTCCATTGTATGTGTGTACCACATTTTGTTTATCCGTTCATGTATTGCTGGACACTCAGGTTCTTCCACCTCTGCTACTGTGAATAATGCTTCTGTGAACATAGGTATGCAAACGTCGCTTCACATCCTTGCTTGCACGTCTTTACGGGTATATACTCAAGTAGAGTTTCTGGGTCATATGTTTAATTTTTGGGGGAACCACCACACAGTTTTCCACAGCAGTCGTACCATTGTACATTCTCACCAACAGCGCACAGGGTTCTAATTTCTCCACATTCTTACCAACACTTTTCTGCGTTTTTGTTTTTGTTTTTTAAATAGTAGCATCCTAATGGGTATGAGAGGTGGTGGTGAGAGGGATTTCAGTCATTCTTAAAACTGTTAAAATGATTGAAATCATGGCAGATTTGTAAAGCACTTGGGCTTTGGTCTGCCCCTGTGAGTGCTCAGGAGTGTCAGTCAGCTACTACTGTGAGGAAGGGGGTGCCCATGCCTGAGGCAGAGGGAGCAGAGCAGCTGTGCAGAAGCACAGAGTGTGAGGAAGTGGGAGAGTGTGGGGCTGCAAGTAGTGCATTCTGGCTGGAGCACCAGGCAAGGGCAGAAATGAGGTGCGGCCAGTTAGAAAGGCTACTATTAAAAAGTCAAAAAATAACAGATGTTGGCAATGCTGCAGAGAAAAGGGAATGCTTACTTACTGTAAACATGGTGGGAATGTAAATTAGTTCAGCCACTGTGGAAAGGAGTTTGGAGATTTCTCAAAGAACTTAAAACAGAACTACCATTCTGTCCAGTAATTCCATTACTGGGCATAGACCCAAAGGAAAATGGATCATTTTACCAAAAAGACACATGCACTCGTATGTTCATCACAGTGCTGTTTGCAGTAAGAAAGACATGGAATCCACCTGAGTACCTATCAGTGGTGGATTGGATAAAGAAAATGTGGTACATCATGGGATACTACGCAGCCATAATAAAGAATGAAGTCATGTCTTTTGCAGCAACATGGATGCAGCTGGAGGCCATTATTGTAAGAGAATTAACACAGGAACAGAAAACCAAATACTGCCTGTTCTCACTTTTAAGTGGGAGCTAAGCACTGGGTACGCATAGACATAAAAATGGGAACAGTAGACACTGGGGACTACTGGATGGGGAGAGAGGAAGAGGGGCAAAGGCCAACAAAGTGTCTCTTGGATACTGTGTTCACTACCTGGGTATGGGATCATTCATTCCCCAAACTGCAGTCACTCAGTATACCCATGTAACGAACCTGCACATGTACCCTCTGAATCTAAGATAAAAGTTGAAATTATTTTTTAAAAAACCGGGGAAAAAAGAAATGAAGTGCAGTGCACAGGGCCCTCTGTGTCATACACATACACATACACATACTTATTAGATTTTATCTTGAAATGACGGGGAGCAGTAAAGAATTTAAATAGAAATGACGTAGTCAGTTCTTTCTGTTAGATCATTTGGCAGCAGTGTGATGCATGGGTTCGGGGGTGGGAGGTGAATCTAAAAGCTATTGATGTAATTCAGGAGAGAAACGAGGGTCTGGGGCAAGATGGCGGTGGGTGTAGAAGGGACAAGACTTGGTGTTGAGTTAGCCGTAGAGAGAGGGAGCTGTCACAATGACACCATTTCTGGCTTGGGCTTCATTTTGGATGGTGGGTGCTTTTCAACATGGGGATGCAGGTTTGAGGTAAGGTGAAAAGGAGTTATATTTCAGCTTGTACAGGATTTGAGAATCTTAACAGACGTCAACATGGAGATGTTCAGTAGCTAGTTAGATAACAAGTCTGGAGCTCAGGAAGGTGTTCATAAAGCAATAAACGAGCATTAATTCTGGATGCTGCAGCTAGTTATAGTATTTTAAAATGTATATAGTTTGTGTGAAGGCTTTATTTTTTTGCCTTTGTGGAACCATTTTGCATATTATGGGAATGGGAACTGTTGACAGAATTTTAAGTGAACCCAGAAGACCATGCTGTGGATATTGAGCTTTTAGAGAAGCAATTTAATGCTTAGCTGAAAGCTGAAATCTGGGTTTTTCTCTCCTTTTTTGGTGGGGGATGGGGTACATGTTTATTGATTTATTCTTATTTTCTAAGAGGAATTCTTCTTGTTAAAACAGTTACACAGAATCTATGAAATTATACTAATTTTAAATTCATAAGAATTCATTCCCAGTGTCTAGGTGTAACCATTTAAGCAGTAAAATATTTTAGTCCATTTCATTAAGTAGATAAGAAATTATCGAGTGTTTCATGGCATGAAATAATTCATGAAGATTGCAGCCAAGGGAGTCCAGGGAGCTATGTGATAAAAGCAGAGAACTAAAAGTTAGAAGACCATATTTTTGTTTCATCTATTTCTGCCATGTACTAGCCATGGGATTTGGACGGATCACCTTTCTGATCCTCTGTTTAGTCAGCCAGAGAATGAAAACATTAACTTCCTGTTTACCTCCCGGGCTCACTTATTCATTGAACAGGTGTGTGCAGGAGGCATCACACAGGGCTAAGGCTAAAACATGGAACACACGGAGTTCACAGTCTCATGGATTATAGCAAAGAGTACAGAAAGTGGCTGTGAAAGCAGCGTATAAACTATAAAGCACCATGGGAACTTTAGGGTTATTCTTAACTCTAATGAAGTTTTCTTCCTGGGAGGTTCAGGTTCTCTCTCTCATTTGAGTGATAAACCGATAGAAAATGAAAATAAAAAGAAGTGGTAGGTATCTCTGTCAGAAAAGTTAAGGTGAGATGTGCCTTGCACACTCAGAGTAGGCAGCTATTTAATATTTGTTGCATGAATAAAGTAACGGTGTTAGGATTTGGAAATTCAGTGTGAGCAGATAATGATTCTTATCTTGCTTGCTGAATTTTCAGAAATGTTACATTTTAAGAAAAGTGGGAGTTATATCTGGCACTCAGAGGAATGTGGAAATCAGCCACGCAGAAAAATTTAACTCAGAATTCAAAATCTTGGTTTATAGAGAGTGCCTGAGTCAGCGCTATATACCCAGATTTCACAATATTAATTAGAAGAATTTAATGCCATTGGAAAGTGTTAGGCACAAATAAAATATCTAATGTTTCTGAATGGGACTGAGATAAAATCCCAGATTTAAAGGCCAACATGATAATTGAATTATCTTGAGGAATAAGTGAAAGTTTGGTTCCTGAGATTGTATTTACACTTAAAGCATGAAAAATGAGAACTTAAGTTGCAGTTAGTGGGAAGCAACTTGAGTGATAGCTCATGTAGCAATAAAGATTGTATACTGTCTGGGATATTTTAAAATTCTACAACATTGAGTCAGTTTCAGATTTATATGAGTATCTCTAATAAACTTCAAAAGTTCTAAAGGCCTTGGACTGTGACACTTTATTTTCATACTCGTTTGCACAAAATCCCACATGTTGACAGGAATAAGCACTGGTGAGGATGTGTGAGGGCCGCTTCATCAGCTCCCTAACAGATGGCCTTCTCCATTCATTTTATTCTACAGGCAAACATGCTGAAGACATATTTGGTGAGTTGTTTAATGAGGCTAACAACTTCTACATCAGAGCAAATTCTCTTCAAGACAGAATTGATCGCCTTGCTGTCAAAGTCACCCAGCTGGATTCAACAGTGGAAGAGGGTAGGTAATTGCCTGAAAGCAGTGAGCTAGAAGTGATGTTGACAAGATGGTAGTAATTAATTGCAGTGTAATTACTGCTTTTTCCTTGGGATGGCATGCTGATATTTCATCTTGTCTTTCCTAGAAGAATAGCGAGGGGGAAAAACCTACAACTTTGTGTTAATTCACGGTGAAAAGATTCATATGTGGTCTACCTCATAACTCTATACTCTTTTTTAAAAAATTACAAATATAGTATTTGTTTTAAAGGCTTCTTTGAATACAGTCAGTATTAGAAGCCCCAATTTAGGTTACTGACAGTTATTTTAAAAATACTTTCTTACCTAAAAATTACAGAGCCACTCTAGAGATATGGTCCAACTGAGACAGTGTTACACATACCTTGTGTGACACAAGCACCTGGTGTTCTTAGGATTGATGCCTGTAAAATCCTGGTGATTCTGCTGATTTAAAAATTTTGTTAACCTTCTCAGAAATAGCATTTACCGAAAGCCTTTAGGCTGCAGGCTTTAAAATAATGTTAATGTCGACAAGCATTGTATAGTTAACTGATAGTCATTTGATGATACACCCTGAAATTGTCAGTTTCAACAAAATTGAAACTATCAACGATCCCTTTTTTAAAATTTTACTTTCAGTATCTTGAATGAAAGACTCAGATTGAGCTGGAGAAAATATGCTTAAAAAGTACAAAACATACCACTTCATATTTATTTTGAGAAAAATATTTAGGTTAAAATTTAGTTTTACCTTTAAATAATGGCAGTTAACAATTGCTCTTGTTGCTTTGAAAAGATCCTAGTGTCTGATTTTTGTGCTATATCTATAGAGTAGTATTGGTAAAAATAATGCTTTTATTTTTTAAAAAAAGTAGTTGTGGAATTCATCTCTCATCATTTAAAAAATATATGTTATCTCATGTTCAGTCTTTTTCAAAGGTCAAAATTTGATTAGTGAATTACAAATATAACAAAAATGTAAAACATTGATTTTAATATTCATTATAGAAGCATTCTTACTTTTCCAACAATAAGTATTAGTTGGTCTGTTCAGGTAAGGAATTCTTAACATTTTAAACCAATCATTCACGTTTTAAATTAGCTATTCATCTTTCTTCAACTTTTTGTTGGCTGTTGCCGTTAGAATGCTTATGATAAACCTTACCCTGGAAAATATTAATCTGTAAATTAAATTTTATGAGATTTTATAGTACATGTCATATCTTTAAAATCCTTTTCCAAACAAGATTTTACCTTATTACTTTCCTTGCCATGGATGTTACAGTAGAAAAAATACTTGACTGACAGGAAGTCTGTATTCTGTTTTGGTCTTGCCACTTTTTTGCTGGAGTTTTTGGAATCTTAACATTTCTGAAGCTCAGCTTCAGTGGTTGAATAGGTAGGTTAATAGCCTAGTCTGTCCACCTCAAAAAGTTTGATGAAAGTCAGATGAGTTGGCTGGGCGCGGTGGCTCACGCCTGTAATCCCAGCACTTCGGGAGGCCGAGGCAGGCGGATCATGAGGTCAGGAGATCAAGACCATCCTGGCTAACATGGTGAAACCCCGTCTCTACTAAAAATACAAAAAATTAGCCGGTCGTGGTGGCGGGTGCCTGTAGTCCCAGCTACTCGGGAGACTGAGGCAGGAGAATGGCATGAACCCGGGAGGCTGCACTCCAGCCTGGGTGACAGAGCAAGACTCTGTCTCAAAAAAAAAAAAAAAAGAGGTGAGTTAATAAATGAAATGTAAAGTGCTGTACAAGCACAAGAAAGAACTTTACCCAGCCCCAATTTTCTGAATCCTTAGTGTAATTTTGTATCATCGATCAAGTTACTTAATTTTTGGGACTAGATACATGTTGAAAAGCTTTGCCATTTGCCATCTTTCCTTAATGTTTGTTTCAGAAAAACTTAATGTGTTATTTCCATTTGTGTAATTTTTGCAGAAGTATTTCCCACATGCATTATATTTAAACTAATGTTGTTTGAACGGTGTTTTCCTTAGGATATTCAAATCTGTGCATTTACATGCCTGTTACATTCATAACTATATTCCTATGTGATTTCTGAGAAATGCTATTTAAATAATGTTACTCTAGTATTAGGTTCAGTGAAATAATTAGATTACTACAAAAAAAAAGCCATGATTTGACCTCATTTCATAGTGATAGCTATTATCTGTGAAAGGAAAGGAATGCACATGCTCTTAAGCATGGTTTTTAAATGGACAATAAGAAATATTATTTGGTTGTTCTAGGAGGTGTTTTTAATTGTGAGTCAAATGGTATTTACTTCTAAACAGTTAAAAATATTTCCATATAACTCAACTTGGGGGATTTTCTCTAAATAGTCTCACTACAGGATATCAACATGAAAAAAGCTTTCAAAAGTTCCACAGTCCAAGACCAGCAAGTGGTTTCAAAGAACAGCATTCCTAATCCTGTTGCTGATATTTACAACCAGAGTGATAAGCCACCGCCTCTGAACATCCTGACACCATACAGGTATATCTTCATGAGTCCCAGAGCCTCTCCTTGAGATGAGGGGAGAGCTGGGCAGAGCTGGGAGCAAGCTGATGCATTGTGTGGGAATGTCCTTGATGGTTCATCTGGGTTAAAATCAGAATTGCTTCAAACTTTGAAAATAATGATTGAATTATATACAATGAAACTACTCATTGGTACATAATTATTAAAGTTATAGTATTTCAGCATATTGATACGTTTAACAGTAGAAATGTGAGTTCTGATTTTAACTTTTAGATGTAGCTACCTTAAGTAGAAGTGAGTAAGTTGCATAACAGTATTGTGTGTGGTTATGTTGTTGTTTTTAGATTCGAAGTCAATTAGAAAGGAACTGCATAATTCATTTATAATGCAGCAAAATACCTGTTTCAGCACTGCAGAGACATTTGATATTTAATTCAGAAAAAAATGTATTCTGTAGTGTTAGGGGTTTTGAAGAGTGAAAATATAGTCAGCAAATTAACCTTCTGTTACTGGAAAATGGTAGGACACGTTAGCAGGACGAGACTTCCAAGAAAAACAATGGAAAATAAATAGTGCAAAAAAAAATATGAAGAGACTAACTAAAAATGCTCTTTCTAAACACCCCTCCTGCCTTCTCCCAGCTCAGCACTTTCTTCCCATACCTGCTGTCACCTCCTGTCCCATATCCCTCTTTCACACACTGTCTCTCCATCCCTTGTGGTATGTCCTGTCCTCTCCCCACCTCCGTGCCCTCTTCTGGAGCTCATCCTTTGGCCTCTGACAAGCACAGGCTGTGGTGACCAGTGGTCCTCACAGCCCCGGGCCAGCTCTCTGGTGATTCTCCTGTGAGAACCTTCCAGGAGCCTGCGAGTTCTCCACTTCCATTACTACCCTCTCAGCAGTCCTACCCTCAGGGGCCCTTTGGCCCATGTCAGGGAGTGCATAGAATTTTTCTTGGTCCTAATTCCTGTCCTTTCTCAGGGTCCACAGGGAGATGTTTGGAGCCACCCTTTGTTGCAGCTGTGCTAGGAAAGTGCAGTTCAAACTACACCACTTTCTTTCCGCACAGACAGGGAGAGGCTCTCAGAAAAACAGGCCAAACTGATGGCAGAGGAGCAAGATGCCACGCCTTTTTATGGAAAAAGTAGACTTTTCTGGAGGTTTTAGCACACTTATTTAAAAAAATTAAGAATATGTATGAATATAGCATTATGAGCCAAATATTTTAATTTATGGCTTTGCATTTGTTCAATAGGCATTTTCCTGGGGCAGTTTCATTTTTACTTAGCACTGAAGCCTCAAACACAATGTAACGTGTAGGCTTGCTCATGAAAATTTTCTACCTGCCGTTGCTAAGAAACCTCACTGGAAATTCTGTTCTAAGGAAAAAAAATCAGATAACCCAATGAACCACTACATTGATTAGATCATGATAAAATATTTGTAGTGATTTATAGTTTTTAATTGTATGAAAACTGATTTGACTTTCACATATATGTGTGTGTGTATTCAGTCTTATGGAAAATAAAGCATATCTTTGACTGTTTTTTTTTTTTTTTTTTTTTGAGATGGAGTCTCGCTCTGTCGCCCAGGTTGGAGTGCAGTGGGGTGATC